>NC_084898.1:10000-1443333 GCF_958979055.1 Alnus glutinosa | reverse complement strand
AGGCCATAGCATCAATAAAAGCAATCAGCACTGGTTGGCTGCATCCCACAATTAACCAAGATGTACTACCCCTTTGTCCCTAATTTTCATATTCATGTGCCTCCATTTAGCTAATTCCAATGGTTCTTTAATGCATTTGATGTTTATATATTTCTGTTACTCTTGTAGAACCTGGAGTCTGATGTTTCAATTGACACTGTCCCAAACGTGAAGAAAAAGCATGAAGTTAATGTTGGTATGTCACTACTCTCTCTGTCATCATCTTTCAGGAAATAGTTATGGCAAGAAAAAGCATGAAGGTTAATGTTGGTATGTCTCTGTGCATGTGGGTGTGGGTTTTTGAAAAATGATGCAGGTTTTCATATAGCTTCTTGTATGTCGATCAACTGTCAATGGTTAAAAATTCAAATATATAACATGATGGTGGGAGAATTGCTTTAACCTATAGCAACAAGAAGCCTCTTTTTTTCTTTTTTTCTTTTTCTTTTTGCCATATACGTTTGAAGTATCTGTATAAACAACAGAATACATACATCCAAATGTTGTCTAATTAAAATTTTCTATTTTCTGCAGCAATCTCTAACTCATTTGGCTTTGGCGGGCACAATTCAGTAGTCGTCTTTGCGCCCTTCACACCCTAAATAAAAGTCAGCCCTATTTTCCCTTTCTATTATACTAGAATCACCCATTTTTAGATGTTAAAGTTGTCAAAAGCATAAAGGAGGTTATGGATTCGAATCAAGCAATCTGTAATGAGTCCTGAAGGCAATGTTGCCCTTCAACGATGTCCATGTATCTCATCATTGTTTTGATGAATCAGAATTAGTCATTTTTTCAGCAAATAAAAGGTTGATGCCATTTTTCCCTTTGTTGTTTTTGTCCATTTGTGGGCTTGTCTGCTTATGATGGAAATTTTAGAAACTTATGTCTAGTGGTTTGAATTGTCAGATTCAGGAATAATAAGGATACTATTGCCTTTATATGGACTAATGGATACAAAATTTCCTTGACCTTATAATCAAGGAAGACTATCTCTACTAGTCTTTGGAGAGAAAACTTACACAAAATAACAAGGACAGATAAAAGAAAAACAAATCATTTTGTTCATCATGTGTCCAAAGACTCCAAAATGCACGAAAACTTTAAGAGATTAGTCAAAGAGGGTTCCGGCATAGTCGTCTTTCGAAATTATTTCCTTGAAATGGCAGGGGAGGTCATGGAATTTGACTTCAAAGTCTTCCCCTCTGGAATTGGAATCAGAACAAGGATGACTTGTGAAGCTATGCTGCAGTTATTTGTGCAAAGTATATTTAGTTACAGAACTATTTCCTGAATTCTGCCATCATCTTCCATTAGCTCTTGTCATATGAACTCTCCATCTTCTACAATTTGAAAGATATTTCAAAATTTCTTTTGTTCATTTGATGCCACAAGTTAAAAGTACAGAAGTGAAATATATGATAAAACAAATCCTGATTATCACATAGTGTTTTCCTTTGCTTTTCTCTCTACTGATGGAATATCACATTCCACCAATTGGTTAAGAAAGAATGTTAAATCATACTACAGAGAATTGCATATCAGCAGGATCTAGTCTAGCAGCCAACCTTGCAACTTGCCAACAAAAGTTTTGTCAAAGAATCACTTCCAACAAATAGTTTTGGCTGCTTGAAGTTACTCCCTAAGATTCTACTCGTAGATAGCTAAGCACTAGATTAAAGTAATCCAGCCTTTGTACCGACAATTAAAGCCAGGAAACCCACTAACTTGGTGCTGATTACTGTACTGGCTGCTTAATACGACCAAGCAGATGGCTAAGCTTGATTTTGACACTTGACAATTAGGACTCATTCACTCCATCATCTCTTTTCATCTATTATTATAACTAAACCCCCTATTCTTAGGGGTGGCAATTCTTGTTCGCGTGTCGAAGTATGACTATAAGATTATAACCCGACTCATTTAAGTAAACGGGTCAAACCCCCTCAACCCTAAGCTACTAATTTTGTGATGGGTGTACGTCGGGTTTACGGGTCATGTCAAAAATTACTAACCCCAAATCTTAATCTGATCCATTTAATTAAACGGGTCAAACCCCTCAACCCTTACCCACAATCTCGTGTTGGATTTGTGGGTTTAATAAAAAATTGCCAGTCCTAATTATTTTGTTTTTCCTTTAATAATAAGAATAGATTAGGTTATCATTAGGGATAACTTTTTAGTCTTCTTCTCATCCTAGGCTCAAATTATAAGGGCCCTTAAAGCTGAAGCATCCTGAGCTTTATTACATAGTATAATGAAATGCTTTGTTGTGAGAATATGCCTTTGAAAGATCCTGAGTTTACTTCTGCAATTCAACTCAATTATGTATTCTCATCTGACTTTCGAATATTTTGTAACCATGAATAAGAAATACTTCAATCTGAAAATTATTAGTCATTCTATCCTTGCCTTTTCCCTTCCAGTTCAAAAGGGGAAACCCAACCAACTTGATGCAGACTGCAATTTCTAAGTAAGATTACCTTTGAATATTATGTCTAAAATAATATGGTTCTGATTCCCAAGCATATAGAATAAACCTCACATTCAAAGGGAGAGCTCAATCATTTCTTTTATGATATTTTAGGTTAAATTTCCTTAAATAACCAGATACATACTTTCAGACCACAATTGACAGAAGTTGAAGCATAAAAGAGGCTGCTATCAGGTTCATTGCCCTAATGTCAAAAGATGAAACATTGTTGACCATGTCCATGCCAAAAATAAGGGCAACTTGGTTATTAAATTACTAGTTATCTCAATAGTTTTAACACTACTTTAACTGGTAAGATAAATACGTAAAATATTTAATTGAAATTTGGGGTAGACCAGAATCTCTACTTTGATACTAGTGTATCTCCTCTCGCCACGCCACCCCTGATATTCTCGAGAGGGAATCTCCCACGATTGCAAGGAAGAATAGGCAAGAGTCTTGAAAACCCTACCAGAAAGAGGCAGGAACGATAAGCCTATAAATGAAGAAGATGAAGCTTCATCCGGCATACTCAATTTTCCTCTTCCGTTTGACCATTTTTGCTTTCTTCTCTTGCTAACTTAAGCATCAAAGGTGGTTCCGCCGATACCTCCAGCGAACCTATCTAATCCACTTGTCTTCCTCGCACGCTTTTTCTCCAAGTGGTTGGAATGCGGTCAAGTTAAAACATCAGTTATTCTAAAAGCTCAAAAAAGACACATGAGTTTTAGGCCATATGATGTGCTAGCCTTTCAAAATCCATAGTACACAATTGCTCCAACTCTTTGCCTAACAATATTGGTGCTTGGATCTTTGGACACCATAAAACGACAGGGTACAAGCTAGTGGAGGACCAACAAACTCTACTAAGCTCATCATCAACTGGAGGGGTTGAACAATATTGGCTCCTATGACATAAAAACACTACAATATTACCTCTATAAAATGTGTCCATTACCAAAAAACCCACCACTACCACTGCCCAACAAATTCTGAATCCAAAACACCAATTATTCAACAGGATCAAGACCCCACAAACAAAAGCCAAAAAGAAAAAAGTGTACAAGAAAATCAGATCATGGTGATATTGAGCCCTCCAGCACTAGAAACTACAATGGAATCCAGACAATACAAATGTCCCTTACAAAATGTTTCTAAGTGACAATTAGCACTTCAAGCCCTTTACGGAAATTATTGCTTTGAGAATAAAGATTTGATGGGAAATTGTGAATGAGTAATGATCCCACCTTCATCATTTTGAACTGATGTGGTAATATCCATCCATCCTTATTTTATTATTATTATTATTTTTTGTTTTAATAAGAGCTTATCCAAAAGCTGATGAAGAGTGTCACATCAGCTAGTAGGATGAAGGTGGAATAGGGGTGTGATATTTTTCTTTTTACTCATTACGAATTCAATTATTTAATTACATTTAACACTCTCTTAAAAAGTGAGACACAACATGTAGATATTTAACTGAAATAGAAAGTACACTGTGTAGTCACGATTTAAATCACTACTTATCCCAAAACTTAACCCGATAAAAAAAGATAATTTAATTAATATTTTAGCATATATATATATATATATATAGCCAACCAAATGTTGAGAAAATGAGCAGAATTTCTATGAGCAAGATAGACACAGTTTTGGGAAAAAGGGACCTCACCAATCTTTGTTCCAGCAGCACCCACATCACATTTTCTTTTTGTGATAAATACAAAAACCACATCACATTAAGAATATTAAATATAGTTGGTCGAATGCTTAGTGAACAATGGGTCTTCTTCTAGTGTCATCAACCTCAATTTGACTGGAAGAATATCAAATTCAGCATGATCAATAATATGGTTCAACAACTAATTATGCTTAAAGTTCATATTGTTGGTCGGTAAACTAACATTAATTGTAATCCACATCCTCATGAAATATAGAGAGAAAATTAGTGCAACTCCATTTCCCCTCAAGTAATATAATAGTACCATGGCCTATATATTTAGGTTCTGCAGAGCTCAATGGAGAAAAAGAAAAGGGTGCTTGTCTTTAATAAAATCTTATTCACACAACCATGCCATTTGCTAACATCATGCTCATGCCCTTGTGTTATGATCTTGGTGGAGCTCAATATAGGATAGGGTCGGTAATTTTTGACATGACACAAAATTAACGGGTTATGGTTTTAGCGTAATAGGATTCGAGTCAAACTGAGTCAACTTGATTAGATACGATTAATAAACTAGTTGATCTCGAGTTAACCTGCTTAACTCACAATTGACCCACATAACTTGTATAGATTTAAATTGAATTTCGGCTCGACCTAAATCACATTCTATTAATAATTAATGTTGATGCTTAATGAGGAAGCTTTATCATGTTATTTGTTAAAATGTAATATTATATTCTTTATTGACGTGTTTGTTTACGTGAATTGAATTTATTGGACTGTAATATTATTTTGATCGGATATTGTGCTGAGAAGTTGGGTTATTTTTATCAATTATGATTATAGATAACTGAATATCAATTATTCAATTGATTGCCACAAATCTAGTTGTAAATATGTATAATTGATATAATTTATGCTTATAAGATATGCAATTGTGTTAATCGGTTCATACCAAGAATTTGGGTCAATTTAGCTTATTCATATTCAACATGTCGAAATGGGTTGAAATAAGTCTTGTTCAATCAACCTAATATGATTTGTTTATTAAATGAGTTATACGGTTTAGATTACCCATTTATTTAATCGGGTTATGGTTGACTCATTCGATTAAATTGATCAAGTTATAATTTATCCATATAGTCGTAAACTTATAGCTCAATGCGAACGAACCCGACCCATGAACCAACATTGCCACCCCTACTTATAAGGTATAGAGTATGGGTACTAGATTGAGCTGATCTAGTATGGGATAGATTTAGAAAAAGCTTTGTAGGATAATCGTATGCGTTAGATTTGTACGGCGACAATCTGTTATTCACATATGGACATATGGTTGTTGTTAAAAGACGGTCGTTCATGGGTCGTTTTGTTAAAGAATTTTAGAGGCGACAACTAGTTTGTTGGGTCTAAGTTTGTCGACACAGCAAGTCTTTCTTATACAAAGTTGCAGAGATAATGTGGCCGACTTATCAAATATAAATATATTTTATATATTAATGTTGAAAAAATGATAACTTTGCGCTCACTTGTCCAACTTATTTTTTTATCACATTATTTTGCTAGTCAAAAATAGTAATTTACAATGAAATAAAAGAACCTTTTTTTTTTTTTTTTTTGAAAAATTGCACCATTGGTGATTGTGTTTGGCCTAATTTACATATCGCTCCCTTGGATATCAAAATTAATTTAGAAATCCACGTAATTGGCCTAATTTACAAATCGCTCCCTGAAATTAAATTCCGTTAAATTTTTTGATAAATTTAATTGGGCGTCACGTCAGCGCCATTAAGATGGCAACACGTGTCACTCCTAATTTGTAACTCAACTCAAATTTTAAGGAAACTTTGTAGGTTCCTAAAAATAAAATAAAATAAATAAATAATCTTAAACTTGACTATTTATTTAAGATAAATTAGATTTTATTTCATGCATCTTGATCTACCAATGACAAAGTGATTTGCGGCTCTATTGATTTTATTTAAAAGGGTTAATTACGTTTGACCTCCTTGTTATTTAAAGACTTTATTTTTTTTTATTTCATGTGCTTCATTTCGTATCGTTGATTGTACTTATTTTATGGCTAAAAACAGAAATAATACCTCCGTCCAACTTCCATCCAACTTTTATTCATAAATTGATGGAAGTCTACGTCATTGCCTTAAAATTCGACATATGTCCTTATGCCTAATTAAAAATTAAAAAACTAAAAATATAAAAAACATTAAAACAAATACTTTTTGGAAAAAAAATTAAAAAAAAAAAAAAAAAAATTGTCTTAGGGTTTGGCATTAGAGATGGCAGAATCACCCATATGGGCCGGGGTGACCGAACCCACCCCTAAGCCAAAAGGGAGTTCCCGAAACTACCCATAGGCCAAAAGGGGGTGGCTCAAGGCTCTTGGGGGTGATTTTCAACCACCATCCATACCGAAGCCACCTTTCAATTTTTTGTTTTTTTTCCTTCAAAAAGTAATTTTTTAATGTTTTTATTATTTGAAGTTATTATAATTTTAGTTTTTTAATTGTTTTATTGTTTATTTTTATTTTTAATTGGACATAGGACACATTTTAGTTTTTTAAGGATTCTAATGTAGACTTCCATCCATTTATCGATGGAAGTATCATCCATGTCTTTAATCATAAACAACTATCTGCAATATAAAATAAAACACATGGGGCAAAAATAAAGTCTTTAAACCACATAGGACAAAAATATATTTTAACCTTATTTAAAATGACAAACTTTTATTTTAAATTGGGTTGGAGAAAATTTCTTTAACCTATATTATTAAATTGATATTTATCCTTAGACCATCTCACATGCTCTAAATACGAATGCTAATTTAATAGAGATTGAAAAAATTTCCGCTAATCCAATTTGAAGAGAAATTTTTTTCTTATTTAAACTCACATTACTAAACATAATAGAATAGCTCATGCTTTACATGGGATGTCCAACTGAAAACTTTGAGGAAAAAAAGAAAAAAAGAAAAAATTAATATCAAACTTTTGAACAAATTTGGGCTACCTCTAACCAATCAGATTAAGAAAAAAAAAATCCATTATACATCTCAAATAATTTTTTTTTTTTAAATAAAAATAAAAAAGTGAGAACTTCACTTAATTGTACTGAACTTTCACTATTTTTTTTAAAAAAGATATCTGAACTTCAAAATGTCTCAATTTATAGTATTAATTTTTCAGCAAGTTTCAATTAGGGGTCCTCCGTTAGGATTTTCTATTAAACCCTATCAATTTTTTCAAAATAACCCTCATTTTTTTAAGAAAAAAAATTGTTAAGATTTAAGTATTGGTTAGAATTTAACGGAATTTGCAAAATACTCATTCCTGAATCTTTGAAAATTTTTATAATTTTTTTTTTTAAAAAAAAAAACACAAGGGTATTTTGAGAATTTTTATAAAATTTAACGAAAAATCCTAACGAACGACTCTTAATCTGAAAATTAGATATCCCAAATTAAAACATTTTTAAGTTCAAATATATTTTTTCAAAAAAGATAAAAGTTCAATACCGTTAAACGAAGTTCTCTTTTAAAAATATAAAATAAAATTGTGGAAGGAGGCCCATGGCCTGGTCTCCGGCCATGGCTCCAAAGTTAGACTGAAATTTTTCGTTATACCTTGTAGATAATTAATAAATAAATAAATAAATAAAACAAAAATATCCAGAAAGGAGACCCATGACTTGGTCTCCACGGCTCCAAGGTTAAACTGAAAATTTTCCTCATAGATAAAAAGAAATTCAAAAATAAAAAATGATGGAAGAAGACAGATGACCTGGTCTCTGACACTCTATGGCTCCAAGGTGATAGACTCAGTTTGACCGTTGGTCTCCGGCCATTGAGACCCACGATAGGATCTATTGACTAGTTGTTACTCTTTTTGCTTTCATATAATTGGATTTGTTTCTCCTTTTAATTTATAAAAAAAAAAAAAAAAAATTAAAAATTAAAAAAATTCCTGGGACTGTAACTGTAAAATTAGTGAATTTTTATTACTTGATACAGCTTTCAATCTTGAGCTGGTCTGATCTGGAAGCCATCTTCCCATCGTGTAATCTAATACATTGAACTAATTAAAGCACTAAATTCATCAATAATTGGGTTCCCTTTGGCTAATAGAACTGTGGTAACATGGACTTTGACTTGATTACTGCTAATCTATTGTGTTTGACCAATTGTATGCCATTTCTATGACTTGCTTTTTTAGTATAATATTCGAAATATATATATATATATATATATATATATGGTCAGTAAAACTAGGAGGTATCTTGCTTGGTTAAAAAATTGTTCATGAATCATAATTGTGTGTACAGCTAATTGATGTGAGATGCTTACATCTAGATCTAATTGAAACCATAGCAAAGACAAAGAGATATGAAAATCCAATTAATTAAACTCAAAATCAAGATAAATTGGTATGACACTTCAAAGTAAAAAATAAAAGATAACCAAGGATGGAACCAAGGGGTCGGGTGGCCATTGCCCCTCTTTGTTAAAATTAGGTTTGACCGTTTATTCTTGTTTTGAACTTCCGATGAAAAATCTCGGTTCCGTTCATCATGTTGAAATATCAAACTGATCAACGGTCTAAGTTAATGAGTTGTTCATGATTTTTAGATGGTGCTTTTTGTTTTTTGTTTGAAAAAATGTTCTGATACGACACAAAAGTAAAAGTAATTTTGAGTGTTTTGCGTTTTGGATTTTTGTTGACGTTTTTGTTTTAAAAACATATATAAAACAAAAAGAAGAAGAAAAAGAAAAAAGTATTATCAAACAACCAATGTAGAATTCCTTGACCTAGGGTATAATCACAAATTGGGACTATGAGTATGAGAGGGAACCCTATTTTGAAAATTTTTTAAGATTTTTTTGGCTGGGCAGCTGGTTTATACCCTAACTGTGGTCCTTCACATAAATTAGGTTAAGCAAGCTGTGGCTCCATGCTTCAATGGCATCTAATTTAACTGCTTCATATAAAGAAGAGAATGTGGAGGGGTTAGGTCCCAGATGAAAGTTGTCATGTGTCTACTGGTGAATGCTGCAGAAAAAAATAGTCCCTTTCTTCTGCAAAGGAAGTAGAAAAAGGAGGGAAATGAGGGTCCAGTGGGTCTTAAGCTCCACATCACCAAAGCAAAGAAGCCCTAATCATAAGATCCAAGGGCTGACAAAGTCTCAAAATGAGGTCAAAAGAAAGTTAGGGTTATAGTACCTTTGGGGACCAAAATCCCACTCAGACTCTCACATTTCTTTTCTGTCTATTTTTATATGCTTACATGGAAGCAATTGTGAAGGGTAGCTTCCAAGCACACATAGGCTCAAATCTTTTCCCCTTCCCCCATGATTGTCCTCACATGGATTCCAACCCAAAATGCTTCCTTTTAATGTTTTTATAAGACACCCTCCTAAAATAAACTACTCTTAAACAAACCTTAGTTGCTTTCCTTTTAGTAAAAAAATATAAAGGGTTTGTAGGGTACCCCACATAAACAATGACAAATCCTAAGATGGGTAGAAAGGGCAAAGTTAGGAGAGTGTCTCAAATTCAACTTGCTGGGTCCTTTTGGTTGCAACTTTGCTTATTTATATATCAATCTGATGCAAATGAGGTCTCTAATTTGTGCAGGCTTAAGGGCAGCCAAGAAACCCCAACCAATTTGGTCTCCACGTGGGGTCTGCATACACATATGACTAGCCCCACCATGCCCCAATTGGAGAAATGAGAAATCTATCTTTCTCTCTCAACCCAATTTTAATTTGATTGCTTTGTAGTTAAAGGTTTCTTGTCTCTTTTTCTGTGAAAAGACTTCTTGTCTTTAGTCCAAGGAGTGACAGTAAAAAAGTGTTCCTGGTTTAAGGGGATGGTGGGGGAAATCCGTGGCATGTCCCATTGGATAATCGTAGAGGCCTAGAGGGGATCAAGAAGAAGCTGTCTTTATTTTATTATTTTTTTCCTTTCCTAATTTTCTCTAAAGAGATACTGTTTGCATACCGGGTACAAATCTTATCAAGCATGAATATATTGTCCGACCTATTTAATTAAATATATTGGTTAGAGTGGACATATATACTCCAATCCGCTAATTTCATATTGGGTTCATGTTTTAAATGTCGTGTGTCGGGTTCGAGTCGTGTCATGTGAGACATGAATATAAGACTTTATATGTCAATTCTAACCTAATGCATTTAATTAAGAGAGTCAGACCTTTCAATCTTAACTCGTTAATTTCATGTTGAGTTCGTGTCAAATTTACGGGTTGTGTAAAAAATTGTCAGTCTTAATTGTCGCATGTCATATTCAGGTCGGGTCGGGTCGATGCATGAGTATAAGACTATAAATGTCGATTTTAAACCGACCCATTTAATTAAATGAATCAACCTGTCAATCCTAATCCAAACTAATTTCGTGTTGAATTTGAAGATGGCAATTTCTCAATTTTAGCCCTCAGTGATCAATTTATTAGTTACAAAGCTTTTCTTGAAATTAAGTTTGAAGAAGTGTTTTTAATTCAATCTATTAAACTAATATAAGTACAAAATGTATATGAGAATTACATGTTCTACTAAAAATGCATGTAATTCTAAATTCATTAATTTAACAGACTGAATTAAAAAAAAAATTCTTCGCACCGAACTAAATAAAAACTTTATCCTTTCAATATATGGTATGGTTGACAACATAGCATCATCCCCCACTCAAATTTCTTATACTCATGATGAAGACACGTTTTAGATTGCCCTAGATTTGGTTACTGTTCGATTGATCCAAGCAAGGCAATGTTTGAGTACCCTTTAGCATACCAATATTTGTTTAATAGCTCTAAATATTGAACATATCTTATAAATTGTTTAGTAGCATATCATATAATAAAATATATATGATATGGTTGATTTTTCGGTTTATGATCATATGCTTTGACAATAGAAGAAAAAGAAGAATTTTGTAGATGGTACTTGATAATAATATACTTGATTACATAGGCATCATTCTTGCTCAATTTCAAACTTGGAAAGGTATAGAAACCTAAATATTTTACTCTATTTTTATTAAAACAATTCACTTGCATTTAGACTATATTCCTTTTTCTTTCTTTTTTTCCTAGGTTTTATTTTATATCTAATGAAAGAGAAGCGTGTTTGAGGTACTAGAGATTTTTACTACAACTTCGTTACAAAGTGATAGGACAGTTCAGTTAAGCAATAAGATTTTACAGGTAAATTTAATAATTTAGTGACTAACATGGTAATTATCACGTGGACTGTCACATCAGTTTGTAAAGAGCTTGTAATAAAAACTGTAAAATTTCTGACAATGCTCTTATTAATTATATCGTAATCACGTCACGGCACCCGATAACTGGTTTAATTAGGACCACTCAATCCCCAACCCTTTCATCAATTTTTCCAATTATGTTAAGAAAAGGCATTATAACTTCCCCAATGGGGCAAGGGTCACCAATAAATTAACATGTCCTATATATTATCTTAATCCATATATAATTCAATTATCATATTATATAAACAATAATGGACAGGTGTCGGGCTATAAAGTTATGTATAAGAAATCTACAATGGGGCACAATTATGTACGGGAAACAGGCAAACACACACATAACCCAAGTGTGATTGGTTTGTCTTTGCCCTCAATCATGTTCTCTGATTAAAAGGCTAAAAAAGGTTGGAACACCTAAGCTAAAATGATGCTTATCCTCACCACTAAGCTAATTATTTAAGAAACCTTTGCTGACTTGGACTCAACAAACTCATACTGTTTCCTTGGTGTCCTGTCCTGAATTCACACTTGCTAATATTTATTGATTAATGGTCAGATTTGAATGAATATTGAATTAGCAGTTATTTTCTGTTAATTTCGAAAATACATGTATGTTAATAAATTAACATTAAAACTGCTACATTTTGACATTATATATAACCGAAGTTTTCTTTTTACCAAACTTTCATCATTTTTTAAAGAAGATATCTGAACTTAAAAACGTTTTAATTTATGGTATTCATTTTTCGGAAAGTCTCAATTAGGGGTCATCCGTTACGATTTTTCATTAAATCATATCAAAATTTTCAAAATACCCATCTTTTTTAGGAACCAAAAAAAAATATTAGGATTTAAGTGCTGAATAGAATCTAACAGAATTTGCAAAAATACTCATACCTCAATCTTTGAAAAATTTTATAAATTTTTTTAAAAAATAAACACAGTGAGATTTTGAAAATTTTGATATGATTTAACGTAAAATTTTAACGGATGACTCTTAATAGAGACTTTCCGAAAAATTGATACAATAAATTTAGACGTTTTGAAGTTCAAGTATCTTTTTTCAAGAATGGTGAAAGTTCGATACCCTTAAGTGAAGTTCTTCCCTCCATTGGATCTTGGAGAAGTTTTTGCTATAACCCAGTGTACACCAATTGAACACGTGACATTTATCACAACAGTCATTAAACAATTAAATTTACTTGTTAATTTTTTTTTTCACCCATGTGCCATGTAGGATGTCCGTATGAAAACTGACACGCAAGTTTATAAGAAACTATAGTAAAAATTATAATATATCAAATATTTTTAGTTTACAGATTGATGGTCACAAGCAAATCATGCATTATTGCTTTTAAGGAAAAGCAAATCAACAGGCACTGTTTGTTGAATTAACAACTAATTAAGCACAGTTGGTTAATTGTATTGTGATAAAAGGACATGAATCAATGAAGGGCTTCCTACAAGGTACACAGGACTGATAGGAGGCTCCTAAGGATGCCCACGATGTCAAGTTGAAAAGTACTTGAGCAGGAAAATTAGTATTTGATCACATCCAGAGGTCAAAAGTCATTGTGAAAAATAGTATTTGATAGAAGCAACAAATTTAGAATATTCTTAGCAGCTTTAATTTCTCTAGCTATTCAAAGTTCCAACTAATTGGAACTAGGAATAAAAATTCTCTTCATTCAAGATGCTGATTTATTTGGTCAAGTATAATTTTTTATTTTTTATTTTTTTAAAAAAAGAAAGGTCGCGTTGGAGCATAATTGACCATTTTTAAAAGATTACGGCTAAGAATACTACAATTATTATTATAAGTTTTTTACAAACTAACAGAGAAATTCATGTGACACTTGGCTTATTAGCCACTAAACAAAATTTACTTATCAAATTTTATTGATTTTATTTTGTTAAAAAAAAAAACTCTTCCCTTTCAAAATGTATGTTCGGTTTGTTTGTTAATGCATTTTGGAGGGTTTTTTTTTATTATTTGAAAATAATTTGGCTTAGGTGCTGTAAAAAAACTACAACATATGTGATGTAGTTTTTTTAATGGTTTAGATTTAATTCCAAATTATCCGTGAGAAAGAGCGAGAGTGTGAAATTAAATCTTGACATTTGAAAAAACTACAACACATATATTGTAAACATTAAGATGAAAACAGTTTTGAATGTTTTGTGAGTATTTTGTGTTTTATGATGTTTGTTAATACTTTTGTTTCAAGAATAAAAAAAATAACAAACAAAGACATTATATGCATGCCATTCCTTGTTTAAACTAATTGGTGATTAGGAAAGAACAAATAAAGTGGTGGGGTTAGGCATCTTGCATAAACATATCACATATTCTTCTAGGGGACAAATAGTTGCTTAAGGTGCCAAAGATGCAAAGTAGGAATAGAAACTGGACATTAATTAATCCCACGCTGAATTTAACAAATCCTCTCTTCCTTTATATTGTTCTTCCTAGATGGAGCAAAAGCAACCTAATCCCACGTAAGACAGCATATGTTATTATTCTTGTAATTTGCATTTTACTATTGTCAACTTGTTCCGCAGGATCGGTGTGCTTATTTTGGATTAGAATCTCTTACAATTAGCTGTCTGAACTGTGTAACTGTATTTAACTCGAATCGAAACGAGCACCTGAGACACATACGTTATTATTCTTGTGATTCGCACTTTAATATTGCCAACTTGTTTTGTGGGTCGTGTTTAACTTGGATCAGAATCTTTTTAAATTTAAGCGCCTAATACGTGTATGTTATTATTCTGGTAATTTGCAATTTATTATGCCAACTTGTTTTGTAGATTGTGTTTAACTTGGATCGAAATTCTTTGCAGAATCTCTTTATTGGCTGCTCGAATTGCATGCGCACATAGATGGCGGGTGCAGAGTCCACCAACCCTAGTAGGTAAGTCTTGCAAATAGATACCAAGCTTTACACCTCGAACTGTCCTATGCAAATAGATCCACTTACGCTTTTTATAAAATTACATGCAATTCGAACAACCAATTATGAAAAAACTTTATATATATATATATAGATCATGGATGATGGCTGCTGTGCTTGTGGTGCCAACCTTTGAAGCACAAACACCGACACAAAGCGTGGGTATAATATGTACCAACACAAACGTGTCGACATTTTGTAAATTCTAGAAAAGATAGAACAAGACATGGAAAGAATACGATGATAAATATTATATATATTTTTCATCATAGATAGCTATTGCATGTGACAGATCTACCATTTATATATATATGTATATGATGATCTTGTTAAAAGAATATAAAATACAAATAAATGTTACAACATCGTACTTGTCATATTTTATGGAGACCATAAATACATACTGATCTTTTGTGTTTAAATAAACTAACATATATATTACTACTTTAATTTCTTATACTAATCATAATTACTGTTAAAGAGGAAATAAAATATGACTGTTAGCACACAAAACAATAATATATTAAAATACACAGCAGAGAAAGAAAAAAAAATAGACTTACCTCCGGCTATATTTTCTCAAGCGAATTAAAGAACCTCGCCAACAAAAACTTTGAACAAATATTTTAGTAGAAAAGTATTTTCTAACTTATGCCCACTAATACTTTAATTATTCATTCCATCAAAGAATAAAAATCAATTTTATTTTTAATTCCGCAAATAATTTTTTATTTGGAATAAATTATCGAGCTCCCTTAATTTGTGTATGATTAAACGGTATGTACGTGGCATGTGGGCCAAACTTAAATAATTAAGAGATTTCTAACGATGACAACATGTTCATTATTAAATCACCACTTATCTAAAAGCTTAAGATTATAAAAAATGATAAATTTAATCATTTAATTAATATTTTAACACGTTCTTTCACATGTAGGCCAAACAACACATAAAGTATTTTAACTAAAAATAGGAAGTAAATTACTACTGAATCAAAATTTTGACTCAAGACATTAGCGATATTATGTTAAATCATCGGTTATAAAAAATAAAAATAAAATTAAAAAATTAAGCTGAATTATAAGAAAGGTAGTTGTTCATGAGTAAATTTCTGGTTTATAAATTCAAAAAATCGCCACTATTAAAGGTTTGAAGAATGCCATTCGACGCATGCTTTTCTCCCAACTTGCTACCCATAATATAATAGGTTGCATTTATCACATAAAGAATGCTATATAGGTAGAAATTTTGATATGAATTGTAAAATTATATATATAAAAACTGTTTTTGAGGAGAAAAAAAATAAAAAATTAGGAGTCTATCTTATAAAAATATAATTTTTAAAAAAATTGGGAGGCTGAAGCCCTCCCTACCTTCTACCTAAGTTTTGCCCATGCATATGTGGTAAGAGAAAAGATAGGCAACGAGATTATTAAGAGCTTTGACATTTTATCAACAAATAGCACAACAAACAGGGGCGGAGTCACCTTATAGCTTGGGGGGATTTTTCCTAAAAATTAAAGTTTTACTCTTAAATTGTTTATTTTTTTAGTTTTGCCCCTATTTTTTTTTTTCAATTTTGTCCCCACAATCTCAAATGCTAGCTACGCCCCTGACAACAAATCTTTGGAATAATAATATTTGTAAAAAATGCTTAGAGTGCTATAATTTTCATACAAATTGGTGTGGCAATACATAATAAACGTACTATTCATGTCATCTTCTCATGAGTAGTGTTAGAGGTACTATAACTTTTATTATAAAATTATTTACAAACTGATGTGTCAATGGTGAAATAATTGAGCAAAAAATATGGCTTATCAATTTCTATTAATTATTTCAATTTTCACCAATTACGTATTTCCAAATCAATTTGTAAATGACATTTTAGTAAAAATTGTAATAATTCGAGTGTTTTGCTTTACTCATTTAACTCTATCTCTTTCAAACAAAATGAGGATGCCATTTATTATACCACTTTTTTTTTTTTTTAAATTTTTTATCCAAGTCCAAGAGCACTCACTTGAAATTTCATTTTTCAAATTTATGTAATAGTTTAATTTCAAAGAATCTTAATCCCACCAACGGCAACCTCCATTCATAAGACTTACATTTTTAATAGAGCGCGTAATTTTTACATACATTTACTTTAAAGACAAATATCATTTTAATAGATACTAGTGAAAGCATTTCCTCTCACTCGAATTGGCGAAAAAAAATTCTGATAGATGTCGGAATGAACCCAACACAATAACCAAGAATAACCTTTTAAAAAATACATGTTGATCGTAAATCATAGGTGTGAATTTGTACATAATATTCAATAAAGAGTAATAATATTCTTCACACTCATTTCATGCTGTCAATGTGTTGTGTTTTAAGTGTCTATCAATATCAACTACTTTTTTTATAAATAATTGACATAAAAAGCTATTCAAAATACATTATGATAACTCATATAAAATGAATATAATAAATAAATGTATTCCCTTTCTTTTGATAGAACATTCAAGATTTCTCTTTTTTTCACACAAAAAAAAAAAAAAAATTAATGTGGAGGTGGTCCATCATCCAAACTCTTCCCCCCTCCTAGATCCCATCGAGAATTGCATCTAATAATGACTAAGGAATAGGACATCATGGCAAGATTATACTCAGATTGATCCTAAATGGGGACCAACCTTCATGGCCATTTAATTTTTGTCCATATAATCGGGGATGGAGCCAACTTTTAGACTTTGAGGGGTCAAATTGAAAAAAAAAAAAATTGAGGGGGCCAAAATTTAAAAAAAAAAAAAAAAGGAAAAAAACTTAATTTTATTTATTTTTTGAAAAGCTTGGGGCTTGGGGGGGGGGGCTTGGACCCCAAGCCTTCACCTAGCTATGCTACTGGATATAATTACCAAACTCATCATTCAATTGTATACAACACTTTGATAACTATGAATTTCAATGATCAACTTGCATTCATGGGACCAACCCTCACTATACACGACTTTTCTCACTACCAAACCCATGAAATTTTAGGCAACTTCACATCCATAACCATCTGTTTAAAATGACAACTCTTTCAAACGGTGACCACCTTTCTCTCTTTCATCGATTTGGATCGAGATTCTCTACAATTTTTTTGTTTGAATTGTAGTGTTCAAAAAAATAAACCCCACCAAGGACATTTCACAATTACATGTTCGATTACAAGAAATCTCGAATTATTGGGAATCTCATGAATTGATTATCAAAAGCTTTTATTTTGATTCGGAAACGACGCAATTATAAAAAGATCCGGCTGAAAATCCCGTAAAAATGAGAGGTGGTGGAAAAGTGAGAAAGATGATGAGACGATATGGTGAATAAATTTCTATTTTGTTTTCTCATAATAATAATAGAATATGTCATTTGTTTTGAAACGGCGTCAAATCTAGTTATACCTAAACATTTTCATAAGACTCTTTCTTAGCCCGACACGGTGTCATTTGGCTTAAAAATAGTAAAATTAAGTCTAAATTACTTGTTAGAAGAAAAAAAATTATCTAAACCACTTGTTATTTTTACAAGAAATTACCTATTATTATTATTATTGTTATATTTTTACAATACCTAAATCAAGTATATAATAAAAGACAAACTCCCCAATATTTCGAAAAAGGAAACTAAACCAAACGACACAGTTTCCAACGCCCTATAACCAAGCGAGGGGCCACAAGACTGAACCACGTGGGACCAGCGAGACCGCACGCAGATTAAAAGAGTCAGATCCAACGGTTCCACGTGTCCACTCGGGCCCCACATCCCAATGGCAAGCCACCGTAATTATCCTTAGTCTTGCAGGTCAAACTCAAATCATTAATTCCCACAAAAAAAGAAAAAACAAAAACAAACACTGCCGGGTCGGCTCGAGCCAACGCTGTTGCCTGCTTCGAAGCAGACAGCGACAGGGACGGCAGCTAACGGTAACGGAAATACACCACCTAACGGCTACCGTTACTCCCTCTCTCACGCATCCCAATGTTTCCGTACCACCAACAAATCATGTTAAAAAACACTCCCCGCCGTTATCACACGGCACACCCAGACGTAGTGCTTAGTCTCGCAGCTTTAGAATAAAGTATCAATTTTTTATGAACAATGGAGCAATTTAATTATTTAATTAGCATTTTACAATACAATGACGTCAAATATTTCGGGAGAATCTTTTATTAGACTATAATATAATATATCAAGATATTGTTCAATTCAAAATTTTAAATTAATAAATTTTGAGTTAAATAGTATTTTATTATGATTTAACAACAATATATATATTGTATTTTTTTAATGGTCCAAATTTAATTACAATTTTTTATTATTATTATTATTATTATTTTTATGAAAAACTTGAAATCAAATCTAAATCGTCGAAAAACTACAACACATATACTATAGTTTTTAATTTTTTTTACAGCATCTAAGCCAAATACATTATATTGATTAGTTATACTAACGATATCTTTTAATTACGTAATTTAATTACTTTTCACTCATATTTGTATATTCAATAATTTTCTTCTTACACGTGAATCTATCGTCATATCGATTATACTCTTCCTCGAGCATAAATTCTTCTACCAAGTATCATGCAATTGTCATTAATTGCTAAACGCTTGCAACTATACCACAAAACATGAACTTATTTTCATGGCGTTTTTTAAGGGATGATTACACAATAACAAACATGGTCATTCCATGATCACTTCCTCTATGAAATTATGGCATTGTTTGTTGTAGGGAATTTATGGTTTAGCTTGAGAGGCTATCACTCATATCGACATATCGTAGATTTTACATGGATAGAAGAGATTTCTGATGTTATCTCCGGTATTGTTTATAGTGAATTTAGTATCTCTACTTTCCGATTTCAGTTTTTCTGAGAATTATATAAATGTAATTTTTTATTTTTTATTTTTTTAAAAAAGAGAGAATAATCCTTCCAAACACTGATATTAGTTTTTCTTTAGAATTCCTACATTATTAAGTCGACTTTAATCGTGGTAATAACATATAAAGAATTTTTGGGAAGTCTACTTGCATTCATAAGCAATTCCTGCTGAATCATCAGCTTTGATATTAAAAGTAAGAAATTAACTCATTGCAGTCTTTTAAGAAATCATGATGGCTGCTAGGACTATTAAAATTTTGTTTTTTTACAAATTTTCTTATCAATTAACGTGTCGGTCCATAATTTGATTCTTATAAGCAGAAAAAAAAAACAATTAACTTGTTAACTTAATTAGTTAGTGGATATATTGCCAACCACATGGTCTTAATTATTTCACTAATTATAAACAGTCGACCTGCCACATCAATTTATAAAAAAAATTATAATAAAAGCTATAATACTCAAACATTTTTTCAAAAGATTTGGCTTAAGTGCGGTAAAAAAACAATGCAGCATGTATTGTTAGTGACGGATTTGGAGGGGGGTTATGTCCCGTGGCCCCTACCCATAATATCTTCTAATTTCGTTCCTGTGTGTTGTAGTTTTTCAACTATTTAAATGTAATTTCAATTTTTTCATAAACAAAAAAAGAGAAATTAAATCTGGACCATTAAAAAAACTGCAACACATAGGCTATTTTTTTTTTTAAAATGGACCTAAGCCAAATTATTTTATAAAATCATAGTTTAACATGTTAATCTCTATTATTTTGATAGTTTAAGGAAGTTTCTGTACTTTTAACTTGCAGAAGAAAAGGAATAAAGTGATGTTTCTTAGTATTTTGATAGAAAATGATATGTTTAATAGTTTAATTAATATTTTAACATTTTCCGTTGGATTCGTCGTTCCGTTTACCCGGGTCCCTCCGGTTAGATCATAACTACGGTTAATTAAGTTAGAGAGAGAGAGAGAGGGAGAGAGAGAGAGTTACAGTTAAAGCAAAGAAAGTCGCGTATAATAAGACGCGCGCAAAGCGGATTTGGGGATTCTTCGAAACGGCGTTTTGCAGAGTGTGTGTCCGAGTGTCGTAGAGAGAGAAACATAGAGAGAGAGAGAGAGTTTCTCTAGTGAGAGAAAGCGGCTTTGCGAGCTCACAAGGTGGTTCCGTAACGCTTCTGGGAGAGCCCAAAGGGTGGTTTTGCGTTACGCTTTCGAATCGATCCCAATCGTTACAGAGAGATAGAGAGCGAGAAAGTGTGACTCGGTGTAAAAGCGCAGGATTGGAACCGAAAAGCCGGAGCTTGAGGTGATAAAATCGTCTGAACGGCTTCGGGTTTGATTATAATTGGTGGGGAGTAATTTAGTGCTGATTATTGTGGGTGCTGTTTGTATATAATGAGGTGAGATACGGGGTTTTGGAGGGATTTTTATCATTTTACGTGAGGTTTTATTTTTGTTTTTTTTGGGGGAATTTCGGTGTTTTGACTCGGATTTCAATGATGGCAAATCGAAGCGGGTCGTTTTCGCAGTCAAATGTTTCGGCGGAAGGTGAAATGGCCGTTGGTTTTTGAAAATTTTCTTGGGTTTTCTTTCTTTTTCCGGGAAAATGTGAAAAAAATTGCCCTTTTTGGTTTGGTTTTCTTAGGTCGTGGAAGGGATGGGCTGTATGCGGAGCTATGGAAGGCTTGCGCGGGCCCACTCGTGGACGTGCCTCAGGTCGGCGAGAGGGTCTTCTACTTCCCTCAGGGGCACATGGAACAGGTAAGTGTGTTTGTATGTGTTAAATGCTATATCTTTGTGTTTCGGATCTTCGGTTCTGTTTGTTTCGGTGGAAAAGTGTTTCTCGAAAAAGATGGGGGGTTTTGGTTTTATGGGGGGATCCTTTTTGGGGTCTCGTATTTCCCGCAGGGGCACATGAACAACTGTGTGTGTGTTTAATGCTATCAGCTATATCTTTGTGTTTCGGATCTTAATTTCTGTTTATTTCGGTGGGAGGTGTTTTCCGGAAAAGTGTTTCTCGAGAAAGAAAGAGTGGGTTTCGTTTTTATGGCGTTTCCTGTTTTGGGAGTGTATTTTTTTTTGGTGTGAATTGAAAAAACTTGCTATTTTTGGGCTGTTTGCAGTTAGAGGCATCAACAAATCAGGAACTAAATCAGAGGATTCCACTGTTTCATCTTCCCTCGAAGATTCTTTGTAATGTTATTAACGTTGAGCTACTGGTATTTCTCTATTTGATTTTCTCTCTTCTTTTTTTTACCCTTATTTTTTTGGATTTTCTGTTTGGTCACTGAGAAAACGGGGGAAAGAAAATAACGGGTTGGTTTCCGGCGTGTTTCAATGTATGGGTTTTATTAAACATAATATAAACCCAGATCAGCTGGACCCATTAGTTGAGTTTGGCTCATTTGAATTGGATTTTAGTTTTATGGGTTCCCAAGTGATTGGAACTGAAGTTCCTAACACAATTTCTATTGTCTTTCTATTTTCTGCATTTTCTCAGCAGCCAAACGGAACATTGGAATAAATTGTAAAAATTGTCAGTTCGGGAAGAACTTTATTCATTTGTTTTTTTCTTTTTTGGTGTACTTTTTAGGCGGAACAAGAAACAGATGAGGTTTATGCACAAATCACTTTACAGCCAGAATTAGTTGTAAGAAGCAACATCTTTCAATGTTTGGTCAGCAATTTTTTTTTTTTGTTGCTTGACTGGAATGATTCTAATTGTGTTGAATCATTTTTAGCAAACTGAGCCTACAAGTCCTGATCCCTGCCCTCCTGAACATCCAAGACCAACGGTTCACTCGTTCTGCAAAGTTTTAACTGCCTCTGATACAAGTACCCATGGTGGGTTTTCCGTTCTCCGCAAACACGCCACTGAATGCCTTCCTCCACTGGTAATAATTTTCTTTGCATTACTACATTTGATTTTTCTTTCTTGGTTTCGATAATTCCATGTTATTGATTTCCATGTCTGGATTATAATTCAGGATATGACGCAGTCAACCCCGACCCAGGAATTGGTTGCTAAGGATCTTCATGGTTATGCATGGCATTTTAAGCATATTTTCAGAGGTTACTAATTTCATCTACTTATTACTCTTGTCCTTGTGATTTTGATTTGGTTCTATTGATCTCGGAAGAGATGGGGTTTAATCACTCATCATGAGTTGGTTAAATTAATTCGTAGTGTTAGACATGCTGTTTGAAAAATCAAACAAGATAATCTGTTTTCACTCATATTTCTTCTTTTGTGATTCAATGGACAGGTCAACCGCGGAGACACTTGCTTACGACAGGATGGAGTGTTTTTGTGACATCTAAGAGATTAGTTGCTGGGGATACCTTCGTATTTCTAAGGTATATGCCTTTTCTTTTTTTTTCTTTTCTTTTTCATCTTGTCGCATAATTTTATTTATTTTATATTTTTTTTTGAAGGTCTCAGTTTATTTATATTATTTCTGGTGCTTGCTAATCTTCTTGTTAGTTATATATTCCATTTGTAAAAAGCTTTAATTCATTAAGGAATTGCTTTTCTAGGGGAGAAAATGGGGAGTTGCGCGTAGGGGTGAGGCGCCTTACCCGTCAACAGAGCAGCATGCCATCGTCTGTGATTTCGAGTCAGAGCATGCACTTAGGAGTGCTTGCAACTGCATCTCATGCTGTTGCAACCCAAACTCTATTTATAGTCTATTATAAGCCAAGGTGTGATATGTTCCTTCTTTCAGACAAACTGGAAAAAGACCTTTTCTGTTGAATAATTATTGTAGGGTATCTTATCATTAATTTGTTTGCTTTGGTTAAAATGATCAGGACGAGCCAGTTCATAATAAGCTTGAACAAGTATTTGGAGGCTGTTAACAATAAGTTCGGAGTTGGCATGAGATTTAGGATGAGTTTTGAGGGGGAGGATTCTCCGGAGAGAAGGTAATAAAATCCTAGTACATAGGTGCTATTAGTTTGTTCGTTGTCCGAGTTTTCTTATAAAGATTCTCGACTTCTTGTTCCAAATCTTGATTGGTTAGGTTTTTGGGCACAATAGTTGGGGTTGAAGATGTTTCTCCTCACTGGTCAGGTTCAAGATGGCGATCACTAAAAGTAATTTCTTTATTCCCTTCTTCCTCATTGTTTCAAATTAATATGGCAATCAGATTTCATTATTGTTTTCTTCATTTTATTAGGTTCAATGGGATGATCCTGCATCAATTTCAAGACCTGATAGGGTTTCACCATGGGAGATAGAGCCCTTTGTGGCTTCTGTACCTGCAAGCCTGGCTCAATCTGCTGTGGCAAAGAACAAAAGGCCCCGAACACCCATTGAAATTCCAAATCTTGGTGAGATTTTTGTTTTTTTTCTTCTCACCCATTTACTTTTTGTATTAGATAAGCTGGTTACATTCTAAATTCCTCATCTTTCTTCTCTCTCTCGTATAGACAATACTACTTCCACTGGATCAACTCTTTGGAACCCTGGATTGTTGCAGTCCCATGAAATGACACAATTTATGGCTGAAGGCAACAGAAGTGAAAATCATATTATGTGGCATCCCAAGCATACAGATATTAATAGCAACAACAACAGCAACTCGATTTCAAGGCCTCAAATTGATGGGAGCTGGTTATCTTCTCCTCGTACATGTGTTACTCAGCATCTTTTTCAGGACATGGTGGACGATAGCAAAAGTGTCTCCGCTTGGGCTGCTCTCCCAAGCTATTCAACTCCACACTTGTCGAAGCTAGAGAATGACTCATTTCCTGACCCAGTTGAGAAAGCAAAGAAAGCTGACACTGCTACGAGTTACCGGTTGTTTGGTTTTGATCTAATTAATCACCCTACAAGCTCACCTAAAGTAGAGAAGGCAAATGCACAACCTATCAGTGTCTCTAATGGCTCCACTGAAAGACATGTCAGTACCCTGCCAGCAACTGATTCAGACCATAAGTCTGATCTATCGAGAGACTCTAAAGACACGCAAGTGGGACAGATGCAAGTACCTCCAAAAGAGATTCAGAGCAGGCAAAACTGCTTTGCTTCAACTAGAAGTCGCACCAAGGTGCTGAATGAGAAATATTTTGAAACTTAAATAAATCTATTCAAGAGTTTGTGGCCCCCTCTGCTAATTTCTGAAAATTTACTTTTTGTGTTTGTTCTTCAAAAATGCAAAAGGTTCAAATGCAGGGGGTTGCTGTTGGTCGGGCTGTGGACTTAACCATGTTGAGAGGATATGATCAGCTTATAGACGAACTTGAGGAGATGTTTGACATCAAGGGAGAGCTTCACCCTCGTGATAAGTGGGAAATTGTCTATACTGATGATGAAGGAGATATGATGCTTGTGGGCGACTATCCATGGCAGTAAGTTCTCTTTCAGTACTATCTATCACAAAATAGAATTTGCTTCTTACTGAAAACTGTTTGGAAGTTTCTATATGACATGTTCCTCAGTTTAGTGTTTTTTTCTTCTGTGTTATTGACTTGCAGAGAATTCTGTAACATGGTGAGAAGAATCTTCATATGTTCTAGTCAGGACGTGAAGAAGTTGAGCACAGGAAGCAAACTGCCTGGCTCTTCGACCGACGGTGAGGGCACGGTTATAAGTTCAGATTCAGCCGAAAACTGAAACACTCGACTGTCATTTTGTTCTGTTTATTTGTTTTTTTTTAAGGGTTTTCATTGTTGTTGTTTGTTTGTTGGGGGAGAAAGTTGGTCTATTTTTGTGGTAGGAAGATGTGTGAAGTTGGAGGGGGAAAGACATTGGGTAATTGATAGCTCGTTTTTTAGAGCTATAGCATCTTGAAACTCAAGAAAGCTCATTATGCAGTAGCGGGAGTTTAGGGAGTGTAGGCTTAGAATGTTGTGAATACTTATGGAAGTCTTGGTGGGTGGAAGTGGGGTTGCTGGTGAGTGGGACTGACACTCACCGTGATAGCAGGATGCTGAATAATTGGACGCAGGAGGAGGGGGAGTGGTGGGTAGGTGGGCGCTGGTTGGGTCTCTGTTTCTTGTGATTGTAAATACATGTGTTTTGGAACTAATCTTCCTCTTTAGCCACTGGAAATTGGCAAGGTCCTGTTACTCTTACTCTATCAGCTCTGTCTTTTTTTTGTTTTTTTTTTGTCCTTTCTTCTCTGAGCAAATGGTACAAGAAAACGCTGGAGCAAACAACACAACAGAAAAAAAAAAAATCAAATAAAAAAAGGATCGACAGAGGAAAAAGGCTGAGAACAGGGGATTACCTAAGGAAGGTTAAGGTCATCTAGTAAGATTATGCGTAGGTTAGTTTGCACTGTAATGAACTTTTCGAAATGATTCAAAATCCCGCGAGTTTTTGAGATAAACAGATTCAACTTCCAATTAATTATCTCAGATATTCGTATTAGTGAAATAAAGAAACAATTTTTAGGAAGTCACCCTAAAAAATGATGAGAAATGCTACATGTTTTATAACTCGAGCTTTACTAACTAATGTGGAGCTTATTCATTAGAGATGATCAAAACAATTAATAAAAAGAAATGTTACGGGTACGAATGAATAAACTTCACATTCTCTTAGTAAGACTTCTTTTATAAAAAATTAAGTATATGTAGCATTTCTCACGTAATAAAATAGCCTGATTGGGTGGTGACCTCTTGATTATTGGTTAGCCGGCTATCCTTCCTGTTGATCGTAGCGTGAAGGTGCGTCATTGTAGAGCTCTAATGAGCTGGACAGAACTTGTTCAGGAAATTGCTTTAGGACTCCCTGTTGGCCCAAGACCACCATTTCTACTTTCTGTTCTGCCCCTGTTCGGTTCATTTCATTTTTATGTCATGTTTCTGCATTAACCAGCGACCGTGTTTGCACTTCTAGCATTCATGGGTGGAAGTTCAAAGTGAAAAACAGAGAGATTAGCTGGTTAATACACACGAGAGTGAGCATTTATTACAATTTTTTTTTTTAAAAAAATAAAAATAAAATAAAAACATTATGCAGCAATTCAATCACTAAACAATGAAATTTATGTTACGCAGCAAACAATATGCAACATACTACTACAAGGATTGGGACCCCTACAATTTCAAAGATTCTAAAATTATGAAATTTAGGTCATTCATCGCATTGAACAGCTTGAGAAATGCCACTTGTTAAATAAATGGCATTTCTCAAGCCGTTCGATGCAAGGAACGTCTCGAATTTTGTAGTTTTAAAATTTGCAATTTTTTTTTTTTTTAAAAAAAAAAAAAAAATTGTAGGAAATCCTTCACCTACAAAATAAGTGGCATTCCTCAAGTCGTTCGATGCTAGGAATGTCCTGAATTTTGTAATTTTAGAATTTACAATTTCTTTGAAATTGTAGGAGATCCTTATCCTACAAGAAATAACCTAGTTTGCAAATGTATAGTTCATCACATTGAAATTTGCTTAACATAGTTTACTGTTAAATCACCACTTAACTATGGACTAAGAGTTTGAATTCGGGACATTTTTTCTAGTACTAGATTAAAGCACAACTTCTAACAAAAACTTAGGCTCAAAAGAAATAGTGAATTTAATCATTTAATTAAGAGAAA
Source organism: Alnus glutinosa (assembly GCF_958979055.1). NCBI lineage: Eukaryota > Viridiplantae > Streptophyta > Magnoliopsida > Fagales > Betulaceae > Alnus > Alnus glutinosa. Next base: position 1,416,434 of record NC_084898.1, on the reverse strand, counting down.
TACTAGAAACCACAGTATTATCTCATAATGCTGATATGTCACTTCTAACCAACAATTCAATCAATCATTGTTAAAAAAAAATCCAAGAGTTGGTTGAGACTGTCATGTCAATATTGTGGAATAGTTATAAGATAAAAATGCAGTGTATAGCATTATCCTTTAATTAATATTATAACATTAATCATGCAATTTATTGTTCTTTAATTATATAATTTATTCAAGTTAATTCAAAGTGGAAAATTAATATGTTGCAGGTATCTGAGTCATGGTTTGTATTGTATGTGTTTCTTTTCTTAAGAGCATACGGACAAGATTTCCTTGACTTGTTTTAGCAGTATACAATCATGTCATTCACAAAGGATAGGAGGGGTAAAAGCAAAATATATTATTATTATAATAACAACTATATTATCTGAGTTATTGGGTAATGCTATTTAGTAAACTATTATATAATTTGGATGACATGATAGTGAAAATTAGTCTTAATTTAGATCAATAAGCTAAGACTCGTAAAAAGAAAAAATCAATGACTTATCGTATTACCGTCTACTAAATATATAGCATTTTCTTTTTTATGTTGTTATATAGTTAAAATCAAATTAATCTAGTCGTACTTTTTGAGATTAGTTTTCTAAACCCAATTCATAATCTAAGCAGTCTTCTAATTTAGAGATTATAGTTATTGGTGAATATTGATAATGTCATAATGAAATTGCTCAGTATGTGCTAAATTGATTTTAAAAATTATTTTCATATATAATTATTTTCTTTTTGTTGGGATGAATCCAATTTGGACAACCCTCGTATTCAAAGCGATGGGCCATAGGCCTACTTGAGGCGGTTTTCTCAATTTTCTCCCGAACTCAAATTTTTAAGTTAATATTTTTATGTTGTGAAGATTATTATAGATTAATATGATTGAATGAAAAAATATATATAAAAAAATATTTGTAATTTTCGTACGTGCCAATTAGAAGAAAAACGTTTTACGTCGAAACAAACAGGTCCTAAATTTAGCCCATTAACCTTGGGCATCAGGTCATGGGTCTTCTCATGGGCCTTGCTTATGCCAGCATCAGGTCCACAGAAGTTTTACATTTAACACATGGATATGTAGTTCTTCACGCGGCAGCATTTCTTTACAAGATTATCAAAATTAACGTGGTGGACACGATGAGGTATGAGAAGGGGAAAAACGATGCCCCCAATTCATTGCTATCCTTATCAACATATGAAATCTTGGTGGATTTTCTTTTCAATTTTGGGTCTTTTAAAATGTGAACAAATATAATTAAAGTGATATAGGACGGAATTTACTAATATTTTCGGTGAAAACAAAAATAGAAAAGATGTCAAAAATAATATTGAAGCAACACCGTTTGATTAGAAGTTTACATGTTCCCAGACAATGGAAGTACAAAAGGAAAGACTTGATCGTCAAGCCATGATTTTATTTTATTTTATTTCCTTATTTAGAATTAAGACTTTATTTTCTTTACTTACTAGGATTAGATTTGCTTTATTTATTTATTTTCCGTATTAGGATTAGATTTACTTTTACTACTAGAATAAGGTTTACTATTGTTACTAGAATAAGGGTCCGTTTGGGTTTGCGATTTCAAAAAGTGCGATTTAAAATAACGATTTTAAAATGTGCGATTTGAAAAAAGTGATTTTTAAAAACGCAGTTAAGCGTTTGGCAAAATCACAGTTTAGCCTTTAAAATTGCGAATTTACCTTTTAAAATTCTGCGTTTTCAAAAAAGCACCATCTTATCTGCGATTTGAAAAAGCAAATTTTCTGCGTTTTCAAATCGCAATTTTTAAAAACGCAGTTCCCAAACGATCTATGTTCTGCGATTTGGTTTAAAATCGCACTTATTGTCTACGAAATCGCAATCTCAAACGCACCCTAAGGTTTACTATTACTATTAGGATTAGAATTACTTTCTCTACAAGTATTTCTTTTCTATAAATAGGCTTGCTTATTATGTAAAACTCAATCAATTGAATTGTTATAAAATCAGAAAATTCTCTCTCAAATACTCCGCGGAGTTTTATATTTCTTTAGCCTACGGGCTTGTTTTTATCTTTTTGGGTAGAAGACGAAGGCGCTTCTCTTTGCAAAATCAAAGACACTGCTTTTTGATTAGTTACCTTAATCTTCCGCTACGTCATAAAGAATGATTAAGAGAGATAAGTCAAGCTCAGACATCTTTTAACAAACATACTACCTACTTACGATTGGAAAATAAATGTAATGATGTCAATGTTTTACTTTTCTTTTTTGGGATGAACATTTCTTTTTTAACAAACAAACTACGTACTTACAACAGAAAACAATATTTGTTTTTGGATGAACAATTATTGAATTAAAATAAACGACGTACAAAGAGGGAAACCATTAGCAAGGACCACCAAAGAACAAACACCCAAAAAAAAAGAAAACAACAAAGCAATACAAACAACCTAGCTGATTGTTCACTCAGGTTCAAGGAGAAGATTGCCAAAAAAAAAAAAAGAAGAGGAAGTTGCCAATTTCATCGGAAGCTATAAGATAAAAGCCAAGTCAGTTGCAGGTCCAGGTTCAGGTTTAGTTTCAAGTTCACTTAGCATCCACAAACAATCAGGGAAGTAAGGTCTAGGAGGGTGGACATTGAATTTGCATTGACTACATTCTAGGACCACATCATCTAAATCAATTAGACAGCCACGACATATGGGAGAGTCTTTAGTCTTCTGGACAAATGTGAGAGGGTGCGGGTGATATTCACTTGTGTAGGTACTTCCAATTGCCATGCATGGATAGTTCTCCAGAACACATTTAGGGTGAGCAGGGAAGTCGCATTCTTTACAGTAATAGAACCAGTGCGTCCGGTCTCTTTTTTCTTCGCAAATTAGACAATAATATTCTTCAGAATCATCTTCAGCAACGTAGGTTAGCTTGAGGAGATGTGTATCATATTTATGCTTCGATACTAGTGGAAGATTTGCACATCTAATTCTCAAGATGAAATCGCAACTGGTGCATATGAATACATACTTCTCGTTGTCCTTGGGACAAGCTTTGCATTTTCTATTCTTAAGGTCCAGAGCAAGGAAAAAGTGATGTTGATGACCTTTGTGTTTAAGCGTTTCCGAAATTGAACCGCATTGAACGTCAAAGAACCTCCAAAGTCAAACAAATTCAGGACAATTGTAGGTGAAGCCATGATGATGACGAGAACAAATATTGCAAAAGAACACCCCACTATTGGTAGGTGTCGTGGGAGGAGGGTGAGAGTGCAAAAGTAGAGAAGTCGGTATTACTCAATCGTTGTGGGAAGTTCAGCACATCGAGTATGGAGAAAGAATTGGCATTGAGCACAGCTGTAGAACAGGGCCGAAATTATGAAGTCCGTACACCCCTCACAAAGCTTACCATCCTTGACCTCATCATCGCAGAGGATTAACTTAAGTTGATGATCATCATGACTGAAATGTTTGATCTCCTCAGGGTGAGGTCCTTTGTCCTCTGCTTGATTAAGCGCCTTGATTATATCAGTTGAACGTCCAACGAAATTGTTGGGAACCGACTCACTAGTCGTAGGCGACTCCTCCTTGTACATATCCCAAGAAAGTCTTAGGCATTCCGTGTGGATGTGGTAACTACATTTCTCGCAATTGTAAGCTGCATACTTTGTATTTACCTTGTTGCCGCATATTCTACAGAACATGTTTTCACGCTTATTGATTTCATGAGGAGAATAGATGAGGTTGAGTAAGTGATTGTGTAGCACAATTTTAATGGTGCGTGGAATTTCAGCACATTTTTTGTGAACCAAGAGTTGGCAGATACTACATAGGTCGACGATGCCCTTGATTAAATTTCCTCTCCACAAGCTTCGCAATCGAACTGGACCCGCCACTTCCAAATGGGGAAGAATTCGTGTTTGTGACAGTCATTAGGATTAGTTGGCAAGCAATAATAATTAACACATTTGATGTTGAGTTGGAAATCACACGAATTACAAGTGTAAAATAAAGAGCGATCGTGAGATGTACAACAAGCATCACAACGTTCATTATACTTCCACTAGAGAGAAAGGGTATGGTCTGGGTGTAGAGGGTGATTTATCTCCTGAGATAGCTCGACACATGATTTGTGAATGATGAAGCCGCTGCATTCGGAGATGGAGCATTTGTAGGCGGGAGCACCCAATAGTACTGGTTCACCGCACACAAAGCAAACAACTTGGTTGTTGCCATCATTTAATTCCAACTTTTCTGTGAAGTCCAAGCAATGATTGTCGCTGTATGAAATGTATCTATGAACGGGGAGGTTACCACACTCTACGCAATTGTGGAGGGAACCCCATATTGGTTTGTTGCAATGCGAGCAATCAACTTTCTTCTCACCATCTTTTTTTGACTCTTCTTTGTATATCAAGTGGTGCTCAGTATACAACCAATTGTCATGACCGCAGTACTTCTCCATCTCTCTGAAGATATCTCTCATTGTCTGTGCTCTTACAACCGAGAGGGAGAGGGAGAGGTGGTTAGAAACTTAGAATTGAGAGAGCATGCAAGATAAAGATGATAGGTCCCAACTGAAAAATGTTTGATGAAATTATTAAAAGGTATATGGGCAATGAAAAAACCTGTATCCATACTTATCTTCCTTCCATCGATTCCAATAGTTTAGAATTTTGAGGGCAATTTTGGCCCCAAAAAAATGATCATCCTAACGTGACCAAAACGTACCATACACAAAAGTTACTAAACTTGGAATAAAGATATATCTTTATTATAAATAAAATAAAAAAGGCAAGTAAAGGTTGGCTTAGCTTGTACTCACTGAATACTTATTGATGACTTGGCTCCAACTCATCGAATTTCGTGTTAATTAATTATAAAAATAATATATTCTCCTTTATTAACACCAAAATCAAAAGTAAACCAAGGAAAAGCGATATTATACTTGTTAATCTACACAAAGAATATCGAATTTTAGTTTGAATGTAATTGCATGAGATAAAAGCAAGAGAATTGATGCAAATTAAGCAAGTGGACAAAGAAGAAAAGCCTACAAAACTTGCTTTTAGTATCCCCAAACATATTTTTGGGGCTAATCTAAATATTTAAAACTTTTTAATTAAAATATTATAGATTAATCTGTATATCAATACGTAGATTGTTAATGAACTCACGAGACATCTTTAATCTTCCTCAATATTAATCAAAAGCTTGCAACTTGACTTTTTAAAATGCAAAATCATCTTATAATTAATATAAGAATTAAACATATATATTAGTGAAGATCGGTGATTATTACATGAATCTATATTAATTAATTCCAATTAGAGATCACTAGCTGAAGTCAAATTCTGACTCATGAGCTAGGCATGCTGTGTTGTTGTGAGACTGAACAACTTTGTATATAAGTTTCATTTTTTGATTATTAGAAGTATTATTTAATAGGTTCCCTTTACGGACCTGCCCGATTTGTCCTTTTAGTATTTTGTTACTTGCTAGTTGGTTCACATCAAATTCTGTGTTCTCTTAACGCTATTTTCATAACGATATTCTCCTTATGAACGTACACCAAATGTTGCCAAATTTATTCTAGACTTACTTTTTTTTTTTTTTTTTTTTATTGTACACAAATTAAGAATATCGAATTTTAGTTTGAGTATAAAGTGGAGTAATATTGCAGCATGTGATAAAAAGCAAGAGAAATGATGCGGGGTTTTCAACCATGTCAACTTTTTCTTTTTCCATTTTCTTTAATTTGCGTCTTAAAATCCCATTAATTCCCACCCATCCAATCTCGTATGCAACTGATAATATAATGTTTACATATTACCTTAACGTTACTGCAGCTGGTTGAGCTCCGGTCCATGTCAAGTCCCGTTGGCCCTCGGGTCCAACAAGGCCTGTTTACTTTTCGGGCTGGTCCGTAACCACCAATGCCGCGAAATTATAACTAGCCTCTTATTTTTTAGGGGAATTTTTGACCGGTTGCCCCCTGTCTGTCGGGGTGCATTATGACAAACAGTAGGACCACTCTAACAATGACTATAAAGGAAAATCTTCACCTTTTTGGGACTAATATAAATATCATATTCTTGGAACTAATGTAAATATTTAAAACTTTTAAATTATTTTTTTGAATTTGTCAAAAGTAAAAAATTATTTTTGTCTTGTTGCGAGTTGCGATCATGAGTCAAGTTATGTGCAGGTGAGGATTAAAATGGGAATGCCTCCTCTATTCTTGCTTGTAGAAACGGTCCATCTATTAAGATTATGCGCAGGTTAGTTTGCAGTACTGTAATGAACTTTGCGAAATGATTCAAAATCCGGCGAGTTTTTGAGATAAACAGATTCAACTTCCAATTAATTATCTCAGATATTCTTATTAGTTAAATAAGAAACAATTTATAGGAAGTCACCCTAAAAAAAAATGATATTGTTACGACTCTCCACAACAACTACATATGTAATTGAAATCAGAAATGTCCCTGTTCGGCTCAGAGTTGGTTGTGATTGCCACGTCAATATTGTAGAATAGTTATAAGATAAAAAAATGTGGTGTATATCATCATCCTTTAATTAATATTATAACATTTATCATGTAATTTATTAATTGTTCTTTAATTATATAATTTATTCAAGTTAATTCAAATTGGAAAATTAATATGTTATCGGAGTCATGGTTTGTGTTGTGTGTATTTCTTTTCTTAAGAGCATACGGACAAGATTTCCTTGACTTTGTCTTGACTTGTTTGGATTCATCGAATTCTTTGCCTATGGCTTTCGTACTTTTACAATTAATTTCATGATTGTATTGCAATGACAACTATGAGAAAGAGGGAGGGATTAAACATGCTCAATTGGTTTTGTTTTTTTGTTTTTTTTTTTAACAGGAAATTTTTTGTAGTCTTTTCTATAGTACGTACTTGAGCCGAATCCAATTCGGACAACTCTACGTAAAGGTTACGAGCCAGATTGAAATTTCTTCTTATTTGGTTGCCATAATTTTTCTATGAAATTGGAACAACTTAAGAGAAGGGGTTGTCACCGTGGGGCCAGGTGAGTCTCACATTCTAGGTTGCTGTCGTTGCCCGAGGTAGGTGGGCCTCATAAACCCATCTCTCTTAGAGTGCTCAAATTTCTTAAAAATTCTAGCAGCCTAATAATACGAGATACTCTTCATGCAAGGCTTACCTACTCTGAACAACTTACGATGTGGGGCCACTTGCTGGGGACATGTGAGCTCTATAACACCTGCTTTATGAGACTACCTGAATTATATGCAGTTCGTACAATCAATTAGAGGAGATCCCAATCCAAAAGAATTAATCATTGTTGAGAGTTCCAAATGCTTAGACTCATGCATAGTCCAGTTCTACCAAATATACATTTTTTAACGAAAAATATTTTACGTCGAAATATAAAACTTTAATGCTACAACAGAAAACATTTTTTTTTTTTTTTTAAAAATTTTTTGGATGAACAATTATTGAATTAAAATAAACAACATACAATTACAAAGAGGGAAACAAACACCCAAAAAAAAAAAAAAAAAAAAAAAAAACAAATTGCGTTCTTACGGAATCTATGTGTACTTTTTGATTCCAAATTAATAGATCCCGTAAGAGAGTACTGTTCTTTTTTGGTGTACTTTTTAGGCGGAACAAGAAACAGATGAGGTTCATGCACAAATCACTTTACAGCCAGAATTAGTTGTAAGAAGCAACATCTTTCAATGTTTGGTCGCAATGTTTTTTTTTTGCTTGACTGGAATGATTCTAATTGTGTTGAATTATTTTTAGCAAACTGAGCCTACAAGTCCGGATCCCTGCCCTCCTGAACATCCAAGAACAACAGTTCACTCGTTCTGCAAAGTTTTAACTGCCTCTGATACGAGTCCCCATGGTGGGTTTTCCGTTCTCCGCAAGCACGCCACTGAATGCCTTCCTCCACTGGTAATAATTTTCTTTGCATTACTACATTTGATTTTTCTTTCTTGGTTTCGATAATTCCATGTTATTGATTTCCATGTCTGGATTATAATTCAGGATATGACGCAGTCAACCCCGACCCAGGAATTGGTTGCTAAGGATCTTCATGGTTATGCATGGCATTTTAAGCATATTTTTAGATCGAGGTTACTAATTTCATCTACTTATTACTCTTGTCCTTGTGATTTTGATTTGGTTCTATTGATCTCGGAAGAGATGGGGTTTATTCACTCATCATGAGTTTGTTAAATTAATTCATAGTGTTAGACGTACATGCTGTTTGAAAAATCAAACAAGAGAATCTGTTGTCACTCATATTTCTTCTTTTGTGATTCAATGGACAGGTCAACCGCGGAGACACTTGCTTACGACAGGATGGAGTGTTTTTGTGACATGTAAGAGATTAGTTGCAGGGGATACCTTTGTATTTCTGAGGTATATGCCTTTCTTATTTATTTTATTTTATTTTTATTGAAGGTCTCATTTTATTTATATTATTTCTGGTGCTTGCTAATATTCTTGTTAGTTATATATTCCATTTCTAAAAAGCTTTAATTCATTAAGGAATTGCTTTTCTAGGGCAGAAAATGGGGAGTTGCGCGTAGGGGTGAGGCGCCTTGCCCGTCAACAGAGCAGCATGCCATCATCTGTGATTTCGAGTCAGAGCATGCACTTAGGAGTGCTTGCAACTGCATCTTATGCTGTTGCAACCCAAACTCTATTTATAGTCTATTATAAGCCAAGGTGTGATATGTTCCTTCTTTCAGACAAACTGGAAAAAGACTTTTTCTGTTGAATAATTATTGTAGGGTATCTTATCATTAATTTGTTTGCTTTGGTTAAAATGATCAGGACGAGCCAGTTCATAGTAAGCTTGAATAAGTATTTGGAGGCTGTTAACAATAAGTTCGGAGTTGGCATGAGATTTAGGATGAGTTTTGAGGGGGAGGATTCTCCGGAGAGAAGGTAATAAAATCCTAGTACATAGTTGCTATTAGTTTGTTCGTTGTCCGAGTTTTCTTATAAAGATTCTCGACTTCTTGTTCCAAATTTTGATTGGTTAGGTTTTTGGGCACAATAGTTGGGGTTGAAGATGTTTCTCCTCACTGGTCAGGTTCAAGATGGCGATCACTAAAAGTAATTTCTTTATTCCCTTCTTCCTCATTGTTTCAAATTAATATGGCAATCAGATTTCATTATTGTTTTCTTCATTTTATTAGGTTCAATGGGATGATCCTGCATCAATTTCAAGACCTGATAGGGTTTCACCATGGGAGATAGAGCCCTTTGTGGCTTCTGTACCTGCAAGCCTGGCTCAATCTGCTGTGGCAAAGAACAAAAGGCCCCGAACACCCATTGAAATTCCAAATCTTGGTGAGATTTTTGTTTTTTTTATTCTCACCCATTTACTTTTTGTATTAGATAATCTTGGAACCCTGGATTGACGCAGTCCCATGAAATGACACAATTTATGGCTGAAGGCAACAGAAGTGAAAATCATATTATGTGGCATCCCAAGCAGACAGATATTAATAGCAACAACAGCAGCAACTCGATTTCAAGGCCTCAAATTGATGGGAGCTGGTTATCTTCTCCTCGTACATGTGTTACTCAGCATCTTTTTCAGGACATGGTGGACGATAGCAAAAGTGTCTCCGCTTGGGCTGCTCTCCCAAGCTATTCAACTCCACACTTGTCGAAGCTAGAGAATGACTCATTTCCTGACCCAGTTGAGAAAGCAAAGAAAGCTGACACTGCTACGAGTTACCGGTTGTTTGGTTTTGATCTAATTAACCACCCTACAAGCTCACCTACAGTAGAGAAGGCAAATGCACAACCTATCAGTGTCTCTAATGGCTCCACTGAAAGACATGTCAGTACCCTGCCAGCAACTGATTCAGACCATAAGTCTGATCTATCGAGAGACTCTAAAGACACGCAAGTGGGACAGATGCAAGTACCTCCAAAAGAGATTCAGAGCAGGCAAAACTGCTTTGCTTCAACTAGAAGTCGCACCAAGGTGCTGAATGAGAAATATTTTGAAACTAAAACAAATCTATTCAAGAGTTTGTGGCCCCCTCTGCTAATTTCTGAAAATTTACTTTTTGTGTTTGTTCTTAAAAAATGCAAAAGGTTCAAATGCAGGGGGTTGCTGTTGGTCGGGCTGTGGACTTAACCATGTTGAGAGGATATGATCAGCTTATAGACGAAATTGAGGAGATGTTTGACGTCAAGGGAGAGCTTCACCCTCGTGATAAGTGGGAAATCGTCTATACTGATGATGAAAGAGATATGATGCTTGTGGGCGACTATCCATGGCAGTAAGTTCTCTTTCAGTACTATCTATCACAAAATAGAATTTGCTTGTTACTGAAAACTGTTTGGAAGTTTCTATATGACATGTTCCTCAGCTTACTGTTTTTCTTCTTCTGTGTTATTGACTTGCAGGGAATTCTGTAACATGGTGAGAAGAATCTTCATATGTTCTAGTCAGGATGTGAAGAAGTTGAGCACAGGAAGCAAACTGCCTGGCTCTTCGACTGACGGTGAAGGCACGGTTATAAGCTCAAATTCAGCCGAGCACTGAAACACTCAACTGTCATTTTGTTCTGTTTATTTTATTTTATTTTATTTTATGGGTTTTCATTGTTGTTGTTTGTTTGTTGGGGGAGAAAGTGGGTCTATTTTTGTGGTAGGAAGATGTGTGAAGTTGGAGGGAGAAAGACATTGGGTAATTGATAGCTCGTTTTTTAGAGCTATAGCATCTTGAAACTCAAGAAAGCTCATTATGCAGTAGTGGGAGTTTAGGGAGTGTAGGCTTAGAATGTCGTGAATACTTATGGCAGTGTTGGTGGGATGGAAGTTGGGTTGCTGGTGAGTGGGACTGACACTCACCGTGATAGAGGGAGGGATTAAACATGGACAATTGGTATTTTTTTTTTTTTTTTTTTGACAGGAAATTTTTTGTAGTCTTTTCTATAATACCGAAGTTGAAACCAATTCGGACAACTCTACCTAAGGGTTGTGGGGCCGGATTGAGATTTCTTCTTATGTGGTTGCAATAATTTTTCTCTGAAATTCGGACAGCTTAAGAGAGGGGTATGGGACTAGGTGAATCTTGCATCCTAGGTTGCCGTCGTTGCCCGAGGTAAGTGGGCCTCGTAAGCCCATCTCTCTTAAATTGCTTGAATTTTTTAGAAATGTGAGGGATGGAAGTCCATATTCACGAGTTACCCTTATTGATATGTTAAATCAGCAAAAGCGATGGGTCATAGGCCCTACTTGAGATGGTTTTCTCAAACTTCGCCAAACATCAAAAACACTTTACGTCAAAATAAACAGAGCCTAAGTTTAGCCCATTAATATTGGGCATCAGGTACAAGGGTCTTGTCATGGGCCGAGCTTATGCCCAGCATGAGGTCCACAATCAATGAAGTTTTACATTTAATACATGGACATGATGAGCTATGAGAAGGGGAGAAACGATGCCTCCAATTCACTGCTATCCTTATGAACACATGAAATCTTGATACAAAAGATGGGTATGCACCAAAGCAATTGAAGAACGACAATTTGGAAGAGGAAAATTAAAACAAAAATGCTACCAATTTAGAGTATCTAAAATGATGTATCTTGGTGGATTTTCTTTTCTATATATTTTGGGTCTTTTAAAATGTGAACAAATACAATTAAAGAATGATTAAAAGAGATAAGTCATGCTTAGACATGCATCTATTAACAAACATACTACGTACTTACGGTTGAAAAATAAATGTAATGATGTCAATGTTTTTCCGCTACTACAGAAAACATTATTTTTTTTGGATGACCAATTACTGAATTAAAATGAACAACATACAAAGAGGGGGAACCATTATCAAGGACCACCAAGGAACAAACACCCAAAAAAACAAACAACAAAGCAATACAAACAACCTAGATGCCAACGTCATCAGCAGACAAAAGGCCAAGATACTCCACATGACACCAGTTCTCACCTATACCTTCCAAATTTCACTTAGTGCCCACAAACAATCCTGGAAGTAAGGTCTAGGAGGGTGGATATTGAATTTGCATCGACTACATTCTAGAACCACGTCACCTAAATCATATTCACAGGCAGGACATTCGGAGGAGTCTTCAGTCTTCTTCTGGACAAATGTGAGAGGGTGAGGGTGATATTCACTTGTATAAGTACTTCCAATTGTCATGGATGGATAGTTCTCAAGAGCACATTCGGGGTGAGCGGAGAAGTTGCATTTTTCACAGTAATAGAACCAGTGCATAGGGTCTCTTTTTTCTTCACAAATTAAACAATAATATTCTTCATAATCATTTTTAGCAGCGTAGGTGAGCTTGAGGAGATGTGTATCATATTTATGCTTCGCTATCAGTGGAAGATTTGCACATTTGATTCCCAAGATGAAATCGCAACTGGTGCATACGAATACATACTTCTCGTTGTCCTTGGGACAAGCTTTGCATTTTCTATTCCGAGACTCTAGAGCAAGGAAAAAGGGATGTTCATGACCTTCGTGTTCAAGCGTTTCCGGCATTGAACCGCATTGAACGTCCAAGAACTTCCAAGGAAATATAAATTTAGGACAATTGTAGATGAAGCCACGATGATGAAGAGAACAAATATTACAAAAGAACACGCCACTCTTGGTAGTTGCCCGTGGGAGGAGGGTAAGCGTCTGAAAGTTGACAAGTCGATGTTGCTCAATTGTTGTGGGAAGTTCAGCACATCGAGTATGGAGAAAGAATTGACATTGAACACAGCCATAGTACGAAGCCGAAATTATGAATTCCGTACACCCCTCACAAAGCTTACCATCCTTGACCTCGTCACCACAGAGGATTAACTTAAGTTGGTGATCATGACTGAAATGTTGGATCTCCCTAGAGTGAGATTCTTTGTCCTCTGCTTGATTGAGCACCTTGATCAAATGAGTTGAATGTCCAATGGAATTGTTGGGCACCGACTCACTAGTTGCAAGTGACTCCCGGTGGTCATGCTTTAAACGTCTTAGGCATTCCGTGTGGACATGGTAACTACATTCCTGACAAGAGTAAGCTGCATACTCTGTATTCACCATGTTGCAACAGATTCTACAGGACATGTCGTCGCGCTTATTGATTTCATGAGGAGAAGAATAGATGAGGTTGAGGAAGTGATTGTGTAGCTTAATTTTGACTGTGCGTGGAATTTCAGCACATCTTTTGTGAACCAAGAGTTTGCAGATACTACACAGGTTGGCGATGTTCTCAATTTCCTCTCCACAAGCTTCGCAATTGAACTGGACCCGCTTCAAAATGGGGACGAATTCGTGTTGGTGACAGTCATTAGGATTAGTTGGCAAGCGATTAGCACATTTGATGTCGAGATTGAAATCACACGAATAACAAGAGTAAAAGAAAGAGCAATCGTGAGATGTACAACAAGCATCACAACGTTCATTACGCCACCACCGGAGAGAAAGGGTATGGTCTGGGTGCTGAGGGTGATTTATCTCATGAGATGGCTCGGCACATGATTTGTGTATGACGAAGCCGCTGCATTTGGAGACGAAGCATTTGTAGGCGGGAGCACCCAATAGGACTGGTTCGTCGCACATGTAGCAAACAACTTGGTTGTTGCCATAATTTAATTCCAGCTTTTCTGTGAAGTCCAAACAATGATTGGTTGAATTGTATCTGTGAACGGGGCGGTTACCACATTCCATGCAATTGTGGAGGGAACCCCATATTGGTTTGCGGCAGCTATCCCACGAGCAATCAACTTTCTTCTCACCATCTTTTTTCAGCTCTTCTCTGTATATCAAGTGGTGCGGACCAACCAACCAGCTGTCATGACTGCAGTACTCCATCTCATTGAAGATATCTCTTACACGTGCTAGTCAAAGCACACAACCGAGAGGGAGAGGGAGAGGGAGAGGTGGTTAGAATTGAGAGATGATGCGAATTGCGAGATACAAAAAGATAATAGGTGTAGCTGGTGGGTCCCAGCTGAAAAATGTATTGATTTTGAAATTACTAAAAGGCATATGCATGGGCAATGAAATTACTAAAATGTATTTGATGAAATTACTAAAACCTGGATCCATAGCAATCTCTCATGTCCATAATCATCTGGATGCCTAATTATTCCATTTTGTCATTACAAATCTATCAAGCTTGTAGGTCTAGAATTGTTAATTGAATATGAAATTTTAGTTTGAGTGTAAATGCATGAGGTAAAAGCAAGAGAAGTGATGCAAAGCAAGTGGACAAAGAAGAAAAGCCAACAAAACTTGCTTTCAATATCCCCAAACATCTTTTTGGGGTTAATCTAAATATTTAAAAAAATTAATTAAAATATTATAGATTAATCTGTATATCAATACGTAGATTGTTGATAAACTCACGAGACATCTCTGGTCTTGCTCAATATTAATCAAATGCTTGTAACTTGACTTTTTGAAATGCAAAATCATCTTATAATATAATAATTAAATAAACATAAATATTAGTGAAGATCGGTGATTATTACATGAATTTATATTAATTCCAATTAGAGATCATTAGTTGAAGTCAAATTCTGACTCATGAACTAGGCATGCTGTGTTGTCTTGAGATCTAAACAACTTTGTATATAAGTTTCATTTCTTGATTATTAGAAGCATTATTAAATAGGTTTCCTTTACAGACCTACTCGATTTATCATTTTTATATTTTGTTACTTGCTAGTTGGTTCACATCAAATTCTGTGTTATCTTAATGCTGTTTTTATAACGATATTCTCCTTATGAACACCAAAATGTGGCAAATTTTATTCTACACTTACTTTTCGTTTTTTATGGAGGGCAAACAAAAATTTCAAAAGTAAATAAGGAAAAGCAAAAGAAAGCTTAGATGCGGTTATTGTACACAAGTTAAGAATATCGAATTTTAGTTTGAGTGTAAAGTGGAGTAATGCAGCATATGATAAAAAGCAAGAGAAATGATGCGGGGTTTTGAGATGCTTCCCTCAACCTTAACGTGTAAACCATGTCAACTTTTTCTTTAATTTGTTTCTTAAAATCCCATTAGTTCTCACCCATCCATGACCAAAATATGCTTAGACAATAGGGCCGTATAAAGATTCTTTCATATTTGTTGTCTGAATTGCTAACAAATGTTTTAACAAAATTTGACTCTAGTTAACTTTAATGTGACTGGAAGAAATTTATAATTTACGCCAGCCATAAAAATTGATTTTACATTTTTCCTAAAAAAAAAAAAAAAAAATCAAAGGCCCTATCAACAATATCTCTTACAGGATATCCCAAAGTATACAGAGACAACCTCATTATTTATTTTATATGTAAAAATAATTTTTTTTAAGTGCTTGAACGCACAGGAAACTTTGTCGTTGAGCAATAATATGCATAAAAAAATAGATATAAAAACAGTAAACTATGTGTTTGTAAACAGCCCACGTAATACGTTGGGTTTGAGTTATATTTATTATTGATTTGATCCTCATCACTAAACTAATTTTTACATTTACATGATATACTTAAATATCTTGCTCGCACTCTTTCCTTTGTTAAAAAATTTCCTCCTTTCTAAAAAAAGAAAAAGAAAAAATTAACAAACAATTCAATCATAAAACATTATTAAAAACACAAAATCAGTTTTCATCTTTATGTAAAATCAGAATATTTTTTCAAATAAAAAAAAAAAAGAAAAAACCTGCTAAAACACTGATGTGCAAATTTTAATACTCACAAACGCACAAATCATTTGCAATATAGTGTATGTGCAAGTACGAGGTTGAATCCACAGGGAATTGTGTTGTAAAAATTAATTTCTATTTAAATTAATTCTATTTTAACATAGTTCCGAATTTTGGGATTTTATAATGTAAAATAATAAACTAAATAAAAAATGAATTAAAAACAATCATTAAAAAAAAAAAAAAACTAAGGTTTTAGAATCCACCTCATCATATCAAATAACACATTCTTGTATTTTATTCATACACCCGATAAACAATTAAGACATATTCATTGTTCAAGGTTCTGTAAAAATTATATTAAATCATTTAATGAATCCAATTTAATAACAAATCACAACGAATATCCAATTGAAATCAAATCATCCAATGTATTCATTTTGATAAACAAATCACAAGAATATCATCTTTCAAACAAATCATTCGATGTATCCATCAGTTAAAACAAATTGAATATTCAACTTTTCGTAAATAATCATTCAATTAAAAGACATAAATATCGGAGTTGCATAAGATAAAATAACAAGAATGAAAGTATTATCAAATGTGAGGTTTCATCATCAACCTTAGTTGAAAAATTAGCTACTCATCAATAAAAAGAAAATACTAAATTTTGTTAAGAACATAAAAATAAAAACTTACAAAGAATAGAAGCCAAATAACCAAGTTGCTGCTATGTATAATGTTGGGATGTCCTAAGTGGTGCCTAGCATGGGGTATTTATAGTAGAAAATTAGGTTAAACTCAACTTTTACAAAATGACACATCTACCCCTCTAAACCCTAATAGGAGAAAAGAATGCTAAGGTTTAGGGCCATATTTTCAAAATGGCACCTCTACCACTTAAAAAACCTAATAAGAGAAAAGAATGTTAGAGTTTGGAGTGTCTGCAGCCGCCAAGAACAAAGAAATTCGCGTTTTTATATTGCGGGACATTTATGACATAGCAGACTTTCGAATTAGAAAAATTATATTTCACAATGATTTTTAGAATTTTCAATTATCTTTCCAACACCGCTAATTTTACTTCAATCCGATACTTGAATTGAAAGTTATGATCAAAATACTATGACTTGTGTAGAACCTAAAATGTAATCCAATCCGATTTTGACTTATTAGAATTTTTTCTAATTTAATCTATTAAACTGTACATATGCAATTCTTATATGCATACATGTTCTATTAAAAATTATATATGAATCATATGCATTTCGAATACATGTAGCTTAATAGATTGAATTTATGAAGAAAAAAAATAAAGAACCTTATAGCCTTTTACCTATAGTCTGTTCCAAGTCTAAAGCCACGAAGGATTGAAGAACAAGCAAGATAGATTGAATTTATGAAAAAGAAAAAGAAAAATGAAAAAAAGAAAAAGAACCTTATAGCCTCTTACCTATAGTCAGTTCCTAGGATTGAAGAACAGGCAAGAAGGTTGTTGGACCATCAAATTTTGGTCTCTTGCATCCTTTTCATCAATCATGCATTTCTCCATCTCGTAAATTAAGGAGTCCAAATATACAATATTTGGTACTCATCAAACACATTAATAAAAAAAAGTTCTAATTTTTCTTTAAATTAAGTTGGAAGAATTTTTTCTAATTTAATCTATTAAACTATACATATGCAATTCTCACATGCATACATGTTCTATTAAAAATTATATAATAATTATATGCATTTTGAATACATGTAGCTCAAATAGATTGAATTTATGAAAAAAGAAAAAAGAAAACAAAAAAAGAAAAAGAGCCTTTTACTTATAGTCAGTTCCAAGGCTAAAGCTACGAAGGATTGAAGAACAGGCAAGAAGGTTGGTGGACCATCAAATTTTGGTCTCTTGCATCCTTTTCATCAATCATGCATTTCTCCATCTCGTAGACACCTTGAGCCTGTTCTTTTGCAGTGACAATATCAACTTGCCGCTTTTTTGATTGGAGGAAGTTTTTCATGTGGAGGCCCCCATGCTGTGACCTGCACCGATCAAAGACATCAACCGTGGAGGGGGAGGCGGGGCAATATCCCAACTTCCCCTTAAATGCGAGAAAACCCATTACAATAAGTGTAATCAAAATCTATCTCCACTTCCTCCAACATTTGAAAATATTTTCTATTGTTTCTTAAGAGTCTAGAAATTCTCAATTAACTCTCATAATTAACATACTTAGTATTTATTTCTTTTCAAAAAATATAAAAAATAAAAAATAAGACACTTGAACTATCAATTGATTTTAAAATAGTTATTTGGATTTTCGAGTGTGCTAAAGCGACCCATCAAACTATCAAAGTGTGCAAAAAAGACAACTTTTTATTATATTCCTATAATACTCTTGCCATGTGTCATATATTCCATTAAATAATAATAATAATAATAATAATGTAGTATTCAAAAAATATGTACACAAGAGAAGAATAGAGAGATTAGTTGGTTAATACACACGAGAGTGTACATTTATTACAATTTTTTGTTTTAAAAAAAAAAAATATGCAGCATTTCAATCACTAAATAATAAAATTTATGTTACGCAGCAAACAATATGCAACATACCACTACAAGGATCGAGACCCCTACAATTTCAAAGTCTCTAAAATATGGAATTTATGTTGTTCCTTGCATCGAAAGGCTTGGAAAATGCCACATTTTTAATGGGTGACATTTTTCATGTCGTTCGATGCAAGGAACGTTTCAAATTTCGTAATTTTAGAATTTACATTTTTTTTTTTTTTGAAAATGTAAAAAATCCTTATCCTACAAAATAGGTGGCATTTCCCAAGTCGTTCCATGCTAGGAATGTCCTAAATTTCTTAATTTTAGAATTTACAATTTCTTTGAAATTGTAGGAGATCATTATCCTACAAGGAATAACCTAGTTTGCAAATGTATAGTTCAACACGTTGAAATTTTCTTACCCTAATTTACTGTTAAATCACCACTTAACTATGGACAAAGGATTTGGATTCAGGACTTTTTTTGGTACCAGATTAAAGCACAACTTCTAACAAAACATTATGCTCAAAAGAAATAGTAAATTTAATCATTTAATTAAGAGAAATGCTAGAAATCACAATATTATCTCACAATGCTGTAATGGCCTGATGTGTCAGTCTAAACCAACCATTGAATTAGTCATTGTTGAAAATAACATTCAATTGTTGGTTGGGACTATCATGTCAACATTGTGGAATAGTTAAAAGATTAAAAAAAAAATTAAAAAAATGTCAATAAATCAAGATGTAATCCTCTTGGAAATTACTGACGGTAAGCGTAGGTCTTTAAAGTCGAACCGTGCACCTCAAATATTTGTATTTCTCTCTGTCACTTCCTCATTTTCTATTTTATTTTACTATTTCAAAACACTCTACATATTATTTTTTACCACTATGTTCATGTTCCAAGCATTTGGTCATCCTTTTAAATTTAAGGTGTGCATGGTCATACATTGCATTTAACTCAATATATATATATATATAGTCCGTTTGAGTTTGTGATTTAAAAATAGTAATTTTAAAATATGCAATTTGAAAAAGTAGTTTTTAAAAATGCAGTTAAGTGTTTGGTAAAATTATAGTTTGGCATTTAAAATCGCAAGCTAACCTTTAAAATTCTGCGTTTTCAAAAAAGTACCTCCTTATCTGCGATTTAAAAAAGTAATTTTCTGCATTTTCAAATTACAACTTTTTAAAAACGTAATTCCAAAACGAATTAATTGGTCTTAAAACTTTGTATTATATGCGGTGCGAACATGAAACCTTGGTGATAAAGCATGCAGGAATAAAGCAGCTGGTGGGTCCCAGCAAAAAATGTATTGATGAAATTACCAAAAGGTACGTATATGGCCAATGAAAAATTGAGATCCTAACGTGATCATCTTCCTTCGATCGGTTACAATAGTTTAGAATCAAAAAATGATCATCCTAACATGACCAAAACATACCATACACAAAAGTTACTAAACTTTGAATAAAGATATATATTTATTATAAATAAAATCAAAGAGGCAAGCAAAAGTTGGTTTGGCTTTAACTCACCAAATACTTATTGATGACTTAACTCCAACTCATCAAATTTCATATTAATTAATTATAAAAATATTATTCTCCTTTATTAACAAGAAAATAAAAAGTAAACTAAGGAAAACAAATATTAGACTTTTATTCTAAACAAAGAATATGGAATTTTAGTTTGAGTGTAAATACATAAGATAAAAGCAAGAGAAGTAATGCAAAGCAAGTGAACAAAGAAGAAAAGCCAACAAAACTTGCTTTCAATATCCCCCAACATATTCTTGAGGCTAATCTAAATATTTAAGACTTTTTAATTAAAATAATTTGAATTAATCTATATATCAATACATATATTGTTAATGATAAACTCACGAGACATCTCTAATCTTCCTCAATATTAATCAAATGCTTACAACTTGACTTTTTCAAGTGCAAAATCATCTTATAATATAAGAATTAAACATAAATATTAGTGAAGATCGGTGATTATTCCCTGAATCTAAATTATTTTCAATTAGAGATCACTAGCTCAAGTCAAATTCTGACTCATGAGCTAGGCATTCTGTGTTGTTGTGAGACTAGACATCTTTGTATATAAGTTTCATTTCTTAATTATTAGAAGTATTATTTAATAGGTTTCATTTACGGACCTACTCGATTTATCCTTGTTACTTGCTACTTGGTCCACATCAAATTATGTGTTTTATTAACTCTGTTTTTATAACGATATTCTCCTTATAAACATCAAAATGCGGCAAATTTTATTCTACACTTACATTTCTTCTTCTTTTCTTTTTCTTTTTCTTTTTTTTTTTTTGTTTAATTTTTTTATGGGGGCAAACAAAAAATTCAAAAGTAAATAAAGGAAAAGCAAAAGAAAGCTTAGACTTGTCATTGTACACAAATTAAGAATATCGAATTTTAGTTTGAGTGTAAAGTGGAGTAATGCAGCATGTGATAAAAAAGCAAGAGAAATGATGCGGGGTTTTGAGATGCTTCCCCTAACCTTAACGTGTAAACCATGTCAACTTTTTCTTTTTCCATTTTCTTTAATTTGCTTCTTAAAATCCCATTAATTCCCACCCGGCCATCCAATCTTAAATAATCAAGTTGGTAATCTTTTATCTTTGATATAATGATAATTTTGAAAGTCACTAATATGTATTGATGAAATTACTAAAACCTGGATCCATAGTTATCTTCCTTCAATCGGTTCCAATAGTTTTGAATTTATAGGCCAATTTTGACCCAAAAAATGACCATCCTAACGTGACCAAAACGTACCATACACAAAAGTTACAAAACATAGAATAAAGATATATCTTTGTTATAAATAAAAGCAAAGAGGCAAACAAAGGTTGGCTTGGCTTGGCTTGCACTCACAAAATACTTATTAATGACTTGGCTCCAACTCATCGAATTTCATATTAATTAATTATAAAAATATTATATTCTCCTTTATTAACACTAAAATCAAAAGTAAACCAGAGAAAACCAAGATTAGACTTATTATTGTACACAAAGAATATCGAAAATAAAGAGAAGTGGACAAAGAAGAAAAGCCAACAAATTTGCTTTCAGTATACAAACATATTCTTGGGCAATGAAATTACTAAAAGGTACGTATATGGACAATGAAAAAGCCGAGATCCTAACTTGATCATCTTCCTTCGATTGGATTCAATAGTTTAGAACCAAAAAATGATCATCCTAATTTGACCAAAACATATCACACACAAAAGTTACTAAACTTGGAATAAAGATATATCTTTATCATAAATAAAATCAAAGAGGCAACCAAAGGTTGGCTTGGCTTGAACTCACCGAATACTTATTGATGACTTGACTTCAACTCATCGAATTTCATGTTAATTAATTATAAAAATATTATTCTCCTTTACTAACACCAAAAGCAAAAGTAAACAAAGGAAAAGCAATATTAGACTTTTATTTTGGACAAAGAATATGGAATTTTAGTTTGAGTGTAAATACATGAGATAAAAGTAAGAGAAGTAATGCAAAACAAGTGGACAAAGAAGAAAAGCCAACTTGCTTTCAGTATCCCCCAACATATTCTTGGAGCTAATCTATGTATTTAAAACTTTTTAATTAAAATATTATGGATTACTCTGTATATCAATACGTAGACTATTCATGAACTCGCGAGACATCTCTGATCTTCCTCAATATTAATCAAATGCTTGCAACTTGACCCTTTGAAATGCAAAATCATTGATAAGAATTACATAAATATTAGTGAAGATTGGTGATTATTACATGAATCTATATTAGTTCCAATTAGAGATCACTAGCTCTGGCTCTTGAGCTAGGCATGTTGTGTTGTTGTAAGACCGAACAACTTTGTATATAAGTTTCATTTCTTGATTGTTAGAAGTATTATTTAATAGGTTTCATTTACGGACCTACTCGATTTATCCTTGTTACTTGCTACTTGGTTCACATCAAATTATGTGTTTTATTAACTCTGTTTTTATAACGATATTCTCCTTCTGAACATCAAAATGCGGCAAATTTTATTCTACACTTACATTTCGTCTTCTTTTCTTTTTCTTTTTCTTTTTTTTGTTTAATTTTTTTATGGGGGCAAACAAAAAATTCAGAAGTAAATAAAGGAAAAGCAAAAGAAAGCTTAGACTTGTCATTGTACACAAATTAAGAATATCGAATTTTAGTTTGAGTGTAAAGTGGAGTAATGCAGCATGTGATACAAAAGCAAGAGAAATGATGCAGGGTTTTGAGATGCTTCCCTTAACCTTAACGTGTAAACCATGTCAACTTTTTCTTTTTCCATTTTCTTTAATTTGCTTCTTAAAATCCCATTAATTCCCACCCGGCCATCCAATCTTAAATAATCAAGTTGGTAATCTTTTATCTTTGATATAATGATAGTTTTAAAAGTCACTAATATGTATTGATGAAATTACTAAAACCTGGATCCATAGTTATCTTCCTTCAATCGGTTCCAATAGTTTTGAATTTATAGGCCAATTTTGACCCAAAAAATGACCATCCTAATGTGACCAAAACGTACCATACACAAAAGTTACAAAACATAGAATAAAGATATATCTTTGTTATAAATAAAAGCAAAGAGGCAAACAAAGGTTGGCTTAGCTTGGCTTGCACTCACAAAATACTTATTAATGACTTGGCTCCAACTCATCGAATTTCATATTAATTAATTATAAAAATATTATATTCTCCTCTATTAACACCAAAATCAAAAGTAAACCAGAGAAAACCAAGATTAGACTTATTATTGTACACAAAGAATATCGAAAATAAAGAGAAGTGGACAAAGAAGAAAAGCCAACAAATTTGCTTTCAGTATACAAACATATTCTTGGGCAATGAAATTACTAAAAGGTATGTATATGGACAATGAAAAAGCCGAGATCCTAACTTGATCATCTTCCTTCGATTGGATTCAATAGTTTAGAACCAAAAAATGATCGTCCTAATTTGACCAAAACATATCATAAACAAAAGTTACTAAACTTGGAATAAAGATATATCTTTATCATAAATAAAATCAAAGAGGCAACCAAAGGTTGGCTTGACTTGAACTCACCGAATACTTATTGATGACTTGACTTCAACTCATCGAATTTCATGTTAATTAATTATAAAAATATTATTCTCCTTTACTAACACCAAAAGCAAAAGTAAACCAAGGAAAAGCAATATTAGACTTTTATTTTGGACAAAGAATATGGAATTTTAGTTTGAGTGTAAATACATGAGATAAAAGTAAGAGAAGTAATGCAAAACAAGTGGACAAAGAAGAAAAGCCAACTTGCTTTCAGTATCCCCCAACATATTCTTGGAGCTAATCTATGTATTTAAAACTTTTTAATTAAAATATTATGGATTACTCTGTATATCAATACGTAGACTATTCATGAACTCGCGAGACATCTCTGATCTTCCTCAATATTAATCAAATGCTTGCAACTTGACCCTTTGAAATGCAAAATCATTGATAAGAATTATATAAATATTAGTGAAGGTTGGTGATTATTACATGAATCTATATTAGTTCCAATTAGAGATCACTAGCTCTGGCTCTTGAGCTAGGCATGTTGTGTTGTTGTAAGATCGAACAACTTTGTATATAAGTTTCATTTCTTGATTGTTAGAAGTATTATTTAATAGGTTTCATTTACGGACCTACTCGATTTATCCTTGTTACTTGCTACTTGGTTCACATCAAATTATGTGTTTTATTAACTCTGTTTTTATAACGATATTCTCCTTATGAACATCAAAATGCGGCAAATTTTATTCTACACTTACATTTCTTCTTCTTTTCCTTTTCTTTTTCTTTTTTTTGTTTAATTTTTTTATGGGGGCAAACAAAAAATTCAAAAGTAAATAAAGGAAAAGCAAAAGAAAGCTTAGACTTGTCATTGTACACAAATTAAGAATATCGAATTTTAGTTTGAGTGTAAAGTGGAGTAATGCAGCATGTGATGAAAAAGCAAGAGAAATGATGCGGGGTTTTGAGATGCTTCTCTCAACCTTAACGTGCAAACCATGTCAACTTTTTCTTTTTCCATTTTCTTTAACTTGTTTCTCAAAATCCCATTAATTCCCACCCGGCCATCCAATCTCTTATGCAACTGATAATCAAGTTGGTAATCTTTTATCTTTGAGTACACGCTAGATCTGTGGCTTTTAAAATTGTGGGACAAATTATTATTAAATTTTCGTATAATTATAATTTTAAAAGTCGCTAATATCTATTGATGAAATTACTAAAACCTGGATCCATAGTTATCTTCCTTCAATCGGTTCCAATAGTTTAAAATTAGAGGCCAATTTTGACCCAAAAAATGATCATCCTAACGTGATCAAAACGTAACATGCACAAAAGTTACAAAACATAGAATAAAGATATATCTTTGCTATAAATAAAAGCGAAGAGGCAAACAAAGGTTGGCTTAGCTTGCACTCACAGAATACTTATTGATGACTTGGCTCCAACTCATCGAATTTCATGTTAATTAATTATAAAAAATATTATATTCTCCTTTATTAAGACCAAAATCAAAAGCAAACCAAAGATAAGCAAGATTAGACTTATTATTGTATACAAAGAATATCGAAAATAAAAAGAAGTGGACAAAGAAGAAAAGCCAACAAATTTGCTTTCAGTATCCAAACATATTCTTGGGCAATGAAATTACTAAAAGGTACGTACACGGGCAATGAAAAAGCCGAGATCCTAACTTGATCATCTTCCTTCGATCGGTTACAATAGTTTAGAACCAAAAAATGATCATCCTAACGTGACCAAAACATACCTTACACAAAAGTTACTAAACTTGGAATAAAGATATATCTTTATTATAAATAAAATCAAAGAGGCAAGCGAAGGTTGGCTTGGCTTAAACTCACTGAATACTTATTGATAACTTGACTTCAACTCATTGAATTTTATGTTAATTAATTATAAAAATATCATTCTCCTTTATTAACACCAAAATCAAAAGTAAACCAAGGAAAAGAAATATTAGACTTTTATTCTAGACAAAGAATATGGAATTTTAGTTTTAGTGTAAATACATGAGATAAAAAGCAAGAGAAGTAATGCAAAGCAAGTGGACAAAGAAGAGAAGCCAACAAAACTTGCTTTTAGTATCCCCCAACATATTCTTGGAGCTAATCTAAATATTTAAAACTTTTTAATTAAAATATTATGGATTAATTTGTATATCAATACGTAGACTGTTGATGAACTCGCGAGACATCTCTGATCTTCCTCAATATTAATCAAATGCTTGCAACTTGACCTTTCGAAATGCAAAATCATCGATAAGAATTAAACATAAATATTAGTAAAGATTGGTGATTATTACATGAATCTATATTAGTTCCAATTAGAGATCACTAGCTCTGACTCTTGAGCTAGGCATGTTGTGTTGTTGTGAGACGATATATAAGTTTCATTTCTTGATTATTAGAAGTATTATTTATAATAGGTTCCCTTTATGGACCTACTCGATTTATCTTTTTTGTATTTTGTTACTTGCTAATTGGTTCACATCAAATTATGTGTTCTATTAACTTTGTTTTTTTAACGATATTCTCCTTATGAACACCAAAATGTGGCAAATTTTATTCTAAGCTTACTTTTCTTTTTTATGGGGGGCAAACAAAAAATTCAAAAGTAGATAAAGGAAAAGCAAAAGAAAGCTTAGACTTGTTACTGTACACAAATTACGAATATCGAATTTTAGTTTGAGTGTAAAGTGAAGTAATGCAGCATGTAATAAAAAGCAAGAGAAATGATGCGGTGTTTTGAGCTGCTTCCCTCAACCTTAACGTGTAGACCATGTTAACATTTTCTTTTTCCAATTTCTTTAATCTACTTCTTAAAATCCCATTAATTCCCACCTATCCAATCTCATATGCAACTAATAATATAATGTTCACATACTACCTTTAAGTTATTGGTTGGGCTCCAATCCATGTCAGGCCTCGTTGGCCCTTGAGTCCAACAAGGCCCATTTACTTTTCAGGCTAGGCCGTAACCACCAGTACCGACAATTATAATTAGTTCCTTAATTTTTCAAGAAATTTCTAACCGGTCGCCCCCGGTCTGTCGGGAGTGCATTATGACAAACAACAAAACTACTCTAACAATGCTTATAAAGGAGAATATTTGCCATTTTGGGACTAATGTAAATATCATATTCTCGGGACTAATGTAAATATTTAAAACTTTTAAATTATTTTTTTGAATTTGACAAATGTGAAATATTATTTTCGTCTTGTTGTGATCATGAGTCAAGCTAGTATTTCTTTTTTCTTTTCTTTTTTTTGAGTAAACACTAGATATATGGCTTTTAAAATTATAAGACAAATTATTATTAAATTTTGATCTAATGATAATTTTAAAATCCACATTAAAAAGTGTAAGAATGAAAATGCATGTAACATTTCTTTTTACCTTTATCTTTTAATGCCCTCTCTTTTCCTTTAGTAAACATAGCTGCTATCTTTGAATGTCAGAAGAAATTTATAAGTTCTTTTAAATATACTAGTTAGATGGCACGTGCAATGCACGTGTTTGGTTCCCGGTGTTATGTATCACTATAGTTGTTAACATTATATATATGATATTGTAGAATAGATTTAATATCTAGATTATTGAACAAGTATATATTGAATTTTTAAAATAAATAAAGTAAAACTATAAAATTTAGTAAGTATGATATACCAAAAGAAAACAAGAGTTAATTTAGATAACACACATATGTTGTTACTCTTGTTTCCAATACCAACAATGCCAAATCTATCATTAATAACCTGAAAAATTGATACAAGATATATTTAAGTTAATAAAGCAATTAGTGGTGAAAATGTTCATTCAGTTTATCTGTATTACTTATTCAGTCCAGAGAGATCACTACAAGACGGTTCAACAAATATCCAAATCAAGAATGTATACATAGCCATACTCCTAAGTAAAATATAGTTAGGTGTCCACCAAGAACATCTTACAAAGTAGTACTCAAAAAAGTTGTGCTCAATAGCGATCCCTGGAGCCAATAGACCGGCCCACAGCCATAGAACCAATAAAACCATCATGAGAATAGAACAGAAAGAAAAACAAAGAAAGAAGCAATCAATACAAAACAATCATACTGCTGGGACTCCGCCTTTTATGGCGAGGCGGCTGCATCATACCAAATCAGTGAAAAACACACAAACATACACAACTATGAGTAGCAAACCATGGCCTCAGTCCATGTATGCAAGATATAGCACCCAGCTTCTCATTTTCTAACTCCTTTTTTCTTTCTTTCTTTTTCCAAAAATTAAAAGCCTTGACTTACCGAAGTAACTGGAGATCTGGATCTTGATTGAGATCTGTAAGAAGTCCATAAACAACCCAATTCAATATCCCGAACAATCCTTCAAAACTTTGATCCAAGCCTCAACCCCAGTTCCATTTAGAGTTGCCACAACCAAAGGAAAAAAGAAAAAGAAAAAAGAAAAAAAGAAAAAGAAAAAAGAAATGAAACGAAAGATTTTGCATAACTGTTGAAAAACACTACAAAATATTTTAAAATGTTTTTGGTTTAAGGTTAAGATAAAAGAACAAGGTTAACCCATGAAAGATAGTTCTGGCTTTTATTTCACAATAATGAAAAATATGATGTTCATATTCTTGTTCCATTTTCATTAAAAGAAATATTAAAAAATAATTAGAAAAGGGGGGAAGAACCCTTGTTGCATAAAGAAATAGCAGCAGCAAGGAAAACTAAAACAAGGATAGAGGGAGAATGCTTGCCAGCCAACCACGGCACTGTAAAGAGAAAAAAAGATTCCCCAAAGATTGAGCAAGTCCCCAGTGCTTATTGTTTTCCATTACATTATAAGCCTTTAGCTAAAAAATTCAGTGGGTAAGCAAAATTTTAGCTAAAACATCAGCTAAATGGATACTCGGTAGGCAAAGTAAATTTTATAGGTGTTAATGAAATCTTCCTACTCTTGACTCACCAAAAGAGAAGAAAGGTAGGAAGCTTGCAAAGGAATAACCACCGAATTTTCAAGGGAAAAGGATGTGCCTGCCTAAGAAATACGTCCAGCCAACCCCAGTCGGTTGTAATAAAGTTCATGCATAAACCTTAGGCATGCAAATCAAGAAGCATTTGACTAAACAAAATTGAAATTGGAGTGCAAACCACAAGAAAGACCATGAGGAGAAGACAAACAAAACAAACCTTGAATGAGATACTGAGGCAGATTGAAATGAATATTTTCTCTTTAGAGATATGCTGCAAGCAATACATTCCGAATCAATTTGTATTATTACTAAAAACTCATTTCAAATCTTAATTTGCAAAAATTATCGAAGTTAACTACTTTAAGAAAGACAAAAATTAAACAAAAAATTCTTTTTAGTTAACCTCCTGCTCCTGCCACTATAGCTATGGCTGTGGCTTGGGCTTCTTGACATATAAGGACTACAAACAGGGCTTCTTGAATAGCTCCGTCTTGACTCACGGCTGCGACTTGTAGAGTAGCTCCATCTCGAGTCATACTCCCTCACCTAGACAAAGTAAATAGAGAAGTAAAGGCAAAATGAGTCAAGAAAACCAGAATTCAGCACATCAAGCATATTGTGACATACCCGTATGTAAGCCCACGAAAAAGGATTCCAAAATTCAGTGTCATCAAGTTTTTTGATATGCAGGGCAAGACAAGAAAAGACCTTACAAAGAGAACAATGACATTTTTTTTAAAAAAATAAGATTGTCAAACACAAGCCGAGTTCCACTCCCACAGTGAAAAGCTGAACATTTTAAACAAAAAGGTCTGTAGGAATACTAACAGCATCATAGTGTGCATAAATACTAACAGTATCATAGTGTGCGTAATAAAAGTCATCATTTAAGTAAAGGAACTTACAGCATACTTCATGTCATCATAGTGTGCATAATCCACAATTCCTGTCATGCCTACAAAAAAGTAGAAAAAACAAATAATTCGAACCAATAAATAAAAGGATTTCCATTCCAATGAAAGAAATACACATCCAAACTGAAAATAGATGAAGTAGATAGAGAACTTTTGCAAACTTTTGCAAGAGTCCCAATGCTATATCCATGGCAGGGTTCACAACATTAATCTGAAATAATGTAAAAAGAACACCAAATTAGGCTTCTTAGTGCACATACAACAGAAAATTAAGCAGGTGATAAACTTTAACAGGCAAATGACCAAATGAATGCAGAGTAATATACATGAAATTTCCTACAATAACAGCTAATTAAGAACACAAATCTGCAGACTGCAATACTCAATTTTATAAAACACATAAATTCAATCTAAATAGCATCACATAGATATTCATTCTATAGTGTGGGTCATATAAATTAAAATGAGAAACAACACCAAGTTAGAGAGCTTGAATCTTAGACCCGAAAGTCTAAGCAATCTTGATTATTCTTATTGTGTTCTGCATAGGAAGCTTTAACCATTCCATCATCACAATGTAAGCCCACTCTATATCCACCTATAAAATTAAAAGACGAGAGTGCATTTAAGAAGTAAAAACTTTTGACGTGGCAAATCAGTGAAACTCATAACGTCAGTTATTGAGCTTTATTCATTTAGCACGTTAAATAGGCCTAGATGCTTTGTTGTCATTCCTAAATGTTTAATTTGCCATATCAAGTCCCATTTATCAGAATCCCAATGCCCAAAACACTCAAACTTTAAACTTCGTAGAATTGCATGCAACATTTTCAATAACCCAAACAAATGAACTTAAAAACAACTTAACACTTACATATATACGAACCAAAACTGGAGGTACCATATAACCAGTAAAGCTTAAAATTACAAAGCATAAAAAAATACATGAATTAAACTCAAAATTATATCAAAGCAAAGATATCTATATATACCTGGTGCTTGGAAGCCTTTGCCGAATGGCCCTGGTCTTCTTGGGACGCAGATCGAGAGGCAGGTACTTCTTCTTCTTGTAAACTTCCCTCAGAACCTCCTGCTTCTGCGATATCACCGTCAACACCTGCGCAATCGACAGCCTCACCACCTTTCTGTATTACCCAGGAAACCCCCCCAAAAAATACCAACAGCAATATCAGAAACAAAGACTTTGCTTTTCGAAAAAAAAAAAAACCAGAGAGAGAGAGAGAGAGTACATCTTGGAGAGCTTGTTGGGTGCACCACCGGTGACCTTGGCGACACGGAGGAGGGAAAGATCCGCCTTGAGATCCTTGAGCAGGTTCAGCAGCTTTGCCTTCGATTTCTGACGCAGCTCATGGGCCTTGATTCTCGCTATGACATTTTCACAAACAAAAAAGCGACAACACAGAAATCAGAAGCAAAACTAAAGCGTGATTTTCGAAAACATAGATACCCATAATCAGAAATAATATGATTTTCAGAAGCATGAAATAAATAAATAAATAAACTGTTCTTCACCTGAGCAGATGATCAAAGGCTCTTGAGCCCTGCCAGACAACTTCAAGACTTTTCTCCTTTGAAATTTTTTCGTTTAATTCCTGAGAAAATGCTGAACTAAACAACAAACCAAATATTTCTTTGGTCGAAATTCAACAAAAAGAAAACTGAAAGAAAAAAAGGAAAAAAGAAAGAAACAGAGAGAAACATCATACGGAGTTTCAGCCTCTTAACAGGCAGAGCATATTCAGGATCTTCAGGCTCGGCAAACCTACTCACAAATTGCACCATCCCTTCATAATATTAAGAAAAAAGATCATATTATAATTATACAAATCAGTATCAAATCGAAAACCATTCAAACACGCTCTAGACAGCAACATTAAACCTGTCAATGACGTGCATTTTCTCTTCTCTGGAGGCGGTTTAAACTCCAACGGCGGTCGAGGCTCAAAAAGCTTCAACAGGTTGGATGTTAGACCAGTGGGTTGGCTCTGCGGCCTCTGCCCAATCTGCATTACAAGCAAAAGTCAATAATCAAGACCACCATATAACTACACCATGATGTTTTTATAAGCCCAGCTGAATTGTTGCAATGATTGTGATTAAAAAATTGTTCCAATACTAAATTCCTTAAAGCAAAATTAGCAAATTTGAAATTCCGATACGAACACTAATTTCTATTTCCTCTACTTAAGATGTGTTGCAGCAAAAACTGAGATGTATAATCAATCATTTGAACCAAATCCACCAAATATAAAGAAGTAAAAAGAATCAAACAAAATCTAACTAAAATTAACAAATCTGTACCATCAAAATATAGATCAACTTTTTCTCTGAGTCAGTCCTAGGGTTGAAGAGATTTTGCAAAAAACCCAAACTACGACCAAACGATGAAACCCAGATAATTTCACAAACAAAAACGAGGAGTCGGATATTTACAAATAGCCCTAAACCATCATTTACGCAAAAAACAGTTTGCATCCGGATAGCAAGTAAACAACACTTTCTTTCTTTTTTCCTTTTTCATTTTTATCCATTTGCAGCTGACCATATAGATTTCCAATTCCAAGACAAGCAACATACGTTGATTAGAAGAACAAAATAAGCCCAAGAAAAATTGCATTCAGCGGCTTGAGAAAAAAATAATAATAATAATACATTGAGGCTTTATATAGGGAAAATAAAAAAGATAGCTTACAAGCAGGTCTCTCCAGACAGAAAAACATAAGAACAAAAGCAAGGATTATTATTCTGAAACCCAAAGCATAGAAGAAGAAATAACTGAAAACGAACCTTGTATGGAGAATTTTTCTGAAGAACAGCTAGATCTCTTGACCGATTGCAGGGTGGAGAGATACAAACCAGGGCACTGATTTTTAATTGCTCTATGCTTTTCTCTCTTTCTCTTAACCGAGCGAATGGACGAGATTTTTGGGAGAAAATCCAGCCGCCTCTGATGGGGTTAGTACTCTGCATCTCCAAGCATGAATGGATTTCTG
The DNA here is from genome assembly GCF_958979055.1 of Alnus glutinosa. Lineage (NCBI taxonomy): Eukaryota > Viridiplantae > Streptophyta > Magnoliopsida > Fagales > Betulaceae > Alnus > Alnus glutinosa. The sequence continues at coordinate 1,384,201 of NC_084898.1, read as the reverse complement.
ACAAGAAATTCCAAAAAAAAGGGGAAAAAAAAAAAAAAAAAAAAGAGTCTACGGCAGTACAGTGTTTCAGTGGAGGAGTTGGTAGATAAAATCGTGGATGCTGCATATTGAGATTTGATAAATGACAAGAACGAAACTGAAGATGAAAAAGAAAAGGGCAAAGAAACTGAGTTTTTTTTTTTTTTTTTTTTTTTTTTTTTTTTTTTTTTTTTTTTTTTTTCAGATTGTTCTTCTTTCTGTCGATGGAGAAGAGAAACTGCAGAAACCCTGAAGACAACACCCGGCTATTTACATTAGGAAAGGCCCAAATGGCAATTTCATATAAAACACAAAGCCCCGTAGATTTATTAATAACCGCAATATAGTAATTTTGAAATTTAAGGAAATGCTGAAAGACAAAAATAACCTTATCTGATTTTACTCTAATGTGGAAGAAAGAGGGGCAGAACCATAAAGATACATGTTAAAAGACTAAAATAACCCTGTCTGATTTAAACTCTAATGAAGAAAGAAGAAGGGTAAAACCGTAAAACCGCACCATCAAATAAAAAACACTGTGCACACGTTCAAACAAAAAACACTGCACCGAAAGACAAAAATAACCTTATCTGATTTTACTCTAACGTGGAAGAAAGAGGGGCAGAACCGTAAAGATATATGTCAAAAGACAAAAATAACTCTGTTTGATTTAGCTCTAACGAAGAAAGAGCAATGACAAAACTGTAAATCCATACCTTCAAATAAAAATTACTGTTTGGAATTCAAATAAATATTTTCTGAAAAGGCTTCAAATAAATATTTTACTGTTTGAACTACCTTCACACTTTTTATATATCTCTAAAGTAAAGATATGAGCTAATTAATGGTAATGTATTTTTGTGTATTCTCATTCAGTACAAAAATCATAACTCTTGGTTTGATGGGCTAACAAGCCCATATATAGCCCAAATGATGATCCATTGATCCAGGTTCACCAAACAACTTGGCCGATCAAAGAAGGCAGCAAAGGAAGTTGATTGGAAGAGTGGCTTCTCAGCTTCGGCCACCCTTAAGGGGTGGTTTTATTTATTTATTTTATTTTATTATATTCAATCTTTTGCTTTTTGATTTTTATTTTTTATTTTTAATTTTCTATTATAATAAACATGTGTCGCAATATTATTGTTACCGACATGATACATTAATGGATTCTATCAAATTGTCTAACGGAAAGCGCGTTTAGAGACCTACTTGTGTTTTTTCCTTATCCCGTACAGGAAGTTTTTAGTTATTTTTTATATCCTGGAGAGCTATTTGTAACTCAGTGAAATCAGATTAGTCATTAAATAATTAAATTTATCTGTCAAATTTTATTGCTTAATTTTTTTACCCTAAAGATATTGGGATCCGAATCCCCAACAATATTTGGTACGATTCCGAGCAACAAATGTAAAAGAGTCTTTATGGAGCCAACATGAGGTTGGTGGGCTGACCAAAATATGCTTAGACAGATGGGCTATATAAAGGCTCTTTCGCATTTGTTGTCCAAATTACTTACAATCTAGTTAACAAATTACTGAAAATCTCTATTCAAGATATTGATACGTGAGTTTAAGAACAATCGTGATAGTTCTTTGAGCTTGTTTGAGACAACGAAGTAATGTTATAAGGATGAATCATATTTTCTTTTTAATCTTCTTAAAATTATTGTAATTTTTAAAATCATTATTGGATTAAAATTTAATAGTGATTTATTACACATCTAATGTAATTTTAAAAACCAAACCAATTTTTGAAGGGCTCGAGAAAGACATGGATCTTTCTTTTAATATTACTCAAGATTGTGTTAGGAAGTTTAAAAAATATTTTTAATACTAAAAAAAAAAAAAAGTGTTAGGGGTCTCTGCCCAACCGACAACCCTATCAATTTTTTTTTTTTAAATAATAATAATTTTTAAGTTTTGTATATATATATTTTTAATATTTTTTTTATTAAGAATGACACGTGTTGTCATTTTATTGGCGTTAACATGGCACTTAACGGAATCTGTCAAATGTTTTAATAGAATTTGACTCCAGAATCTAAATTATTTTTTAGCATACCCTAGGAACTTTTGAATTTACTTTGATGTGACAGGAAAAGATTTGTAATTTACGTCAATCATAAAAAATTAATTTTACATTTTTCCTAAAAAAAATTCAAAAGTACTATCAACAATATCTCTTACAATCCCAAAGCATATAGAGACAATCTTATCATTCATTTTATATGTAAAAATAATTATGCTAAGGTGCTTGAGCACACATGAAACTTTATCTTCTTTTTTTCTTTTCTTTTTTTTGTTTGAATAATCATATATTTTATTGAATAAAATTCAATCACTTAGGAGCATAATGCTCCTTAGAAATAATACCACATATATAATTTGGAGTTTCTTCAACCTAAACCATATCTATAACACATAAAATAACCTCTTTGGCTATGGTATGAGTAGCTGTGTTCGCATTCCACTCGACATGGTCAATGCTCCAAGATCTCAATGGAATCAAACCAACTTTGAATCCATCTACAATATGTCCAAACTTACTCCAATTCACTACCAAAAAGAAGAAGGGGGGGGGGGGGGGGGGGGGTTTAAGCTATTTTTGTTAGGGCCGTTTTTACCTAAAGTAGCTCTAGTTTGAGCCGTTTTAAAAACATGTTTTAGTTAAAATGGCTCGAATTATAGCCGTTTTGATCAAAACGGCTCTAATTGCAGCTGTTTTTTTTTTTTTTTTTAAAAAAAAAAGGTCTCAAATTAGAGCCCTTTTTTTTTTTTTTTTAAAAGGGTCTCACATCGATCGTACCACGATCGATCACATAGATCGTACCACGATCGATCACATAGATCATACCACGATCGATCACACATGATCGTACCACGATCGATCATATAGATCGTATCATAATCGATCACATTGATTGTACCATGATCGATTACATAAATCGTACCACGTTACATCACATTGATTGTACCATGATCGATTACATAGATCGTACCACGTTACATCACATTCATTGTACCACGATTGATCACACTTAGATCATACCACGATCGATCACATTGATCGTACCATGATCGATCCCACTTAGATCGTACCACGATCGATCACATTGACCATATCACAATCGATCACACTTAGATCCTACCACAATCGATCACACATGATCGTACCACGATCGATCACACTTAGATCCTACCACGATCTATGTGATCGATCGTGGTATAATTCTATATATCCCCCTCAAATTACTATTTAATTGTCAATGTCTTATACCACGATTGATCATGATACGATCTATGTTATCGATCGTGGTACAATCTATATATCCCCCTAAAACTACTATTCAATTGTCAATGTCCCCCAAAACTACTGATTGTGTTAATGTTTCCCCTCAAACTACCAAAAAATGTTAATGTTTCCCCTAATGACAAAAATACACTTCATAAAATTATTAAAATTAAAAAAATATAAAATAACAAAAAATTATAGAAAAAAATAAATAAATAAAAACTGGTCTCAATTTTTTTTTTTTTTTTTTTTTGATTCAAAGCTAAGTAGTTAGTAGTATATATGTTAACTAATACACACACTTATAAATATTAAGTAACATATATAGCATATATTAATAAATTGAGTAAAAAATGTATTAATTAATTTATTAAAAATTAAAAACTATTGGAGCCATATACTATATTTAATTAATTAGTATACTATATGCTTATTTAGTAGATATAATGATATATATATAAAATTCTTTTATCAATAAATTAAAATTAATTTCAATTTCGGTTGGAGCCGTTTTGGAGAAAAAAATTTCATGTGTTTTTGAACGTGTTCCCTCCTCCCAAAATTCTTTGAATTTTGATTTTTTTTTTTCTCACCCATAAAATCGATCCTCTCTTCTCTCTCTTTCTTTACTCTCTCTCTCTCTGATCTCCGAACCGTCCACCCCCTTCCCGGCCCCTGCTTCCCGTCGCACCAGAGAGAGAGGGAGAGAGCCAAGAGTCTGAGAAGAAGAAGAAGAAGATGAAAGGAGTGGGTGTCTTCAAAAAGGCACATGGCCTAGAGAAACGATAAAGCTAGGTAGGACTCTTCGTTTTCCTTCCCTTGTGTTCTTGAGGTACCCAATCGGTTTATAGCTGGTGAAATTTTTGTTATGATGGGTCGATACTCTTAATGTTAATTGATTTTGAATTTTAGTGGAATTTGGGTGTTGATTTCGTTGGATGTATATGCTGGTGGCCGAAATTTTAGAGGGGTTTTTGATGTGCTCTTTGATATTTGGATTGAGTTTGTTGTTTGAAATTTTAGTAGCTTAAATTGTTGTTCGAAGATTTGAAGCCAAAATTTTCCCTCTTGCTTGCGCTACACATCTTTCCCAAGTTAAACCCTTAAAACGAAATCTTAATTGGGTTGTCAATTCGTCCCAAGTTTTTTTACAGGTTTGGATCTCTCTCTCTCTCTCTCTCTCTCTTGGCGTCTGTGTGTTTTCTGATTTAGGTTTGGAATGAACTTTTGGGTGAATCTGGTTGGCAATTAATTTTGCAGGTTTTTACTTAAAACATTCTCGGGTACATTTTGTTGGGTTTTGAAGAAAATTTAACCCCTTTCGGTTAGAAAGAAATTCTCTTAGGGTTTAATTTGTGTATTCTTATCCTTTTCTGGGTGAGTTTGAGTCGCTGTCTGTGTTAAAAGACAATGAACTGCTTAATACAATTTCGTCTGCTGGTACTGGCTTGAGAAAACAGCAAATTGCAAGACCCACATTTTATAAATTGGTATATCGGTATATGTTAAGCATTCATGTTGGCCTATTTGCTATATAATCGATGCAATGGGTTCTTTATAAGTTCAAATTAGGTTGAATTATATGTTGATATGAGATGATTTTAATTGTAAAACAATCCTTCCTAGATTTGAGTAATCAACTGCTGAGTCTCCTGCTCATGTGCAAAAACCAGGAATTGTTGCAAACCAGAATTTAAGATTGCATGTCAGACACCAGAGAAGACCAATCAGCCTTTACACACCAAATTCAAGGATGGAGATGTAAATCTTCCAGACAAGTGGGTTGCTCAATGGATGCATCTGTTTATTTATTTACTTTTTTTTTTTTTTTTTTATTCTAAGATTGGGCATCTTTCTTCGACTTTCAGATTTAGGATTATATCAGAGTTCTTTGATGGTATGAACTGTTCATTTAGGTTGCTTAGTCTATGTAAAAGGTTTGCATGCTTTAATTTTATGTTTTGTTTTGGTTATGGACGCTATCACTTCTTTTTGGTTCCTTCGAGTTTGGTGGGATTTCATTTTCAGCCATTTCATTTTCACCATGGAATATTTCTGCAAGAAAACGGAAGAGAAGTGAATGATTTAGATAGCAGAAAAATGATACGAGTTTTTTTCATCTCTTGTAGACTATGTATTTTGGTGCAGGCTCGAATTTTCTGTTATGCTTGGATTTCATGATAGTTGAAAGTATCACTATCTCTTGCTCTTTATTGCTTCTTGGTTCAGTTCCCACTTTTCACATGGCTTGGCAACATTAGTGTTAATTGGCTTATATTACTTTAGTTAGAACAGTTTGTGTTCATAGCAGGTGTTTAGGGTTCAGTTGGATCGTTTTTATTGGCGTTTTAGTTCGTTTTTTGGTAATCTTGCTATATCACATATTATATATATATATATATATATATATAACTTCTTTTTATCTAGAGTCGTTTGACTCAAAATATGTTTTTTTTTTTTTTTAAAAAAAATTTAGATCCGTTTTAAGGTTTTAATTGTTTTTGTTAAAACGGCTCAAATTAAGACTTTAATACTTGATATGTGCGGAACGGCTAAAAAAAAAATGTTTCAAACTGTTTTGAGCCGTTTTAAGGCCTTAAAACGACTCCAAAAAAAGAGTTCAAACATCTATTTTTTTGTAGTGATTGTTGTCTGGTGCTTTAATCGCGTTGACAATTTATAGGGCGTCTTCCTCCAATAAAATAAAGAAAGTCTTAATTTTTCTTTAAATTAAGTTGGAATAATTTTTTCTAATCTAGTCTATTAAACTGAAATATATTTAAAACATATGCGATTCTCACATGCATACATATTCTATTAAAAATTATATAAGAATCATATGCCGGTTGAATACATTTCGCTGAATACATTTCGCTTGATAGGTTGGTTTTTTTTTTTTTTAAATTTTTTATTTAAAGAAACAGAGATTGATTTTTATTTTATTTTTTGGTAAAAAAAAAAAAAAAAAAAATCAGTTACTAAAGCTAAGGCTACGAAGGATTGAAGAATAGACAAGAAAGTTGGTGGACCATCAAAGTTTGTGGTCTAGAATCTTGCATCCTTTTCATCAATCATGCATTTCTCTTCTCCTAAACACTTTGAGCCAGCATCAAAGTTCTTTTGCCGTGCCAGCATCAAGTTGCCGGTTTTTGATTGAATGAAGTTTTTCATGTGGAGCCCCCAACGCTCTATACTCTGACCTGCATCTATCAAAGACATTAACGGTGGCCGGAGTGGGAGGCGGGGCATCACCAACTTCCCCTTGTACGCGAGAAAACCCATTACATGCAATTAATGTAATAAAAATCTCTCTCCACTTCCTCCAACATTTGAAAATATTATCTCTTGTTTCTTAAGAGTCTAGAAAATTCTCAATTAATTCACATAATTAACATATTTAGTATTTATCTCTTTTCAAAAAATAAAGGAAAAAAGATTAAAAAGGCCACTTGAACTAGTAGCTAATTTTAAAATAGTATTTTGAATTTTCAAGTGTGTTAAAATAATCTATCAAACTATCAAAGTGTGTCAGAAATGTCACTTTTTTATTATATTCCTATAATACACTTGTCACAAATCATATATTCCGTTAAAGAAATAATAAATTTTTAAAAAAAAAATCAAGAAAAAATAAATGAGGTAGAGGAAGTGATTGTGTAGCTTTATTTTAATGATGCATGGAATTTCAGCACATTTGTAGTGAACCACCCCAAGATCAGCTCTAAGGGTGGCCGGCCACCCCCATTGGTCCATAGGGGTGGCTTGAGACACCCCTCCAGATTTTTGTTTTTTTTTTTTTTTTTTTTTTGCCATTTTAGTTTTTTTTTTTCTTGATTTTTAAATTTTTTGAATGGAATATATGACATGTGGCAAACGTATTATATGAATATTTTGACGAAAGTGAAATTTTTGACACACTTTGGTAGTTTGATGAGTCACTTTAGCACACTTGAAAATTTAGGAAACTTTTTTTTTTTTTGAACGAAAGATCTGAGTATTTCATTCATGAAAGATGACGAGTATAAAACTCTTACATTACAAAGCATAAAGCTCTACAAAATCATAGTCATATGCTATAAGGTTACAAAGTTATACATACAAACAAAATTCTTACAATAAAGTGTTATCTATAACTTCATCTTCTGCTAACCCATCTACAAAAATAGTTAAAGATCAGATCTACTCCGAACAGACTAGATCTAAGACAAGAGTAGCCAAATATTCTAAAAAAATTTATTTAAACTGATCGTGATAGATAAACCCTCACACCGAACTATCCAGGCCGTGAGAGATAACCCTTCACACCGAACTATCCAGGCTATGAGGGATAATTCCTTACACTTGATTATCCTTCATCTCATAGATCGTTTATAAAGGCAGATCTATAGAGAAGAAAACTCTAATTTAAAGTAAAAATACAACCAGAAAACAGCAATATCGGTCATGGAGGAGATAGATGGCACAACACGGAGGTAGATGGACAGATGTATAGCGTAGAGGCCAAAATCACTGATCTAGTCGAAAAACACTTGCAAAAAAAGAAAAGACTAGAATGGGAGGGGAGAGTAAGAGCGGTGAGTAGAAATGAAAAGGGGGAGGATGAGGGACTAAATATGCTCCCTCATCTTTTCAGATCTGTTTTTTGAGAGTTTTTTCTTTAGGGCCGGCTGAGGAAGAGTTATTCATGATAATTAAAGAAAGTTGAAAAAGAATCGGTGGACTATTTTAAAATCAGCTGTGTGTTCATGAGACTTTTTAATATTTTTTTCAAAAATAAAATACTTTTCAAGAATTCTGTCAAACAAATTTTTTTTAAGAAATTCTAAGATGTCATTCCCTACAAAAAAAAAAAACAAAGGGACAGAGAAGAGATAATAATAATGAAGGGTTGTGAAAAGAATTTCTTTTCCTAAATTAATCTTCTGTTTGAACAGGAAAGCCCTCTTTACCCAAAGAGAACGGAAAATGAATAGTGCCAACAATTCTCAATATCAAAAAAAAAAAAAAAAAAAAAAAAATCTCAATGAATCCATTAAAAAAATATTTGAGATGGACCTCACCAAGAATATTGATCGAATTTATCGTATAAAAAAAAATTCGAATCAATATAATAATAAAGTACTTTTCAAAATCATTAATATTCTCCTTTTTATCATTAAAAAAAAAACAAAAATCAAAGGAAGACGGCTCCAAACCACACAGCTGGCAAGTTGGACATAGTGTTCAGATATGCCCAATAATTGAACTCCCCGCCAGTTTTTCTGGAGTTATGTGAAGGGTGACGTAAGCACATTCATATACTATTTTTGACAAGGAATATCACATCTTTTTGGCTTTAGAACGATGGTCGAGCAGAGATCGAGCAGTCTTAATCTATAATTATATTTAGGGATAATTATATTGTTGGTCTCTATAGTATGTTATAATTATTTTTCATTTTTTATAGTTTAAAAAGTTTATGAAATGTCCCTGTGGTATGCAATAATTACATTTTACTCCATAGGTCAATTTTTCTTCTACTATTTTGACGGAATCTGATAACCCTACACGTCAGTGCCACATATCACCAATAAGATGGCGACACTAATAAATAAATAAACTTTTTTTTTTTTTTTTTTAAAAAAAAGGCAGGCTAGCCACCCCTAGCCAATGGGGGGGGGGGGGGGGTGGTGTGTGGCCACCCAACCCCATGCCATTGGGGGTGGCCGCACGCCACCTGCGGCCACCCCCATTGGCTAGCCACTCCTTGGCCTGCCTTTTTTTTTCTTCTTTGTTTTTAATAAAAAAAGAGTTTATTTATTTATTTTTTAATAATTTTTTTTATTAAAATGGATATGTGTCATCATCTTATTGGCGACATGTAGGGCTAACAGATTCCGTCAAAATGGTGGATGAAAAATCGATTAGGGAGTAAAACATAATTATTGCATACCACATGGACTTCCCATTAACTTTTTAAACCATAAAGAGTAAAAAATAATTATGACATACCATATGAATTAACGGTACAATTATCCCTTAAAAAATGCACAATTTGTATATTTTTTTTTCTTCACAATGGGACCTGATATGTGAGCCTACTCTCATATAAAGGGGAGAGTACACTTGTTGTGCACTCTTGTAGTGCAGCAATCAGGCCTCATATCTAAAATGATGGTCCTTTTCGTCGTCACTTCAGGTTTGATCAAAGATTCCAATGAATTCTTACCTTTTCATGAATGCAATTACCAAGTTAATTACCTTTTCACTTAAACGTTTGGCCTATATATATATATATATGTTTGTTCCAGTGATACACTGTACACCACCACAAACATGGAGCACCAGAGAGTGCGCAGCGCCAGCTCCATCTCCTCTGCCCATCCCCTTCACGCCCTAAGACATGCACGTCGGACGACGTTCAACCGCGCGTTTGCCGTAGTTTACGCGTGTGCCATCTCGACACTTCTCTACTACCACGCACTCAAACTCATCCACTCTGCCACGTTCGCCTCCTTCTTCATCTCCCTCTCCTTTTTCCTCTCCGATGCCGTCCTCGCCTTCATGTGGGCTACCCGGCAGTGTTTCCTCATGACTATCGTTTACCGTCAGGAGTACCCTGAAAACCTCGAAAGGGTCTTGAAGAAACCAGACTTTCCGGCGCTGGACGTATTCATATGCACCGCGGATCCGTACAAGGAGCCGCCGTTGAGATTGATCAGCACGACGTTAGCTGTCATGGCTTATGATTATCCAACGGAGAAGATTTCGATCTATATATCGGACGATGGGGGCTCGCAGTTGACGTTGTTTGCTTGCATGGAAGCTGCGAAGTTTGCGAGTCACTGGTTACCGTTCTGTAGGAAGAAAAACATGATAGAGAGAAGCCCAGAAGCCTATTTTGCATCAAATCAGGACTCTTGGTGCTCCGACACTGAAAAGATTAAGGTAATTTTGACCAACACCTTATTGCTATATTAATTGTTAAAAGAAAAAAAAAAAAAAATATATATATATATATATATATATATACTTCTTCTGTTGGTGTTGATATCTTAATTTATATCATCCTTATCAATTTTCTCAGAAGAAATTTCCAAAACCACAAAAAAAAAAAATTAAAAAAAAAAAGAGACCTTCCTACTGATTGGACTACAAAGTAGGCACTTTTGTATCTTCTTTTTGTCGCAACAAGTACAAACTATTCTCTTAAAAAGGTGGTATCCTAAGAAACCTGTAAATTCAAATTATTAATGAGAATGTTATTTGTAGTATGCACTTTTTTTTTCTTCTAGATAACTCTTACTTATGTTATCAATTTAATTTAATATATATTTTAGTTAAAGGTGATAATATATAAAAAGATATACATAAAAGATCACCAAATAATAATATCCTATTAGTAACGCCGCTCCTTTCGTTCCAAAAGCAAATGACTAATAATAGTCAAATTTAAGTATTATGAACCAGAATAGTCTATTCATTATTCACGCTACAAACAGTTTTTTTTTTTGTTTTTTTTTTTGCCCTTTTTAATTCTTTTTCTCTCTATCTTCTTTTACACTATCTTCCACATCAAATAATATTTAAAAAAAAAATAAAAAGTAGAAGATAGAATTTGTTAGAGAAAGTATAAAAAAAAGTAGTTAAAGTAGAGAGTTATTATTTTTCAATAGTTACTTTGATTATTATTTCTGAAGATGCTCTTAATATAAAAATAAAAAACGTGCTATACATTTTTCTTTTCATATTCCTATTTTTTAAAAAATTATCATCCAATTTGTGATGGATTTAATAAAATTTTAAAAAATAAAAAGATAAGAAAAGGACAGGAAAAAAAAAATTATTTCTCTAAAAAAGCAAATATAGAAAAATTGGCCGTACTTGTCCCATGTAGATTGCCACAAGACAAATTGGCCGCAAAAGAAAAGGAGGGACTTGTTCAAAAAAAAAAAAAAAAAAAAAAAAAAAAAAAAAAAAAAAGGAGGGACGAGTAGGACAAAATTTGTATAATAATATTATGTCACTTTCTACGACGTATCATTTTATTTTATTTTATTTTTTGTCATTTTTAGGTGAAGCTTATTTTGGACATTTCTAATTATTAATTGAGAAATATTAATATACTAAGCAAGGGGGAATAATTTAAACTTGAAATGTTGTTCTGTCCAATTTTGTCTTCTATTGTTTCACATGGTTAATTAAATTAATATATAACATGTTGTTGTCGGCATTCGGAGTAATTTTATAGTAGAGTTTTAAAAAATTGAACTACTATTTTTAATAAAATTATTTAGATTTTGACGATTCTACACTTAGCACTCACCCTGGATTCTTATTTCTATAAAAAATAACTAACCAAAACTACTTTTTTTTTTTTAGTTAATAACTTTCTTTTGTGTTTTCCAACCATAATTATTCAAAAACAGCGATTAAGATTTTAAAAACTTGGTCATAAAAGTATAAATGCAGAAAACCTAAAAGATCCCTGTCCTCTTATTTTTTATTTTTCCAAATTTTAAATTCTAATTTATAATGAGGAATTCTTCATAGGTTGGATTTTTGTTGGATTAGTGATATTATCTCATTGAAAAAGAATTAATCAATACTCCTAATTACCATTAGCTTAATCCTAATGTTTTTAACCATGTTATAGATACTATATGAAAGCATGAAAGCCAGGGTAGAGAATGTGCTTGAGAGGGGGAAAGTTGGCGAAGAGTATATCACTGAGGAGCTACAGTCTAGAGCTTTCAGCAAATGGACAGATGAGAGTTTTACTGGCCAAGATCATCCCACTGTCATTCAGGTTTATTTTTTTTTTTTAATCATCATCATCATGGGTTCATAATTATTATTTTTGTTAATATTTACACAATAATTTAAGGGTCATCTCAACTATATCCATGTTGTGCAAAAAGTGAAATGAAGACGACCCAATTCATGGTCCAGATTAAAGTTTACGGATTTAATGATGCACATATATATACATTGTCACGTTATTTAAAATTTTAATTAAGATAGCACCATGTTTAAATGATGTGATATTATATACACCGTTAGATATTTAAATGAAGGGAAAAGTACACATAACCTCCTCAAACTACCATCTCATTGTCAATGTACCCCCCAAACTACCAATTGTATCAATGTTCCCCCTCAAACTACCAAAAAATGTCAATGTCCCCCCTAAGACCAACAAAAAGACAAAAATAACCCTAAATTTTTTTGAATAAGACAAAAATGTCCTTATAAATTAAAAAAATTAAAAATAAAAATAAAAAACTAAAACTAAAACTAAAAAAATTAAAATTAAAAAACTAAAAAAATTATTTTAAAAAAAAAATTAAATAAAAAACGAAAAAAAAATAAAAGAATGAAAAAGAACGTTTTTTTTAAAAAAAAAAAAAAAAAAGCAAACGAAAAAAATAACTTAAAATTATAAAAAAAAAAATTATAAAAAAAAATGAAAAAGAAAAAGGAAAAACTAGTTTTTTATTAAATTAAAAAAAAAATGAAAAAGAACATTTTTTTTAAAAAAATGAAAATTATTATTTTTAAAAAATAAAAAATAAACAAACCAAAAAAGAAAAAGAAAAAACAGTTTTTAATTTTTTTATTATTTTTTTGGTATAAATTTTTGTTATTTTATATTTTTTAATAATTTTTTTAGTTTTTATTTTATTTTAATAATTTTATGAAGGGTATTTTTGTCATTTGAGGGACATTGACATTTTTTGGTAGTTTAAGGGGGGACATTGACACAATTGGTAGTTTGGGGGGTACATTGACAATGAAGTGATAGTTTGAGGGGGTTATGTATACTTTTCCCTTAAAGGAATCAGCTTCAATTCACTTGATTCCGATCGTATGTTTGGCTAAATTAATTGAAAAGTTAAAAACAGAAATTAATCTTAGTGGGCATCCAATTAATTGGCTTTAATTAACCATGAGCAGATCCTATTAGAAAGTAGCAAAAACAAAGACACCACGGGCCACTTGATGCCAAACCTCATCTATGTCTCTAGGGAAAAGAGGAGGACTTCACCCCACAATTTCAAGGCCGGTGCCCTCAATGTCCTGGTAACATTTCCTATATATTTATATTAGAATGCACTATATATATCACAAAGGAAAATATTAGATTTACAATTCTTTTATAACATGTTAACACGTGTGATCAACATATGATTGGATAGTATTTATTTTTTAGGAAAATTGTAAAATCAATCTATATAATTTACTTGATTTGCAATTAGTTCATGTAGTATCAAAATGAACTCATAAGTCCTTGACGTATGCCAAAAAAATAATTTACTCCCTATAGTCAAATTCTGTCAACTGACATAACATATTTCGTTAGTTTAACATGTTAGAGCCAGTAAAATTGTGACGTGCCCTATTTAAATCAGTGTCATACTAACAGAATCTGTTAAATTAGTTGACATAATTTGACTATAGAGAATGAATTGTTGTTGTTGTTTTTATTATTTATTTATTTATTTATTTTTGCATATCTCAAGGACCTCTGAATTCATTTTGATATCACATGGAGTTAATTGTAAATAAGATAAATCAAATGAATTGATTTTGCATTTTTCACTAATTTTTTTTAGTGGCTAAGGTGGCTCTAATCGGGTTCGGATCTGCAGCAATTTGCTGCTTGGTTGCTAGCAATTCGGGCATGAAAGAGCCTTTCCACCTGCCTGAGACCTATTTAGGCGTGTAGGTTTAATAGAGACTCTCTTATATTTACTGCTCGTTTTACTAGCAATCCAAATAGTAAAATTGTTAGGAGTCTCTATCCGTTCCAATCACATGGTAACCTGTGTCAACAAATTGTAAAATAGTTGTAGGCAAATGTTTCTACTTTTGTGCTTATTGTTTTTTCTTTTTAATTGATTTTATTATTGTGTATTGAAGATTCGAGTGTCAGCTACCATGAGCAATGCACCTATATTCCTGACCTTAGATTGTGATATGTACCCAAATGATCCTCAAACACCTCTTCGGGCATTGTGTTACCTCTCAGATTCTAAAATTCAATCCCAATTGGCATACATTCAATTCCCACAGATGTTTCATGGGATCAACAAGAACGACATTTATGCTTGTGAATATAAACGAATATTTCAAACTAATCCGATGGGATTGGACGGACTATTGGGACCTAATCATGTCGGAACCGGATGCTTTTTCAATCGACGAGCTTTCTTTGGAGGTCCGTCGGCAACAAGTGTGTCATCGGAAATCCCCGAGCTTGGCCCGGACCATGTTGTGGACAAGAACACGATTCAGTCCCAACCAATTATGGAATTGGCACACAAGGTTGCAGGGTGCGATTATGAGAACAAGACTCAGTGGGGCTTTGAGGTATTCTTTTTATTTTGTTTCTCTTTCTTAGCTTGTTTTCGATTGTATTGTTTAAGCCTTTAAGAATAAGGACGTCGGCAATTGCTTGTCCAAATTGTGAGCAATTTGGGCAGCCAGCTATAGGGGATTAAGGATTCCTTGCCATTGATTACCCAAATTGCACGCAATTTAATCAACCCCCACATAAAAGAGGGTTGTGGGGCTCATATGCCCCGAACAACACAAGGTGCACCATAGGCTCACTCTTTTTTAGGTTGTCCGAATTGCGTGCAATTCAAGTAGCCAATTTTAGCGAGTCTTGATCGTTTCGATCGAACCTTTAAACCCAAATTTGGTAATATATGGTCCGTAATTATTGAAAAATATATGTTAGGTTTTATGTTGGCTAATTTGGCCTCAAAACTAAGTCTCATTTAAGTCTACTTAGACCAGAAATCAGAAACTTGAAGAATGCTGAGAAACATAAAATGCTCGGTTGGAAGCTCGTTTGGTGGGCATCCGAATGAGATACGTTACCGGAGATAAAGTTAGCCGAATCACACGTGTCTTTGGTGATTTTAGTATTTATCGTGCTTGAATTGAAAACACCTATTCACATGACCCCGACCTTCGGAGTATATTTTTGGGGTCTTTGAATTTGAAAAAAGAAAAATTACCATTTATTTTCCATGCAATTATTGATTAAACAAGCTCGAAAAAGCTCCATTTTTGACAAAATATAGTTATAAATTACAAATGAATTCCTTAATTGTACAATATTTGCATAGATGGGCTTTAGATATGGATCATTGATTGAGGACTACTACACGGGCTATCGGCTAAAATGCGAGGGATGGAGGTCCGTATTTTGCAATCCAAAGAGGCCTGCCTTTTTGGGTGATGCACCAATCTGCCTCATCGACGCTCTGTACCAGTGCCAACGATGGATGATCGGCGGTCTTCAGGTTGCCTTCTGCAAATTCCGGCCAATAACCTTCGGCACCAGCTCTATGGGCCTTCTCATGGGCCTAGCCTACACTAATTATTCTCTCTGGTCCTTTTGGTTTCTTCCTATCACAGTATATGCTTTCCTGCCCCAACTAGCTCTTCTCAATGGGCTTACTATTTTCCCAAAGGTATGGACCTAAACATGTAATTTTCACATATTTCTAAAAATATGTGTAAGAATCACATGATATAAGGACACATATCAGTTTAATGAGTACTGATATTCTTCATATTCATTTATTACACCTATTTCACATTGGCTGACGTGACGTGTTTTAAGTCGTTTATAATGTTAGATACTTAAAAAATAACAAAAGAAAAGCCACTTAAAACACGCTACGTCATGCGGGTTTTACGAGTAACATTACTCTTAAATTGACATCTCTCCTTAAAAGAATAATGTTACTCTTCACAACCATTTATTAGACTCATTTCACACCAGTTGTCGTACCGTGTTTGAAGTGAGTTTCTTTATCAGCCACTTAAAAAAACAAAAGTGTTAGCCACTTAAAACACGCCACGTCAGATAGTGTAAAATGAGTGTAAAAAGTAGCATTACTCATCCTTAAAACATGTGATTCTCACATATATTTTTAATAATGCATATAAGAATCACATGTTATTTTTATATAGTGATTTTAATTCCCAATCCCCAAACTTGAAACATGTGTTGCATGCAGTTATTAGAGCCATGGTTTTTCTTGTACTTGTTTCTTTTCCTTGGAGCCTATGGACAAGATCTCCTTGAATTTGTAATAGAGGGAGGAAGTGTTCAAAGATGGTGGAATAATCAGAGAATGTGGATGATAAGAGGCCTCTCATCCTTCATCTTCGGGTTCCTTGAATACTTCCTCAAATGTTTAGGCATTTCCACCTATGGTTTCGGCCTGACCAGCAAAGTGGTTGATGATGAACAAAGGAAAAGATATGATCAAGGCATCTTTGAGTTTGGAGTCTCTTCACCCATGTTTGTGCCACTAACAATGGCAGCGATAATCAATTTGGTCTCCTTTTTTATGGGAATCCTACAAGTTATAAGAGGCAGCAGCAGTGTGGATGGTCTCTTTCTGCAGATGTTCATAGCAGGTTTTGCAGTTTTGAATTCCTTGCCAATTTATGAAGCCATGGTCTTGAGGAGTGACAAAGGAAGAATGCCGTCCAAAACTACTATAATTTCGACCCTTCTGGCATTGCTATTAATATTAGGAGCTTGGCCCTTTTTTTTGTCATATCTTGCTTATGCAATTTTTGTAACAACTCGGGGAAAGCATTAGTTATATGCGTTATCACTTCAAAAATACCAATCAACTTATAGTTGGAGTTGTCTAGAATTGCTTATAAACTCAATCTCGATCACCTAGTAAGTAGTAAGGAATCAATGTGAGACCTCGCATTTATGAGCTCTTTTATAATCCACCTGCTTTACATGAACTATTCATCTTCTCAATATAAGACTAGAATGTCACAATCTAAGGGCGAAATGAGTAAAAACTTTATTGTTTGTATGTGACCATTGTCAAATTGTTAATTTAATGATTTAATTAATATTCTAACAATGAGAAGATACTGCAGGAAGGATGCCCATCAAAATTATGATAAATTGATAATTGCATAATTTCTTGAATGGACTCCTTGCATAGCAGCTTCAATTATCTTACAAAAATAAAGGAAATTAAGATTTAGAGTACTATTGCATGAAGTGAGAAAAAGCAAATTACACAAACCTCAAATGACTGCATCCAGAACTATGCTGATCTTCCCTCTGCTTCACTAATACTAACATTAGCCGCCTTAAAAAAAGTTGGAAAAGCAATAACACAGCAAACAGAATGTGAATGTTCAACAGGCATGTGCCTGCCTGCACTTATTCCAACTTGGAAAAGGAGGCATGATATTTTTTACTAATGTTTTTTAGTGGTTGAGGTGGCTCTAATCAGGTTCGGATCTGCAGCAATTTGCTGTATGAATTGCTAGTAATTTGGACATGAAAGAGCCTTTCTACCTGTCCAAGACCTATTTAAGCAAGCAAGTTTTATAGGACTCTCTTATATTTGTTGTTCGAATTAGTTATAAGAAGCAACATCTTTCAATGTTTGGCTAGCAATTTTTTTTTTTTTTTTTTTTTTTGCTTGACTGGAATGATTCTAATTATTGTAGGGTATCTTATCATTGATGTGTTTGCTTTGGTTAAAATGATCAGGATGAGCCAGTCCATAATAAGCTTTAAGTATTTGGAGGCTGTTACTCTATCAGCTTTGTCTCTCTTTTTTCTTTTTTCTTTTTTTCTTTTTTGTCCTTTTTTCTCTGAGCAAATGGTACAAGAAAACGCTGAAGCAAACAACGCAAAAAATAAAGAATAAAAATATAAAATAAAAAAAAAAATCAACAGAGAAAAAAGAAGGAAAACAGGAGATGCCCTATGGAAGGTTAAGGCCACTGATAGAGACAACAACAATTGCGGATGAGGATTAAAATGGGAATGCCTCTATTTTTGCTTGTAGAAACGGTCTATCTAGTAAGATTATGCGCATGTTAGTTTGCACTGTAATGAACTTTACGAAATGATTCCAAATCCGGCGAGTTTTTGAGATAAACAGATTCAACTTCCAATTAATTATCTCAGATATTCTTATTAGTGAAATAAAGAAACAATTTTTAGGAAGTCACCCTAAAAAATGATGAGAAATGCTACATGTTTTATAAATTGAGTTTTACTAACTAATGTAGAGCTTATTCATTAGAGATGATCAAAACAATTAATAAAAAAAAATGCTATGAGTACGAATGAATAAGCTTCACATCCTCTTAGTAAGACTCCCTTTATAAAAATTCAAGTATATGTAGCATTTCTCACGTAATAAAATAGCCTGATTGGGTGGTGAAGGTGGTGACCTCTTGATTATTGGTTAGCCGGCTATCTTTCCTGTTGATCGTAGCGTGAAAGGTGCGTCATTGTAGAGCTCTAATGAGCTGGACAGAACTTGTTTAGGAAATTGCTTTAGGACTCCCTGTTGGCCCAAGACCACCATTTCTACTTTCTGTTCTGCCCCTATTCGGTTCATTTCATTTTTATGTCATGTTTCTGCATTAACCAGCGACCATGTTTGCACTTATAGATTTCTAGGAGTTTAATCTAGCATTCATGGGTGGAAATTCAAAGTGAAAAACAGAGAGATTAGCAAGTTAATACACCCGAGAGTGAGCATTTATCACAATTTTTTTTATTAAAAATAAATTAGGCAGCAGTTCAATCACTAAACAATGAAATTTATGTTACGCAGCAAACGATATGCAAGGTACCGCTACAAGGATCGGGATCCCTACAATTTCAAAAATTCTAAAATTAAGGAATTTAGGCCGTTCCTTGCATCGAAAGGCTTGGAAAATGCCACCTTTTTGCCTTTCGATGCAAGGAACATCTCGAATTTCGTAATTTTAGAATTTGTAATTTTTTTTTGAAATTGTAGAAAATCCTTACCCTACAAAATAGATGGCATTTCACAAGTTGTTTGATGCTAGGAATGTCCTAAATTTCGTATTTTAGAATTTACAATTTCTAGTTTGCAAATGTATAGTACTTCATCACATTGAAATTTGCTTACTATATAGTATACTGTTAAATCACCATTTAACTATGGACTAAGGGTTTTAATTCGGCACCTTTTTTATGGTATAATATTAAAGCACAACTTCTAACAAAAACTTAGGCTCAAAAGAAATAGTGAATTTTTTAATCATTTAATTAAGAGAAATGTTAGAAACCACAATATTATCTCACAGTGCTGATGTGTTAGTCCCAACCAACGATTGAATCAGTCGTTGTTAAAAAAAAATTCAAGAGTTAGTTGGGACTGTCACTTTAATATTGTGAAATAATTATAAAATAAAAATATGGTGGAAGGCATTATCCATTATCCTTTAATTAATATTCTAACATTTATCATGAAATTTCTTATTCTTTAATTCAAAGTGGAAAATTAATATGATGCAACTATCGGAGTCATCGTTTGTATTGTATGTGTCTTTTCTTAAGAGCATACGGACAAGATGTCCTTGACAGCTTTATCTTGACTTGTTTGGATTCATCGAGTTCTTTGACTATGGCTATTGTAGTTTTACAATTAATTTCATGATTGTATTTTAATGACAACTATAAGAAAGAGGAAGGGATTAAACATGGACAATTGGTCTTCTTTTTTTTTTTTTTTACAGGAAAATTTTTGTAATCTTTTCTATAGTAACTGAGTCGAATCCAATTCGAACAACTCTATATAAGGGTGGCCGGGCTTAATTGAGATTTCCTCTTATTTGGTTGCCATAATTTTTTTGCAAAATTCGAGCAGTTAATAAGAAGGGAGTTGTTAGGCACAGGGAAGTCTCACATCCTAAGTTGCCGTCGTTGCTAAAGGTAAGTGGACCTTGTAAACCATCTCTTTGTATTTAAGGCTAAGAATGGTTTTTGATCCCCATTTTAAACATGAAAAAAGAAAAAAAAAAATTGAGATCACCCAAAATTGGTCCTACGCAACCCAATCATGCAAATTCTTACCGACCATAACCATCAAAGTAAATAAAAGTGGTCATTAAATATATAATAAAAGGGCTCTAGCCTCTATGAGACACACTAGAGCTACACTTTTTTTTTTGGTGGTCTCAGCCTTCCAGATTTAAACACTGTAAAATTGTGCAACAAGAGAAGTGGATTTCAAGAAGCTTGGGCTCTGATCAGGCCCAACTCATCCAACCCTTTAGCCACCCACAAATATTCAAGCAAAATGATTTCTCAGTCCAACAATTGGTCGAGAGAAGGAAAATAATAAAAAGAAAAAAGAGGATGAAACTGGTATCCACACGGCCAGAACCACGATTTTTTTTTTTTTTTTTTTTTTTGGGGTGTAGAGTCCGAGCTTACCGAAATAAATAAGCATATAAATACATATAATTTTTTTTTTTTTTTTTTATGTGTGTTCGTTCACATTTGTTATTTAAAAATATATTTTATGTGATTTGGTTTAAAATAATGTTTTCGATCTTCGAAAAGTTATTTCGTTCCAAATATAAACTGTCAAAACTTCTATTGGCCAATACTGGTACTACAGGTTAAAGTATTGATTAAATGATCAAATTTACCTCTTCCTATCAGCTTAAACTTTTGGGATAAGTAGTGATTTAACATGGTATCAAAGAAATTTTTATAGGTTAATATAATTGAATGAAAAAATATTTGTGATTTTTCGTACCCGCCAAACATCAAAAACATTTTTAAACGAAAAACATTTTACGTTGAAATAAACGGAGCCTAAGTTTAGCCCATTAACCTTGGGCATAAGGTACATGGGTCTTCGCATGGGCCTAGTCAATGAAGTGTTACATTAACACATGGATATATAGTTCTTTACAAGATGTCAAGATTATCAAAAACCTGGTGGACATGATGAGATATGAGAAGGGGAGAAACGATGCCTCCAATTTATTGCTATCCTTATGAACACATGAAATCTTAGCTTGGTGGATTTTCTTGTCTATTTTGGGTCTTTTAAAATGTGAACAAATACAATTAAAGAATGATTAAGAGAGATAAGTCAAGCTTAGACATCTTTTAACAAACATACTACCTACTTACTACAGAATTTTTTTTTTTGGATGAACAATTATTGAATTAAAATAAACAACATACAAAGAGGGGAACCATTAGCAAGGAACATACACCAAAAAAAAAAAAAAAAACAAACAACCTAGCTGATTGTTCACTCAGGTTCAAGAAGGAGAATATTGCAAAAAAATAAAAAAAAGAATAAAGAAGAAGTTGCCAACTTCATCAGAAGACAACACGCCAAGATACTCCACATGACACCAGTTCTCATCACCAGCTTCCAAATTCACTTAATTAGTATCCACAAACAATCAGGGAAGTAAGGTCTAGGAGGGTGGACACGGAGTTTGCATTGACTACATTCTAGGAACCCGTCATATAAATAACCTACACAGCCATGACATATAGGGTAGTACTCTTCAATCTTCTTCTGGACAAATGTGAGAGGGTGCGGGTGATATTCACTTGTGTAGGTACTTCCAATCGTCATGCATGGATAGTTTCCAAGAACACATTCGGGGTGAGCGGGAAAGTTGCATTTTTTACAGTAATAGAACCAGTGCTTTCGGTCTCTTTTCTTTTCACAAATTAAACAATAATATTCTCCAGAATCGTCTTCAACAGCGTAGGTGAGCTTGAGGAGATGTGTATCATATTTATGCTTCGCTACTAGCAGAAGATTTGCACATTTGATTCCCAAGATGAAATCGCAATTGGTGCATACGAATACATACTTCTCGTTGTCCCAAAGACAAGCTTTGCATTTTCTATTCTTAGGGTCCAGAGCAAGGTAAAAAAATTGATTTTGATGACCTTCGTGTTTAAGAGTTTCCGGAATTGAACCGCATTGAACGTCAAAGAACATCAACCGTAATTTAGTACAATTGTAGGTGAAGCCACGATGATGACAAAAACAAATACTACAAAAGAACAGGTCACTCTTGGTAGATGCCCGTGGGAGGAGGGTGAGCATGTGAAAGTCGATAAGTCGGTGTTGCTCAATCGTTGTGGGAAGTTTAGCACATCGAGTATAGAGAAAGAATTGGCATTGAACATAGCAGTAGAATGGGACCGAAATTATGAATTCCGTACACCCCTCACAAAGCTTACCATCCTTGACTTCATCATCGCAGAGGATTAACTTAAGATGGTGATCATGACTAAAATGTTGGATCTCCCCAGGGTGAGGTCCTCCGTCGTCTGCTTGATTGAGTGCCTTGATCAAATGAGTTGAACGGCCAATGGAATTGTTGGGCATTGACTCACTAGTCGCAGGAAACTCCTCCTCGTACATATATATATATATATATCCCAAAAACGTCTTAGGCATTCCGTGTGAACATGGTAACTACATTCCTCGCAATTGTAAGCTGCATACTCTGTATTTACCTTGGTGCCACATATTCTACAGAACATGTCGTCACGCTTATTTATTTCATGAAGAGAATAGATGAGATTGAGGAAGTGATTGTGTTAAGCAAGTGAAGTTAGTGAAAGAGAAAAAGGTGGCAATCATATTTTCATTATTGTTTTCTTCATTTTATTAGGTTCAATGGGATGATCCTGCATCTATTTCCAGACCTGATAGGGTTTCACCATGGGAGATAGAGCCCTTCGTGGCTTCTGTACCCCCAAGCCTGGCTCAATCTGCTGTGGCAAAGAACAAAAGGCCCCGAACACCCATTGAAATTCCAAATCTTGGTGAGATTTTTTTTTTTCTTCTCACCCATTTACTTTTTGTACTAGATAAGCTGGTCACATTCTAAATTCCTCTTCTTTCTTCTCTCTCTCTCTCTCTCTCTCATATAGATAATACTGCTTCCACCGGATCAACTCTTTGGAACCCTGGATTGACGCAGTCCCATGAAATGACACAATTTATGGCTGAAGGCAACAGAAGTGAAAATCATATTATGTGGCATCCCAAGCAGACAGATATTAATAGCAACAACAACAGCAACTCGATTTCAAGGCCTCAAATTGATGGGAGCTGGTTATCTTCTCCTCGTACATGTGTTACTCAGCATCTTTTTCAGGACACGGTGGACGATAGCAAAAGTGTCTCCGCTTGGGCTGCTCTCCCGAGCTATTCAACTCCACACTTGTCGAAGCTGGAGAATGACTCATTTCCTGACCCAGTTGAGAAAGCGAAGAAAGCTGACACTGCTACGAGTTACCGGTTGTTTGGTTTTGATCTGATTAATCACCCTACAAGCTCACCTACAGTCGAGAAGGCAAATCCACAACCTATCAGTGTCTCTAATGGCTCCACTGAAAGACATGTCAGTACCCTGCATGCCAGCAACTGATTCAGACCATAAGTCTGATCTTTCGAAAGACTCTAAAGACACGCAAGTGGGACAGATGCAAGTACCTCCAAAAGAGATTCAGAGCAGGCAAAACTGCTTTGCTTCAACCAGAAGTCAAGGTGCTGAATGAGAAATATTTTGAAATAAATAAATCTATTCAAGAGTTTGTGGGCCCCTCTGCTAATTTCTGAAAATCTACTTTTGTGTTTGTTCTTCAAAAATGCAAAAGGTTCAAATGCAGGGGGTTGCTGTTGGTCGGGCTATGGACTTAACCATTTTGAGAGGATATGATCAGCTTATAGACGAACTTGAGGAGATGTTTGACATCAAGGGAGATCTTCACCCTCGTGATAAGTGGGAAATCGTCTATACTGATGATGAAGGAGATATGATGCTTGTGGGCGACTATCCAAGGCAGTAAGTTCTCTTTCAGTACTATCTATCACAAAATAGAATTTGCTTCTTACTGAAAACTGCTTGGAAGTTTCTATATGACATGTTCCTCAGTTTACTGTTTTTTTTTCTGTGTTACTGACTTGCAGAATTCTGTAACATGGTGAGAAGAATCTTCATATGTTCTAGTCAGGACGTGAAGAAGTTGAGCACAGGAAGCAAACTGCCTGGCTCTTCGACAGACGGTGAAGGCACGGTTATAAGCTCAGATTCAACCGAAAACTGAAACACTCAACTGTCATTTTGTTCTGTTTATTTGTTTTAGTTTTTTTTTTTTTTTGGTTTTCATTGTTGTTTGTTTGTTTGTTGGGGGAGAAAGTGGGTCTATTTTTGTGGTAGGAAGATGTCTGAAGTTGGAGAGAGAAAGACATTGGGTAATTGATAGCTCGTTTTTTAGAGCTATAGCATCTTGAAACTGAAGAAAGCTCATTATGCAGTAGTGGGAGTTTAGGGAGTGTAGGCTTAGAATGTTGTGAATACTTATGGAAGTCTTGGTGGGTGGAAGTGGGGTTGCTGGTGAGTGGGACTGACACTCACCGTGATAGCAGGGGCTGCAGGGTGCTGAATAATTAGACGCAGGGGAGGAGGAGGAGGTGGGCGCGGGTTGGGTCTCTGTTTCTTGTGATTGTAAATACATGTGTTTTGGAACTAATCTTCCTTCCTCTTTAGCCAGTGGAGAATCTGGAGATTGGCAAGGTCCTGTTACTGTTACTCTATCAGCTTTGTCTTTTTTTTTTTTTTTTTTTTTTTTGTCCTTTTTTCTCGGAGCAAATGCATGGTACAAGAAAACGCTGAAGCAAACAACACAACAGGAAAAAATAACAAAAACAAATAAAAAAATTATCAACAGAGGAAAAAGAAGGAAAACAGGGGATGCCCTATGGACTGTTACTGTTACTGTTACTGTTAGTTTCTGGGAAGTCGCCCTAAAAAATGATATTGGTAAGACTGTCCACTACAACTCTGCATACGCAATTGAAATCAGAAATGTTGTATTAACTCGAATGATGTAATAAAATAGGCTGATTGGGTGGTGAAGTGGTGACCTCTTGATTATTGGTTAGCCGGCTGTCCTTACTGTTGATCGTAGCGTGTAAGGTGCGTCCTTGTGGGGCTCTCATGAGCTGGACAAAACTTGTTCAGGGCATTGCTTTAGGACTCCCTGTTGGCCCAAGACCACCATTTCTGCTTTTTGTTATGTCCCCTATTCGGCTCATTTCATTTTTATGTCATGTTTCTGCATTAACCAGCGACCGCGTTTTCACTTCTAGCTTTTTAGGAGTTTAATTTAGCATTCATGGGTGGAAATTCAAAGTGAAAAAATAGAGAGATTAGCTGGTTAATACACGCGAGAGTGAGCATTTATCACAATTTTTTTTTTAAAAAAAATAAAATAAAATTATGCAGTTCTTTGACTATGGCTATTGTAGTTTTACAATTAATTTCATGATTGTATTGCAATGATAACTACGAGAAAAAGGGAGGGATTAAACATGGACAATTGGTTTTTTTTTTTTTTTCCAAGAAATTTTTTGTAGTCTTTTTCTATAATACCTAAGCCGAATCCAATTTGGACAACTCTACATAAGTGTTGCAGGGCCACATTGAGATTTCCTCTTATTTGGTTGCCATAATTTTTCTATGAAATTCTGACAACCTAAAAGAGAGAGTTATGGGGCCAGGTGAGTCTCGCATCCTAGGTTGTCATCGTTACTCGAGGTAGGTGGGCCTCGTAAATCTATCTATCTTAAACTGCTCGAATTTCTTAGAAATGTGAGGGATGGAAGTCCATATTCACGGGTTACCCTTGTTGTGCTAAATTAGCAAAGGCGATGGGCCATAGGCCTACTTGAGGCGGTTTTCTCAAATTTTGCCGGGACTTAAATTTTTAGGTTAATATTTTTAATATTTTTATGTTGTGAATAAAAATTGATTTTTATAGGTTAATATAATTGAATGAAAAAATATTTGTAAATTTTGGTACCTGCCAAACTCCTAAAACATTTTTCAACAGAAAATATTTTACGTCGAAATAAACAGAGCCTAAGTTTGGCCCAGTAACGTGTGGCATCATGTACAAGGGTCTTGTCATGGGCCTTGCTTATGCCCAGCATGAGGTCCACAATCAATTAAGTTTTACATTTAACACATGGACATCATCAGCTATGAGAATGGGAAAAACGATGCCTCCAATTCTTTGCTATCCTTATGAACATATGAAATCTTGATACAAAAGATGGGTACGCACCAAAGCAATTGAAGAACAACAATTTGGAAGAGGAAAATTAAAACAAAAATGCTACCAATTTAGGGGATTGGAGTATCTAAAATGATATATCTTGGTGGATTAATTATCTTTTCTATTTTGGGTCTTTTAAAATGTGAACAAATATAATTAAAGAATGATTAAGAGAGATAAATCAAGCTTAAAATAAACAATTATTGAATTAAAATAAACAACATACAAAGAGGGAAAGCATTAGCAAGGACCACCAAGGAACAAACATCCAAAAAAAAAAAAAAACAACAAAGCAGCACAAACAACCTAGCTGATTGTTCACTTAGCTTCAAGTTTAGGTTCAGGTTCAAATTTAGATTCAAATTCAGATTCACTTAGCATCCACAAACAATCAGGGAAGTAAGGTCTAGGATGGTGGACACTGAATTTACATTGACTACATTTTAGGACCACGTTATCTAAATCATATCCATAGACATGACATTCGGGGAAGTCTCTAGTCTTCTTCTGGACAAATTTGAGAGGGTGCGGATGATATTCACTTGTGTAGGTACTTCCATTTGTCATGCATGGCTAGTTCCCAATAACACATTCAGGGTGAGCGGTGAAGTCGCATTTTTCACAGTAATAGAACCAGTGCATACGGTCTCTTTTTTTTTCGCAAATTAGACAATAATATTCTTCAGAATCATCCTCAGCAGCGTATGTGAGCTTGAGGAGATGTGTATCATATTTATGCTTCGCCACCAACGGAAGATTTGCACATCTGATTCCCAAGATGAAATCGCAACTGGTGCATACGAATACATGCTCCCTGTTGTCCTTGGGACAAGCTTTGCATTTTCTATTTAGAGACTCTTCAGCAAGGCAAAAGAGATGTTGATGACCTTCGTGTTTAAGCGTTTCCGGAATTGAACCACATTGAACATCAAAGGACCGCCAACCAACTTCAGCACACTTGTAGGTGAAGCCACGATGATGACGAGAACAAATATCACAAAAGAACACGCCACTCTTGGTAGTTGCCCGTGGGAGGAGGGTGAGCGTCATAAAGTTGATAAGTCGGTGTTGCTTAATTGTTCTGGGAAGTTCAGCACATCGAGTATGGAGAAAGAATTGGCATTGAACACAGCTGTAGAACGGGGCCGAAATTATGAATTCCGTACACCCCTTACAAAGCTTACCATCATTGACCTCGTCATCGCGGAGGATTAGCTTAAGTTTGTGATCATGGCTGAAATGTTGGATCTCCTCAGGGTGAGGTCCTTCGTCGTCTGCTTGATTGAGCGCCTTGATTAAATGAGTTGAACGTCCAACGGAATTGTTGGGCACCAACTCACTAGTTCCAGGCAATTCCCTGTGTTTATCCTTAAAACGTCTTAGGCATTCCGTGTGGACATGGTAACTACATTTCTGACAAGAGTAAACTGCATACTTTGTATTCACCTTGTTGCCGCAGATTCTACAAAACATGTCATCGCACTTATTGATTTCATGAGGAGAATAGATGAGGTTGAAGAAGTGATTGTGTATCATAATTTTGACTGTGCGTGGAATTTCAGCACATCTTCTGTGAAAAAAGAGTTGGCAGATACTACATAGGCGGGCGAAGTCCATGATTTCCTCTCCACAAGCATCGCAATTGAACTGGACCTGCTTCCAAATGGGGAATAATTCGTGTTTGTGACAGTCGTTAGGATTAATTGAGAAGCGATTAACACATTTGATGTCGAGTTTGAAACGACACGAATGACAATAGTAAAAGAAAGAGCTATTGTGAGATGTACAACAAACATCACAATGTTCATTAAAAGGCCACCACCTGAGAGAAAGGGTATGGTTTGGGTGCAGAGGGTGATTTATCTTCTGAGATAGATCGGAACATGATTTGTGAATGACGAAGCCACTGCATTCAGAGACGAAGCATTTGTAGGCGGGAACACCCAATAGTACTGGTTCGTCGCACATGCAGCGAACAACTTGGTTGTTGCCATCATTTAATTCCAGCTTTTCTGTGAAGTCCAAGCAATGCTGGGTTGATTTGTATCTATGAACAGGGAGGTAACCACATTCCACGCATTTGTGGACGGAACCCCATATTGGTTTGCCGCACCACCTGCAATCAACTTTCTTCTCATCGTCTTTTTTCAGCTCTTCTCTGTATATCAAGTGGTGCGCAAGAGTTAAACTGTCATGAGGACAGCACTCCATCTCTCTCAAGATCTTACACGTGCTAGTCCAAGATGATAGTCAAAGCACACGACACAACCGAGAGGGAGAGGTGGCTAGAATTGAGAGATAATGCGATATAAAGATGATAGGTGTAGCTGGTGGGTCCCAGCTGAAAAATGTATTAATGAAATTACTAAAAGGTATATGCATGGGCAATGAAATTACTCAAATGTATTTGATGAAATTACTAAAACCTGAATCCATATATATATATATAGTTATCTATTCCTTGGATGGCCATTATCGTTAGGATGATAAAAATGTATTTGATGAAATTACTAAAATCTGGATCCATAGCAATCTGTCATCGGTTATTTCTATATTTTTAATCAATCCTGTCCATAATCATCTGGATGCCTAAATTATTCCATTTTGTCATTACAAATCTATCAAGCTTGTAGGTCTAGAATTGTTAATTGAATATGGAATTTTAGTTTGAGTGTAAATGCATGAGATAAAAGCAAGAGAAGTGATGCAAAGTAAGTGGACAAAGAAGAAAAGCCAACAAAACTTGTTTTCAGTATCCCCAAACATATTCTTGGGGCTAATCAAAATATTAAAAAAAATTAATTAAAATATTATAGATTAATCTGTATATTAATACGTAGACTGTTAATGAATTTACGAGACATTTCTGATCTTCCTCAATATTAATCAAATGCTTGTAACTTGACTTTTTGAAATGTAAAATCATCTTATAATATAATAATTAATTAAGCATAAATATTAGTGAATATCGGTGATTATTACATGAATTTATATTAATTCCAACTAGAGATTACTAGCTGAAGTTAAATTCTGACTCATGAGCTAGGCATGCTGTGTTGTTGAGAGACTGAACAATTTTGTATATAAGTTTCATTTCTTGATTATTAGAAGTATTATTTAATAAGTTCCCTTTACGAACCTGCCCGATTTATCATTTCTGTATTTTGTTACTTGCTAGCTAGTTGGTTCGCATCAAATTTTGTGTTATCTTAACGATGTGTTTATAATGATATTCTCTTTATGAACACCAAAATGTGACAAATTTTATTGTACACTTTTCTTTTTTATGGGGGACAAACAAAAAATTCAAAAGTAAATAAAGGAAAAGCAAAAGAATTAAATCTTAGATGCGGTTATTGTACAAAAATTAAGAATATTGAATTTTAGTTTGAGTGTAAAGTGGAGTAATGCAGTATGTAATAAAAAGCAAGAGAAATGATGCGGGGTTTTGAGATGCTTCCCTTAACCTTATCGTGTAAACCATGTCAACTTTTTCTTTTTCCATTTTCTTTAATTTGCTTCTTAAAATCTCATTAATTCCCACCCATCCATGGCCAAAATATGCTTAGACAGGTGTGCCATACAAATTAAGACTTTCACATTTGTTGTTCGAATCGCTAACAAATGTTTTAACAAAATTTGACTCTTGGTAGGAACTAAATTGTTTTTTTAGAATATCCCAGGAACCTCTGAATTAACTTTGATGCGACAAGAAGAGATTTGTAATTTACGCCAACCATAAAAACTAATTTTACATTTTTCCTAAAAATAAAAAAAAATAAAAAAATAAAAATCAAAGGCCCTATCAACAATATCTCTTACAATCCCAAAGTATATAGAGACAACCTCATTATTCGTTTTATATGTAAAAATAATTTTTTAAAGTGCTTGAGCGCACATGAAACTTTACTGTTGAGAAAAATAGATATAAAAACAGTAAATTATGTGTTTGTAAACAGCCCACATAATACGTTGGGTTTGAGTTATACTTATAATTGACATGATCTTCATCACTAAACTAATTTTTACATTTACAAGATATTCTTAAATATCTTGCTTTCGTTCTCTCCTTTGTTAAAATTTTTCTTCTTTCCTGAAAAAAAAAAAGTAATAATAACAAACAATTCAATCATAAAACATTATTAAAAACACAAAGTCAGTTTTCATCTTTATATAAAATCAGAATATTTTTTCAAATAAAAAACAAAAAACACAACACATTAATAAAGAAAGTTCTAATTTTTCTTTAAATTTAGTTGGAAGAATTTTTTCTAATCTAATCTATTAAACTGATGTGTATTCAAAACATACATATGCATACATGTTCTATTAAAAATTATATAAGAATTATATGCATTTTGAATACATGTAACTTAATAAATTGAATTTATGAAAAAAAAAAAGAAAAAAAAAAGAAAAGGAAAAGAACCTTATAGCCTTTTACCTATAGTAAGTTCCAAGGCTAAAGCTACGAAGGATTGAAGAACAAGCAAGCTTAATAGATTGAATTTATGAAAAAGAAAAAGAAAAAAGAAAAAAGCTAAAGGAAAAAAAGAAAAAGAAAAATAAAAAGAACCTTATAGCCTTTTATATACCTATAGTCGGTTCCAAGGCAAGAAGTTTGTGGTTTAGAATCTTGGTCTCTTGCATCCTTTTCTTCAATCATACATTTCTCATTCTCGTAAACACCTTGAGCCTGTTCTTTTGCGGTGACAGTATCAACTTTCCGCTTTTTTGATTGGAGGAAGTTTTCCGTGTGGAGCCCCCCATGCTGTGACCTGCACCGATCAAAGACATTAACCGTGGAGGGGAAGGCGGGGCATTCCCAACTTCCCCTTAAATGCGAGAAAACCCATTACATTTGAAAATATTTTCTATTGTTTCTTAAAAATCTAGAAAATTCTCAATTAACTCTCATAATTAACATATTCAGTATTTATTTCTTAAAAAAAATATAAAAAAACTACTTGAACTAACAACCGATTTTAAAATAATCTTCTAAATTTTCAAGTGTATTAAAGTGACTCATCAAACTACCAAAGTATGGCAAAAAGACTATTTTTTTATTATATTCCTATAATAACCTTGCCACGTGCCATATATTCCATTAAAAAAATATGTACACAGTGAGAAAAACAGAAAGCTTAGCTGGTTAATACATGTGAGAGTGAGCACTTATTATAATTTGTTTTTTCAAAAAAGAAATTATGCAGCAGTTCAATCACTAAACAATGAAATTTATGTTATACAACAAACAATATGCAACATACCACTACAAGGATCGAGACCCCTACAATTTCAAAGATTCTAAAATTATGGAATTTAGGTTGTTCTTTGCATCGAACGGCAAAAATATGGAATTTTTCAAGCCGTTCGATGCAAAAAACCTCTCGAATTTCGTAATTTTAGAATTTAGATTCTTTTTTTTAATTTTTTAATTTTGAAATTGTAGGAAATCCTTATCATACAAAATAGGTGGCATTTCTCAAGTCGTTTGATGCTAGGAATGTCTTGAATTTCGCAATTTTAGAATTTACAACTTTTTTGAAATTGTAGGAAATCTTTATCCTACAAAATAAGTGGCATTTCTCAAGTCGTTCGATGCTAGGAATGTCCTGAATTTCGCAATTTTAGAATTTACAACTTTTTTTAAAATTGTAGGAAATCCTTATCCTACAAGGAATAACCTAGTTTGCAAATGTATAGTTCATCACATTGAAATTTGCTTACCATAGTTTACTGTTAATTTACCACCTAACTATGGACTAAGGGTTTGAATTCGAAACATTTTTTCTAGTACCATATTAAAGCATAACTTCATATTATCTCACAATGTTGATGTGTAAGTCTCAATCAACCATTGAATCAGTCATTGTTAAAAAAAATTCAAGAGTTTGTTGAGACTTTCACATCAACATTGTGGAATAGTTATAAGATTAAAAATTAAAAATGTGGTATATATCATTATTCTTTAATTTATATTATAACATTTATCATGTAATTTATTGTTCTTTAATTATATAATTTATTCAAGGTAATTCAAAGGAAAATTAATATGTTGCATTTGTATTGTGTGTGTTTCTTTTCCTGAGAGCATACGGACAAGATTTCGTTGACTTTATCTTGACTATGGCTGTTGCTATTGTAGTTTTACAATTAATTTCATGACAACGATGAGAAAGAGGGAGGTATTAATGTTAGAAATAATCAACATATTATTTAATCTAACATGCGCAGCGGAAAACGAATAAACAGGATTCAGGCTTACCTCTAGCCATGTTTGCTCAAGCGTCTCCACGATCCATCTGAAGAACAAGAAAGATTATTTGAGGGATCTTCTAACCTATGCCTATTGCTTGATGGCTGTACTGATGGTGTACACAGGCACTCTATTTATAGGCTAGGTTAGGGACCCTCAAAATGGTAAACACCGTATTTGTTTCCTTCCATCAAGGAAACAATATCGTTAATTGATTTTAAAATCAATTAACCGATTCCATATTTACGGTAATCTAAATTAATAGAAATAACCATAATACCGATTCCATATTTACGGTAATCTAAATTAATGGAAATATCCATAATGCCGTATATGTTTATTGAAAAATAATAAACATAGTAAATACCGTAAATGTGATATAAAGGCCACAACCAAAAAGGAATAATATATTACATTCTCCCACTTGGACTTTATAACACATGACCATATGGTATTAGGTTCTTTAGTTTTGGCCAATCTTTTATGGAATCCTCCAACTCAGTTAAGAAATGTTTCACACGAATCATGGCGGTAAAACCATTATAAAATTAGGTCGTCCCTTCCATGTATCACGATGTAAAACACTCCTTACATGAGTACCTTATGGATAATCAAGCTTTATGAATGAACTTCCTATAAGTCATTCGGGTCCAACTTTATTTATCCTCATGGATAAAATAACAAATGTGCACAAAAAATCTTTATTACAATAACTTTATGTCTATAGACCAAAAAGAGACAAACCAAGTGAAAATGAATTAATAAGTCTCATATATTCCGCATGACTTTATTCTTTCTTTACCGGTAAACTTTAAGTCATGGGATCCGCAATCATTAATTCAGTACTTATATGCTCAATAGACCCTTTATATCTCTTAATGTTATCTCTCGTACTGAGATACTTAATGTCGATTTACTTCTGCTTCTACTCTTTATTCTTATAAAAGAAGATTATAGTAGAATTACCGCAGAGTATCTTTATGGTCTAACTGTAAAATCGACAAGATTGAGACTTTCAACAAATGTCTCAACCTTCATGCCTGTGTACCAAATTCATAGCACGCTAGACTTTTAGCTTTCTTGGTAGACGTAGCAACTATAGTCTGCAAACTGCATCTCTAGGATCTATCCTTCAATAAAAAGATATATACCTTAGAGTAGACTTTCTACTATCTACACAATCAGCAAACTCAAATCTAAACAACTAACCACCTTCAAATGGAAAGTGTATCCTTAGGTTAAGTTGTTCTTCTTGGTTCCTTGCATATACCGCAAGGCTTTATTTGCAGCACTTTATTGACTCAATATACTTATTGTCAGTCATATGGTTATGTATAATGCAGACGCTTAAAACTTTTCATCTGCCCTTATTCCAATACCTTTTGGGACATTAATCTGTATTTAATTAGTCCCTCTTAATTGCTACTGAATGTGCAAATCCTTCATTCTAAATTTTTTCCAAATTTTTTTTCAATGTAGGCCTTCCGAGACAATGTTAATATTCTTTATGTCTCTGTGAATCTCTATGTCAAAAGACATAAGAGGTTTCACCCAAATCCTTCATTTCAAAGTTTTGTGAAATGAACTTTATGTAGCAAATCTAAATCATCACTTGGAAATATAGGACTAGAAAGATTACTGTACTCCCACTGACCTTAAGGTATATATACTAATCAACAAGGTTTTCTATAAACAATAACCTTGTAAAAAGTATCTTACCATTGAGAGATCTATCACAGCCCATAAATAGAATTCTTTAATTTGCAAGCTTTCTGACTGTTGTTTATAAAACCTTTTGATTGTTTCATGTAAACCTCGTCCTTAAGAT
Organism: Alnus glutinosa; assembly: GCF_958979055.1. Taxonomy (NCBI): domain Eukaryota; kingdom Viridiplantae; phylum Streptophyta; class Magnoliopsida; order Fagales; family Betulaceae; genus Alnus; species Alnus glutinosa. The sequence goes on along the minus strand of NC_084898.1, from coordinate 1,349,869 downwards.
CCCTATTCAGAAAAGTTGTTTTCGCATCCACTTGATGTAGCTCTGGATAAAAAATAAGCTACTAATGCTATGATCATCTTGATGAACCATCCTTAGACACTGGAGAGAATGTTTCACGATAATCAATGCCTTCCTTATGAGTAAAACCATTGGCTACGAGTCTAGCTCGACCCTTCAGCCATGGACTTAACTCTCACTTCATGACACTGAATCTCAATGAGGAGTTTTCTCCATTCATAGCATGTGAAAACAAATTTGGATCATCTTTATGTCCAATGTCAACATCAGACTCTGGGAGGTATACAACATGATCACTAAGAATTGTTGATCTACTTATTCTATAGGATTTTCTTAATTCTACTTCCTCTGCATTTTGCAATGGGAGAATAGACTTTTGAACCTGTTCTGTATGAATTGGTTGTTCTAGAAATGATTGTGGCTCAGGATAATCAATCTGATTTTTCCTGAATTCAATCATTCATCCTCTATGAGGAGGAGACTTGGCCAACTCTAGTGCTTCCTCAAATTCCAATTTATGTGAATGAGCACTCCCACTAGGTTCTGCATCCTCTAGAAATTTTACAATCAACAACCCTAAGATTATATGAAGGATAATAAAACATTAAAACCCTTTAAAGTTTACTAGATAGCTTATAAAAGATCCACTGGTTGTCCTTGAATCTAATTTCCTAAGGCGAGGATTATAAATCCTCTCTTTAGCAAGGCAACCCCATATGTGTAAATAATGTAAACTAAGCTTCCATCTATTTCATACTTTAAAAGGTGTCATAAGGACAACCTTAGATGAAATCCTGTTTAACATATACACAACGGTCTTCAAAGCTTTACTCTATAAGGGTAATAGCAGTTTAGTATTACTAATCATTTCCCCTTTGTGTGTACCTACCTTAATACTCTATGCCTATATTAGATCTTATGATCTTCATATTGTTTCTCTTCTTCTTCCTTATAGGTATTAAAAACATTCAATACCCCAACTTTAATATTTAGAAGATAGAGATACATAAACTTTATATGGTCATCACTAAAAGAGATAAAAATATCTCTGACCATTTAGGCAATGAGTATGGAAAGGTTAACACCTTTCAATGTACATGATCTCAAGAATTTTAAAAGGCTCTCTTTGGCACCTCTAATGGTCTTGTTGGTATGCTTTCCCTTATGCAGTCCACACAAGAATCAAAGTCAGTAAATTACCGACTTTTATTTACTGTATGGAGATATATTTCAATCTCCAAAGCCATAACCATAGCATTTTAAATTCTCAAAGACTCTACTTTACGTCAACATCAGTATGCAGAAATAAACAAATAATTTTGTTTCAAAAATTGGGATGTAGGTCAATTTTAAATAGACTTTAAATAAACCCCAACCAATATTCCACCAAAAATAAGAAAAATTTCAAGTTTAAAATAAAAATTGAAATTTTTAACAAGCCAAACTAGAAAATATATTTCAAAAAGATTATGGAATATAAATCATTTTTGAGGTCAAAATTATAACTGAATTTTAAAATTAACCTATAGATCCCAACAAGCTCAAATTATAAACACGTGTTATTCACTTTTAAAAAGATTCTGCATTTGTGTTGACAACGTGGATTGTTAAACCATAATCAATCCACAACATATTTGAATGAGTCACTAAAAGAGATTCACGACATACTAGATATATGAGATTATCTTTATTTTAAGTCATTTCTCATACTTCACGCAATCTTTCTATATATGCCCTTAATTTTTTTCTTATTGCATGAGAAATAGGTATCTTGATTGCCATAATACTTTATTGGCACCTTATTCTCATACTTTAATTGTTGGGCATGATTGCACTTATCGGTCTTTCCCTTAACATGAGTAATCATGTAAACATTTTATGGATTCTCTCATATCCTTGAACACACATGGTTAGAAGTTTATTTACTAACCATTTATCCTTACGTGTGTTACAAGATAAAATTCTACACTTAGAAGAGAGAATTCAAAAATAAAATGACCAATAATGACTCAAAAAATCTCAATCTTTAGGGACTTAAGCTAAGCTATAATATCATTCATTCCTATAATGATATTATAAACACTTTAGAAACTGTAAAAGGTTTGTCCTTAAAGCTTTTTCTATTAGGGTTCTGGCCAAGTTTTGTTTGAACTTACTAAATGTTCATAAACAACCTTTATAAAACTTTGGCTCTAAAACATTCAGGAATAAATCCCTGATGACTTTAGTGACATGAGATTTCATGAACATCTAACTTAAGTGATTAAATCACTCCCACCGTTCATGCTTAATAATCTCACGTGGCGTACTTAATTCCGCGGGAGTAGGTGATTTGTCCACACGGAGCACCAAAATTTTTAACACCCCAAATGAATAAGCATATTAATATTTTTTAGTCAGAAAAATATTAGCATAATGTATTGGAATATGAAACTACCAAGGTAGAGTAATATGAATAGCTGCAATAACCTAAAAATAAAATAAATACTTTAATGCTATGAATTAACTTTATTTTAAATTAGCCAATGCCAATTTAAATAGTAAATTTCAACCTACCTGTGGGCAAAGGTTGCATCACGAATGAAATTTACTCTTTATTAATAAGACTAAAGCAAATTTAAATATTAATAAATAAAATTCTTCGTACCTTTGGGCAACCGAAAGAAATTTTACTTTTAATACTAAATTTGTTATCTTATTCTAATTAAGTCATAAAAATAAAAACTTCCCTTTGGGGATAAGTAATTAAATTTATGAATTAACTACAAGACGATATCAACTTTATTTTAAATTAGCCAATGCCAATTTAAATAGTAAATTTCAACCTACCTTTGGGCAAAGGTTGCATCACGCATGAAATTTACTCTTTATTAATAAGACTAAAGCAAATTTAAATATTAAAAAATAAAATTCTTCGTACCTTTGGGCAACCGAAAGAAATTTTACTTTTAATACTAAATTTGTTATCTTATTCTAATTAAGTCACAAAAATAAAAACTTCCCTTTGGGGATAGGTAATTAAATTTATGAATTAATTACAATACGATGTTAATTTTTCTATATGAAGTTCATGTGTACGATCCTTATGCAATTATTACAAAATTAGGATGCTTTGGCTCTCCCAAAATCATAATAATCACGCTGTAATTCATGAACATCTAATATATCTTTATGAGGTTCATGCGTGTAATCCTGATGTAATTATCATACAAAAATGGGATGCTTTGGCTCTCCCATAATTATTATGATAATTACGTGTGTGTAATCTTGATGCAATTGTCATTCAAAATTGGGATGCTGTGGCTCTCCCAAAATTATCATGATAATTGCTACTTCATTAACATCTAACAACTTTATAGATGCCCCCTGAATATCCCCAGGAATATAACAAACCAATACTTAAAAGGGGTAAACAGCATTTTCCAAGGTGCAAGCAGATGAGCTCCCAGGAAAGTGAGGGGGGTCACACCGGACACACTTAAATCCCAAGACTTTCCTTGCCAGAACTTTCCCCGACATTGCATTCTTAGATATTACTGTAAACACACCAGTATATATGGTATTGTTAATTATTCTTAGGTCTAGGCATCAAACAATTTATATTTAAACAATTTAAATTTAAAATATATATTCCTCAATTCATGTATTAAATAAACAATAATTTTAATACACAGTACTGTAAATAATAAAGGGAATAAAACTTTAATATGAGGACATAATAAAACACATGGCCTAATGGTTTAGTAAGTGGCCAAGGCTCTTTACACCTGGTGAACCCAGGTTCTAAACACCATAAGGCCTAAATTCCCCTTTTAAAAGGAACTTGATGGGTTACTGAAAAGGGTTGCTGTATTGGGCTGACCCAATTGGGTTAACCCACTTAATTTGGGTTGGGTATCTGTATTGGGCTACTATATTGGGTTGGGCTTTTGGGTCACAAGACTCCAAATGGGCTACTGTATTTGGCAATTAGGTCAACCCACTTAATCGGGTCAGGCCTCTAGGTCTATGTATAATGCTGACCCAAACTAGGTCAGCCCACTTAAATAGCCCAAAACTGCATGGGTTTTAAAAAATCCTACCCGAAAATATATCAAACCCAAAAACTTTAATGGGTCGAAACCCTACCCAGTCACCAACCAACCCGACCCGTAATGTTCCAGATGGGTTGAAAACCCTAAAAATGGAACCCTAGCCGCCACCCCTTTATGAAAATACCCATATCAAGATTACAACAACTCAAAATTAGGCAGTATATCACAATACACAGAATAGTGATAAAACAAAAAATAGTTATATCAAATTTATGGGTTTTCACAAACAGTACGTGAACAACAAATATTCACAAAATAATCGCTAATGCGTTTCTATCATATCACAAAAGACGAAATATTGCTCAAACAATATTGACAAACAGAAGTGAACAATACCAAATAGAATATACTTGATTCAATATTGATAACCAATAAAAAATACTTGATTCAATATTGATAACGCATAGTAAAATTATATGCTGAGCAAAATAGCACAGAGGCTGGCTCTGATACCACATGTTAGAAATAATCAACATATTATTTAATCTAACATGCGCAGCGGAAAACGAATAAACAGGATTCAGGCTTACCTCTAGCCATGTTTGCTCAAGCGTCTCCACGATCCATCTGAAGAACAAGAAAGATTATTTGAGGGATCTTCTAACCTATGCCTATTGCTTGATGGCTGTACTGATGGTGTACACAGGCACTCTATTTATAGGCTAGGTTAGGGACCCTCAAAATGGTAAACACCGTATTTGTTTCCTTCCATCAAGGAAACAATATCGTTAATTGATTTTAAAATCAATTAACCGATTCCATATTTACGGTAATCTAAATTAATAGAAATAACCATAATACCGATTCCATATTTACGGTAATCTAAATTAATGGAAATATCCATAATGCCGTATATGTTTATTGAAAAATAATAAACATAGTAAATACCGTAAATGTGATATAAAGGCCACAACCAAAAAGGAATAATATATTACAATTAAACCATGCATGAATAAAGCACTTGGTGGGTCCAGCTGAAAAATGTATTAATGAAATTACTAAAAGGTAAGTTTGGACAAACAAATTACTAAAATGTATTGATGAGAGTACTAAAACATGCATCTATAGTTATCTTCCTTCCATTGGTTTCAATAGTTTGGAATTTTTAGGGCAATTTTGACCCAAAAAATGATCATCTTAATGTAATCAAAATGTACCATACACAAAAGTTACAAAATTTGGAATAAAGATATATCTTTATTATAAATAAAATCAAAGAGGCAAGCAAAGCACTAGGTTGGCTTTGAATGCACTTACCGAATACTTATTGATGACTTTATTTCAATTCATTGAATTTCGTGTTAATTAATTATAAAAACATTATTCTCCTTTATTCACACCAAAATCAAAAGTAAACCCAAGAAAATCAATATTAGACTTGTTATTGTATATAAAGAATATCAAATTTTAGTTTGAGAGTAAATGCATGAGATAAAAGTAAGAGAAGTGATGCAAATTAAGCAAGTGGACAAAGAAGAAAAGCCAACAAAACTTGCTTTCAGTATCCCCAAACATATTCTTGGGGCTAATCTAAATATTTAAAACTTTTTAATTAAAATATTATGGATTAATCTGTATATTAATACATAGACTGTTGATGATGAACTCACGAGACATCTTTGATCTTCCTCAATATATATAAGAATTAAACATAAATATTAGCGAAGATCGGTAATTATTACATGAATCCATATTAATTTCAAATAGAGATCACTAACTCAAGTCAAATTCTGACTCATGAGCTAGGCATTATGTGTTGTTATGAGACTGAACAACTTTGTATATAAGTTTCATTTATTGATTATTAGAAGTATTATTTAATAGGTTTCCTTTACGGACCTACTCGATTTATCCTTGTTACTTGCCAGTTGGTTCACATCAAATTTTGTGTTCTCTTAACGCTGTTTTTATAACGACATTCTCCTTATGAACACCAAAATGTGGCAAATTTTATTATAAACTTACTTTTCTTTTTTATGAGGGGGCAAACAAAAAATTCAAAAGTAAATAAAGGAAAATCAAAAGAAAGCGTAGACTGGTTATTGTACAAAAATTAAAAATATCGAATTTTAGTTTGAGTGTAAAGTGGAGAAATGCAGCATATGATAAAAAGCAAGAGAAATGATGATGGGTGTCGAGATGCTCCCCTCAATCTTAAAGTGTAAACAATGTCAACTTTTTCTTTTTCCATTTTTTTTTTTTAAAAAAATTTGCTTCTTAAAATCCTATTAATTCCCACCCATCCAATCTCCTATATATATGCAACTAATAATATAATGTTCACATACTACCTTAACGATACTGGTTGGATTCCTGTCATTGTCAGGTCCCATTGGCCCTCGGTATACCGTCCCACTTTTATAAAAAAACGTAAATGAAAATTTCGAATTTTCATATGACATTACGACATCATCAAAGTTACGAATTGGCAGCGGATATATATATATATATAACTTCAAAATTTTCACTTACCTTTTTTTTGTAAAAGCGGGGCATTACACTCGGGTCCAACAAGGCCCATTTACTTTTTGGGTTAGTCCGTAACCACGAGAGTCAACAATTATAATTATCCCCTTATTTTTTAGGGAAATTTCCAACCGGTCACCCTCGGTCTAACGGGGGTGCATTATGACAAATAATAAGACTACTCTAACAATGCTTATAAAGGAGAATATTTGCCTTTTTGGGACTAATGTAAATATTGTATTCTCAGGACTAATGTAAATATTTAATACTTTTAAATTATTTTTTTGTTATTGTCAAAAGTAAAAAATTATTTTTGTCTTGCTGCGATTATGAGTCAAGTTGGTAATCTTTTATCTTTGCAGTACACACTAGATATGTGGCATTTAAAATTGTGGGATAAATTAGGCCAATCACAAGAATTGATGTGCATCTTTCCCATTTTAAAAAATAAAATAATAAGAAAATAATAATTTTTTTAGAAATATATTAACATATAAGTTAATTAAATGGGAAATTGCAAATGGCGCCGTTTAGATAAAAAGAAAAGTGGGAATCAATGGCGCTAAACCAAAATTTTGCACGTAGTTCAATCGATTGTGATACAATCAAACTATTTTTATAATTTTTAAACTATTTTTATAATTTTATTGGACTATTTTTATTATTTTTTTAATCCAGGTACAACCGCTTCCAATTCTCATTTATATCTGCCCTATTGCAGTATGTGACTTACAAGAATATCTTCCCTCATTGTTGGCCGGTGGGATTGTGTCTTATTCTGGGAGCGTTTTGTTTATGAATTATGAGGCTTTAGTTGGGTTTTGACGAAAAGGTCTTGTTTTTTCAGTTTTTGGTGAAGGTTTCAACTTCTAACACGCAATTGCAAACAGACCCACTTAAAATTTCACTCAAGGGCTGCTTAGCAAGCAGGTAATTCACTCTCTCTCTCTCTCTCTCTCTCTCTCTCTCTCTCTCTCTCTCTCTTATTCATTTTGGTTGGTTTATTTATTTTTATTTTGTTATAGCATTTGTTGTAGCTCTGAATAAGCTTTATGTGACAAACTAATATAGGAAAGGCGAATTTGGGAACAAATTAGGAGTTGGGAGATTGTGATGTAAAGTAGGCCTTACCCAGATGGCTTGCAATGATCTGGTTGCTTATAGGCTTGTTTGTATGTTTCGATTCAACTAGTTCAAGCATCATTTAGTAGGTGTTCTTCGTGGATTCACCGTGAACATCGGTGATTATTACATGAATTTATAATAATTCCAATTAAAGATCACTAGTTGAAGTCAAATTCTGACTCATGAGCTAGTCATGCTGTGTTGTCGTGAGATCTAAACAACTTTGTATATAAGTTTCATTTCTTGATTATTAGAAGCATTATTTAATAGGTTCCCTTTACAAACCTACTCAATTTATCCTTTCTATATTTTGCTACTTGCTAGTTGGTTCACATCAAATTCTATGTTATCTTAACGATGTTTTTATAACGATATTCTCCTTATGAACACCAAAATGTGGCAAATTTTATTCTACAATTACTTTTCATTTTTTATGGAGGGCAAACAAAAATTTCAAAAGTAAATAAGGAAAAGCAAAAGAAAGCTTAGATGCGGTTATTGTATACAAATTAAGAATATCGAATTTTAGTTTGAGTGTAAAGTGGAGTAATGCAGCATATGATAAAAAGCAAGAGAAATGATGCGGGGTTTTGAGATGCTTCCCTCAACCTTAACGTGTAAATCACTTAACGTGTAAATCATGTCAACTTTTTCTTTTTCCATTTTCTTTAATTTGTCTCTTAAAATCCCATTAATTCAATCCCATCAATGACCAAAATATGATTAGACAGGTGGGCCATATTAAGACTCTTTCATATTTATTGTCTGAATCACTAACAAATGTTTTAACAAAATTTAACTCCAGCTAGAGACATCTGAATTAACTTTGATACGACAGGAAGAGATTTGTAATTTACGCCCACCATAAAAACTGATTTTACATTTTTCCTAAAAAAAAAAAAAATCAGTTTTCATCTTTATGTAAAATCAGAATATTTTTTCAAAAAAAAAACAAAAAAAAAACACCCGCTAAAACATTGATGTGCAAATTTTAATACTCACAAGCACACAAATCGTTTGCAATATAGTATATGTGCAAGTACGAGGAGGGAATTGTGCTGCAAAAATTAATTTCTATTTAAATTAATTCTATTTTAACCTAGTTCCGAATTTTGGGATTTTATAATGTAAAATAAGAGTAATGCTACACATCATCCTCTTGTCCACCTTTTATCCTCCCAAAATTGATGTGGTTCTTAAAATCACCATTGGATCAAAATTTAATAATAATCTATCATAAATTCAATGGTGATTTTAAGAGCCACATTAAATTTGGGAGGACAAAAGGAGGACAAGGGGATGATGTGTAGCATTACTCGTAAAATAATAAACTAAATAAAAAATGAATTAAAAACAATCAATAAAAAAAAAACTAAGGTTTTAGAATCCACCTCATCCTATCAAATAACACATTCTTGTATTTTATTCATACACCCGATAAACAATTAAGACATATTTATTGTTCAAGGTTCCGTAAAAATTATATTAAATCATTTAATGAATCCAATTTAATAACAAATCACAACGAATACCCAATTGAAATCAAATCATCCAATATATCCGTTTTGATAAACAAATCACAAGAATATCCTCTTTCAACCAAATCATTCGATGTATCCATCAGTTAAAACAAATTGAATATTCAACTTTTGGTAAATAATCATTCAATTAAAAGACATAAATCAATTGATTGAATATTGGACTTGAACAATAATTTGATAAATATTGGAGTTGCATAAGATAAAATAACAATAATGAAGGTATTATCAAATGTGAGGTTTCATCCCCAACTTTAGTTGAAAAATTAGCTACTCATCAATAAAAAAAAATACTAAATTTTGTTAAGAAAATAAAAATAAAAACTTACAAAGAATAAAAGCCAAATAACCAAATTGCTGCTATGTACAATGTTGGGATGTCCTAAGTGGTGCCTAGCATGGGTAATTATAGTAGAAAATTAGGTTAAACTCAACTTTTACAAAATGACGCATCTACCCCTCTAAACCCTAATAGGAGAAAAGAATGCTAAGGTTTATGGCCATATTTTCAAAATGTCACATCTACCACTTAAAACACCTAATAAGAGAAAAGAATGTTAGAGTTTGGAGTGTCTGCAGCCGCCAGGAACAAAGAAATTCGCGTTCTTATATTGCGGGACATTTATGACATAGCAGACTTTCGAATTAGAAAAATTATATTTCACAATGATTTTTATCATTTTCAATTATCTTTCCAACACCGCTAATTTCACTTCAATCCGATACTTGAAATGAAAGTTATGGTCAAAATAATATGACTTGCGTAGAACCTAAAATTTAATCCAATCCGATTTTGACTTCCAAAATTTGCATTTTTTTCACTTTAAAATTACCGTTTTCTCTCCATGATCTGCAAAATACCAAAATACAAAAACTAACCAAAAACATTAAAAAATAACAAAGCTAAAGGTTTAGCAAATGTGAATTAAGGGGTCCAAATATACAATATTTGGTACTCATCAAACACATTAATAAAGAAAGTTCTAATTTTTCTTTAAATTAAGTTGGAAGAATTTTTTCTAATTTAATCTATTAAACTGTACATATGCAATTCTCAGATGCATACATGTTCTATTAAAAATTATATAAGAATCATATGCATTTTGAATACATGTAGCTTAATAGATTGAATTTATGAAAAAAAGAAAAAAAAAAACAAAACAAAAAAAAGAAAAAAAAAAAAAGAAAAAAAAAAACTCTTTTACTTATAGTCAGTTCCAAGGCTAAAGCTACGAAGGATTGAAGAACATGCAAGCTTAATAGATTGAATTTATGAAAAAGAAAAAGAAAAAAGAAAAAGAATCTTATAACCTCTTACCTATAGTCAGTTCCAAGGCTAAAGCTACGAAGGATTGAAGAACAGGCAAGAAGGTTGGTGGACCATCAATCATGCATTTCTCCATCTCGTAAACACCTTGAGCCTGTTCTTTTGCAGTGACAATATCAGCTTGCCGCTTTTTTGATTGGAGGAAGTTTTTCATGTGGAGCCCCCCATGCGGTGACCTGCACCGATCAAAGACATTAACCGTGGAGGGGGAGGCGGGGCAATATCCCAACTTCCCCTTAAATGCGAGAAAACCCATTACAATAAGTGTAATCAAAATCTTTCTCCACTTCCTCCAACATTTAAAAATATTTTCTATTGTTTCTTAAGAGTACTCTAGAAAATTCTCAATTAACTCTCATAATTAACATACTTAGTATTTATTTATTTTCAAAACATATATATAAAAAAAAATAAAAAAAATAAAAGACACTTGAACTATCAATCGATTTTAAAATAGTTATTTGAATTTTTAAGTATGCTAAGTGACACATCAAACTACCAAAGTGTGCCAAAAAGACCACTTTTTATTATATTCCTATAATACACTTGCCACGTGTCATATATTCCATTAAAAAATAATAATAATTTAGTATTCAAAAAATATGTACACACGAGAATAATAGAGAGATTAGTTGGTTAATACACACGAGAGTGAACATTTATTACAATTTTTTTTTAAAAAAAAAATTATGCAGCATTTCAATCATTAAATAATAAAATTTATGTTACGCAACAAACAATATGCAACATACCACTACAAGGATCGAGACCCATACAATTTCAAACTTTCTAAAAATATGGAATTTAGGTAACTCCTTGCATCGAAAGGCTTGAAAAATGCCACTTTTTTAATGGATGGCATTTTTCATGCCGTTCGATGCAATGAACGTTTCGAATTTCGTAATTTTAGAATTTACAATTTTTTCTGAAAATGTAGGAAATCCTTATCCTACAAAATAGGTGGCATTTCTCAAGTCGTTCCATGCTAGGAATGTCCTGAATTTCGTAATTTTAGAATTTACAATTTCTTTGAAATTGTAGGAGATTGTTATCCTACAAGGAATAAGCTAGCTAGTTTGCAAATGTATAGTTCAACGCATCGAAATTTTCTTACCATAGTTTACTATTAAAATCACCACTTAACTATGGACTAAGGGTTTGGATTTAGGACTTTTTTCTGGTACCAGATTAAAGCATAACTTCTAACAAAAACTTAGGCTTAAAAGAAATAGTGAATTTAATCATTTAATTAACAGAAATGCTAAAAACCACAATATTATTTCACAATGCTGATGACCTAATGTGTCAGGCTCAACCAACTATTGAATTAGTCATTGTTAAAAAAAAAACATTCAAGTGTTGGTTGGGACTATCACGTCAATATTGTGGAATAATTATAAGATAAAAAAAAAATTAAAGAAATAAAAAAATAAAATAAAAGTCAATAAATCAAGATGTAATCCTATTAGAAATTATCGATGGTAAGCATAGGTCTTTAAAGTCGAACCGTGCACCTCAAATATTTGTATTTCTCTCTTTCACTTCCTCCTCTTCTATTTTATTTTACTATTTCGAAACACTCTACACATTATTTTTTACCACTACGTTCATGCTCCAAGCATTTGGTCATCCTTTTACATTTAAGGTATGCATGGTCATACATTACATTTAACTCAATATATATATATAGTCCGTTTGAGTTTACGATTTAAAAATAGCGATTTTAAAATATGCGATTTGAAAAAATAATTTTTAAAAAAACAGTTAAACGTTTGGTAAAATTGCAGTTTGACATTTAAAATTGCAGGCTAACCTTTAAAATTCTACGTTTTCAAAACATCGCCTCCTTGTCTGCGATTTAAAGAAATAAATTTTTGCGTTTTCAAAACGTAATTTTTTAAAAACGCAATTCCCAAATAAATTAATTGTTCTTAGAACTATGTATTATATGTGGTGTGAACATGAAACCTTGGTGATAAAGCATGCAGGAATAAAGCAGCTGGTGGGTCCCAGCTGAAAAATGTATTGGAAAATTACCAAAAGGTACGTATATGGCCAATGAAAAACTGAGATCCTAACGTGATCATCTTCTTTCGATCGGTTACAATAGTTTATAACCAAAAAATGATCATTCTAATGTGACCAAAACATACCATACACAAAAGTTACTAAACTTGGAATAAAGATATATCTTTATTATAAATAAAATCAAAGAGGCAAACAAAGGTTGGCTTGGCTTGACCTCACTGAATACTTATTGATGACTTAACTCCAACTCATCAAATTTCATGTTAATTAATTATAAAAATATTATTCTCCTTTATTAACAAGAAAATAAAAAGTAAACTAAGGAAAAACAATATTAGACTTTTATTCTACACAAAGAATATGGAATTTTAGTTTGAGTGTAAATACATAAGATAAAAGCAAGAGAAGTAATGCAAAGCAAGTGAATAATGAAGAAAAGCCAACAAAACTTGCTTTCAATATCCCCCAACATATTCTTGAGGCTAATCTAAATATTTAAGACTTTTTAATTAAAATAATTTGAATTAATCTATATATCAATACATATATTGTTGATGATCAATTCACGAGACATCTCTGATCTTCCTCAATATTAATCAAATGCTTACAACTTGACTTTTTCAAGTGCAAAATCATCTCATAAATAATAGTGAAGATCAGTGATTATTCCCTGAATCTAAATTATTTTCAATTAGAGATCACTAGCTCAAGTCAAATTCTGACTCATGAGTTAGGCATTCTGTGTTGTTGTGAGACTAGACAACTTTGTATATAAGTTTCATTTCTTAATTATTAGAAGTATTATTTAATAGGTTTCATTTACGGACCTACTCGATTTATCCTTGTTACTTACTACTTGGTTCACATCAAATTATGTGTTTTATTAACTCTGTTTTATAACGATATTCTCCTTATGAACATCAAAATGCGGCAAATTTTATTCTACACTTACATTTCTTCTTTCTTTTCTTTTTCTTTTTCTTTTTTTCTTTTTTAATTTTTTTATGGGAGCAAACAAAATATTCAAAAGTAAATAAAGGAAAAACAAAAGAAAGCTTAGACTTGTCATTGTACACAAATTAAGAATATCGAATTTTAGTTTGAGTGTAAAGTGGAGTAATGCAGCATGTGATAAAAAAGCAAGAGAAATGATGCGGGGTTTTGAGATGCTTCCCCTAACCTTAACGTGTAAACCATGTCAACTTTTTCTTTTTCCATTTTCTTTAATTTGCTTCTTAAAATCCCATTAATTCCCACCCGGCCATCCAATCTTGTATGCAACTAATAATCAAGTTGGTAATCTTTTATCTTTGATATAATGATAATTTTAAAAGTCACTAATATGTATTGATGAAATTACTAAAACATGGATCCATAGTTATCTTCCTTCAATCGGTTCCAATAGTTTTGAATTTAGAGGCCAATTTTGACCCAAAAAATGACCATCCTAACGTGACCAAAACGTACCATACACAAAAGTTATAAAACATAGAATAAAGATATATCTTTGTTATAAATAAAAGCAAAGAGGCAAACAAAGGTTGGCTTGGCTTGCACTCACAAAATACTTATTAATGACTTGACTCCAACTCATCGAATTTCATATTAATTAATTATAAAAATATTATATTCTCCTTTATTAACACCAAAATCAAAAGTAAACCAGATAAAAGCAAGATTAGACTTATTATTGTACACAAAGAATATCAAAAATAAAGATAAGTGGACAAAGAAGAAAAGCCAACAAATTTGCTTTCAGTATACAAACATATTCTTGGGCAATGAAATTACTAAAAGGTACGTATATGGACAACAAAAAAAACAAATCCTAACTTGATCATCTTCCTTCGATTGGATTCAATAGTTTAGAACCAAAAAATGATCATCCTAATTTGACCAAAACATATCATACACAAAAGTTACTAAACTTGGAATAAAGATATATCTTTATCATAAATAAAATCAAAGAGGCAATCAAAGGTTGGCTTGGCTTGAACTCACCGAATACTTATTGATAACTTGACTTCAACTCATCGAATTTCATGTTAATTAATTATAAAAATATTATTCTCCTTTATTAACACCAAAACCAAAAGTAAACCAAGAAAAAGCAATATTAGACTTTTATTTTGGACAAAGAATATGGAATTTTAGTTTGAGTGTAAATACATGAGATAAAAGTAAGAGAAGTAATGCAAAACAAGTGGACAAAGAAGAAAAGCCAACTTGCTTTCAATATCCCCCAACATATTCTTGGAGCTAATCTATATATTTAAAACTTTTTAATTAAAATATTATGGATTACTCTGTATATCAATACGTAGACTATTGATGAACTCGCGAGACATCTCTGATCTTCCTCAATATTAATCAAATGCTTGCAACTTGACCTTTTGAAATGCAAAATCATTGATAAGAATTACATAAATATTAGTGAAGATTGGTGATTATTACATGAATCTATATTAGTTCCAATTAGAGATCACTAGCTCTGGCTCTTGAGCTAGGCATGTTGTGTTGTTGTAAGACCGAACAACTTTGTATATAAGTTTCATTTCTTGATTATTAGAAGTATTATTTAATAGGTTTCATTTACGGACCTACTCGATTTATCCTTGTTACTTACTACTTGGTTCACATCAAATTATGTGTTTTATTAACTCTGTTTTTATAACGATATTCTCCTTATGAACATCAAAATGCAGCAAATTTTATTCTACACTTACATTTCTTCTTCTTTTCTTTTTCTTTTTCTTTTTTTTTTTAATTTTTTTTATGGGGGCAAACAAAAAATTCAAAAGTAAATAAAGGAAAAGCAAAAGAAAGCTTAGACTTGTCATTGTACACAAATTAAGAATATCGAATTTTAGTTTGAGTGTAAAGTGGAGTAATGCAGCATGTGATAAAAAAGCAAGAGAAATGATGCGGGGTTTTGAGATGCTTCCCTCAACCTTAACGTGCAAACCATGTCAACTTTTTCTTTTTCCATTTTCTTTAACTTGCTTCTCAAAATCCCATTAATTCCCACCCGGCCATCCAATCTCTTATGCAACTGATAATCAAGTTGGTAATCTTTTATCTTTTAGTACACGCTAGATCTGTGGCTTTTAAAATTGTGGGACAAATTATTATTAAATTTTGATATAATGATAATTTTAAAAGTCACTAATATCTATTGATGAAATTACTAAAACCTGGATCCATAGTTATCTTCCTTCAATTGGTTCCAATAGTTTAAAATTAGAGGCCAATTTTGACCCAAAAAATGATCATCCTAACATGATCAAAACGTAACATGCACAAAAGTTACAAAACATAGAATAAAGATATATCTTTGCTATAAATAAAAGCGAAGAGGCAAACAAAGGTTAGCTCTTAGCTTGCACTCACATAATACTTATTGATGACTTGGCTCCAACTCATCGAATTTCATGTTAATTAATTATAAAAATATTATATTCTCCTTTATTAACACCAAAATCAAAAGTAAACCAAAGAAAAGCAAGATTAGACTTATTATTGTATACAAAGAATATCGAAAATAAAAAGAAGTGGACAAAGAAGAAAAGCCAACAAATTTGCTTTCAGTATCCAAACATATTCTTGGGCAATGAAATTACTAAAAGGTACGTATATGGGCAATGAAAAAGCCGAGATCCTAACTTGATCATCTTCCTTCGATTGGTTACAATAGTTTAGAACCAAAAAATAATTATCCTAACGTGACCAAAACATACCTTACACAAAAGTTACTAAACTTGGAATAAAGATATATCTTTATTATAAATAAAATCAAAGAGGCAAGCGAAGGTTGGCTTGGCTTAAACTCACCGAATACTTATTGATAACTTGACTTCAACTCATTGAATTTCATGTTAATTAATTATAAAAATATCATTCTCCTTTATTAACACCAAAATCAAAAGTAAACCAAGGAAAAGAAATATTAGACTTTTATTCTAGACAAAGAATATGGAATTTTAGTTTGAGTGTAAATACATGAGATAAAAAGCAAGAAAAGTAATGCAAAGCAAGTGGACAAAGAAGAAAAGCCAACAAAACTTGCTTTCTGTATCCCCCAACATATTTTTGGAGCTAATCTAAATATTTAAACTTTTTAATTAAAATATTATGGATTAATTTGTATATCAATACGTAGACTGTTGATGAACTCGCAAGACATCTCTGATCTTCCTCAATATTAATCAAATGCTTGCAACTTGACCTTTCGAAATGCAAAATTATCGATAAGAATTAAACATAAATATTAGTAAAGATTGGTGATTATTTCATGAATCTATATTAGTTCCAATTAGAGATCACTAGCTCTGACTCTTGAGCTAGGCATGTTGTGTTGTTGTGAGACGGTATATAAGTTTCATTTCTTGATTATTAGAAGTATTATTTATAATAGGTTCCCTTTATGGACCTACTCGATTTATCTTTTTTGTATTTTGTTACTTGCTAATTGGTTCACATCAAATTATGTGTTCTTTTAACATTGTTTTTTTAACGATATTCTCCTTATGAACACCAAAATGTGGCAAATTTTATTCTAAGCTTACTTTTCTTTTTTATGGGGGGCAAACAAAAAATTCAAAAGTAAATAAAGGAAAAGCAAAAGAAAGCTTAGACTTGTTACTGTACACAAATTACGAATATCGAATTTTAATTTGAGTGTAAAGTGAAGTAATGCAGCATGTAATAAAAAGCAAGAGAAATGATGCGGTGTTTTGAGCTACTTCCCTCAACCTTAACGTGTAGACCATGTTAACATTTTCTTTTTCCAATTTCTTTAATCTACTTCTTAAAATCCCATTAATTCTCACCCATCCAATCTCGTATGCAACTAATAATATAATGTTCACATACTACCTTTAAGTTATTGGTTGGGCTCCAATCCATGTCAGGCCTAGTTGGCCCTCGAGTCCAACAAAGCCCATTTACTTTTCAGGCTAGGCCGTAACCACTAGTATCGAAAATTATAATTAGTTCCTTAATTTTTCAAGAAATTTCTGACCAGTCGCCCCCGGTCTGTCGGGAGTGCATTATGACAAACAACAAAACCACTCTAACAATGCTTATAAAGGAGAATATTTGTCATTTTGGGACTAATGTAAATATTTAAAACTTTTAAATTATTTTTTTGAATTTGTCAAATGTGAAAAATTATTTTTGTCTTGTTGCGAACATGAGTCAAGCTGGTATTTTTTTTTTTTTTTTTTGGAGTAAACACTAGATATATGGCTTTTAAAATTATAAGACAAATTATTATTAAATTTTAATCTAATAATGATTTTAAAATTCACATTAAAAAGTGTGAGAATGAAAATGCATGTAACATTTCTTTTTACCTTTATCTTTTAATGCCCTATCTTTTCCTTTAGTAAACATAGCTGCTATCTTTGAATGTCAGAAGAAATTTAAAAGTTCTTTTAAATATACTAATTAGATGGCACGTGCAATGCATATGTTTAGTTCCCGGTGTTATGTATCACTATAGTTGTTAACATTATATATATGATATTGTAGAATAGATTTAATATCTAGATTATTGAACAAGTATATATTGAATTTTTGAAATAAATAAAGTAAAACTATAAAATTTCGTAAGTATGATATACCAAAAGAAAACAAGAGTTAATTTAAATAACACACATATGTTGTTACTCTTGTTTCCAATACCAACAATGCCAAATCTATCATTAATAACCTGAAAAACTGATATATTTAAGTTAATAAAGCAATTAGTAGTGAAAATGTTCATTCAGTTTATCTGTATTACTTATTTAGTCCAGAGAGATCACTACAAGACCGTTCAACAAATATCCAAATCAAGAATGTATACATAGCCATACTCCTAAGTAAAATATAGTTAGGTGTCCACCAAGAACATCTTACAAAGTAGTATTCAAAAAAGTTGTGCTCAATAGCGATCCCTGGAGCCAATAAAACCATCATGAGAATAGAACAGAAAGAAAAACAAAGAAAGAAGCAATCAATAATTCAAAACAAAACAATCATACTGCTGGGACTCCGACTTTTATCAGTTTATGGCGAGGAGGCTGCATCATACCAAATCAGTGAAAAACAACCACACATACAGAACTATGAGTAGCAAACCATGGCCTCAGTCCATGAATGCAAGATATAGCACCCAGCTCCTCATTTTCTAACTCCTTTTTTCTTTCTTTCTTTTTCCAAAAATTAAAAGCCTTGACTTACTGAAGTAACTGGAGATCTGGATCTGGATTGAGATCTGCAAGAAGTCCACAAACAACCTAATTCAATATCCCGAACAATCCTTCAAAACTTTGATCCAAGCCTCAACGCCAGTTCCATTTAGAGTTACCACAACCAAAGGAAAAAAAAGAAAAAATGAAACGAAAGATTTTGCATAACTGTTGAAAAACACTACAAAATATTTTAAAATGTTTTTGGTTTAAGGTTAAGATAAAAGAACAAGATTAACCCATGAAAGATAGTTCTGGCTTTTATTTCACCATAATGAAAAATATGATGTTCATATTCTTGTTCCATTTTCATTAAAAGAAATATTAAAAAATAATTAGAAAATGGGGGAGGAACCCTTGTTGCATAAAGAAATAGTGGCAGCAAGGAAAACTAAAACAAGGATAGAGGGAGAAGAATGCTTGCCAGCCAACCACGGCACAGTAAAGAGCAAAAAAGGTTCCCCAAAGATTAAGCAAGTCCCCAGTGCTTATTGCTATCCATTACATTATAAGCCTTTAGCTAAAACATCAGCTAAATAGATACTCGGTAGGCAAAGTAAATTTTATAGGTGTTAATGAAATCTTCCTACTCTTGACTCAACAAAAGAGAAGAAAGGTAGGAAGTTTGCAAAGGAATAACCACCGAAATTTCAAGGGAAAAGGATGTGCCTGCCTAAGAAATACATCCAGCCAACCCCAATCGGTTGTAATAAAGTCCATGCATAAACCTTAGGCATGCAAATCAAGAAGCATTTGACTAAACAAAATTGAAATTGGAGTGCAAACCACAAGAAAGACCCTGAGGAGAAGACAAACAAAACAAACCTTGAATGAGATACTGAGGGAGATCGAAATGAATATTTTCTCTTTGGAGATATGCTGCAAGCAATACATTCCGAATCAATTTGTATTATTACTAAAAACTCATTTCAAATCTTAATTTGCAAAAATTATCGAAGTTAACTACTTAAGAAAGACAAAAATCAAACAAAAAATTCTTTTTAGTTAACCTCCTGCTCCTGCCACTATAGCTATGGCTGTGACTTGGGCTTCTTGACAAATAAGGACTACGAACAGGGCTTCTTGAATAGCTCCGTCTTGAATCACGGCTGCGACTTGTAGAGTAGCTCCATCTCGAATCATACTCGCTCACCTAGACAAAGTAAATAGAGAAGTAAAGGCAAAATGAGTCAAGAAAACCAGAATTCAGCACATCAAGCATATTGTGACATACCAGTATGTAAGCCCACGAAAAAGTACTCCAAAATTCAGTGTCATCAAGTTTTTTGATATGCAGGGCAAGACAAGAAAAGACCTGACAAAGAGAACAACGACATTTTAAAAAAAAAATAAGATTGTCAAACACAAACCGAGTTCCACTCCCACAGTGAAAAGCTGAACATTTTAAACAAAAAGGTCTGTAGGAATACTAACAGCATCATAGTGTGCATAAAAACTAACAGTATCATAGTGTGCGTAATAAAAGTCATCATTTAAGTAAAGGAACTTACAGCATACTTCATGTCATCACAGTGTGCATAATCCACAATTCCTGGCATGCCTACAAAAAAGTAGAAAAAACAAATAATTCGAACCAATAAATAAAAGGATTTCCATTCCAATGAAAGAAATACACATCCAAACTGAAAATAGATGAAGTAGATAGAGAACTTTTGCAAACTTTTGCAAGAGTCCCAATGCTTTATCCATGGCAGGGTTCACAACATTAATCTGAAATAATGTAAAAAGAACACCAAATTAGGCTTCTTAGTGCACATACAACAGAAAATTAAGCAGGTGATAAACTTTAACAGGCAAATGACCAAATGAATGCAGAAATCATAAGTAATATACATGAAATTTCCTACAATAACAGCTAATTAAGAACACAAATCTGCAGACTGCAATACTCAATTTTATAAAACACATAAATTCAATCTAAATAGCATCACATAGATATTCATGCTATAGTGTGGGTCATATAAATTAAAATGAGAAACAACACCAAGTTAGAGAGCTTGAATCTTAGCCCCGAAAGTCTAAGCAATCTTGATTATTCTTATTGTGTTCTGCATAGGAAGCTTTAACCATTCCATCATCACAATGTAAGCCCACTCTATATCCACCTATAAAATTAAAAGACGAGAGTGCATTTAAGAAGCAAAAACTTTTGAAGTGGCAAATCAGTGAAACTCATAACGTCAGTTATTGAGCTTTATTCATTTAGCACGTTAAATAGGTCTAGATGCTTTGTTGCCATTCCTAAATGTTTGATTTGCCATATCAAGGCCCATTTATCAGAATCCCAATGCCCAAAACACTCAAACTTTAAACTTTGTAGGATTGCATGCAACATTTTCAATAACCCAAACAAATGAACTTAAAAACAACTATAACACTTATAAATATACGAACCAAAACTGGAGGTACCATATAACCAGTGAAGCTTAAAGTTACAAAGCATAAAAAAATACATGAATTAAACTCAAAATTATATCAAAGCAAAGATATCTATATATACCTGGTGCATGGAAGCCTTTTCCGAATGGCCCTCGTCTTCTTGGGATGCAGATCGAGAGGCAGGTACTTGTTCTTGTAAACTTCCCTCAGAACTTCCTGCTTCTGCGATATCACCGTCAACACCTGCGCAATCGACAGCCTCACCACCTTTCTGTATTACCCCGGAAACCCCCCAAAAAATACCAACAGCAATATCAGAAACAAAGACTTTGCTTTTCGAAAATAAAACCAGAGAGAGAGAGAGTACATCTTGGAGAGCTTGTTGGGTGCACCGCCGGTGACCTTGGCGACACGGAGGAGGAAAGATCCGCCTTGAGATCCTTGAGCTGGTTCAGCAGCTTTGCCTTCGAATTCTGACGCAGTTCATGGACCTTGATTCTCGCTATGACATTTTCACAAACAAAAATGAGACAACACGGAAATCAGAAGCAAAACTAAAACGTGATTTTCGAAAACATAGAAACCCATAATCAGAAATAATATGATTTTCGGAAAAATAAAAACAAATAAATAAATAAAAACTTTTTCTTCACCTGAGCAGATGATCGAAGGCTCTTGAGCCCTGCCAGACAACTTCAAGACTTTTCTCCTTTGAAATTTTTTCGTTTAATTCCTGAGAAAATGCCGAACTAAACAACAAACCAAATATTTCTTTGGTCGAAATTCAACAAAAAGAAAACTGAAAGAAAAAAAGGAAAGGAAAGAAACAGAGAGAAACATCTTACGGAGTTTCAGCCTCTTAACAGGCGGAGCAAATTCAGGATCTTCAGGCTCGGCAAACCTACTCACAAATTGCACCATCCCTTCATAATATTAAGAAAAAAGATCATATTATAATTATACAAATCAGTATCAAATCAAAAACCATTCAAACACGCTCTAGACAGCAACATTAAACCTGTCAATGACGTGCATTTTCTCTTCTCTTGAGGTGGTTTAAACTACAAAGGTGGTCGAAGCTCAAAAATCTTCAACAGGATGGATGTTAGACCAGTGGGTTGGCTCTGCGGCCTCTGCCCAATCTGCATTACAAGCGAAAGTCAATAATCAAGACCACCATATAACTACACCATGATGTTTTTATAAGCCCAGCTGAATTGTTGCAATGATTGTGATTAAAAAATTGTTCCAATACTAAATTCCTTAAAGCAAATAGCAAATTTGAAATTTCGATACGAACACTAATTTCTATTTCCTCTACTTAAGATGTGTTGCAGCAAAAACTGAGATGTATAATCAATCATTTGAACCAAATCCACCAAATATAAAGAAGTAAAAAGAATCAAACAAAATCTAACTAAAATTAACAAATCTGTACCATCAAAATATAGTTCAACTTTTTCTCTGAGTCAGTCCTAGGGTTGAAGAGATTTTGCGAAAAACCCAAACTACGACCAAACGATGAAACCCAGATAATTTCACAAACAAAAAAGAGGAGTCGGATATTTAGAACTAGCCCTAAACCATCATTTACACAAAAAACAGTTTGCATCCGGATAGCAAGTAAACAACACTTTTTTTTTTTTTTTTTCCTTTTTCATTTTTATCCATTTGCAGCTGACCATATAGATTTCCAATTCCAAGATAAGCAACATACGTTGATTAGAAGAACAAAATAAGCCCAAGAAAAATTGCATTCAGCGGCTTGAGAAAATAATAATAATAATAATACATTGAGGCTTTATACAGAGAAAAAAAAAAAAGATGGCTTACAAGCAGGTCTCTCCAAACAGAAAAACATAAGAACAAAAACAAGGATTATTATTCTGAAACCCAAAGCATAGAAGAAGAAATAACTGAAAACGAACCTTGTATGGAGAATTTTTCTGAAGAACAGCTAGATCTCTTGACCGATTGCAGAGTGGAGAGATACAAACCAGGGCACTGATTTTTAACTGCTCTATGCTTTTCTCTCTTTCTCTTAACCGAGCGAATGGACGAGATTTTTGGGAGAAAATCCAGCCGCCTCTGATGGGGTTAGTACTCTGCATCTCCAAGCATGAATGGATTTCTGACAAGAAATTCCAAAAAAAAAGGGGAAAAAAAAAAAAGAGTCTACGGTAGTACAGTGTTTCAGTGGAGGAGTTGGTAGATAAAATCGTGGTTGCTGCATATTGAGATTTGATAAATGACAAGAACGAAACTGAAGATGAAAAAGAAAGTGAGTTTTTTTTTTTTTTTTTTTTTTTTTTTTTTTTTTTTTTTTTTTCAGTTTGTTCTTCTTTCTGTCGATGGAGAAGAGAAACTGCAGAAAAAGCAAAAAGACAAGCCAAACCCTAAAAACAACACCCGGCTATTTACATTAGCAAAGGCCAAAATGTTAATTTCATAAAAAACACAGGCCACGTAGATTTATTAATAACGGCAATATAGTAATTTTGAAATTTAAGGAAATGCTGAAAGACAAAAATAACCTTATCTGATTTTTCTCTAATGTGGAAGAAAGAGGGGTAGAACCGTAAAGATACATGTTAAAAGACGAAAATAACCCTGTTTGATTTAACTCTAATAAAGAAAGAAGAAAGGTAAAACCGTAAAACCGCACCATAAAGAAAAAACATTGTGCACACGTTCAAAAAAAACACTGCTCACCGAAAGACAAAAATAACCTTATCTGATTTTACTCTATGAGGAAGAAATAGGGGCAGAACCGTAAAGATATATGTCAAAAGATAAAAATAACTCAGCTTGTTTGTTAAGTTACATAATAGTATACAGTAATGCGTGTACGGTTTATGTACTTCTTTTTTTACTTTTTCATATTTTCTACTACTGATTAACATAAAGACATTTTTTTTTTATATATCACATCAATAATTTTTTATTATTATTCAAATAAAAAAATTCACTACAAAACAAATTTTTTTTCACATTTTATATCACATCATCACCTTTTATTAATTTCAAAATTAATAATCCACTACTCTATTATATTATGTAGTCGTATTTGCTAAACAAACCATGTAAATCCATACCTTCAAACAAAAATTACTGTTTGAGCTTCAAATAAATATTTTTTGAAAAGGCTTCAAGTAAATATTTTACTATTTGAACTCCCTTCTTTTTCTTTTTCTTTTATAATAAAACAATCCACATCGCATTAAACTGAAGCTAAATTGTCAGAGAATACAATATGTTGGATTTTTTTGAACTCCCTTCACACTTTCTATATATCTCTAAAGTAAAGATATAACGGAGAAAGAGCAAAAACAAAACTGTAAATCCATACCTTCAAATAAAAATTACTGTTTGGACTTCAAATAAATATTTTACTGTTTGAACTCCCTTTACACTTTTTATATATCTCTAAAATAAAGATATGAGCTAATTAATAATAATGTATTTTTGTGTATTCTCATTCAGTACAAAAATCATAACTCTTGGTTTGATGGGCTAACAAGCCCAGACCAAATGATGATCCAATGATCCAGGTTCACGAAACAACTTGGCCGATCAAAGAAGGCAGCAAAGGAAGTTGATTGGAAGAGTAGTGGCTTCTCAGCTTCGGCCACCCTTAAGGGGTGGTTTTATTTATTTATTATTTTATTATTTTCTATCTTTTGCTTTTTGCTTTTTATTTTATATTTTTAATTTTCTATTATAATGAACACGTGTCGCAATATTATTGTTACTGACATGATACATTAATGGATTCTATCAAATTGTCTAACGGAAAGCGCATTTAGAGACCTACTTGTGTTTTTTCCTTATCCCGTACAGGAAGTTTTTAGTTATTTTTTATATCCTGGAGAGCTATTTGTAACTCAGTGAAATCAGATTAGTCATTAAATAATTAAATTTATCTGTCAAATTTTATTGCTTAATTTTTTTACCCTAAAGATATTGGGATCCGAATCCCCAACAATATTTGGTACGATTCCGAGCAACAAATGTAAAAAAGTCTTTATGGAGCCAACATGAGGTTGGTGGGCTGACCTGCTTAGACAGATGGGCTATATAAAGGCTCTTTCGCATTTGTTGTCTAAATTACTAACAATCTAATTAACAAATTACTGAAAATCTCTATTCAAGATATTGATACGTGAGTTTAAGAACAATCGTGATAGTTCTTTGAGCTTGTTTGAGACAACAAAGTAATGTTATAAGGATGAATCATATTTTTTTTTTTAATCTTCTTAAAATTATTGTGATTTTTAAAATCATTATTGGATTAAAATTTAATAGTGATTTATTACACATCTAATGTAATTTTAAAAACCAAACCAATTTTTGAAGGGCTCAAGAAAGACATGGATCTTTCTTTTAGTATTACTCAAGATTGTGTTAGGAAGTTTAAAAAATATTTTTAATACTAAAAAAAAAAAAAAAAGTGTCAGGGGTCTCTGCCCAACCAACAACCCTATCAATTTTTTTTTTTTTAAAATAATAATAATTTTTAAGTTTTGTATATATATATTTTTAATATTTTTTTTATTAAGAATGACACGTGTTGTCATTTTATTGGCGTTAACAAGGCACTTAACGGAATCTGTCAAATGTTTTAATAGAATTTGACTCCAGAATCTAAATTATTTTTTTAGCATACCCTAGGAACTTTTGAATTTACTTTGATGTGACAGAAAAAGATTTGTAATTTACATCAATCATAAAAAATTAATTTTACATTTTTCCTAAAAAAAATTCAAAAGTACTATCAACAATATCTCTTACAATCCCAAAGCATATAGAGACAATCTTATCATTCATTTTATATGTAAAAATAATTATGCTAAGGTGCTTGAGCACACATGAAACTTTATCTTCTTTTTTTCTTTTCTTTTTTTGTTTGAATAATCATATATTTTATTGAATAAAATTCAATCACGTAGGAGCATAATACTCCTTAGAAATAATACCACAAATATAATTTGGAGTTTCTTCAACCTAAACCATATCTATAACACATAAAATAACCTCTTTGGCTATGGTATGAGCAGCTGTGTTCGCATTCCACTCGACATGGTCAATGCTCCAAGATCTCAACGGGATCAAACCAACTTTGAATCCATCTACAATATGTCCAAACTTACTCCAATTCACTACCAAAAAGAAGAAGGGGGGGGGGGGGGGGGGGGGGGGGGGGGTTAAGCTATTTTTGTTAGGGCCGTTTTTACCTAAAGTAGCTCTAGTTCGAGCTGTTTTAAAAAAAATGTTTTAGTTAAAATGGCTCGAATTATAGCCGTTTTGATCAAAACGGCTCTAATTGCAGCTGTTTAAAAAAAAAAAAAAAAAAAAAAAAAAAAAAAAAGTGCGCAAATTTGAGCCGTTTTTTTTTTAAAGGTCTCACATCGATCGTACCACGATCGATCACATAAATCGTACCACAATCGATCATATAGATCGTATCATGATCGATCACATTGATTGTACCATGATCGATTACATAAATCGTACCACGTTATATCACATTAATTGTACCACGATCGATCGCATTGATTGTACCATGATCGATTACATAATTGTACCACGATTGATCACACTTAGATCATACCACGATCGATCACATTGATCGTACCATGATCGATCCCACTTAGATCCTACCACGATCGATCACATTGACCATATCACAATCGATCACACTTAGATCCTACCACAATCGATCACACATGATCGAACCACGATCGATCACACTTAGATCCTACCACGATCTATGTGATCGATCGTGGTATAATTCTATATATCCCCCTCAAATTACTATTTAATTGTCAATGTCTTATACCACGATTGATCATGATACGATCTATGTGATCGATCGTGGTACAATCTATATATCCCCCTAAAACTACTATTCAATTGTCAATGTCTCCCAAAACTACTGATTGTGTTAATGTTTTCCCTCAAACTACCAAAAAATGTCATTGTTTCCCCTAATGACAAAAATACACTTCATAAAATTATTAAAATTAAAAAAATATAAAATAACAAAAAATTATAGAAAAAAAATAAAAATAAAAACTGGTCTCAATTTTTTTTTTTTTTTTGATTCAAAGCTAAGTAGTTAGTAGTATATATGTTAACTAATACACACACTTATAAATATTAAGTAACATACATAGCATATATTAATAAATTGAGTAAAAAATGTATTAATTAATTTATTAAAAATTAAAAACTATTGGAGCCATATACTATATTTAATTAATTAGTATACTATATGCTTATTTAGTAGATATATATATATAAAATTCTTTTATCAATAAATTAAAATTAATTTCAATTTCGGTTGGAGCCGTTTTGGAGAAAAAAATTTCACGTGTTTTTGAACGTGTTCCCTCCTCCCAAAATTCTTTGAATTTTGATTTTTTTTTTCTTACCCATAAAATCGATCCTCTCTTCTCTCTCTTTCTTTACTCTCTCTCTCTCTGATCTCCAAACCGTCCATCCCCTTCCCGGCCCCTGCTTCCCGTCGCACCAGAGAGAGAGGGAGAGAGCCAAGAGTCTGAGAAGAAGAAGAAGAAGATGAAAGGAGTGGGTGTCTTCAAAAAGGCACATGGCCTAGAGAAACGATAAAGTTAGGTAGGACTCTTCGTTTTTCTTCCCTTGTGTTCTTGAGGTACCCAATCGGTTTATAGCTGGTGAAATTTTTGTTATGATGGGTCGATACTCTTAATGTTAATTGATTTTGAATTTTAGTGGAATTTGGGTGTTGATTTCGTTGGATGTATATGCTGGTGGCCGAAATTTTAGAGGGGTTTTTGATGTGCTCTTTGATATTTGGATTGAGTTTGTTGTTTGGAATTTCAGTAGCTTAAATTGTTGTTCGAAGATTTGAAGCCAAAATTTTCCCTCTTGCCTGCGCTGCACATCTTTCCCAAGTTAAACCCTCAAAACGAAATCTTAATTGGGTTGTCAATTCGTCCCAAGTATTTTTACAGGTTTGAATCTCTCTCTCTCTCTCTCTTGGCGTCTGTGTGTTTTTTGATTTAGGTTTGGAATGAACTTTTGGGTGAATCAGGTCCGCGATTAATTTTGCAGGTTTTTACTTAAAACTTTCTCGGGTACGTTTTGTTGGGTTTTGAAGAAAATTTAACCCCTTTCGGTTAGAAAGAAATTCTCTTAGGGTTTAATTTGTGTATTCTTATCCTTTTCTGGGTGAGTTTGAGTCGCTGTCTGTGTTAAAAGACAATGAACTGCTTAATACAATTTCGTCTGCTGGTACTGGCTTGAGAAAACAGCAAATTGCAAGACCCACATTTTATAAATTGGTATATCGGTATATGTTAAGCATTCATGTTGGCCTATTTGCTATATAATCGATGCAATGGGTTCTTTATAAGTTCAAATTAGGTTGAATTATATGTTGATATGAGATGATTTTAATTGTAAAACAATCCTTCCTGGATTTGAGTAATCAACTGCTGCGTCTCCTGCTCATGTGTAAAAACCAGGAATTGTTGCAAACCAGAATTTGGAACTTAAGATGGCTTGTCAGACACCAGAGAAGACCAATGAGCCTTTACACACCAAATTCAAGGATGGAGATGTAAATCTTCCAGACAAGTGTGTTGCTCAATGGATGCATTTGTTTTTTTTTTTTTTTTTTTTTTTTTTTTTTTTTTTTTTTATTCTAACATTGGGCATCTTTCTTCGACTTTCACAGTTAAGATTATATCAGAGTTCTTTGATGGTATGAACTGTTCATTTAGGTTGCTTAGTCTATGTAAAAGGTTATGCATATATGCTTGAATTTTATGTTTTGTTTTGGTTATGCACGCTATCACTTCTTTTTGGTTCCTTCGAGTTTGGTGGGATTTCATTTTCAGCCATTTCAGTATTGGGCGGTTCACCATGGAATATTACTGCAAGAAAACGGAAGAGAAGTGAATGATTTAGAGACAACAGAAAAATGATATGAGTTTTTTTCATCTCTTATAGACTATGTGTTTTGGTGCAGGCTCGAATTTTCTATTATGCTTGGATTTCATGATAGTTGAAAGTATCACTATCTCTTGCTCTTTATTGCTTTTTGGTTCAGTTCCCACTTTTCACATGGCTTGGCAACATTAGTGTTAATTGGCTTATATTACTTTAGTTAGAACAGTTTGTGTTCATAGCGGATGTTTAGGGTTCAGTTGGATCGTTTTTATTGGCGTTTTAGTTCGTTTTTTGGTAATCTTGCTATATCACGTATTATTTATATATATAACTTCTTTTTATCTAGAGTCGTTTTACTCAAAAAATGTTTTTTTTTTTAAAAAAAAAAAAATTTAGATCCGTTTTAGGGTTTTAATCGTTTATGTTAAAACGGCTTAAACCAAGACTTTAATACTTGATATGTGCAAAACGGCTAAAAAAAAATTGTTTCAAACTGTTTTGAGCCGTTTTAAGGCCTTAAAACGACTCCAAAAAAAGAGTTCAAAACATCTATTTTTTTTTGTAGTAATTGTTGTCTGGTGCTTTAATTGCGTTGACAATCTGTAAGGCGTCTTCCTCCAATAAAATAAAGAAAGTCTTAATTTTTCTTTAAATTAAGTTGGATGAATTTTTTCTAATCTAGTCTATTGAACTGAAATATATTTAAAACATATGCGATTCTCACATGCATACATATTCTATTAAAAATTATATAAGAATCATATGCCGGTTGAATACATTTCGCTTGATAGGTTGGTTTTTTTTTTTTTTAATTTTTTATTTAAAGAAACAGAGATTGATTTTTATTTTGTTTTTTGGTAAAAAAAAAAAAAAAAAAATCAGTTACTAAAGCTAAGGCTACGAAGGATTGAAGAATAGACAAGAAAGTTGGTGGACCATCAAAGTTTGTGGTCTAGAATCTTGCATCCTTTTCATCAATCATGCATTTCTCCTAAACACTTTGAGCCAGCATCAAAGTTCTTTTGCCGTGCCAGCATCAAGTTGCCGGTTTTTGATTGAATGAAGTTTTTCATGTGGAGCCCCCAACGCTCTATGCTCTGACCTGCATCTATCAAAGACATTAACGGTGGCCGGAGTGGGAGGCGGGGCATCACCAACTTCCCCTTGTACGCGAGAAAACCCATTACATGCAATTAATGTAATAAAAATCTCTCTCCACTTCCTCCAACATTTGAAAATATTATCTATTGTTTCTTAAGAGTCTAGAAAATTCTCAATTAATTCACATAATTAACATATTTAGTATTTATCTCTTTTCAAAAAATAAAGGAAAAAAGATTAAAAAGGCCACTTGAACTAGTAGCTAATTTTAAGATAGTACTATGAATTTTCAAGTGTGTTAAAATAATCTATCAAACTATCAAAGTGTGTCAGAAATGCTACTTTTTTATTATATTCCTATAATACTCTTGTCACAAATCATATATTCCGTTAAAGAAATAATAAATTTAAAAAAAAAAAATCAAGAAAAAATAAATGAGGTAGAGGAAGTGATTGTGTAGCTTTATTTGATCTAAGACAATGATAGCCAAATATCCTAAAAAAATTTATTTAAACTGATCGTGATAGATAAACCCTCACACCGAACTATCCAGGCCGTGAGAGATAACCCTTCACACCGAACTATCCAGGCTATGAGGGATAATTCCTCACACTTGATTATCGTTCATCTCATAGATCGTTTATAAGGGCAGATCTATGGAGAAGAAAACTTTAATTTAAAGCAAAAATACAACCAGAAAACAGCAATAGCGGTCATGGAGGAGATAGATGGCACAACACGGAGGTAGATGGACAGATGTATAGCGTAGAGGCCAAAATCACTGATCTAGTCGAAAAATACCTGCAAAAAAAAGAAAAGACTAGAATGGGAGGGGAGAGTAAGAGCGGTGAGTAGAAATGAAAAGAGGGAGGATGAGGGACTAAATATGCTCCCCCATCTTTTCAGATATGTTTTTTGAGAGTTTTTTCTTTAGGGCCGGCTAAGGAAAAGTTCTTCATGATAATTAAAGAAAGTTGCAAAAGAATCAGTGAACTATTTTAAAATCAGCTGTTAGTTAATGAGGTTTTTTAATATTTTTTTCAAAAATAAAATACTTTTCAAGAATTCTGTCAAACAAATTTTTTTTAAGAAATTCTAAGATGTCATTCCCTATTAAAAAAAACAAAGGGACAGAGAAGAGATAATAATAATGAAGGGTTGTGAAAAGAATTTCTTTTCCTAAATTAATCTTCTGTTTGAACCGGAAAGCCCTCTTTACCCAAAGAGAACGGAAAATGAATAGTGCCAACAATTCTCAATATCAAAAAAAAAAAAAAAAAAAAAAAATCTCAATGAATCCATTAAAAAAATATTTGAGATGGACCTCACCAAGAATATTGATCGAATTTATCGTATAAAAAAAAAATCGAATCAATATAATAATAAAAGTACTTTTCAAAATCATTAATATTCTCCTTTTTATCATTAAAAAAATATAAAAAAAAAAAAAAAATCAAAGGAAGACGGCTCCAAACCACACAGCTGGCAAGTTGGACATAGTGTTCAGATATGCCCAATAATTGAACTCCCCGCCAGTTTTTCTGGAGTTATGTGAAAGGTGACGTAAGCACATTCATATACTATTTTTGACAAGGAATATCACATCTTTTTGGCTTTAGAACGATGGTCGAGCAGTCTTAATCTATAATTATATTTAGGGATAAGTGTATTGTTGGTCTCTATAGTATATTATAATTATTTTTTATTTCTTATAGTTTAAAAAGTTTATGGAAGGTCCCTGTGGTATGCAATAATTACGTTTTACTCCCTAGGTCAATTTTTCATCTACTATTTTGACGGAATCTGATAACCCTACACGTCAGTGCCACATATCGCCAATAAGATGGCGACACTTGTCTATTTTAATAAAAAAAAATATAAATTTATTAAAAAAATAAATAAATAAACCTTTTTTTTTTTTTTTAAAAAAAAAAAAAAGGCAGGCCAAGGGGTGGCCAGCCACCCCTAGCCAATGGGGGGGGGGTGGCGTGTGGCCACCCAACCCCAGGCCATTGGGGGTGGCCGCACGCCACCTGCGGCCACCCCCAATATTGGCTTACTACAAAAATTTTGTCAAATTGCCACGTGCATTTTGACACGTGTACGGCACTGTACACGTGTCAAAATGTTTGCCACGAGTATTTTGACACGCGTCTTACACGTGTCAGATGTGCAAGACTCTAATTGCACATTTTGACACGTGTATTTTAATACACGTGTCAAAACGTTTTTTTTTAAAAAAAAAAAATCCAAATTGAATTTTTAAAACTTAAATTTGGAATTTTTTTTCAATTTAATTTTGTTATTGTTTATTTAAATTTATTTGGGTTAATAAATTTTTGTTTTTTTTTTTCCAAATTTTATTATTTTCGACCACAAAAATACAAAAAAAACAAACGGAACATTATTAGAGAGAGAGAGACGTAGAGATCCAGAGAGAGAGAGGGAGGCAGAGAGAGATAGGGAGAGAGAGAGACATAGAGATACTGAGAGAGAGGCAGAGAGAGATAGGAAGAGATACACAGAGAGAGAGAGAGCGCGCGCAGAGAGAGAGAGAGAGAGAGAGAGAGAAAGAGATAGAGAGGAAGAGAGAGTGATAGAGAGAGAGACCGAGAACACTGTACCGAGCAGAGAGAGGTGGAGAGAGGGCTGCTCACCGGCGGGAAGGGCGGATGCGCGGTGGCCGGAAGCTGGCCGCTGCGGCTGTGACGGAGAGGGAGAGAGAGAGAGAGAGAGAGGTAGAGAGAGAGAGACCGAGAACACTGTACCGAGCAGAGAGAGGTGGAGAGAGGGCGTCTCACCGGCGGGAAGGGCTGATGCGCGGTGGCCGGACGCTGGCCGGCGCGGCTGTGACGGAGAGGGAGAGAGAGAGAGAGAGAATTCAGAAACCCATTTCCGATCTGTATATATATATATATATATATATATATATTTAATCTATTATTATATTATTATATTATTTGAATTTTAAAAATTATATATATATATATATATATATATATATATATATATATATATATATATATATATATGCACATATATAAGCAGGAAAAAACACATATAACCGGGAGAAACCAAACAATTGGGCACGTGTACTCAGTACACGTGCCCAATCTGGGACGTGTATTTAAATACACGTCCCTAATTGTTAAAATTCTATTTAATTAAAAAAAAATTATATTTGAAAAAAAATAACAGTTTGACACGCGTATTAAATATGCGTGTCCAATTGTTTAAATTCTATTTAATTTTAAAAAAATTATATTTGGAAAAAAATAACAGTTTGACACGTGTATTTAATACACGCGTCCAATTGGACACGTGTATTAAATATGCGTGTCCAATTGTTGAAATTCTATTTAATTAAAAAAAAATTATATTTGGAAAAAAATGACAGTTTGACACGTGTATTTAATACTCCAATTGGACACGTGTATTAAATACACGTGTCCAATTGTTGAAATTCTATTTAATTAAAAAAATTATATTTAGAAAAAAAAATAACATTTTGACACGCGTATTAAATACACGTGTCCAATTGGACACGCGTATTTAATACGAGTGTCCAATTGTGGACACGGTACAATTAGACACGTGTATTAAGATACACGTGTCTAATTGGACGCGTGTCTACAGTAATCGGTACTGTAGACACGCGTCCAATTGTTGTGATTTTTGTAGTGGCTAGCCACTCCTTGGCCTGCCTTTTTTCTTCTTCTTTGTACCATATGAATTAACGGTACAATTATCCCTTAAGAAATGCACAATTTGTATATTTTTTTTCTTCACAATGGGACCTGATATGTGAGCCTACTCTCATATAAAGGGAGAGTACACTTGTTGTGCACTCTTGTAGTGAAGCAATCAGGCCTCATATCTAAAATGATGGTCCTTTTCGTCGTCACTTCAGGTTTGATCAAAGATTCCAATGAATTCTTACCTTTTCATGAATGCAATTACCAAGTTAATTACCTTTTCACTTAAACGTTTGGCCTATATATATGTTTGTTCCAGTGATACACTGTACACCACCACAAACATGGAGCACCAGAGAGTGCGCAGCGCCAGCTCCATCTCCTCTGCCCATCCCCTTCACGCCCTAAGACATGCACGTCGGACGACGTTCAACCGCGCGTTTGCCGCAGTTTACGCGTGTGCCATCTCGACACTTCTCTACTACCACGCACTCAAACTCATCCACTCTGCCACGTTCGCCTCCTTCTTCATCTCCCTCTCCTTTTTCCTCTCCGATGCCGTCCTCGCCTTCATGTGGGCTACCCGGCAGTGTTTCCTCATGACTATCGTTTACCGTCAGGAGTACCCTGAAAACCTCAAAAGGGTCTTGAAGAAACCAGACTTTCCGGCGCTGGACGTGTTCATATGCACTGCGGATCCGTACAAGGAGCCGCCGTTGAGATTGATCAGCACGACGTTAGCTGTCATGGCTTATGACTATCCAACGGAGAAGATTTCGATCTATATATCGGACGATGGGGGCTCGCAGTTGACGTTGTTTGCTTGCATGGAAGCTGCGAAGTTTGCGAGTCACTGGTTACCGTTCTGTAGGAAGAAAAACATGATAGAGAGAAGCCCAGAAGCCTATTTTGCATCAAATCAGGACTTTTGGTGCTCCGACACTGAGAAGATTAAGGTAATTTTGACCAACACCTTATTGCTATATTAATTGTTAAAAGAAAAAAAAAAAAAAAAAATATATATATATATATATATATATATATATATATATATATATATATATATATATATATATATATATATATATATACTTCTTCCGTCGGTGATGATATCTTAATTTATATCATCCTTATCAACTTTCTCAGAAGAAATTTCCAAAACCACAAAAAAAAAAAATTAAAAAAAAAAGAGACCTTCCTACTGATTGGACTACAAAGTAGGCACTTTTGTATCTTCTTTTTGTCGCAACAAGTACAAACTATTCTCTTAAAAAGAAACCTGTCAATTCAAATTATTAATGAGAATGTTATTTGTAGTATGCATTTTTTTTTTTCTTCTAGATAACTCTTACTTATGTTATCAATTTAATTTAATATATATTTTAGTTAAAGGTGATAATATATAAAAAGATATACATAAAAGATCGCCAAATAATAATATCCTATTAGTAACGCCGCTCCTTCCGTCCCAAAAGCCAATTTTACTGTTTATTAGAGCATTTCTAACCTAATAAGCAAATGACTAATAATAGTCAAATTTAAGTATTATGAACTAGAATAGTCTATTCATTATTCACGCTACAAACAGTTTTTTTTTTTGTTTTTTTTTTTTCCTTTTTTAATTCTTTTTCTCTCTATCTTCTTTTACACTATTTTCCACATAAAATAATATTTTAAAAAAATAAAAAGTAGAAGAGAGAATTTGTTGGAGAAAGTATAAAAAAAAGTAGTTAAAGTAGAGAGTTATTATTTTTCAATAATTACTTTGATTATTATTTCTGAAGATGCTCTTAATATAAAAATAAAAAACGTGCTATACATTTTTCTTTTCATATTCCTATTTTTAAAAAAATTATCATCAAATTTGTGATAGATTTAATAAAATTTTAAAAAATAAAAAGATAAGAAAAGGACAGGGAAAAAAAATTATTTCTCTAAAAAAACAAATATAGAAAAATTGGCCGTGCTTGTCCCATGAAGATTGCCGCAAGACAAATTGGCTGCAAAAGAGGAGGGACGAGTAGGACAAAATTTGTATAATAATATTATGTCACTTTTTACGACGTATCATTTTATTTTATTTTTATTTTTGTCATTTTTTGGTGAAACTTATTTTGGTCATCTCTAATTATTAATTAAGAAATATTAATATACTAAGCAAGGGGGAATAATTTAAACTTGAAATGTTGTTCTGTCCAATTTTGTCTTCTATTGTTTCACATGGTTAATTAAATTAATATATAACATGTTGTTGTCGGCATTCAGAGTAATTTTATAGTAGAGTTTTAAAAAATTTAACTACTATTTTTAATAAAATTATGTAGATTTTGACGATTCTATACTTAGCATTCACCCTGCATTCTTATTTCTATAAAAAATAACTAACCAAAACTACTCTTCTTCTTTTTTTTTTTTTTTTTTTCTTTTTTTTTTTTAAGTTAATAACTTTCTTTTGTGTTTTCCAACCATAATTATTCAAAAACAACGATTAAGATTTTAAAAACTTGGTCATAAAAGTATAAATGTAGAAAACCTAAAAGATCCCTGTCCTCTTTTCTTTTTTTCTTTTTTATTATTTTTTCCAAATTTTAAATTCTAATTTGTAATGAGGAATTCTTCATAGGTTGGATTTTTGTTGGATTAGTGATATTATCTCATTGAAAAAGAATTAATCAATACTCCTAATTACCATTAGCTTAATCCTCATGTTTTTAACCATGCTGTAGATACTATATGAAAGCATGAAAGCCAGGGTAGAGAATGTGCTTGAGAGGGGGAAAGTTGGCGAAGAGTATATCACTGACGAGCTACAGTGTAGAGCTTTCAGCAAATGGACAGATGAGAGTTTTACTGGCCAAGATCATCCCACTGTCATTCAGGTTTTTTCTTCTTTTTTTTTAATCATCCATGGGTTCATAATTATTATTTGTGTTAATATTTACACAATAATTTAAGGGTCATCTCAAGTATATCCATGTTGCGCAAAAAGTGAAATGAAGACGATCCAATTCTTGGTTCAGATTAAAGTTTATGGATTTAATGATGTATATATATATATATATATACATTGTCACGTTATTTAAAATTTTAATTAAGATAGCACTATGTTTAAAGGATGTGACATCATATACACCGTTAGATGTTTAAATGAATCAGCTTTAATTCACTTGATTCCGATCGTATGTTTGGCAAAATTAATTGAAAAGTTAAAAACATAGATTAATTTTCATTATTAGGTACTTAAATCTTAGTGGGCATCCAATTAATTGGCTTTAATTAACCATGAGCAGATCCTTTTAGAAAGTAGCAAAAGCAAAGACACCATGGGCCACTTGATGCCAAACCTCATCTATGTCTCTAGGGAAAAGAGGAGGACTTCACCCCACAATTTCAAGGCCGGTGCCCTCAATGTCCTGGTAACATTTCCTATATATTTATAGAATGCACTGTATCACAAAGAAAGTATTAGATTTACAATTCTTTTATAACACGTTGACACGTGTGATCAACATATGATTGGCGAGTATTTATGTTTTAGGAAAATTGTAAAATCAATCAATATAATTTACTTGATTTGCAATTAGCTCCATGTAATATCAAAATGAACTCATAAGTCCTTGAGGTATGCCAAAAAAATAATTTACTTTCTATAGTCAAATTCTGTCAACTGGCATAACATATTTTGTTAGTTTAACATGTTAGAGCCAGTAAAATTGTGACGTGCCCTATTTGAATCAATGTCACGCTAACATAATCTGTTAAATTAGTGGACATAATTTGACTATAGGGAATAAATTGTTGTTGTTGTTTTTATTATTATTATTATTATTATTATTTTGCATATCTCAAGGACCTCTGAATTCATTTTGATACTACATGGAGTTAATTGTAAATAAGATAAATCAAATGAATTGATTTTGCATTTTTCACTAATTTTTTTTTTTGTGTGGCTGAGGTGGCTCTAATCGGGTTCGGATCTACATCAATTTGCTGTTTGGTTGCTAGTAATCCGTGCATGAAAGAGCCTTTCCACCTGCCTGAGACCTATTTAGGCATGTAGGTTTTATAGAGACTCTCTTATATTTACTGCTCGTATTACTAGCAATCCAGACAGTAAAATTGTTAGAAGTCTCTATCCGTTCCAATTACATGGTAACCTGTGTCAACAAATTGTAAAATAGGTGTAGGCAAATATTGCTACTTTTGGGCTTATAGTTTTTTCTTTTTAATTGATTTTGTTATTGTGTATTGAAGATTCGAGTGTCGGCTACCATGAGCAATGCACCTATATTCCTGACCTTAGATTGTGATATGTACCCGAATGATCCTCAAACTCCTCTTCGGGCATTGTGTTACCTCTCAGATTCTAAAATTCAATCCCAATTGGCATACATTCAATTCCCACAGATGTTTCATGGGATCAACAAGAATGACATTTATGCTTGTGAATATAAACGAATATTTCAAACTAATCCGATGGGATTGGACGGACTATTGGGACCTAATCATGTCGGAACCGGATGCTTTTTCAATCGACGAGCTTTCTTTGGAGGTCCGTTGGCAACAAGTATGTCATCAGAAATCCCCGAGCTTGGCCCGGACCATGTTGTGGACAAGAACACGATTCAGTCCCAACCAATTCTGGAATTGGCACACAAGGTTGCAAAGTGCGATTATGAGAACAAGACTCAATGGGGCTTTGAGGTATTCCTTTTATTTTGTTTCTCTTTTTTGTCTTGTTTCCTATTGTATTGTCTAAGCCTTTAAGAATAAGGACGTTGGCAATTGCTTGTCCAAATTGTGAGCAATTTGGGCAACCAACTAAAGGGGATTAAGGATTCCTTGCCAATGATTACCCGAATTGTATGCTATTTAATCAACCCCCACATAAAAGAGGGTTGTGGGGCTTATATGCCCCGAACAACACAAGGTGCACCACAGGCTCCCTCTTTTTTAGGTTGTTTGAATTGCATGCAATTCAAGCAGCCAATTTTAGGGAGTCTAGATCCTTTCGATCGAACCTTTAAACCCAAATTTGGTAATATATGGTCCGTAGTTATTGAAAAATGTTAGGTTTTATGTTGGTTAATTTGTCGTCAAAACTAAGTCTGGTGTAAGTTTAAATTTGTCAGCTTAAGATGGTACTTAGACCAGAAATCAGAAACTTGAACAATCCTGAGAAACATAAAATGCTCGGTTGGAAGCTCGTTTGGTGGGCATCCGAATGAGATACGTTACCGGAGATAAAGTTAGCCGAATCACACGTGTCTTTGGTGATTTTAGTATTTATCGTGCTTGAATTGAAAACACCTATTCACATGATCCCGGCCTTCTGAGTATATTTTTGGGGTCTTTGAATTTGAAAAAAGAAAAATTACCATTTATTTTCCATGCAATTATTGATTAAACAAGCTCGAAAAAGCTCCATTTTTGACAAAATATAGTTATAAACTACAAATGAATTCCTTAATTGTACAAAATTTGCATAGATGGGCTTCAGATACGGATCATTGATTGAGGACTACTACACGGGCTATCGGCTAAAATGCGAGGGATGGAGGTCCGTCTTTTGCAATCCAAAGAGGCCTGCCTTTTTGGGTGATGCACCAATCTGCCTCATCGACGCTCTGTACCAGTGCCAACGATGGATGATCGGCGGTCTTCAGGTTGCCTTCTGCAAATTCCGGCCAATAACCTTCGGCACCAGCTCTATGGGCCTTCTCATGGGCCTAGCCTACACTAATTATTCTCTCTGGTCCTCTTGGTTTCTTCCTATCACAGTATATGCTTTCCTGCCCCAACTAGCTCTTCTCAATGGGCTCACTATATTCCCAAAGGTATGGACCTAAACATGTATTTTTCACATATTTCTAAAAATGTGTGTGAGAATCACATGTTATAAGGACAAATGTCAGTTTAATGAGTAATGCTATTTTTAATAATCATTTATTACACCTATTTTACATTGGCTGACATGACGTGTTTTAAGTCGCTTATAATGTTAGCCACTTAAAAAATAATAAAAGAAAAGCCACTTAAAACACGCTACGTCATGCGGGTGTGACAAGTAACATTACTCTTAAATTGACATCTCCCCTTAAAAGAATAATGTTACTCTTCACAACCATTTATTAAACTCATTTCACACCGGTTAACGTGCCGTGTTTGAAGTGAGTTTCTATATCAGCCACTTAAAAAAACAAAAGTGATAGCCACTTAAAACACGCCACGTCAGATAGTGTAAAATGAGTGTGAAAAATAGCATTATTCATCCTTAAAGTATGTGATTCTCACATATATTTTTAATAATACGTATAAGAATCACATGTTATAAGGAGAGATGTCAATTCAATAAACTGCGTGGAAGGAATTTTTTTCTATCGAGTTTAGAGAGAGGAAAACTTTAAATCAAGTCGTTATTTTTATATAGTGATTTTAATTTCCAATCCCCAAACTTGGAAAATGTGTTGCATGCAGTTATCAGAGCCATGGTTTTTCTTGTACTTGTTTCTTTTCCTTGGAGCCTATGGACAAGATCTCCTTGAATTTGTAATAGAGGGAGGAAGTGTTCAAAGATGGTGGAATAATCAGAGAATGTGGATGATAAGAGGCCTCTCATCCTTCATCTTCGGGTTCCTTGAATACTTCCTCAAATGTTTAGGCATTTCCACCTATGGTTTCAGCCTGACCAGCAAAGTGGTTGATGATGAACAAAGGAAAAGATACGATCAAGGCATCTTTGAGTTTGGAGTCTCTTCACCCATGTTTGTGCCACTAACAATGGCGGCGATAATCAATTTGGTTTCCTTCTTTATGGGAATCATACAAGTTATAAGAGGCAGCAGCAGTGTGGATGGTCTCTTTCTGCAGATGTTCATAGCAGGTTTTGCAGTTTTGAATTCCCTGCCAATTTATGAAGCCATGGTCTTGAGGAGTGACGAAGGAAGAATGCCGTCCAAAACTACTATAATTTCGACCCTTTTGGCATTGCTATTGATATTAGGAGCTTGGCCCTTATTTTTGTCATATCTTGCCTATGCGTTTTTTGTAATGACTCGGGGAAAGCGCTAATCATATGCGCTATCACTTCAAAAATATCAGTCAAGTATAGTTGAATTTTTTTATAATCGCTTATAAGCTCAATCTCACCTAATAAAAAATCAATGTGAAACTTAGCATCTACGAGTTGCTTTATAATCCATCTATTCTGCATGAACTATTCATCTTCTCAATATAGAACTAGGGTGTTACAATCTAAGGGTGTTATATTTCTTGCTCTGAAATGAGTAAAAACTTTATTGTTTGTATTTGACCATTGTCAAATTGCTAATTTAATGATTTAATTAATATTCTAACGTTGAGAAGATAAAGGAAGGATGCTCACCAAAATTATGATAATTGCATAATTTCTTGAATGGACTCCTTGCATAGCAGTTTCAATTCTCTTACAAAAATAAAGGAAATTAAGATTTAGAGTTGTTCTTTCTATCCTCCGGTGACTTTCCATTTCTACTATTGCATGAAGTGAGAAAAAGCAAATTACACAAACCTCAAATGACTGCATCCAGAACTATGCTGATCTTCCCTCTGCTTCACTAATACTAACATTAGCCGCCTTAAAAAAAGTTGGAAAAGCAATAACACAGCAAAAAGAATGTGAATGTTCAACAGGCATGTGCCTGCCAACAAGCCTTCAGAACTGGTGTGTAACTAGTGCACTTATTCCAACTTGGAAAAGAAGGCATGATATGCTCCATAATTTATGGTGTTCTGCTATGGAGAACTGCTGATTCTTGATTTTGAACCATCTCATTCTCCCTACAAACGGAATAGTACTCACTACTAAGGTAATCGGCCAGAGCACTCCATTAAATATACACTCACACTCGATGATCCTTCAATGGCTACTGTTATCTGTTCTCTTGATATATTGGTGATATTTGAGCTATCATCGTCTTCTTGTTGTTGCTGCTGCTGTTGTTCCGATGATTCACTCTGTTGCTGCTGGTTGGAAGCTGTTGTGGTTTCTTGCTGGAAGGCCTCTGATATAGTAGGTGGAGCAGGATTGTGAAGTTTGGTGGTGGGGACGATCACCAAGCGTCTGCAGAGTGGACAAGTTGAGTTCGAGTGCAGCCAGTGATGTATGCATTCAACATGAAACACATGTTTGCACAATGGGATTTGGAGCAACTCTTCTTTGATCTCGAATTCTCCCAAGCATACGCAACATCTGTGAAAAATATTTCATAAAATATCGTCACTTACCTCAAAAACTAACATAATAGGAAATGGAAACTTAAGCATTAGAATTAATATTTTAACACTTCTGCTCACTTATAGCCTTACATAAAATATTTAACTAAAATGAACGGTGAATGACTGATATCACAAGGTTTAAACTCATAACTTTTGTCCTAATACCATGTTAAATCGGTACTTATCCCAAAAATTTAAGCCGATAGAAAACGGTAGACTTAATCATTTCTATCACAGTTCAACTTACACCTTAATTGGCAGATTGCTGATAATATTTTAAAATGTTTCCCATTTTCTATTTCATAGATCTTGCTAATATGTCTTGCAATAGAAGTTAGTAATCTTATACAAACTTCCAAACTTGGCACTTTAGTTAGCACTAGACACAACTTATGCAAAAACTTTCCAGACCAA
The DNA here is from genome assembly GCF_958979055.1 of Alnus glutinosa. Classification (NCBI taxonomy): domain Eukaryota; kingdom Viridiplantae; phylum Streptophyta; class Magnoliopsida; order Fagales; family Betulaceae; genus Alnus; species Alnus glutinosa. Next base: position 1,307,238 of record NC_084898.1, on the reverse strand, counting down.
CTAAAAAACTTGAGCTCTATGAGCAGTCCAGATCTTGCTGGACTTTAAATTGACAGAAGCAATCTGTCTTTCTGATCATGGTACAATGGAAGTGAATAACACTGTCAAAAATTTACTTGGAAGATACAGCAAACAGGGGATAAATGGATAATCAAATATAACATAATATGGGGGCCACAAATTAAGCAAAAGGATATCTCAAAAGGGCCAAGTAATTAGAACTTCCAAGGCAAAAAAAAAAACTGTAGATTGCACTTTGATATATGTTGTTCTTATCTAGTTGGGGGTACTTTTTCTGAAGAATATCGAATAGTACCAAAATGTTTTTCTTTTAAACTTTATTCATATTTGGTCACCCTCCACTCCAAAGATATCATTTCTCACATATTCTAATACTTTCTTATCAGGCATGTTCAGAAACGCACTTTTGAAAAAAAATAGTGGATGCCATTAGAGATTCCAAGTGGCATGTGAAAAGAATTCAAATATTTATCCAGCTAGACGATATGGGGCATAACTGGTTACAGGAACAACTCTGCAAAACTGTAGGGGGTTTCGAGGATGTGTCATTATCTAGGCCGTTTGTGGAGTTTGGAAAAAGAAAACTTTATTGGTGGTCAATGTCAATACCGTTCATCTATCTCGGCATGATGGTGGAAGTGATATAAAGCCATCCAGGGCATCTGTTGCAGGGCATAATTGACAAAAGATCGGCTTTGTTTGATAATACTTTTTTTTTTTTCTTTTTTTTATGTTGAAACAAAAACACTAATAAAAAGTACTTCAAGACAAAAGCATTAACAAACGGAGCCGTGACATTACTCCAACAACAAAAACTTAGCTCAACACTTATTTGGATCAAAACTAAGTAGGAAATTGGAAAGGAAAAAGAAGAGAGAAAAGAAATTAATAACATACTGTGATTCCCTTGTCCTTAGTTCCTCATCAAATAAGATTACTGGAAGCTTGTCCTTGATATCCCCCTTCAGACCTACCTCACATGTCTGCAGAAAATATGAACAAAAAGAGAACGAGATGAATATATATTGGATTAAAAAAGAACAGCTATCATCTAATTTACACTGCATCTGTGATCTCTAGCTTGAAAACTTTGACAAAGATCAGGAAGAGAACTGTCAAATTATGCTCATCATCATTAGCATCACATTGATGCTATGCATGTACATAAAACAAAACAACACATGCTCTACTTGTTTTCTATTTGCATGTGTGTTTGCATGTATGTATGCAAGTGTGTGTGTGTGTGTGTGTGTGTGTGTGTGTGTGTGAGAGAGAGAGAGAGAGAGAGAGAGAGAGAGAGAGAGAGAGAGAGAGAGGGGTCTTACTAAGGTAATAAATGAATTAGCTGGATTAGAACTTATAGGAAGTATTGGTGGAGGATATGAGAGAATGGAAGCTCTCCTCTTGAGGTAGAACAAGTAAAACAGCAGAAGGAGAATAATAGAAAAAAGGATGGGAATTGAGAATATGAAAGCTTGGTAAAGCTTAAGTTGAACTGCCTGAGAAAGGTGTGAAGGATTTGGAGGTTGAGGAAAACCCATCGAGTCCAAGATATAGGAGAGCTTCAAAGGCCTTGTTGAGTGTATTTATGCAGAAAAATCTTGTTCTGTGTGATCTTTACACACATACACACAAAGAGAGAGAGAGAGAGAGAGAGAGAAGTACTAAAAGATTGCTGGTGGATTTGGAAACTCATTAACGATTGTAACTTGTTAATAAAATATCAACAAGCAAAGAGCTTTTGAAGATCATTTTTACATGATGATGGTGTATCTTCTTCTTTTATATGATGGGACGAGCCCAGGACTCTCCACTAATTTTAAGGGCCCTCACACAAAGCACTTCGGCCCATTTTTCTTTGTCCTCCCTGCATGGGCCCAACATGATCATGAATCCTTCCATTGCTTAGTTGATCAACAAAGAAAAAGAAAAAGGGACTCGATTGATATAAGATATGCTCAGATAAAACAATTTTAATTAACCACCAGGTTTCTGCAGACTTGTTTATTGTCAAGAGATGCTGGAAAAGGCCTCACTTGGAAAAGAATTTGTGAGCTTCTGTGGTAGGTAACACTTTGTATATGTATGTCAAAAAAGATCAATCAGATTCAAGGTTGGCACTTGGCAGGTCAAATGGCTTAATGCCCTTGGTACCATTAGGTTAGCAAAGTGGGTTTAACTCAATATCAAGAAATTGACACATTTCTACCTTATAAGTTTGAACATTTAAGAGCAACTAAGCCCACTAGTGTTAGTGTATTTAGGCATGTATGTTCCCCGATGGACATGAGATTTCTTGGGGTCTATGATCAATGTAATGAGTAGTTTCATGTGAGAGATTGCTCGAACCCCACATGTTTAGACAGTTTGAACCCCACCTATTTGGACTATTTGGGCACTTCATTGTACGAGATCTCCATCCGTTCTTTTAGTGCCATATATGTTAAGCGAACCTCCTAAATGTTTTTATATTTTTTTAAAATTGTCAAATCAGTGCAGCCTTTTTAAGTGGGGGACAAAAATAAAATAAAAAGAAATTATATTGGAATATTTTTCTTACATATAGTTTCTAGTCCACCGTGAGGGAAAGAAAAAAGATAGGGTTGTGCCCTACACTTTGAGTGGTTATTACTTATTAGAGCCAAGCCTTTCTTTCTTTCTTTCTTTCTTTTTTTCTTTTTCTTTTTCTTTTCTTTTCTATTATATAATCAAAGAACTTATTCTCTTGAAAAGGTAAAATTCTTTAATTCATTGCACTAAAGTGATGATGTTTTATCATTGAACTTTTCATTATTACATAAACACTGGATCAAGCACGAAGCATCAATAAAGCATGACTATCATATCCTCATGCACTAAAGTGATGATGTTGTTAGCTCCAGCCTTTTTTATTTTATTTTTTTCAAAGATTTTTTCTTTACATCATATAATTGCGAGTCATGACATAACTTTGAAAGCATATATGTGTAGGGATCGGATCTCCTCCCATTCAAATGCCTCCAATTTCTTAACAACAAAAAAGGTGGTTATTGGTTGTTATATATATATATATATATGGCTAACAGTGTTAGATTAGCGTTAAGGGACGGGTTCGACGTGGGTAATTTTTAGCCTTCGAATCTATTTTTTTTGTCACATGTCTAAAATCGGACAGAAGACGGGAGAAAATTTGAGGCATTTGAATGGAAGGGAATCCGGTCCGTTGTCTAAAATCGAACTGGAGATGGGAGGAAATTGGAGGCGTTTGAACGGAAGGGAATTGGATACGTATGTTTATATAAAGAATTCAAATTACAACTTTGAGTAGGTATGTTGACATGGTGTCCAAGTGCAAGGCATATAGTATAGTTTTGTCTTGTACGAACTCATTCTTTAATTAGCCACTTAATTAAGAAGTGCTCCGAAGCATCATAGCATACAAGATTTGAGGCCAACATTTGCTTTTCTGACATATCTACCCTATTTTAATGCATTTCACATAGAAAGATCCTACTTGGTGCAACTTGTCCACTTTTAAGATCTTTTCTAAGATGCTTTTTAATGTTAGAACCGTCCCTTACTTGAAGTGAAGAGAGATTACTGTTGTTGGTGGATTATGAAGAAGCCTCTTTATCAAAAAGTTGATATAAAATCTGTAACGATTTATGAAAAACGCTCGTCATATCTGCACTATTAAGTAAACAATTCATGTGAAAGTTTGCACATATGAACTCTTTTATAATCTACTCATTCTATGTGAACTTACCCCAGCTCTATGCAGCAAGTCATCACAAAGGCATCATCTTCTCAATGTTGGATTAGGGTATTACAATCTCTCCGCTCCCTCCGTTAACTCCTTAACGTCTTCGTTAGGACTATGTTATACATTTGTACTATCACTCTAAAATGACCAGTCAAAGTTACAGTTGAAGGTCTCTAAAATCGCTTATAAAGTTAAATCTCACATAGTAAGGAATTAATGTAGGACTAGACTTAGCAATCATGAACTCCTTTATAATCCACCAACTCTTAATGTGAGACTGGAGTGATACATATCAAAACCTCAGACAATGGATTCTCTGCCTATAAAAAATGCTTTTGCTTAATTCACACATAATTGAATTGAACAAAGTCCTCCTACTTTTATTCCTATTTCCTAGTAATCCTCATAAATTACTATTTCCTAGTAATCCTCATAAATTACCAACTTAATTGGGAAATTTTTATGTGTAATAGGAAAAAGGTGAATCCAATTACTATTAGGTGGCGGCTGATCATGCTAAATCTAAATCTCATGATTTAACTATAACTAAATGTAAGCAGTTTAATGATTGGTGCTTGCCAAGAAGGGTGACTTTGATTTTAGGATAAAGTTTTTCAACAGATTGGATTGAAAGAAAATTTTTCCAATACAATTTATTAAATTGATAGGAGTTCAAAATGCAGATAATTTTATCACATATATATATATATATATTAAAATTAATTAGAAAAACTTTATAATTTCTATCATTTCATGGATCCCTGATGATAGTTTGAAAGTTTCTCACAATGACGATAGACTAGAAAGATGATAAGGACACATGTAATTCATGTGAATTGTTTAGCTTTAGTATTAATTAGTGGCGTATCAAGGCAGGATCTCTTGTTGGGGTGGGTGATGACTGGTATGCATAAGACAAGATCTCCAAATATTTCTTTATTTTGACAAAAAAGTGAAACTAAATGATAAGGATTAATATGTATAACAGCAATAGACCTCATGTCAGAAAGCAAAATCCAACACTCCGAGGCTCAGTGCATATATACTACTAGCTATATATACTAAAGGTCAAATCCATACTAGGTAGTTATCCTAGGTTTAAACATTATTATTCAATAGACTCTAGTAGAGAAATAAACATGTTATAATTTAAGAATAATGTTAGGAATACTTAGCATTTTACTATGGAAAAATGTTAGTCCTATGTACAATTTACGTAAAGTTAGCTTCCGCGTTGACGGGTACTGCCATGTCAGTCTCAAAAAAAATTACTAACATGGTATTATCACGTTAGCTCAAAAAAAATAAAAAATAAAATTACCAATCTCTCCCCCAAGGAGTAGTTGGCCATCCCAACCGAATCTTTCAAAGTGGTCGCACCACCGGCATAACCTTTGAGGTAATCAGGGGTGGTCGCGACCACCAAATCTCTTCGATATGGTAGTCACAGCCACCAGATTTAATTTTAGAATTTACTACAAAAGTCCTACAAATTGATGTGATGGCCAATATGATTGATAATACATCAACTTCTAGTTATTAAGTAGTTGATATGATATTATTCAGATAGGCTCTCATCTTAATTTGTGATTTCTTCATATAAATAAGTAAGAAAGTTTTTCATAGTAATAGTACCCTAAATATTTCCCATTCTTTCAATTTGATTTCAAAGTTTTCTTAAATTCATCTGGACTGTCATATATCCCCATATAAAGGATCATTTCGAACCCTTTTTTTTTTTTTTTTTGTAATTCGAACCAACTTGAATAGGCAGATTTCATTGCTCATTAGCACAACCCCATAATGATGGGCAGATATTTTCTGAATCACTTCCCCACTGGTCAAAGGATAAGAATTTAGATGACTAGGAACGGGGATCATCCCAAGCTGCACTCGCAACAATAAGACATTTTTTTTTTTTTTTTTTTTTTTTTTTTTTTTTTTTTTTTTTAAGGATGTCAATTTTTTAAACAATTTGTAAACTCAATACGAAATATGAAATTAACAATTTAGAGTTCAGATGTCTGACCCATTTAATTAAATGAGTTAAATTAGAATTTACACATATTTTACTCATACATCAACACGGTCCAAATCTGATACGTGAACACAAATTGCCTTCTCTACTTTTTTGGCGGACAACAATGAACATATTGACATTATCCAGGACATTAGAATACAGGACTACCAGAGTGGAAGGTTCAGTGCAATTGTGATTTTTTGGTCTTCTGCGTTTAGGGTTGAATTGTGCTTAATTTGCATTTCAATCAAATCATGGAAGAAGCCAAACAAGCAAATTATTAAGCCCATAACCAAGATGTAAAAATTTCAAAATATATGCTCACATTCCATTGCACATCTGCAACTTCTAGCAACTGCATCGATTTTCTATTGCCATCAATCCAACTATATTACAAAAATGAAAAATCCCAATAAGTAGGGACAGAAAGTAAGATTCATAGCATATGAGATTACACCCTGCATACAAGCTTTTGTTTCCTAATGGTCTTCCTCTCAAAGCCAAAACAATCGATTCAAAATAAACTAATACTTCCTCTTCCTTATTTTGAAACTCATTGATCGGATAACATCGTCGTCTGTATTGAGCGTCTGCTCAAGAATCGCAATGGACTCGGGTTTTGTGAAGTAGGTGAAGAGAAGATAGATACCATCCAAGTATGTGTTAGATTCCCCAGCTTTGTTTTTCTTCTGGATGCCATAGGCCAACGGAATGACCCCTCTGTTGAATACCTCCACATACATGCCACCCCCAGCAACAAGCAACTGGAAAATCAGCACAATTAGGAATTATTTAGTAGTCACCCTGAATCCCAGATATAAGAAATCTAAAGAGCAGCACTAGCTAGGCCTAGGAACAAACTTCAAATAAGACGGTGCTTCAAGTTTTCATACCCTCATTATGCATCTTCGAGCTGATTAAACTTAAAATCTGTGGGCATATATTGCCTGAGAGCTTACCTTTCGTAGCTCCTTAAACATCATTCTTTTATTCCAATTTGGATAAGCCCTTACTTGGTTATTAAAATCATGGTCTGAATGGAGGATTCAAACCATACCCAAGATATCCTACTCGAATGTTAAACAGCAACTTCATCCAAAATAGACCAACAAGAAGTTCACACCATATTTAACAGAAACTTTGCAGCTCAAAATCCTTGCAGCTCTACCATAGGAGATGAATGGCTATAATATAAATATAACACGTTGGGACACCATTTAACTTAAAAGCATTGAAGAGTTGGCCCAATTATGCTATATCAACCACAAATCCTAGCAACCGGTAGCCAGTGTAGCACACCATCTACCTCAAAAGCATTGCAACGCCGATCCAATTATGTTATATCAACCACTAAATCTGGCAACCAGTAACCCATGTAGTGTCAGAATAATATTGGAAAAGTATATCTGAAAGAGAGAAAGAGCAGAAACAAGTAATGGACTACATTGTATTCGATAACTTGTTCCTCACAATATTACATAGGTCTCTATTTATAGAGAGACACTGAGTGGTAAGCAAGAAACCCTAAACTACATATGGTAGGATATAAAGCTTATCAATTACCTGCCTATATAAATATATTCTTCCATAAATAGCTAAACTAAATAAGGTAGAATATATGCGTCAATTCTGCACATAATGAGGCATCAATTCTGCTAACATCTCCCCTCAAATTGATGCTGGACGATCTAGAAGCATCAATTTGTCAATTAGGAAAAACAATAATACTATAACTATAAAATATTTTAATATCCCCCCTCAAATTCAAGATGGAAAATTCTGAAATCTTGAGTTTGATTATTCTTCTTTCTCTGAAAACCTTGAACTGGAAGAGCAACGAAAACCTTGAACGGGAACTACTTCCCCTGAAAACTTGAAACGAGAATTAATCTCCTTGAAAACCTGGAATCACCGATCAAAACCGGATCACACCCAGAATCGCATATTGTACTCGGCTACTACCCAGAACCGGAAAACCTGGAATCACCGATCAGAATCGAATCATACCCAGAACCTGAAAAAACAATTGCCCAAACCAGATCAACCAGATCGGCTAGGCACAGTACTCGTTCGACAGCACACCCACCGCCAAACATGGCCAATAGCTCAGTCCCAACTCCACATAAACTGCCGAAGAGCAGTTTTAGAACCCACCGGAAATCACCCTAGAACAGAACCTCCGAGAAACACCCAGAAACAGAATTTCCGAGAAACACCCAAAGGGACATAATCAAACAGAACACCAAAGGAACACTTTGATACCCACTAACCCAGGAAATTGAAAGACTAAGAAAACCTAATTTAGATGATTTGTGGCTCTGATACCATGTCAGAATAATATTGGAGAAGTATATCTGAAAGAGAGAAAGAGCAGAAACAAGTAATGGACTACATTGTATTCGATAACTTGTTCCTTACAATATTACATAGGTCTCTATTTATAGAGAGACAATGAGTGGTAAGCAAGAAACCCTAAACTACAGATGGTAGGATATAAAGCTTATCAATTACCTGCCTATATAAATATATTCTTCCATAAATAGCTAGACTAAATAAGGTAGAATATATGCGTCAATTCTGCACATAATGAGGCATCAATTCTGCTAATATGTAGAACATCATTTACCTCAAACTCATTGCAAAGCCGCCCCAATTATGTTATGTCAACCACTAATTCTAGCAACCAGTATCCCATGTAGAACATCATTTACCTCAAATTCATTGCAAAGTCGGCCCAATTATGTTATGTCAACCACTAATTCTAGCAACCAGTATCCCTCAAAGAACACCATTTACCTCAAAAGCATTGCGGAGTAGGCCCAATTACATTATATTAACCACTAATTCTAACAACCAGTATCCCATGTAGCATACCATTTACCTCAAAAACACAACAGAGTTGGCTCAATTGTGTTATATCAACCACTAATCCTAGCAACCAGTATCCCATATAGCACACCATTTACCTCAAAAGCACTGCAAAATTGGTTCAATTATGTTATATCAACCATTAATTCTGGCACAACATTTACCAGCCCAATTATCTTATATTAACCACTAACTCTTGCAACCACTATACAATGTGATGTGGGACTTAACCAGTCACACTCCAACTTGCATACTCGGACTATAAACATATAAATCACAAGACGTAATGAAGCTCACAATCAAGTAGACATGGTATAGTAATGGCATATAAAGTATACACGATTGACATATGATCATGAGTACATGACTCTATAAGCTTTTCTTCCATTGGTATTAAATGGGAATTCATGAAACAGCAAAATAATAACAAAAATATTAATTTTTTTTTCTTATTTTCATCTTTTGTTACCTCCTCGTACTTCTGGGTAAGAGTGAGTCGTTCATCCTCGGACATGTCGGGTCTGAGAACCGCCATGGTCTCGTACTGTCGAAGCCCCGGCGGGCACTCGGGCGCCTCCTTTTCCTCCACGGCCGTCGCGCCCGGCACGGGAGGGTACGGCGGGTCGTCCTCCGACCCGAACCCGCCCTCGAAGAATGAGCCCGAGAAGTCCAAGGTTTGAGCCTTGACACACAGTCCGAGGTCGCTTCTTCTGGTTCCGTGAATCAAAGGTTTCGGTTTGGAAGCGAAAGGAGTGGTGGGTCGAGATGGGAATTGGGGAAGGGGGTAGGGGCACAATGGGGAATTTGAGTGGGTGAGCGTGGAGGTGAGAGAAGAGGACGCCATTGGGCTTGAGCTCTGGTGTGGAACAATGTGCCAGGTGAGAGTGGGATAGATAGATAAGGAGGGTTTTGTGCGCACCACCGCGCACGTTAGCAAACTATACCTCTCAGCAATATATTTATTTATTAATTTTTTCTCAGCCTTCAACATTTTTCTATCGGAAGTTGCATATCAGTCATAACTGTGAGAAGCCATGATAAGGTTTATTTGTCCGAACAATTATTTAAGGCAAAAGGAAATAATAAATTTAATTATTCAATTAATATTTTAATACTTTCTCTTATACATGGTTTTAATTTCTTTATTAATAAATAAAGCTAAACACGTAAAATATTTAATTAAAAAATAAAGGTGAATTAACTGATACAAGATTCGAACTTATAATATTTTTTTTAATATCATATTAAACTTTTAAAATAAGTGATGAATTAATCGTTATCATTCGTTCTATATTGATTTGAGCTTAAAATTTACATAGTGCTTTTTAATGAAATTCATTCAAATATCAAACAAAAATTTATGAAAGGTCACTTGTGTTATTTCTTTCATTCTTTGTTTCCTGTTATTTACCGAATAATGCTACTCTTAATATTCATTTTATACTGGTTGGTTGGGGTGACGTTGTTTAAGTGATTTTTTATAAAAATTATTTTTTTTTAAAACAAAAAACAAAAGAAAAAAACATTTAAAAAAACATTATGTTTGTCAATGTAAAATGAGTGTGTAGAGTATCATTACTTTATTTTAATACTCAAATATTGTTTTCATATTTTCTATTTCACGGTTTTGGAGCCTACCTGTTTGGGAATGCATTTAAGAGAAAAATGACGGTTTAAAAAATATATGTATATATAAAAGTTTAACATTTTTGCACCGGGAGTGCGGTTTGAAATTGTGAAAATTCATATTTTTAAAACATAGGATAAACTGCACGTTTTGAAACCGCTAAACAATACGAATGGCAATCCAGGACAAATTGCTGGATGCCAAATAACATTCACTTTCTTCTATTTTTCCATTGGACTTGGGCTATTACTCGGCCCAATAAAAGTCCAGGACCATTACTTACCTTTTCATCTAAGACCATTGATATGGATCTCTGTTACCGGGTTGGATTTGAAGAACACAACCCATTTGACCCAATTTTGTTTTTCCTTTTTTCACGAAAAACCCTAAAAAGGAAATTCTGTCTTCCCCATCAAGCAAAGCGAAGAGAGAAGAGAAGACAAAGAGCGAAGTTCGAAGAAGGGAGAAGAACCACAAGGAGCCACAGAAAATGGATCCGAAGCTAACAGAGGTTTCGCAGCTCTTCGAGCGCTTCAAAGCCGCGTTCGTAAGGCACGACTACGATACCTGCGACGGACTCCTCTCCCAACTCAAGGTACTGTTCGAAAAATCCAGACTTTTTGTGCCGAATACTTGTAAGTCGTTTAATCTGCCGCCGTTTTTTCTGGGTCGGATTTGTTTTCGATTAGGAATCAAAGATTGTTTGCGTTTCGGATGGTATGAGATTAATGGTGATAATGGATTTGCTGAATCTGGGTCCAAATTGTTATGGCAAAGATTGGAACTTTGCGATAGGATTAGGGTTTTGGTTTTTATTGTGGTATAGCATGAATTAGTTACTATATGTTTGGTATGATTGAAAAATTGGAAGAATTGATATAGTTTGAGCTTATTTTATATGTATCATTTTAAAATTTTCGTAAACCTTTTTCCGGGTTATTTGGCAGTTTTAGCTATGGCTTTTCTTGAATTGTGGATTTGGGATTTGTACGGACTTGTTGAAAGTAGCCATCTTTGTGTATCAGTTTATGGTTGCTAAGGTGGAGGTCGAAGCATTGAGTGATTGTTGGTCAGATAATAATATGTATAGTTTCAAATAGGGTTTCGTACATACAAAGTTGTGGAATTGGATTATTTTGGATGTGATTTATGATGGCAGCAGCGTGAGCCCTTGGATGTGATTTAGGATGAGGGCGTGTATGAGCTGAAGCCTTTTTCTAGGTGGGTAATATCTGAGTGAGTTGGATTTGTCTTATGTCTCACATTGTTGTTTTCCATTTTTCAGGTCTTGCTGACACAATTCAGAAGCCTTCCGCCATTGTTTGAAGACACGCCTAACGCAATCCATGAATTAACTTTAGCAAGTAACGCTCTTGGCTCATATCAGTTAATATGTTGTGTTTCTTTTGTCATTGGTTTTACATTTGTTTCACTGACCTATGGATTTTGGTGATATGAGGATATCTTGATAATCAATCATAACCATGTGCGGATTAAAAAGCAATATGCTTCATGTCTATGTGGCGCTATTAACTTGGCATCCAAGAGGAGGCATTAAGGAGTAGATCTTAATTCTTTATGATAATATTCCAATAACGGGAAAATTTGTTCTCTTTTAATCCCCAGTGTATTTGGTGGGGTTTGCAATACGAGTCATGCTCTGCCATTATGTTTAGGTCGCAAAAGAAGTCATAACATCATTTGAGTCCTGATATTTTTGAACCTCGTGCACTATGGTACTACCCATTATTTGATTTATCTATTATCTGGAACAGGTAAGAGAAGATAACAATAATCAAAACTAAGAAAGCATGAGTGTATCTAACGCATCAAATGTTCGATTATGATATGTGGACCTCAAATATGTTTTGAAATGTGGAATACATACTGTAATGAACAAGGAATACACATTAGTGTAAACAATTTAGATGGATATAAGGTCCAAAGTGTTACTACCATGTTAGGACACCATAATATTTGAGCATTCTGTTCCGGATTGGGCTATTGTTTATGTTCCTACTTTTCCCTCACGGAATTTGGTAGATCTAATTTGTTTTCTAGATTGTAGTAGCTGTTAGAGGCTTGATTCTCTTGGTTCTCTTTTATACTTTTTGTGTACGAGGGTTTTGCCGTTGTTTATAAAATTATTATTATTCATAAAAAAAATAAAAAATATTGGAGCATTCTATTTATTGTTTAATTAAACTCTCATTGTCTTGTATCTGTGGAGTCTATAAAATTGGAGAATATGTAAAGTAAGTGTATCTGATTTCCATTTTTTGTTTCTGAGATATTTCCTCATGATTTAGTGTGCCTGAGAACTTTCAGGGGATATATATGAGCATGCTGTTGTTCTCAGTGTGAAGATCGAGGATCAAGATGCATTCGAGAGGGATTTCTTTCAGTTGAAGCCTTATTACACAGATGCTGGGTGAGTTTACATTGCATTCAATTAATCTATGTATTACTTCCTTGTTACTTATCAAAAAATCTATGTATTACTTCCTTGTATAAAGAGTATATACATCATCACTTGGTATATATTTTGGGGGTCATGAATTAATTTGTTTGGGCATTGCCTAGTGCCTACAACTATCCTCACATCAATAACGGTAGCACAGGAATTTTAAAGATTTTTTTTGGGGAGGGGGGCACATGTGGCTTTGCAACTGCTTATAATTATGTATTTAAAAGTGAGGTTACAAGAACATATAATTAATTAAGCATGAGATCATAAAAAATAATAAGAAGAAGAATAAAATCTGGATCAAACAACATGCCTGCTGCCGACTCTTTCCTACTGCTTTGTCTCTTAGAACTCAGTCCTTTTTTTTTTTTTTTTTTTTTTTTTCATATATTATTAATTTTTAAGGTATGCTAATGAATTTTCATTTTCTTTGGAGCAGAAGCCGGCTTCCACCATCCCCTCAGGAATATCCAATTTTAGGTCTCAACCTGTTGAGACTCCTTGTGCAGAATAGAATTGCTGAATTCCACACTGAACTGGAACTTCTTTCTCCGACTGCTTTGGAGAATCTTTGCATTAAGCATGCGGTGGAGTTGGAGCAATCCTTCATGGAAGGGGCTTACAACCGCGTGTTGAGTGCTCGACAAACAGTGCCACATGAGACTTATGTCTACTTCATGGATCTTCTGGCGAAGACAGTCAGGTAATTTGGTTAATTCTTATCTTCGATAATACTTTTGTGGGTATAATGAATTTAAAGTAATAGGCAACAACAAACTGCAAACAAGCATTTGGAGATCTCTTTCTGAATTATATTGCAATGTTACTCCATATCTGTAAACTTTACATGAAAAACAAGCTTTTCACATATGCGATTGGTGGAAGTGGTAAGCCTTTTCATCCGATTCATCAGTTTTTAATTTATAGGTTAGTATTTACTCTCTAAATTATGTTTAATTTTTAGTTGATTTCTTTTCTCACTTTCAGAGATGAAATAGCTGGATGTAGTGAGAAGGCATATGATTATCTTTCAATTAATGATGCACGACAAATGTTGCTGTACCCTTCTGACCAACAACTGTTGGAATACATCAAGGAGGTATGCATTGTTGCCGCACGTCATTTTTTTTCTTCCAATTATTCAAACTTTCTGTCCAACTTGGGAGCAATTTAAGTGATCTCTTGTTTCAACAACTATCTGGTTAGTGGTGAAATACCTTTAGATCATGTCCAAACTCTTGCCAGAAGCCCTTTGTTTAAAGGTGGGAATGCTGCATCACAAAGTTGAATGTTAGGAGCAGCCAATTGTTTGGGATGAATGAGGCTCTAGCCCAAGGGATTAGCCATGGTTCTGGGATGTATCAAAATAGAAGATATGGCTCAAATACTTGATGGCTATAGTTTTCTGGATTTATGTTAATTACTAAAAACACAATTAGATGTTCCATTAGTTATGAATCCACCATAACGGAAAGACGCCTCTCCCACCAATCGAATATACATTTTCCCTTTCATTTTATATTCCTCAAGTCTTTCACCACCAAAATTAAATAAAAATATAAAATAAAAAAAAATATATAAAAAATCCTCATAATCTGTTACTTGAATGCAGGAGCATACTGAGTGGGAGATAAAGAATGGCTTTGTATTTTTCCAGAAGGCAAAAGACTCTGCACCTTGCAAGGAAATACCTTCTCTGCAACTGATCAACCAGACACTCAGCTACGCAAGAGAGTTGGAGCGGATTGTGTAAAAGAGAGCCAAACTGGCAACGGTTGTTAGTCTGCTATCAATTCCAATACCGATGCCGATTCTGTTATTTCAAATTATTTGCTTCCCAATTTGTATCCTAATCCGACCACTCTGTGGCACAAATTTTCAACATGTGCCTTGGCATTGGCATTCATAATCGCTTAGTGTTCAGTACATTTTTACGTTTCTTAAAGTGGGTATTATTCTCTGAATTTTTCTCTACTGGCAATGCAAATCTTAGATATTATATCTGTATCAAAGGCTTTTGAAGAGAGACAGTTTTCTTTCAAACTGAGTCGGGGGCATTTCTCTAAACTAGTCTAGTTTAATACACTGTCTTATTAAAAATGCATATGAAAATTACACGCTCTAATGAGACATGCCCTAACAGACCAGTTCAGAAGAATTTCATCCAATTTAGTTTGGAGAAAACTTTGGTCCTTTGAAGAGCGAAGTTCACTGTTTGACTCATTACCCGAGTTTTTGTTATTTGTTGGTGATAAGCATTAAGCAAGATGCCTACGACAAGGGGCATTCAAGCAGAGTTCAATGGTCAATAAATCTCAATTTGCATATTAATTGGATGTGGACTTCCTCCATACTTTCCTGCCTTGAGGGCAGACAAGGGTCCTCCACCCTTGCCTCAATGCCGTGGAATTATGGCCATTAAAAGTGTTGGTGTATGTATAGTGCTATCTGTTTGTTAAAATTTTTGTTTTTTTATTTTTTATTTTCTTCTCAAAACAGAAATATTAACAAATAATTTAAACACAAAACACTCTTAAATATCCAAAAAAAAAAACCCTTTAAAATCATTAGGTTTAATATCATATAAAACAAACCATTAGATATAGAATCCTCGATCACTATTATTATCATTTCTTTAACAATTTTGTGGGTTTGGTTGAGAATTCTATACCTGAGGGTTCGATCGACCAAAACTACATCATTATAAAAACTAGCTATATTTTCAAAAGCAAAACTGAGCAACCGACAAAATTGATGAAGAAACCATAATAATAGCCATTGAGGATTCTATATATCCAAGGGTTGGACTTATATGATATAAATGTAATGGTTTTGGTATATAAATGTAATGGTTTTGGTAAAACTTGTGATTTAAAAAATAGTCTCAAACTACCTTTAAAATTATACATTATTAAAAAATACATCCTTAACGGTGTGAAAACGTAAATTTTTTTTATATTTATAACCTGTTATTTTAATTTTTTTCAAACGAATTACTTTTCATAATTTTGTTTAAAAATACTTGTTTGGCAAAATCGTAGGACGAAACACTTTTAACACTTCTTTAACTCTTAAACTATAAAGTATTTTTGTAATTTAATTTCATAGGTGAGCTTTTAACTCGCAAGATGACAAAACTTAAAATTCAATGGGCTATCAGAAGATAGATTCGAGCTATCAACCAAATATTCATTAACTTCTGTGCATACTTTCTTCCCCAAATAAACTAATGTGCAGGCAAAGTTGCTAGCTAACCCCACAGTGATCCATGATCAATTGATTTAATTAAAATTTAAGACTTGATATTTTCATTACAATTGGCGGGTCCCAATTTTGACAATAATCGCACCATGACTTGTCTTCAAGGGAAGTATTCTCTAGAAACAAAAATGGTTGGTACTCAAGCTTGAGCAAGAATCATTTTTTGCTTTCATATATATCCCGTGCTCCAATAGCAAAAGCTTCTCACTGACCTGCCTTATCCTGCTACTGTTACTGATCAAGTCTCTTCCTCAATATATCACTCTCTCTCTCCTTTATGCTGAGATTTTTTTATGTGAAAAAAGATGAACTGTACTTCTGTTGATGTCTTCTTGAGCATTTGGATGGTTATTTAGAGTCTTGAGCTTCACTGGGAGGTGGGTTTTGGATTGCAGTACTTTCACAGCACGAACAAGGATGACCCAGCTGGTGTGTATGCTGAACTTTATCTCATCATTTCTTGGTTCTTTCTTGTATTTTATTAGATGTTTAATTCCTTCAACACTTCCTGTATCTGCCGCCTGGTTGATCAGAAGGCTGATCACAAATCTTATGTTTTTCTTTCTTTGGTTTTATACAAAGTGTAAAAGAAAAAGAAAAGGAAAAAACAAAAAAAGTACCGCCTTTTTGTGATCACCTAAGGGATATTTATTATAGGCCCAGTTGAGAACCCAATAATGAGTGAAGTTTCCTTAAAAATAGAACGGGGGGTGGTTCTACAACCCAAAAATAGAATAGGAGGTGGCCGAACCACCCCCACAAGCTGTTGGGGATGTTCGACCACTCAACCGGTGAAGGGGTGGCCACCCCTTTCAGTTTTTATTTTTTATTTTTAATAATTTTTAGAGGCAATTTGGATAGTTGAAATGAAAAATTCACGAGCACCTCTCGTGTGGCTTTTCTTCATCCATTTTAACTCCAGATGCTTATTGAGAGTATAACTTAAAACGGTGTGGTAGTTGGAGGGTGTTAAAGTGTCATTTTTTAATGTTCAGTGGTTTTTAGAGGGGTGTGAGTATAGTTTTTAAGGGGCTAAATAGCAAGTAGTTTTGAGGCTTATTATACTAACCATTGTAATTGAAGAGTCAACTTGAAAAACGTTTTCCATAACGCATCTAGAAATGAACAGTTTCATGGTCAGTACAAATACTGGATGTTAAGGCAAAATACTGGTGTTGAACAACCCAAAACTTGATGTTGAAACTGATATAAGAAAACTAGGTTTCTATGTTTTTTATTCCTTGTTTGCTTGCTCAGAATTGAGAGAAAAAGAACAATAAAACATCCTCGAGTGTATTGTATTTGTCTCTAATTTCTTAACTGAAACCAACCAAATACTCTCTTCACTTCTTTTTGGGACAAATGATGATTTAACATGGCATGGGAGTAGTTATTTTGAGTTTAAATCCTGATTCTGTATTTTACTTTTCATTTCAATTAAATATTCTACGTGCTAAACTTATTTATTGAAGGAAGTCTAAACCCATACATGGGGTGTTAAAATATTAATTAATTGATTAATTCCGAAAAAGAATTTATCGATTCTCTCTCAATTGGTTGAACGGTTGGTATGATGATTTAACTTCACGGGCGAGGTCTTGGTTCAAGTCCAAGAGGGCCCAATTTAATCATTCACCATTTCCTATTGCTTAAGGTTTCTTACAACAATGATTTAATAGAATCATCATTTTGATTTTCTAGGAGCAGTTAAATGTTGGGATCAGGAATCAGGATGACCTTTTCTTTTCTTTTTTCTTTTTTCTTTTCTTCTTTTTTTTTTTTTTTTTTGGTTCAAGTGTCAAGGCAGGTAAAACAGATTTTGAATGTTTGTTTTGGATTTCATTGGTTTAGCAGGCCAAGAGCATTCATTTCATGGAAAGTGTGAAGTCTCCCTCTTCTGTTTCTGTAAAGCAAGAAGCTTCCCACAATGATGAACTCTTCATGCAGAAGAGGTTATTCTTTTCTGATAGCCTCAAGGTCTGTTCTCTCTAACAATTTATTTTGAGTTAGGCAAATCTTTTCTTATTGTTTACCTGTGGAGTACATGATATAATTTCATATCAAATATAGAAACTAAAATAAAAAAAGAAAAAAAAAAGGGGACTCATATAATATTGTTGGACTCAAACCCTGCATGTTGCATCAAGGTCTCACCTTCAAAATTTTGTGTTTATCCCCCCAACATTACCCATTGAGGAATATAATGTCCCAAGCTAGCATTCTCATGATTTAGTTCTTGTGAACTGTCATATTTATCAATCTTATAATGGCCCCATGTTAGAAATTTGAATTATTCCATTGAGGAATGTATAATGTTCATTTGCATTTATCCGTTTGGGTTTGTGATTTTAAAATGTTGATTTAAAAATAGCGAATTTAAAATGTGCCATTTGAAAAAGTGATTTTTAAAATTGCAGTTAAGTGTTTGGTAAAATTCCAGTTTGGCCTTTAAAATCGCAATTAGTCTTTAAAATCGTGCATTTTTTAAAATGCACCTCCTTGCCTGTGATTTAAAAATGCACTCCCAAATGATATATTTCTTTGATTGGGTTTAAAATCACACTTTTGGTCTGCAAAATTGCAATGCTAAACGCATTGTTACAAGTCCCTTCCAGTGATGCTTCAACTTCAAGCAAATATATGAAAGAAAATATATGTAACAGTATCCTGTAAATTGGATTACAAACTCTCCTTCCCTGCAAATGTATTTAGGAATTGAAGGATCTGAGGAAACAGTTGTACTCAGCAGCAGAGCATTTTGAAGCAGCTTACAGCAAAGAAGATCAAGATCACACGTGAGTCATCCCAACTTTATTTATTTATTTTTTTCACTATTTTCATTTTCATTTCTGTTTTCTGGACAGAAAGTTACTGACTTACTGCACTATCTGAGAGATGGGGTATTTTTCCTTCTATATTTTTCATAGTTACATTTGAGAAGATTAACTCTGTACTTCAAAAAAAATGTGCATAGTGTACTGGTGGAGACCTTGAAAGATTATGCCATTAAAGCTTTCGTCAATACTGTGGACCACTTGGGTTCTGTGGCATATAAGGTTAATGGATTTTTGGATGAAAAGATCTGTGAACTATCTAGAACTGAGCTTAGGTTCTCTTGCATTGAACAGGTATTCCTTTTGTTCACTTTTCTGTCAGTCAGCATATGAATATTGGTAGCTAGAAACTTTCTATATAGAAACCTGTCCTCCACACCCATGATTGTTATTCATATTAAATCACCACATATCCCAAAAGTTTAAGTTGATAGGAAGTCTAACGCTTTCCCTCATGTCCCCTTAATAAAGGATAGCCAACATGTAAAGTATTTAACTGAAATAGAGGGTGAATTGTAGAGTTAAGGTTCGAACTCAGAACTTGTACTCCGATATTATGTTAAAGAACCACTTAACCCAAAAGCTTAAGCTTATACAAATGAGTGAATTTAATCATTTAATTAATATTCTAACAACAACACGTCTGAATCACGTTTATGGTTGGATTACAAATTATAATTTAGAGTATTGGGGAGTCATAATTTTAACCTGTTACGATCCTAAAGGTTAAGGATTTAACCAAATCAATATCAACAATCTTAGAGCTTTTTAGATCAATGGTTAGGCTCTTAGCAAAGTTAACGCCACTGTCCTGAATGGATAATGTTTAAAACATGGGCTGTGAGCGCAGCTTCTTTACTCGCCTCCTTTCTTTAGGTTTCATTTGTTGTATAATACATACTTGAACTTGACAATTTTAGAATTTGCAGAGTTTTTAGCCTATTTACTTTTCTTTTTCTTTTCACTTAAAAAAAAAAAATTGCTGGAAATTTCAGAGACTCCGAACATGCCAATACTTCACTGATTGCGGGGGCCTTTTTCAACAATCATTGGCTGTAAAATTTCCCAGGCATCATAAGCGGTACATCTTTCCAGGCAAATACATTCTCCTCTGCTATTTCACTTTACCCTAATTTACAATACTTTAAAGCTTACATTTGTGGGTGTTAATGGTCATGCCAATTTTGCTTTGTTCAGCTGGGACAACCACGGATGCTGTTGGCCACTCTCAACCGATACATAAGAAGGCTAAAGAGGACTTCTGTCAGTTTGGAAGTGGTATTACATCTGCCCTGTGCTGCATTTAGTACTATCTTTTACTACAATTTCCTTACAAACTCACGTGATAGTCCGCATTTATAGATATCATGCGGACTATCACGCCAGTTTGTAAACGTGGTAAGTGTTAGGTGGACTGCCACGTAGCAGTCCATATTTTAGTGGTCACCTCAATTTGTAAAGAACTTGTAGTATAAGTTGTAATGCCCCTGGCAACACTTCGTTCAATGAGCATGTCATCCTAACATTTGAATCTTAGTGAAAAATTATTTATTACGATAAGGTAGCATAGTAGCTTAATTTTTTATGACCTAAAAACACCTCAGCAATTTGAGAAGTAGCATTACTAATGTTAGGGTTGGCAATTTGCGTTTGCATGCCGGGTTCAGGTCATCCAACCCATTTAATTAAACGAGACCCTAATCCCTGTTACTAATGCCCTTCATACAAGCTACTAGGGAAAGCTGATGGCCTGATAAGTTGTGTTTTTGGATTTATAGGCAAAGCTGTTCACGCAACAACTAGTGAGACCCCTCCAACAATAGTCAGGTAGATGTTGGCACTACATTGGTTTATTTTTTTTGTGTAAACTTTACCAAGCTCATGCTCTATCGGTAAACAATTTTGATACAGAAAAAGGCACCCTGCTCTATGGTCTCCACAATCTTCCTCAAGACCTGGAACTTTTCAGTTTACAAAAGTTGCATCCCGCAGAGCACCAGGTTTGTGAAAATGGTTTTGTTCTTATTATGGGAATTAGAATGTCATTACAAATATATCATCTCACACGTTGATAGGTGTACTTGATTGTGTGGTTCAGA
Source organism: Alnus glutinosa (assembly GCF_958979055.1). Taxonomy (NCBI): domain Eukaryota; kingdom Viridiplantae; phylum Streptophyta; class Magnoliopsida; order Fagales; family Betulaceae; genus Alnus; species Alnus glutinosa. The sequence goes on along the minus strand of NC_084898.1, from coordinate 1,286,299 downwards.
GGGTCTTTGCTGCATATTCTGTACTGATCATAATCTCTTTTTCCTTCCCATAAAATCAGAGAACCGATCAGTCTCACCATGTCGCTTTCCTTTCATACGGTCTGGATCTCTTGTTAGGAGATCAACTGCTACGAACTATTCTACCGCCAATAAACGGGTAAGCACAAAAACCACCGGTTGCTCTAAAAGTAGACGGTAATTTCAGGAAATTCGGGTAGGGAATGAGAGGTAGGGTGCATGGATTGGGATGCCGGGTGAGACCCTGGGGTGCGAGATCCACCTACTCGGACACCCCGAGCCCCGCACCCCTCTCTCATTCCTTACCCAAACAGAAACTTCTTAACTCAAAAAAAAAAAATGTTTTATGTTTGCAGTACCCATCAGAGCCCCGGAGGTCAGTTTCATTGCCTATTCATGCTGAAAGAGACAGGTCAAAAGGTATTTTACAAAATTCTGGCAAAAGCAAAGGGCTGTTGAAGGCCTTGCTTAGCATGCACAAGTCCAAAAGAGAAGGCATATTATACAAATAGTTGGATGAGAATTGAAAGGAAGAACAGAAAGCAGCATGCTAGGAAGCAGAATGACCAACGCCATTGATGGTTCCTCCATATGCCTTTCTTACCTGACAATACGATTTTGCCACCAGTGCTTCCTTTCATTTGTAATTTGTACAAAGCATCTCCCTCCTGTTCAAGTCTCACATTGAACAAATCTGATTTGAATGTTTTGGGGAACTGCATATGTAAACTATACATAGTTCACGGAAATTATATTGCACAAATAGGGCACTTTAATATGCTTGTAGTTTCACGGTTTAAAATGGATAAGTATTCGCTGCAATTTGGTTACGAGCACAAATGAGAGCGGGCCTCTCAATGGGGTTACTTGCCAGGACAGATGCCCAGACAGTCTGAAGTGCAGAACCCACCTGCTCGGGCAACTAGACCCCATTAGAGTCCTCTCTCATATTCACCTGTCTCTAGTTTTATGATTTGTGCAATGGAAACCTAATGTATAGTGTTCAACTCCAATTTGAATCCTTAAGTTTGCCAACAAGCATAGATGAAAATGGTAACTATCTGTCATTGTCTTGATATGGCATTGTCATTTACACTTGCAATATAAAGACGCACGGTATTTCAATCATTTTGAATAATATGCTTTCTAATATGACATATACAAAGTTTGTAGCTCGAGATCGTAAATGGATTCAAGTACCATTCTCATCACCTCTTTCATGATCTTTTCTATAGGACTCCAGCCGTGACTTTTCTTTCTGTTACTTCAAAAGCAGCTGCTTCAGCTTCAGCCACTCAAATTAGGGCGCTATATATCACCTGATGTTCAAAGTCCTAGATCAAAACTAGGACGCTCTTCTATCTCCCTTGTACACGTATGCTCCTTAGAAGTCTTCTTCACGTTATCGATAGGGCCATAAGAAGAACAAGGAGTCGAGCTTGATTTACCAAAAGGGAAAGCTCCATCACCCCTTTGAGTCCCAGCCTCGACTTTGTCCAAACAAGGCTATACAACACAATTTGCAACAAAATACATTATTTCTAAACCAAGCTGAAGAGTTCACAAACAAGCAAGATCAAAATGAAATTCATAAAAAATAAATAAATAAATAAAGTAAAATAAAATAAAAATAAAAATAAAAAAAAGGAGGAAAAAAAGAAAAGAAAAAGAAAAACTGTAGACTGGTTAAAACATTTATGTAGATATATGTAGGATAGAAAAGCTAACTTAGACATCGCATGAGTATTTGGGTTCCAGACGTACTCAACAATATAAATCCCCCACTTGAGTTTGATTACATGTAACCTTTCCCACCTCTGAGGGTTAATATTCTTAAAGGTTTACTGCAGTATTAATCTTGGGCTTCACCTAATGTAAATTTTGCTTTTTGTGCTGATATCGATACAACTAAAGACAACAGAGCCCTCTTGGGACTGGATCTATACAAATTTAAGGATTTCTATATACAGAGTAGGTTTACTGATCTAGGATCCAAATAAAAGTAGAAAAGTGACTAATAGAGATATTAAAGAGAATTATGGCCTGGACCTGGTGGGAGTTTTCAAGATCGACATTCTTGGACGATTCACTGCCATTACAACTAGATACAGCTGCAGAATTCATTTCAGGTCAAGTTCTCATATAGTTAGACATTAAAATTTAGAATTGGAAAATGCAAAATGCGCGAAGTTATATTAAAACTTACCTTCACAAGATATAAGATCAGGAGAGTTCCCAATGTCTATATTTTCACTTGATTCCCAAATGCCCACATTTTCACTTGATTCATGAGGTCGCAAAGATGCTCTCGGCGGTTGAATATCTTCAGGAAAATCCAGTAAAACAATGTCTGAAACTTGAGGCTCCTTGGTAGAGGAACCCAGTTCCATTGTGCTATTATTCACATAATCTGCAACATTGCTTTCCTGAGCCGTAGGCTTTTGGAGGATGGACAAGATCTGATGGGCTGCACAAATTCAAGCCAGAAAATCACTGGCAGATAGGTTTAATACAGCGATGAGTTGATATCAGAAATGCAGCTTCATAAACTGTCGAATTGTCTTTAAAGTAATCCAGCCTAGAACATGACATAAACAGAGTATGTGTCTGTAATGACTCTGATGCCATTGGACATTCGAGCGTACGAGATATGCAGACAATACTCAGTTCTCTTTCAGTGCATGATGTATTATTGACTATTAAAAAAGTGAAACAGAAACGGATGCACTATGACCAAATAATTTAGTAGAACACTCATTGCCTCAACTTCAATTTTCAAAAGCATAAAAGAATACTAGAGATGCCTACAAAAGTTAAACGAAACATCCAATGAGTAGCAAGAAGCCTATAAACTCAACCCCCCATTTTGCTTAAATTTATGTGACCCAGCTAGCAGAAACATAGCAATTAGCTGCATCAAATTGTACATCTACCTTGGGCCTGGAGGTGGAAGGACATTCACATTTTAAAACTTTGTAGAGCTGTTATTACGTAGGATAGGAAGATATGCAGAAATTTGTATTATGTAAACAAAATCAAAGTGCCACAAAAAAGAAACAAAAGACAAAGAAGAAAACTTTTCAAATTTCACAATGTTCTGTGAAGCACCAAGTAACCTTTCACCCACCATCACGTATTGGCTTGTTTGTAGGAACTCTCCTGCTTAATTTGATCTCATCTACACTAGAGATGCTAAAATTTGAAACCGCGTCTTTTTCTAAACAAGCATTGTTTTGGGGTGCTCCTGTAGATTCAATCCAAAATATTTTCATGAGGGAAGATCAAGACCTGTGCAAAGATCAAAATGAAAATAAAAGAAAAAGAACTAGAGCCAATACCAAAACTCAAATGTATCTCTTATCACATGATACAAATACTGAAGATGCCAGTTAGCATAGCTTTCGACAACCCAACAACAAGATATATGAGAACTCAAAATTAGCTTTTTATAGCAGATCATACCTTCAGGTCTTGCACATGGCTCACCAACCTCCACCAAATATTTGGGTAGTTCCAGCAGACTTCCTGTTCTCACATCTTCTGATAAACTGAGGAATTTACGGCTCAGGATGGTTTTATCTTCATTTAGTAAGGTAACCTGTCATGCTTGACAGTATTACTTATTTGTAAAGGAATGATTACCTCTAATTACCATCTACAGTGTAACCTGCATCCCTTCATATTTACGGCAGGGAGCTTAAATTAAGTTCAAAAGGGGGGGAAAAAACCTGCATCTGGAAAGAACCACAAAATGAAACTTTCAGGATTCCACTGTGATACTTCTTGGTCTTTTGAATTATCTGACCAGTATATAGAGCATGCCATTCTGCATTGCAAAGGAAATAACAGCATGAGGAAAATCAGTCGGACAACATTCACAATATAACTGAAAGGTATTTCTAGAAGTTCAAATGTAACTACAAGTGTCGCTCTTTTATCCCTACAAAATGAAACAAATACCAAAATATGCACACTATTGCGCATAATCTGTTGTAAGCTAAGCAATCTAATTTCATGACCTATAAGATTCTCAATTTTTCTAATTTATATATTGAGATAAGACCAGTCTTTGAGACTACAGAGACCATTATGAGAATTATTTCAGATCCTAACCATTTAATTTGTTTTAAGGAGCAGCAGTGGACCAAAAACATTGTTACAAAAAGCTTCATTTAGGGCTGTAGCCCATGTCAAAAAGTGAATGCTTACCACTTTGAAAAATCACAAGAAGGCTAATTAGGAGAATGGGAAAATATTTAGCGTAGGTATTAAAATGAAAAATCAGAACAATAAGAGATCACAGGATAGATGTTACATGCAATGATGATAGATGAAACCAAGCATCCTTCAAAGAATTCAGATGACAATAAAACTAAACTATAGATTTTATCTTTATATTTTTTTCTTCCTGAAAGACAACTATTAAACAACCAACATGAGAAAAGTACCAAGTTGATGAAAAACTAATCATACTAACCTTTTACAACAGATTTTTTGTCTGTACGACACACCTCTTGCCCATGCATCAACCCTGATTTTTGAATAATATTGCCATCATTCCCTTGAATATTCAAATCCATTAGAGGTTCATGGTTTCCTTCATGTTCCCCAATTTCAATCAAATGACCATCAAATGCTATTGATTCACCAGATTTTATAACTTCATCTTTTTTTAGAAACCTGCTATCTAAAAGTTTCCTGCTTGCATCATACAGCAACACCTGAACAGGGACGCAGAAAGGAAGTGTAAGCATCATTATGGACAGAAAGCCAGTGAAACAAAGGAAATAAATTAAAGTCAATCTATCTGCAATTTATTTTATTAAGTAACAAGGGATGTGTAATTGCATGGTTGATTAGTCAGATATGGAGTGGGTAACAGGTAAAACTGAAACTACTGATGAGAAAGTTTAAGGGAATATGTTTTTTGCCAAGACCAACAAACAAGATAATTATCATGTGAATAAGAAAGACTATAGCTCTGATAATCAACCTGCCTCCCCAGGGAGCCGCAGATAGTAAGTCGCAAGAAACCATCATGATACTTCTTGGCTTTTTGAGTTAATTGTGTAGTGTAAAGGACCTGCCATTCTGTCATTAAGAAGAGAACATGTTAACCTGGATGGAAAAAACACAAAAAATAAAAAATAAAAATAAAAGTCATGCAATAAATCCCAAGGGAGATCCATGGTACTCCTGCAATATAAAGTAAAGATAATAAAATCCAAGACACAATCAAACAAACAATTGGGTGTGTGTTCTGTTGTTTCGACTGTCTTGATGATTTGAAACATACTAATGAAATTAAGCGAGTCCAATTTGTGTAAATGCAAGACTCCTAACAGTACTATTTTTGTTCCATTATTCTCACATATTGATCTTTTGACATGTTGCAATGTCAGTGCATGACATTCACAATTATGTTTGTATCAGAACTTGGTCTCCATACAACAGTGTGTAAATAGCTGTCAGCTTCAAACATAACACAAGATTATTGAAATCCCAATGGCCTTATAAATCTAAAACATTATACATGATGAATATGGACAGCTCAATTACACAGTAGTGAATTGTTGGTTAGCATTATTTTGATTCGTAAAGCATTCCAATCGAACTTCTATGTGCATAGAATATATGGATGGGGAACATGCTTGGTGAAATGTTTTACTTCAGTTTATTTCAATTAAGAGCTTACTGTTTTACTATTTCAATTGAGTCGCTCGGCCACTTTTAGGACCTAAAACTCTGCTGATGAGCTCTCAAGGGTCTCTAACTGATATAAATGCAGCAGGTAACTCCCAAACTAACCTCTTAAGCTAGGTTTTGCTTTATCTGGACTACTCTCTGGTGCCCCATGCTTGTCCAGTTTACTCTTCTCGAAGTCTCAAGTGAAAATCAGCTATGATGTTATGCCAATGGAGTATCATATTTAGTATCATATGTAAGGGAGCAAAATTTAACTCTAGAACAACACCAAAAAGATTGGGCGATTAACTGGGAGGCCCTCATATTGCAGATATCTGAAACCACAAACCTAAGACAATAGTTACAAACCCCAAAAATTAAGACAAATATTGCAGTTATAAGGGCATAGAAGACAAGTGTCATACTGGAGTTTATCGATATGACAGAGGGGAAAAGGTGAACGTACTTTAAAGCAACTGAAGGAGGGAGAATTTATTAAACAATTATAGTGCAAGAATTAATGTTCATACTGACCAACCTTTTCCAACATGTTTACTGAGGTCAACATAGTTCTCTTGTCTATGCGTTGTCCCGGTTTCCTTAGAAACATTGCGATTGTCTCCTTGAACATTCAAATCCGTAAAAGGTTTAAGTTCTCCATCATGTTCTCCAATTTCAACCAATTGCCCATCAAAAGCTATCGATTCACCCGACCTTATTACTTCATCTTTTTTAAGGAACCTGCTATTTAAGAGTTTCCTACTAGCATCAAAGAGCATGACCTGAATAGAGACCCCAAAAAAGAGATTGTTAGAGTCAGCTGTTTTCCATCAAAATAAAGTGAACCTCTCTGCATCACATGAATCACTAAACAAAGATGTCTACTGACATCATTGAGGAGCGACTTAAGGAGTCCCTATCAGGCAATAAGATAATTAACAACTTAGAAGAGGACCTGGAGAATGGCTGATTTATAGAATGGTTTACTTATTGAGATCAACAATCATGATGATTGGACTTGTGAAGAAGAAATTAATTGGAAATAGGAAAGTCAACCTGCCTCCCAAGGGATCCACATGCTACAAGCTGTAAAAATCCATCATGATACTTTTTGGCCTTTTGAGTTACTTGAGAAGTGTACAGAACCTGCCACTCTACATTGCAAAGGGTATCACGTTAAACAGGTAAAACAAAAATAGGAGAGAGGAATATACATAACAGAATGCAATGAATCCCAGGGGCAGGTTATTGAAGTCACTTGAGCCTTTCTCATTCCCAAAATGCACCTCAAAGAAAGAGGTTTGCTCAAGACTTGTAAAGCCCACAACCCAAGCAAACCTTGGCAATGTGGGACTCTTAACACGCCCCCTCACGTGTGGCATCTTTTTGAACAAACACGTGTTTAACATCGGGAGGGAAGGCTCAACATTGTCCAAGGGCTTGTGGCTCTGATACCATATTGAAGTCACTTGAGCCTTACTCATTCCCAAAAGGCACCTCAAAGAAAGAGGTTTGCTCAAGGCTTATAAAGCCCACAACCCAAGCAAACCTTGGCAATGTGGGACTCTTAACACAGGTAACATGAAGCAACTAGTACCAGTTTGACAATTAATCAACTTCTTGCCATTATAGGAAAGACATAATTTTGTAAGTCATATTACTATTTAGCCATTGCACCAAAAAAAAAAAAAAAAAGTGTCCATTGAAGGTGCAGCAGCAAATTCACAAACTAACCTGCGATACTTGGTTTTGTTGTATTTGGACTACTCTGTGGTGCTTTATACTTGTGCAGTTCGCTCTTCTTGAACTCTGAACCACAAGCAACTTTTAGAAGTATGGCAGGCAATAAGCTCATGTACGCACAATGCTATGTAATGCAAAATGCCGTTTTTATGTGGGGAATCCTCACCTGCCGAGTGACTCAAACAATTGGTGTTTTAACTGTAAAAGCCAATGATAAAGTGAATTGCATCTGAACTGGATTTTTTCACCAAAAAGTTAGGTTGCCCAGTTGCTCTATACTACCTTAAATATGATCCATTAATTTATGCACCATATACCAAATATCCTCTTATACTAGCCTGAACAACTTGACTAGGAATTATGAAAAACGCAGACATGAAATGCTGTTTTAAATTAATGATCATGTTTATGTGAGTCATTATGCTAACCTCTTATAATTTTATGTGAAGGGCTCAAAGTTGGTCGTGCTTTATTCTTCTCCACATCATTCTTTCTACCTTCTGAACAAAATTAAAAATTAAAAAAAATAGAGAAAAGAACACCAAAAATGCACCCAAAAAAAGTTCTTAAGCAAAACATAAGAAACCCTTAAAGAAGAAATTGTTATGACAATACCAAAAGAAACTGAATGATTCCTGAACTTTTGTCTTTGCAGCAAACTGGGTTTCTCAGTGGTTTTCTTATCACTTCCTTGTGAATTCAAATCAGATAGTGGTTTATGATCTCCCTCGGGATCACCCACATCAACAAGACTAGCATTGAATGTCAGTGTTTCGCCCGAGCTAACTACTTCATCCTTCTTCACGATCCTACATTCCAAGAGCTTCTCGCAATCATCATAGAGCATGATCTGTGTGCAACAATTCACAAAGTGCAACGAAGGACCAAAAAAAAAAAACCTCGGATTAGTATCCTCCAGATTTTCTAAGGTAAATCCAGGGTGAAATTCTTCAAATCTTAACCATTTATTTCTAAATTAACTGGTTCAGATTTTGCCCATCTCAGCATTTATCACCTTTGGAAGATCCTTAATTTCTTTAATTCATTGTACCTCACTAAGTTGAACGTTGAGCGACAAAATTTGATTGATTTTGTTAAAATATTAATTAAATGATTAAATTTTTTATTTTTTATCGACTTAAATTTTTAGAATAAAGAATAATTTAACATTGTATTAAAGTAGAGATTTTGAATTTGAACATTTTTTTATAATTTACCTCCCATTTATATTATATGCTGCCTGAAAAAGATTTTGAGCTCACACATAAAAAAAAGAGTTTGAATATTAATTAAATAATTAAATTTATCATTTTTAATCATCTTAAGCAGTGATTTATCACGACTTAATTATAAAAACAATGCTTAATTTTAAGAACTCAACAATAGAGTTATCCAAACCAGCAATCTTTCTGCTTCACTAAATAATTTTACCAAAATTTTCAAGGAAAACACAAAACATTACTCTTTAACAAAGCCATAGAAATACAAGATAAATGCAGTTTCAGATCTTGATTTCGGTCCAGAAAATGAACAGCCGCGCTTTCTAAGTTTATAAGCACATGGATTACACTAATTTCTATAAAACTCAATCATTTTAGCTCAAAAGAAAAAAACTGCGCTAAAAATCAAGTAAAAAATCTCGTCAAATTTGATAAATTAAAGAATTCAAAAAAATACCTTGTTGGTAGAGATGTGGAGCTCTAAGAAACCGTCCTGGTAAACTTTGCGCTTCTGCTTCGTGTGCTTTGTGTAGGTCACGTTCCAGCGCTTCACATTCGCCATTGTCAGAATCCCGGATCTGAGGGCCAACCAAATTGACCAACAAAAAAAAAAGGTTCGAAACTCGGATCCCCAAAGGAGAGGGTTTTCTTTTGGTTCTGAGTGGCGGGAAGTGGAACAGCTTGGGTTGGTGGAATTGCGGACGGGGACGACGTCGTTTAAATGCAACTTCGTGATTTATGGGAAATACGTGGGCTTGTGGATAAGAGTTCATTTGTGGGCTGGGGCACGTACTTTAATCTTGCTCGGTCATTAATCAAACGACTCTTATAAAAATATATATTTAATATGATTATAGTTGACTTATATTACATAAAGCATTCTTAGTAGCCTCAACAAAATAATTTTTAACTATTTTGGTGAGCCAATTTAATAAAAATACTAAAAAATCACTCACAGCAGTCTTACCAATTTATTTTTTTTCCCAGTTAGTGCTTCTTCTTCTCCTTCGGCCGAATCAATCTTACTTACTTCATTTTTCTTTGTTTTTTTTTCTCTCTCTATATATGGTTATTTTTTAAGCAGGAGCAAAAGAAGCAGACAAACAACAATTAGGTTAGATCTATTTCATTTTTTTTAATTAATTATATATCTGTATTATAAGAATATTCGATCAATTGACTATTTCGTGCTCAATGAACCATTTCGTCATGCATGAATGCGTTTGTTTTGTGCTCCAAGAATTTTTCCAAATTTTGGGAAATTTAAGTTTATTGAGTTCGTGACTTTCCACATTTTGGTTAAAGATAGTGTGGATGTTTTAGTTGACTCCATTTTGGTTATAATAAAAAGGAAGAACACAAATATCATAGTTGAACTTTTGTCCCTAGTTGTTCACAAAGTTTTTGTTCTCTGTTTTGTTGATTTGTTGGGACTATTCTGGTTTGACACTTGTGTGCTTAGTTGTTCACATAGTTTTTGTCCTCTGTTTTGTTGTTTGTATGGTCTTTTACGACCCTTTGTTTGTACTTTGATGTTTGGTTAGTAATAAAATGTTCACTTATTCATCCAAAAATATCATAGTTGAACTCCATGTAATATTAAATAATTAACACACCACAGGTTGAAAGAAATAGTAACTAAGGCTGAGTTTTGAGTTCTGAATTACCTTGAGAAATATTGTTCACATATGGTATTATATTTAGAAAAATATCCTTAATATATATATAGCAGCTTCAAATGGTTTAGTCACCTAAAGCATACTTGAATATATGCAATTCCTTAAAAAAAAATTATAGGATGAAATTGGATCAAATGGGATTGTCTTAAACTTTTCTTTTACCCTAAACAAACAGATCCATAGTTGGACACTGTTTTATACATTCTTTCGTGGGCTGGAAAGTGGTTTGATATTCAAAAGTACGTAGCGTGTAGCAAAAGAAAATATTCAGGGTTCTGATTTTGATGTTTGTTCTATTGTCTAGCTCTCCTTGTTTCTAACACCAACTTATTGAATCCCTAATCAATTTTTTCTTTAGCTAGAATAAGGTGAAATTTTTTAATCCAGATACATGTGTTACATCATTGTTTGTGGTGTTGCAAGTACATTGTTCTGTTGGATTTTTTCTTGCTTAATTTTTTTCTGGATTTGAACAATTAGTGTATTATATTATAGGGGTGACTCACAACTAGGCCTATGATGGAAAATGTCAATGAGTCACATGACAAGCTTGCAACACCATCTACAAATGTTGAAACTCTCTTGCCTTCCTTGTAAACAGAATTGGATCCCACGAAAAAGAAAAAGAAAAAATCAGAAGTTGTGAATCAGTCAGTTGTATGGCCGCACTATACAAAAGTGGAACCAATTGACAAGGAAACCCCTAAGGCAGCATGCAATTATTACAATAAGATCTTAGGGTGTCATTGGAAAAATGTCACTTCAACTTTGATGACTTACCTTACCTCTAACTATCCAACCTCTCCACTTAGACAATCTGGAAAATTCAATGTATCTAAAAGTCTAACTCTATTGCAACAGTCATTTAAGAAAATGCCAGAGGGCGCTAGTAGCAATACTAACCAATTGGGATTTGTGAAGTATGATCCGATTAAAGTAAGGAAATTGGTTGTTTAATATTTTATCAACGAGGAGTTGCCTTTTAGGCATGTTGAGAGTAGCGGGTTTAAAGAATTGATTAATGGAATTAAACCAAGGTTCAATTTACCATGTCGCATAACTCTATAAAAAGATTGCATGAAATTATATGTGGAACAAAAACTTAATTTGAATGCTTTTTTAAGGGGTAAAAAAATTTGCATCACTACTAATATATGTACATCTCTTCAAAATTTGAACTACATGGTTGTTACCGCTAGATGCATAGATTTTGATTGGAGAATGCATAAGAAAATAATCAAATTTAACTTAATTTCAAGTTATAGGGGTGAAAATATTAGAAGAATGTTGGAGAATACATTGATAGAATAGGAGATTGAATTAGTGTTCACTATTATAACTAATAATGCTACAGTCAATGATGTGGCAATTGGTTAAATGAAAAGAAAGTTGACGGACAAGAGAGATATTATTTTGGAAGGTGAATTCCTTCACATGCGGTGTGCCGCTCATATATATTAAATCTTGTTGTAAATGAAGGCTTCAAAGCATTGAGTAATTGTGTTTCTAATATTAGGAACGCAGTGAAAGTTGTGAGGTCTTCACTGCAAAGAATGACAAAGTTTAAAGAATGTATAAAGTGTGAAAAAATTCAACGTACAAAGACGGTATCTCTAGATGTTCAAATGTTTAGTGCGACTGAGAAGTACCAAAAAGTTTCACTTGACTTGGGGAGGAAGATGGTAATCCTTTTGTTGTTCCTAGCGATACTCCGTGGGAAAATGCTAGGAAATTTGTGAAGTTTTTGAAACCTTTTTATGAAGCCACATTGAAGTTTTCTAGTTCAACTCATGTCACCGCTAACTCATATTTCATTCAACTTTATATTATTCAAAAGACATTGGCTGATGGATGTATGAGTTCTAATCATATTCTTAATGCAGTGAGTTGGGATAGGAAAAAAAAAGTATAAAAAATATTGGGGGACTATGGATAAGATTAACTTATTGTTGTATGTCGCTCATGTTATTGACCTGCGCACTAAGTTAAAGGCGTTAATTACAATATTACTTGGTAAAATGCAGTGGCCCTGAGTGGGCGAAACAAATCGAGACAAATGTGAAAGACCTTTTGAACCATTTGTGGGAGCGATACAGTAAATTATGTGGGGGGGGCTTTGTCTCGCTCGGATGCGGGTGTGGAAAGTTCAACTATTACTTCTATAGATGTTAGTGGTGATAACGATGATGATACACTTACAGAGATGGAATATTGGATCCAGTTCACCCAACACATTGAGGAAGTGAACAACTTGGAGTGTCTGACGGAGTTGGATCGTTATTTTTTGGATGGGTATGAAGCAACAACAAAAGATTTTGACATCTTACTTTGGTGGAAGATTAATGCACCCAAATATCTTATACTCGCAGAGATATCTCATAATATATTGGTCATTCCTATTTTCATAGTTGCATCTAAGTCTGCATTTAGCAACGGAGGACGTCTATTAGATACCTTTAGAAGTTCATTATTTCCATTGACAGTTGATGCCTTGATTTGCACACAAGACTGGTTAAAGGGCAATCAAGACTTGGAGAATGAGAAGATTATTGAAATCATTAATGAGCATGGTAAATATAAAATTGTTATAAATTCATTTTACTTTTCATTATTATTTATTTATTTAATTCATTTTTTTTTCCTTCTATTGTAGTTATAGATGATTGAGAGCAGAGTTACAGAAAGCCAGAAACAGGACCATGCTTGGATATGTTCATTGTTTAATATGTTTATGAACTTTTGGTTATAAACTTTTTAAATATGTTTATGGATTTTTGGTTGTTGGTTTGTTTAAAAACGGTGGTTGAATTTTAATAGACTTACTTTTAATCATTAAATTTCAGGTTTATGAAGGTTTGAATTATTCAGCATTGGAATTTACAGAAATTGATCAAGGGTTGATGGTTTTGTGGCCTTGTGGGTGCTTACTGCTCTGTTCATTGTAGTTTGTTGTTGCTGTGTTTTGTAGTGTGATGCTTCTGTGCATTGCAGTGGTGTTGGTTTTGTTTTTTTGGGTTTCTTTTGTGTATTATAAGGACTTCTTGATTGAGTTTGCTGGTGTGTTTTTACAATTTGATTGTTTTGTTGTTTTAGTTTGTTGCTATTTGTGAATAGCTAGCTTAGTGTTTAGTTGATGCTACTGTTTACTGTTTAGGTGGTGTGATATAGTCTGGAGTATATATTCTCTTGTATTTGATCTTTATAAAGAATTTGATTCATAAAAAATAAAAAAAATAAAAAAAAAAAAGTTTCATTTGAGATTTAAGATTTTTGCATCCCTAATTTAATTTCTTGATTGAATTAGGCCCAATACCTTAAAAATAGCTAAAACCGTTTAAAAAAAAGCCCAAAAAAATTTAAATGAAGTCCAAAAAAATAGGTTCAATACCTAAAATAGGCCCAAAAAGAAATTTTTATTTTTATTTTTTAAAAAAATTTCTTTACGTGGTTTGGATAACCGGTTTCACTTGGGTAATCGTGTACCCTCCGGGTAACCGGGGTACCCGGTTCCAGAGCCGGTTATTGAAAATCAATAATCGGATACCTCAGAGTCAGTTCCCGGTTATTGCCTGATAACCGGGAACTGGCTCCGGGTTTACACCCATGCTTCCAAGTCTTTTATTCCATCATATCTCACCAAAACCTTCTTCTATCTTGTGCAAGTGTTGTCCAACCCAAAATTTTTCTATTGTTGTATTATTTCATAAATAATTACATTTTTCCATTTAGCTTTGATATTTCTTCTACTTTTGGTTGTAAGTCCTTGGGCTAGTGCAACTTTGTTGCACTATTTGAGAATCGGTTATTCATAATATTTGGACATCGTATTTCTTTACAGTTATGAGTTTCAATAGTTACTAATTGTCTAAGGCGGTGTGGTTGTGGTTATAAAAATTTGATAACCGCTTGTACACCCCTACTAGAAGCAGAAGGCACCTCTTGTCGGACTTGGTTTAAGTGGTATAAAACGAAAATTATGACATTTTTGATATAATGCTTAGCTTAGGTTGTCGTTGGATAGTTCATAAACCAAGTTTGGATGAAAGAAACTTCTGAATGTATTTATGATATTGTTTTGTTAGAGCAATCTGTTCAATTTCTCTAATTGAGTTATAAAAGTATTATTGTATTATTGAAAAAAATAATAATAAAGAAAGGGCAAGCGTGCAATGTCGTATAACTGTAGGCCTTAGTGATTTTGGGCCTGTTTGGTAAGTAATTATGTTGTGGAATATTTATGTGTTGTTTAGTAAGAAATGATTGATGTGATATAAAATTTGAGAATGTTTTATAGAAAAGTGAAAAAATTTTGTTTTGTAGTGAGTTTTTTTTATTTGAATAGTAATAAAATATGATTGATGTGATATAAAAAGTGTAAAAAAGTTAGAATGTTTTTTATTTGATTTTTTTTAGAGAAGCGAAAAGAAAAAAAAGGGAGAGTTGAGAATGGTTATATATATATATATATATATATATATATATATGATAAATAGCAAGAGTGATGGCCAACTAGTAAAAAGCAAAAGAGGGTGCGTTTAAAATTCACGATTTTAAAGATAAATTATGATTTTATTAAATGCTTAATTATATTTTTAAAAAATTTATTTATAAATTGTACGTTTTGAAATCGTAAATCTAAATGGGTACGTATGTTATTACACGTATCCACCCAAAAAAAAAAAAAAAAAAAAAAAGTTAAAATGTGAGAAAGAAAATTTATCCATGGGGAGCATCATTCTACTGTGATGAAGAGAGTATACAAGGGTATGAGATCTAACACATGCGAGATCTCCAGCCACCCGCCATATATAGGTCTGATCATGAGTATTAGCTAAATTAAACCCACAAAAAAAAAAAAAAAAAAAAAGAAGAAGAAGAAAAGAAAACAAAGAAAAAACAAATTTGATAAGTACTGGGAAGTTAAAATCAACCCTAATTCTTAAAGGACATTAATTGACTAATCATGATAAATAAATAAAAATGCTAGAAATTACATTTTTATTCCACAATATTGATGTGACAAGCTCAACAAATTTTTGATTTTTTTTTTAGTAGTTCCATATATCGTATTTTTATCACAAAACTATACCACAATGTCGACGTGGCAATACCAACCAACTCTTAAATTTTTTACTCCAAAAAAAGACTTTTGAAATTTTTTTTTGGGAAAAGTATACATAACCCCCTCAAACTACCACCTCATTGTCAATGTACCCCCCAAACTACCAATTGTGTCAATATCCCCCCCTAAACTATCAAAAAATGTCAATGTCCCCCTAATGACAAAAATGCCCTTTATAAAATTATTAAAACAAAATAAAACTAAAAAAATATAAAATAACAAAAATTTCTTCCAAAAAATAATAAAAAATTTAAAACTGTTTTTTATTTTAAAAAAAATTATAATTTTCAGTTTTTTTTTTTCCTTTTTTTTTCTTTTTTTTTTAAAAAAAATTGTTCTTTTTCGTTTTTTTTTATTTTAATAAAAACTGGTTTTTTTTAATTTGTTTTATTTTTTACAAAAATAAATAAATTTCTGTTATTTTTTGTTTTTTGTTTTTTTCTTTTACAAAAAATTGTTCTTTTTCGTTTTTTAATTTAATAAAAATTGGTTTTTTTTTTCTTTTTTTCATTTGTTTTATTTTTTATTTTTTAAAAAAATAAATTTCAGTTATTTTTTGTTTGCTTTTTTTAAAAAAAAAAAAAAAAAAAATTGTTCCTTTTTCGTTGTTTTTTTTTTTTTAATTTTAATTTTTAGTTTTTAAATTTTAATTTTTTAGTTCTAGTTTTAATTTTTTGAATTTATGAGGACATTTTTGTCTTATTCAAAAAAAATTAAGGTCATTTTTGTCTTTTTGTTGTTCTTAGGGGGACATTGACATTTTTTGGTAGTTTAAAGGGGGACATTGACACAATTAGTAGTTTGGGGGGTACATTGACAATTGAGTGGTAGTTTGAGGGGGTTATGTGTACTTTTCCTTCTTCTTTTTTTTAAAAAAAAAACGAAGAATGTTGGTTGAGCTGCCATGTCATCATCGTGGGGAATACATTGTGGGATAAAAATGTAGTTTCTAGCATTACTACATCAACATGCATGTGATTGTCATATCAAAATTATGGGATAACTATAAGATAAAACTGTGATTTTTAGCATTATTAAAACAAATATTATCAATTAATATCAAGATGAATTTTAATAATCACAAATTTATACATCAAGATATTGTTTCATGGTTTATCTAATAATTATATGCTTTTCCCAATATTAAGAGACTAATTATCCACGGATCTTACCATCTTATATATATTATAATTAATTAGGAGTTTTTTTTTTTTTTTTTTTTTTTTTTTTTTTTTTTTTTAAAAAAAAGTACAACAGTAGTCAAGCATACAAGAAGAATTCAAGGAACTTTAAAAGAGAAAGAAAAATTCATTCCAAAACAGGGAGGAATGGACGAACTAGAGGTGAGAATGCAGCTAGAGGTAAATCTAGTCACGGCCCAATCAGTCACATAGTGAGCGCAGAAGTTTGCACTTCGGTTGATGTTACTAGCAGACCAGCTAGTAGTAGGGGAAAGTGTTAAAATAAACTCCGATATGATTGACGAAATACGCCAGTCTTGAGTAATCGTAGGATTATTGATGGCAAGGTTGACTATCAATGAATCACCTTCAAAAGTTACACGGGACAGCCCCATAGATGAGCACAGTGTAGCTGCAAGAAGAGCTGCGGTTGTTTTTCCATACAACGGGGTGCAAGGGGGACTAATTCTCGTCAAAACTTGAATAATAGCACCTGTAGAATCTCGACAAACAGCTGCCTGCGCTGAGAAATTCCTACGGATTGCTGTATCATAATTAATTTTGAAGCAAAGAGGAGCAGGCTTAGTCTAGACCTGGAGAACAAGAGAAATTTTGTTTGACCAAGCCCGGAAGTGTGTCCGAGATGAACGGTTAACATCAGCTGAGATTGATAAAGCATTCGGAATCCAACCCTAATGATGAGCTTTGTTTCGAGAGTGCCATATACGATCACAAGCTACCATTGCAAAAATTTGGAATAGATGAAAATCTTCAGGAGGAATACCTATTATTCCCGAATGAAGAATAATATTTAGCCAATTAGAAATTTCAGAGATACAGAGGGCAGTAATGTCCAATGGCCAGAAAGAGTTCCTCCAAATGAACTTCGCAATAGGGCATGAGAAAAAAAGATGAAGCTGTGAATCTGTTGAAGCAGAACATAGAGAGCATGAGGAATCCCTCTGAGAAGTGACAATAGATTGTGCAATACGATCCTTGGTGGGGACAATGTTCCAGACCATTTTCCAGAGGAAAAGTTTGAGTCTATGATTTAGCTTCAGCTAGGGTTGGCAATTTTTGACACGACCCGCGAATCCAACACGAACACGACACGAAAATTTCGGATTTGGGTTTATAGTAATCGGGTTCGGGTCATAATCGGGTTAACCCGATTATGACACGACTACAACCCGTTTGTAAAAAAAAAAAAACTGAAACAAAGAACAAACCTAGCAGCTGCAGGCCCGCATCTTTTCTTTTCGGTTTTCCTTTTCACTTTCTTTCACTTAGTTTCACGCCTCCTCTCCTACGGTCTGAATCAGCCGTTTCAACTTTCATTGGTTTCATAATCATGCCTCCTCCGAAGCTCCGATCCCCAGACCCTGACTCCCTAAGCTATCGTCGACCCACTCGTCGTCGTCGTCGATCGAGCACTGGTTGAACCGGAACGCCCTCCTGATGGCCTCGCTGAGATGGTTGAAGAAGTTAGAAGTTGCCCGAAATCCAAGTCCAATCCGAACGGTCGCCTTCTGCATCTCCCTCCTCTGATTCGTTTTGTTGTTGTGGATCTTCTTTGATGATCTTCTTTGTGGATCTTTGAGATGGGGCGTGAGAGAGGTGGACAGAGACAAAGGAGGAGGAGCAGCAGCGTTGAGACGAGGAAGAAGACGAAGTCACAAGGCACAACGGGTTACCCGGGTCGTGTTCGGGTAACTCGTTTAACAATAAGGTCGTGTTCGGGTTTGAATATTCAACCCGATTAATAATCGGGTCGGGTTCGTGTTGAACCCGAATATGTAATCGGGTCAGTCGGGTCGACACGAACCCGACCCGCTGACCCGGATTGCCAACCCTAGCTTCAGCTTCCACAAACCTTTCCAACTGCTAGGAGTAACAGGCGAAACTGGAGGGGATCGAGAGGAAGAATATAAATGATGAGCCGTCTTGGTAGAGAAAACCCCTGAAGCCGATGCAATCTAAATAAGAGAATCAGACATAGCTTGAATAGAGACTTTAAGAATTTCTGAAACTGTTCCGGGGGCAAAAAGAAAAAGTAGTAGAGAAAAATTCCAAGTTAAATATTATGGATGGATAAGATCCGAAATCGCCAAAGGGTATTCCAAGCAGAGTCTTGGAACTCGAGGTACATGTTGGAAATTGGGTAAAGTAGGAATCCACGGCGAATGCCAAATATCCAGAGAACTTGAATTATGAGGTATATAACAAGAACCCGACTTAAGCAAAGGGACAACAGATGTGATGCCATTCCAGATATAGGAACCTGTGCTTAGAGGGTAGGAGAGTAGAGTTCCATATTTAATATATTTCTCCTTGAAGAGGGGAATCCAAAGTGCATCATGATTTACCAGAATCTTCCAACAAAGTTTGGCAATAAGGGAAACATTGATATCTTTCATTAGATGGAAACTCAAACCACCCTGATCTTTTGGCAGACAAATCGAATTCCACGACTTCAGAGAAAGATTATGAGCGTTATTAACAGGGAAACCCCACCAAAAATTCCTGAAAGCAGTATATAGTCGATGGCAAAAGATGTCAGGGAACAGAAAAGAACTCATTGCATAAGAAGGGATAAAGGAAGCTACTACTTTAAGCAAAACCAATTTCCCAGCCTGTGATAGAGTTTTAGATCTCCATCCTTCTATTTTCCCTTTGACCTTTTGGAGAATATCCAAAAAAGAAGATTGTTTAGAACGGCCAAAAAACATAGGTAGGCCCAAATGCTTGGTAGAAATAGGAGTCTCAGCATAGGGGATAATATCCAGAATACTGGCTTTGGTAAATGCAGTAGTATTTGCACTGTACAGAATATTTGATTTATCCGTATTAACCGTCTGACCCGACCAAAGACTATATTGAGTTAAACAATCCTTAATAATACCAGCTTCCAAAGAGGTGGCATGTGTAAAGATAATCAGATCATCCGCAAACAGAAGATGATTTAAAGGAAGACATCTCCGAGAAATCTTAAATCCCTGTAGACTTTGATGTAGGAGTCTGGAAATTACCTCAGTACCTAAAATAAATAGAAAAGGCGAAAGTGGATCACCTTGACGTAAACCACGAGAAGGCCGAAAATGACCAAAAGGGGATCCATTCAGCAGAATTGAGAAAGAAGAAGTAGAGATACAAATTCGGATCCAATTAATCCATATTGGGTTAAAACCCAATTTCTCCATAATAATCATGAGGAAGCCCCACTCCATTTTATCAAAAGCTTTTTCCATATCAATATTTACAGCCATTAAACCACCTCTTCCCTTTTTATTCTTGAGAGAGTGAAGCATCTCATGGGAAAGAATAGAATTATCCTAAATATGACGACCTGACACAAAAGCAGTTTGCAATGGAGAAATAATCTTCGATAAAAGGGGCTTGAGTCTGTTAGCCAATATCTTAGAGATAATCTTGTAAATAATGTTACGAAGACTAATAGGCCGAAAATGATGAACAACAGAAGCTCCTAATCGCTTTGGGATTAAACCAATGAAAGTATGATTCCGTTCTCTAAGCAATGTGTTAGAATCAAAAAAATTACCAACAGCTAGCAATACCGTAGTCTTGATAGAGTCCCAATATTTGACATAGAATGTTGCAGGGATCTTTGTTAATTAAGTTCCGACATGAATATGTGTTGAGTTCCATATTAGGTATGTTTAATTGGTGGAATTAGGTTATATGAGTGATTTTAAAAAGTCTAATAATAACTAATACTTTTAAGGTTATATCTAGCAAATATGTGATTAGTGTTTTATAGTGCTTTCTTAAATAATCATTAAGAGTATCAGAATCTTATTGAGTGGAGAAGATTAGAGCACCTTTGTAAAATATGGTTGCATGAAAAAGTGATTAAGATGAGGGAGCTACAACTGTAACTTAATTTTATATCCCCAAATTCATTATGTTCCATGAAAATTATTTCAACACCTTTAATTAATGCGTTTCATAGTTATCTCAGTTTGTAAAATAATTTTGTTTTGTTCCATGATATATATCATTTTTTGACCAAAAAATTGTTCATTTCTATTAAATTGAAATAGGGCTGATTTTTTTTTACAGAACTTGTGAACCCAACCTGAATCTAACAGAAAATTAACGGGTTAGAACATGGGATTTGACCCATTTAATTTAGGGTGGACCTATATAATCTTATACCCATATCTCGATATGACCTGAATCTAACACGCAATATAAGAGCTGGCAATTGTTGACATAACCAGCAAACCTGACACGAATTCAATGAGAAATTAGCGGTTTAGAGTTTAAAAATCTTACCCATTTAATTAAATGAGTCACATTAAAGTTGATCTCTATAGTTTATATATAAATTATACTATGTCTCAATACAATTTAAACTTGAAAAAAAAAAAAATTTTACCATTTTAACTTGAAATGAAGAGGACCATACTCCTATTATTTGGCACAAAGACACTTAATAAAGGTGTGGTTAACTAAATTATTAGTGAATAAGTGCTCCACTAAATAAAGAATGAGAAAAAGAAATAACACTCGGAACGTCATATCATGTTGTCAAATGGAATGATTCTTCTTTTCTTCCAATTTGATGGCTTTGTCCTTAGCTTGATATCAATTCAAGTATCCTCACATATTTTAAGAAGGATTCTGAGTTTCAATCTCCTATAAATGCATCGTAGGTTGTAGCTATTATATATGCTTCCCGACATAGATTTTTCCTCAACGTACGTAGCTATATATGTTTCCAATCAGCCCATCTTCTTTTCCTCAAACAATCAACTTTCAACGCTTGGAGATACCAAAATTAATTGGAAGCATGTAATGTCAATTATATCCCCCACAAGCATGTATGTTTACACTTAATTGGGGTGTAGGCTTTGGATAAGGGTATATAATAAGAATTTGTATACATAAATATTATTGTATCATTTTTCGTAATTATGAAAAAAAAAATGAAAAGAAAGAAATTAAATCTCTATTTGATGACTTCTTGACTTGTACTCGATCATATTATATGGATTCTGTAATTAATAATCATTTTGTTTATTGTTAGAGGTGGTAATCAGTGCGAATTATGATAAGTAATTTTTCTGCAAGAGTAATATTATATAGGGATAACTTCATAAAATGGTATCGAATTATACGGCGTTTTGAAATACAGATACTGAACTAGCAAATGTCTCAAACTGGGGTATCCAAGTTTCCAAACGTCTCACTTAAGGGTACTTTGTTTAACAGCAAATCATATCGGAGTTACCTTTAAGTGAGACGTTTAAAAACTTGGATACTCCAGTTTGAGACATTTGCTAGCTTAGTACCCTTATCTCAAAACGACGTATAATTCAATACTATTTTGTGAAGTTATCCCTATTATATATTATATTTTTATGTTATAATTATTTTATAATATTGACGTGATAGTCTCAACTAATTCTTAATTTTTTTTTATTATTTT
The DNA here is from genome assembly GCF_958979055.1 of Alnus glutinosa. Classification (NCBI taxonomy): domain Eukaryota; kingdom Viridiplantae; phylum Streptophyta; class Magnoliopsida; order Fagales; family Betulaceae; genus Alnus; species Alnus glutinosa. Next base: position 1,264,199 of record NC_084898.1, on the reverse strand, counting down.
ATTTTAAACAAAGATCAATCCAATGATTGCTTATAATTGACACGTCAGCATTGTGGGATAGTTGTAATATTAAAATGTTGTTATATAACATTACTCTTTCTACAACTATCCTACAATGCTAACGCGTAGAGCTGTAAATGAACAACTCCGTTCAATAATTCACTTGTATAAACTTGACTCTAATCTAAGTGTTGATTGATACAACCATTTTAGTATTGTGAGATGGTTGTGAGATAAAAATGTAGTATATAACATTGTAAAAAATTTTGAAACTTAATTGACACTACGTTCCTCATTATTTTTTTTTTTTTGGGCGAGGGGGTGGGGGGGGAACGTTCCTCCTAACTAGTTGTTTTTGATAAATAGTTCTTATTTGGTTAATTGCTAATTAAAGGAAGAGTCAAATTAACAAGAAAGTATTTGGTGCATTTTAATATTAATCAATAAAATCAATAATTAAATTTTCTTACTATTATGGTAATTATATAGTTGGTAAATGTAAATGTAAGGGAATTTCAATTTGCATTACCATCCCTCAATATACAATATAGATAGATATCAAAAGTCACCCATAGATTGTACAACAATATACTTAAAGAATATTGGGTGAGAAAAAGGTGTTTCTTTAATAAAGCTTTTGCTTTGCAGTATAGTTCAGACCCATATACAGCACATATGGTTGGACTGTTGTCTCTTAATTCTTAAGGATGATGTACTAGTGAATTTGCCGCCATCAATATATTGAAATAATATCAAATAAAAATATTCTCATATAGTCGGTCAATTCACCTTAAAGAGAGTTAGATATATATATATATATATATTCATATATATGTCACTCAACTTATACCGGCAAGTGATATTTCTATCTCTTAACTAATCTTAATTTGAAGTATTTATACGATCTTCTATATACATATCAAATATGCTATCATCCTTCAAAAAAAAAGAAGACTCATTCAATTAAACGAGTAAGATTTTTTAACTATAACTCTCTAATTTCGTATTGTTTTCAAGTTGAATTCATGAATCTTATCAAAACTTGAGACCCTTATAGTTATGAGTGCTAAGTCTCGTATTAACTCCTTATTAGATAATACCGGACTTTATAACTAGTTAGTTTAAAATAATAGCATAAATTTAACTTTAACCCTTTTCCTGAATCGATTGTTACACATGATTAGATGCGCAACTTTGCAGAAGCATGTATATATATATATATATATATATATATATATATATATATATATATATATATATATACTTAATGCATTTGTACCTCATATTAACAAAGTGTTTGTGTAAAAGTCGTGGTATGGTAGAGATTTGAATGTTTATCCATTTATCATGATCCTGGGTGGAGATACGACTTTCTTTGACATGTTATCTAAAGTTGAATCTCTATCCAAACCAAAAAAAATTCCAGGTGGAAATTATGGAGTCGGTAAAATGAAAAAACCTTATAAATATAAAGGATTATCGAAATCTCACAGGATTGTGATGGGTCTGCGACATTAGGATTTTATAGCATGCATAAAGAGGAACATACACAAACAAAAGCAGAACTTATGCTTGGGGATTGAATGCCTAAAGGCATACAAAGAAAGAAAGAAAGAAAGCTAGATCGAGAGATCTAGATTTGAATTGCGTACGTGTGTTCTTGCAGCTAGCTGAGAGCTTACTGGATTTTTGGTCATGATGGGGGAAATGGGAATAGAATCACTATTCAACTTCAAGACTGATCAAAAGTTGATCAGGACCACCATTGGCTCAAGTCAGCATTGCACGCGCACTGCATTCTATGTTGTCCTTGAATGACAATGATCACATTATTAATTTATAGTAATTAATTATAGTTATTTTTATGGACCATATCCTTGTAGTTGTAGTATTTGAGATTGATAAAATGCTTCGGCGGCTTGAAGGGAAGATCGTTGAATATATAACATAATTGGAACCAAATCCAAAAGTTTAAGTGGTAGTGTCTCTCACATTATAAACAATATGTATGTACATTTCGTGTATATATAGTAATGCTTGAGACATGTACGCACCCTAGCTAGGTTAGAATTTTTTTTTATTTTTTTTAGTTCAGTCTATTAAATTAAAATGAGTTCAAAACCCATGTAAGTTTCGATGTCGGCCTACCTAAATATTATTTAATTTAAAAAAAATTACTTTCTCTTAATCCATGAAATATATGATGCTGTCATGAAAAATGATAAAGTATGGACAACTACTATCCAAGAGGGTAGCAAAGGTTTCATGCTCACGAAAGATTTTGACAAGACGAGAAGTAAAAGGCCTTGTAGATGGTGGACCAGATAGCCCATGTGATGCCATGTGGGAAACATCGCATTTTTACGCCATAAAATATCATGAACTTGTAAGCACAAGGGAAAAACCATATGCCAGTCAGAAACGAAGCCTATAGGCTATAGCTAGCGATGGAGCTGGAGGTGGTCCTTTTGACAATTAAGCTACGTACTCAAAAGGCCTCAATCAATATTTATCAATTGACTCACATGATCATATCAAAAAGTCTTCTCATTTTGTTCTATAAACGAATCGTGGGATGCCAATTTCTCTCTCTCTCACGCGCGCCCACACATACATACCTTTTTTTTATTTATTTTTTATTATTTACTTTATCTCTAAAAAAAATTGAACAAATCCTATCCACAAATTATAGTTAAAGTTTCTTCATATACAACATCATACAAACATGAGGAATGCTAGAGTATTTCTTTGTATTTTTCAGGTGTTCTCTTAGAATGATATAAATGTAATTTTTTTGATTAAAAAATTACATAAGTGCCATCCAAAAGGACATAGATGTAATTTTTTAATTACATCTATACCATTCTAAGAGAGTATCAGGAGAACACTGTAAGTTGTTCTAACATTTTTTTAGTTCTACCTATTTTAGAAGACAGAATTTTGATGTGACAAAAAAAATATTTTTAAGAAAATTAACTTTTTCAAATGAGGTCATATATCTTTTTTAAGTTTTGAATTTGGCTTGATAAGTTGAATACTATGTGAACGGCGACAACAAGATTCAAATTTTAAGATCTTTATTTTATTATTAAATTAATTATTGCTAATTTTAAAAGTTTATGCTAGCTAATAAAAATAGATAAATTTAATTATTTAATTTATATTTTAATACGCCTAAAATATATATTAATATTCTGCTTATGGGTATTTTATCTTAAGATCGATGTGATGTGATTATACCTTTATCTTTTACATTTGTTCTTGTGTTTTTTGTTATCTTATATAACAGAAATATTGCGTAATACATTCCCAACGTGCGTTGGTGTTTGTGTATATATATATATCCAGCACCTCACAAAATGATAGATTAATTGTTAAGGGCGGCCGCCTCGCTAGCTTCATGGCGAAGTAATCTTTAAATGGATCCATGAATGAATATATTAATCGAAAATTTGGGTCACTTCAGTACCATTCCTAAGTAGACATGACAGGGCATAAATTAAATAACCTTTTTTTTTTTTCTTTTTTCCTGGTCTGGGGCCTCATTCTCAGAACCACAAACTGGAACATTCTGAAATTGATCTCAGTACATGCAACAGCAAGTGACTAAAAATGCCTTTAAGGTTTTTAGCTAGCCTAGGGTTTATCAATGTCATATCCCACCGATGTGGGAGTACCCCACAAAAAGAAAACCCTTTCAGCCACCAAACCCACCAACATCTCTCAAGAACAAGAACCAATTGGCTACAAGTATCTCCCCATGCATGCCACTCCCTTCACGTGGACAGCTCGTGATGTAAGTAGGTGTAACTTCTTTTTATTATTTGACTTGTTCAATATTTTTTTCTTTCCCCCTTACTATAAAACCAGGGTCCCAATACAAGATTCCCCATTGGAAAAGGTTGCAGAAACACAAAATATTCTTCCAAAGGATGGTACCCCTGTGCCCTAAATTACACCCTATCAGCATCCCTGTACCCTCCTATTTAAAAACATTTTGGACCCACTGTATCTAGATTCTCTACCAAAGCCAAACATTCCCACTCCCAAGAGTATTTTACTCTTGTTTTATCAGTCCCATCACCCATATATATACCCCTCCCTCCCTTTCCATCTTCCTCACCAATTAAACCACTACCTTTCTTCTCCCAACAGAATTAAACACCCAGAAAAAAGGAAAAAAAAAATGTCAGGTGTTTTGCGTTTCGACCCAGATGGCGTTTTTCACCTAGCGGAGGGCTCTTCCCATGGTGGTAGTAGTTCGAGGAAAAGGCAAGTTTTGGTGTACTTGCCGACCGGCCAGGTGGTCTCATCGTACTCCTCGCTTGAGCAAATGCTGACGGGGTTAGGTTGGGAGAGATACTACAGAGGCGACCCTAACTTCTTTCAATTCCACAAGCATTCTTCCATCGACCTAATCTCTCTCCCTAGAGAATTCTCCAAGTTCGGCTCCATTCAAATGTTCGATATTGTTCTTAAAAACTCCGATACCTTCCGTGTCCGAGACATGTGAGTCCGTACGTCTGTTTGTCTGTCTGTCTCTCAACATATCATGCATGTGTTTCTCTCGTGTACGTGAGTTGTTGTCGGTTGTTGTTTGTGGTTTCTGGCTCCTGTGTTCTTGTTTAGTATTTTAATAAATTTAGTAGAAAGTTGGTGTCTTGTCTGTGCGTGGTACGTAACTAATTTTGTAATTAATGCTTTTGCAAGTTCGTTAATATGAGTGTGGCTTTGTAATATGTTGTAATATTAATGCAAAATGCATGTCATGGGGATTTCACGTCAGCTTGACAGACTTGTTATTTATCTTCCTTCCCTTCACTTACTTCCATATTTGGCCTCCAAAAGGACAGCTTTTTTACTTTTTTTTTTTTTTTGAAAGTATTAACCATTAACCCAAAACACACGAAATACTAAAAAAAAATTACTTTTATCTTCCAGTCCCGTCACAATCGAAAGCAAAAATCACCCACTAAAAGGTTTTACAAAAGGAAAGCATTATGCTTGTGCCATATCAGCAAACTGATCAGTTTGGTGTGTGTTTCTAATGAAGTGACAGTCGGCGCTTTAGCAACAATGATCTAGAGGTTAATGATAATAATTATAACGAAAGGAAGTGATGATGTGAGAGTGGTTAAAAGCATTGTTTTGAGAGGCATTCGTCACGCTAGCCTGTAAAATTGCACAGCAGCCCATCTGATCACAAAGGGACGCCTATCTGCCTAATTAAGTATGTAGAAATTGGTTGAAAATACCCGGACGTACAACATTCAAAAGAGTAAATAAGTAAAAAAAAAAAAAAAAAAAAAAAAAAAGGAAAAGAATGAATAATGCTTTATACACATGCACTACTATTTCCTTTTAATAAAAATTAATTTAAAGATAGATTGACAGTGCCATATCAGTGTAGTGGAATATGCTCTCTCCCTTTATATAGCGTTATGATAAAAGAATAAGGAAACAATGAAACAAAAACCAAGCCATATTAATTTTAGGAGCAACAATTGAATATAGTGTTAGAAATCTTCAACATATTGCTTAAACTAACTTGCGCAGCGGAAAACAAATAAGACAGGGATCTAGGCTTACCTCTAGCCATCTTTGCTTAAGCGCTTCCACGATCTATCTAAAGAACAAGAAAAAGTTATCTGAGGGATCTTCTAACCTATGTCTATGACCGAATTGCCGTACTGATGGTGTACACAGGCTATTAATTTATAAGCTAGGTCAGGGACCCTCAAATATGGTAAATACCGTATTGTTCCTCCCATCAAGGAAACAATATTATTAATTGATTTTAAATCAATTAAAACGATTCCATTACGGTAATTTAATTAATTAAATTACCTAACCGTAATACCGTATATACTATTTATTTATTAAATATTTATAAATACTTCTTTATGTGGCATATAGGCCATATATGGAGATAATATCTTACATATAGACCCACAAGATCCTTAATCTCTTGTAAAGCCCATGAGATCCCCACTCATCTAAAATCAATAATTTAATTTTGATCCATCTATGAGGATGAGCTTTAATATTGGAGAGACTTTTTTTTTGGGGTTCACTCTCTTTTGATCACTTAAAGCTAGCATTCTATCATATATCCTCTTGTTAGGAGAGAGAGATCGAGAGAGAGGATGATAGATCATAGATAGATATGATATAGATCCATTAGAATGACTTAATACAATCATATATAATGAGTGGAGTAGTAATTGTAAGACAGGCCGGCGTCGTAATTTAGAGGGACCCATGTATACAGAAAGAGGGAGAGAGGATGGGGGGTTCACGTGAAGCAGATGGTGACAGTTTATATATCACAAATGACCCAAGCTCAGATCGATTGACACTTTTCCAAATGGTGATGTGTGATGAATTGACCCACTTTCTCTAGTGTGCAGTGGCCATGCACGTGGCACACATCCTTTAATTCTCTACATGAAGGCAAAATTTATTTATATAAATTGACCTAAAGCTTCACCTACGTACGTGAACGTGTGTATGTGTGACCACATTGCTTTGTTGGAGATACCGTGAAAAGCCTGGCTGCACATGAAACCTTGAAAAGCTAGATATGGCATTGCCATGCTTCTTTGTCTGCATTAACAAAGGCTCTCAAAGCTTTGGTAGCTGGCTGCAGAATCACATGTAGTAGTCCTATCCAGCAATTTGTAAGAGATCGAGTTCATATAGAGCCATTGGACTAAATAAAGTTTGAACTGTTTGACTATTTATTCGGACCGATAGGTCATGTCCAAATAATAATGCAGGAGAAGACAAATGTTAATGTTTGTTTATTTTTAGTTTTCTTTTCTCAATTAGGATTTTATTTTTATTTTTTTCATTTTCCTTGTTAAATTAGAAGGAGATCTTGGTCTATACTGTTGGAAATAATTTTGGATGGTGCACAAAGTTCTTATTGAAATAAAGTAATATCAATATGAAAATTAACAATTAAATAAATAATTGTTAAACAAATAATTGATTGAAAAATTATTGTTGATACTAGACTAAATTGATCCGAAATAATAATAATAATAAAATAAATACTGTACAAGAGATTAAAATTAAATTAAGGAAAGATCTCACAATGCTATAGAATCACGCAAGAGCGTTGTCCTTAAAGGTTGATTCGTGCCTCCCGGAGTGTATAACTCGGTGTGATCGGATCTCTTGATACGCAACCTCCCAGGATTAGACTATAGCATCTATCTTCGTTAAGGATACACTTCCAATAACAAAGATCAAATAGAACAACCCTTTGATCAAAGTGGATGGGGCACTTTAGAATATTTTTCTTGTAGAAAAGCTAATAATATAACAATAGCTTTATGGCTTAAAACCAAATTCACGTTGAAATATATGAATGCACGCTAGAAAAATATGTTAGAGGTTTTAGCCAAAGGAAGAAGATAGTTCTCAAATGCATTGGGAACTCAATTTATATAAACGGTCAAAAGATGTTAGCACTATAGATTTTATTTTAAGGCTCATGAATGACAAACGGTCATAAGACTCATAACTATTAACCGTTACAAATCAAAAGTAATAAACTTTAATAATGACAAAATGTTTGAAGATTAAAAATCCATAAAAACAATTTTTTTAATAACCAACGGTTACAAAATAAAAACTCATAAATATATATTTTAATAAATCAATTTTTTTCTTTGCCATAAAAACTCATGAATATATTTTAATACCAAATGGTAAAACATTTAAAGATGGCTAAAAATGAAATAATGTTTGTAACACACATATTACAACATATACATGGGATACACTCAATGAAACAATTCAATTATAAAGTATCAATTAAAATTCAAAATCTTTCACAGTTATTTTTCTATTAATTTGTATGCTTATTTGGGGCAACTATAATTTTTCTTTTTTTTATTTGTTATTTTCTTTCTTCTTGAATTTATTTTTTAATTTTTAAATCTTAATTTCTGTTGCTATCAGAACAATCTTAGGTCTATCGGGTGCCAAATAATTTGAACAAAATATTGCTGGAATTCTTCATTGAAATTTTGCGCAAGAGTAAACCTGCACCGCACAAGGAAGTTGATTGTCGGCATCCAATTGGACTCATGTCTCCGGCCAATTTGACATGTGGAAACCCCCGTACAAGGGTTAAGCCCAAACGGGCCGGGCTGCCTTTTAACATTCGTACGTACTTGGAATGTGTAAAATTTTAAATCCCATAGTAAAATTAATAATTACACTATTGTACTATTGATTTGAGTTTTAAATAAAATAATTTCGTTTTTTTTAAATAAAAATTATTTTTTTTTTCGAATTTATAGGGGTATTTTTGTTAATTTTATTAAAAAAAAAATTCTTATGTTATTTCTATCTTTTTGCTGGCATTGGGGTATATGAACTTTTTTCTTCATTTTAATTATCCGCTTGTAAAATCCCATAGTACTATTTTTTAAGGTAAGAGAAACGGCTTACTTCTAATGAAAAAAATTATCGGAGATTGTGCAAAAATAAATGGTGGAGATTAATTTTAAGATTGTGGGAGTACAATTATTTTTTCACTAGCTAGAAACAATCTCTCAGGTTTATTTTTGCTCGTGAGGATCTCCAATAATTTTTTTCATAGGAAGCAAGCCAAACTCAATAAGAGTTTTGAGTATTATATAATATTTATTATTGAATTTTTTACTCAGCCTTGTGGCATCTAAATTTAAGATGAATTAGTTTTTTACACCATGAACTTTTAAAATGACTTTTGTTATACTTAAAAGTTTTCACTATATTTAATAGATTAATACTCGATCTGTGTACGTATGATGCCTCACCCTATCATGCATGTGACATGCATGCAGGATATTTTTTTTCCTCTTATTTTGATTTTTTATTAGAAGCTTCTCATTTTTCCATTAATTTTTTCAGAGAAAATTATTGTTATGGAATTAATTAATCATAAATTAAAGAGTATTGTTTTATTGGTCGTGGACATTAACGCCTTGGAATAAGTTTTGATAGGAAGAATTGTCGTAAATTGTCAAGACTACCATGATATTTAAAGAAATACCTTAATTTATACATTATGAGGTGGTATTAAATATCAAAATTTTGATACAAATAATGTATAATGTTGCAACTAATAATTAATATTTGAAGTAAAATATCAAGTTAGCCCCTGGCCTGTGGTTTGGATTGCTATCAATTTAATTGGCACCTTAATTGGGTTATCAATTTTATCAAATGGACTTTAATTCTTTAATCTTAATTAGATCGATCCTAAAGCCTATATTTACGCTTCCACCCTCTATTATTTGGATGTAACATTACAATGCCAAATTGCCAATCAATAGTTGCTTGTTTGATATCTTTCGCTTGAGTCTCATGTTTAGTTGTCAAGGCTTGGCCTACACCGTACCCTATTAGTAGGCCAAGCCTTGACACTATCAGATATCTTCAAATAATTAACACTATCAGAATTACGATTACCTAAACTCTCTCCTTTAAAGAAATTTTCAGGTATCTTCAACCATTTTCTAGCATTACTACATCAACATGTGATTGTCATATCAAAATTATGGGATAATTGTAGGATAAAAATGTAATTTTTAGCATTATTAAAATAAATATTATCAATTAATATCAAGATGAATTTAATAATCACAAATTTATACATAAAAATATTGTTTCATGGTTTATCTAATAATTATATGATTTGCCCAATATTAAGAGACTAATTATCCACGGGTCTTACCATCTTATATATATTATAATTAATTAGGAGTTATAAAGGCATTGCAGGGATCTTGTTAATTAAGTTCCGACATGAATACGTGTTGAGTTCCATATTGGGTATGTTTAATTGGTGGAATTAGGTTATATAAGTGATTTTAAAAAGTCTAATAATAACTAATACTTTTAAGGTTATATCTAGCAAATATGTGATTAGTGTTTTCTAGTGCTTTCTTAAATAATCATTAAGAGTATCAGAATCTTATTGAGTGGAGAAGATTAGAGCACCTTTGTAAAATATGGTTGCATGAAAAAGTGATTAAGATGAGGGAGCTACAACTGTAACTTAATTTTATATCCCTAAATTCATGCATTATGTTCTATGAAAATTATTTCAACACCTTTAATTAAAGCGTTTCATAGTTATCTCAGTTTGTAACTATTTTACGAACAAAATTTTGTTTTGTTCCATGATATTATGACGTATATTTCAAATTTTAAATGATATGACAATATATATATATATATATTATTTTTTGACCAAAAAATTGTTCATCTCTATTAAATTGAAATAGGGCTGATTTTTTTTTTACAAAACTTGTGAACCCAACCTGAACCTAACAGAAAATTAGCAGATTAGAACAAGGGATTTGACCTGTTTAATTTATGGTAGACCTATATAATCTTATACTCATACTTCGACATGACCCGAATCCGACACACAATATAAGAGCTAGAAATTGTTGACATGACCAGCAAATCTGACACGAATTCAATGAGAAATTAGCGGTTTAGAGTTTAAAAATCTTACCCATTTAATTAAATGAGTCGTATTAAAGTTGATCTATATAGTTTATATATAAATTATACTATATCTCAATACAATTCAAACTTGACAAAAAAAAAAAAAAATTACCATTTTAACTTGAAATGAAGAGGATCATATTCTTATTATTTGGCACAAAGACACTTATAAATTAAGGTATGGTTAACTAAATTATTAGTGAATAAGTGCTCCACTAAATAAGGAATGAGAAAAAGAAATAACACTCGGAACGTCATATCATGGTTGTCAAATGGAATGATTCTTCTTTTCTTCCAATTTGATGGCTTTGTCCTTAGCTTTGATATCAATTCAAGTATTTTAAGAAGGATTCTGAGTTTCAATCTCCTATAAATGCACCGTAGGTTGTAGCTATTATATATGCTTCCCGACATAGATTTTTCCTCAACGTACGTAGCTATATATGTTTCCAATCAGCCCATTTTCTTTTCCTCAAACAATCAACTTTCAACGCTTGGAGATACCAAAATTAATTGGAAGCTTGTAATGTCAATTATAGCCCCCACAAGCATGTATGTTTACACTTAATTGGGGTGTAGGCTTTGGATAAGGGTATATAATGGGCATATAGATTTATATTGGCATTATAGTGCGTGACCATGAGATCGAGAGTAGTTTCCTATGTTGATAGTTATTACTAATCCAGGATATGCCTGCTTTAGAACACATTTAACTTTAGCATTATTCCTCTAATGTTGCTTTCTGTGCATGACTAAAATAAATTACGTGTTGATGAGTACATATACCTCCAGCTTAATTAAATTAATTAAACTAATACACTTAGTATAATATCATTTACATTACTTTATGTAATTAATTAGTTCTATTAAAAACATAATGGGGTACATATCCAGCAAGGAAAGGCCGAAACGGCGAACCCCTTCGGGAATAAAACAGGAAAAAAAAAGAAAAAAAAGAAAAAAAAAGAAAAGGAAAAGGTGATGCAGGGAGATCCGAGTCAAATGATGTTGAGCTGTCAGATTGCACATTGATGGCGCTGAATTACTTGGAGCGGGCAGATCAGCGCAAGATTGACAAGAAATCGTGATATGGCCTAATTGGGTCAATTTTTGAGTGCGCGACAGTATTTTAGCCATAACTTTGGCTACGAGTGTGTGATTCGCGCTTATGACCCTAATTCAGAAAGCTCTCTTTGGCGCTCACGTCGTGGCCGCCCACCTACGCTCGGTGCGCCTCGTTTCAAGCTCACAATCCGCTATTTTCCCTTTAAAAAAACCTAATTTTAGATATATATATATATATGGGAAAAAGACACTTTGCCCCCCTGTTTTATCCACGGTCTGGCGATGTACCCCCCAATGTACCAAAATTGTTAGATGACCCTCCCGAACTTGCCAACGTGTGGCAAAATTTTCCTTCTATCCACTTACCCGTCAATTTAAACGGAAATTTGGTCACATACATTGCACGTGACCTTTTAAGCATAAATCATTCCCAAATTGCCCATCTGAAAAACGCATCGTTTCAATATTATACATCTGAAGACTCTGAACCGGCCAAAATCGACATGTACTAGCTAAAAAAGAACAGAACCGGCCGCTGAAAAAGAACAGAACCAGAACCGGCCAAAACTCGCTGGTAAACGCCGAAACCATCTAAAATCTCACCGGAAAAAATGAATTTGACTGAAGCATGCCAAAAGATACCAATGCTAGTTGAAAGTCACTAGAAAAAATAAACATCAATCGAAAACTCGCTGGAAAATACCAACACTGGTCAAAAATCGCCACTCTAAACATCGTCATTTTGGTAGACGACAATTTCCTCGTGCGTGTCACCGATCGCTAGACAAGCGCGGATAGGGATTGAAATGATGAGATTTCCACGGTTTTGTTTTTGTTCGTCCTAGCTTTTAGCTTTTTAATCGCTTCTCCACTGAAGCTAAAGATTCTTTCACTCAACGGCTCGTTGACGGAGAAGGAGACCTTGGGACCGCCCTTTGGTAATTTCAGCACCATCGGCGAAATCAACCGAGAGTTCCAGGTAAAGTTCAGTTGCTTCGAGATGCTTTTCACCCCGCGAGACTTCTCGGCGAAGGTGTTGAAGAAGTTCCAAAATGAAGTGCCGTAGGCGAGCTCTGTGACCTGGACGGTCAAGATGGGCTTGAAATGTCGCGAATGAACAAATTGGTGGCAATGGCGTGGATAAACTCCGCTCTGTCGTCGTTGCATGTGATGTACACGTAGCCATTGGAGTCGGTCCTTATGCGTACACTCTCCCTCTTTTCTTTGTCTGAAACATCACTGCATGCATTTGCTTTGCTTAATTGGTTTGTTCGGTAGAAAGGTGTGAACAATCTTTAAAGGTCTTTGCAGTGGTCCTGAGGCTGAGGCCATGAATGTGGGAAGAACTGTCTTTAGAAGGCTTTTCAATTCATCATGGCTGATAAGAAGCTGGTCTTTGGAGATTTGATGCTGACTATTTATCTTCCAAGAATCCTCCTCCAATGCTTCTCGCTCCACTTTCTCTTCGTGGGTCCTTCCCATATTCCTTGTTCTATCACTTCCCGCGTGCATTCAAACACCAAAGCACTCTGAAACCCGCTACAACGTTTCATAAGGTAATCACACTTTGTAATTCTTTTTATGCAAAACCATGTTTTTCTCAGAATAAATTTAGCTGGTTTTAGTAACACCGCCGTATCCCATGCGTTCAACGAATTTTCAGTCCCAGAAAATGAAGAAAATTCAAAGGGAGTTGATTTCCTCCATATCATGGAAGAGCGTGGGATAGGTGGTAATTCTGAGCCCGATTTGGGATAGATTTTTGGCAGCCTCCTTATTTTATTCTGTATTTCATTTTATTAGGGTTTTGCTATTTTTGGTAAAATCCTACTAAAAGTTGAATTTTTAGTTAGATTAGCCCGGCTTGTGGGCGTTTTCCAGCATCACTAATTATTGATAATTTTATTGAAGTTCAGAGATTATCTCTGCATTTTTGGGAAAATTTTCTTTGTTTTTTTTTCCTTGCAAACTGCCTATTGAATAGCCTACAAAATAATCACTATTTTGTCCGGCGTCAAAAGGTTTCCACCTCTCTCTTCCCCAATTTTTTTTTTAACGAAACATATTATTACAATATCTATCATAGATAGAAATCGAAATTTCTACTACGTACACTTGATTTATAACATGGGTTGCTGCTTCTATAATTTTCTTTCCTTTTAACACGATAAATTTGTCAATATTGCACATGCCACCCGCAGACTCGACACATCTTCATATCTGATCCCATCCATAATACCATCAAATTTACTCCAGTTTCTATCTGTTGCAACCACAACATTCACAATCTGCACAACATCTCTGGCCTCCAAGTATAATCTCCTATAGTCCCAAGTCACGGCTGAACTCTACTACAAGAAACACCACTAATGCTTCATGAATATTGATGATAGCTCGGGATCAACCGGCTACACGTGGATTTTAATATTTATAAGTTTACTACTCGCAATAGTACGAATCGGTTGTACTATAGTAAGGGTGATCGAACCACAGAGATTATTGGATGTTTTGCGTAATGGAATATCTAAAGAGCGTATCTAACTTAATTTATCAACAAAATTAAAAACAAAAGTTGTAGAATTGAAGCTACAACGATAAAGTGAAAGAAATGGAAACGGAAATGAAATTAACTTAAAAGAAAACTTAGGGTGTTGATTATATCCAATCCTCAACCTATGCAATGCTTAAAGTCTATATGGATCTTCCTAACATGCTTGATATGAGCGCGTAATGGGCGTCAACCACTACGACGACCTCGACATGAAAATACTTTCGTTAAGACGTAATCATAAAGCACCTAGATTTACGTTAATCAACTCCACGTAAAGATTAAACTATAATTGAAAAACATTTTACTCTACCGAAGGTGTGGAGTGACTAACGTGCCCTAGCTTACTACTCTATAACACATCCTAATAAGTATACACAATACACGAAAACCCTAATTAGGCCACAATGATAAGATATCAAGTTTCACACCAAATCGTTCCACATAAAATTAAACTACAATTGAAAGACAATTAGACTACCAAAGGGATGAAATGATTGGTGTTCCCTAGCATACCCTATAAGGTAACTCTAATGAGAAATCATACATCATGTCAAATAGCACCATTGAAAAAGACATCGTTCTTGTTTCCAAGAACGTTGGTTTTACTCAAGACTTCAAGGAAAACTCATAGACAAGTTAAACTCTTTTTCATGAATAAATTTGATTGGAATCTTGATACCAAAACCTTTTAGCATGGGTTTTGATATCCTCTAGCCCTCAACAATCATCAAACATCTAAAGAAAATCCTAAGAACATCAAGAACACTACATGATTTTGGATAGGACTTGGATCAAACCCTAAGGACTAAATTAGCTAGACATGAATTGAATCTAAGTTAAGCATAAATTTAAAGGAAAGCAGTAAAGAAACAAGAAAGAAACGAATTAAAAACAACTATATTAAACTTAAAGAAAATCGGATTACAAGAAAGAAAGAAAATGAAGAACAAGCTAAACTAGAACTTGAAATTAAGGAAAGGGGACAAGCTCTCTGGAACTAAGCCCAGAAATCGTGCACTAAAGGAAACTAAAAACGCAAGGAATTGAAGTGATACATCTGAGCAAATCCGAAATCTCAAAAGATGTATGATCTAACCTATAACCCTAATCTCATATATATAGAGAATTGGATTTACAAAAGATCATAAAGAGTGAATCCTAGCCGCACAAACAGAGCTGGTCGACGTTCATTTCTGTCCACAAAATCCAACTTTAAATTTGGATCGCACAAACAATACAAAGATCTGAGAATATCTGAACTTTCTGGAAGACACGATTTCGATCGATCGAAATCATGTCGATCGATCGAATAGTCGATCGATCGAATTATTGCTGTACAAATAATCGATCGATCGAAATGCCTTGGACAATTTTCCATTTTCTCAGGATCAATTTCGAACTCTGGAAATGACTAAAATACCCTTGATGTATTTTCAGGTCTAATTCAAGTATTTTGAATTAGATTTCAATTAAGACCTGAAAATAAGAGAAAACACTAAAACATAACAAAACGTTATATATACAATACGTACTAGGTTTAACAAATGCAAATTAAGGGGTCTTGAATTGAATAATTCAAGACTTATCACACCCCCAAACTTACATAATGCTAGTCCCTAGCATTACAACTAGAAATTAAAATATAAACAACTAATCTACATCCTCTTTCGTGGGAAACGCGATTGCATTTAGCACATGCAACAAGCTTTTTAAACCCCTAGGCTACCCTAGTGGACGAGTGAAGTCTCGTGAAGGTTTAGCAGAAAATGCTACCTACAAACATTAACTTTACAAAATATACATGTTACCTAATAAAAAGAAGTATCATCACAACAATGGTTCATAATTCATGAACAACTTTAAACTAATAAACTCCATCTTCACACAGTTTAAATAATCATAGTCTACTCATTTACAAATGGCCGGCTAAGATTTCACATGTTAGAAATGATGCAGTTTGATATTAACATACAATTATGAGGCTTTCAAAAAGAAAATTACCTACACACATGCTCCAGTGTCTCAAAATTCCTTATATCTCTCGCTGGATGGGATAACTAAGGCATAGGCATACTTTAATATTATTTACATTATTTATTATGGTTGTGCAATGCTCAACTCCTTTAAGCTTCTAAATGACCTATGTACCAAGTGTTAGGCCAGTGACTCCCAAACCAGATGGTTTTAGGGCACTAGATGTAAAACATCCCTAAGGGCTTAATAACTCAAGTCAAGAAGAACTACGAAGTCAAACTAACCATTTTTTTATTAACTTACATCTTTTGACACGAACACTCAATGCTTAATGAGGCAAGAGGTCCGGTTACTCAATGACCCTGTCTGACTCGGTTCTCTCTACTGTCTATGGACTGAATACGGCTCGACAGGTGTGGACTGCTCTTGCCAGCAAATTTGCCTCGCAGTTTGGCTCAAGAATTACTCACTTGAAGCAACAATTGCAGAGTTTACGTCAAGGGTCCATCTCCTGCCCTGAGTACCTGCAGGCTGCCAAATCTGCAGCCGATCAACTTGCTGCAGTTGATCAATCAATCCCAGATGGAGACTTGATTGCCTTTGTGATAAATGGCCTTAACCTTTCTCACACGAATTTCATCACCACATATTCTCTCACCACTCGAGACAAACTACCCAGTTTCGATGATTTTTCTGATGAACTGTTGAACTTTGAGATGTTGTTGACTTAACAACAAACTACTGCTGCTACTCCTGATTCCTCAACCTTTGCCCTGTTTTCTCAAAAACAACATGTCAATCGAAATTTCAGTAGGCACAAAGGCTTCCCACAGCCCCGGTCTGGTTTTCAGCTACGATTCTCTCCACAGTAACCTTGTTTCTCTCCACAACAGAGGCATTTTTCTCAACAAAGGGTTCCTTCTCAAAATCTTTCTCAGTCTCCAGCTTCATCACAGCCGTCTATGCTCCAATCTGAACAATCTGAACACTCCTCTGCTTCTCAAGGTAACGCAGGAAATTTATTTTCCACTACTAATCGTCCACCTTGTCAGATTTGTGGCATGCCAAGCCATAATGCTCTAGACTGTTTGCACCGTATGGATTACTCCTATCAAGGTCGCCATCCTCCTCCTCAGCTTGCTGCTATAGTGGCTCATACAAATTCCTCTCTGGAAAATCAGCAGTGGCTTGCTGACAGTGGAGCTAATGCTCACATTACTGGTGACATTAACAACTTGCAGGATCAGCAGCCCTTCCTGAACACAGATGCCGTTATAGTTGGCAATGACACAAACCTACCCATAGAGCACACTGGTTCAACTCTCCTACACTCTCTCCATTTTCCTTTGCATCTTAAAAATATTCTCCATTGTCCTCAAGCTTCTACTGATCTTCTTTCCATCCAAAAACTTTGTTCTGATAACTCATGTTATTTTATTCTCACTGCTTCTCATTTTTTTGTTAAGGATCTTCGGACACACAGCATCCTCTTGGAAGGGAAGAGTGAGAATGGGTTGTATCCCTTGTTGCTTGGAAAGAATAAGCTTCATGAAGCCAAGACTTTTACTGCTTTTTTAGGAATTAAAACTTCTTCCCTTATGTGGCATTTTCGTTTGGGACATCCTTCTTTTGATGTCGTTAATCGTGTTGTTCGTGACAAACAATTACCTTGTTACTTCTTATGATTTTAATAAATCTGTTGTTTGTGTTTCTTGTCAATTGGGCAAAAGTAAGAAGCTTCCTTTTCAATGCTCCTCTCGAATTTCTGTGTCCCCTTTGGACTTAATACATAGTGATATTTGGACTTCTCCCGTGTCGTCTGTAAGTGGCCTTAAATACTATGTCATATTTATTGATGATTACTTTAGGTTCAGTTGGATTTATCCCCTGCATCTTAAATCTGAAGTCCTAACCAAATTTATTCAGTTTAAATTACTAGTTGAAAATCAGCTTTCTTCACAAGTTCAATCTGATGGTGGAGGTGAATATACCTCTCACCATTCAATATTTTCTTACTAAACATGGGATAAATCATAGGAAATCATGTCCTTATACTTCCCAACAGAATGGACTTGCCGAAAGGAAACTTAGACATGTTCTAGAAACTGGTTTAACTCTCTTAGCACATTCATCTCTCTCCAATAAATACTACGGCTGATGCCTTTACTGCAGTCCACATAATTAATCGACTGCCAACTCCCATTCTTGACCATAAGTCTCCATTTTCCAAACTTCACTCCACAGAACCAGATTATAAATCTTTAAGAGTTTTTCGTTGTCAATGCTTTCCTCCCCTTCGTCCTTATACCAATCACAAACTTGAGTATCGTTCCAAATCTTGTGTCTTTCTTGGGTATAGTTTTGCAGGTTACAAATGTTTGGACCCATTAACTAACAAAGTATATTTGTCACGGCATGTCATTTTTTATGAAACTAAATTTCCAGCAAAGGATACAGCTTACTCTCAACTTCCATCCAAGCTCAATGCTGCAGGTGATTCTCCTTTCTTTATTAATCTTCTTGTTGCTATTACAACTGCTGCCCCTACCCTTCCTAATTCCACAGCAGGAACTACTTGATCTTCACAACCCTTAAATTCTGCTCCTATTGTCTCGGATGCAGCTGCTACTCCACATCCTTCCCATTCACTTCAGGTACCTACGGCCACACCTATCTCTAATTCTGCTATACCTTCTCCTATTCCTATAACATCTTTTTTAGATCTTGTTCCTAACCATGTTACTTCTGATATTTCATCTTCACACCCTATGATAACAAGATCTAAAACAGGATCTCTCCGTCCCAAAACTTTTCCAGACTTTCAACTCTTCAACTACCAAATATCCCCTCATTTGCCATCACACCACTCTGTAGGAAGTTGAACCTGCATGCTATAGAAAAGCAGCCAGTCATCCTCTTTGGAAAGCAGCAATGCAACTTGAGTTTGATGCCCTGATCTCTACTGGTACATGGTCTTTATGTCCTAGACCTCTCACTCATAATATCATTTGGAATAAGTGGGTATATAAAGTTAAACGGCAGGCTGATGGTTCAGTTGAAAGGTTCAAGTCCAGATTGGTTGCAAAAGGCTTTGATCAACAATGTGGTGTCTGATGAGTGCAAAATATTGTATATTTGGACCCATTGATTTACATTAGTTAGACCTTTAGCCTTATTATTTTCTGATGCTTTGGTTAGTTTTTGTGTTTTTATATTTTGTAGGTCAATAAGTGAGGAATGACAAAATTCATGTGGAATTGCTTGAAAAATTCGGAAGTTCTGAAGAACTCGATCGATCAAATTTTGCCCGAAGTCGATCGATCGAATAAAATTCGATCGATCGAAATTTCCCAAAACTTACTTTTGCAGAAACGCGCCAAAACACCCAATCAGGAGCTTCTCCATGACAAAAAGCAGTTCTCCCTCTGATTTTCGCAGCAGAACATGCTGGTTTCGTGACCTTGGTTGTCTCTAGTAAGAGAGGAACCCTAGAGGGGGTTAGATGAGTCATTTTACATGGATTTCTAGCCCTAATTTCCTTCTATAAAAGCCATAGCCATGCCTCCTTGTTGGAAGAGTTCAGAGAGCAGTAGATAGGTTTAATTTCGTACATTTTGTAGTGTATTCCAGTAGCTTTTGTTCTTAGACACTTTCTCTTTGTAAAGCTTGTCTTTTATTTCCATGTTTTTTCTTCATTTTCTTGTGGTGTTCTTAGTCATGGAAGGCTAGTAACCTTAACTAAGGTTGATGATGAAACATTTCCAGTGATGACACTCACACTCTTGTTATACTACTTGCACATTTAATGATATATCATATTTGTTGTTCAAATTCCATTCATTTAATGCTTCATATTTTGCAATGAATGTGAGTGGTGGTAGATATAGGACATTTAATGTGTTTCAACCGATGGATACATTGTTTTATCAGTTTGAATGATGATATCCATTATGATTTGTTCATTGAATGGATACATTGAATGATTTGATTTCAAATGGGTACTCTTTGTGATTTATCTTTGAGTTGGATTCATTTAATGGTTCTAGAGTTAGTGGTTAAGACATTTGAGTGACATCCAGAGCTTAATGTTCTTTGGGTGTTCAAGTGGAAACCAAGAATGTGAGTTGTTGGATTTGGTTTGGTAGATTCCTTAGCCTTAGTTTCTTTTAATTTGCATATTTCATTTCATCTCTTTTATTTAGTCTTTTGTTCTTGAATTAATCCTCAAACCTTTGGAACTAGGTTAAAATGAGGTTGATTAAACGAGACACCAATATTTGACCATTTCCCTGTGGATTCGACCTCGCACTTGCACATAATATATTGCAAACGATTCGTGCGCTTGCGAGTACTCATCAAAACACACATCAAGTTTTTGGCGCCGTTGCCGAGGAAATCGGTTCAAAAATTAGTTTTTGTTTGATTGATTTTGTTTTTCTACTAGTTAGATAGATTTTTGTTTCATTTTTCTGTTGTTTAGCTTATGTTCTGTATTCTAAGTTCTTTCTTTGTTTCTTCCGAATCTGTTCTGCAGCTTCTGCAACTTACTGGGTGCCCTGAAGAATCGATCAATCGAAAATAAATTCGATCGATCGAAATAGACTTCGATCGAACGAATTTCCTGCACAGCAGCAGCTCGGAGCAAGGTGAGTATCTCTGTTCCAATACTTCTTTTATTCCATTTTGTTCATTTTTGTTCATAATTTGTTTCTGTTTAATAGTATTTTGTTGTTTGTTTAATTTTCTTTTAGTTCATTTCTGTGTAGTTTGTGTTTCATATTACCCTCAATTTGTTTTATTTTGTTCTAACACAAAAAAAGAAGAAGAAGAAGAAGAAGAGAGATTCTGTTCTGTTTTTGTTCCTGCAACATTTCAAAGATTCGATCGATCTACTACAATTTCGATCGATCGATTTTCGGTCGATCGACCTCAACCTAGAAGGCAGCTCCTGGATAAGATCAGTAGCAGAAATTTTTACCAAAAATTCTTTTTGGTCCCAATTTGTAAGTATTCTTATTTTTACTTTTGCTGCTATCTTTGTGTAAATTGTATGCATTTTTGTTAGTCTATACCTTTTATCTCAGTTGTGTTATTTTTCTTTTAAAAAAAAAACAAACATTTTTTGCTAGTGTGGGTCTACTTAGTTATCTAAGGGCAATGACAAGGTGAATTCTGGCAATGAAAGGTCTTGGGATTTAAGTGTGTCCAATGTAACCCCCCTTACCTACCTGAGAACTAGCCTAAATTGTACTTTGGAGAACTTTGCTCCCCATTAGCAAATTTTTTTTTTTTTTTTTTTTGTTTGTCTTTTGGTTAAACATTTGTGTATGTTTGGTGTATGCTTGGTAGAAGATCATTGAACCTAGACATCTTTAGATCCCGAAATTAACTAATCTTAATTTGAAGTATTTATACGATCTTCTATATACATATCATATATGCTATCATCCTTCAAAAAAAAAAAAAAGACTCATTTAATTAAACGGGTAAGATTTTTTAACTATAACTCTCTAATTTCGTATTGTTTTCATGTTGAATTCGTGAATCTTACCAAAACTTGAGACCCTTACAGTCATGGGTGCTAAGTCTCGTATTAACTCCTTATTAGATAATACCGGGCTTTATAACTAGTTAGTTTAAAATAATAGCATAAATTTAACTTTAACCCTGGCCTTTTCCTGAATCGATCGTTATACATGATTAGATGCGCAACTTTGCAGAAGCATGTATATATATATATATATATTTATATGCTTAATGCATTTGTACCTTATATTAACAAAGTGTTTGTGTAAAAGTCGTGGTGTGCTAGAGATTTGAATGTTTATCCATTTATCATGATCCTGGGTGGAGATACTACTTTCTTTGACATGTTATCTAAAGTTGAATCTCTATCCAAACCAAAACAAAATTCCAGGTGGAAATTCTGGAGTCGGTAAAACGAAAAAATCATATAAATATAAAGGATTATCGAAATCTCACAAGATTGTGATGGGTCTGCGACATTAGGATTTTATAGCATGCATAAAGAGGAACATACACAAACAAAAGCAGAACTTATGCTTGGGGATTGAATGCCTAAAGGCATGCAAAGAAAGAAAGCTAGATCGAGAGATCTAGATTTGAATTATTGCGTACGTGTGTTCTTGCAGCTAGCTGGGAGCTTACTGGATTTTTGGTCATGATGGGGGAAATGGGAATAGAATCACTATTCCACTTCAAGACTGATCAAAAGTTGATCAGGACCACCATTGGCTCAAGTCAGCATTGCACGCGCACTGCATTCTGTGTTGTCCTTGAATGACAATGATCACATTATTAATTTATAGTAATTAATTATAGTTATTTTTATGGACCATATCCTTGTAGTTGTAGTATTTGAGATTGATAAAATGCTTCGGCGGCTTGAAGGGAAGATCGTTGAATATATAACATAATTGGAACCAAATCCAAAAGCTTAACTGGTAGTGTCTCTCACATTATAAACAATATGTATGTACATTTCGTGTATATATAGTAATGCTTGAGACATGTACGCACCCTAGCTAGGTTAGAATTTTTTTTTATTTTTTTATTTTTTATTTGTTCAGTCTATTAAATTAAAATGAGTTCAAAACCCATGTAAGTTTGATGTCGGCCTACCTAAATATTATTTTATTTAAAAAAAATTACTTTCTAGCTCTTAATCCATGAAATGCTGCTGTCATGAAAAATGATAAAGTATGGACAACTACTATCCAAGAGGGTAGCAAAGGTTTCATGCTCACGAAAGATTTTGACAAGACGAGAAGTAAAAGGCCTTGTAGATGGTGGACCAGATAGCCCATGTGATGCCATGTGGGAAACATCGCATTTTTACGCCATAAAAAATCATGAACTTGTAAGCACAAGGGAAAAACCATATGCCAGTCAGAAACGAAGCCTATAGGCTATAGGTAGCGATGGAGCTGGAGGTGGTCCTTTTGACGATTAAGCTATATACTCAAAAGGCCTCGATCAATATTTATCAGTTGACTCACATGATCATATCAAAAAGTCTTCTCATTTTGTTCTATTAACGAATTGTGGGATGCCAATCTCTCTCTCTCTCTCTCTCACACACACACATAATTATATATATATATATATATATATATATATATATATATATATATATATATATATATATATATATATATATATATATATATATATATTATAAAACTGATTACGGACATGCAACAAGTGACTGTCCAATCATCAAAAGTATATCTAAAGAATATTATTGTCTTTTCATTAATGATTATATAAGTTGCATGCATATATATGTACTAATTCAATAATGATACTGTTTTAAAAAAAAAATCAATAATGATACCCACGGAGACTATATAAATATATAAAACAAAAACTACATGATTTTTATACCTTTTTTTTATTATTATTGATTTTTGTTATTATTTACTTTATCTCTGAAAAAAATTGAACAAATCCTATCCACAAATTATAGTTAAAGTTTCTTCATATACGACATCATACAAACATGGTACTGATGGAGTCATGCATGAGCATCGAATAAATAGAGATAAATCAAAGCTTTATACCAAATTAACTGGAATTGATTACATGGGACTCTTTTATGTCACTCGGTGATCTTGTCAAATGTCATATATATGTCCTCCTTAATTTATCTCTTTGTCTGACTACCATAAAGTTTGTTTGATAAAACTTTTTAAATTATGTTTTTAGTTCTAGCTATTTTAGAAGAAATAATTTTGATGTGACATAAAAAATATTTTTAAGAAAATTAACTTTTTCAAATGAGGTCATATATCTTTTTTAAGTTTTGAATTTGGCTTGATAAGTTGAATACTATGCGAATGGCGACAACAAGATTCAAATTTTAAGATCTTTATTTTATTATTATATTATTAAATTAATTATTGCCAATTCTAAAAATTTAAGCTAGCTAATAAAAATAAATAAATTTAATTATTTAATTTATATTTTAATACACTTAAAATATATATTAATATTCTGCTTATGGGTATTTTATCTTATCAATGTGATGTGATTGTACCTTTATCTTTTACATTTGTTCTTGTGTCTTTTGTTATCTCTTATATAACAGAAATATTGCGTAATACATTCCCAACGTGTGTGTATATATACATAGAGGAATGCTAGGCATCTAAATACTTATTTTTAGAATTTAGTTCTAAACTGATGTGTTACAATCCCATGAGATCTATCATTTTGGAAAATGTACCACAATCTCATAGAATTGTGACACATCAGTTTGGAACTAAATTTTGAAAAAAAATGTTAAGATATTGTCTAGCATTTATATATATATATATATATATATATATATATCCAGCACCTCACAAAATGATAGATTAATTGTTAAGGGCGGCCGCCTAGCAAGCTTCATGGCGAAGTAATCTTTAAATGGATCCATAAATGAATTAATCGAAAATTTGGGTCACTTTAGTACCATTCCCTAAGTAGACATGACAGGGCATAAATTAAATAACCTTTTTTTTTTCTTTTTTTCCTGGTCTGGGGCCTCATTCTCAGAACCACAAACTGGAACATTCTGAAATTGATCTCAGTACATGCAACAGCAAGTGACTAAAAATGCCTTTAAGGTTTTTAGCTAGCCTAGGGTTTATCAATGTCATATCCCACCGATGTGGGAGTACCCCACAAAAAGAAAACCCTTTCAGCCACCAAACCCACCAACATCTCTCAAGAACAAGAACCAATTGGCTACAAGTATCTCCCCATGCCACTCCCTTCACGTGGACAGCTCGTGATGTAAGTAGGTGTAACTTCTTTTTATTATTTGACTTGTTCAATATTTTTTTCTTTCCCCCTTACTCAAAAACCTGGTTCCCAATACAAGATTCCCCATTGGAAAAGGTTGCAGAAACACAAAATATTCTTCCAAAGGATGGTACCCCTGTGCCCTAAATTACACCCTATCAGCATCCCTGTACCCTCCTATTTAAAAACATTTTGGACCCACTGTATCTAGATTCTCTACCAAAGCCAAACATTCCCACTCCCAAGAGTATTTTACTCTTGTTTTATCAGTCCCATCACCCATATATATACCCCTCCCTCCCTTTCCATCTTCCTCACCAATTAAACCACGTACTACCTTTCTTCTCCCAACAGAATTAAACACCCAGAAAAAAGGAAAAAAAAAAAAATGTCAGGTGTTTTGCGTTTCGACCCAGATGGCGTTTTTCACCTAGCGGAGGGCTCCTCCCATGGTGGTAGTAGTTCGAGGAAAAGGCAGGTTTTGGTGTACTTGCCGACCGGCCAGGTGGTCTCATCGTACTCTTCGCTTGAGCAAATGCTGACGGGGTTAGGTTGGGAGAGGTACTACAGAGGCGACCCTAACTTCTTTCAATTCCACAAGCATTCTTCCATCGACCTAATCTCTCTCCCTAGAGAATTCTCCAAGTTCGGCTCCATTCAAATGTTCGATATTGTTCTTAAAAACTCCGATACCTTCCGTGTCCGAGACATGTGAGTCCGTACGTCTGTTTGTCTGTCTGTCTCTCAACATATCATGCATGTGTTTCTCTCGTGTACGTGAGTTGTTGTCGGTTGTTGTTTGTGGTTTCTGGCTCCTGTGTTCTTGTTTAGTATTTTAATAAATTTAGTAGAAAGTTGGTGTCTTGTCTGTGCGTGGTACGTAGCTAATTTTGTAATTAATGCTTTTGCAAGTTCGTTAATATGAGTGTGGCTTTGTAATATGTTGTAATATTAATGCAAAATGCATGTCATGGGGATTTCACGTCAGCTTGACAGACTGGTTATTTATCTTCCTTCCCTTCACTTACTTCCATATTTGGCCTCCAAAAGGACAGCTTTTTACTTTTTTTTTTTTGAAAGTATTAACCATTAACCCAAAACACACGAAATACTCAAAAAAAATTACTTTTATCTTCCAGTCCCGTCACAATCGAAAGCAAAAATCACCCACTAAAAGGTTTTACAAAAGGAAAGCATTATGCTTGTGCCATATCAGCAAACTGATCAGTTTGGTGTGTTTTCTAATGAAGTGACAGTCGGCGCTTTAGCAACAATGATCTAGAGGTTAATGATAATAATTATAACGAAAGGAAGTGATGATGTGAGAGTGGTTAAAAGCATTGTTTTGAGAGGCATTCGTCACACTAGCCTGTAAAATTGCACAGCAGCCCATCTGATCACAAAGGGACGCCTATCTGCCTAATTAAGTATGTGGTGAAGGAGAAATTGGTTGAAAATACCCGGACGTACAACGACATTCAAAAGAGTAAATAAGTATTAAAAAAAAAAAAAGGAAAAGAATGAATAATGCTTTATACACATGCAGTACTACTATTTCCTTTTAATAAAAATTAATTTAAAGATAGATTGACAGTACTATATCAGTGTAGTGGAATATGCTCTCTCTCTCTCTTTATATATATATATATATATATATATATATATATATATATATATATATATATATAGCGTTATGCTAAAAGAATAAGGAAACAATGAAACAAAAACCAAGCCATATTAATTTTAGGAGCAACAATTGAATATAGACCCACAAGATCCTTACTCTCTTGTAAAGCCCACGAGATCCCCACTCATCTAAAATCAATAATTTAATTTTGATCCATCTATGAGGATGAGCTTTAATATTGGAGAGACACTTTTTTTTTTGGGGTTCACTCTCTTTTGATCACTTAAAGTTAGCATTCTATCATATATCCTCTTGTTAGGAGAGAGAGATCGAGAGAGAGGATGATAGATCATAGATAGATATAGATCCATTAGAATGACTTAATACAATCATATATAATGAGTGGAGTAGTAATTGTAAGACTGGCCGGCGTCGTAATTTAGAGGGACCCATGTATACAGAAAGAGGGAGAGAGGATGGGGGGTTCACGTGAAGCAGATGGTGACAGTTTATATATCACAAACGACCCAAGCTCATCAGATCGATTGACACTTTTCCAAATGGTGATGTGTGATGAATTGACCCACTTTCTCTAGTATGCAGTGGCCATGCACGTGGCACACATCCTTTAATTCTCTACATGAAGGCGAAATTTATTTATATAAATTGACCTAAAGCTTCACCTACGTACGTGTACGTGTGTATGTGTGACCACATTGCTTTGTTGGAGATACCGTGAAAAGCCTGGGTGCACATGAAACCTTGAAAAGCTAGATATGGCATTGCCATGCTTCTTTGTCTGCATTAACAAAGGCTCTCAAAGCTTTGGTAGCTGGCTGCAGAATCACATGTAGTAGTCCTATCCTGCAATTTGTAAGAGATCGAGTTCATATAAAACCACCTGACCAAATAAAGTTTGAGCTGTTTGGCTATTTATTCGAATAGATAGGTCATGCCCAAATAATAATGTAGGAGAAGACAAATGTTAGTGTTGGTTTATTTTATTTATGCATATGTGTTTTAGTTTTTCTTTTCGATAAGGATTGTGTTTTTCCTTTTTCATTAGGATTATGTTTTTATTTTTCAATTATAAATGTGCATGTGTTTTAGTTTTCCTTCTTCAATTAGGATTTTATTTTTATTTTTTCAGTTTCCTTGTTAAATTAGGAGATCTTGGTCTATACATGTGATACACGCTCAATGAAACAATTCAATTATGAAGTATCAATTAAAATTCAAAATCTTTCACAGTTATTTATGTATTAATTTGCATGCTTATTTAGGGCAATTATAATTTTTCTCTTTTCTATTTGTTATTTTCTTTCTTCTTGAATTTATTTTTTAATTTTTAAATCCTAATTTCTGTTGCTATCATAACAATCTTAGGTCTATCGGGTGCCAAATAATTTGAACAAAATATTGCTCGAATTCTTTATTGAAATTTTGCGCAAGAGTAAACCTGCACCGTACAAGGAAGTTGATTGTTGGCATCCAATTGGACTCATGTCTCCGGCCAATTTGACATGTGGAAACCCGTACAAGGGTTAAGCCCAAACGGGCCTGCCTTTTGAGTTTTAACATTCGTACTTGGAATGTGTATGATCGATCCAATAGCAAAATTATCCGCTAGTAAAATTTTAAATCCCATAGTAAAATTAAAAATTACACTATTGTACTATTGATTTGAGTTTTAAATAAAATAATTTCGTTTTTTTAAAATAAAAATTAATTTTTTTTCCCGAGTTTATAGGGGTATTTTTGTTAATTTTATTAAAAAAAAATTTCTTATGTTATTTCTGTCTTTTTGCTGACCTTGGGGTATATGAACTGTTTTCTTCATTTTAATTATCTACTTGTAAAATCCCATAGTACTATTTTTTAAGGTAAGAGAAATGGCTTACTTCTAATGAAAAAAATAATCGGAGATTGTGCAAAAATAAACGGTGGAGATTAATTTCAAGATTGTGGGAGTACAATTATTTTTTCACTAGCTAGAAATTAACAATCTCTCAGGTTTATTTTTTCTCGTGAGGATCTCCAATAATTTTTTCATAGGAAGCAAAGAGTTTGGAGTATTATATAATATTTATTATTATTGAATTTTTTACTCAGCCACGTGGCATCTAAATTTAAGATGAATTAGTTTTTTACACCATGAATTTTTAAAATGACTTTTGTTATACTTAAAAGTTTTCACTATATTTAATAGAATACTCGATCTGTGTACGTATGATATATGTCTCACCCTATCATGCATGTGACATGCATGCATGTACTGCACGCATGCAGGATTTTTTTTTTTTTTTTTCTCTTATTTTGATATTTTATTAGAAGCTTCTCATTTTTCCATTAATTTTTTCATAGGAAGCAAGCCAAGGACGGTCAGCTGCTATTCGTCATGGCGTTTCCAATGGAGGGGACGAGACACATGGAGTGATCTGTCTGAGTGGAGATGACAGAGCAGGAAAGGAGTGGAGGTCGAAAAGTACCTGAGCATCAAAGGTAACGACGGTGGAATGGTTTCGCAGAGAGAGTTGTTGTTGTTGTTGAATCCGTACCATCGTAGCTTCAAAATTCTCGGACAACCGTTGCATTTTGGGGGGCTTTTCAAATTTTAGGAATGTGTGAACAAGTGAAACAGTACTGGTCTCTGAGCTCGAGGTTGGGCTTTCAGAGATAGGCGAAAGGGTGTGGGAGTGAAGGAGAACTGGAGAAGAATGATGAAAAATACCTTTGAAGTTTCGAACCCACGATCTGAAATTGTATTATTTACTGTGCACTTAAGTTGGTTGTTGTGTTCCCCGTGTTTTCTTTAGAAAACAGAAAACCGTTTATGAAAACATCTTAAAGATGTTTCCATATTTTGTGTTTTTCCTGGTTTTTGTTTTCACTTGTTTTTGTTTTCAAAACATTTACCCAAACGGCCTAATCGCATTTGAAACGTGTTTCCCTATTTTGAAAACAGAAAACCTGTTTCCGAAACAGTAACCAAACAGGCTCAATCTCTCAGGTTTATTTTTGCTCATGAGGATCTCCAATAATTTTTTTCATAGGAAGCAAGCCAAACTCAATAAGAGTTTTGAGTATTATATAATATTTATTATTATTGAATTTTTTACTCAGCCTTGTGGCATCTAAATTTAAGATGAATTAGTTTTTTACACCATGAACTTTTAAATTGACTTTTGTTATACTTAAAAGTTTTCACTATATTTAATACACTACAAGAAATTCGCTCATTAGCGTCTACCCTTAGTGGACGCTAAAAGTCCAAAAGTCGACGCTAATGAATATTAGTGTCGACTATTGGACGCTAATAAGTTGATGTTGAAAGACCGACGCAGATGCTCATCTGCCGATCATCAGCGTCGACATAAGGGTCGACACTAATGATCGTTTATTAGTGTCGACAAATGTCGACGCTAATGCTATTCTCAGTCGACACTAAAACTTATACTACATTTATGATAAGTCGATGCTGATAATATATTATTAACGTCGACAACAATGTCGACGCTAATAGTATATCATCAGCGTCGACACTGTGGACGCTAATAACCTAAAAAAAAAATTAAAAAAAAAAATATTTTTAGTGGAGTAGCGCTAAAGCTTTTCAATATTTTTAAAAAATAAATTAATTATTTATACAGGATCATTAGCATCAACCCTAGAGTCGACGCTAATGACCTATTATCAGCGTCGACAAATATAAGTCGACGCTAATAATAGGCTATTAGCGTCTACATTTAGTGTCAACATTGATAATTATTTATTAGCGTCGACGTAAGTGGACGCTAATACTAAAATGTTGTTGCTATTTCTCAACCCGCGCGAGGTAAAATTTCCCACCAGGTTATTAGCGTCGACACCAAAGTTGACGCTAATAATGCGTTTTTTTGGACAATTAGCGTCAACTAACTTGTCGATGCTAATAATGTTAATAGTCGACGCTAATAGTCTATTATCAGTGTCGACTGCCAAAGTCGACGCTAATAGTCGACTATCAGCGTCAACTTTTTGTTGACACTGATAGTGTCGCCCCTAATGGGCGAATTTCTTGTAGTGATAGAATACTCGATCTGTGTACGTATGATATATGTCTCACCCTATCATGCATGTGACATGCATGCATGTACTGCATGCAGGATATTTTTTTTCCTCTTATTTTGATTTTTTATTAGAAGCTTCTCATTTTTCCATTAATTTTTTCAGAGAAAATTATTGTTATGGAATTAATTAATCATAAATTAAAGAGTATTGTTTTATTGGTCGTGGACGTTAACGCCTTGGAATAAGTTTTTTTTTTTGAACGAGAAAATCTGCTTCTTATTAACTGATAACATAAAATGATCCCCAATAAAAAAATCTAGAGACACAAACGTTCCCTAACAATAAGATCTGCAATACAGTTTGGAGGTTCCTCTAACCAAACATCCGAGAGATTTTGCTCCACTGCCAATCTAGCCAAAGTATGAGCTACATTGTTACACTCCCTTTTCACGTGAACAAAAGTGGCAGTTCTAAAACCTTGAAGCTCTTGTATTATACTTTCTGTGAGATGACCAGTTTTAGCTAGACGAGGAAGAGGGGAAATTATGTCATTCACTACCTGTGCTGCATCTCCTTCCAATATCACCTCAAGGAAACCAACCTCCTTACAAAACTTGACTGCCCAGAGTGCAGCCAAAGCTTCAGCCATACATGCTTCCGTTCTTTGGAAAAATACCATGCAACGTGCCCCCATAAAATCCCCCCTACTATCTCTTGCAACCATACCAAGCCCAATAGAGCTATTTTTTTGACTGATGGCTGCATCCCAATTGACTTTTATATGATCATTTGGAGGGGGCTTCCAAGCTTGTTGAAACCGCATTGGAGGCTCAGTATTTGACTCAGATGTAGACTGATCTGGATTTGAGCACCGCATAAATTCCTCCAGAGTCATTTTTGCTCATGCGAGTATGTCAGATGGGGAAGAAAAGACTCCTTCAAAAATAAAAGAGTTTCTTCTCAACCACAACCTTCTAGCCGTTATCACCATCAATTCCATAATTTCTTTTTTGAAACGCACCTGAAACTCTTCAAACAGAGTAAGGAAGGAGCTATAGTTGGTCTCACACTTCTGAAATTTTGACAGTGATCCTCCCCAGACATCCTGCGCGGCCGGACAAGTCCACAGAACATGGATAACAGTTTCCCTCTCCGTTTTACACACTGGACACAGGTCATCCTCAATCACTTTTCGGCGCACCAGGTTTACCCGAGTTGGCAATATATCATGGAGTGCCCGCCATTTAAACACTTTCACCTGATTTGGAACTCTTAGGCTCCATAGAAGCTTCCACATCCCTTGGTCACTTGTCCCTGAAGAACTTTGTCCTCTATCCATGTCATGCAAACTGTATCCCAAGTGGTATGCACTCCTAACTGTGAACTTGCCATCTTTTGTGTCCTTCCATATCAGTCTGTCCTGGGGAAGATTAGGACTTAGAGGAATATTCAATATGACATCTGCCTCCTCCTGCATAAACACTTCCCTAATGAGATCTTCTTTCCACACACCACGATCTTGATCAATTATCTCCCCCACTAGAGCATGCAAATCAAGAAACCTAGGAAAGGATTGGACAGTGTGGAAAGTTGGAGTTGGCAGCCACCGAGACTTCCATATGCTTATTGATCGACCATCTCCCACCCTCCACAACAATCCCTGCTCCAATAATTCCCTGGCATTGCAGATGCTCCTCCATACAAAAGATGCTCGGGGCCCAATTTTAGCTTCCATAAAAGTGGAGGAAGGATGGTATTTGGCCTGTAAGATCTGAAAAAATAAGAGAATCCGTATTTGGTAAAATTCTCCATCCTTGCTTTGCTAAAATGGCATTGTTGAAAAGGACCAAATCCCTAAACCCTAGGCCTCCTGCCACCTTTGATTTACTCATTCTTTCCCAGCTCATCCAGTGGATTTTAGAGGACTTCGACATATGATTCCACCAGAAATTTTGCATCAATGCATTGAGCTCCTTACATAAAGAAACAGGTAATTGGAAGACACTCATGCAGTAAGTGGGAATAGCCTGAACCATAGCTTTAACTAAAACCTCCTTTCCTGCCTGTGATAGGAACTAAACTTTTCAATTTGACAATTTATTAATCACCTGCTCCTTTATGTATTGGAAAGCTTGTGCCCTTGATTTACCCACAAAAGTAGGAAGACCAAGGTATGCGTCAATGCGGAGTGTTTCTGTTAGCCCTGACAATTGTAATATCTCCTGTCTACTTTCCCAACTTGTATTACGACTGAAAAACATTGAGGTCTTCTGCACATTCAGTTTCTGACCTGAGGCTTGTTCATATCTGCCCAGAATTCGCATCAACCTCCTCCATTCAACAGCGTTAGATTTGCAAAAAAGAATGCTGTCATCAGCAAAAAACAGATGACTAATCCTCGATCCCTTCGGAGAGGTTGGAACCCCTGAAATATGTCCTCTCTGCTCAGCTCTCCCAAGTAATGCACTAAGACCTTCTGCACATATAAGAAATAAATATGGGGAGATGGGGTCCCCTTGTCTGAGTCCTCTTGACGGCTGGATATTCCCAACCGGCCTTCCATTTACCAAAACTGCATACCGGACAGAGGTAACACACTACATCACTAAATCAACCCAACGTACATCAAATCCCAGTCTTAGCATCGCAGCCCTCAGATATCTCCATTCAACCCTATCATAAGCTTTACCCCCATATACCCCACCCGACTCCACATTCTTTGCTGCATTGTGTGCATTGTTTCAAAAGCCACGATAACATTATCAGAAATTAACCGGCCAGGGATAAAAGAACTCTGTGCAAAAGATATAATATGGGGCAAGACTGCTTTAAGACGATTGGCCAAAACCTTTGAAACCAATTTGTAAATGACATTACATAAACTTATTGGTCTAAATTCAGAGACATGCACCGGGCTATGCACCTTAGGAATAAGTGCAATATGAGTTGTATTGATTCCTTTGACCAAAAAACCCGTTTGGAAAAAATGATTTACAGCAGAGCATACCTTCTTGTGAATCATGGCCCAGTTGGATTGGTAGAAACAGGTTGAGAAGCCATCCGGACCTGGGGCCTTCATGGCTGGCATGTCGTGCATCGCAGCAGAAATTTCCTCCACAGACAACTCTGCCAATAGTTTTTTATTCATCTCCTCAGTCACGCTCCTATCTAGAGCATCCAGACAGTCTTCCATATCCTCTTCTCTTCCTGCCCTAAAAAGATCCGAATAATAGGAAACAAATGCTGACTCAATTTGTTCATGAGTTGTACACTCCAATCCCTCCATATTTTGAATTTTCTGAATAGTAGCCCGTTGCTTCCTCTGGGTGGCACATGCATGGAAGAATTTTGTATTACGATCTCCAAACTGCAACCAATTTACCTTAGCCCTTTGCCTCCACTTTAAATTGTCAAGACTACCATGATATTTAAAGAAATACCTTAATTTATACATTATGAGGTGATATTAAATATCAAAATTTTGATACAAATAATGTATAATGTTGCAACTAATAATTAATATTTGAAGTAAAATATCAAGTTAGCCCCTGGCCTGTGGTTTGGATTGCTATCAATTTAATTGGCACCTTAATTGGGTTATCAATTTTATCAAATGGACTTTAATTCTTCAATCTTAATTAGATCTTAAAGCCTATATTTACGCTTCCACCCTATATTATTTTGATGTAACATTACAATGCCAATCAATAGTTGCTTGATTGATATCTTTCGCTTGAGTCTCATGTTTAGTTGTCAAGGCTTCGCCTACACCGTACCCTATTAGTAGACACTTGACATAAGGAAGCTAGGGCGGGCAACCATTTTCAGGTATCTTCAAATAATTAACACTATCAGAATTACGATTACCTTAACTCTCTCCTTTAAAGAAATTTTCAGGTATCTTCAACCATTTTCTAGCATTACTACATCAACATGTGATTGTCATATCAAAATTATGGGATAATTGTAGGATAAAAATGTGATTTTTAGCATTATTAAAACAAATATTATCAATTAATATCAAGATGAATTTTAATAATCACAAATTTATACATAAAGATATTGTTTCATGGTTTATCTAATAATTATATGCTTTGCCCAATATTAAGAGACTAATTATCCACGGGTCTTACCATCTTATATATATTATAATTAATTAGGAGTTATAAAGGCGTTGCAGGGATCTTGTTAATTAAGTTCCGACATGAATATGTGTTGAGTTCCATATTGGGTATGTTTAATTTGTGGAATTAGGTTATATAAGTGATTTTAAAAAGTCTTATAATAACTAATACTTTTAAGGTTATATCTAGCAAATATGTGATTAGTGTTTTCTAGTGCTTTCTTAAATAATCATTAAGAGTATCAGAATCTTATTGAGTGGAGAAGATTAGAGCACCTTTGTAAAATATGGTTACATGAAAAAGTGATTAAGATGAGGGAGCTACAACTGTAACTTAATTTTATATCCCCAAATTCATGCATTATGTTCTATGAAAATTATTTCAACACCTTTAATTAATGCGTTTCATAGTTATCTCAGTTTGTAACTATTTTACGGACACAATTTTGTTTTGTTCCATGATATTATGATGTATATTTAAAATTTTAAATGATATGACAATATATATATATATATTATTTTTTGACCAAAAAATTGTTCATTTCTATTAAATTGAAATAGGGCTGATTTTTTTTTTTTACAAAACTTGTGAACCCAACCTGAACCTAACCGAAAATTAGCAGGTTAGAACAAGGGATTTGATCCGTTTAATTTATGGTAGACCTATATAATTAATCTTATACTCATACTTCGACATGACCCGAATTCGACACGCAATATAAGAGCTAGCAATTATTGACATGACCAGCAAATCTGACACGAATTCAATGAGAAATTAGCGGTTTAGAGTTTAAAAATCTTACCCATTTAATTAAATGAGTCGTATTAAAGTTGATCTATATAGTTTATATATAAATTATACTATGTCTCAATACAATTTAAACTTGAAAAAAAAAAAAAAAAAGAATTTACCATTTTAACTTGAAATGAAGAGGATCATACTCCTATTATTTGGCACAAAGACACTTAATAAAGGTGTGGTTAACTAAATTATTAGTGAATAAGTGCTCCACTAAATAAGGAATGAGAAAAAGAATTAACACTCGGAACGTCATATCATGGTTGTCAAATGGAATGATTCTTATTTTCTTCCAATTTGATGGCATGGTTTTGTCCTTAGCTTGATATCAATTCAAGTATCCTCACATATTTTAAGAAGGATTCTGAGTTTCAATCTCCTATAAATGCATCGTAGGTTGTAGCTATATATTATGCTTCCCGACATAGATTTTTCCTCAACGTACGTGGCTATATATGTTTCCAATCAGCCCATTTTCTTTTCCTCAAACAATCAACTTTCAACGCTTGGAGATACCAAAATTAATTGGAAGCTTGTAATGTCAATTATAGCCCCCACAAGCATGTATGTTTACACTTAATTGGGGTGTAGGCTTTGGATAAGGGTATATAATGGGCATATAGATTTATATTGGCATTATAGTTCGTGACCATGAGATCGAGAGTAGTTTCCTATGTTGGTAGTTATTACTAATCCAGGATATGCCTGCTTTAGAACACATTTAACTTTAGCATTATTCCTCTAATGTTGCTTTCTGTGCATGACTAAAATAAATTACGTGTTGATGAGTACATATACCTCCAGCTTAATTAAATTAATTAAACTAATACACTTAGTATAATATCATTTACATTACTTTATGTAATTAATTAGTACTATTAAAAACATAATGGGGTACATATCCCGCAAGGAAAGGCCGAAACAGCGAACCCCTCCTGGAATAAAACAAAAAAAAAAAAAAAAAAAAAAAAAAAAAGAAAAGGAAAAGGTGATGCAGGGAGATCCGAGTAAGATGATGTTGAGCTGTCAGAATGCACATTTATGGCGCTGAAATTACCTGGAGCGGGCAGATCAGCGTAAGATTGGCAAGAAATCGTGATATGGCCTAATTTGATCAATTTTCGAGTGCGCGACAGTATTTTGGCCATAACTTTGGCTACGAGTGTCTGATTCGCGCATATGACCCTAATTCAGAAAGCTCTCTTTGGCGCGCACGTTGTGGCCACCCAGCTACACTCGGTGCGCCTTGTTTCAAGCTCACAATCCGCTATTTTCCCTTTAAAAAAACCTAATTTTATATATATATATATATATATATATTCCATTTATGGTAATTACTTTTCATTTATTGTTTAAGTGGTAATTCTGAGCCCGATTTGGGATAGATTTTTGGCAGCCTCCTTATTTTATTCTGTATTTCATTTTATTAGGGTTTTGCTATTTTTGGTAAAATCCTACTAAAAGTTGAATTTTCAGTTAGATTAGCCCGGGTTGTGGGCGTTTTCCAGCATCACTAATTATTGATAATTTTATTGAAGTTCAGAGATTATCTCTGCATTTTTGGGATAATTTTATTTGATTTTTTTCCTTGCAAACTGCCGATTGAATAGCCTACAAAATAATCACTATTTTGCCCGGCGTCAAAAGGTTTCCACCTCTCTCTTCCCCCCCTTTTTTTTTTTTTTTTAACGAAACATATTATTACAATATCTATTATAGATCGATAGAAATCGAAATTTCTTCTACGTACACTTGATTTATAACATGGGTTGCTGCTTTTATAATTTTCTTTCCTTTTAACACGATAAATTTGTCAATATTGCACCTGCCACCCGCAGACTCGACACATCTTCATATCTGATCCCATCCATAATACCATCAAATTTACTTCAGTTTCTATCTGTTGCAACCACAACAGATAGAAACTAAATTTCCAGCAAATGATACAGCTTACTCTCAACTTCCATCCAAGCTCAATGCTGTAGGTGATTCTCCTTTCTTTATTAATCTTCTTGTTGCTATTACAACTGCTGCCCCTACCCTTCCTAATTCCACAACAGGAACTACTTGCTCTTCACAACCCTTAAATTCTGCTCCTATTGTCTCGGATGCAGCTGCTACTCCGCATCCTTCCCATTCACTTCAGGTACCTATGGCCACACCTATCTCTAATTCTGCTATACCTTCTCCTATTCCTATAACATCTTTTTTAGATCTTGTTCCAAACATGTTACTTCTGATATTTCATCTTCACACCCTATGATAACAAGATCTAAAACAGGATCTCTCCGTCCCAAAACTTTTCCAGACTTTCAACTCTTTCAGACTACCAAATATCCCCTCATTTGCCATCACACCACTCTGTAGGAAGTTGAACCTACATGCTATAGAAAAGCAGCCAGTCATCCTCTTTGGAAAGCAGCAATGCAACTTGAGTTTGATGCCATGATCTCTACTGGTACATGGTCTTTATGTCCTAGACCTCTCACTCATAATAACATTTGGAATAACTGGGTATATAAAGTTAAACGGCAGGCTGATGGTTCAGTTGAAAGGTTCAAGGCCAGATTGGTTGCTAAAAGCTTTGATCAACAATGTGGTGTCGATTATATGGAAACATTTAGTCCCATGATCAAGCCTTCCACCATCCGTATTATATTGTCTCTTGCAGTTCACTTTTCTTGGAGTATTCGCCAGTTGGATGTGTCGAATTCCTTTCTCCATGGTCAATTATTTGAAGAAGTATACATGGAACAACTTCAAGGGTTTTATGATAAGGCGCAACCTGATGCTGTTTGTCGTCTTCACAAGGCAATTTATGGTTTAAAACAAGCTCCCCGAGCTTGGTTCACACGGCTCTCTACATTTCTCCTTGATATTGGTTTTAAGGCTTCTCTTGTGGACAATTCTCTCTTTATTTTAATTTCTAGTGCTGTGCAAATTTATATGCTTGTGTATGTGGATGATATTATTCTCACAAGTACTAATCCTTCGGTTCTTGAATCTATGGTTTGTAAATTACAATAAGAATTTCCTCTTAAGGATTTGGGTCCTCTTAGCTTCTTCTTGGGAATTCAAGTCAGCCGTGCCTCTCATGGACTTCATCTTTGTCAAAAGAAATATATCACTGATTTCCTCACATGCACTCATATGGATGGAGCCAAACCAGCTAAGTCACCATGCTCTTCTGGCTCCAAATTATCACGATATGATGGTACTCCTCTCGATGATCCCTCCATTTATCGACATGTTGTCAGATCTCTACAGTACTGCACTTTAACTCGTCTAGATATCTCATTCTCTATGAATCAACTCTGTCAGCATCTTCATTCTCCAACAGATATTCATCTATCAGCAGCTAAGCGTGTCCTCCGCTATTTGAAGGGTTCTATTGATCACGGCATATGGTATTCTAAAGGGTCTCTACAACTGAATGCTTTTTGTGATTCAGACTGAGCTGGTGACCCATATGATCGTCGTTCTACATCTGATTTTGCTGTGTTTCTCGGCTCATGCTTGATCTCCTGGAGTGCAAAGAAATAGCCGATTGTTTCAAGATCCAGCACTGAAGCAGAATACCGATCCTTAGCTACTACTGAACTATATTGGCTTCGCATGTTGTTTAAGGATCTTCCTGTTTCTCTTCAACTTAAACTGATTCTATGGTGTGATAATGTTAACGCACGATTCCTCACTCTCAAGTCCAAGTTGTTAGTTGTCGCACCACCTATCAACTTGAGGGGAGATTTTAACCTAAGTCCTATACCATTAGTCAATTCAACATGTGCAGATAATGATCCCCCAAATAAGGTGCAGTCGCTCAAGAGATTCAATGCAGTTGCAACTCTATCATGTTCAAATGCTGCAACTCTATCACGTTAGAAGACTCAATCGCATGAAAGGTTCAATTGTATTGAACCTCTATCACATCTGAATATAACACCACAATTGGACTCAATTTAGATATCATCAAGAGATTCAAATATGAGATAATCTTCTTCTGTTTTGTATAGATTACTAAATTCAAATTTCAAATGTATTTTACCTTAGCTTAAACTCTCTAGCAGAGTCTTCACGTGTAAATCATTTTTGTCTATAAATACAAAGTGCTACATATGGAATTGCTATCTAGCCAATCCATAACAATTATCAATTCTTTCAACCTTTCCCTTGATTCTCATTGAAATGGACTTTTATCAATAATAAATAAATAAAAAGATAAAGTTTATGGTTCAAGATGGATTTTGTGGATTGCATTCCCTTTCTAATTAAAAATTAAAAAAAAAAGAAAAAGAAAAAAGAAAAAGAAAGAGCTGCATGTATTGATTTTGTGTCATCTCAAGTCCGAACACTTGTACGAATCATTGGCATCGAAGCTAGATATGAAAACTGAATCAGAGTGCCACGTAACGCACCACTCATTTTCATACTCGATCATAAGAGCATCAAAGCACAGGATGATGCTTATTAATTTCTCTTTAATTTCTTTGAAAATATTTCAAGTTTAAGTATTCGTTATATATGAATTAATAAGAATTTGTATAAATAAATATTATTGTATCATTTGTCGTAATTATAAATAAAAAAATGAAAAGAAAGAAATTAAATCTCTATTTGATGACTTCTTGACTTGTACTCGATCATATTATATGGATCTTGTAATTAACGATCGTTTTGTTTATTGTTAAAGGTGGTAATCAGTGCGAATTATGATAAGTACTTTTTCTGCAAGAGTAATATTACATAGGGATAACTTCATAAAAGGGTATCGAATTATACGGCGTTTTGAGATACGGATACTAAACTAGCAAATGTCTCAAATTGGGGTATACAAGTTTCAAAACGTTTCATTTAAGGGTACTTCGTTTAACAGCAAATCATATCGGAGTACCTTTAAGTGAGACATTTAAAAACTTAGATACTTCAGTTTTAGACATTTGCTAGTTTAGTACATTTATCTCAAAACGACGTATAATTCAATATTATTTTGTGAAATTATCCCTATTATATATTATATTTTTATGTTATAATTATTTAATAATATTGACGTGGTAGTCTCAACTAATTCTTGGATTTTTTTTATTATTTTATTTTAAACAAAGATTGATCCAATGATTGCTTATAAGGAAAATGTTAGATTTACAACACCAATACAACAACCGTACAACAATCCCTCACATGAGGGTGGGTCCTACATACTGGGGCCCACCCTCATGTGAGGGGTTGTTGTACAGTTGTTGTATTGGTGTTGTACAAGAATCAAATCCCTTGCTTATAATTGACACGTCAGCATTGTGTGATAGTTGTAAGATTAAAATGTTGTTATATAACATTACTATTTCTACAACTATCCTACAATGCTAACGCGTAGAACTGTAAATGAACAACTCTGTTCAATAATTCACTTGTATAAACTTGACTCTAATCTAAGGGTTGATTGATACAACCATTTTAGCATTGTGAGATAAAAAAGTAGCATATAACATTGTAAAAAAATTTGAAA
The DNA here is from genome assembly GCF_958979055.1 of Alnus glutinosa. NCBI lineage: Eukaryota > Viridiplantae > Streptophyta > Magnoliopsida > Fagales > Betulaceae > Alnus > Alnus glutinosa. The sequence goes on along the minus strand of NC_084898.1, from coordinate 1,223,181 downwards.
CTTAATTGACACTACGTTCCTATTTTTTTTTTGGTGGGGGGGGGGGGGGGGGGGGGGGGGGGGGGGGACATTTCTCCTAACTAGTTGTTTTTGATAAATAGTTCTTATTTGGTTAATTGCTAAAGGAAGAGTCAAATTAACAAGAAAGTATTTGGTGCATTTTAATATTAATCAATAAAATCAATAATTAAAATTTCTTATTATTATGGTAATTATATAGTTGGTAAATGTAAATGTAAGGGAATTTCAATTTACATTACCATCCCTCAATATACAATATAGATAGATATCAAAAGTCACCCATAGATTGTTCAATAATATACTTAAAGAATATTGGGTGAGAAAAAGGTGTTTCTTTAATAAAGCTTTTGCTTTGCAGTATAGTTCAGACCCATATACATCACATATGGTTGGACTGTTGTCTCTTAATTCTTAAGGATGATGTACTAGTGAATCTGCCGCCATCAATATATTGAAATAATATCAAACAAAAATATTCTCATATAGTCGGTCAATTCACCTTAAAGAGAGTTAGATATATATATATATATATATATATATATATATATTCATATATATGTCACTCAACTTATATACCGGCTGGTGATATTTCTATCTCTTAACTAATCTTAATTTGAAGTATTTATACGATCTTCTATATACATATCATATATGCTATCATCCTTCAAAAAAAAAAAAGACTCATTTAATTAAACATGTAAGATTTTTTAACTAAAACTCTCTAATTTCGTATTGTTTTCATGTTGAATTCGTGAATCTTATCAAAACTTGAGACCCTTACAGTTATGGGTGCTAAGTCTCGTATTAACTCCTTATTAGATAATACCGGACTTTATAACTAGTTAGTTTAAAATAATAGCATAAATTTAACTTTTAACCTTTTCTTGAATCGATTGTTACACATGATTAGATGCGCAACTTTGCAGAAGCATGTATGTATATATATATATATATGCTTAATGCATTTGTACCTCATATTAACAAAGTGTTTGTGTAAAAGTCGTGGTGTGCTAGAGATTTGAATGTTTATCCATTTATCATGATCCTGGTTAGAGATACGACTTTCTTTGACATGTTATCTAAAGTTGAATCTCTAAAGTTTATCCATTTATATGCTTAATGCATTTGTACCTCATATTAACAAAGTGTTTGTGTAAAAGTCGGGGTGTGCTAGAGATTTGAATGTTTATCCATTTATCATGATCCTGGGTGGAGATACGACTTTCTTTGACATGTTATCTAAAGTTGAATCTCTATCCAAACCAAAAAAATATTCCAAGTGGAAATTCTGGAGTCGGTAAAACGAAAAAACCATATAAATATAAAGGATTATCGAAATCTCACAGGATTGTGATGGGTCTGCGACATTAGGATTTTATAGAATGCATAAAGAGGAACATACACAAACAAAAGCAGAACTTATGCTTGGGGATTGAATGCCTAAAGGCATGCAAAGAAAGAAAGAAAGAAAGCTAGATCGAGAGATCTATATTTGAATTGCGTACGTGTATTCTTGCAGCTAGCTGGGAGCTTACTAGATTTTTGGTCATGATGGGGGAAATGGGAATAGAATCACTATTCAACTTCAAGACTGATCAAAAGTTGATCAGGACCACCATTGGCTCAAGTCAGCATTGCACACGCACTGCATTCTGTGTTGTCCTTGAATGACAATGATCACATTATTAATTTATAGTAATTAATTATAGTTATTTTTATGGACCATATCCTTGTAGTTGTAGTATTTGAGATTGATAAAATGCTGGGTTAAATACATTTTAACCCCTCAAACTACCACCATTTCTCCGAATGACCCCCCAAACTACCAATGCTTAGATTCTGGCCCCCTAAACTATCACTTTCTGATTTGTTGGCCTCATCTGTCCATTTATGCCATCAATTCTAAACAGAAACCCGAAAATACTCCTCCTACACTTTGAAATTCTCACGGTTAAGGGAGGGGTATTTTTAGGTTTTTGGCCAATTTCTGTTAAAATTGACTGCATAAATAGACGGATGAGGCCAAAAAATCAGAAAGTGGTAGTTTGGGAGGCCAGAATCTAAGCATTGGTAGTTTGGGGGGCCATCCAAAGAAAGGGTGGTAGTTTGGGGGGCTAAAATATATTTAACCCTAAAATGCTTCGGCGGCTTGAGGGAAGATCGTTGAATATATAACATAATTGGAACCAAATCCAAAAGTTTAAGTGGTAGTGTCTCTCACATTATAAACATTATGTATGTACATTTCATGTATATATAGTAATGCTTGAGACATGTAAGCACCCTAGGTTAGAATTTTTTTTTTTTTTTTTTTTTTTTTTTTTTTTTTTTTTTTTATTTGTAATTCAGTCTGTTAAATTAAAATGAGTTCAAAACCCATGTAAGTTTCGATGTCGGCCGACCTAATTATTATTTTATTTTTAAAAAAAATTACTTTCTCTTAATCCATGAAATATATGCTACTGTCATGAAAAATGATAAAGTATGGACAACTACTATCCAAGAGGGTAGCAAAGGTTTCATGCTCACGAAAGATTTTGACAAGACGAGAAGTAAAAGGCCTTTTAGATGGAGGACCAGATAGCCCATGTGATGCCATGTGGGAAACATCGCATTTTTACGCCATAAAAAATCATGAACTTGTAAGCACAAGGGAAAAACCATATGCCAGACAGAAACGAAGCCTATAGGCTATAGCTAGCGATGGAGCTGGAGGTGGTCCTTTTGACGATTAAGCTATATACTCAAAAGGCCTCGATCAATATTTATCAGTCGACTCACATGATCATATCAAAAAGTCTTCTCATTTTGTTCTATTAACGAATTGTACGTGGGATGCCAATCTCTCTCTCTCTCTCTCTCTCTCTCTCTCTCTCTCTCTCTCTCTCTCTCTCTCTCTCACACACACACACACATATATATTATAAAACTGATTACGGACATGCAACAAGTGACTGTCCAATCATCAAAAGTATATCTAAAGAATATTATTGTCTTTTCATTAATGATTATATAAGTTGCATGCATATATATGTACTAATTCAATAATGATACTGTTTCAAAAAAAAAAAAATCAATAATGATACCCACGGAGACGATATAAATATATAAAACAAAAACTACATGATTTTTATACCTTTTTTGTATTGATTTTTTTTATTATTTACTTTATCTCTTGAACAAATCCTATCCACAAATTATAGTTAAAGTTTCTTCATATACGACATCATACAAACATGGTACTGATGGAGTCATGAGCATCGAATAAATAGAGATAAATCAAAGCTTTATCCCAAATTAACTGGAATTGATTACATGGAACTCTTTTATGTCACTCGGTGATCTTGTCAAATGTCATATATATATATATATATATATGTCCTTAATTTATCTCTCCGTCTGACTAGCATAAAGTTTGTTTGATAAAACTTTTTAAATGATGTTTTTAGTTCTAGCTATTTTAGAAGACAGAATTTTGATGTGACAAAAAAATATTTTTAAGAAAATTAACTTTTTCATCAAATGAGGTCATATATCTTTTTTAAGTTTTGAATTTGGCTTGATAAGTTGAATACTATGTGAACGGCGACAATAAGATTCAAATTTTAAGATTTTTATTTTATTATTATATTATTAAATTAATTATTGCCAATTCTAAAAATTTAAATTAACTAATAAAAATAAATAAATTTAATTATTTAATTTTTATTTTAATACGCATAAAATATATATTAATATTCTGCTTATGGGTATTTTATCTTAAGATCGATGTGATGTGATTATACCTTTATCTTTTACATTTGTTCTTGTGTTTTTTGTTATCTTATATAACAGAAATATTGCGTAATACATTCCCAACATGTGTGTATATATATATATATATATCCAGCACCTCACAAAATGATAGATCAATTGTTAAGGGCGGCCGCCTCGCTAGCTTCATGGCGAAGTAATCTTTAATGGATCCATAAATGAATATATTAATGGAAAATTTGGGTCACTTCAGTACCATTCCTAAGTAGCTAGACATGACAGGGCATAAATTAAATAACCTTTTTTTTTTTTTTTTTTTCCCTCATTCTCAGAACCACAAACTGGAACATTCTGAAATTGATCTCAGTACATGCAACAGCAAGTGACTAAAAATGCCTTTAAGGTTTTTAGCTAGCCTAGGGTTTATCAATGTCATATACCACCGATGTGGGAGTACCCCACAAAAAGAAAACCCTTTCAGCCACCAAACCCACCAACATCTCTCAAGAACAAGAACCAATTGGCTACAAGTATCTCCCCATACATGCCACTCCCTTCACGTGGACAGCTCGTGATGTAAGTAGGTGTAACTTCTTTTTATTATTTGACTTGTTCAATATTTTTTTCTTTCCCCCTTAATTACTATAAAACCAGGGTCCCAATACAAGATTCCCCATTGGAAAAGGTTGCAGAAGCACAAAATATTCTTCCGAAGGATGGTACCCCTGTGCCCTAAATTACACCCAATCAGCATCCCTGTACCCTCCTATTTAAAAACATTTTGGACCCACTGTATCTAGATTCTCTACCAAAGCCAAACATTCCCACTCCCAAGAGTATTTTACTCTTGTTTTATCAGCCCCATCACCCATATATATACCCCTCCCTCCCTTTCCATCTTCCTCACCAATTAACCCACTACCTTTCTTCTCCCAACAGAATTAAACACCCAGAAAAATGGAAGAAAAAAAAAAGTCAGGTGTTTTGCGTTTCGACTCAGATGGCGTTATTCACCTAGTTCCTCAAGCGGAGGGCTCCTCCCATGGTGGTAGTAGTTCGAGGAAAAGGCAGGTTTTGGTGTACTTGCCGACCGGCGAGGTGGTCTCATCGTACTCCTCGCTAGAGCAAATGCTGACGGGGTTAGGTTGGGAGAGGTACTACGGAGGCGACCCTAACTTCTTCCAATTCCACAAGCATTCTTCCATCGACCTAATCTCTCTCCCTAGAGAATTCTCCAAGTTCGGCTCCATTCACATGTTCGATATTGTTCTTAAAAACTCCGATACCTTCCGTGTCCGAGACATGTGAGTCCGTACGTCTGTTTGTCTGTATGTCTCTCAACATATCATGCATGTGTTTCTCTCGTGTACGTGAGTTGTTGTCGGTTGTTGTTTGTGGTTTCTGGCTCCTGTGTCCTTGTTTAGTATTTTAATAAATTTAGTAGAAAGTTGGTGTCTTGTCTGTGCGTGGTACGTAGCTAATTTTGTAATTAATGCTTTTGCAAGTTCGTTAATATGAGTATGGCTTTGTAATATGTTGTAATATTAATGCAAAATGCATGTCATGGGGATTTCACGTCAGCTTGACAGACTTGTTATTTATCTTCCTTCCCTTCACTTACTTCCATATTTGGCCTCCAAAAGAACAGCTTTTTTACTTTTTTTTTTTTTTGAAAGTATTAACCATTAACCCAAAACACACGAAATACTAAAAAAAAATTACTTTTATCTTCCAGTCCCGTCACAATCGAAAGCAAAAATCACCCACTAAAAGGTTTTACAAAAGGAAAGCATTATGCTTGTGCCATATCAGCAAACTGATCAGTTTGGTGTGTGTTTCTAATGAAGTGACAGTCGGCGCTTTAGCAACAATGATCTAGAGGTTAATGATAATAATTATAACGAAAGGAAGTGATGATGTGAGAGTGGTTAAAAGCATTGTTTTGAGAGGCATTCGTCACACTAGCCTGTAAAATTGCACAGCAGCCCATCTGATCACAAAGGGACGCCTATCTGCCTAATTAAGTATGTGGTGAAGGAGAAATTGGTTGAAAATACCCGGACGTACAACATTCAAAAGAGTAAATAAGTATTAAAAAAAAAAAAGGAAAAGAATGAATAATGCTTTATACACATGCAGTACTACTATTTCCTTTTAATAAAAATTAATTTAAAGATAGATTGACATGCAGTACTATATCAGTGTAGTGGAATATGCTCTCTCTCTCTTTATATATATATATATATAGCGTTATGCTAAAAGAATAAGGAAACAATGAAACAAAAACCAAGCCATATTAATTTTAGGAGCAACAATTGAATATAGACCCACAAGATCCTTACTCTCTTCTAAAGCCCACGAGATCCCCACTCATCTAAAATCAATAATTTAATTTTGATCCATCTATGAGGATGAGCTTTAATATTGGAGAGACACTTTTTTGTTTTGGTTCACTCTCTTTTGATCACTTAAATCTAGCATTCTATAATATATCCTCTTGTTAGGAGAGAGAGATCGAGAGAGAGGATGATAGATCATAGATAGATATAGATCCATTAGAATGACTTAATACAATCATATATAATGAGTGGAGTAGTAATTGTAAGACTGGCCGGCGTCGTAATTTAGAGGGACCCATGTATACAGAAAGAGGGAGAGAGGATGGGGGGTTCACGTGAAGCAGATGGTGACAGTTTATATATCACAAACGACCCAAGTTCAGATCGATTGACACTTTTCCAAATGGTGATGTGTGATGAATTGACCCACTTTCTCTAGTATGCAGTGGCCATGCACGTGGCACACATCCTTTAATTCTCTACATGAAGGCGAAATTTATTTATATAAATTGACCTAAAGCTTCACCTACTTACGTGTACGTGTGTATGTGTGACCACATTGCTTTGTTGGAGATACCGTGAAAAGCCTGGCTGCACATGAAACCTTGAAAAGCTAGATATGGCATTGCCATGCTTCTTTGTCTGCATTAACGAAGGCTCTCAAAGCTTTGGTAGCTGGCTGCAGAATCACATGTAGTAGTCCTATCCAGCAATTTGTAAGAGATCGAGTTCATATAGAACCATCAGACCAAATAAAATTTGAACTATTTGACTATTTATTCGGACAGGTAGGTCATGCCCAAATAATAATGCAAGAGAAGATAAATGTTAGTGTTGGTTTATTTTTATTTTTTTTTGAATGGGCAGTGGATTTGAACAGTATTATTCACATGCAAGAATCAATTCAAGTGAAGTAGAGCCGGATTTGGTTGCCTGGATTTTTGACTAAATCTAGTTCTTCAATCTTAATTAGATCCTAAAGCCTATATTTACGCTTCCACCCTCTGTTATTTAGATGTAACATTACAATGCCAATCAATAGTTGCTTGTTTGATATCTTTCGCTTGAGTCTCATGTTTAGTTGTCAAGGCTTGGCCTACACCGTACCCTATTAGTAGACACTTGACACAAGGAATTAAGGGCAGGCAACCATTTTCAGGTATCTTCAAATAATCCTATCAGAATTACGATTCCCTTAACTCTCTCCTTTAAAGAAATTTTCAGGTATCATCAACCATTTTCTAGCATTACTACATCAACATGTGATTGTCATATCAAAATTATGGGATAATTGTAGGATAAAAATGTGATTTTTAGCATTATTAAAACAAATATTATCAATTAATATCAAGATGAATTTAATAATCACAAATTTATACATAAAGATATTGTTTCATGGTTTATCTAATAATTATATGCTTTGCCCAATATTAAGAGACTAATTATCCACGGATCTTACCATCTTATATATATTATAATTAATTAGGAGTTATAAAGGCGTTTCAGGGATCTTGTTAATTAAGTTCGACATGAATTTGTGTTGAGTTCCATATTGGGTATGTTTAATTGGTGGAATTAGGTTATATAAAGTGATTTTAAAAAGTCTAATAATAACTAATACTTTCAAGGTTATATCTAGCAAATATGTGATTAGTGTTTTCTAGTGCTTTCTTAAATAATCATTAAGAGTATCAGAATCTTATTGAGTGGAGAAGATTAGAGCACCTTTGTAAAATATGGTTGCATGAAAAAGTGATTAAGATAAGGGAACTACAACTGTAACTTAATTTTATATCCCCAAATTCATTATGTTCCATGAAAGTTATTTCAACACCTTTAATTAATGCGTTTCATAGTTATCTCAGTTTGTAATTACTATTTTAGGATCAAAATTTTGTTTTGTTCCATGATATTATGATGTATATTTCAAATTTTAAATGATATATATATATATATATATATATATATATATATATATATGAACCCAACCTGAACCTAACAGGAAATTAGTGGGTTAGAACAAGAGATTTGACCCGTTTAATTTAGGGTAGACCTATATAATCTTATACTCATATCTCGACATGACCCGAATCCGACACGTAATATAAGAGCTGACAATTGTTGACATGACCAACAAATTTTTTTTTTTTTTTTTTTTTGAACAAGATAGCATTTGCTATCATATATTACTGAAACGCCCCAAGGGCAAGTACAAGGATAAAGGTACAAGACCCCCCTAAACCTTAAGTCAGAAACAAGTCTGACTTGAAGCAATTGCCTAATTACAATCCACAAATATTACAAGGACCCCAAATAAATCACCTCTTTACAATTAAAGCCCATACAATCAACATAAGAGGATTGGCCTAGTCTACCCAGACACCAAATAAGCCCATGAACATTTGTACATTACAAATAGACAAACTGTGATCCACAGTAGACACATGGGAATGTACACAGAAAACAGAAAAACCCAAAGCAGCTGCCGGCAGTAAGACAATGGCGGAATCTGCCGGAGACGGCGGCGCGTGGAGGACACGCGCCGTCCCCGGTACCACCCAATAGAGGAACGACCACTGTAGACCCCAACCAACGCCGTGCACGGCCATAAAAGGTGGAACGTGGCCAACACGCGCGCCGAAGAGCGACAGGCATTCAAGCCGTGCCGTCCACGCGCCGGGAACCGAGTACCGCCGTGGCCTGAGCTTCCGGCAGCTGGAGCGGACGACGATGGTGAATGCCGCTGGGGGGCGCGTGTCATGAAATAAACACCGGAGGAGTGTAGATCTGGCACCAAAGATGAAGACCAAATTTTGAATAAACCGGCCAAAACCTCCGTAAAAGACACGAAACCCGCCACAATCCCAAGCTACAACACCTACATTTGAGCCTTCCTGCTAAGAAGAAGAGAAAGAGAAAAGAAAAAACACAAACAAACCACCATAGCCTTGATAGGCTAGGGGAACAACAACTCCACAGCCTTAATGGCTGGGAGAACGCTAGCCTCTACTGAGAAAACTCAGGAGGAACCAAAACCTTAGTCCAAGAGGACTAAGGGACAAAACCAAAGCCGGGGGGAAGGAGGCTGGCCTCCCTCCCTCAGCACCGACGAGATCTCTGTTGTCTGCAAGAAAAGAGAGAGAGAGAGAAGCTGAGAAAATCGTGAGATTGACTTTACATGACCAACAAATCTAACATGAATTCAATGAGAAATTAACAGTTTAGAGTTTAAAAATTTTACCCATTTAATTAAATGAGTAGTATTAAAGTTGATCTATATAGTTTATATATAAATTATACTATGTCTCAATACAATTCAAACTTGACAAAAAAAGAAAACGAATTTACCATTTTAACTTGAAATGAATAGGATCATATTCCGATTATTTGGCACAAAGACACTTATATAGGTATGGTTAACTAAATTATCAGTGAATAAGTGCTCCACTAAATAAGGAATGAGAAAAAGAAATAACACTCGGAACGTCATATCATGGTTGTCAAATGGAATGATTCTTCTTTTCTTCCAATTTGATGGCTTTGTCCTTAGCTTGATATCAATTCAAGTATCCTCACATATTTTAAGAAGGATTCTGAGTTTCAATCTCCAATAAATGCATCGTAGGTTGTAGCTATTATGCTTCCCTTGACATAGATTTTTCTTATTATTATGGTAATTATATAGTTGGTAAATGTAAACGTAAATGTAAGGGAATTTCAATTTGTATTACCATCCCTCAATATACAATATAGATAGATATCAAAAGTCACCCATAGATTGTACAATAATATACTTAAAGAATATTGGGTGAGAAAAAGGTGTTTCTTTAATAAAGCTTTTGCTTTGCAGTATAGTTCAGACCCATATACATCGAGCTCGTCTATACGGAGGACGAGGGTCAGACCCTCATCCTACGTGGCACATTTTTTAGTCTTTTTTATTATTTAAAAAAAAATTCAAAAAAAAAGGCGTGAAAGACTTTTCCCCTTTCCCCCCATTTCAGAAAACCCAAATTCCTCAAAATTTCAAAATTCCCAAACCTCATCCCTCCATCTCCACCGTCCCCCTCCCCCACCCACCGCCGACCGCTGCTGCCCACGACCACTCCGACCATGCTGGACGCCGCACACCTACCAAGCCGACCGTTTCAGCTTCCCCCTCACCCACTGACATCGATTCAGCTTCTCTCCCCCACAAGCACCGCCGATCGCCACCCACCGCCAACCAAAAGCTCCAACGCAGACCCACAGTCGATCAATCTCTCTCTCTGACTTATCCATGGTTTTTTCTTGATTTCTTGGTATGGGTAGGTGTTAATTTGAGTTTTGAATAAATATTTGCAGCAGGTCTTGATTTTTTGGTTTGACATGGTTTCTATGGTTTTGTATTTGTTATTGTTCAAAAATTCCTGTTCTTTTTTGTATTCGTTGATGGCTCATGTCGTAAAGATATTTCAGGTTCTTGTTCAGAAAATCACAGTACTACCTAACTACAATTAATCAAATATGATTCACTAGGATATAAACGTAGCAGCGCCAGTTCTTCAAGCAAACAAAGCTTTAGGAGAAAGAAACAGCCTACTAATTTTTCCACTTTCTTGGAGCTTGAACATGATAAAGTACCGAAAAATGATTTCCACAACTAATTGTCTGTTTTCTTTATTTCTCTTCAAAAGTTCAAATAATGATTTAATGTTGCTTCCATCTACACAGATAACCAAACAGATCCTAGACCCTACCTTAAACTAAATGGCAGATGGCATTGCCAATTTCCATTTTATAGATTGTGCTAATGTTTCGGTTCTCTTTCTTTCTTGCAAATGGCTGTATGGTCATATGTTGGTTAATTTTTGTTATTATCTGTTTCGTTTGCTAGAAACTTTTATTAGGATTGCAATGTTTTCTTCGGTTTTTGGATATTTATCGGATGAGCTTGAGAAATTTGTGGTGTAGAAAATGTTTTTTTATTTGTTGATTTGATTGTAGAGTAATTGCCAACTACTCTGAGCAAGCACTAATTAGACCCGATGTTGTTCACTACTTCAATGATCTGGTTGTACATATGGATAAGAGATTCTTGTGCAGTACTCCCACGTATTTGAGTTGTCTGCTTTGGCTTTTTCAAAGAAAATAGATCTCTTGAATTTTTTTTTTTTTGTTACTGGTGGGTGGTTTGTTAACCATTTTTCTTACTTATCATTAGATTTAACTGCTTCTAAGTGATGTGTGGTTTTTTTGCATTTTTTTGGTATTACTAAGTTCTTGTATAGGTTTTACAATAAATTCAGTTGCAATGATAGATGATCATGAAATTCGAAAATGCAAAAGGGTGAAAGAAGTTTGCTTTTAATTTTCATGGAAATCCAAATGCTTCTTGAATTAGTGCAACATAATGTTTTACTTTTTTTATTTGTGGTTTTCTAGTAGTTAAACTTTGTCACTACTACTTGCTTGCATCCTTGGAATTCTTTCATACGTATATGTAATTAAGGTGTGATCAAACTTGTTTCCACAAATACATTACTCATTTATCTTGGCCATATAAATTCAGAATACTAGTTTCAAAAGTGTAGGGGCTCCTTGCCATTGTTGAAAGCCTAAACCTTTGAGAACACCCTCGGGGTGAAGATGGACCAATGCAACTTAATCGAAGATAAAAAAAAAAAAAAAAAAAGGTCGACTTTTGTCTCAAGATGAAGATGAACTTCCTTAGAGTGAAGATGAAGCAAAGTAGAAACTTACTTGAAGATCAAACACTGTTACAATGTATTTTGTTGTTGTTTTGGCACTATTTTGTGCTCTCTCTCTTTTTCTTTTTTTTCTTTTTCTTCTTTTTGTTCTTGTAATTTTTCTTCCGTAATGTTTTAGCTCTTTGCGAAGGCAACATTGAGCTCAAAAAGATTGAAGTTTGGTTTTAGAACCGCGGGTAGATGGATGTGAATATGTTAAAGATGAAAACTCGTGCACTTTGTCACTGTTAATTTATTTACTATGTTATATTTTGATAAAAAAAAAAAAAAAAATTCTCTTTGTAGTAAATTTTCCTTTGAACCTTAGAGTTTAAATGGACCTTAGTAAATTGTTTAAATTTGGTGTCAAGTATGATGATGAGTTGCCAAATTAGAGTGCTTGAGTGAAACAAAGTGGATTATGCCAAATCTTTGTGTCCTGTTGATGTTTGAGAAGAAAAAGAGTCGAATTCTGCACTAAAATTTGCATGTACAAAATAGCTATATATGTCTTTAATGACCTGATTTTTAAATGCAGTGAGTGCATGTACAAAGCAAAACAGCTAGATAATCACATCCGGTACAAAATAAGATGACAATACAAGTCCAACAACACCTATAGTGCCTCTTCAAAATCCAATATTACAACATAAAGATATAAACTTCTCTATATCTTTATAACATACAATGCTTGAAATAAAATTAAAAAATCCAATGAAAAGGCTAGAGCAATTTGATAGTGTTTCTTCATCAATCGGTACTTTTATTTTTCAACGCCAACTGCATGCATTCCCTCTTAAGCAACTTTCATATCCATGGATTACAATCTATTGCATTCCAATAACCGACTTCTGGAGGTTATTCAACCATTCTACTGATGCGCAGGGAGAGCAACAACCAAGGTAATAGGTATTACTTTTATGTGACCACCAAAGTATTATTCTTATTATTTTGAAACACGATAAATAAAATCCAATTTCTTCTTACAACAAGAATATATTCTACCAATCTTATACAATAACTTTCCTAATAAACAAACAAACAAAAACTATAATTTTTAACACAATCTCACAAAGGGAGAGGTAGGTATCTCTGCTAAACATTGGAGGATGAGAGGGAGGTGATTTACAGAAGATTATGCAAAAGAACAAATTACTTTTTCTTCCGAGTCAAAAATTGAACTAAAAGATGAAGACAACACTGTCATAAACTCTGGCCTTCTGATTCTGAGCCACGCATTCAGAAATCCACATCAAATTCCTTATCTCCTGCTCCCTCAACCTCATGTAAGCAAAGAAAACACCATAATGGAACTGCAAACCACAAAGCACAAGATACATCAGGAGTAAACATGAATAGCTTATTAACAGTCAACAAGAATTAGAAGACAACAACGGTTTGAAATGACTAAAGAAGCTAGATGTAATCAGGCATGGCAATCTTCTCACTCTCATAAAAATGGCTACTCAATTGCTGAAATACAAACCTGCTGCTCAAATGCTAAGCAAAGCCTTTTCACCTCCTCTTCATAGAATGCCTTGTCTAGCATCTGGCTCTCTCCATAGGATAATTTAGCAAAAATAGACTGATAAGGAGGATATTTTTCCATGACAGCACGGACCTACAATGGCAACCAAACAGAGCACTTCAGTCACAAACACTGCCACACTTAAAATATTGAACATAAATTACTACAAGTCCCATAATAACTGCCAATCAAGTGGTAATGGTTAAGAAGAAATCCTTGTCCACACACGACAAAGCAAAACAAGTACCAGTGCAAGTATATTCACCAGTTTTGACATCATACGCAGATCAGAAAAAGTGAAATTTCTAAATTCTAGGCTACTAAATCCATTTCCTATTAAGCATGGTGGAAGTCTGAATCTAAGGCTATTGACAAAAATTTCCAACCCTCAGATAGGTATCATCTTGCAAGATGCCAAAGTTCAAGAAACTAGAAGACCAGAAATAAGCCTATCTATGTGGCAGTGGGTTGGAATGACCATTTTAGATACCAACAGGCCAATCTTTCTTTTGTATAATCTTAAAAATGTTTTGCTACTTCTTACCATAAATAGATCCGGTGCCCAGAAATAAAGAAATCCTAGGTTTGTAAAAAAACATATCAATGTTTACTGCATAAAGGAGAAAGCCCTGGAGGGAACCACAGACTAAAGATTGGAAGGATTAACAAAGAGAAACCATTACAAAAAAAATTGTGAACAGTAGAAGAGTACCTATTAATGGTAATATTGACAGCCCTTTTAGGAGATCAGACATGATCTATCTAGTCGCACCCCCAAGTTTCTCCATAGACAGATAAGCACGGTAAGCAAAGGGGTTTGAGAAACCCCCCCAAAAAAAAACCACAAATAAGTGAGAGAGAGAGAGAGAGAGAGAGAGAGAGAGGGAAACTGATCGTAGAGAGAGAGATTGACGGTGGTCGGAACGGTCAGCGTGCGGCGTGGTCGTGGTCGAAATGGCTTTCGACCGGAGGTGAGGGGGGAGGATGGAGAAGCGTGGGAGAGGAGATGAGGAGGGGGAAAAAATTTGGAGCTCCTGGTTGGCGGTGGGTGGCGATCGGCGGTACTCGTGGTGGAGAGAAGCTGAAACGCTGTCAGTGGGTGAGGGGGAAGCTGAAACGGTCGGCTTGGTAGGCGAGTGGCATCCAGCATGGTCGGAGTGGTCGTGGGCGGCAGCGGTCGGCGGTGGGTGGGGGAGGGGGATGGTGGAGATGGAGGGATGAGGTTTGGGGATTTTGAAATTTTGAGGAAAATGGATTTTCTGAAACAGGGGGAAAGGGGAAAAGTCTTTCACGCCTTTTCTTTTAGAATTTTTTTTTTATATATTTTTTTAAATAACAAAAAAAAAAAAACTAAAAAAGGTGCCACGTAGGACGAGGATCTGACCCTCGTCCTCCGTATAGACGAGCTCATATACAGCACACATGGTTGGACTGTTGTCTCTTAATTCTTAAGGATGATGCACTAGTGAATCTGCCGCCATCAATATATTGAAATAATATCAAACAAAAATATTCTCATATAGTCAGTCAATTCACCTTAAAGAGAGTTAGATATATATCCATATATATGTCACTCAACTTATATACCGGCCGGTGATATTTCTATCTTTTAACTAATCTTAATTTGAAGTATTTATACGACCTTCTATATACGTACATATCATATATGCTATCATCCTTAAAAAAAAATTTAGAAAAAAAAAAAAAAAACTCATTTAATTAAACGGGTAAGATTTTTTAACCATAACTCTCTAATTTCGTATTGTTTTCATGTTGAATTCGTGGATCTTATGAAAACTTGACACCCTTACAATCATGGGTGCTAAGTCTCTTATACACTTATATCATATATTTTAACTCTTATACACTTATAAATATATTTATAAATATTTAATCTCTTAAATATTTATACCTATCTTGATGAATATTTATTTCACAAATATTCGTACGTATGTTATTCCTATTAATAGTCTTTAAATCATATTTTAAGATATTTTATTCAATATCTTAAAATACGGGGTATTACATCAAATTACTATCTATTTTGCAATTAGCCCCAGAAACTGTCAACACTTCGACTTCGGCTCTCCAAACTACCAAAACATTTGAAAAATGCCAATTTTGACAAAATATGCCCATAATACCCCTGCCACGTGTCATTTTTCAATTAAAAAAAAACTAAACTAAAAAATACTTTTTTTATTTTTTATTTTTTCTAAAAAAGGAAGGATCAAATTTTTTTTTTTTTGAAGGGTATACCTATCAACTTCTTTGGAACAAGGAAAAGTATATACAAAATATATTTATTTTATATTATATTAGTATTTTCCATTTTTTGTTTTTATTTTTTTGTGATTTTCTTCTTCCTTTCCTTTTTTTTTCACTTAATTTTTCCATCTAATTTATATATTATTTTTCCTTTTGTAAATTTTACATTGAATCATGCGACCCCCTTCCGAAGCATTTTCCTTTTTTAAACTAAAAAAAAAAATCTAAGTTTTTTTAGTTTAGTGTTTTTTTTCAAATTTTTTATTTTTTAATTGAAAAATGACATGTGGCATGGATATTATGGGCATATTTTGCCAAAATGATCATTTTTCAACATTTTGGTAGTTTGGGAGGCCAGAGTCGTAGTGTTGACAGTTTATGAGACTAGTTGCAAAATGAGTGGTAATTTAGAGGGTTATACTATAATTTTTCCTATTCTTTTTTATTTTTATTTTATTTTCCTTTTGGTCAAGAATTGGAGCTTTTGATTGCTTATCAATAATGTTGTTGCTTTGTGGGTATGTGGTTGTTTTTTTTGGGAGAATTTATAATTGTTGGTTACTTTTGGCCTTTTTTCTTTTTCTTTTTCTTTTTCTTTTTTTTTTTTAAAAAAAAAGAAAAAAAAAAATGAGAGATACCCATTTGGAATTTTCCATTTGTCTGAATATAAAATATATCAGTTTCTAATTCTATCATGAAAATCCATGTTTGGTGCGCGTGTGAGCCAAGCGTCGCTTTTTTCTGGTCGATCTTGGCGGTTTTCGGTCGTCCGGCGTCGGTCCTCTGTCTGGGTGGCGCCGGTGTCGGCGCGTGTACGTACACACGCGCCGCAGTCCGGCTTCTTGGCCTTTTTCCTCCACTGCCGGCAGCTTGCTTTTTGGGTGATCTCTGCTTCAGTGTCGTGTGTTTTTTCTCTTTTCTTGGGTCACAGTCTGCTTGTGTTTGGGTTCAATTTTTACGGGAATATTTTGTTGGCTAATTGCTAGATCTGAACTCTTTTCTTTAGAAAGCGAGCATTAACGTAAAGAGGCTCAAATGGCTTTCTTGTAAAAGTTGTATTTCTGCTTGTGCAGCTGTTTATTAAGCCAGATCCTTCTGGTTTAGAGAATGGGGGGCTTGTCCCTTATTTTCAAGTTGTAAGCCTTAGGTTATTCACCATATCAATGAAAGATTATCGTTTCTGTTCAAAAAAGAAAAAAAAAAAAAAAGAAAAAAAGAAAATCCATCCCAGTATGTGCACTTTTGATTTTAGTCATTGTATATGCACTTTTGACTTTGGTCATCATGAAGGATTTTAGAAAGAAAAGAGCGACTCAAAATAAAAAACGAGCCATAAGAGTAAAAATAAAAATTGAATGGAAAATAAGTATCGGTTGCGGTGAATGATAATTGTGGAGGAAATTGTCTTATTTATAGTATAAAGCATATGACAGATTTTTTGAAAAAAAAATGACAGTTAAGATAAGATAAACTTTCAATGACCGTTATGAAAAGACAAACATTCAAAAAAGATTAAATTTAAGTGGACCCTTAACAATAAAGGTCTAATTAAATTTGCGGTTTCAAAAACATAAAACATGTGATTTTATTTTAAAAAAACAAAAAGAAAATACAGTTAACCATTTGGTAAAATCACGATTTAAGATTTAAAGTTGCAATTTAATTTTTAGAATCATACTTTTTTTCTTTTTTTCTTTTTTGTTTTAAACGTATACAACAATTTTTTTGAATATGCAGTATCAAATAATACGTTTTCTGTAATTTTATTTAACAACGTATTTTTTACCAACAAAATCGCAGAAAAATGAGACTATAAATCAATGAAATTAATTTGTCAATATCGCCAATGATTTATACAAACAAAGTGTTTACTTGTATGAGAATCTCTACACTGCTCCCCAAACGAATATAGAATATCATTGTACTATTTTCAAAATCAACATCCAGATATTTTACACTAATATTATAATCAAATTAATCTTGTGGGGTCCTTTCTATGATCATAATAATTAATAATAGCCCCTTCAAAAAAAAAAATAATAATAATAATAATTAATAATAGCACCACTTTGACTACTTCCTAACTTGTTCTAATTGTGTCTCTCAATAAAAAAAAACATTGGTTAGCTTAATTTCATCTTTTTATTGTACCCCACACAACATTGAGAATAATTAGAGTAGGCCTAAGACAACAAGCTACAATTATATTAATTAAGAAAAAAATGTTTGGATTACTATAGTTTTTTAGTATAATCTTTTTACAAATTTACGTAACAGTATCTTAATGGTAAAAATATGAAGTAAAAAAAATAAATGAAAAGATAAATTTAATTAGTTTATAACTTATGTGGTAAATATCACATAAGTTGTTGGGTCAATTTGTGAATAACTTATAGTAGAAGCTACAATATAATAAAATTTGAAATTTATTTCTTCAAGGATCTAAAATATCCGTAATTATTTTGCCTTTTTTTTTCAACTGGTTCTCACATTTGAGTTGAAGTTGAATCAGCAAATATTAATTAATTAGTGAAAAGTAAGTTTTGCTTTAATTAAACATCACATTAGCTATGCACATTAGAGGCACTAGCATTTGTTTATTATGTGTATTTATTTTATGGTTGAATTATTAAAGAGAGTTTGCTTAGGTGGTTGGAGACACACTAAGGTGTTCAATCATAGCATATAACACATAATACAAATTTGGAAATTCTTTGGTTCGTGGCCGAAAAACCTCAATCTATTAACAAAGGTCATCACACAAGACTCTCGATCATTCGGGCAACGGTCACACCACATCTCTAAGGGCTATTCTCAAATCTTGATGGTATTTGAATCACTTCCCAAACCATAAGGGATGGTGCCATTAAAAGGTAGTCGCATCACTCCAAGACTCTCGACTCACCGCAACACCTTCCAATCTGAATGAAAATCTACGTCAATTAACTATCCAGCAATTATTGTGAGATATTTCGTATAAGATCTATCTGTTCAAATAAATTTTAAATTATCATGAATCCTAATGACCTTCTCGTAAAAACTGTCTAACAATTTAAACAGGTAACTGTTATAGGATCTTAATTTCCGTACCCCTTAAAGAGTGTCACGACAACCTATTAACTTTTTTTGTTTTTACTTTTTCTTTTATTATTTTATTGAAATTGCAGATCCAAGGGAGCTTAATCCTGGTTGGGTAGGAGGTGCAACATAGTATCAATCCCCATTAGTTTATCTCTATTGACTCAACTATTACAAGCTGTTGGATTCCGTTGGAAATGGAATCAGACACTGCAAAGTGCAAATTGGATTGGATTACCTCACCCTCCTCTCTTTCAACCTCTTACATTATCGGAAAGCAAATCCCGGGAAAAGAAAGTCCGTGGAAATGGCCGAACCGGAGGAACCCAAGTCAACGGGGGAGGAGGAGGAGGAGGAGGAGAGAGTAGAGGCGTTGATCATGGACTTCGATAATCTAGATGACTCCTGGTCGTGGGATCAGATCCTCTTGCTCTCCGACAACAACATCGACAACATTAGCCACAATCCCATGTCACCACTCTCCGACCAGCTCTTCTCTCCTCCCTGGGCCTTCGCAGATGGAAACGACGACGCAGTGCATGCCACCTCTGCTCCCCCGGACTCCTCTCCATTGCTCTCCTGTGAGTTTCGTATTCCTTCTTGGATTGGATTATGATTTTTTATTATTATTATTATTTGCTTTGTTTGGATGGGAGATGTTGTAGTGAAAGTTTGAAACTGAGTGGAAAAGTTTGGTTCTTGGTGCTTTTGCTTTGTTCGGTTGCTGAAAATGATAAATTACCGATCGAAAGGTTAAATTGATATTGCTTTTTTTTTGTTGCTAATCATTTAATTAATACTTAACACTAAGTAAAACTGATAGAAAATGATGAATTAATGTTAAATTCATAGAAAATAGTGAATTTAATAAGTTAATCAATAGTCTAACACTCAAGAACACTTGCTTTGATTACACATCTAAGCTAAAACTGATTAAAAAGAAGAAGGATGGATTTAATTAATATTTTAAAAGAGAAAGAAAATGAAGCACGAAAATCCTGGATGACAGAAAAAGAGAAGGATTAAACTGAGAGAATTATGGTTATATGGCCCTTCTCTTAGGAATTGACGCAGAATGAAAAGTGTGGTAGGACTAAATCTCATTTTGGGTAGATGCCCTTATATCCATAAGGGCTTTTCTTGAACCCTCGAAAGAACTCTGGTGTACCAGAAACTAAGAGAAATCTAAAAGAGAATTTTACTGAAATATGAATAATTAGATTTTTCGTTTTACGGATTGCGATTGGTAGAAAATTCGACTCCCAAGTTATAACATTCATGAATTGACCCTATTTTTTTTCAAAATGAGGAAATAGAACCCTAAAACATGGAAATATAAGAAATTAATGAACAATAAAATTGACCCCTATACTTTGTCCAACAATCAGGAACCAAAGGGCATGAACTAATTAATTGGCCAGTTTATTTTATTTTCTACTACTTAGTTTCAGGACAACCAAAGGGACAATTGCATGACAGCTGAATTAGTGAATTGGATGGAGTTTGTTGATCCTGCTGAGCCCGAGCTTTAACTCGGAGACTTTATCACCATCTAGTTTTGAATATATTCCATTGGGTGATCAGTGATGGGTCTATATGGTCTGTAACAAAAATTGGACAGTTATGCACTGCTTGCAGTTTCTCTGTTATATTATGGCTTCACTCAGTAGTTCACTCATTGAAGTTTCACTATATGCAGGTACTCCCAATTCAGCAACTGAAATGCAAATGGAGATCGGAAATAATAGAAGAGTTCCATCTCCACTTATGGGACTGAAGCCCCTAGATGATTTAGATGGGTATTGTGTAATCAAGGAGAGGATGACACAAGCACTTCGGTACTTCATAGATGTGACGGAAAACAATGTTCTAGCTCAGGTTTGGGCACCCATAAAGAATGGGAGCCGGTATGTGCTCACAACTTCAGGGCAACCTTTTGTTCTTGGTCCACATAGCAGTGGACTTCATCAGTATAGAATGCTCTCTCTGGCATATACATTTTCTGTGGATGAGGAGAACGACGGAGTGGTTGGGCTTCCTGGCCGTGTTTTCCAGCAAAGAGTGCCGGAATGGACTCCAAATGTGCAGTATTACTCCAGCAGAGAGTATCCACGTCGTAATCATGCCCAGAATAACAATGTTCAGGGAAGCTTGGCATTGCCTGTCTTTGAGGCTTCTGGCCAGTCCTGTGTTGGTGTACTTGAGATCATCATGACTTCAACAAAGATCAACTATGCACCTGAGGTTGATAAAGTCTGCAAAGCACTTGAGGTTGGTCTCCTTTCCCCTTGCTGTGCATGTCAAACTTCATGCTTCATTCCTATTTGGTGACTGCCAGGTGATGATTCTACTCTTTATGAGATTCTTATGGAAAATGTTGTTGCCTATGAGATTGTTCACCTTGAAAAATATTGGTAACTTCAAGCATTTCAAGATTCCTCAGTCACAATTTCGGTTGTTGTGCAGGCAGTAAATCTGAAAAGTTTCAAGATATTGGATCATCCAAACACACAGGTGAGCTGCAACTATATCATGCATGCCAAATCTGAGTCTTTTGGGAACCAAGAAGATAAATATGGTGTTTTTTCTTTCATTTCCCCCCCCAACCTCCTTTTTTTTTTTTTTTTTTCTCACAGATGTATATACTTGGCAATGCTTTAACCAGATTTGCAATGAAGGTCGCCAGAATGCGCTGGCTGAAATTTTGGGAATATTGACGGTGGTGTGCGAAACTCACAAATTACCTCTGGCTCAGACTTGGGTTCCATGCAGGCATCGCAGTGTTCTGGCCCAAGGTGGTGGTCTCAAGAAGAGCTGTACTAGCTTTGATGGTGGTTGCATGGGACAAGTCTGCATGTCCACAACTGATGTGGCCCTCTATGTTGTAGATGCTCACATGTGTGGTTTCCGGGAGGCCTGTGTTGAGCATCACTTGCAAAAGGATCAGGGGGTTGCTGGGAGAGCATTTTCGTCCCATAGCTTATGCTTCTGTGAAAACATTACCCTATTCTGCAAAACTGAGTACCCCTTAGTACACTATGCCCGCATGTTTGGTTTAGCCAGCTGTTTTGCCATCTGCTTAAGGAGCACTCATACGGGAGATGATGATTACATTGTAGAATTTTTTCTGCCCCCAAGCATTACAGACTTCTATGAACAACGGATTTTATTGGGCTCCCTATTGGCAACAATGAAGCAGCATTTCCAGAGTCTTAAGGTTGCTTCGGGTATTGAACTTGAAGATGAAGTATCCGTCGAAATCATTCAAGTTTCTACGAATGAGAGAGTTGATTCAAGACTTGAATCTTTACAAATACCCTTATCTATGAAATCACCACCTAGGCCTGATGGCTTGCTGAATAAGGGAGATGTGGTGCAGTTAGAATCATCAAAACAGCAGTTAGTGTTGCACTTAAATGACATTAATGATAAAGGCACCATTGCAAATAATGTTGGCGAAAGTGTCGATCACTTTTCTTCTTTAGAAAATAAGGAGATCAGAAAGACATCCGAGAGAAAGCGTGGAAAAACTGAGAAATCACTTAGTCTAGAAGTTCTCCAACAATATTTTGCTGGAAGTCTTAAAGATGCTGCAAAGAGCCTTGGTGGTATGCTTATACACTAAAAAATTGTTGCTTGCAATTTTTTCTTATATAGATGTGGGTGATGCTGAATTTGTACATAAAAAACTGGATGTTTATTTGCAATGGCAATTAAAATGTATTGTTCTTTGAAATGTTCTTGCTTTACAGTTTGCCCTACTACAATGAAGCGTATCTGTAGGCAGCATGGGATCTCCCGGTGGCCATCTCGCAAGATCAACAAGGTCAACCGTTCCCTCTGTAAGCTAAAGCATGTAATTGAATCTGTTCAAGGTGCTGAAGGAGCATTTGATTTAAATTCTCTCACCACGAGTCCTCTTGCTGTTGCTGTTGACTCTCAGCCTTCCAGTTTGAATAGGTCAAATCCACAAAAATCACCATCCTTTAAACTCTCTGAACCTCAGAAAAAGAATGAATCACCCACAGGTATAACACTCAAAAACAACGAACAGGCTGGGATGGAAGTTCTATTGCAAGGACGAAGAAAGTTGAGTCCGAAGAACCTTATTCGTGATCGTAGTAGTTCTCCACCAGAGCTTGTTAGAGGCTCAAACAGGTCCAAAACGAGGAGTGGCTCACGTGAAGAGAGCGCCGGGACTCCTACTTCACATGGTTCATGTCAAGGCAGTCCCCCGGATGGAAGCACACGGGCAAAGCATCTATATATTTCCTCCATCAACGAGCAATGCAATAAAGTAGGCGGCTGCCCTGATTTGGCATATCAACCCCCAGGGGCACCCAATATATCAGCTACATACTTAATACCTGATGGTCTTTTGATGACAGAACCTCAAGAAACATTTGGTGGAATGCTAATTGAGGATGCTGGAAGTTCAAAAGATTTGAGAAATCTTTGTCCTTCAGTAGCAGATGCTATGTTGGATGAGCAGGTCCCAGAGTTTTGTTGGACTAACCCACCATGTCCCAGTTTGGCTCCTAACCAATCTATGGCTACTCTTGCTCACACCATGCCACACGTTACAGCTAAGAAAGAGATGAACAGTGTCACGATAAAGGCAACATTTAGGAAAGTTATTATCAGGTTTCGGCTTTCTTTGAGTTCAGGTATTTTGGAGCTGAAAGAAGAAGTGGCAAAGAGGTTGAAACTCGAAATAGGAACATTTGGTATCAAGTATCTGGATGATGATAATGAGTGGGTATTGATAGCCTGTGATTCAGACCTGCAGGAGTGCATAGATATTTCAAGATCGTCGGCCAGCAATGTCCTCAGGCTTTTGGTTCAAGATGTAATGGCTAATCTGGGGAGCTCCTGTGAGAGCTATGGGGAGTGAGGATTAGTTTGTGCATATTAGTGAGTCTGTACATATATCCATTCTTGTAGTGTTAGGATGCATGGGTAAGTTGTTGATCTTGGTTTTAAGTCTCGCTCTAGTTGTAAGAAATTTTCCGTTTAATTAAAGAAGTACCACTTTCCTAGATCATTGTCATTAGACCTAAAAATTGTGCTAGTGATTAAGATTAAGATTCTCTTCTATTCAGATATTGATATTCTGATATAAACTCTGCGCGAGTAAGGAATCCTCAAAATATATTGAAGTTCTTTGGTTTGTGATTCATGCTTGTGTGCATAGGATGCAAATTGGGAGTGTCACATGTTCTTAATTATAATTGCGGCACTCTAACTTGCATAGCAGGACAAATGATGAAAAATAGGGTGTCACGTATCCTTAATTATAAATGTGACATTCTAGCTTGCATTACAGGACAAATGACACAAGTTAGGAGTGTCACGTGTCTTCAATTATAGATGTGGCACTCCAACTTGCGTTATGTGCATACATGACACGGGACACAAGCCATACTCACATCTAAATAGGTGTTGGTGTTTAATTGAAATTTTTCGAGAGTACTTTGCTAATGCAATCCTGTAGTTATTTTTCTTTTTGTAATATTCAACAAAATAATAAAAATCAACCCTAATCCCCCGTCTTATAAACTCTATAAAAACTTACATGGGTAGATCAAAAATCAAATGTCCTTTATAAGGAATAAAAGTATTATTAGGCTAGAGGGCCATTTGTAATGGACGCCTATACTTAAGTAGTGTAGGAAATAAATGTCCCAATTATCATAATAATATCCGGCTTGTTTGACAAACCATTACCAACTCTCCCTCTTTTTCTTTTCACTTTTTCCATAAAAGTCGAATAAAAAACATTTTAACTTTTTTACACTTTTTATATCACATCAATCATATTTTATTATTATTCAAATAAAAAAAACCTACTAAAAAACAAAACTTTTTCACTTTTCTATAAAACATTCTCAAGTTTTATATCACATCAATTATCACTTCTTACTATACAATACATAAATATTCCCCAACACAATTATTTACTAAACAGCCCGATATCTTTTACTCGAAATCAGGGGGTGGACTTAGGCTACCTAGCTAGCTATAGCTTTGGAGCAGTAGTGCCCCTCCAAAGCTTAAATTTCCATCTAATTTATTTGTTTTTCATGAGATATACCCTTTGAAAGAATTTTTCATCCCCCAAAATTCTTGTTTTTTAGTTATGTTTCTCCAAACCTAAAATTTTAGTTCCACCCCTGCTCAAAAACTTTAAGAATGTCTAAAACCAAAACGAAACCATAGAGAAAATAGTAAAGTATAATTTACTCATTACTGTACTATGATAGTTGGTGAGCACAAAAAAGAAACTACATTTGTTTGTGATAATATCAGTACTGCACTGTGATAGTTGGTGAGCACAAAAATGAAACTACATTTGTTTGTGATAATATCATTATTGCACTATGATAGTTGGTGAGCACAAGAAAGAAACTACATTTGTTTGTGATAATATCATTATTGCACTATGAAAGTTGGTGAGCACAAGAAAGAAACTACATTTGTTTGTGATATATTATATATCACCCTAGAATAACGACACTTCTTAGAAGTGGGTTACATCCGGTCATCCGCCGGTGGTGATGGGAGTGTCTCTCACCATTCTAAGGTGCACTGCCAACCTTTTTAGCAGAGTCTTCTCCTTCCACCACCAGTTCTGACAGATTCACCTGGCCTTTACTCTTCCTTTCTGCAATCTGTCGCTTTGTTGATTTATAGAAAGTGGCATAGAGAATCAACTGGGCCAGTGCAAACGCTGATCCCACCCCATTGGGTACCTGAGACCAAATCAATAGCCTCAATTTTTAAATGAAACCCATTGTCATACTTGCAATGTTAATTTGTTTTTCTTTCTTTTTAAAAAGGAAAAAAAAAAAAAAAAAAGTGTTTTGGTGTGACATAAAAATAAAAACAGTATCTATGTTTAGAATTAATGTTTTTGTTTTGTAAACAGAAAAGAACACAACAAACATATATAACCTTTGTTTCTTTGTTTTTTCTTTGCGTAAGATCATGGAGAGAGAGAGAGAGAGAGAGAGAGAGAGAGAGAGAGAGTATGTGAAATTACAAGGATGAAGGGGTCAAATCGAATAAGAGCATAAGTACTCCAGGCAAGACCATTGGCAAAGCAAGCGAGGGAGAGGAAAAAAGGCATATACTCCACACTTCTTGTGGTAAGCACCAATTTCTGCACCGCACACAAAAGCATCTTCGTCAACATTAGACAAATTACAATGATCTCAAACCGTCAAAATTAAAAGATAAATATAAATAAAATAATAATGAGCACCGGAAGTAACAACTATCAAATATTTACCAAAAATATATATATATATATATATATATATATGTCCATTTGTCAAACATGCATGCATTAAAATATTAATTAAATAATTAAATTTACTATTTTTTAACAATTTAAAATTTTAAAATAACTAATGATTTAACATGATATCATAACAAAGATCACGAGTCCGAACCTGTTTTCACGTGTTTTTATATGCCTTAGATTAATCCAACACATGCATGCATGTGAAATTATAAAAAATTATAAAAACAGAAAAATAATTTCACCAAAAATCAGTACCATATTTGCCATATATATGGGAATACATATAGTAGATCGACTAACCATGACAACCAATGGTGAAGCATACATCATGACGTTGAACAAAATGCATATGATGCCTACAATCAGAGACCGCTCCTTATACGAATGGGATAGGGCTAGAATCAAAGCTGTGAGGACGCCGATGAATATCAGTTCAACCAGCAAAACCAGCAAAACTATGACCCTCTTTTTCTTGTCGGAGAAGATGAAGAAGAGGATTATGTAGGTGAGCTCGATGGCGATACCGGAGCCGTTGATGGTCACCACCAGGATGCTGTGGGGGTGCACCATGGGCATTCCGTACAAGGTCCAGACCAAGCAGTTCACCATGGTTGCAAGATATGGTGCTGGTGAGTAACGCTCCACTGACCCTTTCTTCCATATTTGAACAAAAGTTGGCCTGGAAATTAAATCCCATCATCACCAATAGTTAAAAATGAAAAAAAATATATGTTTATATATACCTGCGAACGTCAGCGGCCGACTCGTTTGGATAATACCACGAGATCGGCTGTTCGAATCCAAACAGTCCTTACTCAACAGATACACAATTCTTGGTGGCGGGATCATGTATTTAAAGTCTACCAATCATTTTTTTAAAAAAAAATAGTAAAAAATAAAAGATATAAGAAGATTTTGAGTTTGGTTATATGATCTCAATTCCTAAAATGGGAACTCTCTCTGTTGATGTTACTCCAAACTCCAAATTATATATATATATATATATATAACCCTTCAACCTTCATCGAATGAAAATGATATAACTAAAGAAAAGAGAGAGAGGAAGGAGGTATAGCAAAATAAGGTTTATTAAGGCCTAGCTCCCTTTAGATTGAACCTCTTGATTAACGGTATTGGAAAGCCAAAAATGCCCTTGAAGCCATCCAAAAAGACAAACTTGTATTTTTCTTTCAATTTTTTTTTCCCAAGAATTAATTCTTGTTATGGGGGCAAAATACTGGGAGGGTGCATGCCAATATCAGTGCCATTTGTGTATAGATATATGGAAAGGAAGCTTACACTGGGGACATGAACAAGAAAAGTGAGATAATGTTTCCTGAAAGCAAGCAGAAAGAACCCCGCATCAGTTTTTGAATTTAGCTGAACAAAAAAAAAAATGGTAATATATATATATATTTTTTCTTCTTTTTTCTTTTCTTTTTTGTCAGAAATGAAACAAACTAATATTTACTAACTAACCCACCTAGGATACCAACGGTTGTTCGAGCAGCTTCGGCAGAAACCATGTTGCTGGAGCTAGGTAGCTGAAGAAGACAACAATATATGATGGAGAAAGCTAAAAGAAAAGTGGATCGATTTTCACGTTAAAAGAGAGAAAAGGTTGTGTAAATTGAAGTAGTAGGAATTAAGTTGGTGGTTCGGTGAGGGTCTGTTTATAAGCTTTATGTTTCGGATGACATCCAAAACTGGTCGGTCACTTGCATGACATGTATTGGGTCGTGCAACGTGAAGCAACACATGGATAGGACTGCCTTAAATGAAGGTGGTAGAGGAATAACATTTCCGATAGAGAGAGAGAGAGAGAGAGAGAGAGAGAGGGCACCGGGTTCAAGATTCTCAATATATACCCTAGCGTTACAGGTATAGAATGCTAAGAATGGCGGCCATTTGGCATTCCTGCCTGTTTCCCTGAATTTAATTCTATCTTATCCGAATCCATGAACGGTGAATTTCTTTTTGGATAAAAAGACCTGCCAGCTTCACTTTAATTTATGGCAGTTGTGAATTATTAACTAGCTAGCTGCCGGTTATGGTATGATTGATTGTGTCTCCACTTTTAATATCACAAATGTTTGACCATAATGTTAAATAAGAATTAATAAGTACCTTTACTCATTCCGCATATTAATATCGTTTACGGTTATTTGTTCGAATGTTCGAATAATAGATGATTCAGATAGGTGATTAATCATAAGAGAGAATTTATAAGACTCATTTGTTTAACTAGTTATTCGGTCATGTGAGTCTCATAAGTGGTCTCTCACAATCACCTGTCCGAATCATCTTCAGTTCAGGCAAATAGTTGTGGATGATCTTGATACCATCCGATTAATTAAATGTTATTTTGGCTAGTTGGAATATTAAAATGGGAGCAAAAGAAATTGCATGGTTAATTTACTCGCTAAAAAAATATATATATTTTGTAATCTTTAATATTTTTTGCTCCTAATAAAAAATAAATAAATAATTGAGAATAAATATTTAAATGGAATAGTAAAAGTGGAAAATTAAACTAAAATAAAAGGTGCGATGAAAAAGTGAGTAGTTAAAATAAAAAATTGTGATTTTTTTTAGTTAAAATAAGAGAAGAAATTTGCTTAGCCGAATGTGAATGATGTTAAATTATCACTTATCTTAAAAATTTAAATGAATAAAAAATAATATGTTTAATTATTTAATTAATACGTTTAACAAAAGCTAAAGAAGATATAGTGGCCATGTATGGAAATGTTTATGGCATATATTGGATGGATGGCATCAAACACCATAATGGTTTTGCTGATATCTCTAATGGCCGGGTTATATCTAATGCTTATGGGCAGGTGGGTCATGGTTAGAATGTGAGTTGAACATGCATATCTAATGTTGCATATATCAGGTGGTTATATTAATTTAACTCTCGATCTATTTAATTATTTGACTTTTTTGGCAATTGGCATTAATTAAGGTTTATATAATTAAAGAGACGTGTTTGATTTCATTTTCTACACGTCGTTTTTAATTTCTTTTAAATCAATCATTGAATTTGTGGGTCTACTTGTAGATCATAATATCTCATAAATTTAATGATGAATTTACACGTCTTAGTAATATATATATATATATATATATATATATATATATATATATATATATATATATATATATTCAGGAAAATAATATATACAGTGAATAATCACCATCTACGTACATAATCTAATAGCAAATATTAGTTAGTGTTATTGGTAGCAATGTGAGGCTGCTTAAAGAGGAAACAAAAGCAAAATCAAATTTGTCCTTTACTCAAGTACTTAAGCTGCATGCTTCAAGTCTCAGACGAATTCCAAACATTAATATTACAGTTTCTCTTGCAGGAACAACAAGGCAATGCATGGAAATGCATGCACGTCGACGTGTGTCTTCGATCGTGTTCTTCCATCGGAACTTGAACAAGCTTTTTCATCGTATATATATGGAGCAAAAATAAAAGAAAAAGTTTCAAAGGTGAAAAACTCGATCTCATATATATGTGTGTATATATATATATATATATATATATATATGTTCCACACTAATGAGAATGGAAGAAAAAGGGTCATGTTTTTTCAACTAGATTTTTGTACATACATTCGTCATACAATTGACAAAGTGAGAGTCATTAGGTCAGACTCACACTCAGACTGGTCATTGACTCGAGGATGACTCCATAGTCTTCAAAAAATTATTACTTTCGGCAGGCAGGAAGAAAAGTAGTCATGTGGACAGTGGACTTCGACTGTGCTGAGAACCGTTAGGCAAGCAGAAAAGAATTGTCTGCAGTTTGTTAATGTGTTTGTGAGAATTTTTTTTTCTTTTTAGTTTTAAAATATATATAGGGAAAAATATATATTAGCCCCCCAAACTACCACCCTTTCTCCGGATAGCCTCCCAAACTACCAATGCTTAAATTCTGGCCCCCCAAACTATCACTTTCTGATTTTTTGGCCCCATCCGTCTATTTATGCCGTCAATTTTAAACATAATTTCGAAAATACCTCTCCTACACTTTGAAATTCTCATGGCTAAGGGAGGGGTATTTTCGAGTTTTTGGCCAAATTCTGTTAGAATTAACGGTATAAATAGACGGATGGGACCAAAAAATTAGAAAGTGGTAGTTTGGGGGTTATAAGAGTGCAAGTGTTGGTAGTTCGGGATGCCATCCGGAGAAAGGGTGGTAGTTTAGGAGCCTAATATATATTTTTCCATATATATATATATATATATTAACGTTACATAAAAGTAAAAACAGTTAGTTTTGAGTATTTGGTATTTTTGGTTATTTGTTAATTTTTTTGTTTTTCTTTAAAAAAAAAAAAAAAAAAAAAAAAAAAAAAAAAAAAGGAGACAAAAGTGAGAAGGATAAGGTTTTAACAAACAAAGACAATATGACTAGGGGAAAAAAGAAATCATGTTAAATCACCACTAATAACGGTGGATCCGCCATGCATGGGAAAAATATGTTGACTATTTGATTAAAATAAGAGTATACTGTAGAGTTAAGGTTCAAATTCAAAATCGATCTCAATTTTAATAACATGCAAATTAAATCATCACTATTTATGTAGCTTGTTAAGTTTTTTTTTAAGATAAATAGTGATTTAACAAGTAGCATGGATCTATGTGATTTAATTTTGAAATTTCTTATTTGACATGCATAATCAGATCAGAATACTTACGCTGCTAACAGTAAAGAAAAGTTAGTTACGAAAATATTCACGTACATGTATAAATAATAATGAATTTTATTATTTAATTAATAATTTAACACTTTAATTAATATTAATTTTGATGTATATCTTTGAGCATATATACGGATATGACTTTTTCGCCAACATGTGGTGGAGAGGAAAAGATGTTCCATTTATAAGTTAATGTAATCCACGTTTTAGCATACATTGTGTGAGTTAGATTGTGAGTAAAGAAATTCGAGAAGTACTTGCACATATACAGATTCTGAGAGATGAGTCCCTTTTAACTGTTTGAAAAATGTTAGAATATATATATATTATTATATTTCATATTACAATGTTGATTTATTTTCTTATAATAATATTTTGGAAGAACTTTATTTAAGGATACCAAATTATTAGCCTATTTAACTTAAGGGTATTAAATTTCAAAACGTCTCAAACTAAGATATCCAATTTTTAAAACATCTCAATAACAAGTACTCCGTTAGGATTTGCAATTAAATCCTGCCAAAATTTTTAAAATATTCATGCATGTGTTTAGTTTTTTTAAAAAAAATTATAAAAATTTTCAAAGATTCAGGCATGGGTATTTTTGTGAATTCCGTTAAATTCTAATTAACACCTAATTCCTATCAATTTTTTTCACCCTAAAAAAAAGGGGGTATAGTTTGAGAATTTTGGCAGGATTTAAGTTAACAGCATATCATAATGGAGTACTTGTTATTGAAACATTTTGAAAATTGAATATCTTAGTTTGAGGCATTTTGAAGTTCAGTACCCTTAAGTTAAATAGAACGATAGTTCGATACCCTTAAGTGAAGTTCTCCATAATATTTTTTTCATATTCAATCTACAGGTACTCTTTTACAACACGTGTCGACAAGTGATTGAAGGTCGATCGGGTGTTAAATTTTTTTTTAGTGCATGACCGATCGATGTGACTCCAATCGCATGCTGGTATATATGCATGTGTCAACAAATTCTTAAAGACTGGTAAAAAAGTTGAAAGTCTAACATTACTCTTAACTGCTCACCCTAATTACATAATCCCATTAGCTAGCTAGGGTGGAAGCTGACTTGGACATTCACCAATCTTTTGACAAAAACTTTTTTGCCCTTTTTTTTCTCTGGTTCTTCGAAAGTGTGAACTACTTTCTGTGTGAACTTAATTTGTCCTCTTTCGTAGGGATAAAGAGTTATTCCCCATTTAACTCTTCACTAATTTTCTTCTTTTCAAAAGAGTAGGTGATCGATCATGAGAATTATAAGATCCAAAGCATTAAGCTATTCGATCTGCCAAAGAAGCTAGCCACCACCATCCATATTCTAGAAATGCACAGAAACCCTTAACAGTTCTCAGGGGACTTTGTCAATGGAGATCGACCAATGCTGGCCTTCCAGCACACCCGGACATGGAGTAGTGGTAGAAGAATTCAGTCCCTATCAAATGATATGTGGGCATCATTGTTCAAATCAACCAAAACCTAACTAGCTCCATGAATATATTCCTTGCCTAAGGAATATATATTAATGTGTTTAATCGTCTCTCATGCATGAATCAAATTCTGATATGATTGAAATGAAGAAGAAATGTGTTATGGAATTAATATGGGGATAAGTTACTAGTCAATCATGACTATTTTAGATAGTGGTAGTTATCTATTTAAATTAGTCATTTATTTACTTGTAGCACTATGTTGCAGAAGACATTTCGTAGTAGGTTTCTATTTTTCTTTGTAAAAGTTTATCTTCAATTTATATGAGTTATTTCCAACTAGTTTGTTCGTCGTAGGAGAGTTGATCTCTCATTAGGAGTTTATTTCCATATAATAGTTATCTCCATATCGATGTTATCGCTTATAGACGTTTAGTTCCAATGGATGTTTATCTTCACTTAATCGAGTCATGATAAGAGTTGTTTTCCGAGCTATGGAACTCAACTCTGCATAAGTTATGTTCCTCTCTATTTAAAGAAAGGAATTCATTAATAAAGTAAAGTAGAATTAATCCCAAAACATGTATTTAAAAATGTCTAGCTTAATTCCCTTAGAATCTCTAGTATAAGTAATTCCCTTAGAACGTAACAATTTATAATTTATCTCATTATGTTTTTGATAAATCATTCGCCTAACAAATGAAAGGACACGTGTAGACTCAATGGACACACCCTAGAGGCCAGGCCGAT
The DNA here is from genome assembly GCF_958979055.1 of Alnus glutinosa. Lineage (NCBI taxonomy): Eukaryota > Viridiplantae > Streptophyta > Magnoliopsida > Fagales > Betulaceae > Alnus > Alnus glutinosa. The sequence goes on along the minus strand of NC_084898.1, from coordinate 1,190,244 downwards.
TCATTAGTAACGCTAAAAAGCTTGAAGGGACATGAGCGTAGACTCAATAGACACACCTAAAGGCCCATTCATTAGAAACGCGAAAAAGCTTAGAAGCATCTACAATGACGAGCAGTCAAACAAATAATCTAAGATAAAGGAGAACATAAGAGTCTCTTCCTTTCTAAATTCTCTTTATTCGTACTTATCATAGGCTCCCCACCAGCCTCCGACTAGCACCACTTCGGTGGTTGTTTTCTTGTTTTGCAGGTGGCCCAACCACCAACCCGGAGATGCAAAAATCTGTTTTAATTTGCAAAGTACGTGCATATATGCATAATGCATGCCCTTTTTTAACTTCCAAACGGTTGGAAATATACAACAGGTATGGAGAAATTTTCAAGTTATCCAACTTCCTTGATATAAGTAAAGGCTAACCAATAATTATATATACAGTCGCCCCATATTGTGTATTATATATTGCACTGTCCTTGTTAACGCTTCAAGCTAAACCAGTATGTGTTCATTAATGACCATGATCATCTTGTTCCATTTTCTTTTTTCTGAATCGGCAAATTTTAATTTTACTTTAATTTAGAGTCTAATTACCTATTTCATGTAAATTAGGTACAGTCATAGACGGAACCTGAGGTACGTACGTTATGGGGCCATGCCCTCTCCTAATTTTGAAGTTGAGTTCTATTTGTTTTTGTGTAAAATATTTTTTATATTTTTTTGATTTTTGGTGCGATGAAATAATAGTAAAATTGAAAATATTTTAGGTTTAACTGAATTTTTTTTTTTAATTTCCGTAAAATGGTTTCCCTTTTAAAAAAAAAAAAATCATTTTTTTGAGTTTGAGCTGGACCACATTTAGACCTCGACCGAAGTTTGGCCGGAACTCTTTCAAACCTCTGATGGACTACCATCAGACAATTGTCGAACCATCGTTGGAGGTTGTCAGATATAGAAACTAATAATAATCTAGGAATTCAAATCAACACCAAAAGTCTCCGGCCGTTTTTCATCGTAGCTCATTTTTTGTACTAGCCAAACATCAAAAAATATTTTTAAAAAAAATCATTTCTTTAATAAAATTTAAAAAAAAAAAAAAAATTGTCAACAATCCAGAATTTAAACCCGCAATCTCTCACTCAAATCTTGGAAATCATTATGTTTGCCAAAAGATCAGGGTGGTCTTGGATTCAGACTTATGAAAGATGTAAATTTATCTCTAATATCAAAACTGGGATGGAAACTGCTCTCCAATCACAACAGCTTATGGATTTCTCTTTTTCAGCAAAAGTACATTAGGTATGGTAATTTTTTATCTTCTCATCTTACATCTGGTTCATGGATTTGGAATGGCATCAAGGCTACTTTCTCTATCATATCTGCTGGAGCTTGTTTTATTCCTCATAATAACTCAAGCCTTCCTATATGGTCCGCACCATGGATTCCAGCATCCCCATCTTTTAAACCTATACCAAGATTGGCTTCTATCCCCTCTAATCACCCCTTAGCCATTTCTGATCTTATTCACTTCCCTACCATGTCCTGGAAGCTAAATATCTTGCATTTCTTGTTCGATCCCACTACTACTTCTGAAATTTTAAAAATGAAAATTCGTTCCCACTCTGACTCCCTTCTCTGGACCCCTTCTACCACTAGTGTTTTCTCAACCAAATCCTCGCATCACCTCATTAGCTCTCTCTCCCCTCCCGCTCCCTTCCCTCTCCCCAAATCTTGTTGGAAAGCTCTCTGGAAACTCAAGCTAAACCATCGTTTAAAACTTTTTCTTTGGAAGATGGTGTGGAATATTATTCCCACCAAATTTCGAATTTCTCTTTCAGACACCAGTTGCTCCCTTTGCTCATATCCCACAGACTCCATTTCTCATCTCTTTTTCACTTGTCCCATTGCACGCGTAGTTTGGTGACAATCTTTTTGGCCTTTGAATACAATTGCATGTTTTAAATATTACTAACATGACAGATTGACTCCTTATTATTCTTCATCCACACCGTATGCTTGGAGTTCCTCTAGCAGAGACTCATAGGTTCCAAATATTTGCTATTATTGCATGTGACTACCTTTGGTTTATCAAGAATAAAGCTCATCATGATGGCATTATCCGGAATGCTCTTTTTATATCTACTACAATTAACAGGACCGCTCTGGAGCACTATTCTGCGTGGAAAACCAAACATGATAAAACTCTTGAAATCTGGAAGATTCATTTCCGTCCTAATTTTAAAATAAACTATGATACTGCTATCAGAGTTACCTTTTCTGCTCAAGCTGCAGTTTGTAGAGACTCTACTGGTTCTATAATCAAGTGTACCTCCATTATTAGCTAACCTTGCTTTGCTCTTCTGGCTGCTCGTTTGACAGCTTTATTAGGATTATCCTCTTTTATCTTAGAGGGTGATTCTCTCAATGTCACAATGGCGCTTCAACAACCAGCAATTACTACTGATTGGCGAATTGATTCCATCATCTCAATCATTCACTCTACCGTCCCACAAACAGCTAGCTGAAAAGCTAGTCATATAAACCGAAGTACAAACTTCTGTATCTATCATGTGGCAAATTAGGCTGCAACCAGAATTCATTCTAGCTGCATTCCCATCATTTTCCCTCTATCCATATCTTTTTCTCAATGTTTTGGAAAAGACTCCACCTCCACTTTCTTTATTCCATAAGTTTTTGTTTTTTTCTTTTGGTTTCTTTACAATGTACTCAAAATAAAAATAAAAATAAAAATAAAAATAAAAATAAAAATAAAAAATCCAAACAAATGGTGAACAACCTCAAAATTCAACCCTTCTGAAACCCATTTAACTCACAACTCATTGACTTCTATAAATTTTGCACAAATAAAACATAAAATCCGATCGAACTGGCTTATGGAACATGTCTTTCTCTCTCTCTAAAAAAATAATCAATGACATGGCCCATGGACTTTTCAAAAAAGGCATGTTTTTACTTGTGATTTTCGCTTTGATTTTCCATATAGGACAAAATTAGACTTCATAACAAAATTGAATACGATCCACTTTCTTCTCAAAAAAAGGAATGTGTTTACTTTTGATTCTCCCACTAATTTTTCATATCGGAAAAATTAGACATAGTGGCAAAATTGAATACGAGTTTTTGACTCATTTTTTTATGCTCTCCATCGAAGGAGAAATTGCTACGAAATTTAGTAAAGTTACAATTATAAATTATTTTTGAGATCTAAATTAAAGAACTCTGGAGTCGATTTTAGCTTGTTATTGAGTTAAAAATTAAAATATATTAATAATTTGTGCCTTTTATTTTGTTAACTTTGTATTAATTTTATTTTTTTATTTTTGTAAGTAGAATTCATTAAAAGAACAAGTCAAAAAAACAACAGCAAACAAAAGCTCAAATCAAATAGAAGTTAGAAGGTAGATCTTTGCCACTACAAATAAGAAAAGAGGAAAAAGGATAAAAATAAGTGGGTATACAGTTAGAGTAAATATTAGCCGCCGCCCAATAAACTGTACGGTGGGTGCAGAAATTTGAACTTCTATAAACTTCTCGAGTAAAAAAATTTCATTCATGATTTAAATTTTTATTAAAAAAGATTCTTATTCGGTCGCGGGTTACTATTTAGAGAGTGGTGCATTTTATTATATATATGCTTCTTATATTCTCCTCCTTTTTTTCTTTTCTTTTTTTTTTTTTCTTTTTTTTTAACAACTTATATTCTCCTTTTTGTGATTAGACCAATGACCAAATGAGAAAGCCGAAAGGCAAATGACGAGTTGTCCTTCGCATGGACATCATTGGAATTTGGACTCCACTCCACATTCTTTTACGAAAATGATTCAATGTCATCATCACTAATGCCTAGACTACCTAGCAACGAAGTGTGCCAGCTCACCTTTGAGAATTGAGATGGACGGAATGATTATGAAGAATATATAATTGAATGGTAAGAAAGACAGGCTAAGCTAAGTAGCTAACACATGGCATGTCGGCCACATCAATACAAGTTGAAGGTACATGTTTTATCGAGAAGAAAAATTATTCCATCACAATTTTTTGCACAATTTCTATACAATCGAGATATATTGGTTTGATTCATTCATAGGAAGACTCACATGTATAAGCATCACTCATTATATTTTGATTGTGTGAAAGATATAGAAAAGGGATTTTACAAAAATCATACCCTATCGAAAATGTCATTTGTACTGCCACGTTAGTTAATAAGTTTACGAAACACTTATCAAGCTAACTACTAAATTTGATTACAATCAACATGACAATGCCACATAAATTGTCGTATCAATTCATATAAAAACTGTATCAAGCCGATTTAGCTAGAACTTAGAAGTAGGTTTGGCAATTTTTGATACGACCCGTGAACCCGGCACGAACACAACACGAAAAAATCGAGTTTAGGTTTAACATAATCGTTTATAATCATGTTTGGCGTGTTGACCCGCGAACACGATTATGACATGGCTACTTAAAAAAAAAAAAAAAAAAAAAAGTGAAATGTAAACGGAGAAGTGAGAACCCTAACCTCACAAGTTCTGGGTTTTGGCCATTTCTCTTTCCCTCATTTCTGCCTTCACAGAATCACAGCTTCATTCGTTTATTGTTCATGCAGCCGGTAGGGACAGTCACAGCCCACAACGCCTCACCGGCTTCAGCCTTCACGCAGCGCCCTTCACGCTTCAATTCACCAGCTCGCGGCCATGGCTTGGATGCAATCGCGATGGGCTTCACAGTTCACGCTCATCTTCTTCAGACGAAGACGAAGCTTCTTCAATTCTTCTTCTTCAGAGCTTCTTCAGCTCTGTTGAAGGGTTTGGTGCAAAGGACGCCAAGGAGACTGTGCAAGAGTGCATCTCTGAGTTCATAAGATTCATACCCAGCGAGTACGAGATTGATATTTATTTTTGGTTTTATTTTTAGTTTTCTTGTTTTGTGGGTTTAATTGGAGGGTTTGAACTTGGAAGACTACATTAATCCGCTGGGCACCGAGAGAGAACAATGAAATGCTTATCCTAAATCATCTTTCAATTTCTGGGTTGTTTGGACATTTGATTTGTGATGTAAATTCTTCTTGTTTGATTTGATACTTACGAGAATCAAGGTTCTTTTTCAGAGCTTTTTCAGCTCTTCTTCAGACAGGTTACCCCGGGTCGAATAACTCGGTTAGCAATCAGGTCGTGTTCAAGTTTAATGATTCAACCCGATTAATAATCGGGTCAGGTTAGTATTAGACCCAATTGTGTAATCAAGTCAGTCAAGTCGACACGAACCTGACCCGCCGACCTGAATTGCTAAGCCTACTTAGAAGTAACTTCCTACTTTGAAGAAGGAACATCCTTTTATAGTTGTATCGAGTCCTAAGATCAAGATTTTCTCTATTTCAAGTGAAATAGAGATGAGTCATTCCATGGTTCCTATTAGACTTAATAGATCTAATTAGTGTATATATAGCCACGTGGCGAAGATCTTGCCACATAATTTGAAATTTAATTTTTTTAATGATATATATATATATCTCAACAAAACAAAATCTTGAAGACCAGATCTCGCAATTAAAGAGTGTCCAAGAGATGTTGGAGGAACAAATGGAGCAATAAATGACCAGGAACAAACATTGTAATCAAATTTATTCACTCAAATGGGCATTTCCTTTCGGTGAACAACTTCAAGCTCACAATACCGACATTCAAAGAAAAACAATGAACATATCACAAAATAATTGGGGATTTCAAAGCTCAAGAAACAGAAAACCTCACCAAATTACAACTTCAATCCTGTACATGATCTTCTATGCTACAGAATGTGCACGTGTAGAGGAAAGCAGAAAGATGTGTAAGAGGGATGTTTTTTCAAATTCTGAAAGCCAAGCTCGGCCACCTCTTTGTCACTTCTTTCTTCGTCTTCTTTGAGCTGGGATCGATGAGATTTTCAAGTGATTTTGCTTTTCTGTCTCGGGTCCTGCCTGCCTCTTTCAGCAGCTCGGCTAGCCGCCTTTTCTCATCTTCAAAGTCGGGATTTGCAATCCCAAGCTTTTCTTCTCTTAATTTAAGGACATTCTCCAAGATTTCAATTGCATCTTCTACCCTGAAATGTTTTGATAGAGTATGTTAAGAAAAGGAGAATCATCATAGCAGAAAATTGTTCACGTTCTTGCTTTAAGCATTGGTATAAGAACTAACACTAAAAGATATTAGTACAACGATATCCTGAAATAGGCAATGATCTGAATCCAATCCAAAAGAAAAGGCAACGATTGAGGCAATTAAATATATCTGATTCATCATGAAGTCTCAGTCCCGAGCATGCGGCGTACAGATGATTGCAGGAAGGGATTAAAAAGAATGTACTGTAACACCCTGTCTTAATGTTATAATCTCATTATAGCATTAAAAAGAATGGTGAAATGTTGCAAAAATGCAGAAGTCACCCCAATGATACGAGGAAGCCCATCACCAAAAATAACAAACATAGAGAAAGAATAAAAATAGCAAGTCAAATACAGCTCAACAAATGTTATGAATATATAACATTGAATTACTCCTATTGTTGAAGTGCAATCGAGCTCAGGAAGCAAGAAAAACAGGGAGAGATAAGATTATATGCTAGGTCCAACTCCAAAATGATAACAAGAAAGACTGGAAATGCTACAATCAACGAAGAAAATATGATAACTTCCTAATAAGGACAGTGTCTGTTTTTCTGGATAGCTGGATTGCCACTTTTGGCGGCATGACAGGAGGCAGAACACAATCCTTACCATGAAGTTGTTAATTAACATTAATTACAGGTACCCATTTGTAAGGATTGGGACAAGGATCCTCACAACTTCATCGGAAATGAGCCATTTCATTTGTCAGGATTTAATGTTATAGCATCTAACAGTGTAAACGATGTCACATCATTTAAATTGTTTGAATGGTATGATACTATATTTATCACGTAGCATTATATACACCACTAGATACAACAATATTAAATCTCGACCATGAAATGGATCTTCTCTATTTAACTTGAAAGAGAGAGAATCCTATTCTAATGATTGTAGATTTCTCAATTGCAGAGAGAGGAACCCTGTAAGGCCCCTAGCCAAAAATTGAAACTCAACTTTTGGCTCAAATAATCAGGCGCATCAGCCATAAGCAAGCAGCTTGCGCCAACAATGCAGGATGAATAAGTTAAAATTATATGTTACCTCCCCATAGCATCATAGGTTGCTGCAAGATTGCTATATAGCCCAAGGGTATCTTGATGGCATGGGCCACACTCCTGTTCTAGAATCCCCCTCGCCTCTTCAAACAACTCAGCTGCCTCATCAATCTTGAACAACTGCACACAAGCTAATCCCATTTGGTTCAACACAACCCCAAAGAAGGCTGACTTCCTCTCCCCACTTGCTCTAAGTTTTCCTATAGCACTCTCAAAAGAGTTCCTTGCTTCTTCATACCTACCAACCATGTAAAGCATCACTCCCATCCGTGCTTCTATTCCTGCAATCGTGCTTTGATGTCCTGGTTTATCCTCCAACATTTTCACTGCCTTCTGCAAAAGCTTCAGTGCCTCCTCAGGCTCATCTACAGACTCATAAATGGCCGACACTTCAGTCAACCCGCCAGCAATCTCTTCTGCAGTGGTTCCAGGCACAGGCTTCGCATATATCCTCAGGGCATTTTCGCAGTAGGACTTGGAGTCTCGGAGCTTTCCGGTTCTGTGATATAGGTCAGCAAGGCGTACAAAGACAGAGGAAACAGAAGGGTGGTTGTCACCCTTTGATGATTTGAAGACGGTGAGTGCCTTCTGGTAGGAAAAGAGAGCCTCATCATAGCGACAAAGAGAAGTGTAAATGTTGCCAATGCTGACATCAATAGCAGCAACCTCAGTGTCTTGCCCATTTGCAATCATTGCCATGCTGGCAAGGACAAGGTGCTCAAGGGCTGTTTCATATTCTCCTTTTGCCTCAAATATGAGAGCCATCAGCCGGCGGTCAGCTGCTTCTTCAAGAGATGCTGGTTCACTGTGTGCACGGTGAATTTCAAGAGTTTTCTTGCACAACTCTTCTGCCCTAGCAAACTCCATTGCTTGAACATGGGCCTCAGCTAAGTACCTGCATTTTCAATATCAACCAACTTAAAAAATGAGTTCATCCACTGATCCAAGAGAATCAGGACACTGAAACCCACACCCTGATGTGATCCAAGCATGGAAAAGAAACAATTGTGAAAGCAATCTACCATTCAAATCTCTAAAGGGGGTAAGAGCATCTCCAGCAGATGCTCTATAAACCCCATATTGTGTATATTTAGCTAATACGTGGGAAAAATCACGTCCAACAGCTTATCTTCAGCTTACATAAAACACATTTTTTGCTACAGTGATTCTCAACTTGTAGATAATTACTGTAGCAAAAATTTTGTTTCATTTTATTCATTCTCATTGCTCAACAACAAATTTAGGTTATTTTATTGTTTCTCTTCTCAACACCCACGATGGAGAAATATGACCGTTGGGAAATTTTGACCGTTGGGAAATTTTGACCGTTAGAAAAATATGACCATTGGAAAAAATAAATAAATAAATAAACATATATATGTATATATATGAAGACCGTTGGAAAATATGACCGTTTAGAAAAGATGAATCTCTGAAAATATGAGTGTTGGTAAGAATATAATTAAAAAAGAATGAGGAATAATATTTAAAGAAAATAGAGAAGAGCATAGAGAATATGTTGAAGTGTGTACAAAAAAAGCAGTAACTAAAGTAGAGAATTGCACTTTTTGGTTAAGTAATTTACATTACATTGTTGGAGATGCTCTAAAAGCACTAATAGCAGCTTTCCTTAAATTTAGGAAACCAAACTACTTTTTGCTTCCCTATTCAAATAATCTTCACGATAACTTCTCTTATCCATTCTTTATACCATTTAAATATTATTTAAATTAAATGTTAGGGAAAAGAGAAAACCATTAAAACATTTTTCCAAATAAATGCTAGACGAAAGAGCAAAACCTTTTTATATTAAAATAATGGTAAAGAGCACTAGCACTTTTGGTTCCCTTGGTTTAGGGAACACCAAGGGAGTCTGTTGAATATGGTTTTTTAAGAGTTCTCCCTACAATTAGGAAAGGGAATGGGACTTGGGGAAAATGCTGCTAGTGCTCTTAACATAATACATTTAACCATGCAGACTTCACTACTTCCCTCCCAAAATAGCCCAATTGAGAAAAAGAAAGTCCCATAGAGTGCATAGCCATCATGACACACTCAGGAAAATTCACTTTGCATTAACTTCTAGCTGTTATCTTTTCCAAACAGTTCACACTAAAACCAAATCCTGAAAAGGAAACTTTCTTTGCATTGTCCTTGCCAGCAATACTCAAGTAATGAAGCCCATGTTCTAATGTATCGTTCCATCATAGAATAAAAACTTCATTCATGGTTATGAGCTGGTTAATTTTTTGCCAAAAAAAAAAGAAAAGCCTAATCCCCAGAGAATTCAACCTTCGGCCAGCTTCAATTCACCCCCAATGTAGCCATTGAAGAACATAGAAATGACACACACAAAAAGAAATCATATATCTCCTGGTTTCTTTAATTGAATAGTCATTTCCTTGACTTGTCAATGATACTATATATATATATATATATATATATATATATATATATATATATATATATATATATATATATATATATATATATATACACACACACACGCACACATAAAAAGGAAAGAAAAATTCACAGAAATAAACATAAAGAAGTCAATGTTCCATTTTCTAGTAATTAGCAAACAAAATTCAGAATTTCTCCAATTTTCTAATGTTTCAACTTTCTAGAAATTAGCCAAAAAAATTAGGAAATACCAAGAATGCCAGTCACTAACAGTCTCACTAATTTTCGGCAAAATTTTCAGTCAAAGCCTAACCTAAATTTTCACACACCGTCCATTTCCACTAAAATTAGACACATTTCTAAACTACGCGATCGGGTCCGAATCTAAAATTTCCGCAATTGTATAACATAATTAGCAAATTGGTTTTTTACAAGATAAAACTGAAAAACCACGATCAGTACCATACGAATACAAACACGAACCTGCATGTCTCACCGACTCTCGGATCGGACTCTCCCAAGGTCTCGATCTGGATCTTCAGCCCTTCCTCGTAGCAAGCGATCGACTTGTCCACCTGTCCAAGCATCGAGTACGTGTCCCCAAGCTGCATGTGCCCCGAGAACGCGGCCAGCGCGTGATCCGCACCCCTCGGAGGGTCCGGGACCTGGATCGCCCGCTCCAGCACAGGCACCGCCTCGTCGAACCTCCCCAAACTACAATATATCGCCGCCAGCACGTGCAGGCTCATCACCAGGTCCAGGCTGGGCTCGCCGTCCACGGCGCACCGCTCGAACGACTTCGACGCTCGGAGCGCGTAGTCCAAGGCCTTCGTCGGGCCCTCCCCGGACGCGATCGTGTCACGCGCCAGCTTCAGTAGGAACGGTCCCAGATCCGGGTTGTCGAGCGCGGACTCCGAGTTCGGGTTCATCTCCGGGTCGGGCGGAGGCTTCCTGGGCGAGAATTTCGACCTCGAAGGCGACGGCGAAGGAACTCGCTTCGGTAGCGGAGAAGGCGGTTTGGCGCTCCCGGGTTCGGATCTTTGGGACTGGGCCTGGGTTGGAGTTTCGGGAACGGAGATCCGAAGCAACGCCGTTTCTGGCGGCGTTTTAATGGAAACTAAACCCGGCATCGTTACCGCCGATCGCAGATGTTCGGAGTAAGTGGAAGACTAAGTGGCTGTGATTGTGAATGCCAAGCGAAAGAGATAAAGAAAGGAACGGATTAATTAAGGTGGAGGGAGTGATTAGGAGTAATCACTGGGAGCGATTAGAACTTCTCAACAAGAAATTGGTGATTGATTGATTGATTGGATTGAATCATTTGATAGATCAGGTGTCTCTGCTGGCAAAGTGTGTGAGTGAGGGGGAAGTTTCAGGTTTCAGTATATCGGAGGGCAAAATGGTCAATTGAACACTTGTACTTGCTTGTTATTTTGGGTAAGGGAATTGACTTGGAGAAGGTTGGGCTGGCGTGTCGGCCTCGGGCTGCGATGGAGGGTTGCTATCTTCGCATTCTGATCTGTCCCAATTGTCACGAAACGAAACGTGTAAGAAAAACCTAAACCTAAAAACATTAATTTATTGGGTGATTTATTTTTTTAAAAAAAATTGGGTTAGAAATAAATCCTTCTAATATATTATTATATGACTGTCATATAATTAAGATGATTTTATAATAAAAATATTCTTCTTTTTTTTTTTTTTTTACGAGTGCTGATCCAGTCAATATTTGTTTTCACGACTACATCATCAAGTTGTATAACAATCGTATAATAATCTACTAATTATTCATACAAGTTATGTCCTTAAATGCATGTAAAGATTATATACTTTAAGGATAGATTTCAATTTAAATGGATTGAATTGAAAAAAATTTCCTCCAACTCAATTTTTTTTTTTAACAAAAAAAAAAAATATATATATATATATATATAAGGGTAAGAAGAGTAGTTTAGAACCCATGCTATAGAAATAACTCATATTTTACCTTCATAGTCATGGGGTGGTTCGACTGCCCAACAGTCCGTTCTCAAGTGGCTGACCACTTTGCTCTAATTTTTTATTAATTTAAATTAAGTTAAAGTTATATTTGTAATTTTATAAGATTTTTGTCAGAAAAATCATCAAAATTTTTAGGAATGGATTATTTTATTACAAAGGCATAATAGGGATTTATAAGTTAATTTTAAAACCACATGGATTTATTTGTTATAATGTCATCCTACATGGACTAATTTAACAGTTTTCCTAATTTTTAACTAATTCTATATGATTATTTTAATTTTTGAATTATTGCAATCCATAATTTATTATATGAGGTAGGTTGAGATTTAGATTTTAAAATGTTATTAATTTATGGTAAATTAATTATTGTGTGCTGATTGCATGGAGTGGTTAAAGCATTATTGCACTAGTTAACTGAAATTTGCAGTGTAACTTTACCGGTATGGTCAAAGGCTAAGGTAAAAACGAGTTATTACTACGTAGAAGCAGCTAACGTTCCTTAGCTGGCTCTGGTCCGTTGGATTATTAAAGGTCAGATCAGAGTCTTGTGAATCTCGAGAAAGATGTGATCGGACGGTATGGAGAGCTCACTAGATGGGAACAAGACAAGCATATAACACTGATCCGTCAAACACGTTGACGGGTCTACTGCGCTCGGTTGGTCAATACACGTTATAGTGGTTGAAGACAGAGTCAGATATCATTGAATTACCGGTTTAATCAATATTCATTTTGGATAAGGATTCCTAAAATTTCAAAGAAGAAGATTTTTTTATTATTATTATTTTTTATTTTTTATATAAGTCGGAGGACTAAATTTTTAAATTACGTGAATTAATGCTTTTTTTTATAACAAATGGCGTGAAAAATATTAGCTATTAAAAAGTGGTATGTTAACAATGAAAACTAAGTCTATTTTCATCAGATTCTTTCTTTTTATGTTGTAAAAGAACTTTGATCTAAAAATTGTTTTTTGGGTTTATTAAAGAATAATTATTTCTTCAAAAGTAAAAAAATAAATAAATAAAAGCATTTTAGAAGGAAAAAAAAAAAAAAAAAATTGGATGCCTTGGTAACATGCCACCATTTTAGTAGGTAGCATTTTTCAAGTTGTTCGATCAAAGGAAATACCGAATTTCATATAATTTTAAAATTTACAATTTCAAAGAAATTGTAATGAATTCTAATCCACTCATTTCTTCATATATAACAAAAAGATAAAAATGAAATTTACATTCTGCCCCAATGAAGAGACACCTCATTAGCACTTAACCCCCAAACTAACATTTATGATGCATGACTCCCTTAAACTATTATTTTTTATGCAAAGAGTCGCGTATGGTAAATACCACGGAAAAATGAGCATGTGACGACATGTATGTGCTCATTTTTAACCTAAAATGTTGAAAATGCCCTCCTAGTAAATTAAAAATTATGAAAAAATAAATAAATAAACCCAAAAATGTTTAGTGATAACTCGGCCATCCTCAAGGGTGGTTTTGCCACCTTAGCAATGCTCCGCCATCACTTAAGAGGTTGCAACACCCCTAGGGTTGGTGGCTAACTACTCCTCTTTCTTTTTTCCTAATTAGATTATTAGATAAGCCAACTACTAAGTGTAGAAGGAGCAATTGCAACCGAAACTCAATATATAAAATATTTAATTGAAATAGTATGTAAATTTTAGAGAGAGTATTCAAACTCAAGATCTCTATTTTGATTCTATGTTGATAGGAATTGACAAGCCGTTTGATTAATCTGGTCATTTGGGGGAGGCCCCGAATTTTTTATATTTATTTTTTAAAAATGTTATTTATTATTTATTTTTTATTTTAGAATGATATTAATTAATGAGGCATATGGGACATGTGTCACATGACTAGCATTGTTTGTGGACTTGACGTGGCACACTATTAAATTATTGGATACAAGTACTAATTCCGTTTATTAAATGAAATTAAGTACCATCTACAATAGTTTTTGAAACCGAATAATATGTTTGATAACGCATTAAACCACGGATAGTAAAAGAGTAGCTATCCCTTAAATTAATATTTTAACACTAGTTAGCTCTTTTTTTTTCCTCTTTTTTTTTTTAGAACCAAGGAAAAAATTCCTATAGAAATCTTCAAAAACTACAAATCAGGATCCCACGACACTAGTTAGCTCTTAAGTAAACGATTAAGATATACATATTTGTCGAATCTCAAAGTAATTGAAGAGTGCTTCCTTTGTTAGATTAATTATTCATTTTCAACTTGTCCATGAGTTTAAGAGAAGTAGTCTAAGCACTCATTGCATGGCAAGAAGAGTTACACATTCTTCACAGCTATAATATCTAGCAAAACCCATGAACAATATTGTTCTCGACAAAAGCTCAAAAGCTGTAAAATGAAGCTTGAGTTGCTCAAGGGTTATTGCCTCCTTTACCACCAGAGCTTCCTTTCTTCGGGTCATGTATAGGATTGGCTGATGGGTCTTGATAATCCAACATTGCTTCAAGTCGTCCTATAAGCTTTCTCGCCTTCATTTGGATCGTCACCTTCACAAATGAAAGGGTAAAAGCCAACAAAAACAGAATATCAATAACATTTGCAGCGGATAATTAATCTAATTTTCATACATGCATGCAACTAAGCTTACCTCGCCGCGTGGGGATGTTAGCCGATCCATGCCATCTTTGAAGCCAGAAGCTGTGCCTACAAGGAAGAAACACTCTATCTCTGTTACCCCAACTATACAGTTTTTGGAATTATTTTACTGCTGTGAAACTTGCTTACCTGGGGATGAGCAGATGAGGAGTACAAGAAGGATGATGAGGATAAAGTTTTTGATCCAAGGAAGCAATATTGCTGATTTCTCCATTGTTTTTAAGGTGTGATTTGTGTCTTAGAGAGGGTGATTCAAGTGTGTTTATATTCTCAGTTGGGAGGGAATGCAGCCAAAATAGCTTGTCATAATGACCTTCCCCAAAAGCTTTGTGAAATGCTTCACCCCCCCATTGTCCACTACCTTAAAGTCAACTGCATGCACTAAATTATGTTACTTCAAAAAGTCGTGTCTCCTTTTATCTGCCAGAAGCAACTAGTAGTGTGAATGTGGGGGCAATTTTGCTCACCCTTTTGGAGTTCAAATTCCCTTTGATATCTTCTTTCAATCTGCTTTCAGTACCAGGGGCCATTTTCTCCTGTTAGGTATCATCCCATTCATATATAGTTAATGCACTCACGTCCTAGTAGTTAGTGCCCCCTAGCCTGATCATCATATACAGTATAAAACACACTTGTCATTCAACATGGGGAGACAAACATAAATTATTGTTCTGGAAATGAAATCATGGTGATGCTCCTTTGTGCTTAAATTAGGTAAACCTTGAATTCTAGCAATAAAATATTGATACTAATTTAAGGTAGAATTTATCTTTAAAAATTGGCTTAAAAAAAAAATATTTAAGAACTTATATACATATAATTAAGATCGTACTTAAGCCTGTAACATATTATTACACTATGTAATCGACATCCATTTCGGTTCACCCTATCATATAAATTGTTTTTTTTATGACTCGAACTCGTAACGAGATATTTATATTTATCGTGAATTATTGTTATTAATATGATAAATATTAATGAAATAGCCTTCCAGCTGGTGGATTGCATGTTGATACTGTTCTTGTACAGCTAGTAGGTAAAGGAATAGTAATGATGAAGATTCCATTCCCTATGCTTGTACAACATGAGGTTGTCGGCAGAGTTGACAACAAAGGCCTTCTCACTTCATATAACAAATAAGCTGTCAAAATAATGACTCTGTGCTCACCCCCCCCTGGTTCTTTAGAAACAGAGACGGAAAATTAGTTCTTTTGAGTTCAAATAAGTTAAGGATTGTTCAGATAGGTAAAAAGTAAAGAGAAAATGGAGAAAAAACAAAACACAGAGAATTTACATCAGTGCATCATTGTGTTAGTTGACAGAAATATATATTGAGGCATAGGACTATAGGAGTGATGGTGGTTACATCATTGCATCCAAAATACTTCCTCTAAAGTTGACATCCCAACTTTGCCAACCCTATGGTGGAAAACTGCAGTATTTACACTAAGCTTTAATGCCATCCAAGCACATGATGTATGTTTACTGCATAATTCTTCATATCAAATAGTACTATCCACACTGCCTTGACCCCAATTTAGCTTGGTTAATTAGATGTTCAAATTAACAATCCTGATGGAGATGTCATTGACAACATTTAGGGTAGGAAACTCACTTTTGGATAGGGCCTGTAATTTTTTACACGCTTCGCGAACCCTGTTAAAGTCCATTGAGTCTTACTATTTCACAAAAGGCACCTTAAGAGAAAAAAGTTTGTTCAAGGCTTATAAAGCTCACAACTCATGTATACCTTGACAATGTGAGACTTTTGACACGTCCCCTCACGTGTGGCATGTTGTAATATGTGTGTTACAAACATTATTTCATTTTTAGCCATCTTTAAATGTTTTACCATTTGATATTAAAATATATTCATGAGTTTTTATGGCAAAGAAAAAAATTGATTTATTAAAATATATATTTATGAGTTTTTATTTTGTAACCGTTGGTTATTAAAAAATTGTTTTTATGGCTTTTTGATCTTCAAACATTTTGTCATTATTAAAGTTTATTACTTTTGATTTGTAACGGTTAATAGTTATGAGTCTTTTGACTGTTTGTTATTCATGAGTCTTAAAAGAAAATCTATAGTGCTAACATTTTTTGACCGTTTATATAAATTGAGTTCCCAATGCATTTGAGAATAATCTTCTTCTTTGGCTAAAACCTCTAACATATTTTTCTAGTGTGCATTCATATATTCCAACGTGAATTTGGTTTTAAGCCATAAAGCTATTGTTATATTATTAGCTTTTCTACAAGAAAAATCATTCTTAAGTCCCCCATCTACTTTGATTAAAGGGTTGTTTTATTTGATCTTCGTTTTTGGAAGTGTGTCCTTAACGAAGATAGACGCTATAGTCTAATCCCGACGGTTTTACCAAAAAACGTCCAGAATTTTTTTTTTATAGACGGTTTTTAAAACCGTCTATAAAAAAACCGTCAATAATTCCCCTTTTTTTTGTAGTGATCAACCTTTAAGGACAACGCTCTTGCGTGATTCTATAGTATTGTGAGATCTTTCCTTAATTTAATTTTAATCTCTTGTACAGTATTTATTTTATTATTATTATTATTTCGGATCAATTTGGTCTAGTATCAACAATAATTTTTCAATCAATTATTTATTTAACAATTATTTATTTAATTGTTAATTTTCATATTGATATTATTTTATTTCAATAAGAACTTTGTGCACCATCCAAAATTATTTCCAACACTATTGTCCAAACACGTGTACAAAGGGAGGGAAGGTCCAACATTGTCTAAGGCCCTGAAGCTCTGATGTCATGTTAAAGTCTATTAAGCTTTACTCTTCCACAAAAAGCACCTTAAGGGAAGATATTTGTTCAAAGCTTATAAAGCCCACAACCCATGTATATATTGGCAATATCAGACTCTTAACAAACTCAATACGAAATTAACATATTAGTTTGATTATCCTATACACATGCCTCAATACGTCAACACGCGACATTTAGGGCTGGCAATTTTTTTATATAAATTGTAAACCATACACGAATATAATACGAAATTAATAAGTTAAGGTTGAAAAGTCTATAATTTTATACTGATACCTTGATACAATCCAAACACAATCTGTCACCCTCACTTTATTTCATCATGTGTAGAAATATTTGGAGAATATAGTAGCAAGTTAATCTTATTATCCTATACAAATGCCTCGATACGTCAACCCGAACTCAACTCGTGAGATTTAGGGTCGACAGTTTT
Source organism: Alnus glutinosa (assembly GCF_958979055.1). NCBI lineage: Eukaryota > Viridiplantae > Streptophyta > Magnoliopsida > Fagales > Betulaceae > Alnus > Alnus glutinosa. Next base: position 1,172,728 of record NC_084898.1, on the reverse strand, counting down.
TTATATAACTCGTAAACCAGACAAGAACATAATATAATTTTATATTAATAACTCAATGCAGTATAAACACAAATGGTCACCCCCACTTGATTTCATCGGGCGTAGAAATATGAGGAGAATATAGTAGTAGATATAATAAAGGAATTAGCAACTTAGCAGTACAAAGTACAAACTCATTCTTTTATTGCATCAAACAAGCCCAAGTGGGTGCACTACCACTGAACCTGTTGTAAGGTTTAAAGCTCATTTAAAGCTCACACATCTCCAATTTATTATAAAGAGATATCTCAGAGGCATTGGAGAGAGGGCAAGCAGGTCAGGGATTAGGATCAGCCACCACCACCAGGCTTCCCCTTCCAATCGTGCTTTGGATTGTGTTCAACTGATGAATAGTCATTAGTAGCAACTTCTACAAGCTTCCTTGACTTTATCTGGATAGCGACCTTCAAAGGGCACATGGTCTATGTCAGCTAAATAATTAAAGAATTTGATATAATAATTAGAAACATTAAGCAACAATATCCCCACTAGGATCTTAATCTTAACTTGACTTGCATAGATGATGAAAGCTTAATTAAAGAGAGAAGGGCTACGGACCATCTGCTCCGAACAATTTTTGTTTCGGGGTCAAGATTTTTTTATTTCTTTTAGGAATAAAAACATTGAATTTGAACAAAAATTAATTAAAAATATTAAAAAATAAAACTAACACACTCTGTGCTAACTTGAAGCTAACACTCGAAGGAATATGAACAAAATATATATATATATCACTCGGTGTTAACTCGAAGCTTGGAGTTCTGACGAAATTTTTGTCAATTTGACATTTTGACTGGGTGTGTTATTTTTTTTTATTATTATTTTTTTTTCCCGTTTTCTGTTTCTAAAATGAGAAATGATCCCTACACTCATTTTTCACAACAGTCCCACAACAAGCTGACGTAGCTGGTAATATTTTATTATTTTTTTACAAAAAGAAAACAAAACAAAACAAAAAAAATAATAAAATATTACCAATCACGTCAACTTGTTGTAGAGCTGTTGTAAAAAATGAGTGTCGGGATCATTTCTCTTCTAAAATTGTGAATATTTAAAAAAAAAAATCAAATTATGTTTGAATGGTTTAAAAAACACAAAAAAAAATTAGAAAAATATGTTTGAAAATGCAAATTAAACTGAATATATTACACAATTTATGTTTGGTTGATAGTAGTTTTTTTTTTTTTTTTTTTTTGGCAAAAATCAAAGCAAGGTAAAGATTAGAGTCTCAAAAACAAGGCAAAACTAATGATCGGGAATAAATTGTATGTACTTTTTTTTCAATTAAGAAAACCCAAAAATTAATTTCCAATTCTTCATCAATTTAACATTTTGGGTCCATTTTGAACAATTTTTTTTTTTTTTCTAGCTTATTGAGTTTATACATTCTGAATGGGTCTTTTGTCATCACTTTAAATAAAATAATAAAAAAAAATGGCATATAATCAAAAGATAGGCATGCAAGACCTATGGAAATCTTTCTGAACCAATCTTCATTGCATTTTGGACTGAAATCTTCGTCCATTTCATGAGCTGTTGAGCTCGGTTTCTATTCATCTTGATCAACGGTCAAGATAGAATTTTATTTCATCTAATGGTTTGAAATAACTCATTAAACATCCATATATGTGCCTTGATCTAGCTAATAGTATTCCCCCTTTGCTTTTTTTCTTTCTTTTTTTTTCCTAAAAAATATGAGTGATATTTTAGAAATTTTGGCACCCCTCCGTTAGGATTCAACGGAAAATCCTATCAAATGGGTGAAATCGAGAAAAAAAATTTGAAAAATTGATACACTAAAATAAGAGTTTTGAAGTTTATTAAGAAAGTTCATGGGAGTTAAAGTGAAATTTCTCCCATCTCTAATAATATGGAATCCAAATCCTAAGTTGCATATATAGAGTTAACCCAGGCTTATTTTGAGATGGTATGCTTCTTTTAATTTACTCTTTTGTTTCTAATTAACAACTCTAGTACTCTAAATATCAGCTGATGACCACTTCACCTCCAAATAAATCACATTTACTATGTTAAGCAGGTACTTATAGAGTGGAAATTATGTGATTATGCTCAAATTCTCCAAGAGTACTACTTATTAGAAATGTGTTTGCTAATTGGATGCAGTTATCATGAGTTAATTACCTTGCTTGGGGGGTTTGTAGGATTCACACCATCCATAAAGCCTTTGGCTCTGCCTACAGGAAATAGAATAATTAATCACTCAAGTTGAATAATCTTCACACATTTGCTTAATTAACACAATTATGAGAACCTGCTTACCTGAAGACATAACAGTAAAGAGTATGATCAGGATTAGAACAAAAGATTTGATCTTAGGAATCATGGTGGATGTTGGGGTAGTTGGTGTGTCAGAAATCAGAATGGGTCGATTTTGAGATGGTAGCTAGGTAGGGAGGCTGTGCTTTTTATATTAGGTGGGAGCCTGGAGGGGTTGAATTCATCCATAGTTTTCCTTCTGCAAAATCATCAAAACCTTTGTTGTGGAGTGATGACGAAAGAGCAGTTCCCATTAGTGATCACCACAGAGTCAACTAGACAAACTCTTTTGTAACATGGAAAACTAAATTGATTTTTGCAAAACCTTCATTAATAATCCATGATGTTTCATTATTTTTGCAGTATTCAAACTTTAAAAAATATCAATTTAGGGTTTCTATCTTTTAATATTTTTCAATTTCAACACTCCGTTAGAATTTTCCGTTAAATCCTATCAAAATTTCAAAAATACCTATGTGTAAAACTTTATAAAAAATTTCAAAGATTCAAGAATTGATATTTTTGCAAATTCCGTTAAATCCTGACTAACACATAAATCCTTAACAATTTTTTTCCTAAAATAATTATGGGTATTTTGAAAATTTTGAAAAGATTTAATAGAAAATTCTAATAGATGATTGAAATTAAAAAGAAAAATTAAAAGATGTATACCTGATACCCTAAATTAACATTTTTTGTTTGAGTACTTAATTACAAAAGTGATGAAAGATCGAGAGTTATAAGTGAAGTTTTCCCTTGATATTTTAATCCTTTGGATGGAAATGGTAGTCAATGTTTGCATGACTCGAGCTTTATCAGTGTTTGTTAGGGATATTACAATTTTTTATTGTAAGTCTTTTAAAATCTAATCCGGCATATTATAATTGGTAAAATGATTAATTACAACTTATTGAATGGAGCATGATGGATGTTACATTGTAAAGTGTACAATATTTGATTTAACATCCCAATTTCATAAATTATTAGTAATGCATATAGATTTTGCTTTAGATCACGATAAGCATTCAAATATTATTCTAACATGAGAATGCTAACTTATTCCATAGATCTCAATTATGTCTTCTAGTATGGTGTCAATATAATGGACTTCAAAATCTTGTCATCATGTAGATCTTGAAAAAAATTTAAAAAAAGAAGAAGAAGAAGAAGAAGAAGAAGATGACTAGTCCTTTAACCATGTCATGAAATCCCCTGCTCAAGGGCGGAATTACATTGAGGCTTGGGGGCGTGTTACTAAATTTTTTATTAAAAAAAAGGTCTTTATAATATTTTCAAAATCAAATTTTTACCCCCTAAAAAGGTTTTCTTTTTAGCTTTTTCCCCGCACCTAAAACTCTAATTTCGCTCCTAACTATACTTTGAGTTTTTTCTTTCATAATTAGCCTCCCCTGCTATTTTCTTTGAAAAATCTCAACTACATCAAATGGCAAACATGTTTCTTGGTTTGTCTGTCAATATGGCCATGCAAAACATCAGAAGAAGAGAAGAGCTAACCTTTGGCTGTCTCTTCAAGAGACAAAGCATCCACCAACCAATAGTCAAACTGATCATGATGTTTTTTACTAATACATGCTTACTTTGTCATATTTCCTCTGCATTTGGTAATGACCACGAATTTTTATTTTTAATTTATTAATTTTTTTTTATGTGACTATGTCACGTCTTAACGTCGTGCTGGTGTCATGTCGCACTATCATGTTAACGCATAAGCTAGCCATATACACCACTATCTAGAAAGGTCGCAACATGATCATATTCATGCCCCAGTGGCTTTTGCTCAGGCCATCGTGTGCTATCCACCTGTCCCATTTTAGAGCACAAAACCATGCAAAGAAAGTGATTTAAATATACATTTATTTCCTTTGTTCTTTTGTTTAATCCTAGTGGGGTTCATATTCATGCCCTAGTGGCTTTTCTATCTACCGCTCAAGCCATTGTGTGTTGTCTACCTGTCCCATTTTAGAGCACAAAACCATGCAAATAGGGTGATTTAAATATACATTTATAGGAGACATTCTAGATATTGAGATTCTGAATGGTTAAAAAAATATAGTAAGAAAGTGATTTAAATATACATTTATAGGAGACCTTCTAGATAATGAGATTTTGAATGGTTAAAAAATATAGTAAGGTCTCTTTTGGTTCGCAGAATAGGTCCCTGAAATGGAATGGCTATTCCATAGGAATAACTATTCTTTAGTTTGGTAGGAGTATATTCCATGGAATAGCTATTCCATTACGAAGAAAAATATCTATTCCTCTAAAAAATGAGAGAAATAGTTATTCCTTGGAATAAAGATGACATTTTTCAAAAAAAAAAAAACTCATTTTTTATTTTCTTTCAAATATTTTTTTATAAAAAAAAAAAAAAAAAAAAAAAGTAAATCTAAACCCCCAAAGTGGTTGGCAGACCACCCATTGTGGTGGTCGACCAACCACTGTGGAAGCCCAGGGATGGTCGCACCACCCCTAGAATGCCTCGAGGGGATCACTGAGGCGTTCCGAGGGTGGTGTGACCACCCTCGGAGCAAGTGGGGGTGGCACAGGCCACCCCCAGTTCTCGTCGGGGGTGGCTGGCCACCCCCAGAGGCCACTCGGAGGTGGCTGCGGCCACCTCCGATTCAACGGTGGGTGGCCTGCCGGCCACCAGTTTAGTTCAAATTTTTTTTGTTTTATTTTTTTTTTAAAAAAAAAAAAAAAAAAAAAGTCAATATAATGTAGGGTTTTTTTAGTAACTTTTTTTGAACTCCGATTAAAATGTGTGAGTTATTACCAAACAAAATAATAGAAATAGCCATTCCATTCCATCACCTTTTATTCCTAGGAATAGCTATTCATTTTCCTAATAGAATGGTCATTCCGCAAACCAAACGAGGCCTAAGAATGTGTGTACTTTTCAAGTAAAATGTATGCCCAATTGATCGGAATCCCTGAAATTAGGCTGACAATTGTGAGAGCCCCTAATAGGATTCAATTGTTTGAATTGAAAGTCGACTTGACCAAACACCTATATGTACGGATGGACCGTATCAAGAGCCTCTCACAATAGTAGGAAATCCGATTCTCCTTATTTGTCACACAAAAAAAATGATCTATAGAGAATCTAACATAGATCCCGATTGGAAAAGGCAATCCGATAAATTACAATAAATATTGAATTGCATAATAATACTATTATTCACACTCATTTATAATATCTATGTTATCAGTCACATCAATCATGTTGAAATGCAACACCATGGTAGTATGCCACTTCTGTTCATAGCTGAATGTTATACTGTTCAGCCTTACATTAAAGCCATTCAACACACACACATATGGAGACATGCTTTTCTCTTTATGGCTTGATTAATTATGAACCCTAGGCTTATCTGCAATTATAATATGGAGCAAACAGAAAAGCATAATATAAAAAATTTCAACACTCCGTTAGAATTTTCCGTTAAATCTTATCAAAATTTCAAAAATACCCATGTGTAAAACTTTATAAAAAATTTCAAAGATTCAGGAATGGATATTTTTGCAAATTCCGTTAAATCCTGACTAACACATAAATCCTTCCAATTTTTTTCCTAAAATAATTATGGGTATTTTGAAAATTTTGAGAAGATTTAATAGAAAATTCTAATAGATGATTGAAATTGAAAAGAAAAATTAAAAGATGTATACCTGATACCCTAAATTAACATTTTTTGTTTGAGTACTTAATTACAAAAGTGATGAAAGATCGAGAGTTATAAGTGAAGTTTTCCCTTGATTTTTTAATCCTTTGGATGGATCGAAATGGTAGTCAATGTTTGCATGACTCGAGCTTTATCAGTGTTTGTTAGGGATATTACAATTTTTTATTGTAAGTCTTTTAAAATCTAATCCGGCATATTATAATTGGTAAAATGATTAATTACAACTTATTGAATGGAACATGATGGATGTTACATTGTAAAGTATACAATATTTGATTTAACATCCCAATTTCATAAATTATTAGTAATGCATATAGATTTTGCTTTAGATCACGATAAGCATTCATATATTATTCTAACATGAGAATGCTAACTTATTCCATAGATCTCAATTATGTCTTCTAGTATGGTGTCAATATAATGGACTAAGAATGTGTGTACTTTTCAAGTAAAATATATGCCCAATTGATCGGAATCCCTGAAATTAGGCTGACAATTGTGAGAGCCCCTAATAGGATTCAGTTGTTTGAATTGAAAGTCGACTTGACCAAACACCTATATGTACGGATAGACCGTATCAAGAGCCTCTCACAATAGTAGGAAATCCGATTCTTCTTATTTGTCACACAAAAAAAATGATTTATAGAGAATCTAACATAGATCCCGATTGGAAAAGGCAATCCGATAAATTACAATAAATATTGAATTGCATAATAATACTATTATTCACACTCATTTATAATATGTATGTTATCAGTCACATCAATCATGTTGAAATGCAACACCATGGTAGTATGCCACTTCTGTTCATAGCTGAATGTTATACTGTTCAGCCTTACATTAAAGCCATTCAACACACACACATATGGAGACATGCTTTTCTCTTTATGGCTTCATTAATTATGAACCCTAGGCTTATCTGCAATTATAATATGGAGCAAACAGAAAAGCATAATACAATCAAAAAGGGTATATATGGCTTCCAAAGGCTAAAGCAGTATATTTTTTTCAAGGCCCACAGGGTACGTTTTGGCTCTTAAAAGACCAACCGGAAATGGTGTAGGTATTATTAGGATGAATTGCATGGTCCTTGTTCCAACAAAATAGAATTAATAATGTGCATGGATAATGCTCAGAGTCCAATAGCTTTTATTATAATTTTCTTACGAATTTACTAGTCAGCATACATGAATGTCCGACCAAAAAAATAATTATTATTTAGTGATTGACATTGCAATTCACACGAATACCACATTATAATTATTATTTAGTGATTGACATTACAATTCATACCAACACATTAATTTGTAAAGAATTTGTAATAACAACGGCCCGCTACTATTGAATTGATTACTCTAGAGATCGGTTGAGTTGATGACAATTTTAGAAACGCTTTTGTTTTCAAAACCAAAACATTTTAAATATAAACCCACAAAAAACAATTATCTTCTTTATATCACATCAAAATATTTTTTCAAATAAAAAAAAAAAAAAAAAAACACTTTTCTAAAAACCATTATCAAACATACTTATCATCCCTTCGTGCTAGCAATGTTGAAAGTAAACACATATCAACCACCATTTGTATCTCACAATCGAGTAAAAAGAAGCAAAAGTTGACAATAAGCCCACCATGTTAAAAATATGGGAAGGCACAGGCAATGTATTATGATACAATAAAAAAGCTCTTTCAGAAGAAGAAGAAGAAGAAATAATTTTTAAAAAATTAGGCATTACTACACATTTCACACCAGTAGGCCTGGTGTCATCAAATTAGGTATAAGGTATTCACATCAAACGGTGGTAAAAGTATTTTCCTTTTTCACCTTGAATGATCCAAATGGATGAAGCTAGCTTGTTTAAGAATATGCAAAAGCCAGTCCAAGTCTCGTCGCATCCAACATGGAAGACAGATTTATGTCACCTCCAGGACCTAGTTTGGCTCGAAAAATGCTGGCATCTGACATTTGCCTCACAAAACGAGTAAAACGAACCCAGTTCTGATATTCAAACATGTTTTTGTCCATCCTCATAAAGTTGAATGAGAAGGAGGGCTTCTCTACACCATTTGAATAAAACTTCCACATCTTTAGCACCTGTTGAAACGACTCATCATCCAAACCGGCTGCAGAGTTTTCACCTTCTAAGGGTATATCACAAACCCTAGCGGCTAACAGAAGCTGTCTAAGAAAACCTTCTGGACTACTGGATGGGTTCATCTGTTTCTCTTCCACATCTTGCATTTCAAAACCTGTGCAGCACATGGCAAATCCATACCTACCAAACATGCGTGCAATTGGTAGATATCCATCTCTCGTGGAAGTATTGTAATATCCAGCGGTTAACTCTGATGGGTGGGATTGTATGCCATAATGCCAGTGGATCCCAGCCACTTTTGCTGATGTATGAACTTCAGTACCTCTGAAAATGGTTTCGGCTTCCCTACATACCCTCTCTCCATGCAGCAGCAGCATTCCTGAGTACCATTCAAGAAAAAATTTACCATATGGTGTGTTCCAAGACCCATCGTCACTTCTGAAAAACTCAGTGTGTTCAGGATCATGCATTAGGTTGCCTGCTCCTATGGGGCCCCCATTTCCCCATTCACGCATCCCAATCTCACGTGCACAAGCATTCAAAGAAGCAAGCATATACTGACGAGCAATTCAAGGGAAAAAAAAAAAAAAGGAAACAATTAATATATCGGCTGATGATATAACACAACAACAGAACAAATTGAACATCAGTGCAACCTCCTACAGTTGCAACTACAGAACAAGCTTGTAAAAGAAGCTGAACTTTCTGCCTACCTTATCATAGCACTGAAACTCTCCAAGCTCACGTGAGCGCCAAGCCCATGTTAGCTTCTGGGAAGGGCATGAAGGGTATCTTAGTTCACCAGCAGGACCCATCCCGACTTGAATTCCCTGCAAAATGAACAGTCCATACATTGAGCACCTGTTTTAATATCAAGGGATATCTGTGACTATACCAAATTTTCATGGTATCATCGTACTGTTATGATAACCCCAAGAAACGGTCTAAATGTATCTCTGAAGTTCCTCATAAAATCTGTATACGCTTGAATCGGTGATCGACCCCTCAAAACAGGAAGAACATCACACCCAAGGGATATATACTCCATGTTTCTTCTTCCAAATCTGTCAGAATATGCTAAATCTGGATCTTTATTGATCTCTTCTAGTGCCCATTGTGGAAGAGGAATCCTTTAATTATACAAGAACAAGTTTCAAAGTCAGTAGCCATAAACAACAGTGTTTAAAGAAAAAACTCAAGACTATCAAAAATTGAAAGCAGGTTAGCCAAACACCAAACAAAGACAGCCAAAAAATATTAATGGGAAAATGACTAACTAGAAATCATCATATCGGCACCTACTATCAAATAGAAGTTGATGAAATAATCTACAACTCATGCTTCAAGGACTTCCTCCCGCTATGAAAGACTGATAACAGAAACGTGGAGATGTCAACTAAAAAAACCATATGCAGATATGAGGGCATGAAATTCTAAACATTTATACAGAAATCCTCCAAGTACCAGAAGGGATAAACCATAGGTGAAACTGTAAAAACCAAACAAGTTCCATTGATTCAATACCCCATAACAAGAGGCCAAAAAAAGCCCTTCGAGTGTCATGATGAAAATAAAGAAGATAGGGTATTGCATCACCAATCTTGACCGCTAAATCAATGTATTTTAGGTTCTGAAATTAATGACATGCCTCAAAAGTATTTAGTACGCAAAGAAATCAGGGACCAATTGTCCTTAAATGTGTCATTTGATTACAAGAAAACAATAGTGCTGAAAGAACCAACTGGAAATTGTTTGACAGAAATCACCATGATCCCAAGGATTTAAGACAATTCAACATTATCCACAATTCAAAACCTTCATAGGATCCACTAAATCAGTTAAGAAGTTTTCAACAAAGGTATTCCTCAATGGAATCATACTATGTGGAAGAGAATACAGAGATACTAACAATTTTCTATACTACAGTTTTCACACCCTATCTGCATGAAAATCACAAGACATCTGTTACGGACCTCCATAACAGGGGATGAACAATAATAATCTTTTTTTTTTATAAGAGGGATGAACAATAATAATTATGATAATTTGGGTAGATTTGGGTAGGATAAACCCTAAAAAACTCCCAAACAACTACAAGAGTTGTCTAATAATTTTCTTCTTGATATTATTTCATTCTTCAATACCCTATTTATAGGGTTACAAAGCTGAAAATACGAAACGATAAATAAATAAATATTACATAAATATTACTAAACCTAATGGGATATTTAATTCCCTTATTTCATTCCTAATAGAAAACCTAACATAATGGGATATAATTCCCTTAAATTAGGGATTCTTGCTTTATGAGCAAGAATCCAAATCCCTAAATAAATTTTATTTAGTCATTGAGGCATAATATATAATTCCATGAATGCCCTTCTCACATAACCCTAGCCCCTAAGTACGTAACACTCCTACCCTCTTCAAATGGACCTTGTCCTCAAGGTCCTAGAAAGATGACTCCAATAACTGCCGATGTGATCCACGTGGAGGGTAGCACTAGAAAAAAAAAATGTTGCATAAATATTTCCCATCTCCAGTCAGCACCGCACAGGTCTCTCTTTTCCCCCAATTCATGGCTTCCTCTCTCTCACCTGCAATCTTCCATTTAGGGATAAACAGATTTGGCAACATATTTCTTTCTACTACCGTTCCTGATTTCACGCTGCCAATGTGCATCCCTTCTCATAAATATTTCCATTTTCCTCTAGCAAATCCCGGTTTGAATTCTCCTTCAGCAAAAAAATCCGGAAATCTCGGGTACTGCCACAGCATTCTTCAATTTTTTTCCAGCAGCAGATTTCGGATTTCCATCTCCTTCAACCGAAAATCCAAAAATCTCAGATCCCATCTTCATTCTTCCTCCACCAGTCAAACCCGAGCATGCTCCTATGTCCAACTTGCTCACCAGAAACTGTCGATCGTGGGCCTATATATCTGCATCCATCACAGAATCGCGTGGAGGCCCGTCCCTGTTTTGGATGGAAAATTCTGGGCTGCCGTGATTCACGCCGAAATCACCGTCCCTTGCATAATCACCGTCTGGGGGACGTTTGGGTGGCCGCCGGAGACCGAAAAATTTGTCCAAAGGAGAAGTTCGTTCCGTCGGACCTCCACCCATCCTTCCGGCTACTGTTCTTGGCCGCCGGCCAGGGGATGATATTCTGGGCCACGGCCCAATTTGCAGTTCGGTCTTCTCCCCTAGCCCCTTTCTTGCCGCCGAACACCGAATCGCCGGCTTCATGGGACCACGGGTGTTGCTCCGAAGCATCTTTCTCATCCTCTTCGGTCCTCCTTTGCCCAAGCCCTTGCCTCTCTTCCCACACCCCAACATCTTCACACCCAAATCATACACTGCAAGGAACTCAGCAAGCTCTCCCTGGGTTTCGGAATCCCTTCTTGTGTCCATTATGCCAACTAATTTGCTTGGTTTGTACCTGGCCTTTTTCCTTCTTCTAAACCAATCAATGTGGAAGAGATTGGATTTCAACGATGGGGGTGGTTTTTCTGGTTTGGCTCTTTTGTTTTGTGGCTGACACTGGGTGGCCTTGAGGTATGGGTGACGCGGAATTAAGGGAATCTCGAAGAGGGTGGTTGTGCTTTGAGGTTTCGGGGGTTGGTACTGTGGGTGATGGATTGACTTGTTGATGGATAAACTTGGTGGGATTTTTGGATGGGAACTAAGTGGGAACGTGTATGTTTGTGGTCCTGGTGGGGGTTGGGCTTTCGGTTTTGGCCAAGAGGTGTCTTTTGTTTGGATTTTGGCTGGGATTTTGGGTAGGGGTGGTGTTTGTGCCGAAGGGCTGATACGTGGTGGTGTTTGTGGAGATGGTGGGGGTTGGTCTTTCTTTTGAGCGGTGATGGGTTCTGGGTCTTTGCATGGTGGTGGGGTTGGTGTTTCTTTGGTGGGTTGTTTTTCTGGTAGATTTTCTAATGGTGAAGATGAGAGTGATAGTACCTGTTTGCGTGCCGCAATTTCATCTTTCTATTGCTGGAAATACTGCTTTGTCCACTCGCGAAACTCTGCCCAAATTTCTTCGGACCATCTGATAGACATAGTTGGCTTGGTCCATAATCGCAACGCGGCTTTGATACCAAGATGTTACAGACCTCCGTAACAGGGGATAAACAATAATAATTATGATAATTTGGGTAGATTTGGAAAGGATAATTCGAGGTATCCTGGGCCTCCTAATGTTAGGATTATTCGAGAAACCCTAAAAAACTCACAAGCAACTACAAGAGTTGTCTAATAATTTTCTTCTTGATATTATTTCATTCTTCAATGCCCTATTTATAGGGTTACAAAGCTGAAAATACAAAAACGATAAATAAATAAATATTACTAAACCTAATGGGATATTTAATTCCCTTATTTCCTTCCTAACAGAAAACCTAACATAATGGGATATAATTCCCTTAAATTAGGGATTCTTGCTTTAAGAGCAAGAATCCAAATCCCTATATATATTTTATTTAGTCATTGAGGCATGATAAAAATTCCATGAATGCCCTTCTCACATAACCCTAGCCCCTAGGTACGTAACAACATCATTCTATCTGTTAAATTTTTCTATGCATCAAGTAGTTATGTGATGATGTCACTTTTTATGGCGTCAATATAGTCAATCCTTGCATCAAAGTCATCAACAAGAACGACAAAAAGACCGAACAGAACAAGGATTGAGGATCTGAGAGGCATATTCTGCTTTGAGTGCTCTATCTCAACAAAAATGAATTTTGGGGTTATGTACACATACATATACATACATATACGCCTGTGTATCAAAGGTGTCACAACAAACAAAGCTAAAGCCTTTGTAAATGAAGGTTAAACGAAATTTCAACAGAACATGCATGGAACACAGGATAAAATGATAAAAGACATGTGTTTTAACATCTCCAACTGCAATATAAAGCACTCCGAGGTTAATGTGAGAAGGTGATATGAAAATTCTGACACCATCACCATATCAGACAAACCAAATAATGTGAACTCACTAGGAACAAAACATAGAAAGGATAAATCGGCTACTTCGAGAGAGTTGTGATCTCCAATGGCTACTTCGAGGGAGCCTTGACCTCCAAAACACAATGAGATGTATTAGGTTAGATAAAATTCAAGCATACATTCTTATTCATTGTCCTTTCTTAAATAGAGGAATAGAAGCTACATGTTACAAGGGCTAAACTAGGTTTAGCTGTCAATAACTAGTAAGGAAAGATCCTTACGAATAGCCTACATCCATATTGGAAAAATATCTTCCTTATTAGACTAGGAAAGAAAAGGCTGAAAATAAATGGAGATTTACTCATTAGTTTCTACTTGACCCCCAAGGAACGACTACATTACCAGACCACTATGTGGCTAAAGGCAATCTAATTCGCTAAATGGGACCTATTGGATCAAACCCATTCTAAATCTACCAGCTAAATGTACATTGCCAAGGTAAATCATTCAAACCAACAACTGAATCATAACTATTAGAGTCCCTCTACAATAAATGAAGTAATCTCCGTTATCAACCAATCCCTCAAAGCCTTAATTCACTTTATCTAACTAAGCTGTATGCTGAACCTTAATTCATTGCATCTCACTTGTACCTCCTTAAGCTATATGCTGAGGTGACAAAATTTGAACAATTTAACTAAAATCCATTATTAGGCTGTGGGACAATATAATTCGCTTAGAACTTCATAATCCAATCGATGCAAAGAAAAGCACTACCTTCAACACATTAATCAATAAAATAAGCAAATATAATCATAACTGAACGCATGAAAATACATTTACAAAACAAGACACAAAGAGTAATTGAAGATAATGAGAATGAGACGCTGACCAGTGAGGATCGCCAGGACCGGTGCCGCACTGGTGAAACGCCATGACAGCGCGGACCTTCAGGCCGGAGCGCTTCGCAAGCGCCACGAGCTCCAAGTACCCTCGCCAATCGTAAACCCTAGGCTCGTCCTTCTCCACCAGGCCCCACCAGACATCCATCACCACGCCCTCGACGCCGGCCGCCAAGAGCGCCCGGAACGACTGCGCCATAGCCCGGCGCCGACGGACCTGCCCGGCGGCGTCCACGGCGTCGACTGGGAGCGTGACGAACACTGGCGATCCACGCCTCCGGCGCTGCGGGGAGAACCCGTGGAAGAGCTCGTACTCGTGGAGTTCGCCGCCGTTGTCCGGAGAGACGGAGCCTCCGGCGCCGGAGGGCGTGGACGAGTTGAGCCGGGACGAAACGGCGAATCGGCGAGTTGAAAGGCGGGGTTGGAGGATCCGGCGCGTAAACGACACCGAGGAGAAGCGCGTGAACCGAGTCGACTCGGTCCTAGAGGAGCACAAGGAGGCCGAGAAGCTTGGTGTAGAAGGAGACGCGATCGCCATTGAAGGGAAGTTTTTACGATTTGGGCTTCAAAAATGTTTGTATTTTCTGAAATGCGTGTGTGCGCGTGAGAGAGAGAGAGAGTTAGGAAATGAAGTTACAGTGTGAAGAGGGTGTATGTACACCAAGCTTGGGAAGAGAAACTGCCATCACATTTTATTTTTTTAATATAAGAATCTTAATTATCGGTACGGTAAAACTGTACGATAAAGTGCTAAAAATCTTAATTACTATTTTTGTTCCTTTACATTTTATTATTTTAATATAAAATAAAACTTAATAAGTAAAAAAATAAAATATTTAAATAAAATTTGAAAATTTAAGAATTTTGATAGATTATTTGGATTGGACGGTGTGGCTGAAAATAGTGGCTTGACATAACTACAAGATGGATGCATTTGAATTTTTAGATGCGAATACAGATTTTTAACATTCTAATTATTATTATTTGGACAATTTTTTTAATTCATTTTATTAAAATTGATACGTGTTTTTAAAGTACGTGATTCTCAGATACATTTTTAAAAAGAGTGATATTAAAAACTACCGTCTTATTTCATCACTATCACACTCTATATGTGATCGTGTCAATAACAATCAACTATTGAATCAGTTATTATTAAGAAATAAAAAAATAAAATAACTCTTTCCTTATCTTTACTTGAACATTTTAAAATTTACCATCTTAAAATAAAGGTTCATATATTAAGATAAAATTAAAAATAAATGGAAATGATAAAGTCATAAAATATGAATCAATCAGTTAAAAATAATAATTTATAGATTTTGAGAACTCCTATAATTTAAAATATTTAGAATCTTGAACAATTTGGACTTGTGAATGTGGGCTCCATGGAGTAGTGGAGTCAGGTAGACGGTTCGAATTAGACTAATTCGATTGATAAGATGGGGCATAACATGACCACAGGATGGATGAACTTGACAAATACAACTAAATTGCCTAAGGCCTATAGATTGTACTTCTTTTGTTAACCGGCCGAAACCTCTAGACCGCATTTGCTTATAACCGTTCTCTCGCATGCCTATAATTCGATGCCAATTATAGACCAGTCCAAATCAACCTCGTCTTATTCCTCTGAAACTAAAATGCAAAAATAATTGTCACAATGATTACTTTAGAAAGAATTTGTTTAAAACTTACTTATCTCATTGGATCACACATGAGTGAGAACTTTGGTAGCAAGCAATATAAAGTTTTGAGATATGACTCTACATATTTTATTTTAGTGACCATCTTATCAATTTGTAAATATGATAAATATCATATACATTATCACGTCTAAAGAACTTATAGTGCCCTAATAGCACTCTACACGAAAAGGTGAGGTTTCGAACCTCGCACATAGAGCATGCTAGCAAACTTTACATGTAACAATCATAGTTCATAAAGATAAACATATCATGTCATGGTGCCTACCCTTTAGATTTGAATTCTCAACAATTTGTTGTCCAGATTATTAGCAATAATGCAGTAAATATAAGAGAACTCTTATAAAACTCACATATTCGAACAAAAGGACAGACTGTCCAAGACCTACTTGAATAGGTGAATCACATAAGAGCTCTCATATTTGCTGCCTAACTTACTAACAATTCGGACAATTTTATTGTTAACTATCTCTATTCCTCCTCTTTTATCTTTTTCTTTAAATGTACACAATCAGAGGAAGTTAGTGCATTTCACTTGTTAAACCTAGGAAGACAAATCACCATCCAGTGGAAAACATTCAAGTTTGATAGATGCTGGAAAGTATATCATTACTATTCAAATAATCAGACCCAAGGGGAAATTTCATAGAGAGACATTACAGAAAGAATGTTGACAATACAAGACTGAAACTCCAAAATTTTGGAACTTGTATCAGTTCCCGGTAACCAAACCAAAAAGTAACTGCGAAGCTATACAAAAAGAACGGCCATAATAAGGCAGAAAAGGAGCAAATAAACGCAAGCTATGGAACATCAACTAAATAAACAACTACAGTAAATACGATGATGAAATATGATTGATGCATGAACCCAATACTATGTTGTTGCCATCAATCCGACATAATGAGCAAGTATACATGAGTACAAAAGGCAAGATACCCGACTCTATGAAAATTGACATGTAACAATGCAATACTTTTAAGACACCAAATTTTGGTGAGGGAAGAAAAGAAAAGTAAGGCCAAGGGATAAGAAAATGCAGGCTTTTACATAGCTGCTAAGGGCCCCCACCCCAGCTCCTGAACTGACTCGACTCTTCGGCACCATAGACTCCAAACAAATGGAACTGCTATCACTAGCCCATAGGATGCGGCAGGGTGTGATGGGGCCTCTCCTATCTCATTCCTCCCATACCATTAACTTGTTTTTTAACTGCTTCAGTAATAGTTCCAACTTTTTCTGCTAAGCTAGCAGAAATGTATGGGTCATCACCGCCGACTTCCTCAATGACAATGCAAAACTAAAATGAAACCAATTACAAAATCACCGACTCCGGGCTGCTGGTGAAACACTGACAGCCGAACGCATCTGTGCCCAAAAATGGTGACGACCTGACTCATTGTATGCAATCCCAGACCCCGACTCAACACACCCAATTGCATGCAAGAAATAGAGTATACGATGTAGACGCCACCTCAAAAAGAAATTGCTCGACTGATGGCCAACTTTGCCCATTCAGCAGATTCCCTAATCAAATGGTCATCTGACGACAAACATTCATTTAGAAAGTCTCTGCTTGACACAGATTGCTGAATCAAGGGGCTTGCATTACTACCCAGGGTATCAGCTAGATCTCCAAGGACCCCAATTGCTGTCTTAGACACCGCATCATCCCTAGAAGAAAACAAATAAGGAGGTCAAAACTGATGATTGACACTAAGAAATAAAGAATATACGATTTAAAGGGGGGAAAAAAAAACAAGATATAGATTCCAGCATAGCTTACATGTCCTTCTCCATATATAAACTATCCAGGAACTGGAGAATGTGAGGCGCATAAGGCATCAATAGCTGTGTCTTTGAAGAGCCCTTAAATCCCTGAAAGATCCCCGAGTATGCCTCTAGAATTCCATTTCTCAGAGAATTGGTATACTCTAACATGTCATCATCAGCACCTGATATATGGGCTGAGAGCTCTGCTGCACTTTGAAGCATGGGCATAGCATACATCAAGTACTTCTCAAAGTTTTCCCCAATTGCCAAAGCAATGTCACCAAAGCATGAAAATATGGGAGGCTTTACAGATCGGTGCAACTGGTTGCTTGACAAGTCCTTGAGTAGCTGAGTCATTATTCCATCACAGTAAGGCAATATCTTATCCTCCAATGCCCTGCATATATCCCCAACTACACCAACTGTAATGGCACAAACCTGGTAGTCCTCAAAATTTTGAAGACCCATTTCCAAATACCTATAAAATTCCGGCATATATTTTGCAAAATCAGCTCCTGCTGCATAAGCAAGAGCTCCAATAGCAAGCATAGCCTCCTCATGCGCTGTGGCACTTCGAGAAACAAATACTCTCAAGAAGAGTGCCATCATCTGATCAGCATACTGCATGAAGACATATTTTGTTGCCTCAGATGACCCCAGCTTCTGTATAATGACCTGCAAGCAACCACAGAGCAAGCCTTGTAATTCATTCTGCTTCTCCCTCTCATCGGATGAGAGCTTCTGCCCCTCAAGAGTCTGGTGAAGCTCCATCATAATGAGAGGAACTAGTTGCAATACCATTGGAGCTGTCTCATCAGTAGAACACCTCACAACTTCATTTAAAGTCTCATAGGCTGCGGTGCGGAGGCGTGACTCTCCAGCATCTTCTCGGTGAGTCACAGTGAGAAGAGCTTGAACAATTTCCTGGAAGAAAGGAGCTAGTGGAGAAGAGGAAGATCCTGCATCCTCGTAACCCTGGGCCAAGAAATAGAGAGCACCACATGCTTTCTCAGCAACATTCGGAACATCTTTCATGCTCTGAAGCAGAACTGTAATGATCTGTTGGATATTTGCCTGGGTAATTATGGGTGTCTCCAAAGCTGACCCATGCAGAAATTCAAACATTCTTCCAAGAGTCCAAGCAGTAGTGTCCTTCACATGGTTATTTGGATCTTTCATAAGGGCAGTGAGCATGAAGTTCAAGGCAATGTTAACAAGTGGTATGAGCTTGTCAGGTGATGGACCTTCCAGAATGGAACCAAAGGCATAAGTAGCAGCCTCCCTTTGCCTCCAATCTGGTTTTGTTATATTCTCTTCTATGAATGGCATTACAAGAGGAACAACATCATCTCCAACTGTCCGTGCAACCAAACCCAAGCAAGTGCCTCCAGCCATTGCAATGTTCCAGGCCCCTTCATCTTGATCCTGATCCTCCTCCTGCTTAAGCAGTGTCTCTAATAACATGGGAACAAGAACAGGGAGTGCCTGCTTAACAAAGTAAAAGCAGGGAATATCAGAATCCCCAGAAAATTCACCTCCGTATTCTTCTAAAATATCTATCTCCTCATCACAGACTGAACTCCAGAACTCAATGGCTTGAAGAGCGACTGGCTCCTCATCTTCCTTCACAGCCTTTGCGGTGATGTTAAAGATATCCTGGATGTAAGGAGCCAACTTCTCATAGTAGGTTGAAGATATGGCAACCAAACACTCAAAAGCAGCTTGTCGAATCTTCAGCTCTGGACAAAGAGTAGCCTCACAGACAACTCTCATGATGTAATCACGCTCCATATCATTGGAAAAGTTTGCCTGAGCAAAACCTAGAGCATTGTACAAAGCTCTAGTAGCAGCAAGCCTAACATCATTGTTACTCTCAGAGGAGTTCATACCCTGAACTACAGCTGTAAGTATCTTGTTAACTTGATCCTGATCTACCACATCTGGGGACACTTCTTCACAGATGTACCCAAGAGTTTCCAGTGTTGCCTGCTTTGTATGAGCCGGTAGCTGATGAAGATTAGACAAGAGTGCTACAATCAGTTCAGGCCACTGTTTATGCGGCAACTCAATACCAGCGACCTTGGCAACAACTTGTGATGCAGTTGATCGAGCATCAGGAGCAGGAGATGAGAGGGTCTTTAACAAACATGCTTTGATCTGGGCCTTCACAGAGGTGTCTAATGACAACCATCTCTGCACAAGCTCAAGTTTCCTATGCTGTTCTTTGGCATCCAAGGCATTCTTAAGAATCAAGCCTCCTAATTTACGGCTCTCAACAGGCTTATCATCATTGGACAATTCCCCAGCAAGAGAAAGCAAGAAACTTGGAAGATTTTGCTCCTGAAATTGTTTTAGATTTTCTTCTGCCTGCTTGCGCACAGTTCCATCTACTGCTTGTGCATTTAAAAGAATTTGAGTGACCTCCATTGCCATTTGAATCTGGGTCAAAAAAGTTGAATCCACTTATAAGACGTGTTATTGTATCTAACAGCCTCAGATATAAAATCAAACAAAGAGATAGTAACCCAAAATTAAAGCAACTCGCCAAGTAGCTCTAAATCCTAAAACTAATTAACCAATGTTATTTAAAAATAACCATTAAAAAAGAAGGGAGGGATGAGGAGGAAAAAGATCAAAGCATAAAACAATTATTGCCAAAGAAACTAAATTTAAGAAAACCAGGACTGTAAATACTCAACTGATGTAATGAAAAAGCAACTGAAGAAGAAGAATAAAAATTAAGACTTTCATCACCAAATAAGTATAAAACCAAGACCCATCACACTATCCTTACGATGTGGCAAAAGAGAAAAAGTCCAAATCGTAAGCTAATAAGATTGTTAGTTCCATACAACA
Source organism: Alnus glutinosa (assembly GCF_958979055.1). Taxonomy (NCBI): domain Eukaryota; kingdom Viridiplantae; phylum Streptophyta; class Magnoliopsida; order Fagales; family Betulaceae; genus Alnus; species Alnus glutinosa. The sequence goes on along the minus strand of NC_084898.1, from coordinate 1,152,420 downwards.
ACTCGTCTCATATGAATAAATTTCAAGATGTGACCTACAGCTGAAAGACAGATAAGCTAAATAAATTAATACCTTGCTTCTACACCAGGAATTTTTGGAAAGGAAAATAGGAAAACAAAGATTTTCAATCTAAACTCCATATATTCTTTTATACTACAGAGCGCTACACCCCAACAATTGAATCAAATCCAAAAGTTCCCACAACACTATTTTCAATCTTACTTGAAAGATGTGATAAAAACAAAATTAATACCAAAGTAACAGCAGACCAATCACCTTGACCATCAAATAGCACGTCGCAGTTGCAAACAAGTTTACCGCTCCAGTGAATCATCAAAGTCAAAATTTTGAACTGAACCCTAACTCCACCATTATGTTTGTTTACTAAGAAAATAGTAAGATACAAAATAAAATAACTTCTTCTCTGCTCAGTAAGCATCTGAGCAGTACCGTACCCGAAAGAACAAAGAAAAAAAGGGAAAAGCCCAAAGCTTCGGAGTCGATGGTGCTTTTCTAAGGTGTCAGAGCGAAAAATCAGATATCCAGACGTTTCCAAATCAGTACTTTTCCACCTTTTCTAAGCAACCAAACAGTGCATAACTAATCCGCGAAAACCCAATTCAAAAAGAGCGCTAGAAAACTGACTCAGTCATTCTGATCACGAAAATAAATCGACTCAATGCAAAACCATAAGCATAAATCCTAGATCAAAGTTTTCAGATCAGGGCTTTGAAACTGTAATCAGCGCACACAAACCGTCTGATGAGATTGAAGAGAGTACTTACCGAGTTGGAGAGTCGACTCGGTGAGCAAGCGATTGATCAATCCGATGGAAAAGAAGAAGAAAGGTGCGGCGACTCTGAAACCCTAACAGAGAGTGAGGGAAAAGCAGAGACGCCAATGTAAAGCTCGGATTTACGAAAAAAGAAAACTACATCTGATTTTCTGATTGGTATTCAGGTGCTGCCACGCGAGAAAATAGCACGTGAGCGCGTGGGAGTCGATAAGGGGTAGAGATTGATCAGACTTGTGGGCCAAGGTGGGAAAAGGAAAAGTGTGATTGGTTGGATGGGTTTACATGCAGTGTTGATGCGGGTGGGATTTGAAGGTCCAAGAATTACTATCACCGTTATCATTGAGTGTTTGTTGCATTTTTTTTTAATGTTTACCATAATACCGTTAGTTATATAAAAAATAAATAAAAATAATAATTTATCTCTTTTATATGTTTGCAATTAAAAATATTTTATATATAACCAAAAAAAAAACACATTTTACGTGGCAATAAACAAATTCTTGCTATGGATAATATTTTATAATGGTTCCGTTTATTAATGCTTTATAGTGGGTAAATTTTGTTTTTAAAATTAAATAAGTATTTTGTTGTGACATAAAGATAAAATTAATTTATAGTATTTTATGTTTTGAGTTATTTGTTAATTTTTTTAAGAAAAAAAATGAAAAAGTAAAAATACTATATAAAAAAATAATAATAATAATTCATGGTTGCCCATAACTTTGTAGAATTGTACTATCTTCTTGAACATCACCTTCATTAGAATACTACAACCCCAAAAGGGAATTACAATCATCCAAAAGACATCACAAATACAACATAAAAACAAAAGGCAAATCTAACACTTGAAGGCGAAAGCATAGCCCAAAGGTCGTTTTAGTGACCTGACCCAAAGGTCGTTTTAGTGACCAGAGATAAAGAATCTTCACCTACTAAGTCAGGATAAAACCTGACTTAAAGCAGCTATCAAGTACAATAAACTCATAAGATATGAACCTACATTTGGGTCTCCCAAGAACAATAAAGCACAACCCACCTAAAGCTAAGAGACCTGATCTAACCAAAAGCCACCTAAAAGTCCATACAAAATCAGCCCATTGCAATGATATACTGTGAAAATAAATAATATACAAAGACCAAACAGAAAAACAACCACTGCTATCGCCGGAAAAAGAGCCAACCATTGCCTAAGTCGGCGCGTACAAAGCACACACCATCTCCCAAGATACCCAACAACATCCAACCACCATAAACCACCATCAATAACCACAAACCAAGTATGAAAAGCGAGGCATAACCCTCACGCGCCGATCTGGGAAGCAAGTTCCCCTATGTGTATGGGCCACACGCCGATCAGGGAATACTGACACGACCGTAGCTTGAGACAGTTAGATCGGAAAGCGGTGACGAAGATAGCTATGCAGCGCGTGATGGGAGATCTCCGATAAAAACGCATAGATCTAGCTCAAAAATAAAACTTTACCAAGCACTGCCAGACAAAGCAAAAAACACTTGGAACTCTAAGAACAGTCGGTTCCAAAACCAACAAAGCCACTGGAGATTTTCTGCCGGAGAAAAGAAAAAACAAACAAACAACACAAAACTGTAAACAAAAGAAAACACTCCACAACCCCAAAGGATCAAGAGAACACCAGCCACCACCGGAATTGGTCCGGGTGGAACAAAACACCCTACCCTAATGGTAAGGACACAAAAAATCCTCCACTGGTTAAGCCATGGAGGGACAAAATCTCCAAGCTTAGGAGCTTGGAGGACGAAAGACCTGGAGGAGGGAGGCGTGAGACCTCCCTCCCCCGGCAAGTAGATTATACAAATTATCAATAACCACAAAAAATACTTCGTTCTTGAATTGTACAAATTATTATTATATGATTTTCTTTTTATCTTAATAAAATATTTCAACATTTACATAAATGCAGATTATTGTTAAAATTTCATACGCTTCTCATGTCACAAGCATAAATGGAAATTAACAAAATTTGATGCTTTCTTTCTTTCTTTTTTTGAAATCATGCTTTCTTTCTTTTAAGTGTGAGCGATATATTTTCGGTTATTGGTAAAACATATCAATGCATAATTAGACCAAAATAAAGTCGATTCAAACATGTCTTTTAGGTATAAAGCATGTGGAATCTATACATGAAACTTTACACGTAATTTTTTTTTTTTTTTTTTTATCACAATTTTAATAATCATCTTGAAATACATTGAATGTAAAGATATGAGAAATATAATAAAACAAATACTCAAGACCGTTAATTTAAATATTATATGAGAGAAATTTGTTAACAATTTACTCTTTCTTTATCTTGTTTAAGAAATTGATAATTAATACTTAAATTTCCATATAATACAGTCTCAAATTCTTGCATTACAAAATATGTACCACACTAATATTTAGATTCAAATTTATAACAATTTACTGTTCGGATTGCTAGCAATCTGTACAGTAAATATAAGAGTTTTTATGAAGTTCGTCTATTTGAGTAGAAGGATGCCTTGCCCGATACATGCTCGAGCAGGTGAGCCCTATAAAAATTCATCGCATTTATTATCCTAATTATTAGCAATTGGGTAATAAATTTTTTGAGAATTTCTAGCCCTAATATTTATTTGTCATCTCTTAATTTTTGCACCTCATGTGTATGCTATGCCATGCACTCAAATTAAATGTTAGCATTGAAACATCATTCTCATATGACATGTTATTAGCGGTTATGAATGGATTTTTTTTTTTTTAAAAAAAAAGTGATGATAGTACAAACAATTTTTTGCATATATATATATATCTTGGAATTTTTTTTTAATACAATTTATTAAATTGACATTTGTCTTTTGATTAATAATTCTCACTTTTAGAGAGAATAATTTATATAAGAATTTGGCACAAGCCAAGTCATTTGTGCCCTCCAATAAAACGATGACACATTAGCATGAAACAAGAAAAGTGAATGTTACGAGAACATGAGATATGGACCTTATTTATCACTCATCTACAAAACCAAACAAAAAATAAATAAATAAATAATAAAAAATAAAATATCACTACCACCGCCTAGGCCAACGACACCCTCCACTCGCAGAACTGTTGCAGCTACATCCAATGTTATTTTCACTTAGGGTCTATTTAGGTTTGCGATTTAAAAATAACGATTTTAAAATGCACGATTTGAAAATATAATTTTTTAAAAGCGTAGTTAAGTATTTGGTAAAATTGTAGTTTAACTTTTAAAATCACACCCCTTGCTTGCGAATTGAAAACATAGGTTTTCTATGTTTTTAAACTTGCAATTTTTTATTTATTTTTTTTTTTAAAAAAATTCCCAAATGATTCATTTTATGCGATTTGGTTTAAAATCTCAATTTTTGTCTACAAAATTATAATTCCAAATGCATTCATAGAATCACTCCCTTCATCTCCACTATTCTTAGTGATCTTAAGAACTCAATTCTCTCATAGGAGGAGTTGTGATTCATGTGGTGAAGCCTAAATTGGGCACAAACTATTAAGGTTTTGTTCAGAGCTATTTTTATGACTTGCGCATTTAGACTATGCAATTGATGATTGTCGAGTAAGTTGAATATGTAAATTGACATTTGTGGACTTGGCGAAACCGAGAATTTGAGAGGATAAGTTGTGTTTGGGTGGTCTTAGGAAAAATGGAGAGTTTTTCCTATTGCGAACACTTTGATGAGCCGATGTCGGCGGTGTAATTTGGCAGAGGGGAGGGCGCCATTGGCCTGGGCGGTGGCGGTGACAATGGGGTTTTTGTCTAAAGATAAGTGAGAAATAAGTAAATTGGTTTGGTGTTTTGGTAATATTCATTTTTTTTTATTTCACGTTGATGTATCATCCTCTCAATGGATGGCACAAATGACTTGGTTTGTGCTAAGTTCTTAAAGAAATTATTTTCATTATTAAATGCATGTAAAATTCATTTGATCGGTTAATCCTACCGGATTGAATAAATTTTTTCTAATCCAATTTAAATGAAAACTTTATCTGTTTTTTTTTTTTTTGCATTAATTAATATTGTTTTTTTCTTTTATATATTTCAAGTGATTAGATTGTACTAGAATCTTCTAAAATCCTTAAACTATTATAAAAGGTATTATTTTCCTTACATCTTAACAATTGATTTCAAATTAAATAGTTGAGATTTTATCACATTAGTAGACTAGTAGTTATCACTTTTACCAACCTATTTTTATTTTAAAATTAGTATATATTATATTTTATCACATTTTAAAAATGATAAATGAGGAGTTCAACTATTTAATTTAAACTCAATGATTTAAATGAACTTTGTATTAGTATCTACAACTTTCACGAAGCTTCTGTCGTTCACGAATGGCCGAAAACGTCCGTCGTATAAGGGCCTTAAATCAAATAATTTTTCGTTGCTTAAGGAAACAATAGGCCGGTGGGAACACTGGAAACGAACGGCGGAGATCATCCCAACACAAGACCTAATCTCATTGGCGGAGTGAGCACCTCCTCGCAATATCATTGGTCCACGTCACCAGCAATGACATGTTCGCACAATTTGCCTTTTGTCTGAGTCCACACGCGAACTCGTTGGACGCGGACACTAGACGTGAAGCTCCCTATAAAAACGCTCGGACCCTCACGCGCGGTTCCACTGAGAGCAAGCCAAGGCATTATATAAGCCTCTTCGAACCACTTCGCACACGCTCATTCCCAGGAGATCCATTTGAATAGCAGAGAGCCAAAAAGAGAGAGAGAGGGAGAGGGAGAGAGGGAGCGAGAGAGCGAGAGAGCGAGAGCTGAGAGATTCACACGCTATGGCTGGCTCGTGGAGAGCACGCGGCTCCGTGGTAGTACTAGCGATTCTTCTCTTCGGTAAATGATGCTTCTCGTTTCTCAGATCTGATTTGTTTTTGCTTGTTTGTGATCGTTGATTTGATTGTGTTTGATGTATTAGAGCGCATGTATGCGATCGTAGCGTTAGATCTGATCGGATACTGGCGTGCTAGATAGGGAATTGATGTTTGCAGAGATCTTGGAAGCATAGCATTGATAATTTTCTTGAATGGTTCGCTAAGAGAGTAGCTTGTACTTTCTGGTATATCTCTGTGTAGTTTCTGTTATAAAAAATTGTTGAAATGGTTGTTTTTATAACCTTGATCTGCTTTGTTTTGAGCATCGGACTGAATTGAGTGGTCTCTGTTTTCATTTTTATTGTTTTTTGCTTAATTTTGCTGCAAGTTGTCGAATGTGTGTGCGCGCGCGCGTGTTTCAAAGCTTTAGATTCATCATTCATGTTGTAGCGTACAAAAGCAAACAATTTGAAAAACTTACAGTTGGTGATATTTATGGTGATGACCGTACGAAATATTTTAAGTAAACAGTGACTATTGATGTTTGCGGAGATCTTACAGTTGGTGAGATTCATCATTCATGTTGTAGCGTACTAAAGCAAACAATTTGAAAAACTTACAGTTGGTGATATTTATGGTGATGACCGTACGAAATATTTTAAGTAAACAGTGACTATTGATGTTTGCGGAGATCTTAGAAGCATAGCATTGATAAATTTCTTGAATGGTTAGCTAAGAGAGTAGCCTGTACTTTTTGGTATATCTCTTAATTGTTGATAGTATTTTTTGTAATACTGTATTTCTTAGTAAAGAAAATTGAGGTTCTGTGCAATGTTCATCAATTGGTTAATTAGGTTTGTGTAAAAGAATGATATCAAATGAGCATAAATCTGGGATATTCTCACCTGCTCATAAAATTAATATAAATTTCCAGTGTTGATCCCTGTTGCATTCAAAAGACAGAACCAGATTTTAACCGGATTCTTACATTGCACAAACACCTAGTATGTTGTCTTGTACTTTATGGTAAATAGTGGCGCCTTAATGCCTAGCATTCTTTCCTTCGATCTTGCCTTTGAGTTTGATTATATATATGATGATGTATTTGTCTTTGCTTCGATTGTTTCTTTTGGATTGAAAATTGTTGGAATGTGTTTTGATTGGTAATTAACATGGGAAATGATGAATAACAGGATGTCTATTCGCAATTTCCATTGCGAAAGAGGAAGCCACCAAGTTGGGGACAGTCATTGGTATTGACCTTGGCACAACTTATTCTTGTGTTGGTGTGTACAAGAACGGGCATGTTGAGATCATAGCCAATGACCAAGGAAACCGTATCACCCCATCATGGGTTGGATTCACTGACGGTGAGAGACTGATCGGTGAGGCTGCAAAGAACCAGGCAGCTGTCAACCCTGAGAGGACCATCTTTGATGTCAAAAGGCTTATTGGAAGAAAGTAAGTTGTCATTCTCAGCTTGTTTGGTTGTGATTATTTGAATTTCTGTTTGAAAAAAAATGGTGACCGAGGTTTTTCTATCGACAGGTTTGAAGACAAGGAGGTTCAGAAGGACATGAAGCTTGTTCCATACAAGATTGTTAATAGGGATGGAAAGCCTTACATTCAAGTGAAGATTAAGGATGGTGAGACCAAGGTTTTCAGCCCTGAGGAGATCAGTGCTATGATTCTGACTAAGATGAAGGAAACAGCTGAAGCATTCCTTGGGAAGAAAATCAAGGATGCTGTCGTCACCGTTCCTGGTGGGTAAAGCTTCATAATAACATAATACTCTCTGCCATGTTGTTAATTTTGGCTTTACTCATTATTTTATGTGTTCAATATGCAGCATACTTCAATGATGCCCAGAGGCAGGCTACCAAGGATGCAGGTATTATTGCTGGACTGAACGTTGCCAGAATTATCAATGAACCAACCGCAGCCGCCATCGCATATGGTTTGGATAAGAAGGGTGGTGAGAAGAACATCCTTGTTTTTGACCTAGGTGGTGGGACATTTGATGTCAGTATCTTGACCATTGATAACGGTGTTTTTGAGGTTCTTGCCACTAATGGCGACACTCATCTTGGAGGTGAGAACATATCTTCTTAACCACTGTTTTATTCTTTATTATTTTTCCCGTAGAAGAAGACATGGTCTAAAATGCTTGATTTATTTGAGAAATGCATCTACTTATAAATTTTTATTGGAATGAATTACCAAATCCAGAGGTGCTGACATTGTGAATAAATCATTGTTGACAATTTTAGATTTGTTCGGGTGTGCAAAATTAATTTTTTTTTTTTTGGCATGAAAATATGAAACAATGCCTTCAGGTGTTAAAATTTTGCACTCATGTAAGATATATTTCCTTGCAGGTGAGGATTTTGATATGAGAATTATGGAGTACTTCATCAAATTGATTAAGAAAAAGCATGGCAAGGACATTAGCAAGGACAACAGAGCTCTTGGAAAGCTGAGGAGGGAAGCCGAGCGTGCCAAGAGAGCTCTTAGCAGCCAGCACCAAGTCCGTGTGGAGATTGAATCACTTTTTGATGGTGTTGACTTTTCTGAACCACTTACCCGAGCTCGGTTCGAGGAACTGAACAATGATTTGTTCAGAAAGACCATGGGACCTGTGAAGAAGGCTATGGATGATGCTGGATTGGAGAAGAACCAGATTGATGAGATTGTTCTTGTCGGTGGAAGCACCAGGATTCCAAAGGTTCAACAGCTTCTTAAGGACTACTTTGATGGGAAGGAACCAAACAAGGGTGTGAACCCAGATGAAGCAGTTGCTTATGGTGCTGCTGTACAAGGAAGCATCTTGAGTGGAGAGGGTGGTGAAGAAACCAAAGGTATTACTTCTCATTTTCTGTGTTGATGCTAGCAATTATGTTATTTATGAAAGTAGAATACGGGAAGCATTGACAAATGTGCATTCTGAATGGCAGATATCCTTCTTCTGGATGTGGCTCCGCTGACCCTCGGAATTGAAACTGTTGGTGGAGTGATGACCAAGTTGATCCCAAGAAACACGGTTATCCCAACAAAGAAATCTCAGGTGTTCACTACTTACCAGGATCAGCAGACTACCGTCTCCATTCAGGTAATGGTTCTTGTATGTTGTTTACTTCTCTTCCAGCACGCTTTGAACTCCGTTAATCTTAGTTGTAATGGCTGCTGTTATGATATCTCAGGTCTATGAAGGTGAGAGGAGTCTCACAAAGGATTGCAGGAATCTCGGGAAATTTGATCTTTCTGGAATTCCACCAGCTCCAAGGTTTGCTTTTGCTTTCTCCTCAGTTTATTAGAAAGTTTGCCTCAACTTCTTCTTGCTGGGATTTAACATTATTTCACTCCTCAATTTAACAGGGGAACCCCTCAAATTGAAGTCACATTTGAAGTTGATGCAAACGGTATCCTGAACGTTAAGGCTGAAGACAAGGGCACTGGCAAATCAGAGAAGATCACCATCACCAACGATAAGGGTCGCCTGAGCCAGGAGGAGATTGACCGCATGGTTCGCGAGGCGGAAGAGTTTGCTGAGGAAGACAAGAAGGTGAAGGAAAGGATTGATGCTCGCAACAGCCTTGAGACCTATGTGTATAACATGAAGAACCAGGTCAACGACAAAGACAAGCTTGCTGAAAAGCTCGAGTCCGATGAGAAGGACAAGATCGAGTCCGCCGTGAAGGACGCCCTTGAATGGCTCGACGACAACCAGAACGCCGAGAAAGAGGACTACGATGAGAAGCTGAAGGAGGTGGAAGCCGTTTGCAACCCAATCATTACCGCTGTTTATCAGAGGTCGGGTGGAGCCCCAGGTGGCGAATCAGCAGAGGATGATGAGTCAGAGTCACATGACGAGCTCTAGACGAGTTCAATTTCATCGCGTACTGGTGAGAAACCAGGAAACTCGAAACGAGGATGAGGATGAGGATATAGGCTTTAGGAAGCAATGAGAGACTTTTACTGTAATTTTTCTGGTGGTGGAAGTTATGGAGAAGAATTCCCCCTACTTCGCTCGTTTTTTGAGGTGAAGATACTTTGAGATATTTTGTTATTACTTAATATTTGTTTTCGTTTTTGTTAGAACAACTCTCTTTTTAAAGTCTACTCGTTATTCGCTGGAATTCTTGGTGCCTGTGTGTGGGGAATATGTTTTTGGTTTGTTTTGTCTATTGGAACGAAGAAATTTTGTCGTATTATTAAATATGCATGTAAAAATTGCATGCTTTTTAAGGACACGTGGGACACATGTCAGCATTCGAACAATTGTTTTAACCCAATTTGGATTAAAAAAAAAAAAAGTTGTTCATAATGTGAGACGTGATTTAATAAGATTGGAATGGAAGGCCCTCATTATAGGGAGGAAAGAAAAAAAGAAAAAGAAAAAGAAAAGGGAATGTACATTTACTCTCTAATTATTAAGCAATTTGAAAGGTCTCTCTCTTCCGGACTTTTAATTGTTGCAATGTTCTCCTCTAAAACTATCATTGCCATTGCAATGTATACTTTACACTAGAAATAACAAAAAATACCATTCATAACAAATTTAGAAAAAATGAAAAGATAATATATATATCCTGAATTTTTGTCATTTTTTCTAAATTGCACGAAAGTGGGACATTTTAGCCCTAATGGTAATTTGGGGAGGGGGTGGAGGCATTGCAACAATTAAAAGTTTGGAAGGAATAATGCAAATTACTTGTAGTTGGTGCAAGTAAATATACTTTCCCCTAAAAAAAAATTACATGAAGCTGCTAAATGAAAAATTCAGTTATGAGGAAACTAGATACCACTAGATACAAATTCCACTCGTAAATTACATGACCGTTTGTTTCGGTGCAAAATACTTTTTGAAAAATGTCGAGGTGTTTGCTGGAGGCAAAAATAATTGTCAACCTGAAAATGATTTCCGTTTTGACCTAAATTTCGAAAAATGATTTATGCTTTTTAAAAGTGTAAATCATTTTTTTCAAACGGCAGATGCAATCGACCATTTTTTAAACAACGCATTCGACCTTCGTGCTCAAGCAGTCGACCATTGCTGGAATCCGACTAAACTTGCCGAAATCCGGCGGTATTGTGCCGGATTTCAGCCAACTGGCCGGGATCTGGAAAGAATGGCCGGATTTTGGCCAGAACGATCGGCTTCCGGCCAACTGACCAGAATCCGACACAAATGGCCAGGTTTCGGCCACCTTCACCCGAATCCGGCCAACCCTGATTCCGGCTTTCATCGCTGGAATCCAGCAACAATAACCAGAATCCTACCGGTCAGTGACGAAATCTCGTCGCCGGTAATTTTATCTGTTAGTAATTTTTTCATAATAACTAAACGCTGAAAAATATTTTTAAGGAAATCATCTTTTTTGAAAAATGATTTCGTTGAAAATATCTTACGACATAAACAACAAATGGAGCATTAAATAGTCTCCTGCATCATGCAGAAGTGAGTTGTTTCAAACTTTCTTTAATTCAAATCCTGATATTATAAATCTTTTTTTATTTAAATCTGTGAATAAATATAGAGTAGCCTTGACATGAGGCAAAGTTACAATTATTTGGGGTGATAAATACCCATGAAAAATGGTTAAGAATACAATTTAATTACATAAAGACCAACATGACGAGAAATAAACTAAACAAATAAATCTGTTTGCACCAATTTAGTTCACGTGTAAGGTTGTACTTATTTCAATTAAAATCCAACATTTGGATTGCCTGAGCCTGCTGCAGCAACTCCTAGCCCTCCTCCACCATGTGATGTAGCTCCCAAGTCTTCATGGTCACCTGATTCTGTAATGGCAACTTTGTCACCATCCAACTCGCGCACGAGTTCGTCGATCTTGCGGAACTGATACGGCCATCTTGCATTGTAGAGAAATTGGCGAAGATCAAACCGATTATCCTCCGGTGAATAACTCTGCATTTAATTTAGAAAGGTGTAAGCTCTTACTGGATTTGGATAAACAGAATAAAAGATTTGTTAATAAAGTTCCCAGGCTGGTCAAATATTTCTTACCTCAGCATGATAGGAAGGTGTTAATACAGTCATTTTGTGTCGATTTATGGAGTAGTACTTGAAGAAGTGTTTTACTTTATCAGCCACCTCCAATGGAGTTAATCTTGCACCCCATCTGTAGCAGAGATTCTGCAATACCACAATAATAATAATAATAAAAAAATAAATAAAAAACTTAATAGGATCAAATCACCTTGTAGATTTGGTAATGCAGAAAGTTATCCCATATGTAAAGAAAGAGGACAAATACCAACACTACTAATTCAATGAGTTTATTTTTTAATTAGTAAATGTATTGATAGATAATAAGGGGGCACAGTCCAAGCAAACACCCAGTATAAAAATAGAGAACATACCCAGAGAAAAGCTGAAAAAAGCACAGTAACAATAAAATTAGAAAAAGGGAGAATGAGGCATGGTGGCATCTGCCATCCATGTGAAAAGAGTTCATGTAAAGGAGTTTTGAACTCAAAAATGGAATATAAAACCCTTGAGATGTCTGATTATTTTTCTTCATCCGAAGGCCAAAACAAGCATAATGGAGGCTTTCTGCGGCCAGTAACTTTTTCCTGGCAAACCTACGGCCCCATTTCTAAAAACCTAAAAAGACAAAAACTGATCATGGAAGAAGCCAAGAAACTCCAATGAGGTTTAATAATGCAAAGACAGATGGAGCAGGATCCAAGTAACATGTCCCTGGTATGATTTTGATTATGCTTAACTTATACTGGTTCCGTCTTGTATTGCTATTATTTTCAGTGAATATTCATTTTTTATTTTCTTCTGATATTGCATCCTTTGATTGGATGAACTTTATTATCATAATTCTATTTTACCACTACAATTTTCAGATAACCATAAAAATCTGATCAAAGACAATTCAAAAATGGAGGCACTCCATAAAGAATATTTCTTGATCTGAAGCAAGCAAGAAGATTCTCCTAACTACACCACCTTGTGATTCCCTATCATAGACTAATTCAAGAGGAAGTAAAAACATTGAAGCTACATGAGAGATAGTGAAACATAAAACAGACCTGGAACATAGATACTGGACCACATCGGAAAATTTTCCGCAACCTTCCATAGACGGAGAGCTCCTCATATGTCATTCCCATGTCCACTTCATCTAGCTGTTTTACACAACATAGACTTAGACTTCTTTTTTTATGAATACAACATAGAATTAGAATTCCCAGCAAAAGTATAGTATTGACTTACCCATCTATAACCTAGTCTTTCACCCAAAAATAAAACATAAAGATGAAATGCCAGTAACAAGAAAGAAAATTTGCAAATGTTAAAGCAAAGAATGTCAATGCGAGTCAAGACACCCAAAAGCAAACCATTAACTATGTGTTGAGATGAAGAATTTTGATCATTTAAATACTACAAAGATTTAGCCTCCACATTGTCGACAATCCATGTTATCTGATGTGGGCATTTTAGGTTATGGACATTATTTAAACAAACACAAAGGGTTTGTTTGCTAACATTTTGAGTAGTGTTTTGGATTTTGAGTTTTGAAAAAGGTAAAACTTGATAATTGATTTGGTGGGGGCCATGTTTGAAAAAAATATTGTATGTGGGGTCTACAAACGAAAAATCATTTGGTAAAATTTAGAGAAGTATTTTCTAAAAATAAAAAATTAAAGGATGTTCCCCAAAATAAAAGAAAAAAGAAAAAGAAAAACTAATGCAATTTACCCTCCACGATGGTGGCTGGCCTGTAGCAACCACCGCGAGGCCCATCGGAAGTTCATGGTGGCCACCACGGGCCGCCTGAGGTTCATGGCAACCACTGTGGGGCCGCTGGAAGTTCATGGTAGCCACCATGGGGCCATTAGAGGTTCATGGTGGCTACCGCAAGGGCCTTCAAAAGTTCATGGCAACCTTCACGGGGCTATCGGAAGTTTATGGCGGCCATCACAAAGCCGTCAAAGGTTCATGGCAGCCATTGCGAGGGCCACCATAAGCTCTTGACAGCCACCGCAGGGCCACCGGAAGTTCATAGTAATTAATTTTTTTTAGAAGTGTTTTGTTTTTTATTTTTTGAAAAATGTTTTATGAAAAGTGTTTTGTATTTTGAGAAGACTTTTGTGGTTTGTTTTGGAAAATGTTAAGTGGTGGGGGCCACATCTAAAAATCCATTAGGTTATCTAGTATTTGAGAAGAGTTTTCAATATTTGAGAAGTGAAAAGAGTTCTACAAAAGTTTACCAAACATGCAGAAAACTAATTATACGATTGGTAGATCCTGAAAATTAAAATCAAATGGAAGAAAGAATATCTTTCGTGGTTATTCCCATCATTTAACTCTCTTTACCAGAAAAAAGTACATAATTGAAAGAAAATCCATTACCTGACTGTAGTTGGAACGTATAGGCTCCAGTTCAGCAGTTGGAGGGGCTGCTTCAATATCTGCCAAGGATGAGTAACCAAGATTGATGGCAGCCCATCGTAGAAATGCTCGAAGATCCTGCTTACTAATACTTCCGATTGGATTAATATCTGCAGAGCTGCAATCATACTGAGTAAAAGAGATGAGCATGAGTTCTAGCATAGTTGAAATATAACAACAGAATCAAGATAAACATGAGTTCTAATATAATTTAATTATGACAGAATCTAGGCAAATCAACATTATACAGAATAGAGAAATAGCCCAACTAACTCATATATTGAGTATATGTCACAAAGTTGAAACCAGAACTTGAGGAGCTTGAGTAAGCCATTCAAAAAAATCAATATAATATATAAAACCTAGAGGGGGAAAAAATAAAAAAGAAGAACAAATCCACACCTGACAGACATGGATCAGGATGACCCCTTAACAAGTTTCACTGCTATAAAGAAGGTTGTCTAAGCAATATCTAACCTGTAGCATAAGTTAAAATTGTATGATACCTTTGTTAGGTAACCACGCAATGCTTCGTCCACATTGGAGCTACCCAAAACAAGATAAAATCCGGGTTTGTTGTGCACCCATGGCAAGAGTGATGCTAACATAAAAGCCAGCACCATTCTGATTCGAGCTTGAATGTTCTGCAAGCCTAAGTTCTCAATGTTAGATCCACCGTCTACCTGTAAAAACAAACAGCAGATTGAAGAATTATTCAAACATAATTTCTTACACTTGCTAATGTTAATATGGTCAAATATCTACTCCTTTAACTAAGAAAAAGGCCCAATGTACCACATGGAAAGCATAACACAAGTTCTCAGATAATCACCCCATAAAACATATTAAACAAAAAAGAGAAAGAAAGGAAACACAATCTCTCTATAACATTAAGATCACATATCCTCGGAAAGGTGGAGCAAAGCCAATATAGTGATTTGGTTGATGACCCAAAATTATTGAGCACAAAACAAAAAGTATAATTGGAAGAAACAGAATCAGAATCTTTTTACCTTATATCGTGGTCGCTTTCCTGTAAGTTTTTGAAACAAAGATAGAAGTGCAGAAACAACACCATCTATGGAAACATCAAGATGCCATGAGCCAATCTCATCTGCTAGTACCTTTGCTCGTGACTTTGTGACTTCAGAACTGTAAGGAACAAACCCTGTTAGTGGACTACAATACTCTCAGCATGTAAGCTGAAAATAATATCTGAAAAGGAACTTATTCAATTAAAATCTAATTGGCTTGTTGAAATGCAGTCTACAGGCAATAAAACTATTAATATCACAAAATATTTTGTGTTATTAGAAATGAATCCTGGTGTCTTTCCTTGGAGATATCATACAGCCTTCTCACTACCTATGGTTTTCTACAGAACGCATATACACTCCTTGATGGGCCTCATAAGGTAATATCTTTCATTGGCCAGCCAATAATAATCTAGTCAAAATGCCAAGCCACACAAGGAATTGCCTGGCACTTTAATGGTTGCAATCAACTGTCACATGAAATTCATACAGCATCCAAGAGAGAAGAGTGGTTTTCTTCAATGTAATGTCAAGTATCCTGCAATAATACAATTATTTCGTACCATTGAAAGAATTATCTGCTATTAATTTCTTTCAAAGGTCTGGCCAGCACATGAAACAAAAGGAGAGGAGATATTTTTTTTTAAAATAATAATAATAAAAATAAAAAACAAAATAAACAAAATAAAATTTTGAGAAATTATGCTTATTATGGTGTTCACCATGGAGTACCCATTTTAACACAATTACAAGAAGAAAATATGACACTACAAGAAAGCATTGGTTTCGTGTACATGGACCCACCTGTTTTCAGATCCCATAAATACTGTATAAAATATGCGTTTTGCAAATTCTCTGCTGTCGGTAGGAAACTGTCCGCCAGTATAATTTCCAATACGAATTGCATCAGCTTTGACTTGTTCATCCCCATTTGCTATTTCTGCATGTAAATGTGCATCACATTTAATAATTTACAATCAGAAAATACAACACTTGGGTCAGGGTTGTAAAATATGTCCAGCTCTCTTCCTGCCTCTGCTGCACCCCTAGTACTTATGGCAGTGGGCAGGGAAGATACAGCCAGGAACCCCACAGAAGTTACACTTTACCAGCCCTAGTACAATGGTTTCATGCTCTGGAGGAAGTTGATAATCAACTTGACCAATTCAACACAAATATCCTTCACTCTATACAAAGAGACGACTCCAAACAATAACATGTACTTTTTGGTAAACATCTTCAGATTACCACTCTTGGCTAAAATGGATAGACGTCCTTTCTGAAATATTTTTTAAGTCTTGACTTCCTTATCCACCTAATTAAATTCACCAGTGTGCACTAGGCCATCTATGAGTTATTAAACAGCCATGGCTAGTGATTGGCTCATTGAAACTCTTTCTAGCCTTTGATTAGTTTAGCATGATTTAACTGTTCAGTTAAACTAACACAATATTACAGGTAATCAAATTGGAGGCTAACAAAAGCCTGTTATTGGTCACCCACCCCAGCCAGTCATCCTGAAATAATTTTTTTTATAAGTAATCGAGATATCATTAAATGCATAAGGCGCCTCCAAGTACACAAGGAATATACAAGAGAAGCCACCTAACTAGTAAGAACTCATCCTAAAATAATGGTCCTTTTATATTAAATGCAGCATGTAGCCCATTAATTATTTGAAACAAAAGTTGACAGTCAACAGAAATGTGAAATGCACAGTACAAGAGTACCGAGTCGATATGTTATGCTTAATAAAACCAACCTTTTACAACAAGCTGGCACATGCAGCCAACTATAGCAGCAACAGAGGAGCTATCCGCTCCACCAGAAAGAGGAAGCAAAAAACCAGAAGCTCCACTTCTTCTTAAATAATCCCATAACCAGCAACCTGGTCCAAAGGCTATTTCCTCCTCAGGATCATGATACTTAATCTGAATCATGTTCAATTTAGCAAGAGTTTGATAATTAGTGACATTCTTGTGAAAAGAATTCCACTGGCAAAAACTACGTAATCACAAATGAAATCAAATTAAATTCATTTGCAGAAAAATTCTATGTGAAAGCAAGACTGCTATTTTGATACTGTTTATTCAATTATAGTGAAGCCCTAATCCCACCAACATGAAATTGGTTAAATAGTCCTTTCTGAACCAAGAACTAACCTTAAGTGGAGTGGAAGGACACGTTTTCAGGGTAAAAGGCTGAGAAAGCTTGTATGGTACAGCCACCGAAGGAACTTTTGTTTTGCAACTTGCTTGCTCTTGAAAGCTACTTATAGATCCTCTAAGACTAGAAACCTATGATCAAGCAAACAAGTTAAGGAACAAAGGTCAATTCTTTATATTCACAATGCAGAGTTATAATCCAAAGAAATGCAATGAATTTGAATTGATGCAAGTAATATCATATTAACAGCACGGGTATCAAAGTAAATGCCTATTTTCAGAGACCTCTTAAGTATTTTGTATTGGCAGGCTTGCTAAACAACCAACAACAACTACCAGTACATACTCAAACAACTCATACATTGACAGGGTGACGTGTAAATATGAATCATAGAATAGAATTGATGCAATACATAATTGTCAATGAAAATAGAGGAAGAGTAGTAATGGGTGATTTATTTTCGAAGTAGCAATCTAAGTTGACAAACCCAAATCCCAAACTTACATGCTTATGCACTAGTATTTATCAACATAAATTGAAGCTATGTCGTATAGTGCCTGTAGATATGATTTGATATTGCTGAATGAATGCCACTATATATTGCAATGTAAAATTTGCATTCCATCACTCCAACAACTTTCTTTTGTAATTTAGGGCAACTCCTACATAGTTTTGTTCGTTAAATTCATCAACCAACCACTTAGGCACATGCACCTGTGCACATACATGCACACACAAGGAATCCAAGATGTTTCATACCGCATCAAGATCTACTTGAGCAACCACAATCTCAATATCCTTCAAAGAAAATTGTGAGCCTTGAGCAACCACATCTCCATTTACAACAACGCAAGCACATCCATCTGTGACAAGTGACATATTAATTACATTAATTGAACAAGTTCATCCCAAAAAAAAAACCTATATTAAATAGTGGGGTTAGCAGAAGAGGTAAACTAAAACAAGCACCAAACAGAACGTAAAATGTTCATAGATAGAAAAATGGACTGCTCCTGGTTTTTCCTACTAAGAAAATAAATAGCAACCCTAAAGTGCAAATATATATTCAACTAAGAAATAGTATGTACCATAGTAAAGGCGGCTGCCATCACATCCTTGGTGATTGCTGTACATGTAAACCCCTCCACGAGTATGAGTAGCACCTATAATAGCACGAAGCCGAATATCAAGCTTTCTGAGTTGGTGGTGACTTCCACTTGCATTCATAAACACTTCAACCCCATTCAGCGCAAGTTCAGCATGAAGAGGAACAGGACTATAAAGCTCTTCACAAACTTCAGCCGCAACAGCTCTAACAATGAGAAAAATGCTTGACATTTAACATTTCATCAAGGGTCTGATAAAGTGAGAAAACCCATAAAAGTTTTCGATTTATTTGAGCATTGGAACAAGCATAAAAGCATACAACAACCTAAACAATATGTGGGGGCACCTACAGCCTCCGGCATCCCACAAAATTTTCTTATAATGTCCATGATTTTGTAATTAGTTGATATCTATGCGCCTATGGGATCTGTAAGAGAACTTTTATAGGAAGAATGAGGCATTGATATTTTCTATCTAATTTCTTTATATCAAACAAAATAATAATAAAAGGGCCTATGTGCAGTGACACAATTTTCCATAACTTCAGTTGCACCTGCCAATCCAACCTTTCACTGCATGTAACTACAAAAGAGACGGGCAGTATAAGTTACCAGAAGGACAACTGCTGGTAATGTTATCACTTACGTGTCTATAAACTGGATGAATCCATAGCCAAAAGGCGCTGTTTTCTGTGATATATGCTCAGAAATTTCAACTGGGAGTTGAAAGTCCACAAGTTGGTCTCTTTCCTTCCATCCCGTGAACCATCGGAGTTCCCTGTAATTGCCATCATTTGCAAGCCACATCTTCGGGCGTATAATAATAATTTTTCTGTTAAAACATAGAACTTGACAATTGTAACGCTCCGACCCTTTGATGACAGGCATGCCAATGCTGCATAAGATGCCGTCAGTCCAATCACCAAGTAATAGATCTTTCAAACACTCCCATCTGCAAGCACATCAAACACTGCCATCAGCAGGTAATCAAAATATCTTCTCATGAAAACAAAGCGTTTTCAAAACCAGTTTTCGTCAAACAAGAGCTGGGTGTCCAGGATTTCAAAATCCCAGGTAAATTCAATCCACAAAATAAGATTTACATAGCATTGTAACACAGCTATCATGATGTCGTCCGTTAAATCATTTACCCATAGAATCTGACAACACTTTTTTATTTATGGTTTTACAATTGATATACTTAACAAGTAAAATCAACAAATAAACCAATTTCCTTCAACACATAAATTTACTCAGTAAAAATCCTTTGCACCACATAATTCACCCCCTTCTCCACACACTTTCTTCTAAATTGAGCTCCAAGTTTACGTCCTTTCCAAACAACATTTGACAAACCAAAACCAAACCAAACTCTCTATATTAATATAACAGTAACAAAGCAGAGAAAACTTACGCATGAGTGATGGTGTCGAGCTCCAAGAAGTGGTCTTCGCACCCATAGCCAGTGATCTCGAGCTCGGGGCCGAGCCGAATCGCCGCACCGGCTTGCTTAGCCATGGCTATGGACTCCTTGATATTCTTCAAGTTGATATCGAAATCCATAGCCCACTGGTTCAGATTACACGTGGCCACCTTCAACAGCCTCATCTCGAACAATCTCCTTCTTCTCTGAGCTCAAACCAAACAACTAAAAGCAGTGGATTGCGTGGAAAAAGACCGAAACTTTGTTAAGCTCTGTTTGATTGCTGAGAAAATGAAAGATTACGACTTTCGCTCACCTCGTCGATGCTTGTGAATCAATTGTGGAATATGGAATTGGATTCAATGTTAGGGTTTATATAAATTTTTGGGGCGTTTGGAATTTGAGTAACGGTTTGGAATTTAGTCAGCACCGAGTGTTGGACGGGTTTCGACTCCCGGACCCCTCGGACGGGTTAAAGAAAGCGGGAAATTTTCTGGAAGTAGTCAATAGAGGCAATATTGCCGATAAATGCTAGATATTCCAATATTTTTTGTCAACATTTAATTTTGAAATGATGTGTCACAATTTTATGAGATTGTAATATAATTTTTAAATTGATAAATTTCATAAGATTGTGACATATCAGGTTCAAACTAAATTTTAAAAACAAATATTTAAATGCTTAGCATTCTTCATATAGGTTTTTACGACCACGTTCACTTACAATTTCTTTTTGAGTATTTACATTGGCCGAGGTAAATACTCAATAACATGTTTTAAATGCCTACTACTTTTGTGTTTTTTTTTTTAAATAAAAAATATATATAAAATAATTGATATTGTTATGAAAAATTATTAAAACACACTACATTAATTAATGTGAAATTGGTGTAAAAATTTAGTATAAATAATAACATTATTCAAAAACAATTATATTTTTTTTTGGATAAGTACAACTTTTATTATAATTTTTAATAAGCAGATATAATAATTCCTTTTATAGTGTTACGTCAATTATAATTAAATATAATTATTTTATTTATTGATGTGATAAGCATTATGTGAAGTTATATTAACGTGATGTTGTCATGTTAATTATAATTAAATTTTATGGAAATTAGGCACTTTCATGCAAAGACAGTCGAACACGTCAGAAAACTCAAGGACCACGGGTACATTACGGCAAAACTCTACGGCAAGTTGAAACACATAAAAAAAAACCCATGCATATGCAAGAAAGTACATCTAAAGACCCAGCTGCTAGGCAAATATTGTATAAGGAGGAAGGAATTCAACTGATGGCATTGGCTATAGTCCTAACCCAACCCGACAGAAATTTCTTACAATTTTTTTTTTTTTTTTTTAGGTACGTTAAGAAGAAATTACATTAAACTAGGGCTGGGCAACCCATAACGTTAAGAAAAAAAAAAAAAAAAAAAACATTAAAACCTATGAATGAAAGTACGCGGAGACAATACTTCCGAAGATGCGGGCCTATTGAGCCTTGACACGGATGCCAATAACCTGGGCCACCAGTAAAGGTGGTAAAGGGTGGTTGCAGAATCCGGAAGATCCAAACACCACTTGGGTAACCATTACAGAGATCACAACAGAATATACAACAGAAAATCTTAAGTAACAAAGAAATACAACAAAAAGCCCAAAAAAAACAAGAAAAAACAATTAACATAATAGTGCAACGGCGGCATGGCCCTTTGACGACGGCGCGTGAACACCACGTGCCGGTGAAAGGTGCCTTAAATTCCACAGGAGGTCGACGGCAGCTGGAGGAGGCGGAAGAAGCCGAAACACGCCGGTCAGCAGCAGCCACGCGTCGGTGCGTGGAGCACACGCGCCTGCGAGTAAGATCTACTCGCAGGTGCGTGATGGGCACGCGCCGGCGCGTGGAGGTCGGCTTGACAGATGGCGGCCGGCAGATCGAAGCGGAGGAAACTCGGAGCACGGTGGTGTGGAACGTGAGATGGAGGAGCTTCCAAAAGTGGATAGATCTGACTTTGAAGAAATCAAATATAAGAACTTGTGGAAGTGATCGGATCCGAGGATGGAGACGATGGATGGGAGCTGCAATCAGACCAGAGGTGGAGGAGAAGCCGGTAGACCCATTGAACCAAGATAAGTCGCCTGGTGCGAAGGATAAAGCCTCCGAAGAGGGGATTAGGGCCTCAGAAGAGGCAAGAAAGGGAGGGGGAAGGAGGAAGAGGGAAAAAAGGGGGAAAGGGGAGGAGGAGGCAGTGAAAATCACTACCTCCCCCTCATCAGCCGGACGCTGTAGGGAGGGAGATTTCAGGAGAGAGAACAAGTTACAGTAACAATGGATATTAATTTGTCTTTCTAGTAATTTATTACAAATTAGGTTGTAGAAAGTTCCACATATAAAAATGGCACGTATCCCTTAAACATGTGAGAATCACATATTTTCTTTTTATTTTTTATTTTTTTTAATGCTATTAAAAAAACATGTAAGAAGCACATGCTATTTAAATAACATGTGATTCTTACATGTCAATAAATACATGTCAATCAACTCAATCTTATATGTGAATTGTAAAAAAATTCTTACAAATTGGTTTATAAAAATTTTTGTCGAACCCAAAATATTCGTTTGTTAGTGTTTTTTATCGAATTGATCAAACTCTCCGTTGGTATAATCTGCGAACCAAAAGAGGCCTAACTGTTTTTTTAATTTTTAATGACGTGACTTAATTCAGTCCATTCATTTTAAATGAACGGCCTGGATCGGCCTGCAATTAGGAGGAATTGCAGAGGGACCTGGTCGATGCACCCTCACCCAAACGCCGTCGTTTGCATTCAGCCCCGCCCCACCCAGAAAGAGAAGCTCACATATTCACATTGTTCAGCAGAGAGCCAGAGACGAGCTTTCTCGGTGCTCCAATATCTGCAAGAAAACCCTAATTCTTATAATCTACAAAATTGTTTATCTATCTATCTATCTGAGGCGGAGACGATGACGGAGGTGGCGAGCTCCGTGGTGCACGAGGTGCTCGGCCAGAGGGCCCAGGACGTGGATCAGCCTATCATCGACTACATCGTCAACGTTCTCGCCGACGAGGACTTCGACTTCGGCGACGACGGTGAAGGCGCCTTCGACGCCATTGGCGAGCTCCTCGTTGCCGCCGAATGCGTCTCCGACTTAGCCGAGTGCCGCTCGGTGAGTTTCTCTCTCTTGTTCCAGTAAAGCTTTTCGCTTCCGGTCCGATTGGTTGCTCGGAAAATTTATGAAAATATGATAAAGCATAAGGTTTATAGGTATTGGATTTCACATTATTTGCGCGGCTAAAGGATTGTATTTTTGGGATTTTGGCCCGTTTGGCTGCTCAGGAAGTGTAGGAAAATATTGAATTTTTGCGTGTTTGCTCAGCTTAGCATAATATTTGGCTTTTGGCCCGTTTGATTGCTCAGTGAATGTAGGAAAATATTGGTTTTTTCTGCATTTGTTTAGCTCAGCACAATCTTTTGCTTTTGACCTGTTTGGTTGCTCTAGAAGATGAAGGAAACGGTTTTTTTCTTTCTTTCCCTACATTTTTACTGAGCAACCAAACAGGCCAAAAAGCAAAATATTATGCTAAGCTGAGCAAACACAGAAAAATGAATTGTGCATGCTGGATAACTCATTATTTGCTCAGCTGAGAAAAGCTCCGCTTTCCATCAGTTTGGTTGCTAGGAAATTCTGGGAAGAGGAAATAGATTGGGATTGGGAATATTGGGTTTCTCATGATTTACTCAGCCAAGCATGGTACTTGGTGAGGCGAAGCACAATTTTCTGAATTCTATGTTCTAGATTAGGCTCTTGGTATTTCTGCCAAGGAAGTATGGGCTTTTTAATGATTCAGAGTACTGCGTAATTTTTCATTGTCTATGTTTTTCTGAGTAGTTATATGAAAATAGAAATTATTAGTCACAGTTGTTTTTTGAGCCCCTTATCGAAAGAAAAAAAAAGTTGTTTTTTGAGCCCATGAAACAATTTTTTTTTTTTTTTTTGGGTTTGCCATTATTTTTTAATTACTGGAAATTCATGATAGGCTTGCAGCAAATTGTGTGAAAAATTTGGAAAGCATGGGTTGGTCAAATCTACACCAA
Source organism: Alnus glutinosa (assembly GCF_958979055.1). Lineage (NCBI taxonomy): Eukaryota > Viridiplantae > Streptophyta > Magnoliopsida > Fagales > Betulaceae > Alnus > Alnus glutinosa. The sequence goes on along the minus strand of NC_084898.1, from coordinate 1,128,482 downwards.
CTGTGCGGAGCCTCGCAACACCATTCAGAATGAATGAAGGAATGGATGAGGAGCAAGTTCCAAAGAAGAAACCTGAGCTGTTGGAGGGTCCTTCGCTATCTGAACGTAACCGAAGGAAGAAAGATAGAGAAAAGCGCCAGGAGGAACGCCAAAGAGAGGTAAAAATTTAATAATAAGAGATAACTATGTTTCCATAGTTATTCCAGATGCCAGATCTTATTGTAATGCATGGGTTTGGCATCATAAAGGCAGACTTTTTGCCTCATTGTTTAGCCTTGTTGACTGCAGATATAATTAAATTGAGCTGAGATCCCTTTATTTTATTTTATTTATTTATTTATGAAGAGATTGAGCTGAGATCCTATATGGTGATGACATACATGACCCAACAAATTGGGTCTTTAGTTTTGCTCTTGTTCTAAGTAGTGTATCCGTAATTATCCAGGCACAATACCGAATGCATTTAGCAGAGATGGAAGCAACCAGAGCAGGAATGCCTGTTGTATGTGTAAATCATGATAGTGGTGGTGGACCGGTTGTCAAGGATATCCATATGCAGGACTTCGATATCTCTGTGGGTGGTCGTGACCTCATTGTGGATGGTTCAATCACACTGTCATTTGGAAGGCACTATGGTGAGTTCTCTTTCAATTCCTCATGACTCTTGCTTCACACTAAGAGAAAAGAAGGAAACTGAAGTTGAGGAGGACAAGAATCAAAAGATATGGATAAAATGGAGTGCATTATTGCTAAATTTTTCATTTTGCTGGTTGACAGCATATCTAGAAAATGGTATAAAATGTTAGTTTGAGTTGGTGATTTCCTTTGTATGTCTTGCCATGTTTATGTGAGCTGATGTGTGTTTTCTCCTGAGTTCGTTTGAATCTGCCAGCTTTTTATGGTGGAACAGCTCAGCGAATTGCCATTCTGGAAAGGCTGATAATGTTAGCTTCAGCTTTGGTTACATGATAATTTTCTTCTGTATTATTATTGTCAGTGCAGTGCATTAGTGAGATTCAGTTTACAATCACTGTACAAGGGTTGATAATGTTCCTCTCCAGGTTTTGGCCCATGAGATTATAAACTTTTTTTATTTGCTAAGACTAGTCTACGCCCATGTTGACATGTCCACAAAAGTAGTAGACCCTTTCTCGGCTTTTCTAGATTTGTTTAGGCTCAGTTTGAGGGGAAACTTTTGGGCTGTTACCTTTCAGGTTGATATCTGAATACATCTATTGTTGTGATGGTGTTCTTAGATGTTCCATGTGGGACATTTATGGGTTGTTAGTTGGATTTTTTTCGTAAGTATTTGGACCAATATATAAAGGTGTTATTTTGGGAGTGAGAGGGTTCCCCTTCTTGAAAGGTTAGTGTTTGGACCCTATGTTGCCTTATTCATGATTTCTTCTACCGTTATTGAAATTTCCTTATTGAGCTCCCCATTGCTCTTTCCATGTAAATTTGTGTTTGATTTGTGCAATTTATGTTCCTCCTTTCCCATCTGATTTATCTTGGAGTTAAAACCCTAATCCTCAGATTTATCATCACATCACATGAGACAGATGTCTTGGAATTCATGCTATGTCTGAGGCACACACCTTTATAATCCATGTCAATATTTTCAGAAAAATTACTTACCATAGAAAAAAAAAGAGAACGGATTTTGAGACATTCAAAATTAGTCTAATTCAATTTATTGAAATCAGAAAAGAGATAATACTTGAAAATAATATTTAACGTGCTGAAAAGTTAATTTTCTCTGATGATCTCAAAGGCATTTATAGCTATTGGCAGTTCTCTAGGTGTAATAATTATGTTGCAGTTCTTTTGTTTGTACTTTTACACTGCAATTTGGATGCAGGCCTTGTTGGAAGAAATGGTACAGGGAAAACAACTTTCCTTAGGTACATGGCTATGCATGCAATTGATGGTATTCCTGACAACTGTCAGATATTGCATGTGGAGCAAGAAGTGGTTGGTGATGATACAACAGCATTGCAGTGTGTTCTTAACACTGATGTTGAGAGAACCCAGCTTTTGGAAGAAGAAACTCGTCTGGTTGCCCAACAGGTTGAATACATACTGTTTGAACCTTGAGAACTGCATTGGTTCTGGTCTTCAGCTTTTTGAGGTTTATGTTCTCCTTTATTGGACCTACTGACAATTTTTTGGTTGTCCTGAAGAGAGAATTAGAGTTTGAGGATGCACTTGGAAAGAGCAATGGGGAGCTGAATAAGGTGATTGACAAAGATGCCATTTCACAGAGGCTTGATGAGATATACAAAAGGCTTGATGTAATTGATGCTGATTCTGCCGAGTCACGTGCGGCTTCCATTCTTGCGGTCAGTTCATGAGTATTTTGCATTATTGGTGGCTTTTATTTTTTGATAAGTAATTTCAATATCATTAAAGAAGCGCAAAGGGGTGTAATTTAGGCTATATATGGAAAGCTGGAGCTGTAACTTGGGAGCTCACTTTAGCTATAGTTGAGTATGGTACAGGATGTGAACATTGCGGTGATCTGATGAATTGCTTGAAATTCTTGTATTTTCGTTAAATCCTGTAGATTGTCCAGTCAGTAAATTAATGGCAAGATCCTGCTTGTTGGGAAATGAAACACGCCATTCAAATCCAGTTGGTTGACTGGGTCATTGAGATTCAATAAATACATGTGTGTTTATGTCTCTTTGTCCATCTTTGGTGTTTGTTGGGTCATGAATTTTCCTCCTAATCAAGCATTTATTTAAACTTCTTTTTAGTTTTATTATTATATTATCAGCTATTTTTCTGGGTTATTATCTTACCGATCTGGACTATTTTCAGGGCCTCAGTTTCACTCAAGAGATGCAGCAGAAGGCTACAAAAGCTTTTTCTGGAGGATGGCGAATGCGAATAGCTCTTGCTCGTGCATTGTTTATAGAGCCCGATTTGTTGCTACTTGATGAACCCACTGTGCGTTCTGTTTTATGGTTGCCGTCAAGATTTTTCATTCAGTTGTGTAGAATTTGGGACATACCTTTTTATTACATTTTTTTTTTTTTTTTTGTCAGAACCATCTTGATCTTCATGCAGTCCTATGGCTGGAAACATACCTGGTGAAATGGCCAAAAACTTTCATAGTTGTTTCGCATGCAAGAGAATTCTTGAACACGGTATGAAGAAATTGGCATTATTAATTAGTCTATTAATTTTCTGTAACCTGTGTCACAACATTTTTTGAGATGTCTTTATTAAACTTCACTATATTCTCAGGTAGTCACAGATATTCTTCATTTACATGGGAAAAAACTGACTGCTTACAAGGGGGATTATGATACATTTGAGAGGACGCGAGAGGAACAGGTTAAGAACCTACATAAAGCATTTGAGGCAAATGAACGCTCCAGAGCTCATATGCAGGTCTTTATTCCATCTTTATCTGTGTGCGTGTTCGGGTGTTTTGTTTGTTTGGGTATATCTATTTCTATAGCTTTGATGATGGCTATATTGACTAGTTCAAATTAAATGTTATTATTTTGTGTTAGTCTTTATATTTCCATGTAGCTCTTCACATTGCTTTATGTTTGTGAGCTAGCTTTGTACTTCTGGGGTAGTTGGGCTGTGATTATTTTTGAACTAATAGGTCTCTGTACATTCTTGGTTTATGGTTCATATAGCCTTCTACTTTGTTGTCCTGTACTGGATCAAATTATTAGCTCAAGGGACAGTTATTTGTATGTTAAATCTAGTTTGAGTGTTCTTTTCTTGTATACATCATGTGTACTTGAGTTGCGCCCCTTGCGCTTTTAACGAATTTGCTTTACTTTAAAAAAAAATGTATATTAAAGATATATCATTTTTTTGCCATGTCATTGCCAATTGATCACCAGTTGAACCTTAATTATTCACCATCATTTTTTTTTATAAGTAATCGAAATATCATTTAAAGCGTAAGGCGCCCTTAGGTACACTGAAAGTATACAAGAGAAAACACTAAACTAGGAGTAAAAAGAACAAGAAACGTTCACCATCATTATTAGTTCTATTAGTAATAATTTTAGAATTTCGTTGCGTCAAGCTTTCTATTTATGGCAGCTATCTCTCTCGCTCTCCCCTTCTTACTGTGTTCACCATCATTATTAGTTCCATCAGTAAAAAATTTGGAATTTTGCAACATCAAGTTTTCTAGTTATAGCAGTTATCTTTCTCTGTCTCTCTCTCTCCCCTCCATACTGTGTTCACCATCATTATTAGTTCCATCGGTAAAAAATTTAGAATTTCGCAGCATCAAGCTTTTTATTTATAGCAATGATCTCTCTCTCTCTATCTCTTTTCTCCAGTGTTTCCAATTTATAGTAACTTGTGTTTGACTTGCAAATATTGTTTTTTGCTATTGCAGGCCTTTATTGACAAGTTCCGCTACAATGCAAAGAGGGCATCTCTTGTCCAGTCAAGAATCAAGGTACTTATTATTATTAATATTCGGTCCTTAAATCAAATTCTCAAAACTTATAACAGCCGTGACTTGTCGCTTCATTTCATTGGCCAAGGTGTACATCACTCAAACAACTTCATAAGTAGTTTGACAAGTTTTTCCTTATGTCTTTTAAACTATTGCTTGGTTTTATGAGCCTTGTGTCATAAATGAATTTATATGCCTACACTTCTCCTTTTGGCTTCATCAGGCATTGGATCGGATGGGTCACGTGGATGAAATTGTCAATGACCCTGAGTATGCACAGCTCTCCTTTATGGTTAAATTACATTGATGAATGTAGAATCAATATTTTGCATGAGTTTGATCTATCTCTCCTTTTAGCTATGTATGTTTAAAACTTATTTGACATTTTTTGTTTGCAGCTACAAATTTGACTTCCCAACACCAGATGACAGACCAGGTCCCCCTATAATAAGTTTCAGGTTTGCTGAGCTCATGTAGCAAAAATATTGAATTTCTTTTTTTAGTGATAAGTCTCTAGGTTATGATTGTCTCCATTGCAATCATTGTCCACACTTGAAGTAATTTGAAATCCTTTGCTTCAGCAAGATTGAAGCAACAACATTTGCTTATGAGTACTGAAAACTCTTGATTATTTTTTATAGACATATAGATAGTTAATTGTGTGAACTTTTAGTATTACCACTTTGTGAGATGGAGCTTGTTGAATTGTATTGATGTTTCTTACATGTGATTGCAGCGATGCATCATTTGGTTATCCTGGGGGGCCCTTATTGTTTCAGAATTTGAATTTTGGGATTGATTTAGACAGCCGCATTGCAAGTAAGCATGCTAGTTCTCCCACTGAATTCTCGTGCTTTCACTCTTCTACCTCATCCATTTATGCATTTTATGTTTATAGTAAATGGTATTATATTTCTGGGGGAAGATGGAAATTCATCATGATGGTTCTTTATTAGTCTTTATTTGTTTTTGGACAACTCATGCTTTGGCAAATATGTTCATTTGAGGATATGATTATAATCATGATAAATTAGTGCCTTGAGTACAATGATAAGCACTCATTAATCTGTTTGGCAGTGGTTGGCCCAAATGGCATCGGCAAATCAACTATACTCAAACTAATTGCAGGGGAACTACAACCAAGCTCTGGGACTGTTTTCCGATCTGCTAAGGTACATTATACTTTGATCTTCATATCAGCAGTGTTAAATAACAAGCCTTTTTATTTTATTGATTCAGGATGCAATGAGATGTAACTGCATTATCTATGACGTTCTCTATTGAAGTTTTGTTTTATATTTTCGTTGTTTTATTATAGACTAGCATTCTTCTCATCTTTATTATATTTTATGTAAGAGCGCAGAATACCTGATGTTCGTCTCTTCAACTTATTGCAAGATTGCTGTACATTGGCTTTATCTGCTTTTATCTGATGGGGACTTATTTTCTGTGTACAGGTTCGGATTGCTGTTTTTAGTCAGCACCACGTTGATGGGCTCGACTTATCTTCAAATCCCCTTTTGTATATGATGCGCTGCTTCCCCGTGAGTTCGCTGCTACTAATTTTTTTTTTTTTTCAAGAGGACTTTAGTGATTGTTTTCCCATGGGTTATTTAGGGGTTATTTTTGGGTAAGGGATGAATTACATGCTGAAATATTTACATGTTGCATCTTCTTTTATTCCAGGATAGGTTGCTAGGAAAATTATGATGTTAGATTTTAACCTCAAGTACAGAGATCTCCAATGTAGATAAAGTATATAGCAAATTTCTTTCTTTCTTTGGTCTCTATGGTACTATTAACAAGATGCTTAAAATTGCAGAACTAGATGAATTATCCAAGGCAAATTTTTTTTTTTTTTTTTAGTGTTATGCAATAAACCTTAGGTTCTTATTAAAATTCTTTAACTTATTCCCACCCCAAGTTCAACACTGAATTTGGCTCGGTCTCTGGTGGGTTTCAATCAACCCCTTATATGCTTCAGAGGTTTTACCGGGAACATATTATGGTCTTTATCTTACTATTCGGAGTAGCCATGCTTGCAATTAAAAATTGAAATTCTTATTAGAAGTTCCTTTCTTGCAGGGTGTGCCTGAGCAGAAGCTCCGAGCTCACTTGGGTTCATTTGGTGTAACTGGAAATCTTGCACTTCAGCCAATGTACACTTTGTCAGGTATCTTTCCTTTACTATCCTTGTTTAGGAATAAAGATAGATGTTTTAGTAGAGATTGAAATTGATCTTCTACATCTAGGATTTGACTTGGACCTCAAGTAGGTCAGAGTACTGGTTGGTTGAGTTGCATGCTTGCTAAACGAGCATGTGAACTTGAATTCTGATTATGGATGTTAGTCACAGAGCTAATCTCAATTATATGCCAACGAGTTCTAACTCTTGGCACTTCCTCTCCCCATAAAAATGAGGTGGAGGATGCAGTTGTGGTTCAAAACCTTTTGGATGTTGTGTAACTAACCTGTTGCAATTATGATTTATATCTTTATTCTCTAAATACTCAACTATTTTATTTTTTCTTTTTCGATAAGTTCTTGAACCACTAAATTATGTAATTTCTCTGAATGATATATTAGGTGGTCAAAAAAGCAGAGTTGCATTTGCGAAGATAACTTTTAAGAAACCACACATAATATTGCTTGATGAGCCATCCAATCATCTGGTAAGTCATTATCTTTTTCTTCACTTGATTTGATTTTTTTGGGGGGGGGGAGGGGTTGTTTTTGGTCGTTATCACTTGTAGTTGTAGTAGTATTTGATTTTTGCAGTTCATCACTATTCCTTGGAAAGAAAGTTGCTTGTTGGAATGTTCTAGTTTTCTATTATTAATACTGTTTTTCTCACAATCTTTTTTTAATGGGGGAGTTAATTTGAAAAGTTCATAAACCAAGAGTCAAGAAATGATTCCCTCAGAGTAACAATAATGAATTGCATCATTTTGGCACAATCTAAAGCCGATAAGTGTATCCCTGTCTTTCCAGAGTGCATCCTTAAGAAGATCTGGCAGGTCTACTGTTGCAATGGCAATCTGGATCATTTCAAATTTATTTATTTATTTTTGGCTTGATAGCTATGTTTGTTGCAATAGACTGATATATCCACGTGATTCTCAATATAGACTCCTTTTTGTCCAGTTAGGCTTCTTTTTGGCCCTTGGAAACCACATTTTAGAAATGGTCTAGAACTTCACAATTATGTTATTTGAGTGCAATATTATGATCACAAGCTTTTGGTAGTGGTATGTACTCCAAACTGGAGAAGCATCCCTCTCTCTCTCTCTCTTTCTCAGGCTGGAGTGGGTGTGTTGGATATCTTGTTGTCTTTCTTATTTATCACAGAAACATTTAATTAGCCAGGCATACTGAAATTGCTGTAATTGTACACGTTCAACATCATGAAACCTTTGTTTCCAAGAGTTTGTTTTTTCTTTTAGATAACTGAAATTTGTTGATACATTTTGTAAAGGGAACTTTAATTCTAGAAGCAAGTCCTAAAGTTTCATGGTAGGATAATGTTTTGCAGCAAAAGGAGATTGATGGTTTATATAATGAAAATTTTGAAGTTTTTTTTATGTTTTTTGTGAACTTAAGGACTTCTTTTAAGGTTAATAAGCTGGCTACTCATCTTCATGTTCATATATCATGCAAATGATCAATTATCAAACATTGCACTTGATCACGTTTGATGGTAATACACCTCGCGAAACAGCATATTCTGCATGTCTTCCTTGGTTTGGATTTCTGTTGAAACAATTGATGCCTCGTTAAGGAGATAACAGTTTATTATAGATTCCGACTCATATCAAATGAAAATGTCAACAGCTGACTGGGGATTCATTTTTTGCATGAAATCTAGGATTTGGATGCTGTGGAGGCACTAATTCAGGGTCTTGCTTTATTTCAAGGAGGCATTCTCATGGTATGATACCTCTTATCGAGCACCCCTTATCGAGCAAATTAATGAAGACGGCTATTGCATTTCTGTATCTTGTTTTGGGTATAAATTGCAAATGTTTGGTTGCTTGCAGGTTAGCCACGATGAGCACCTAATATCAGGCAGTGTAGACGAGCTATGGGCGGTATCGCATGGAAAGGTTACACCATTTCATGGCACATTCCAAGATTATAAGAAGATACTGCAGTCGTAATAGAAAAAGGTTGTCAGATTCAATCCTTTTCAAGGAGTGGGCTACCCTTGGTTGCCAAAAATTACAGGGATGTAAGCTCTTACAGAATACTGTAGAAACAATTTTGAAGGTTGTCCCAGTCATCATAGATGTTAACATTCTGCTAAAAGGATGAGAGATGGTGTGTTCACTTGGCAAATATATTTTGATTCTATAATATGTTTATTCTATCTTCAATTTTTAATGGGGTTGAATTTGTTGGTATAACAGGCCCTTGTGACCATTCTTGGCTCTCTAAATCTCTTTCATCATTCCATCCACCATAAGGTTAAAGTTCCAGAATCAAGAACATGTGCATGTAATTCTTTGGTCCAAGTAAAACCAGATTCATCCTGTTTATTAGCTGGATTTAGATGAGTTGTAGGTGGCTGTTTTGAATAATTTTGCTTTTGGAGGGGCTGTCGAACACAGATGATACTGTTTTTCTTCAGTTCTCACTACCACATGGAATTTGATGTAGGAAATGTTTGTTTGAGTGCTTCCATAGCCGATACCTTCTGCAGTCTGTAGAGTAGGAGAGAATGAATCAGTGAGATTTCTTCATAATAAAATCTTGAATGCCAAAATCCAACAGGCATATAAATTCTGCGTCAATGGATACCACTACATCTTCCCCTACTTGATATTATTGCATACCGTTAAATGTAATAAAATAAAATTTTAATTGTAAAATAGATTATTTTTATTTTACTTATGTTATACAATGGTGGGCAAATATCCGACTACTGTCTACTGATCGCCACCAAACTGTCATCGATCGTTTACGGACTCTACCAACTTATTTCGATTCGGTAGTTGGTATAGGTTTTTATTTCGAAAGTCGGTTCGGTGTTAGTTTTTTTTTTGGTTAACTGAACCGACTTTTAACTGACCGAACGAACCGACACTATGGATAGAAACGATGTCGTTTCATTTGATTGTTTTGTCTTCTTCTTCCTTTTTTTTTTAATTAAAAAAATTATAACGACATCGTTTTATTAACCGACTTAACTGACTGCCTTCTAACCGATTTAACCAACTGCCTTTTAATTGACTTTATCACTTTAACTGGAAATTTTGAAATTATAGATTGTTGAAATGAAGTAGGTGAATTAATCGACTTAACTGAACTAAAAACCATGTAACCGAATCGATATACACCCCTATTGCTATGCCTCACACACTAATGTAGAAATGCTCATTCTTTAATGGAGACCAAAAAAATAAAAAAAAAAAAAAAAAATACAATCTTCAAAAATGTATCTAGCGAATCACGTGTATTTAATTTTTTTCCTATATTAGCCATCGTCAGTTAATGGTAGGTAGGAAAACATTCCAATGTTTATTTATTTCATTGAAATATATATATATATTACAAATAATAATATATTAAAGAAATAAAACAATATAAAATATGATTTTTAATAAATCACTTATTTTAGACTAAGCCAATATAATTAACTCTAACACCGAACCAATCTATCCAATTCGATAAAAAAAAAAAAAAATTCTATTGTTTTTAAATTAAATAATTATAATTTTAACATAATAACATCTATTATCATCCGTATCAAGAAATGAAAATGATGAATTTATGATTTAGATTAAATTTTGTAAATAATGTAAGAGAATATCATATACAATATTAAATAGTTTAAATTCAAATAGAAAGCGACATGATATTTAATTATTTATCACATATTTTTGAAATAATTTAGTATAAACAATAATTATTTTTTATTAGAAAGTCAGATCTCTTGCTGATCTGCTTATTTCCCAACGAAAACCAGAAAAGCGAATCATTTGGGGTGTTGATATGGAGAACAACAACTACAGCATCATATCGAGGGAGAAGCTGGACCAGGTGGCGAGCTGGGTGGGCTCCACGGTGGCCTCCGCCTTCTTTTCCTCCCTCGAGCGCTTCTCCTGCGTCAACCTCGCCACCGCCGACCCCGACGACGACGACGACGCTTACGAGGCCAAGGACCGCCCTCTCGCCCTCCAACACCACCACGAAGACCCCCAAAACGACGTCGCTAAGCTCCCCGTCTGATCCCTCTTCGGTATTCAAATACCCCCTTTTGTATTTCACGTAAAGCTAGGGTTTTTAATTAAACATAGATAATCGTCGCCGATGCGGCGTTGTGGCACGGCGTGGTGTGTGTGAGTAATTGAATTTAATAGCTTGTTATTGTGTATTTTCCAAGAAACACATATATCAGATTGCTGCTTATAAAAAGAAGTTGGCTTTTGTTTTTCTTTTGAAATTTTGGTTTTGATTCTTGATTGATAATGGTTAATGACTTTTTTATTGAATTAGGATCACGACGACCGGCTAAATGACGTCGCTAAACTCCCCATCTGATCCTCTTCTGTATTCGAATCCTCCTTTTGTATTTTATGTAAAATTAGGGTTTTTAATTAGCAGATAATCGTCGCTGATGTGGCGTGTTTGGGTGTGTGTGTGAATAATTTGAATCGTAACTTCTTGTGGTATTCTATTCTTAATTGATTATGGTTAATGCTGTTGATTGACCAAATTAGGAAGCAAAAGCTGCAAAACCCTAACTTTTTGAATGGTGAACAGATGGATGTGTTTACTTCTGAGGTTCTGATATTGGGAATTTTGAGTTGTAATCTATCCCACCAGGTTTATTGGCTTTGGTTGTTTGGCTCTGAGTCTCTTACTTGGTGTTGCTGAGAAAAATGTTTGTTTTTGTTCTTTGTGTGGTACCCATATGAAATTTCTTTTGGTGCCTTGAAATGATGATCTTAGAATGCTATTCACACACACGCACACGCGCACACACACATACACACGATTTGGAGTTGGAGTGGATTATAATATGATTTATATAATTGTTGCATTGATGGCACCACTTTATATGATGCCAGTGGAGACTGGAGAGGAATGGAATGCTTAGATAATATGATTGGACTTGATGTCCCCACTATATACAATATATATATATAAAAAGGAGTTGATTATAATATAAAAAAAGGAGTTGAATATAATATGATTTTTACAGTTATGGCATTAATGCCCACATTTATATGATGTCAGTGGAGAGGAATGGAATGCTTACATAATATGATTTGGAGTTTATGTCCCCGGGGAGTATGAGTCTTTTATATATACATATATCATAATTTGTAGTTGATTATAATATGATTTATATAGTTATGGCATTAATGTACCCACTTTATGATGTCGGTGGAGAGGGATGGAATGCTACATAATCCATAAGGTGTCATTGAATATCTCATCTCTCGCATGAAGAGCCTATAGGAGAACTGATGATTCTTATTCTTCTTCAATATGTGCTGGTAATGATGACAAACTTACATTTAGTTCAGTTCTCATGTTTGTGTCAAGCTGATCTCACAAGTTCCGTGCTCAAGTTGCTGTCGGTGTAACTGCAACTGAAGCCTTATGCATTGATTAGGAGGCTTCAGCCCCTGTATTTTTGTTTCTCATAAGGAAACAAATGAAAAAGAAAAAAAAAGAAGAAGAAGAAGAAGAAAGAAAAATAGGGAGAAAGAAGAGAGTTCAGGCCTGTGGGGGTGATAATATTAATCCCATAGGCAAGTGTTGGCTCCTGAAAAAGGGAGAGAAAAGGTGCAGCTTTTGAGAATCAGTATTGCACTAATCTTTCAGTGCAGTAGTTTCTAGTAAAAAAGTATTGAATCTGGTGACGGTGGGGGGTTTTTCTTAGTTAAGAATCATATAAAATCCTTCTTTGTTTATCAATGTATTAAATGCACTCGTAGTTTGCGTAAGTTAATATCATGAATTCACTTCTAAATGCTCTGTCAAAGGTTAAAAACATGGTCGCTAAATCTCACTCGTATCATATTCTTATTGCTGTAACAAATCTTTAAAGAAAATCTCTACTTTCAGAGAATTTATAGAAAATACATAAGAGAAAATAATTTGTTGCATCTATTTATTTGCAAGGTGAAGAAGTTTGAATTTTGCATTGCCTCCTTCAAAATTTTACAGCAAGTGCATTATCCCCACCCCTCTCTCTCTCTCTCTCTCTTCCCACACACACCCACATATACTTTTTGTTAGTTTAAAAGGACCCTAGAACAGGAACAGGCACGAATGTTTAAGGTTACCAGCATTGTCAATCTTCATGCTCCTTCCAACAAAGCAGCATGGCTATGCAACGTCGGATAATGTACAGCTTTGTTCTCTTCTCCTTCCAAGCTATCTCCTTCGGTACTCGGGCCCTGGTTCGCCTTTGTGGTGAAGAAGTAGACAATTTCATGACCTTGACTCTCACCATAGTTTCTTCTGCAACAACCCCTTGTCCCCTTGAACCTCGTTTGTCTCAGATTGGTAGGACTGGCTTCCCTGTAGGAATCTTTATAGGAGTTACTACAGTTTGTTTCAGTTTTCTTAGAAGTCAGTAAATAATTGGTAAAAGTAGAAAAGGTCTGACAACCAACTCTACTGAGCTGCTGAAGTCAACCCAGAAGCTCTTTCTCTGCTTTCCATATGCTGTATCTAACTTCCCTGGTTCATTATCCGGACTTCCAGGTTTAGTTGTCTCATGAACAATCAAAGTAGAGTTTTGCTTCCAGGATTTATTGCTTAATTGACAAATGGAGCACATGAGCTTTTAGAACATTAAGAATGGTATGGATACAGTTACCTCCTTTTTTGAAAAATAATAATAATAATTCGAGTAATTGAATCACAATTACCTCATCAGAGATAGGTGGAGATGGCTCTGCCACTCTTTCATCTCATTTCTATGCATCATTGATTGGTTCACTAAGCATGTTGGAGGATTCAATTGTATTGAACCCTATGATACTATGATACATGTTACTAACCTATGAGCGTATCAAATGACCCTAGGAAGTCTTTTATTGTCTTATCTCTATATGTTGACACTAGACAGGACGGAAGATTTGTATTAATATGTAGCCTCATGTGAGAAGGTACGAGACTCATTCTGTTCGGGTAGGTGTCTGGACAGTCTGAATTCTACCTATTTAGACTGTCTAGGCACTTATCTGAACAGGTGAGACTTGAGTGTCATTTTACATGAGGTTGCTCCATTGCACTCCCTCCTTTTGAATTTGGTATTTAAAAAATAAAAGTTCTTAATATTGATATCATAATGTTACATTGTTTAAATTTAGAAAACTATTTTTCTTCAAGAATATAAGGATGCAAAATCTATGACAAAGGTTTTGAGAGATTGTTTCATTGATGGCCCTATACCCCCCCACCCCGGGGCTTTTTTTTTTATTTTTTATTTTTTTTATTTTAATGTCATCCAATATTTTTAAGGTATTTTACCATGTATATATTTTTGTATCAACTATCGTTTTCAAATTAAATAGTTTGAGATTTGATCAAATTATTTATCAACTTTACTAACCCTGCATCAATAGGATAAAATCTCTAGTAATTATTTTAAAAATAATTATTAAAATTGGGAATAAAAAGTTACGTACTAAAGCATAGGTTTGAAATAGATGTAAGATACAAAAAATAATTTCAAAACACTGACCATAAACTTAATTGTCATTCAGTCAAATTTAAGATTAAGCCTAAGTTTATCAAAATGAAATTTCCTAAATTATTTTTGTCTAAATTTTAAAAAATTGGGCAAAAAGTAAGAGAAACATCCCGAGAATTATCATTCGGCTCCCTAAATTTACTCTCTATTTTAGTTAAAAAAAATTACATTTCCTTATTTTAGATACCAACTTTTCCAAAGTACCCATATCCGACTCAAAAAACTAAGAATCCACTTTTATTATTCTATTTAAATATTCTTTTTTAAGCATTTCTTTATTTTTTTCTCCAATATTTAATTTTTTCACCAAACAAAAGATTTTATTCAACAAAAGAGAAATGTTTGGGGTCTTACGCTATCTTACTTTTGTTTACGTAAATTAACAATGTTGTTAAAAAATTAGAGTCCTAATACTCTCTTTAATATTTTTTATAAGAGTAATGATTGAACACCACTCAAAGATATAACTTTTCATCACCTTGCCTATGTGACAAGGTGATCTCCTACCTTAATTTATTTTTAAAAAATAAAAAAACTCAAAAAGTAGTGGGGACCACCTTGTCACATAAGCAAAGTAGTGAAAAGTTGTGTCTTTAGGTAGTGTTCAATCATTACTCTTTTTATAATATTGATCCAGGTAGACAAGAGTGATATGTGAATGAATAATGATTCAATGCCACCCAAATATACAACTTTTTACCACCTTACCTATGTGGCAAGGTGGTCCCCCAATACTTTTTGAGTTTTTTTTATTTTTTTAAAAATAAATTAAGGTAAGGGACTACCTTGCCACATAGACAATGTAGTAAAAAGTTATATATTTAAATGATAGTGAATCGTTACTCTATGTGAATAGAATGGGAGTGGGACACCGATAAATGCCGTAAGCGGAGGCAGCGGAGCTGCCCCAAGTCCTAGAATTCGGGCAGGATTCCGGTTCAAACTTACCTACAAAACCTATTAGAATATCCGTCCTCGAGAAACCCTGGCTATAAAAGCACGAGTATTTTTACCTTTTTCTAGAGGAAGGACCAGAAAAATAGCTTTCATGGTTCTTGGGTTTCCTGAACCGCCGCATGGGAGTAAGGGTTTGTCTTTAATTTCCTCTCGGTGATTTTTTTTTCCTTGGTATTTTTTTCTTTTCTTTTCATAGTGATGGTACCATGAGAGATGGCTCTGTTGATGAATTTATCAGATGCTTATATCGTTCCAATTTCTGAAGCTTTATCACAGTAAAGCTTTGCATGTGGAACTGAAGGGACAACTGAGGAGCTTTAAAAACCCATAACTGTGATACTGTGACGCTAAAATTGTTTTATGGTTTTTTTGATTATAATGAGGGATATGGATATGGTTGTCGGAAAGTTTCAATTTTTTTTTTCAATTTTAGGTAGTTTTTTTATTGTTGGTGGTGATGGGCATTGGGCAGTAAGAGCAAGGGTTCAAGATTTCATATTTTAGTTGTAGGAATGCTAAAACTTTAATTGTTGAAGATTGCTTGGGTAATTTTCCAAGTGCCTAGAACTATTTAGAGTAACCCACTTGAAGATTTGAACTGCACTCTTCAATGCATAGTGTGGCATCAATTTTTTAAATAGTGTTTTGGCTGTTGGTGGTGATGGGCAGTAAGAGTAGTTGTTCAAGATTTCTTGTTTTAGTTGTTGGAATCGCAGATATCTTGTTTTAGGAATAACCCACTTGAACATTCTTCATGACATAAACAGGCATAACACATGGTTGTTGATATGTATATGACCCTCATAAAGTGGATTTGAAAATTTTCTTTTCGTAGTCAATTTTCTTGGGGGATATGCCATCTTGGTTCAAATATATATATAATCATTCCATGCTTTCTTGTACTACTAATACAGCAATGATAATCCTGGGAGTGAATTTGAGTCTGCTAATACCTCCATTTATGAGGGAAAACTAGGACTGATGGTTGCAAAATACTTAATGAACTGCTTATTGTGACCATTGTGGCCGGTTGTGCATCTACCATTTCCAATTTAGTTGCTTTCGATGCTACTTCTAGGAACTCATAATAATGGATTCCATTAGTTCATCATTAAGCATCTTTTCTAATTATTCAGTTAGTTCTAATCGTGCTATTTTTCTAGCATAATAGTAAGTTTCCTTCTTTATCTATTTTTGAGAGGGGGAAAAAGGGTCATTCAAACTGATTATATAAGTTATGAGTAACTATCTAACATGTTCACTTCAGCAGCTTATGATTGAGTTTGTATAAGCAGCAAAATCCAACAATTCAACTATCTATGCATAACTAGTTTCCTCAGACATCCTCTTCACTGTCCTCCATGACAGGTAGCTCATTAGCTCACTAAGATCAAATATAGTATTTTCTGAAATTTTACTTCTTAATTGCCTTCCTCTTTGATCAAGAGGGCTTTGTACCATCTAATATGGTGTGAACCACCTACTTATTAATCCCTTTGGAATGTCTTGTTGAAGATATTGCGCCTTGAGTAGTTCTCATTGGCATTTGGTTTGTCAAGTTGGTTAGTAGCAGTTGCACTTCATTCATTCTCAGCAATGTAGGAATTGACAAATGCAGATTTATCTCTAGAATATTTTTTGCTACTATTGTATGGTCAGATCTAAGCCTTGCTTCTTCCTGTCGGCTTGTATTAGCCTGTGCTTTATTACAGGTTTCAGCAGTAGTATTGTTCCACGGAGTTAAGGTCCAAAATATGGAAGAAAAATGTGTTTCCACGACTCTACCACCCAGAAGATGTGTACGACCGAGATATCCGGCAACACGAAGGAAAAGAATTGAATAGAGGACTTTTACTACCATTGTTCAAATCTTTTTGACAACGCCAAAAAAACCAGAGGCTCCTGTCCTTCCATCCCTGGATAGACAGCCTATGTATCAACCACAGTAATGGAAGTGTGCTTTTGGTTATAGCTATATCTTGCAAGCATTCTTTCATGTTGTGAAGGGGAAGAAAATCTGGATTAATAGAAGCAGGGTCAATGCCCAAACACAATGATGTGATGTGGATCAGAACCAACTAAACCTACACGAAAAAAAGAGAGAGGAAAACTGCACCAAAAAGACGATGTGGAGAAGTGTGGTGAATCTGGATGTGGTGGGACTGGTATGTATCTTGGTACTGACTACTGAGGGCTGCATTAGAGTGAACTTTTCCATTGTCAATGGAGTATGTGCTGTGGGTGTGTTTGAATTTGTCAGCAGGTCGAGTTAATTTAATTTAGGGAAAAATGTAAAATTAGTTACGTGGTTACACCGATTTCCAATAAGTTTATTGGAGTATAAAAGTTTGCTGGCAGCTCACTGTGGCAAGAAAAAAAAAGGGTTAATGCATTCAACTTCTGCTATTTTTTTTTTTTTTTTGTGAAGAAACTGTCAAATGCCATGTCACCATTAATCATGTTATGATGTGTGTTTTACAATAAAAAATATAAATATAAAAAATAATAAAAATTTAAAAATCACTCTCAGTTTGTTTTTTATTTTTTTGCTATTAAAGGTGATTGAACGACCTTTATGACTCGGAGGGGTGACTGCCTTATGATTGGTTTAACTAAATCATTTTTGGCCAAAGGGGCGGTAGAATATATATATATATATTTATTTATTTTTGTCGGTGACACGAGTTAGTGCCAATAATGTCTTTTAAAATAAAATCTATAAAGAAAAAAATAGAAAAAAAAAAAAAAAAAAAGGAAGAAGAAAGAAGAAGGTGGTTTGACATGAGTAATTTTAGAAATTTTTCTTGTGTATCTCTGAAAATGATATGATTTTTCTTTTTTTTGGAACAATGCTTTGAAAATCTTCATTAAAAGGATTGATCCCAAAAATTACAATGGATTTTTAGGATCCAGGAACTCTCTGTTCCATAGTAACAATTCAAAAATACAAAAAGGAATTTGATCAAACCAAGTATCATCACAAAAAGAAACAACTGTTGTTTTAGCAAAGACAAGAGCTGATTCGTTAGAGACTCTCGCCACATGAACAAAAGAGTAGGAACTGAAGTGCAAAACTTCCTGCTTAACAAGAAATAACTGGAACATCAGGCTGCTTAGACATGGATAACTCTTCGCCCTTGAGACATCTCTTGAAATCATCCATCAATCTGACTACATATGCATAAGTCTTGTTTGGATGTTCAAAGACACTTTCAAAAATCATAGCATTTCTTCTCATAAATCCTCCTAGCAATAGTAGCAAAAAGAGCTGTTACAAACCTGTCAAAACGATTTAAAAATGTTGAAAAATGTCTAGAAAAGATGTGGTTTTAAGATTATTACTCGATTAAAATTTAATAGTGATCAATCATAAGCCTAATAATAACTTTAAAAGTCACATTATTTTTAGGAGAACACAAAATAAACTTTTAGCATTGTTCGATACTCTCTTTAGCTAAGAGTAATTTTAGAGGCTATATTTTTATTCTTTTTTTTTCCTTAAAATTGATGTAATTTTTAAAATTATCATTAAATTTGAGGTGAATCACAATTAAATTTTGGTAAGGCTAGTAAACTTAAAAAAGAAAAAAGAAAAAGAAAAAGATGATCGTAGTCTTCCCAGACTCCTACTTGGCTTGAGAGGGAGCCCACTTAGACACAAATAGTGGCAATTGCCATCATCAAACATGTCTCCCCCTGTTTCCATTCCACATTCCGCGTACTCTGATTCCAAAGATTCGATCTCCTCCTGCCAATTGCCATGTTTGGCTTTCAAGCTCGTAGTTTTTATAAACTCTGTTTGATATCCTTAGCAGCGTTTTTCTTAGTACAGATAGCCATGAATATCGCAGAATCTTTGTCATCTTGCAGTTCCAACACTACAGGCCCTGTGATTCCCACAATCCCTTTGGTCAGCTTCCTCGAACGTGTCCAAGAAACCGCTCTCCGCACCTTTGGAGCGTCACAATTTGACCCAAAACGTTACGTTGATCTCTCACTGAAGTTCGAGTTGTCCAAGACTCAGGAGGCTTTTGATAAGCTTCCAAAGTCTGGAAACGGGTCGGTATCGGTTAAGGAGTTAAATGGGTTTATAGAGGAGTACTTTGAGGGCGCAGGGGATGATATGGTGCAGGCTGAGCCAGTGGATTTTGTACCGGAGCCGGAGGGGTTCTTGCCAAATGTGAAGAGTAAGGAGGTGAGAGCCTGGGCTCTGGAGGTGCATGCTTTGTGGAAGAATTTGAGTAGGAAGGTATCTGATGAGGTCGTGAAGCGGCCAGAGTTTTCTACTTTGCTTCCTCTGCCCAAGCCTGTTATAATTCCTGGGTCACGGTTTAGAGAGGTCTATTACTGGGATTCTTATTGGGTAATTAGGTGAGTTTTCTGTTAACTTTTTGTGTTTTGCGTTTGGGTTTGATCATATATTGTAAATGTTCTCGATTAATGGTGGGGATCTTGAGTGTTTTTGCTATGTAAGGTAGAGAGTACTTGGTGATTCAGATTCTAATGCATTATGCATGGTGATTATAAAAATTTCTGCACTGGTTTGAAAAAAAAATGGTTTAATTAAATTCCTATAAAGGGTTAATAGAACTTGGTGATCCAGATTCTAATACATAGCAACTGTAGGAGTTTAATGCATTTGTTTGAAGCTCCTGTGTAATTAAGCAGCATGAATGCTAATGCTGGACCCATAGTCAGTAGGGAGCAAGAGTTGTTTTCTGTTCATTTTCTTCCTAGGGGGACTTGTTTCTTAGCTAGTGATTTATTTATTTTCCGTTTTCGATTCCATTGTTGGGTGAGAAAGGGGCTATGTGGAGCATTCCTTAATGGGATCAAGATTGATGTCTATTTTTGGTGCAGGGGCTTGCTAGCAAGTAAGATGTATGAGACTGCAAAAGGAATTGTGACTAATCTTATTCACTTCATAGAACAATATGGTCATGTTCTTAATGGTGCAAGGGCGTATTACACTAACAGAAGGTAACTTTTCTTTTATTTCTTGCTTGTGTTGTTTTATTGTATTTTATGTGCCATTGTATTCCGTATTGTTGATTCTTAATTATCTTCCTCATTTTGAATATATGGCATTTTTATTGACTTAAATTAAATATTGCGGTAATTGTCATTGGCTTGTGCTCTTTTACATGATATAAATATCATTTCCCTTTTTTCTTTCCAGTTTCCTTGTTATGTTAAACGAAAATAAAAATTATTTCTTTGTCGTTCAATTTCTTAATAGTCAACAAGCTTGATGCACGTTGAGTTTCATTTCACATAGCCCTTATTAGGTAAATAGTGGTGCAGTCAGATTGTTAATAATGAGGACTTGTTGTCTAAAAGCTTACAACGCCATATATATGCTGCAGGCTATAAGGCCATAAGCCTTATAATTTTTTTTTTTTTTTTTTTTTTATGGGTAATTGTAACTCAATTCAAAAAAAGCGCAGAGGGGCACAACCTTTATACACAGGAAGTATACAAGACATCCCCTAAATGGGACGAGAAGAGAATAAATTTAAAAAGTCTACAAAAGTAAAAGCATTCAAGCAATGATGGGGCGCTATCCAAATATACAACGTATTAAGCAAACGCTTCCTTAGCTCCACCATTGATGTCTCTATATCTTCAAAGAGCCGCGCATTTCGTTCCCGCCAAATACACCACAATAAACACAATGGAACTAACTGTCAAGCTTCTTTATCACGACCATACCCAACTGACGCGCCCCAATCTTCCTACATATCTCTTGTTGCTGTTTCCGATTCTTGTGAGGGTGGCTAATCGTCTTGATAAGATTCAAAAGGCTTTTCTTTGGGGTGGTATTGGAGATGAGGCCAAATTTCATTTAGTGAAATGGAACATGAATTGTACTCCTTTGCATTCAGGTGGGTTGGGAGTTCACAACTTCATCCAGTTTAATCAAGCTCTTCTGGGTAAATGGTTGTGGAGATATGGCAGGGAGAGAGAGGCTTTATGGCGATTGGTAATTGATGCAAAATTTGAGAGCCTAAAGGGTGGGTGGTGTTCGAAAGAGGTATCGGGTTCCTATGGAGTGGGTGTGTGGAAACATTAGGAGGGGATGAGAGAAGTTTTACAATTTTGTTCATTTTGAGGTGAGGGATGGGTCACTTATTAGTTTCTGGCATGATTGGTGGTGTGGGGATAGTTCTTTGAAGCAGTGCTTTCCAGTCCTGTTTAGTATTGCGAGGAACAAAGATGCGATGGTGGATGATAACTTGGTCGTTCATAATGGAGTTATTCAATGGAATGTTCTTTTTACGAGGCAAATCTAGGATTGGGTGATAGAGATAGTTCTTTCTTTCTTCGATCGGATTTACTCCTCTTATGTTCGATATGGAGAGGGTGACAGGTTAGTTTGGAACCCTTCTAAAAAGAGTGTTTTTGAGGTGAGCTCTTATTATGAAGTACTGATTAGAACAAATGGCTCATCTTTTCCGTCGAAACGACCACAAGATAGCTCAATAATTGGATAAAACCTCTTGATTCTTTCCACCACCATCTAGGTGACACCCTCTGCCCGTCTTCACCTTCCACTGCTAGTGGAGTAATGACCATCGGCTCAATACTCTCTAACTCCCCCTTACCATCCCTTACCTTGTCTTGAAGCAAGAGGCCTTCAGGAATATGCTCTAGCAAATTCAAAGAACATTCTAGATTAGCTTCCTCCTCAGCCACCGCCTTTAAAAGAAGACCCAATCTTCATTTTGTCTCTTGTCCCTTCCCAGAGGCATTTCTCCACTTGAGATCCCATTGAAATTGCTCCTGTTTCAATACCCACTTTGCCTTCTTCTGTGGGAAAAATCACCAGCTCAAGAGTCAAGACTGCCTTCTTCATGCCTCTGATCCACTAAATCCACACTAAACCCAAAATTACCCAATACAGCACACAACTGCGAACTAGATGCCTGAGGAGCCAACAATAAACCTCCACCATCTTCAGACAAAGCCCTAGTATCTCATTTTCCAATGACAGAAGCATATGAGCTGAACCTAGACTGACGAGAGCCATCTGATTCCAACCCAAGATTTGTGACTGCTAACTCCTCCGACTGTCTATTGGCTAACTACAAGACTTTCAGCTCTCCTTCCCCACTACACAACACCTCCTTTGACGCCGGAGAGGTGTCCTCTTCCCCAACCATCGAAGAAACAGCGTCCTTCTCCCTGCTCTGACTTGTTCCCGCATCCGGTTTGGCCTGCCCCTGCTTAACTTTCCAAACAGCCGAAGAATGATGATTTCGTAATTTCCGACGTTGATAAACCCGGCCAGAAAAGCCTGGTCTAAATGCGGACTTCGAAATGGCAGAACCCAGACCTAACGACTCCGACTATATAGCGGAAGTAGAAGCACCGGTGTCCAATGAGAAATGGGGAGTTGGAATAGGACGAAGAACCGAACCAGCCTTAGTCTTAATCATAATCTTGGGCCTCTTGATGGGAAACTGCATAGGGGCTTTACCTTTACATAGTTGGGCTGTCTCTAAAGGACCTCTGGTCGAAGAGGGGCTTGTGGGCATCATGGATTTGGGTGGAGGAAGTCTGGAGCCCAAGGAATTAGACTAGGTCTTGGGTAAAGAGTTAGGACCGGGAAACTTTGGGCCACTACCCATCAAATCATCTTCCAGCAGGTGCAAACCTTTCAGACAATTCCCAATTTCCACTTGCAACTTCTCCAACGTCTTCTTGATGCTGTGTAGATCAAGGCAATCACCGAAATGTGACTTGCGTGACGTAGAGGGCAACATATAGGGGCTAGAGCCCGCCACCCTACCCCTTAGGCTTGAAGCAGACTCTCTTTCCGACAAAGCAGAGAGAGTCGTCGGAGTTGTCATCTATAAATTATCCTTCACCGGAAAAGCCTTCACCATCTTTTCTATCTTCATCACAGCAGGTTTTGCCGTAGACAACTTTGCCGTTAAAAGCGCCTGATTACGACAGCCCTTCGCCGGAGATGTCGCCCGGGCCTAGATATCTTTCTCCGTAACAGAATATGATGCCTTATCTTCCGGCAGAGAAGCTCTCAGAACTTCAGCAAAGCTCCTCCTCATCTCGGAATGAGGCTTAGGTTGTGACACTTCCTTTACTTGTAAATGCTTCGAGTAGCTTGTACTGCCAACATGCAAATTGTTAAAAGCTAAACGAAGCTCCTCCCCGAAACGCTTCCACCCTTCACCAAATTTCCCTTTAGGCACCAAGACAGAACCTTTCCTTCTTCTACCCTCAAATTCTTTTATGGTCAAAAAGTAACCATGCCTCTTGGTGCATTGCTGCGCAAGAATCCGAGGAAAGCCCGAAACAGATTGATTCCCGAACACTCTACAATTATGAACCGTAACCAGATCATGAAAAGACTTAAGCAACCAAGTAGCCTCATCTTTGCCTATAAGAATGGACCTCGTCACTCCTTTGCGTTTTTCATGGATCCTAATGCTTGTGAAACCACCCACCACCGACAAAGCAAACTCCTTTGACTCAACTGACCACCAACCCGACGAACTCACCATTGCGAGAAAGAGAACCGATTTAAGAAAAAGTTAACCCAGTGTCTTCAGAAGTGTTTTATAATCATCCCTTATAAATTTTTTCAGGCCATTAATATAAAGTCGGAATCTTAAATTTAAACTGTTTTTGCTATCTGTTCATGATATATAAAATGAATAGTCTACAACTTGTCTTGAATTGAAAGATACGAGGATGCATATACATTTTCATTCTTTTAAATTGGGCAATAAAGCTTTCAGCATGTGTATAACACTTTGTGGCTTAATCACCTGATTCTCAAGTTTTCTTTTTTGTTTTTTTCCCTTGACATTTTGTTTTATAAATCTCACTTAAACAAATATCTTTTACATAAGTTCATCTGCATTCTAAATTTCTAATTGCTCTATTGGATTTAAACCACAAAGTTGGGGTTACCTTTGGCAGCCAGCCTCCCCTCCTGAGTTCTATGGTTTATGAGATATACAATAGGACTGGCGATATGCAATTGGTTAAAAAATCTCTCCCTGCACTGCTCAAAGAGTATCACTTTTGGAGTTCAGGTACAACAAGATATATTTTACTTAGTCTCTTGATTGCCTTTTCTTTGTTTTTTGGAGTGGAACTATGTTTAAATTTCTTTCTTAGATTTATTTTCCATGGCCTAACTTTTTTACTTTTTCCTTTTCTGCTGTCAATAGGAATACATAAGGTGACTATTCATGATGTTCATTCATCCAGTCACACTTTAAATAGGTATTATGCAATGTGGAACAAGCCAAGACCTGAATCTTCAATCATTGTGTGTCCTTCTCTCAAGCTTACATTCCTTAGCATAGGATATGTTTTATGTATAAATTGTGGAGAAGATGACAGGTGAATCTTTAACTGGTTTTTATCTCACAGGACAAGGAATCTGCTTCCAATATCTCAAGTATTTCTGCAAAACAGCAATTCTTCCGTGAAGTGGCTTCAACCGCTGAGTCTGGCTGGGATTTTAGCACAAGATGGATGAGGTAATAATTTGCTCTTGAGAATTCTAATCATCTGTACTGATACCTATTTTTTTTTTTGCTTTTTCCATATCAATGCCGATAAGTTAGAGTTCCATCTTACATTGTTGTGCTATGTATAATTTGAAGAAGTCTATGATTTTTGTTTCTTGCAAATTCACAACTTCCAAACAGTTAAAATTCAGGCCAAGTTCAAATTAGTTTGCAGCCAACTTTAATACTCTGGGTATCCTAATGACCTTACAATTGGGGGAAATTTTCTCTACTTTAATATATTGTATAATCTATTATAGAGTGAGATGCCCTTGAAGTAGTTGCTGCACATCAAATTAGTTAGTCTATTTGGGAGGTTCTGAAGGCAATGCATATAGAAAAAGGGGTTCATGGGTGAGTGCTGATTTGTGTTCATAAGCATGAATTCTAGCCAGAAATTCTTTATTGATATAAACGAATGAGGGAAGTGCTAAGGACTAATGAGCATGCAAAACGAAGTCTCATGAGCTCAGTTGAAAAGCATGGTCTTTCCAAGTCTTCTGTGATTGAAATATCAGAACTATTAGATTCCGCTGCCTAAATTTTGAAATATGCTTAGAGCTTCTCAAATTTGAGCTTTTGGATATTTACTAGTTGTTTAATGAAGTGGTAAGGGTTTAGCTTTCTTCTCACAGGAATCCCTTGGATTTCACAACATTGGCTACAACATCAGTTTTACCTGTTGATTTAAATGCATTTATACTCAAGGTATGTCTCATAACACTTTTAAATAGAATCCTTGAAATCAGTAACCCGTTAACATTACTAGAGTTCTGGTACTTTTTGGTTCAGATGGAACTAGACATTTCCTTCTTTGCAAAAATTACTGGAGATTATAGCACTTCTGAGAGCTTCTTGAAAGCTTCTCAAGCCAGACAGAAGGCAATGGAATCTGTTTTCTGGAATGCAAAGATGGGACAATGGCTTGATTACTGGCTCAATGATAGTACATGTGAGGTGGAGTCTCGATACAAATGTTTGTGGTGTCTGAAGTTAGTAATTCTTCTGCAGTTCTCCTGATTCTTCATTTTCATACTTTTAGGGAACTCAAACTTGGAAAGCTTGCAACCAGAATCAGAATGTGTTCGCTTCAAATTTTATTCCTTTGTGGATTGAGTCATTCTACTCAGGTTTGTTACTCTTAATGTCCAACAGGATTAGGTTTACAAATAGGCCAAATGGTGTGATTGGCTGTTCAAGCATAGCTAATCAGTCTTGGGTTGAGGACCTGGTTGAACTTTTATGATGCAAGCTTGAGCTCTATACAAACTCAGTTGTCCCAGTCCAAATGGGCTCATGTTGATAAGTTGAATCTTCTTTTTGGAGCTAAGTTTGCTCGTATCTTGGTCTAATTAAGGGGGCTATTTATAAGTCTTGAACTCCTGAAAAGTTCAAGAAGGTTATATTTGAAAGTGAGATAATGTCCCACCAAATAAAAGCGCTACAACATTTAGATTTCCAGTCACGGTTCTGATCTCCTACTTCTACGGCCTCAATTAGTGACTTTAACAAACCACGAACATGGACATCATATTTTGCTCTAAGTTAATATTGGTATGTGAATTTATATAAGTGTGTCAGGTTCTTGCAAGTTGTTTAAAGTTGTTCTGCTATTAGCAGAATAGCACAGACCTCTTTGGTTCACCATAATTTAGTCACAACTGAGTTCAGCTTAGCTCTCTCTTGCTCCTCTGATAGCTAAAATTATAACTTTAGCTCGGGTCAGATTGCTTAGGCTAGTGAATGTGCAAAGCTGGAGCTGTTCATGAGTAGCTTGGTTTTTCTGAAACATATGCAATTGACTGACAGATAATAATAAGAATGGCAACATTGTTTTTCTGTTAGAAATTCCAAAGCCTATCCCAATTTGTGTTGAGTTGTTTATTAGGTTACTAGCATTGATCCCTAAGTAATAGTACAGATGTAACTGCAATCAAGGACAGGAAACGGGTGCACTCTTTCCACAATTCCTTCAGTAATAATACTTCCTGGGAATGAGGTTATGTTGGCCTGAGTTGCTGATATAGATAAGCCATCATGGAAGGATAATTTGAACCCCCTGCTGAGAATTATTCTGAAGTGTTCACCCAATGTATTTCTTGGGTATAAATAAATGAAATATATAGCTTCATTTCAAACTTTGAATGCAGATTACTTTTGCAACATATACTTGTACTATTTTGTGTTGCACGTTGATGAATACTAGGAATGCTTGTGTTTTTTTACATATATGAAGATCCTTCTCTGATGGAGAAAGTCTTGAGAAGCTTCCAAAGTTCTGGCCTTCTTGGTGCTTTTGGGATTGCAACTTCTTTGAGAAATTCAGGAGAACAATGGTTAGTAACCAGTTTAAAATTAATCTTCACTGTTTGCATATTACAATACCCTTTTCTTTCATTTAGTAGTCCATGACCTTATACAACTTGTACAATAGGGACTTTCCAAATGGTTGGGCCCCGCTTCAACACATGATAGTTGAAGGTCTAGCTAGATCTGGATCAAAAGAAGCAAGTTCATTGGCCGAAGACATTGCTGTGAGGTGGATCAGAACCAACTATGCTGCCTATAAGAAAACAGGCACAATGCATGAAAAATATGATGTGTCAAAGTGTGGAGAATTTGGAGGTGGAGGTAAATATGTACCCCAGGTATTCATTAAACTTTTCTGGAAAGCATGTTTGATCGAAATGGATTGTTTGCTACTATGAACATTCCTGTTACAAAAGAAATGGTCTGTTTATTTTCTTCCTCCTGATCTAAATGTTTTTCATTTTGGATATGTTGCATTGCAGACTGGTTTTGGCTGGTCAAATGGAGTTGTTTTGGCTTTTTTGGAAGAGTTTGGATGGCCTCAAGACCGAACAATACATTGCTAATTAAGCTGGATATGAATGGTATGTAAGGCTATATTTTAGTTGACCGTCGATTGTTGTTGACCAGTGTGTGGGTCAGTGGAGGATTATGTGCGGTGGGTGTATTTGAATTTGTCAGCAGGTTGAGTTAAATTAGTCAAAAAGCTTCATCTCTTTTTATCATTTCCATGGGCTTTACTCATAATGAAAACCACTTAAATTCCACCTTTGCTTGAGGACTTTTTTGAGCCTCTCCCGGCTTGTTTCTTATCATCTTCAATAGTTGTATGGACACATCAGGAAAATATATATATATATATATATATATATATATATATATATTTGGAATGTTGTTATGATAATAAAGTGAGGGATTAGCATGTCATAGTATCTACTTTTGTTGCGAAGTCAATGCTGCATTAGGAGTACTAATAAGTTAGTATCTATTCCTACATTTTATTATATGTCAGTGTTGCAGTTGGATTACATATGGTAGTCTTGTAGTTGATTACATATTATATGGTTGTCGTACAATTGAGATGATGTGGCAGTAAAAATCAATCCTTAATATATATATACATATTTTATAAAGTGCTGATCCAATGGCTGATTTTTACTGTTACATTATCAAGTTGTATGACAATCGTACAACAGTCTACTAAATAGTAATATTCATGTTTGATTGATACGGATCGCTTGCTACTATGAACATTCATGTTACATAAGAAATGGTCTATCTGTTGCATTTGCAAACTGGTTTTGGCTTTTTTTGGAGGAGTTTGGATGGCCTCAAGACCATATACTTTTTTTGGAGGAGTTTGCAGACTGGTTTTGGCTGGTCAAATGGGGTTGTTTTAGCTTTTTTGGAGGAGTTTGGATGGCCTCAAGACCGAACAATACATTGCTAATTAAGCTGGATATGAATGGTTTGAAGGCTACATTTCAGTAGACTGTCGATTGTTGTTGACCAGTGTGTAGGTCAGTGGAGGATTATGTGCGGTGGGTGTATTTGAATTTGTCAGCAGGTTGAGTTAAATTAGTCAAAAAGCTTTATTCCTTTTTATCATTTCCATGTGCTTGAGGACTTTTTGAGCCCCTCTCTCTCGCGGCTAGTTTCTAATCTTCAATAATTGTACGGACACATCAGGAAAAAAGTAAAACAATGGGATGTTATGATAATAATGTGGGTTTTGTTGTGAAATGAGTGTTGCATTAGGAGTACTAATAAGTTAGTATCTATCTTTACATTTTATTATATGTTAGTGTTGTAGTCGGATTACATATGGTACTCATGTAGTTGATTACATATTGTAATCTTGTATTTTGTTTTATCTTTATTATTAGTGTCGGTGTGGTATTAGAATTAAATGTTAGAATCAGTTGGGTTGTAGCACTGCGGTGCATTTATATGTATGTAAGGGGTGAAACTCTAAGTCGTATAGGAGTTTATCTTCTAGCCGAGTGTGAGTTATTTCCAAGTAGGTGTCATTAAAGAGTTCTACTTAAAGTCTAAATTTTGCATTCCTTCTATTTAAACGATATTATTGAATGAACAAAGAATCAAAAAAATTTATCTCAAACATGTCTAAGTTTTTTTAAAATCTAAAAGGTCTAGGTTTTCTCAGAATTTAAAGTATAAGTTTTTTCAGAATCTAAGATTTAGTTTCTTTCAAAATCTAATAATTTATAAATTTTTATGTCAATTCATAAATAACCAATAGAAAAATAAGACTTTTTGTGATACCTAAACCTTAGAATAAATGGTTTTCATGACGTGTAATGGAAGCTTCTAGCCACACTTTGACGTTTGACCATTTAATAGAATAAAATGTCTTTTAATATGTGATATGATGGAAGCTTTTTATGATGCTTAAACGATTCGATAGGAATAATTTCATGGCATTGCTTTGAAGAAAAAAAGAATAGCTTCATGACGTAACCTTATGACGTGTGATAAAAGGTTTTTGTCGCACAAACCACATAATAATGAGAACATTTTCTATATAAGATAACAAGATAAAATTAAAAGGATAATTCTTTATGTAAAATCAAAATCAAAATTTTTGTTATCCATCTTTTATTTTTTTTGTTCTCAAAACACAAAAGACTCATAAAAACATATATTTTTTTTTAATGTGATATTTATGTGATAAGTTAAATGATTTCTTATAAACATAACTAATAGATAAGAATATCTTCTCTAAAATTCCTTATATATTTTACAAAGTAAATTTCCTCAAATTATAAGAATTTTTGTTTAAATTAAATGGTTAAGATTTTGTGTTAAGACCTTCTGTTATTAGATTGTCTAAATAACAAGTGATTCTCATCCTAAAACCATATCCAAATTTATTAGCTCTTCTAGCTAAATATTTATTAATTCATTATCTATCGTATATATTTTTGATTTAAAAATTGATAAATACTTATTTACTTTGATAAAATGCCAACTATATAATTTAAAAATAATTATTAGAATTTAAAAAGACTTGCATACAATTTAAAAATAATCAAGATGCCTTCCTTTGAAAAGTGAACCATTGGTCCTTAAACTGTAAGCAATCTGGCAAACGCACGCATTGTCAGTCCAAATTACCGGCTTTCCTACTTTGTCGTTGTCCTTGTCCTCTTGATCAATTATGTATATAATGTCTATTTTCACGTACTCTGATCCCAAAGAGTCGCTCTTCTCAGTCTTCTCCAACTATGATGGGCTTTCAAGCTCTTAGCTTTCGGAAACTATGTTTGATATCTTTTGCAGCGTTTTTCTTGGCACCGACAACCATGAATGTCGCAGAATCTTTGTCATCTTGCAGTTCCAACAGTACAGGCCCTGTGATTCCCACAACCCCTTTGGTCAGCTTCCTCGAACGTGTCCAAGAAACCGCTCTCAGCACCTTTGGACCGTCACAATTTGACCCAAAACTTTACGTTGATCTGTCGCTGAAGTTTGAGTTGTCCAAGACTCAGGAGGCTTTCGATAAGCTTCCAAAGTCTGGAAACGGGTCGGTATCGGTTAAGGAGTTAAATGGGTTTGTAGAGGAGTACTTTACGGGTGCAGGGGATGATATGGTGCACGCTGAGCCAGTGGATTTTGTGCCGGCGCCGGAGGGTTTCTTGCCAAAGGTGAAGAGTAAGGAGGTGAGAGCCTGGGCTCTGGAGGTGCATGCTCTGTGGAAGAATTTGAGTAGGAAAGTCTCTGATGAGGTCGTGAAGCGGCCAGAGTTTCATACTTTGCTTCCTCTGCCCAAGCCTGTCATAATTCCTGGGTCACGGTTTAGAGAGGTCTATTACTGGGATTCTTATTGGGTAATTAGGTGAGTTTTCTGTTACTTTTGTATTTTGCTTTTGGGTTCGATCATATATTGCATATGTTCTTGATTAATGGTGGGGGGTCTTGGGTTTTTGCTAAGTAATGTAGAAAGTACTTTGGTGATTCAGATTCTAATGCATGGTAATTATAAAAGTTTCTGCACTTGTTTGAAAAAAAGAAGGTTCAATTGAATTCCTATACAGGGTTTATAGTATCTGGGTCAGATTCTAATGCATAGCAATTGTAGGAGTTTAATGCATTTGTTTGAAGCTCATGTGTAATTAAGCTGCTTGAAGTGCTATTGCTGGTCCCATAGTCAGTTGGAAGCAAGAATTGTTGTCTTTTCTTTTTCTTTGGGGAGGGGGGAGTGAGATTCAGTCCAATTTAGAAACTATTTTATCTTTTTTTCTTTAGCCGGTTATTTTTTCGTTTTCGTTTCAATTGTTGCGTTGGAAATGGGCTATGTGGAGCATCCCTTAATGGGATCAAGATTGATGTCTATTTTTGATGCAGGGGATTGCTAGCAAGTAACATGTATGAGACTGCAAAAGGAATTGTGACTAATCTTATTCACTTGTTAGAAAACTATGGTCATGTTCTTAACGGTGCAAGGGCTTATTACACTAACAGAAGGTAATTGTTCTTTCATTTTTTGTTTTTGTTGTTTAATTGTATTTTGTGTGCTGCTGGATTCCACATTGCTGATTCTTAATTATCCCCATCCTTCTGAAAATATGGCATTTTTATTGACTTTTATAAATGTGTTGGTGATTGTCATTGGCTTGTGCTCTTTTACATGATTTAAGAATCATTTCCCTTTTCTTCTGGAGTACGATATGTTAAAAGAAAAAAAAAACTATTTCTTAGTTATTCAATTTCTTAATAGGCAACAAGCTTGATGCACTGTGAGTTTCATTTTACATAGTAATTATTAGGTCAATAGTGGTGCAGTCAGATTGTTAATAATGAGGACTTGATGTCTAAAAGCTTACAACGCCATATATATGCTGCAGGATATAAGGTCGTAAGCCTTATAAATTTTTGCAGGCCATTAATATAAAGTCAGAATCTTAAATTTAAACTGTTTTTGCTATCTGTTCATGATAAATAAAATGAATAGTCTACTACTTGTCTTGAAATGAAAGATACGCGGATGCATATACATTCTTTTAAATTGGTCATTAAAGCTTTCAGCATGTGTATAATACATTGTGGCTTAATCATCTGATGCTCAAGTTTTCTTTTTTTTTTATTTTTCTCTCTCGACATTATGTTGTATAAATCTCACTTATGCAAATTTCTTTTAAGTAAGTTCATCTGCATTCTAATTGCTCTATTGGAGTTAAACCAGAAACTTGGGGTTTTCTTTCGCAGCCAGCCTCCTCTCCTAAGTTCTATGGTTTATGAGATATACAATAGGACTGGCGATATGCAATTGGTTAAAAAATCTCTCCCTGCACTGCTCAAAGAGTATCAATTCTGGAGTTCAGGTACGTTAAAATATATTTTACTTAGATATTCTCTTGTTTGTGTTTGCTTTGTTGCTCGGATTGAAATTATGTTTAAATTTCTTTCTTAGCTTTATTTTCCATGGCCTAAACTTTTTAACTTCTTCTTTTCTGCTGTCAATAGGAATACATAAGGTGACTATTCATGATGTTCGTTCTTGCAGTCACACTTTAAATCGGTATTATGCAAAGTGGAACAAGCCAAGGCCTGAATCTTCAACCATTGTGTGTCCTTCTCTCCAACTTAAATGCCTTAGCATAAGATATGTTGTATGTATAAATTGTGGAGAGCATGGGAGGAGTAATCTTTTAGTGGCTCTTATCTCACAGGACAAGGAATCTGCTTCCAATATCTCAAGTATTTCTGCAAAACAGCATTTCTATCGTGAAGTGGCTTCAGCTGCTGAATCTGGCTGGGACTTCAGCACAAGGTGGATGAGGTAATAATTTCCTCTTGAGAATTAGTATGTCTTAGACTCCTCTGTTCAGATAACTATAGTTTTTTCCATATCAATGCTGATAAGTTAAAGTTAAATCTTACATTGTTGTGCTGTCCATAATTTGAAGAAGTATATGAAATTTGTTTGTTGCAAAATTCGCAACTTCCAAACATTTGAAATTCAGGCCAATTACAATTTAGTTTGCAGCCAAAAATTTAATATTCTGGGTATCCTAATGACCTTCCAATAGGGGGAATTTTCTCTATTTTAATATATTGTATAAGCTATTGTAGAGTGGGATACCCTTCAAGTAGTTGCCTCATGTTACGTGCCTACGTAACGTGGGATGAAAAAGTATTAAAAATGATAGATTTTGGTAGGATAATTCAAGAAATCCTAGGCATTCATAATTAAGGGTAATTCGAAGAACACTAAACCTTCCAAAACAACTACTAGAGTTGAATAATAAACTTCTTTGATTGCTTTGTTCCTCAAGCCCCAGGCTTTTATAGCCTTACAAGACTTCAGCTATTATAATTAAACAATTGAGGCACAAATAAAACTCCTACTACTAAGTGAACTATTACTACTAAAAGAGATAACAAGCTACCTCTCTGTTTATGCTACTGGAAGTCTAGGAAATAGAACCTACAACTAGAATTCTAATGAAAGTAGCTAGAAATAGAAACCATAAACGTAATGAAACTAGAAGACATCTTGCTGCTTGTTTATTCTGAGGACTATGGAAAGAGTCCTCATCCCTTTGCACTCCATTAGACCCGTAACACCTCACATCAAATTAGTTAGTCTATTTGGGAGGTTCTGAAAGCAATGGATTAAAAAAAAAAGGGTTTATGGGTGTGTGCTAATTTGTGTTTATAAGCATGGTCTTTCCAAGTCTTATGTGATTGAAATATCAGAACTATTAGGTCTCACTGCCCAAATTTCGAAATATGGTTATAGGTTCTCAAATTTGGGTTTTTGGATATTTACAAATTGTTTAATGAAGTAGTGAGGGTTTAGCTTTCTTCTCACAGGAATCCCTTGGATTTCACAACAATGGCTACGACATCTGTTTTACCTGTTGATTTAAATGCATATATACTCAAGGTATTCCTCAGAACACTTTTAAATAGAATCCTTGAAATTAGTTACCTGTTAACATTACTAGAGTTGTGGTACTTCTTGATTCAGATGGAACTAGACATTGCCCACTTGGCAAAAGTTGCTGGAGATTATAGTACTGCAGAGAGCTTCTTGAACGCTTCTCGAGCCAGACGGAAGGCAATAAAATCTGTTTTCTGGAATGCAAAGATGGGACAATGGCTTGATTACTGGTTCAATGATAGTACATGTGAGGTAGAGTCTCGATACTAAAGTTTGTGATGTCTGAAGTTACTAATTCTTCAGCACTTCTCCTGATTCTTCGTTTTGATACTTTTAGGAACCTCAAACTTGGGAAGTTTGCAACCAGAATCAGAATGTATTTGCTTCAAACTTTGTTCCTTTGTGGGTTGAGTCATTCTACTCAGGTTTGTTACTCTTAATGCCCAACAGGAATGGGTTTACAAATGTGCTAAATGGTATGATTGGCTGTTCAAGCATGGCTAATCAGGCTTGGGTTGGGGACCAGGTTGAACTTTATGATGCAAGCTTGAGCTCCATACAAGCTCAGCTGTCCCAGTCCAAATGGGGCTCATGTTGATAAACTGAATCTTCTTTTTGGAGCTAAGTTTGTTCGTATCTTGGTCTAAATAAATATGAGCCCATTGATAAGTCTAGAACTCTTGATAAGTTGAAGAAGGTTTTATTTGAAAGTGAGATAGAGTCCAACCAAACATAAGCGCTTTACAAATCATTTAGATTTCAAGTCATAGTTCTGACCTCTTACTTCTGTGGCCTCAATCAGTGACTTGAGCAAACCATGGATGTGGACAATGTATTTTGCTCTAAGTTAATATTGGTATGTGAATTTATAAGCATGGATTGTTCTGTTATTAGCTGAATGGCACAGACCTCTTTGGTTCACCATATTTTAGTCACAACTGAGTTGTCTCTTGCTCCTCTGATAGCTAAAATTAGAACTTTTAACTCAGGTCAGATTGCTTAGGCTAGTGAATGTGCATAGCTGGAGCTGTTCATGAGCTTGGTTTTTCTGAACCATATACATAACTGACAGATGATAATGTGAAGGACAACATTGTTTTTTGTTAGAAATTCCAGAGCCTATCCCATTTTGTGTTGACTTGTTTAATAGGTTACTAGCATTGATCCCCAAGTAAGGGTACAGATGTAACTGCAATCAATGACAGGAAGCAGGTGCACTCTTTCCACAATTCCTGTAGAAATAATACTTCCTGGGAATGAGGTTATGTTGGTTTGAACTGCTGAGATAGACAAGGTTTGAGCCCAAAGTGAGGGGAAGTGTTAAAGTATTAATAAAATAATTAAATTATCCCTTCCTATAAGCTTAAGTTTTTGGAATAAGTGATAATTTAATATGATATTAGAGCAGAGATCTTGAATTCGACCCTTATCTCAGTCATTTATCTCCCATTTCAATCAAATATTTCACATGTTGGACCCTATCTATTAAAAAGAGAGTTTGAACCCACACGCGAGAGGGAGTGTTAAAGTATTAATTAAATAATTAAATTTACCCAACCTATAAACTTAAGCTTTTGAAATAAGTGGTGATTTAACACAGGGCACCATGAAAGAATAATTTTATCCCCTTGCTGAGAATTATTATGAAGTGTTCATCGAGTGTATTTCCTGGATATAAATAAATGAAATATATTGCTTCATTTCAAACTTTGAATGCACATTACTTTTGCGACATTTACTTGTACCATTTTTTGTTGCACATTGATGAATACTAAGAATGCTTGTGTGGTTTACATAGATGAAGATCCTTCTCTGGTGGAGAAAGTCTTGAGAGGCTTCCAAAGTTCTGGCCTGCTTGGTGCTTTTGGGATTGCAACTTCTTTGAAAAACTCAGGACAACAATGGTTAGTACTGGTTTAATTCATCGTCGCTGGATCTTTATGTGGGAAAAGATTTAGATTCATTGCAAATCAAAGAGCGAAAGGGGGGGGAGGTTTGTCTAAAGGGGAGGAGGAAACATTTGCATATTACAATACCTTTTTGTCTTTAATTTAGTAGCCCATGACCTTATTCAACTTGTACAATAGGGACTTTCCAAATGGTTGGGCCCCACT
Source organism: Alnus glutinosa (assembly GCF_958979055.1). Taxonomy (NCBI): domain Eukaryota; kingdom Viridiplantae; phylum Streptophyta; class Magnoliopsida; order Fagales; family Betulaceae; genus Alnus; species Alnus glutinosa. The sequence goes on along the minus strand of NC_084898.1, from coordinate 1,092,490 downwards.
TCAACACATGATAGTTGAAGGTCTAGCTAGATCTGGATCAAAAGAAGCAAGGTCATTGGCCGAAGACATTGCTGTGAGGTGGATCAGAACCAACTATGCTGCCTATAAGAAAACAGGCACAATGCATGAAAAACATGATGTGACCAAGTGTGGAGAATTTGGAGGTGGTGGAGAATACGTACCCCAGGTATTCGTTAAACTTTTTTGGAAAGAATGTTTGACGAGTAATGCTATTTAGTAGAATGTTATATGACTGTCATACAATTGAGATAATGTGGCAATGAAAATCAACCCTTAATATATAAATTTTTTATAAAGTGTTGATCCAATGACTGATTTTCACTATTACATTATCAAGTTGTATGACAATCATACAACAGCCTACAAAATAGTAATATTCATGTTTGATTGACACGGATTGCTTGCTATTATGAACGTTCATGTTACATAAGAAATGGTCTATCTGTTGCATTGCAGACTGGTTTTGGCTGGTCAAATGGAGTTGTTTTGGCTTTTCTGGAGGAGTTTGGATGGCCTCAAGACCGAACAATACATTGCTAGTGATCTCGGAGTTTGCAAGCATAGACATATTGCTATTTGCCTCACTAGCACATTTTTAATAACAAGGCTTTTCCTTGCAGGAAGCTAGCCAGTAAATAAAAGCATGGCAATGAATTACAGTGATTTTATTTCATAATCTTGAATTCAAGACATATATGCTAATGAGGAGACTGAATCAAAATTCTCAAAACTTATTCATGAATTCCATATTCCACCCACTACCAGTGGAAAAATTCAAAATTCATGACTTCCAATTTATTCAAATAAAGGGCATCCTACCTTTTCCATATCTCAATTTCCAAAACCATAGAGTAATGCTAGACCTATAACCCTTTTACAACTCTCCCCTTTTGTTCGAACGAGACAATGCGACTTGGCATTGTCACGTAAGGCACTCGAAAAAATTTACCAAATGAAATGAGAGAGTTGTAAAAGGGTTGTACGTCTAGCATTACTCAAAACCAAATAGTCAACTTCCTTATCTCATTAGCTCAACAACTTTCCCCTTAAAAAGTTTCCATAGGCCCCAAAAATTAACTGTTGCAGCCTAATCCACAACCATATCCGCTTTCATTTGTAGGTGGAGTTTTTAAAATTTTGATCAATGTTGTAAATAATCTAAAGTTCAAGATGAGGAACATCTTCTTTGATTTAGAATGAACTGAAATGCAGCTAGATTTTGAAATTTTCTCTTTTGCTCTGTTTTTCATCCTTATGCAAGGAGCATTCAATTCTGGATAAAACTCTAATGGTAAAAAACATATCAAGTTATATCCTTGGTTGCTTTAAATTCAGTTCTTGGATTTGTGATCCTACTTCATACACTCAAAAAGTTTTTGCTTAGAGCATTCATTTCCTCTTTTTTTTAAAAAAAAATAAAAAATAAAAAATAAATTAATTATTTAATTTTTTTAAAAGTAGCTGAGAGACTCTTTAAATTAATTGGTATGGAAAATGGTTGGATACTAGTTTATGTATGTTGAAACTCTAAATTTTTGTTCTCAAAACAAAAATATTAACAAACAATTCATATCTACCTAATTTTTATCACTAGTGAAAGGTTAGTCAGATTGTACTATCTTTATTATTAGAGAGGCACCAGATCGATGATAGGCCCCTCTTAACGTGAAAATGTGGTAGTTCTCGTATTGCAAATTAGGACTGTCAATTTTTGACATATGCGCTAATTTTCGACAAAATTAGCAGGTTAAGGTTGAGTGATCTGACTATTTTAATTAAATGGATCGGGTTATGATTGACCTATATAGTCTTGTACCCCCATACTTCGACACAATCCGACCCAACGCGCAAACACGAATTACCACCCTACTACGAATGAGCTGCCTATGAGCTTCAACCCATATATGAGCTTCATTTCTGTTCTAAAAGATAGGTGTATGACTTTATTTTTGAGATCTCAATTCTACCTACTTTGTTGCTCCAGTTTCACCAATTCAACTTCACATCCTCGGTTCCTCATTCCCATAAAAACCACATCATTTCGAAAACGTTCTACAAATCTTCCCACATCAACTTTGCCTTCAAAAACTCAACTTTACCCTACAAAATTCTGTCATATAAACAAGCCCCTAAACTAAGAGTTGCTCACCTTATGTTTTACTGTTTTCAAGATGAATGGGTACATGTTTTTCGTTTATTCAGTACCAACCCCAGTCCATGACATTAATGCCCTAATGCAATTTGCTGCTTTTAGAGTGCGTTTGGCAATTGGTACTGCAATTTCAAAGATTAAAAGTGTGATTTTAAATTAAATCACAAAAAATATATCGCTTGGGCGTGCTTTTTAAAATAATTGTGATTGGAAAATGTAAAAGGAAAAAAAAAGAAAAAAGAAGAGTTTTACCAAATATATGCTTAACTGCGTTATTTAAAAATCGCATTTTCAAAAATCATTATTTTTAAATCGTAAACCTGAATGGATCTTTAACCCTATAAAGATGAACTAGGAAACGATATTATACATCTCTTTTCTAAATCAACAAAACAATACTAGTCTTACAGTGAATATTTATAAACTTTAGGAAAGAAGGCGAATAGGTTAATTATATTTTGCTAGTACATTACAAAAGATTTCTATAAATTGGAGTATGTGAAGATAAAGTAAGTCTATTAATCAAATCAAAACGAATTACAATTGATTACAATCAAAAGTAAATTCTATAAGAAATATAAACCTAATTAATATGGAATATTAATTCTAATTTGTATCGGTGGCATGTTGGTTTATGTTGCTTTATTTTGCAAATTGTTTCCTTTATTTGGCTGTATTTTACAGGACTCACAGAGAAATTCCAGAAGCACTCCAAATCAATTATAGTTACACTTTGCCTAGACTACAAATCAACTATAGTTACACTTTGACTAGACTACTAATCCAAATTAGAGTAATGCTCTTCATCATCTTCCTATAGTTACACTTCCACTAGACTTTAAAAAAAAAAAAAAACTTTTTAATAAACAAATTAAAAAAATAAAAAATCACTGAAAATTATAAAAAAGAAAAGAAAAGAAAAGAAAAAAAAGCCCCTTTTTTATATTTTATTTTTAATTTTGTTGTTTTTATTTTTATAGATTTATTTTACGCAGATCTCGTAACTCGCCATTGAACTAGAAAAAAAAAAAAAAGCCGGATCTAGCTTCTTATTCTTGCCAATCATTACTGACTCGTAAGAATTAATTAGTGGTAAGAATTTAGAGGATGAGCCCAATCTTGTCAAACTATAAGTTTGAGGATAATTTCTGATGCCAGCCTTCTTTATTCATTGAATACGTTATAGAAAAGTTACAAGACTTATATTTGAACTAAAACTATGACTTCTATTCAGCTACGAATAGCTCCTACATGTCTTCATTGGCTTGGAGTGAAACAAGAACTTGTAAATAAAAGATAAGCCATATCCGGCTAATATGGCATGATAGGAAAGTAAATCTACTGCTACTAGTAATTATCATAGCGTAATGAACTTGGCATTTCTTTTGATATTGGTGGAAAGATAATATCTTTGATGGCCCTATACAACGTACCTATTAAGGTATTTTGAGATTCCACATCCGCTTGAAAGTGTGGCTAAGTTGGATCCACACTTCTTAAGCTATATAATCTTGATATTTGTAAAGGAATACTGCATGAACACATTGTTCCATAATGAAAGTAACGGAGGACGGTGGTTCGAGTGAGAGTAGAGGCGGGGGTGGGGGCAAGGGTGAAGGTGGTGAGGAGGATGGGGGTAAGGGTGAAGGTGGTGAGGCTGGTGCAGAGGATGCTATGCTCATGACGTCTGGTGGTTGGTCCATCGCAGCTAAAGAATATTAAAGATAATATTGAAGCAAGGGAGACGGTGAGAAGCCTATTTATAGCTGCAAGGAGGAGTGGATAAGATATGGTGCCAGATAGGGTTTGCTTCCTCTGCCCAAGCCTGTCATAATACTACTAATGCAACTATACTTACACCGATTTCCAAATCATAGAATCCTAATCCAATTATATATATAGCAGATAGACAATGATCTTCAATCGTCATCATCTCCCTATAGTTACACACAAAAGTTAGGGTTTTAGAAAGACTTACCCAAAGTTCACCAAACTAATACCCAAGGTTTGGGTAGCCTCAAGAAAATTTCAAATAGCCAAACACCTAAAGAAAACACTCAATTAAACTCACATTTACAAGATTTAATCAAAAGTCTCAAATATATGAATTTGGTGTTTTACCTCAAAATGATCGGTAACAACGTAGATCCACACCCGTAGATTACGTTCCCAAAATTGGATTTGAGATTGGACTCATAGAACTTCCTATATCACGATTTTTCACTAAGAAACCTCCCCCCTTTTTCTTTTTCTTTCTTCACGGTCTAATAGAAAGAAAAGAGGCAGTGAGGTGCTTTTTTCTTTTTATTTTTAAGTGAGGCGCGCCTCACTAGTTGTTGTGCCCCACACTTTTATATATATATATATATATATATAAAAGAAAAAGAAAAAGAGGCAGTCGTGCTGCCTCTTTAACTGAAGGGGCGTACGACCCTTCATTCTCCCTTCTATTTTTTTTCTTCTTTTTTTCTTTTTTTATATATTTCTTCCTTTGTTTTCTTATTTCATTTCATTTCTATTTTATTTTATTTTCTATGTTCTTTGGACTTACAAATGTCACTTATATTTTCTTTTCATGGCTATCATTTACAAGTCCATAAGATAAAATAAAACACTTTATTTTATTTTATCACACTTAATAGACTTATTTTTATTTAATCCTAATAAACTCATTAAATATTTTTTTGGACATTACACTTCATAAACCGGATGCAACAACAAACCAACTCAATCTAATTATAACATTACACTTTATTTTATCATATTGAACTGAGATCTCAGGTCAATCTCTTCACAAAAATAAAATAAAATAAAATAAGGGGATCTCAGCTCAATCTAATAAAACATAGGGATCTCAGCTCAATCTAATTGTAATCAGATATAATTAGATTGAGCCGGTTCGTTGTTGCATCCGGTTTAGGAAGGTTTTCCTCCAGTTTTGTTCCTCTGTTTCATCCGGAATAAAATGCTGACTTTAGTAAGACAATCTCTAAATATCATTTGTATTGTAATCCACTAACGAACTTTATTAGATTGGTGGACGAAAAACAGGTTCAGAGAGTAATTTGTAATTCTGATTTACCACAATGACCCTCTATTAATTTTTTGTACCACAGGGAGTGATTCGTAATTGAGGTCAACCTAGAGACCAGTGGTACAATTATCTCATTTATATATACCAAAACGAAGGGCGTTAATTTATGGGTTTCAGATTAAGTGTATGTGTATCTTTCTAGTGGTTTGAGGTTGGAACCGAATGGGCTTTCCATTTCAGCTGAGTGGTTGACCAAATGGTGGTTTATCGGGATTTGGGGTTTCTTTCCCCAATTTGTTTTCTAATATGTACAGGATTTTGTGGTAAACGGTTACTTGAGTATTGATGAGAGTTGGATTGTGGCTTGGTTTTGAGTATTTGATTTGTGATAGTAGTGGTAACGAATTGTTCTTCTTAGTTTTTCATTGTCGAAAAAAAAAAAAAATTGTTATGACTCATTGAAAAAAAAAAATACATTACACTTTATTTTATCATATTGAACTGAGATTTCAGGTCAATCTCTTCACAAAAATAAAATAAAATAAAATAAAGGGATCTCAGCTCAATCTAATTGTAATCAGATATAATTAGATTGAGCCGGTTCGTTGTTGCATCCGGTTTAGGAAGGTTTTCCTCCAGCTTTGTTCCTCTGTTTCATCCAGAATAAAAGGCTGACTTTAGCTTCTCAGTCAAGTTTTGTATTGGAGACAGGAGTTGACAGCTGTAGTTAAGTGTGAGAATGCGAGCCGAGTCATTGTTGCATACGGTTTAGGAAGGTTTTCTGTTGGTTTTGTTCCTCTGTTTCATTCGGAATAAACGGAAAACGGAAGAGAGACAAAGATACTATTTTTGTTTTTAGTATTAAGCAAGATAACATTTACGAGGCAAATTGAAAACAACACAAGCAAAAGTAAAATCAGAAAACCACGTGTACTAAAAAAAAAAATTGATTAACCATATAAGAATTTGTATATGATGAAAATTCGGCCAATTTGTTTCCAATAGGCTAATTTGGTAACTGTACAAATTCAGCCCATATGAAACATAGGAACTAAATCGGCGGAAAGGCTTCCTAAACCAGATGCAAAAATGAACCGGCTCGCATTCTCACACTGTCATTGAGAAGTTTAAATGTCAGCCATTTATTCTGAATGAAACTGAGGAACTAAATCTGCAAAAAAACCTTCCTAAGTAGTATGCAACAGTGAACCGGCTCGCATTCTCACACTTTCGACTACAACTGTCAACTCCAGTCTCTAATACAAAACTTGTCTGAGAAGCTAAAGTCAGCCTTTTATTCCGGATGAAATAGAAGAACTAAACTAAAGGAAAGCCTTCCTAAACCGGATGCAACAATGAACTGGAGATCCCTTTATTTTATTAGATTGAGCTGAAATCTCAAGTCAATCTCTTCTCAAAAGAAATAAAAAATAAAATAAAATAAAATAAAGGAATCTCAGCTCAATCTAATTATATCTACAGTCAACAAGATATTGGTATCTAAATTTATATCAGCCCAAACACAAGCGCTTTACAAATCATTTAAATTTCAAGTCACAGTTCTAGATTGAGCCGAGATCTCATTATTTTCTTTTTATAGATTTATTTTACGTGAATGCGTAACAGATCTCGTAACTCACCCTTGAACCGGAAAAAAGCCGGATCTAGCTTTTTATTCTTGCCAATCGTTACTAACTCAATTTAGAGGTTTCCTGAGCCTCTTGTCAAACTATATATAAGTTTAAAGATACTTTTTTATGCCAGCCTTCTTTATTCATTGAATACGTTTATTGAATACGTTTAAATAGAAAGGTTACAAGGCTTATACTTGAACTAAAACTACGACTCCTATTCAGCTAGGAATAGCTCCTACATGTCTTCATTGGCTTGTAGTGTTATACTAAAACAAGAACTCATAAATAAAAGATAAGCCATATCTGGCTAGTACTGCATGATAGGAAAGTAAATCTACTACTATTATAATACTAAATCCTAATGTAACTAGTAATTATCATAACATAATGCACTTGGCATTTCTTCTGATATTGGAGGATATCATAAAGAGAATATCTCTGGTGGCCCTGTATAGCATACCTAAGAAGGTATTTTGAGATTCCACGTCTGCTTGAAAGTGTTGACTAAGTTGGATCCACACTTCTGGTGAGCGTTGGGATGTGGTGAAGATGATGAGGCTGGTGTAAAGGATGCTAAGTTTATGACGTCTGGTGGTTGGTCCATCACAGCTAAAAAATATTGAAGCAAGAGAAAGAGACTCAAAGAAGCCTATTTATAGCTGCATGGAGGAATGGATAGGCTATGGTGCCAAATAGGATTTGCTTAGCTTCCTCATTTCTAGACTACTAATCCAACTATAGTTATAGCGAAATCCAAATCATAGAGTCCTAATCCAATTATATATCTAGGAGATAGACGATGGTATGGTCTTCATCATCTTCCTATAGTTACACTTTAACTAGACTACTCCTTAGGGTTAATTATATTAGCTCAGTCTAAAATAAGTGATTTATTAAAAATCTTATTTTTATATTGTTTTATTTCTTTATTATATTATATTATTTATTAAAAAAGGAGAATACTTTTCAATGAAATAAAGGAAACACTTCATTTTTATAATACCTGATCTTTCATCACTTTTGTAATTAGGTACTCAAACTTTAAAAAATATCAATTTATGGTATCAATCTTTCAAATTTTTTAAATTTCAACCATTCGTTAGAATTTTTCGTTAAATCCTATCAAAATTCTCAAAATATCATTGTTTTTTAAAAAAAAAAAAAAAAAAAATTAGAAAAGAGTGGAAAAGTAGTGCTAATTTTAATTTTCTTGTAAGGATATTTTAAATATCAGTTCTTTACCATTTTAATCCAACTCATTAGGGTATAATCTAAGTCCGTTTTGAGTTTAGTTTGTTTCATCATTAATATTATTATCTAAATAATATGATAACACCATAAATATATACCAAATATACAATAAATATTACACAATAATATTATATACCCATAATATTATATCAATTAGCTCACTGAATATTTTCGTCTATCTATTTAATATTTCAATAATATTATTAAAGTCTAATAATATTATTCTTTATTTATATAAATCATGGTTTATAAAATAATAAGGCTAATGAATATTTATTTTCATAAATATTCATGCAATCATATAAATTTATTAGGGATTAAATATTGTGTCTGAAGACACATAACTTTTATCAGTTGCTAGACGTGAATACTGTTTCCTACAGATTACAGTATTACGCCCTTCGAGCGTCGAATCTTGTGGATCGAGTGTCAACTATAGACTTGGCTATTTTACTCAGTCTTAAATTCTAATTTAAGACATTTTATTTTATGACTTAAAATTTGGGGTGCTACATATAGCAAATGAAAAGGTAGTGACAAAGGGAATGAAAGTAGGGTTCAAACCACTTATTATGAAAGAGATGTGATCATCATCTTTGACAGGTTTGCCAATAGCAGCTAGCTGGTCTGCCCACTGTTTGGCCAGATGAATATACTCGGTGCAGGACTTGTTTCCCTACTACAAACTTTGAAGTTGTCTCTTAAGGTAAGATATGTACGACCTGGATTGACCCGCATATCTGTCAGCTAGTGCACTTCACACCAAATGAGATGTATGTAATCCATACATAGAAGAGATTAATGCTGGTTCCAGAGAGCATAAGATCCAGCTCAATAGATGCTGGTCTCGTTTCTGCCATAAAATATATGCAGAGTTGAGAACTTGCTCGTTAGTTTCAGCTGTAGTCAGAAACTTAGGGGGACATGGTTCTAAGCCATCCACTATTCCCATAAGATCATGACTTCGTAGGATAGGTAGAAATTGGGAGACCCAGGATAAGTAGTTTGGGCCATCGAGTTTAACAATGGCAAATTGAGTGGCATAGGGCAAGCTTGATATAACAAATGTTATATCAGTTGAAGAATGAGATTGGGTGGAAGAAATGCTTGATTCAGCCATTGAGAAGTGTTAGCTTGTAGGTTCTCTGATACCATGAAAATGTTTGAGAATTTGTTTTGGAGCTTAACCAAAACAATTAGTATTATATCAATATTTATAAAACAATTCATACAACTCTCTTATAGAGAAGATAGAAAGAGTAAGTTACAAAGAAAAATTAATGAAAAATGATGGGACTATTATCATCTTGTTACACATTTGTCCCATGGAGTATGGGCTGGAAAAGGAGTGCTAAGTATGGTTGCTATCACAGGAAATCAAAAAGGTAGTTAGAAGTCTAGAGATGGCTTAATGTCTTTTGATGTAATGGTTATTTGCTGATGTGTTGGTTGCTAGATCATGGCTTAATCTCTGATGACTTGCTGATGACATGCTAGTGTCATGGTTATCTGCAATAGTCTTAACACCCCTTGCAAACTGATGGGTGCACAAATCCTCAGTTTGTCCTGTAACAGACAAAATTGATTGGCTGGGAGGCCTTTGGTGAAGATATCCTCACTTTTGACTACAACTGTCAATGAGAAGCTTAAAAGTTAGCCATTTATTCCGGATGAAACAGAGGAACTAAAAATGTGAAAAACCTTCCAAAACTCTATGCAACAATGAACTGGCTCGCATTCTCATACTTTTGACTAAAGCTGTCAACTCCAGTCTCCAATACAAAACTTCTTTGAGAAGCTAAAGTCAGCCTTTTATTCCAGATGAAACAGAGGAACTAATCTGGAGGAAAGCCTGCCTAAACCCGATGTAGCAACAAACCGGCTCGCATTCTCAAACTTTGGACTACAACTGTCAACTCCAGTCTCCAATATAAAAATTGTATGAGAAGCTTAGCCCAAAAATCTGCCGCACTCACTCCTATTTCGCTAGAGTACCTCACGGTTTCAGTCCGTTGACATTGGCGACAACGTGTTTCAGCACCTTCACATTGCGCTCCACAGTCAAGTCTCGACCAGCAGCTGTCGGTGTACCACGTTTGGAGGGATTAACTCTCCTCCTCAATCCGGTCGCCCACGGATTGTTGTGGAGAGCAGCGGCAACTTCTCCTACTTCAGAAATTTGTTTGAGTGGTTTCTGTGGTGGTTGTTCTTTCAGATTCTCCTTAACTTGTCGGCATGTTTCAGATTCGTCCATCATTTTTGTACAAATTGTGGTTGATTCATCATGATAACACTTGTAAAGTTGTGAGGCTGAGTCAAGGGATGTGAAGGTGAGGGACAAGGGTAGAATGAGACAGCCAAAGGTGAGGGCTAGGAGTGATGGTTGTGAAAATGAGACAGGCGACAGTGAGGGGCGAGAGTGGTGGTTGTGAAATTGAGACAGGCGACGGTGTTATTTATAGGTGCGTGTCAGGTTGCTCAATTGGAGGGGTTGCAAAATTCATTAGTAAAAAACCACTTTCACCTCAACACAAACAACACCTATCGGACGCTATCTTTCCTTTCCTCCAATGCCATGCGTCAAAGTAAATCACGATAGTGGTGGTGGATCGGTTGTCAATGATATCCATATGCAGGACTTCGATATCTATCTAAGGCCGAGACGATGACAGAGGCGCACGAGATGCTGGGCCTGAGATCTCAGATTGAGCTGAGATCTCAGGTCAATCTCTTCACAAAAAAAAAAAAAAAAAAAAAAAAAAAAAAAAAAAAAAAAAAAACCAATAAGAGAAATAGAAAATCAACAATGGAAACTATGCATTCATCAACTGGCAGTTCGAGGCGCCAAAACCCTCATGATCCAAACAGTTTACAACTCTTGAATTAATGAATGCTAATGTGTACAAGTTTTCCTTATTTATACTCCCACCATATAACAGAACAAACCAAACTAAGCAAGCACTAAACGGCATTACAGAAGCAATAAATTGAACAATAGAACTAAGCTACGCCTACAAACTAATCTAGTTGTAGCCAAAACCGGTGCCAGCTTCATTATTCAGTAGGACTCCATGTCACGTGTAAGGAAGGCATGTGTCACCATTATACACTAAACACTCATATACAAACTAGGCACACTCCTTGAGGTGAGGGTGTGACAACATTATACATAGTTGATCAAGAGGACAAGGACAATGACGAAGTAAGAAAGCCAGCAATTTGGACTGTCAATGTTCTTGCCACTATTTGCGTCCATTTGCCTAATTGCTTACAGTTTAACGACCAATGGTTCACATTTTAAGGCATCAACATCTGCCTCCCAAGTACTTTATTATGCAAGTCTTTTTAAATTCTAATAAATTATTTTTAAATTGAATAGTTGGCATTTTATTAAGGTAAATAAGTATTTTTCACTTTTTAAATTAAAAAATATATATGATAGATAACGAGCTAATAAATTTGGATATGGTTTTAGGATGAGAATCACTTGTTATTAGACTATCTAATAACAGAAGATCTCAATACAAAATCTTACCATTTAATTTAAACAAAAATTATTATAATTTGAGGAAATTTACTTTGTAAAATATATAAGGAATTTTAGAGAATTCTCATCTATTACTTATGTTTATAAGAAATCATATAACTTATCACATAAATATCATATATTTTTTCAGTTAGATTTTTATTGGTTGCTATTGCTTATAATAACAAGTGCGCATTACTCAAATTGCGAATTTTTTTAAAATAAGGTTAAATAATAGTTACCAACCTAGTATGATAAACAAACAATTTTTTTTATTAGAAGAAAAAAACAATATTTATTCTATCATATGTTATATGAAGAGACATTTTATTCTATTAAATGGTAAAAAAAAAGTGTGGCTAGAAGCTTCCATTACATGTCATGAAATCATTTATTCTAGGGTTTGCTAAGATCATCAAAGATTTCTACCGTTTGTTGGTCATTGCTCTTCAGTGAGTTAGGTATTTCGAATGCATCTTTTTTTGTTTTCCCTGCCACTCTTGTGAAAATCTTGCTTGAATGGCATCTAAGAAATCTTCCCAGCTACCTCTTGACTTGCATGTATTCTTGAACTAGATTAATGCCTCTCCTTTCATATGAAACGAGGCTAGGTACACTATTGCATACATAGGTGATCGGTGATAGTAAAAGACTTGATTTGCTTTGCGTATCCAGGCAGATACATTGTACCCATCAAAATTAGGAAGCTCTTGATGCAACTTTTGATCAGCTTCACGTAGTCTTTGATCTTCTTCCTATTCTTCTTGTATTTCCTTTCGGAACTGGTACTTTAGTTTTCTAATAAATGACTCCCAATTTCCAACCAACCCAAATCGTTCAAGGTCTGCAAACCAAATGGCAGCTTCCTCTTTCATGTGATATACATCAATAGGAATTCGGTCGCAAGCTGGAGTTCGATTATATTCAAAGAACTTGTTTGCCATAAAAAGCCATGTATTAGGATTTTTACCTGTAAATTTTGGAAATTCCATTCTGTTTAGACTCATTTCTTTTTCTTCTTACTTTCTTCAAATTTGCTTCTTGCTGTTTAGGCCAACCACTGCCAACCAGATTAATGCTGTTCTTATCACTATACTCAAGGCACCAATTTATCAAGATAATAATCATATCCTCAAATGAACTTTTTGCCAAAACATGAGGTGTCCAAAACTATAACAGACTAATAAAGAACCATCATGATGAATTTCCATCTTCCACCAAAAATATAATACCATTTAGTATAAACATAAAAATGCATATATGGATGAGGTACAAGAGTAAAAGCACGGGCATTCAATGGGGGAACAATACGCGACTGTCTAAATCGATCTCAAAATTCAAATTCTGAAACAATATGGAGCCCCCAGGATAACTAGAGGCATCGCTGCAATCACATGTACGTAAGAAACATCAATACAACGGCTGGCTGCTGATTGCATTTTATAAACATTTTGTAGCTTCTACGTTTGCGTTTTGGATCTAAATCAACGGTTGGCTGCTTCTCAAGTTTTGTATTGAACTTTGATAGCTGTAGTCAAAGTACGAGAATGCGATGCTAATTGCGTTTTGTAGCTTCTACGTTTGCATTTTGGATCTAAATCAACGGCTGGCTGCTTCTCAAGTTTTGTATTGAACTTTGACAGCTGTAGTCAAAGTACGAGAATGCGTAGCTAATTACGTTTTGTAGCTTCTACGTTTGCGTTTTGGATCTAAATCAACGGCTGGCTACTTTTCAAGTTGTGTATTGAACTTTAACAACTGTAGTCAAAGTACGAGAATGCGCTGCTGATTGCGTTTTGTAGCTTCTACGTTTGCGTTTTGGATTTAAATCAACGGTTGGCTGCTTCTCAAGTTTTGTATTGAACTTTGACAGCTGTAGTCAAAATACGAGAATGCACTGCTGATTGAGTTTTGTAGCTTCTACATTTGCGTTTTGGATCTAAATCAACGGCTAGCTACTTCTCAAGTTTTGTATTGAACTTTGACAATTGTAGTCAAAGTACGAGAATGCGCTGCTGATTGCGTTTTGTAGCTTCTACGTTTGCGTTTTGGACATAAATTAATGGTTGGCTGCTTCTCAAGTTTTGTATTGAACTTTGACAGTTGTAGTCAAAGTACGAGAATGCGCTGCTGATTGCGTTTTGTAGCTTCTACGTTTGCGTTTTGGATCTAAATCAACGACTGGCTGCTTCTCAAGTTTTGTATTGAACTTTGACAGCTGTAGTCAAAGTACGAGAATGCACAGCTAATTGCGTTTTGTAGCTTCTACGTTTGCATTTCGGACATAAATTAATGGTTAGCTGCTTCTCAAGTTTTGTATTGAACTTTGACAGTTGTAGTCAAAGTACGAGAATACGCTGCTGATTGCGTTTTGTAGCTTCTACGTTTGCGTTTTGAATCTAAATCAACAGTTGGCTATTTCTCAAGTTTTGTATTGAACTTTGACAGCTGTAGTCAAAGTACGAGAATGCGCTGCTGATTGCATTTTGTAAACGTTTGTAGCTTCTACGTTTGGGTTTCGGATCTAAATCAACGGCTGGCTGCTTCTCAAGTTTTGTATTGAACTTTGACCGTTGTAGTCAAAGTACGGGAATGCGTTGCTGATTGCGTTTTGTAGCTTCTACGTTTGCGTTTTGGATCTAAATCAACGGCTGACTGCTTCTCAAGTATTGTATTCAACTTTGGTAGTTGTAGTTAAAGTACGAGAATGCTGAGCTGGTTCAGCTCATTGTTGCACCCGGCTTAGGATCGCTACCAACCAGGTTCAAAGGTTCTCAAGTTTTCTATTGTAAATAAATGTGCTAAATAATGTCTTTGCTTTGACAAATTAATTCCAATGCAACTATAGCTAATAACTATTCCTAATTCTAAAAGTTAATTAAATTAAAATTAGAGCTACTTTGAGGTTAAATTTAAGGAGGTTATTTCAAAAGATAATTGATACTAATAGTGTTTTATTATGGTTGTTCTTCTTACGGTGCATTTCATACTACAATTTTGGAGGCCAAAAGTGCACTTTTAAAATAAATCGTACGTATCGTTAGAGAGTATGGTTTTAAAAAATTATGATTTAAAAACATATATTTTTCCTTCGTTTTTTTTTTTGTGTGTGTGGAATTTGATGGATTGGTTTGGTGTTAGAGTTAATTATATTGGCTTTAGTATAAAATAAAACTTATTAAAAATCATATTGCTTTATTATATTATTATTTGTAAAATAAAAAAATGAATATTTTTCATTGAAATAGATAAACATTGAAATTCAAAAGAATTCAATACAATTAGTAATTCAAAAAAAAAAATGGATATCTATAAAATAAAAATAATAATAATAAAAAAAAATGGATAATTTCCATCCTAATACATTTAAAAAAAAAAATTGGAACCTCAACCCCTTTTCTTTTATCTTTTTCTACAATAAGAATACTTTATCGATAATGAGTACTTCGGTAAGTTGTGACTTGTTGTCCGCTCTCTCTCTCTCTCTCTCTCTCTCTCTCTCTCTCTCTCTCTCTCTCTCTCTCTCTCGCTTGAGCTTTTCTTCTTTCCCCCAGGATAGAATATTCTAGGCAGTCTTACTGTTGTTTCTTCGTTTTCTCTTCTTTTTCAATCTTGTTTTCAGTTATGTCGTCCCAAGAAGCTTTACAAGCTTTGATCGATGGTACGAAGGCTCTTGGGTTTGATCACCCAGTGTTGGAAACTATTGAAAAACCCCCCTCTAAATCAAGAAGCTTTTGCACTTGTTGGGAGTTGAATCCTGTGACTACTCAAACAGTTAGAGCAACTCTTGCAATCGCTTGGAATTTCGCAGCTCCAATAGCTGTGGAAACCCTTGCTCCTAACAAATTTCTTTTGGGCATTTCTTATACAGATCAACTTAATCGTATTCTTCATCATGGCCCATGGAATATTAGAGGGTCTCTTTTCCTGCTTCAACAATGGTCTCTAGGTCTTGCTCTTGCTAAAGTTAAATTAACACAATGTTCGTTTTGGGTGCAAGTCTATGACTTTCCTCGCCAAAATATGACTCCCAAAAATGCAATTATGATTGGGAAAGGTCGAGGCTCGCTTTTGGAAGTGGAAAATTTGGATACTGCAGGTCTTATCTGCAGGCAATTCCTTTGGTTTAAGGTCGATATAAATACTGCTTTGCCTCTAAATCCTGGTTTCCGTCTTCCCCGTCTAAGCAAGGAGCCTTTGTGGATCAGTTTTCATTATGAGAGGCTTGGTGATTATTGTACTATCTGTGGGTTAATAGTACACAAACGTCTCAACTGTCCAGGTCCTCCATAGAATGTGCCTCAAGTTTTATATAACTTTCCACTCCAGGCAACTGCATCGCCAAGTCCAAGGTTGGTTTTTGCACGGGATGATTCTGATTCTGGTCTATCTTCTGAAGGTCCGGCTTTCTCTCGTACAGAGGTGACCTCTGGTTCCTCGCATGGCGGTGAGTCATCCCATATGCAAATAGTGCCTCGACTCAATCAGACGGATATGGTATGCCATGTGTCATCTCCCCAGGAACTGTCATTTGAATCAAGTATTGAGAGCACTCAAGTGAAGGAGACAGTCTTGCATCATCAGAATCCTGAAATATCATATGGGAACAAACCACTGCCTGCCACGTATGAGAGTTCCAGAAATGTCCAGGCAGCTTGAGACAATAGTAAGGGTAAGGCGCCTATCGTTTATGCACATAAGCCAAAAAGGTTGATTGCATCTGATATGTTCTGTCCCAATATTTACGGTTCTACCCCTTTCACTTTTGGACTCAACCATCACAAAGATTCAGGATATTTCTGAAAAGTCTGATTCTTCTCAACAGGCCCATTTTACAGATTTCCTATCATCTTGGGCCTATCCTAAACCAAATCCATCCAATGCAGAAAAGTTATCACCTAAACCATTACAACTTTATCCTTTCTTACAGCCCACTGCATTACCACCTGATAACCCGGTCCAAATATTTTTCAATTCACAATTCAATCTGCGCCCATCTACCACAGATCATGACCCAACCCAAATTGCTGTCCACCCATTTCACCCCAGTCATCAACCGATAGAATTTCTTAGCCAGTTTCCACCAAAGACTACTTCCATTAAAACTTCTTCATCTACATCTCCTCCCACACTTAATCCTTATACTCGAACCTATCACAAATCACCCAAGTCTCTTGTTAAGATGACCCGTTTTCACCCCTACTACACTCGAAGTGTCAATCCAATTACCTCACCACCTTCACCGACTTTCACATCTCCTTTACCACCCGCACCAGCTCCTCCTACTTCACCGGATACACCTTATTTTGTCAACCCACTGAAGCGTGCTTTGCCATAAATTGAGGATTTGCCAATTGCTGCTTTGAAAAAACAAAAATTCCTTAAATATTCCACTACCAATTTATCTGGGCTTTATGGAATGGAACTAGCAGCAGCAGCAGCAGCTTTATCTCTCACTTCACTCAAATATGCAGTTCCTACTGGGTCATCGATGCCACTTTCATTGGGACAAGAAATGGCTCATGGGGTTTCTGTTGGATTTATTCCACCTTCTGTAATTGTGCCTCAATATGCAGCCAATTTTCCAACAGTTAGTACTGGTCGTTCCCCACATGAAGACTCCGTGGAACTCGAAGTTTTAATCCTACTATTTATGATAAGGATGATGATGCTGAACTGGATGATCAGATTCTAATGCAAGTTGAAGAAAAGGGGGAGGACCAAGCTGGTCTTCCTCCCCATCCATGAAACTCTTAGCTTGGAATTGTAAAGGGTTGACTCGTGCCTCTGCAATCCGAAGTCTAAGAGTTAAAGTTAAGAAGTATTCTCATGATGTTATATATTTATCAGAAATATTTATCAGAAACTAAAGCTACTCATGCTGCTGCTTGTATAATTATGAACAATCTTGGTTTTTTTTTTTTTTTATGGCCCATGTTCCCCCTGTTGGTACTAAAGGAGGAATTTTGTTAGCATGGCGCCTTGGTGTGGAACTTGAGTGTTTTATTACTAATGTGAATACTAAATCTTACATTGTTGTGCTGTCCATAATTTGAAGAAGTATATGAAATTTGTTTGTTGCAAAATTCGCAACTTCCAAACATTTGAAATTCAGGCCAATTACAATTTAGTTTACAGCCAAAAATTTAATATTCTGGGTATCCTAATGACCTTCCAATAGGGGGAATTTTCTCTATTTTAATATATTGTATAAGCTATTGTAGAGTGGGATAGTCTTCAAGTAGTTGCCTCATGTTACGTGCCTACTTAACGTGGGATGAAAAAGTATTAAAAATGATAGATTTTGGTAGGATAATTCAAGAAATCCTAAGCATTCATAATTAAGGGTAATTCGAAGAACACTAAACCTTCCAAAACAACTATTAGAGTTGAATAATAAACTTCTCTGATTGCTTTATTCCTCAAGCCCCAGGCTTTTATAGTCTTACAAGACTTCAGCTATTAGAATTAAACAATTGAGGCACAAATAAAACTCCTACTACTAAGTGAACTATTACTACTAAAAGAGACAACAAGCTACCTCTCTGTTTATGCTACTGGAAGTCTAGGAAATAGAACCTACAACTAGAATTCTAATGAAAGTAGCTAGAAATAGAAACCATAAATGTAATGAAACTAGAAGACATCTTGCTGCTTGTTTATTCTGAGGACTCTGGAAAGAGTCCTCATCCCTTTGCACTCCATTAGACCCGTAACACCTCACATCAAATTAGTTAGTCTATTTGGGAGGTTCTGAAAGCAATGGATTAAAAAAAAAGGGTTTATGGGTGTGTGCTAATTTGTGTTTATAAGCATGGTCTTTCCAAGTCTTATGTGATTGAAATATCAGAACTATTAGGTCTCACTGCCCAAATTTCGAAATATGGTTATAGGTTCTCAAATTTGGGTTTTTGGATATTTACAAATTGTTTAATGAAGTAGTGAGGGTTTGCTTTCTTCTCACAGGAATCCCTTGGATTTCACAACAATGGCTACGACATCTGTTTTACCTGTTGATTTAAATGCATATATACTCAAGGTATTCCTCAGAACACTTTTAAATAGAATCCTTGAAATTAGTTACCTGTTAACATTACTAGAGTTGTGGCACTTCTTGATTCAGATGGAACTAGACATTGCCCACTTGGCAAAAGTTGCTGGAGATTATAGTACTGCAGAGAGCTTCTTGAACGCTTCTCGAGCCAGACGGAAGGCAATAAAATTTGTTTTCTGGAATGCAAAGATGGGACAATGGCTTGATTACTGGTTCAATGATAGTACATGTGAGGTATAGTCTCGATACAAAAGTTTGTGGTGTCTGAAGTTACTAATTCTTCAGCACTTCTCCTGATTCTTCGTTTTGATACTTTTAGGAACCTCAAACTTGGGAAGTTTGCAACCAGAATCAGAATGTATTTGCTTCAAACTTTGTTCCTTTGTGGGTTGAGTCATTCTACTCAGGTTTGTTACTCTTAATGCCCAACAGGAATGGGTTTACAAATGTGCTAAATGGTATGATTGGCTGTTCAAGCATGGCTAATCAGGCTTGGGTTGGGGACCTGGTTGAACTTTATGATGCAAGCTTGAGCTCCATACAAGCTCAGCTGTCCCAGTCCAAATGGGGCTCATGTTGATAAACTGAATCTTCTTTTTGGAGCTAAGTTTGTTCGTATCTTGGTCTAAATAAATATGAGCCCATTGATAAGTCTAGAACTCTTGATAAGTTGAAGAAGGTTTTATTTGAAAGTGAGATAGAGTCCAACCAAACATAAGCGCTTTACAAATCATTTAGATTTCAAGTCATAGTTCTGACCTCTTACTTCTGTGGCCTCAATCAGTGACTTGAACAAACCATGGATGTGGACAATGTATTTTGCTCTAAGTTAATATTGGTATGTGAATTTATAAGCATGGATTGTTCTGTTATTAGCTGAATGGCACAGACCTCTTTGGTTCACCATATTTTAGTCACAACTGAGTTGTCTCTTGCTCCTCTGATAGCTAAAATTAGAACTTTTAACTCAGGTCAGATTGCTTAGGCTAGTGAATGTGCATAGCTGGAGCTGTTCATGAGCTTGGTTTTTCTGAACCATATACATAACTGACAGATGATAATGTGAAGGACAACATTGTTTTTTGTTAGAAATTCCAGAGCCTATCCCATTTTGTGTTGACTTGTTTAATAGGTTACTAGCATTGATCCCCAAGTAAGGGTACAGATGTAACTGCAATCAATGACAGGAAGCAGGTGCACTCTTTCCACAATTCCTGTAGAAATAATACTTCCTGGGAATGAGGTTATGTTGGTTTGAACTGCTGAGATAGACAAGGTTTGAGCCCAAAGTGAGGGGAAGTGTTAAAGTATTAATAAAATAATTAAATTATCCCTTCCGATAAGCTTAAGTTTTTGGAATAAGTGATAATTTAATATGGTATTAGAGCAGAGATCTTGAGTTCGACTCTTATCTCAGTCATTCATCTCCCATTTCAATCAAATATTCCATATGTTGGACCCTATCTATTAAAAAGAGAGTTTGAACCCACACGTGAGGGGGAGTGTTAAAGTATTAATTAAATAATTAAATTTACCCAACCTATAGACTTAAGCTTTTGAAATAAGTAGTGATTTAACACAGGGCACCATGAAAGAATAATTTTATCCCCTTGCTGAGAATTATTATGAAGTGTTCATCGAGTGTATTTCCTGGATATAAATAAATGAAATATATTGCTTCATTTCAAACTTTGAATGCACATTACTTTTGCGACATTTACTTGTACCATTTTTTGTTGCACATTGATGAATACTAAGAATGCTTGTGTGGTTTACATAGATGAAGATCCTTCTCTGGTGGAGAAAGTCTTGAGAGGCTTCCAAAGTTCTGGCCTGCTTGGTGCTTTTGGGATTGCAACTTCTTTGAAAAACTCAGGACAACAATGGTTAGTACTGGTTTAATTCATCGTCGCTGGATCTTTATGTGGGAAAAGATTTAGATTCATTGCAAATCAAAGAGCGAAAGGGGGGGGAGGTTTGTCTAAAGGGGAGGAGGAAACATTTGCATATTACAATACCTTTTTGTCTTTAATTTAGTAGCCCATGACCTTATTCAACTTGTACAATAGGGACTTTCCAAATGGTTGGGCCCCACTTCAACACATGATAGTTGAAGGTCTAGCTAGATCTGGATCAAAAGAAGCAAGGTCATTGGCCGAAGACATTGCTGTGAGGTGGATCAGAACCAACTATGCTGCCTATAAGAAAACAGGCACAATGCATGAAAAACATGATGTGACCAAGTGTGGAGAATTTGGAGGTGGTGGAGAATACGTACCCCAGGTATTCGTTAAACTTTTTTGGAAAGAATGTTTGACGAGTAATGCTATTTAGTAGAATGTTATATGACTGTCATACAATTGAGATAATGTGGCAATGAAAATCAACCCTTAATATATAAATTTTTTATAAAGTGTTGATCCAATGACTGATTTTCACTATTACATTATCAAGTTGTATGACAATCATACAACAGCCTACAAAATAGTAATATTCATGTTTGATTGACACGGATTGCTTGCTATTATGAACGTTCATGTTACATAAGAAATGGTCTATCTGTTGCATTGCAGACTGGTTTTGGCTGGTCAAATGGAGTTGTTTTGGCTTTTCTGGAGGAGTTTGGATGGCCTCAAGACCGAACAATACATTGCTAGTGATCTCGGAGTTTGCAAGCATAGACATATTGCTATTTGCCTCACTAGCACATTTTTAATAACTAGGCTTTTCCTTGCAGGAAGCTAGCCAGTAGATAAAAGCATGGCAATAAATTACAGTGATTTTATTTCATAATCTTGAATTCAAGACATATATGCTAATGAGGAGACTGAATCAAAATTCTCAAAACTTATTCATGAATTCCATATTCCACCCACTACCAGTGGAAAAATTCAAAATTCATGATTTCCAATTTATTCAAATAAAGGGCACCCTACCTTTTCCATATCTCAATTTCCAAAACCATAGAGTAATGCTAGACCTATAACCCTTTTACAACTCTCCCCTTTTGTTCGAACGAGACAATGCGACTTGGCATTGTCACGTAAGGCACTCGAAAAAATTTACCAAACGAAATGAGAGAGTTGTAAAAGGGTTGTACGTCTAGCATTACTCAAAACCAAATAGTCAACTTCCTTATCTCATTAGCTCAACAATTTTCCCCTTAAAAAGTTTCCATAGGCCCCAAAAATTAACTGTTGCAGCCTAATCCACAACCATATCCGCTTTCATTTGTAGGTGGAGTTTTTAAAATTTTGATCAATGTGGTAAATAATCTGAAGTTCAAGATGAGGAACATCTTCTTTGATTTAGAATGAACTGAAATGCAGCTAGATTTTGAAATTTTCTCTTTTGCTCTGTTTTTCATCCTTATGCAAGGAGCATTCAATTCTGGATAAAACTCTAATGGTAAAAAACATATCAAGTTATATCCTTGGTTGCTTTAAATTCTTTGCTTAAAGCATTCATTTCCTCCTTTTTTTTTTCCTAAAAAAAAAAATTATTATTTACTTTTTTAAAAGTAACTGAGAGACTCTTTAAATTAATTGGTATGGAAAATGGTTGGATACTAGCTTATGTATGTTAAAACTCTTAATTTCTGTTCTCAAAACAAAAACATTAACAAGCAATTCATATCTACCTAATTTTTATCACTAGTAAAAGATTAGTTAAATTGTCAGTAGTTTTTATTATTAGTAAGGCACCAGATGATAGGCCTCTCTCAGCGTGAAAACGTGGTAGTTCTTGCATCACAAATTAAGGCTGTCAATTTTTGAGGTGATGCGAGAATCCTACACAAACTCAACACGAAATTAACAGGTTAAGGTTGAGTGATCCGATTCTTTTAATTAAATGGGTCGGATTGTGGTTGACTTATATAGTCTTATACCCCCATACTTCGACACAACCCGACCTAATACGCAAAGACAAATTATCATTCCTACTACAAATGAGCTGGCTATCAGCTTCAACCCGTATATGAGCTTCATTTCTGTTCTAAAAGATAGGTGACTTTATTTTTGAAATCCCAGTTCTACCTACTTTGTTGCACTAGTTTCACCAATTCAACTTCATATCCTCGGTTCCTCATTCCCATAAAAACCACATTATTTCGAAAACTTTCTACAAATCTTCCCACATCAACATTGCCTTCAAAAACTCAACTTTACCCTAAAAAATTCTGTCATATAAACAAGCCCCTAAACTTAGAGTTGCTCTCCTTATGTTTTACTGTTTTCAAGATGAATGAGTACATGTTTTTCGTTTATTCAGTACCAACCCCAGCCCATGACATTAATGCCCTAATGCAATTTGCTGCTTTTATAGTGCGTTTGGCAATTGGTATTGTGATTTCAAAGACTAAAAATATAATTTTAAATTAAATTGCAGAAAATATATTGATTGTGCTTGTTTATTAAAGTAATTGTTATTTGAAAACTAGGGGTGTAAGATGAGCTCGGCCGCTCGTGAACTCGACTCGGTTCGGTTCGGTTAAACTCGATTCGGTCTCGATTTGAATAATAAATGAGCCGTTCGTGAACACAATAATATGTTCGAATATTAAACGAGACATTTTCGTATAAACTCGACTCGACTCGGATAAGCTTGTATAAACTTGTATAACTTCATTTTTACAATTTTTTCTTAGTATTATTTTAATTTTGTAATAAGAACATCTTAAGTAAGAATGAATCATTTTCCTAATATGATAGATATAGCTTTAATTATTGTTGTGAGTTTAATTTTATAGATTTGTGTGTACTTAAGTGTGTTTGTGAGTATGTGTGGTTATATGTGTTTGTGTGCACACATGTAATTTGTGTATGTGCATAATAAATTTATATACATACATATAAACTCGAGATTATATTATTTAAGATTCAAGTTAATTTATTTAATGAACTCAGATGATAAAATTTTAACAAGACTTAATTAATTAATGATTAGTATGGATTTATGAAAATATAAACAATCATGATATTTACTTTATATAAGAAATGAATAAGTTAATTGAGCAACTCGTGATAAGATCGAACTCGACTCGTATTCGAAATAAAATTAAACGAGCCAAGCTTAAACATAATATTTCGTTCAATGATAAGTTCGAGCTCGACTCGTGTTCGAAATAAAATTAAATGAGCCGAGCTTGAACATTCAATACTCGACTCGAATACAGCCATACTAAAAAAAAAATATATATATATATATATATGAGTTACCAAATATGCTTAACTGCGTTTTTTAAAAATCGTGTTTTCAAAAATCGTTATTTTTAAATCGTTTGTTTTAAAATCGTAAACCTAAACAGATCTTTAACCCTATAAAGATGAACTAGGAGACGATATTCTACATCTCTTTTTTTAATCAACAAAACAATACTAGTCTTACGGTGAATGTTTATAAACTTTAGGAAAGAAGGCGAATAGGGTTAATTATATTTTGCTCTTATTAATGTGATAATATTTAAGTACATTACAAAATATTTCTATAAATTGGAGTATGTGAAGATAAAGTAAGTATATTAATCAAATCAAAACAAATTGCACTTGATTACAATCAAAAGTAAATTCTATAAGAAATATAAACCTAATTAATATGGAATATTAATTCTAATTTGTATCACTGGCATGTTGGTTTATGTTGGTTTATTTTGCAAATTGTTTGCTTTATTTGGCTGTATTTTTCAGGATTCACTGAGAAATTCCAGAGGCACTCCAAATCCATTATAGTTACACTTTGACTAGACTACAAATCAACTATAGTTACACTTTGAATTAGAGTAATGCTATTCGTCATCTTCCTATAGTTACACTTTGACTAGACTACTCCTTAGAGTTAATTTGGTCTTCATCATCTTCCTATAAAAAATCAAAAATCAAAAAATAACTAAAAAAAAAAAATAACTTTTTAATAAACAAATTATAAAAAAAAAATAATAACTGAAAATTATATAAAAAAAAAATTAAAAAAAAAAAGAAGAAAAAAAGCCCCCTTTTTTATATTTTATTTTTAATTGTGTTGTTTTTATTTTTATAGATTTATTTTACGCAGATCTTGTAACTCGCCCTTGAATTAGAAAAAAAGTAAGAATTTAGAGGATGAGCCCGATCTTGTCAAACTATAAGTTTGAGGATAATTTCTAATGCCGGCCTTCTTTATTCATTGAATACGTTATAGAAATGTTACAAGACTTATATTTGAACTAGAACTATGACTCCTATTCAGCTATGAATAGCATTGGCTTGGAGTAAAACAAGAACTCGTAAATAAAAGATAAGCCATATTTGGCTAATATGGCATGATAGGAAAGAAAATCTACTGCTACTAGTAATTATCATAACGTAATGAACTTGGCATTTCTTTTAATATTGGAGGAAAGAGAATATCTCTGATGGCCCTGTACAGCGTACCTATGAAGGTATTTTGAGATTCTACATCCGCTTGAAAGTGTGGACTAAAAGTTGGATCCACACTTCTTGAGCTGTATAATCTTGATATCTGTAAAGGAATACTGCACGAACGCATTGTTCCATAATGAAAGTAACAGAGGACGGTGGTTTAGGTGAGAGCAGAGGCGGGGGTGAGCGTTGGGGTGGGGGTAGGGGTGAATTAAGGTGGTGAGGCTGGTGCAGAGGATGTCTGGTGGTTGGTCCATCGCAACTAAAGAATATTGAAGAGAATATTGAAGCAAGGGAGACGGTGAGAAGGCCATCTATAGCTGCATGGAGGAATGGATAGGGTATGGTGCTAGATAGGATTTGCTTCCTCTGCCCAAGCCTGTCATAATTCCTAGACTACGTACTAATCCAACTATAGTTACACCGATTTCCAAATCATAGAGTCCTAATCCAATTATATATATAACAGATAGACGATGATCTTCAATCTTCATCATCTTCCTATAGTTACACTTTGACTAAACTACTCCTATATACATTGGCTAAGTCTAAAATAAGTGATTTATTAAAAATTGTATTTTTATATTGTTTTATATCTTTATTATATTACTATTTATTAAAAAAAGAGAATATTTTTTTAATGTAATAAAGGGAACACTTTACTTATAATCCTTGATTTTCATAACTTTTGTAATTAATTATTTAAACTTTAAAAAATATAAATTTAGGATATCCATATTTCAATTTTTTTTTTTTTTTCAATTTTAACCATCCGTTAGAATTTTCTGTTAAATCCTATCAAAATTCCTTAAATATCACTGTTTTTTTCTTTCAAAAAAAAAATTATAAAAGAGTGGAAAAGTAGTGCTAATTTTAATTTAATTTATTATTTCAAATTTCTTAATTGCCTAAAATTATTTAATTTAAATGAGATAAACTGTTGACTCAAGTTTGAACTTGTGAGATGTATATATATATAAAATAATAATAATAATAATAATAAAAAACAACAATAACAACAACACTTTGAACTCAAGGCATCCCTCTTTGAGAATTTCTTATTTATGGTCTTTATTAAATAAGCAAAACACTGTAAATAGGGGTGGCAGTTCGTGTTCGCATATCTGTTTCAGATTGTGTTGAGGCATGGTATAAAACGATATAGATTAACTTTAACTTGACTTATTTAATTAAACCGGTCGGACTCATTAACCCTACCCCTTTTAATGTTATGATAGATTTGCTTATTGTGTAAAAAATTATTTACACTAATTGTAATTTGATTCTAATACAACCGTCCCACCAAACCGTTTTCATTTTTTTTTTTTTTAAAAAAAAAAAAAAAAAAAACTATTCCACCCAAACCAAATAAACTAATTAATAACCGAAATCTAAATCATACATACTCGATCTTCCTACTGTTACACTTTCAGTGGACTCCTCCTTCGGCACGACTTCTAACATTAAATAGGTAAATTAATTAATCAATTTACTTAATTTTGGTTTAATATCTTTACCAATTCATGTAATATAAAATATTTTATTTTATATATTTACTGGTACGTACCCATCCATGTAATTTAAAAGATTTTATTTTGCTTGTATTATAGTTTGAATGAATCCCGAGAATCCCACGGAAGAGTTACTGCATGCTTCCATGATTTGCCTTCTCCTCCATTGACCACCGTTCAACCCTAACCTGCGCCGTCGCTGCTTTGCCCTGTCTGCGATTGACGCCACCAGACCAATACTGACAAGACTTCCGGTGAAATCCATCTCCCATTTCTGGTGCGTTTCCAAAGAGTTCCGAACGATGGTTACCATCTTATCTACCACCGCTCTCAGGATTCAGATCACTTCACTCACTATTCTCAACACCATCCCGAAACTTACTACGAGTACGTACTTTCGGTTCGAATTACCTTCCGACATTGCTAAACTACTCTACATTAATTCTTGTCACGGTTTGAGTTGTTTGTTCGGACGCCCCAACGTGTTCATTCTCTGGAACCCGTTGATCCGGAAGCTCCTGACGCTTTCAGAGCCTTCGTTACCGGATAGGATTGTCGACTCTGTACTTTATTGGTACGCTCACGGGCTAGGGTTTGATCAACTAAACGACTATTACAAGGTGGTAAGATTGGTTTACTTTATAAGGGAGGGCGATACATCGGTGACGCTTCCCGGTGAAGTTGAAGTTTTTTAGTCTAAAAAAAGTTACTGGAACAGAGTAAATGGGCTTACGATTTAGGTGCCTCAAACGTTGTCTCCGGTGTATGTCAACGGGGTTGTAACCCTCCCCACATTTCTTTTTAATTATAGAACATAAATATCCTTTTAATTACTTCAACTTAATTATTTTTTGAGTTACTAGGTATTTATTTCATGCATTAATATTGAATATAAAACTTCAAAACTTTAGCGCTTTAAAGAGTTGATTTCTTGAATTATATAAGTGTTATTGCTCCGGAAGTATTGCATTGATTGTGATTATTATGATCGACTCCACTTTCTTATTATGATTGACAGTTGTTGCAAAATTTGTACTGCATTTGGTGCAAGTGTTTAGGTTATATGTTTCAGAAGTAATTTATTTACTTAGAAGCTATTTAGTCATGAAAATTTTAAAACCTATAAAACTATTTAGACCATATTCTTGTTTGATTATTATGCTAGGGAGTACTTTTTTTCGTTGGTTTTCTCCTTGTTGTGGTGTTGAAAATTACTTAGGCTAATGAAAGTTTCCCTGTCCATGAGCTAGGTTTTTTATATATATACACTGCATCAACGTTATAAACTGAGACGGCCGGAACCAAAACTTTTCATAAGAGGCCGAAGCATGAATAACAAGTCAAGCCCAATTTTTAAGCCTCTAAGGGTGATGCCCCATTCTATATATATATATTACATTCTGTATTCTAGGGTTATGCCCCATTTTATTCTTGTTTTGAACTTTTGAATATGAACCTATATTACTTATTAGTTATAAGCACACTATCTTTTTTTTCTTTTTCTTTTTTTCCCTTAGGTATAATGTTCATGTCTCTTGTGTAGATATATAATTGAAAATTAAAGTATCCCATTCAAACTAATTGACTCAAATAAAATTTGGTTTGTGTTGTTTGATTCTAGGCGTTTAATTCTTTTCAATCGGTACACAAATTTCTCAAAGATTATATGCCCTTTTGTGTTGTTTATTGATCCATACTTAATGCTTTTACATGCATGATTGTATTGGGATTTTGTGCAGCAGGTTATTGTGAGGATTGTGTCCCACGTTGAGAAAAAATATAAAGAAAAAAAAGTAATTAATATACCTAAGTGGACTCAAACTCATTAGGTTAAGTTTTTTGGCTAGCTAGAGTGGTGTCCAAAAATATATATTAATATCCAAATAAGTGTTAATTATTTTGTCATGGTATTAAATTATAGATTTTGAGCTGTAATATTATCTCCGTAATTCACCTTACATTTTAATTAAATATTCTACATGATGAATCTCATTTATTAAAAGAAAATTTGAGCATAAGCGTCATTTCTTATCAAATTAAGGGAAACAAAATGATTAAGTTGATCTAATTAATGGAAACAAATTAACATCCAAAAGATGATCTTTTTGAATTAATTAATTTCACGAAAGCAAGTGCAATATACTAACACTAATTACATCAAGTTCATCTGACTTCTGCTTCTTCTTCTTCAAGTAAAACGAGGCTATGATTAGTGCATTTATCCAAATACAATTATCCAAGCTAACTTCTTCGTTTCTTGCAGTTAACGATCACAGAAAATCAATTCTCCCTCTCGATCTTGTCGACAGCAGCAACTCACCACCACTACTCAAGCTCACCGGCCGGCCCCCATATCATCCAATCTGCATGGGTCAGAAATAACAGTATGTTTCATCCAAGACTCAACGACATACTCTTAGTTTCATCACCCACACGTACACCACAACGGTCATTCTCATAAGCACAAGCCAAAAGCGAACCCCCGGCCACAAGCCCCTTTACTCTCCTCCAATACCTTTTGCTCAGACTAAAAACCTCAGCTTCACCAGGAAGTACCATCAAACTCTCACTCGATCACATTGTACACCTCCCTCATATGGTACACCAATCTCACTACCTTATAATCGTTGTTCCGTCTATCAAACCCAAGCCCATGAGCGTAGCAAAAAAGTTCAGAGACACCAATCCTATCCGATACTACAGATAGCTCTGGAAGCGTCAGGAACTTTTGGATCAATGGGTTCCAAAGAACGACGACGTCGGGGAACATGTCCGAACAAGCAAATCAAATCATTACAAGAATTAACATGGAGTAGTTTAGGAATGTCGGAAGGTAGTTTGAACCGAAAGTACTCGTCATAGGTTTTGGGATGGTGTAGGAAATAGTACTAACCAGACCGATGATAGATAAGATGGTAACCCTTGTCGTTTTCCTCTTCTTCGTCGCCGTGATTGTTAAAGTGCGTGGTAATGAAAATATGAAACTCTTTCACATGAAACGGAAGAGGGATTTCACCGGAAGTCCTGCCAGTGTTGTCATCAAAAGGTCTCGAGGAAAATAGTTCGACATTGTGTGCTCTTTTCAAATGCAGCTTCCCTGCACGTACAAGACTGAATTAATTTAACAAATATAAGAATAAGATATTAATAGTAATAACATCATCAATAACAATAATAATACCAATTGAAAACTCGAAAGAAAACAAAATAGAGAAATAATCTTTTTACATTTGCTGTATATCTCATTTTTTAATCAACAAAATAATACTAGTCTTAAAGCGGATGTTTATAAACTTTAGGAAAGAAGCCCATTGAGGTTAATTATATTTTGCTCTTATAATTAATGTGATAATATTAACATTACAAAATATTCCTATAAATTATTGGAGTATGTGAAGATATAATAAGTATACTAATCAAATCAAAACGAATCACACCTAATTACAATCAAAAGTAAATTTTATATGAAATATGAACCTACTATGGAATAAAGGGATCTCAGCTCAATCTAATTATAATCAGATATAATTAGATTGAGTTGGTTCGTTGTTGCATCCGGTTTAGGAAGGCTTTCCTCTGATTTAGTTCCTTTGTTTCATCTAGAATAAAAGGCTGACTTTAGCTTCTCAGACAAGTTTTATATTGGAGACTGGAGTTGACAGTTAAAGTTGAGAATGAGAGTTGGTTCATTGTTGCATACGGTTTAGAAAGGTTTTCCACCGGATTGTTCATCTATTTCATCCGGAATAAATGGCTGACTTTTAATTTTATAAAAGGAAGATAGACACATATACTATTTCTGTTTTTAGTATTAAGCGAGATAACATTTACAAGGCAAATTGAAAACAACGCAAGCAAAAGTAAAATCGGAAAACAACATGTACTAAAAAAAAAAAGTGATTAATCCTATAAGAATTTGTATATAATGAAAATTCATCCAATTTATTTACAATAGACTAATTTGGTAACTGTACAAATTCAGCCCGGATGAAACATAGGAACTAAACTGTCGGAAAGCCTTCCTAAACCTGATGTTATAATGAACCAGCTCGCATTCACACACTTTTGACTACAACTATTACTGAGAAGCTTAAAAGTTAGTCGTTTATTTCGGATGAAACAAAGGAACTAAATCGGAGGAAAACCTTCCTAAACCGTACGCAACAATGAATCGGCTTGCATTCTCAAACTTTTGACTACAGCTGTCAACTCCAGTCTCCAATACAAAACTTGTCTGAGAAGCTAAAGTCGGCCTTTTATTCCAGATGAAACAAAGGAACTAAACCGGAGGAAAGCCTTCATAAACCGGATGCAACAACGAACCAACTAATTATATCTGATTATAATTAGATTGAGTTGAGATCCCTTTATTTTATCATATTGAACTGAGATCTCAGGTTAATCTCTTCCCAAAAAATAAAATAAAATAAGGGGATCTCAGCTCAATCTAATTATATCTACAGTCAACAAGATATAATTAGATTAACCTAAGATCTCAGCTCAATCTAATTATAATCAGATATAATTAGATTGAGCCGGTTCGTTGTTGCATCTGGTTTAGGAAGGCTTTCCTCCAGTTTTATTCCTCTGTTTCATCCGGAATAAAAGGCTGACTTTAGCTTCTCAAGCAAGTTTTGTATTGGAGACAAGAGTTAACAGCTGTAGTTAAGTGTGAGAATGCGAGCCAGTCATTGTTGCATACGGTTTAGGAAGGTTTTCTGTTGGTTTAGTTCCTCTGTTTCATCCAGAATAAACGGAAAACGAAAGATAGACAAAGATACTATTTCTGTTTTTAGTATTAAGCAAAATAACATTTATGAGGCAAATTGAAAACAACGCAAGCAAAAGTAAAATCGGAAAACATGTACTAAAAAAAAAGGATTAACCTTATAAGAATTTGTATATAATGAAAATTCAGCCAATTTATTTACAATAGACTAATTTGGTAATTGTACAAATTTAGCCCGAATGAAACATAGGAACTAAACTGTCGGAAAGCTTTCCTAAATCGGATGTAATAATGAACCAGCTCGCATTCACACACTTTTGAATACTGAGAAGCTTAAAAGTTAGCCGTTTATTTCGGATGAAACAGAGGAACTAAATCGGAGGAAAACCTTCCTAAACCGTATGCAACAATGAACCGGCTTGCATTCTCAAACTTTTGACTACAGCTGTTAACTCCAGTCTCCAATACAAAATTTGTCTGAGAAGCTAAAGTCAGCCTTTTATTCTAGATGAAACAAAGGAACTAAACCGGAGGAAAGCCTTCATAAACCGGATGCAACAACGAACCAGCTCAATCTAATTATATCTGATTATAATTAGATTGAGTTGAGATCCCTTTATTTTATCATATTAAACTAAGATCTCAGGTCAATCTCTTCACAAAAAATAAAATAAAATAAGGAGATCTCAGTTCAATCTAATTACATCTACAGTCAATAAGATATAATTAGATTAACCTAAGATCTCAGCTCAATCTAATAAAATATAGGGATCTCAGCTCAATCTAATTATAATCAGATATAATTTGGTAACTGTACAAATTTAGCCCATATGAAACATAGGATCTAAATCGGCGAAAAGCCTTCCTAAAGCGGATGCAAAAATGAACCGGCTCGTATACTCAGGGGATAACGACATGCCGATACCTGTCGGCCGACAGCCAATCGCGGCCCCCGAGCTGAAGCAGAAGTACGACTGATCGATTGCGACGTTCTATAGGCTTCTACCATTCGTTGCGTTTTGGATGCTAAATAGACCTCTGCTGATTGCGTTTTGTTGCGTTCATTGTTGCACGCGGCTTAGTAACACTTCCAACCAGGTTCAAAGGTTTTCAAGTTTTCTATTGTAAATAAAGGTGCTAAACAATATATGTCTTTGCTTTGACGAATTAATTCCAATGCAACTATATAGCTAATAACTATTCCTAATTCCAAAGGTTAATTAAATTAAAATTAGAGCTGCTTTGAGGTTAAATTTAAGGTGGTTATTTTAAAAGGCAATTGTCAATTGATACTAAGAGTGTTTTATTAAGGTCGTTGTTCTTTTTACTGTGCATTTTCAATTTTTCATACAACAATTTTGGAGGCCAAAAACTTCACTTTTAAAATAAATCGTATCGTTAGAGAGTACGGTTTTTAAAATTTATAATATGTTTTTCCTTTGTTTTTTGTGTGTGAAATTTGATGGATTGGTTTGGTGTTTTATTAAGGTTGCTCTTCTTACTCTGCATTTTCATACAACAATTTTGGAGGCCAAAAGTGCACTTTTAAAATAAATCGTATCGTTAGAGAGTACGGTTTTTTTTTTTTTAAAATGTCTTAGGATGGAAATTATCCTCTCTCTTTTTTTAATTACTAATTGTCTTGATTTCTTTTGAATATAATAAATAAATATGATTTTTAATAAGTTTTATTTTATACTAAAGCCAATATAATTAACTCTAACACCAAACTACTTAAAAAATAAATAAAAACAATAGGAACCTCAGCCCCTTTTCTTTTATCTTTTTCTACAATAAGAATACTTTATCGAGAATGACTACTTTGGTAAACAGTAATATGACAAAAATTAGGAAAGTGACAAAAATAATAAAATAAGAGTAAATAAATAATGTTTAATTGATTTAAAGAAAGGTAAAGAAATCTATTGTAAAATGTATTTTTATAAGAAAGTAAAAGGTAATTTTTTTTTCTAATTATTATTTTTTTTTTTCAAAAAAAATGTTTTAAGTATTTTTTGCTAATGCTTTTATTCAAGGCAACCGTGGGGGTGTTTGTTGGGCTCTCGAGGAAAGCAAATACTTTCGACATATGCCGAAGCCCAATAAAATATACATGTTTGTTTTCCTTGGACCCACTTCATTTTGGAAGGTCCATTTAAGATTTATTAGTTCTAATTTTTATTGTTTAACCCAGAGATTTAATAGCCCTTTAATGAATAAAATTATAAAAATAAAAAATTTTGTTTCGTAGTATTTTTTTTTCTCCCACTTTTGTTTTCTCTTTTCAAAATAAAAACATTAACAAACAACTCTCAAAACTATTTTTATTTTTATGTCACACCAAATCTATTTTTTAAACAAAAAGTAAAAAAGTAATCTTATTAGTAAACTCTAATACGACTGCCACACAATTGTGATAACGTGAAAATTGAATTATATTGATGTGATTGCAGCTACTAAAAGAGAAAAAACTTTTTTGGTAAGAAACTATAGAGCAATTAAAAGAGAAAAAGCTTGTATGGTAATCAACTATAAAAAAAAAAAAAAAAAAAAAAAAAAAAAAAAAAAAAAATAAAGGTTAAAAGATGTTTTGGTTAATCAAACCAAACGGATATTCAAAGATATTTACTAAATTTGACTGTAAATCAAGCTTTTGACAAATATAAAAGAGTTTATTTGACGTCACTTTTTACCGGAGGTAATTTCTGACTCCAATCCGACTCTAATATGTTGGAGTTGGATTTGTTATGCATGAATCAACATCCTTCCCTCCCTTCACACAAACTTTTTTCATGGGTTTTAGCTCTTCAAGATGAACTAATTTTGCTTGTTCTGATTCTGATTTTGAGTGTGCTCTTGATCTTGTGAATTATTCATGGGTTTTAGTTCTTCAAGATGAACAAATTAGCTTCGGTGAGTTCTTCATTTTAATTTTTCATGGGTTTAGTTTCTTCATGTGTCCATACCCTCCATTAGATCGGGTAGTCTACATATCCAGCTGGCTATCCATCAGCCCACACTGCGTGGACTTTATAGCATATGGGTCAAGTCAAACCGGCCAAGAATTCGTGGGTTTTTTTTTTTTTTTTTTTTTTTTTTAATGATAAGAAATCATGGTTTTCGATAAATAAGAACAACACACTCTCGTAGCGTATTTGAGAAAAATCTTTTGACGGCGTCGTTTGTCCTCTTCCAATAAAAGCTTTCAGTGGCACCGGATCAACTGGTGGCCGCGGGGATTTATCTCTTCTTCTTCTTCTTCTTCTTCTTCTTCTTCTTTCTTTTTTTTTCTTTTTTTTTTTTTTTTTTTTTTTTTTAATATTGCGGTTATTTTTCGTTTTCTACATTATGATTTAATAAAATATTCTAACAAAAGGGTTTGATTGAAACGGGCTAATAAATCAAAACCATATATTAAAAATATTTTAAAATTTAGGAGGACATTGAAAAATGGCCGGTAGTTTAAAAGGATAAATGAAGTTCCCCTAAAAAAAAATTAAAAAAGAAAATGTCTAGTTAATTTTGTTAATTTTGCTGTTATTGTCATGGTTGCCAATAGTTGGCTATTTGGAACTAGCTAGTGATGCGAACTAACTAGTAACAAAATGCAATAAAGGATATATCGGTTATTTCGTGAGAGCCGGGATCACTAATGACTATTTTAAGGAACCTTTTACCTTTAAAACACATTAAACTATATTCTAAAATAATAATCAACTCATATCTTTGTTATTGATAGTTCACATTTAAATAGAGAAACACTACCGATTACATAAGAGATCAATTAGGTCTTGACTTTTAAGACTATGACAACTCTAGTAAAGAAAGATTCTGAATTAGAAATCTATTCATTATTAAACTATAAAATAAATAGAGATTTACTCATTAGCCTCTAACTTAATTCTCAAGTAAAGATTACATCGGGAGTATGATTGAAATGGGCCGAAAAATCAACACCACACATTGCAAATTTTGAAAAATGCGTAGTATATAGTTTAAAAGGATAAGTAAAGTTCCCCTCGGAAAAATTATACAATATTCTCTAGTTATTTTTCTTTATGTTGTTGTTATTATCATAGTTGCCAATAGTTGGCTATTTCGAACTAGCTAGGGTGTCTTTGTTTTAGGTTTCCCATTCATTTCAAGTTGGAGATAAATCTAGGATTAGCTCCAAAAGCAGTAGCTAATGAGAGCTTTGATTGCACAATAATGTCCAAAGGTGGTGGAGTTAGTTGCCAAATACTTGAACACTTTTATGTCAACATCTTCACTAAAGATCTCACAAAGATTTTAACCATAATTAATTCTATATATTTTCTATTCATACTCCAATCCAATTCCATCTTTATGGTCACATAATACTTAGCCCCAGCTTAGTGGGTAGTGGGGAGCCTATTCATACTCCAATCCATTTCTAAGTCATTGATTAATCAAACCTTTCTCTTAAAAGCCTATTATTATGTAGTGAGAAAATGCATCGTTTGTTTGTTTTCTAACTAAAAAGCCCACCTCAATAAGTGAACTTATGACACAAAAGCTTTGAAATTCCATTTCTCTTTAATTACTCAACACTAAACAAGTATTTGAGAGGCTTCTTCTCTCTTTGTTTTCTAACTTTTTTTTTTTTCTTGTTTTTTTTTTTAAGAGGAAATGCAACTTTTTAGTTTATATAAACAATTGTTGGACGATTGCAAGACCTTTTTTATTTTTTTAAAGACGTTAGACATCATTGCTTTATAGAAAAATATTTATGCTCAATTTGTTTGGGCCATTTTTTGTATTTTTGGTGTTTGGTACAACTTAAAATGATGGTCAATGGTAATCATTTTCAATTTGACCATAAAAGCCTTTTTAATTCTGAGAAAACAATTTACGATTTTAAAAATCGTAAATCATTTTTTCTGGGTTTAAACCCTTCATTCTTGCAGACACGTTTATGGGAATTCGCCACCGCCAAGCATTGGAGTTTGTTGGTAGCCTAAATCTACCACCAAAGGTCCCCAAATTTTGGTATCCGATCGCCGGATTCTAGCTCCAACAACCAAATTCCGCCTAGATTGGTTGGAATTCGGCCAGTTTGCTGAAACCCGGTTGTACTGTGCAAGATTCCGACCACCTTTGCCTGAATCCGGACAACCCAAATTCCGGCACAAATGGCCATATTTCGGCCACCTTCGTTGGAATCCGACCAGTTTCTCCCAAATCCGGCCATATTGGGCCAGATTCCAGTGAAACTGGCCTAAATCTAGCCATTGTTACCGAATTCCGACTTTCATCGCTGAGATCCAATAACAGTACCCGGAATCTTGCCGACCAGTGACAGAATCTCGTAATCAGCGATTTTTCGTATGAGCCAAACGCCGAAAAATATTTTCAGGAAAATCGTTGAAAATAATTTTACGACGAAAAACACTTTATATCGAAACAAACGAAGTATTAGAGTAATATAATTACTTTTACTAAAACTTCCTTACAAACTCACACGACAATTTGCATTTTATATGAATGGGTATCAGATAGTCTATCACGTGACAATCCTCATTTTAATGTCTGAAGTAGTGTCACGTGTGCTGTCATGTTAGGTTATAAACGTGGTAAGTGCTATATATATGTAGAGTATCACGTGGCAGTCCACAATTTTGTGATTGACGTTATAAGCGTCACATGGACTGCGCATCAATTTGTAATAAAGAATTAATTATAAAAAAAGTTATAATACCCGTTAACAAAACTATTGTTTATAAGAAAAGCATTAACAAATGCAATACAATTATATATTAACTGAAGAGATATTGAAATCGAGGAGGTGGAAAGATGATTGATATCATCAATCCAAAACTAATTTAATTAGACTAGGAGATTGGAATCCAAAAGCCTAATTCAAGGGAAGGGGGACCCCCTCTGCCAGATTCGGGGCTCCCACAGAAAAGAGTGGCAATCATTAAAGAACCCTAATTCGTATTTAAATCACACCCTTCATGTATGTTTTTGTATTAACAAAATGGTTTATATATATATATAAATGTATAGATCTAGAAATGAGTTAGTGGAGAGTATGTCTGGTATGACTAGAAGAGGCTCAATTTCCATATAATTAAGTGTTGTGGGATTCGGTCATCCCTCAATGCTTCATATTAGTCAAATAGGGTTGGCGAACTAAACACCCAAATGAGAACAAAAGAGGGTGTTTTTTTGATTAAGATAATGGTGTACAAAATCCAAGGTTTGATATGGTGGGGGGGGTGTATCATTTGTTGGAGACAAATTAAAATGAGACAACTTTAGGCTACAAGGTCTATCTAAGGACGTCTTATTGGACTTCTACTTTCAACTTACACTGCCAACTAGCATTAATAAACTCTTAAATAATACTTGGAGCATGTATGGTTTAGTGGTTTTAAAAATATGGGATTTTAAAAAATAGAGTTTTCAAAATGTTGTTACTGAAAACACGATTTTAAAAAACGTCATTAAGCGTTTGGTAAAATTACGGTTCAAACTTTGAAATCGTTAGTTTTTAAAAGAGTAATAATACTGGAAACTACATTTTTATCCTACTTCAAGATATGCCCAAAACGCAGATTTTGACTTTTTTAGAGCAAAAAATAAAATTGCTTTTTATTTTTATTTTTTTGGCCAAAAAGACCCATTTTTGTTTGGCAAAACTTTCTATATACCAAAAGCATTTTTTAAGCTTTTTAACGCATTCCTAAATAGGCTTTGTGATTTGAAAAAATAGCGATTTAAAATTTAGTTAATGAAAAATCAAATTAAAAAACACAGTTAAGCATTTGGTTATAAAATCATGATTCAACCTTTAAAATCGTTTGTTTTTTAAAGAGGAATGATATAAACTACACTTTTATCCTATAACCATCCCACAAAGCGTATGTGGCAGTCTAAATAAGCCATTTGATCAATCATTGTAAAAAGACATAACTAATCAAAGGCTTAGTCGGGATTGCTACATT
Organism: Alnus glutinosa; assembly: GCF_958979055.1. Taxonomy (NCBI): domain Eukaryota; kingdom Viridiplantae; phylum Streptophyta; class Magnoliopsida; order Fagales; family Betulaceae; genus Alnus; species Alnus glutinosa. The sequence goes on along the minus strand of NC_084898.1, from coordinate 1,054,209 downwards.
AACATTGTTGAATAAAAATATAGTTTCTACTATTATTCTTTCTGAAAATTGAACTCCCTTGCTTGTAGTTTATAAACATAGATTTTTTTTGCGTTTTAAAATCGTAATTTTTTTCAAAATCGTGTGTTTAATTTACAAAATTACAAAGCTAAACCCACTCTAAAAAGTACCAACTAGTGTTTGTGCTCAAGCAATTTTTCACTTGGGGGCAACACATACACATAACACATGTTACACGCTTGTATATATGGATCAAAAACAGGTCCCTTTCTTGGTACGATCCTCTGATATTATATATCTATATTATATAATTTAATAATGATTGTTTTTAGTAGAATAATTTAATAATGATTGTTTTTAGTAGAATATATTCTAACATAAAGCCAAAATCTTATAAATTTTTACTTTGAAAACTCTTGGTGTACAGAAAATGCTTCATGTCCCGCACACTTTGTCTCACTTTACCGAGCCATGTGTCAATGGCACATTGAAGTTTTTAATGAAGCAAAAGAGTCATTTTTTTGTTCTCAAGTCAAAGAAGCTCATTGGGCATCATATTTTTTTTTTTTTTTTTTTTTTTTTGGTGTTTTGTATAACTGAAAATGATGGATATTGAAAATCATTTTTAGTTTAATTGAAAAAGTCTTTATAATTTTTGAAAAATGATTTACAGTTTTTAAAACCGTAAATCATTTTATGAATTAAAACGTCTCATTCTCACACGCATGTTTGTGGAAATCCGCCATTGATAGCCATTAGAGTTTGTTTGGTAGTCCGAATTTGTCGCCAAAGGTACCCGGATTCCAGTTAATGTCGTTGTAATCTAGCAAGTAGCCAGATTCCGGCCATTGTCGTCAGATTCTGACAACTGTGCCATATTCCGGCCACCATCGCCTGAATCTTGTCACCGATCGTTTTTGCCTCGGTATTTTTTCATACGAGCCAAATATCGAAAAATATTTTCAGGAAAATTATTTTTTTTGAAAAATAATTTCGTTGAAAATATTTTTCGACAGAAAACATTTTACGTCGAAACAAACGAATCATTAATAAAAAGTAATGAATTTTAATCATCTAATTAATATTTTAATACTCTTCATCACGCGTATGCTCAAATTTCCCTTTAATAAGCGAGAGACCCAATACGTGAAATATTTAATTGAAATGAGAGATAAATGACAGAGACAATATTTGAACTAAGAATCTTTACTTTGATACTATATATGTTAAATCATCATCTATTATAAAAATATATGTTGAGCCTCATTTATTAATAAGGAATTTGTCATCACCCGTGAAGAAAAATATTAAAATATTAAAATATAAATTAAATTATGAAATTAATTTCTTGCTATTAATTTAAACTTTTGAAATAAATAATAATTTAACATTGTCCTCCTTATTTCTTAATGCGGCTTCCTAGCCACTCCTTTTTGTATTTTTCTTTATTTTCTTAAGGAAATTTCAACTTGCCAAATGAAAAGAAGAAAAAAAAAACAAAGGATTTTAATGATCCATGTCAGCTGTTGCTCGAATTTGGGTACTTAATAATAATAATTTAGACTGCATTCCCTTAAATATTTTTCATTTTGTTTAATGAAAATAATGATGAAAAAGGAGTAAAGGTTTGCTTCTTTATAGAAACAAAGCAAGAAGATAAACAAATGACAGATAAAAGAGAAAACAAAAGACTGGGAAGGTGTCAGTGGGGAAAAAAAGGATAAGAACACTTTTTCTTCCCTCTGCTGAAAGCTGGCTAAACAACAAAATAGAAGGCACCATTTTGGAGGGCCAAGGTTTCTGAAAATTACAGATGAGCTTTAAAGTACAGTACTAAAAGAAGCCATAAAGCTTTTTTTTCTTAAAAAATAATAATAATAATATATATATTTTTTAATCATTTATACAATTAAAGTGTCTATCTTTAAAAAGTGTCAATTTAGTAGAGTATCTATCTTTCAATTTTTTTTTTCAATTTCAACCATCTGTTAGAATCTTTACATTAAATTTTATCAAAATTTTTAAAATACCTGTGTTTTTTAAAAATAAAAAATCAAAGATTCAAGCATGAGTATTTTTGCAAATTCCGTTAAATTTTGACCAACACCTAAATCATTGAAATTTTTTTTCTAAAAAAAAATACGAATATTTTGAAAATTTTGACAATATTTAACAAAAATATTCTAACAGATGATTGAAATTGAAAAAAAAAAAATTTGAAAGATTGATACCCTAAATTGATATTTTTTTTTAAAGATAGATACCCTAGTTACCAAAAATAATGAAAAATCAAGAATTATAAATTTTTTTTTTTTTTTTTTTCTTTCGCTCTTTTTTTTTTTTTTTTTTTTTTTTTTTTTTTTGTTGGGTAGGAGGTGGGTGAGAGATGATGAACTGGGATTGCAGGGTTAGGATCTGATGATCAGCTCGATTCATGTACTTCCTCAGCTTCTTGCCTGGCGGAATCTGAAGGTTTTAGGTCCATGTCTTTCCCATGTGCTGCTTAAAAAAAGAAACTTCGTGGCATGCATGCAGATTCTACTTTGGATTCATTAGAGAGACTTAATCTTAACTAATCCAAGATTTGATTACTACAATATTGTGATAGCTAGTGTGAGAAGAGGAATGCTGAAAATCACAAGTTTATTTACCGCTATCTTATTTTGTTAACGTGACAGTGCAATTAATCTTTGAATCAGTTGTTGTTAAAAAGAAAAGAAAATTTCAAAAATTTATGGGCACTACCATGTCAGCATGTTGGAATAATGGTAAGATAAAATTTAAAAGTGTAGTTTTCAGGATTATTCTTGCACAAAACAAAAAAAAAAAAAAAAAAAAAAAAAAAAAAAAAAAAAACACCCAAATAAGGTCTTTGGTCTTGGTGGTATCTTCATCAAGTCTAAGGTTTAAATTTCCTTTAGTGAAAGCAATTCTTTGGAATCACGCTCGCTGGTATAATCAGAGTTTTACCCGATTCATGAGGAGGGAACACTTTGCACTGTTTACTTGACAAGAGTGGATATATGAATTGGCTTTGCATTGGAAGTATTCATCATCATTAAAAAAGATATTTTAAACAAAAGTCTTATATTTACCATTCATAACTTCACTTCAGCTACTGAGGTGGGTTTACAGTTATTTATTTAGTGTTAGTTACTTTAAGTATAACATTCACCAGTGTCGTACAACGCGTTGTGAAAAATGCTAGTCACAGCTACATTTTACATGGCTGACATGACAATAAACGCTAGTTAAAAAAAAAAAAAAAAAAAAAATAGCGATTTACTGAGAAGTGACCGAACACGAGACAACCACTCCAACCACCCCATTGGTGGTAAGGGGGTAGTTGGTTACCTCCATCGAACCTCCGTAAGTGGTCGCACCGCCCCCAACAAAAAAGATTTAGTGGTCACAATCACCAGATTTGATTGAGGATGGTCACATGTTAGATATGGTGGTCAGTGGTGCCAACCACCAAAATTGCGAAGAAATTTTTTTATTAATTGATGTGACAATATCAGACACTACTACGTTAGGACCTAAAAAATTAAGACCCATAAGTAAACATACGAGCAGCATTATTCAAAGCATTATATACCGGAAGTTAAGGGAATTATCACAAACTAACCTAAATGTAATTGTTAATTAACAATTCTACTTTAATATTTATTATTGTTGCTTCATTAGAGTGCAGAAGTAGGGTTGTGGAGAAACCATCACAGAATCGGATCAAATAGAGGGAATAGAATATGAAGCTGTGGAAGAAGGAATATGATGTCACCAGGGCCACCCTAAGTGCTCCAAAAAGCTGAAATTTTGTGACTTCTTTTTTGCCTTTATTTCAAACCTTTTGGCTCACAATATATATAATGACCCTAATTCCCACCTTTTCCCAAACTATTACAGATTACGACAACCAATGTGCTCTATGGAATTAATCATGTTATTCTCTCTTCCTAAATTATAAGCTTATTATCATCTTTATGGTTCACTTCATATTTATAATTATCATGGGTTTCATTTGGATTTTCCAAGGATTCTAAGAGTATATAAAACATCTTTACTTCAGTTAATCAACTAATCAAAAATGAATATCATATTAACAAATCCTTCCCATTTTCTCTAACTTCAGTCTAATAAATTGGCATTTGTTTTAAGAGTATATGTGATTCTTGCATGCTCTAAAAGCACAATTAGATCGAGCAAATGTAAATATAATTCACTAAGCTGATAACCTTTGAACTTTTACCCATTTTGAAATAAAGTATCTAAGCTTTAAAACGTTTCAATTTAGGGTATCTATTTTTCAGAACGTTTCAATCTCAGTCATTCGTTAAAATTTTTCATTAAATCCTATCAAAATTTCCAAAGATTAAGGTATAGGTATTTTTGTAAATTCCGTTAAATTCTAACCAATACCTAAATTCTAGCAATTTTTTTTCCAAAAAAAATGAAGGGTATTTTGAAAATTTTGACAGGATTTAATAGAAAATTCTAACATATGATTGAAATTTAAATTTTCTGAAAAAAATAGATACCCTAAATTGAGATGTTTTAAATTTTAGATACCTTATTTCAAAATGAGTGAAAGTTCAGGAGTTATAAGTGAAGTTCTCCCTTAGCAAATTAAATCATTTCTGTTTGTCGAGTTACATGAACTTTTTATCTAAAACTTCAGTCTAATAAATTGACATGTGTTTTAAGAGTATACGTGATTCTCGCGTGCTCTAAAAACACATTTAGTAGACCGAGTTGAGAATTTTTCTTCGAACCCACTTCAAAGGTTTGCGGATGTCCCAACAAGCATGCATTAAAATGTGGGTGAGAGTTTGATGTGGGTAGGAGAAATTTGTTGAGCAGTTCACATTACACCACAATCACAATATGCTGACATATTAACTCATACCACATTAGCATAATGCGATTATGAATTGATATATTTTGGTATGAAGAGTAATATTTTTTTTCAAAAAAAAAAAAAATATATATATATCTCTATCTCATGTTATTCATTAGCTATTTACACATGTAATTTTTTTTTTTTTTAAGGTATTTACATCATGTAAATATATAAGCAAAGGACTGAAACCAACAATTTTATGTTACCAAAAAAGAAAACAATTTTCAAAGTCATATTTTTTTGGATTTCATGGTCTAATTTAATCAAGACCACACATATTAGCTTGGACAGATGATAACTTTAGATTTTTGAACTTGAGCATCAATTTCCATGCTGCCCTAAAAAGAGAGAAACATCTTTTTCTTACCAGACAAATTTGCACCCCACAAATTTTAACCAAAAAAAACATCACTCCACATGTCTTGGCTATGCTAAAACATAAAGGACCCATTATTCATTTAGTCAAGTATTCTACAGCAACCAAAAAAAATAACAAAAATAATAATAATAAAATAACAGCAATTACAATTTTACAAAAGAGGTGTAGAGATTGGATTTGGATTTCTAAGAATTTTTAGGGAATTTTATGGAGTAAATTTTTTGAAATCTAAGCTATTGTTTTAAAATTAAAAAAAAAAAAATAGAGAAAATTTTACCATATCAATATTTATCATCCCACTATTTATCATAGTAAGTGATAACTGTGGTAAATAATAAAACAGTAAATTTTGATATTTCCCAATTCCCACATTTAATTCAAAAATAATGATTTAGATTTGAAGAAATCTACTCAGCCTAAACATTATAAGGAATCTTGATAGTATAGCTTATTAATACCTAAAATCTTTAAATAAGGTTCACATAAGCTATATATATATATACTATATCAAATCTTGATAGTATATACATATATATATATCAAATATAATTTTCATAAACCACACATATTAATTTATGTTCAAGATTTAATATTGTTACAATGTAAATAATATCACATAATTTAATCATTTTGAATAAAATGCTAAAATATTTATCCCATGATATCATTTACACTGTTAAATACAATAACATTAAATTCTAACATTTAATATTTATAACGTGATATTATTTAAAGTCAATTATTTGAGAGATTAAAAGCTAAAGTTTATAAGATATTAAGATTGAAATCAATTTTGTTATATTAATGCCCCTTTTTACTCTGAAAAGAAAATATTATTATACCTTATAATAGTTGTTGGAGGGTTTCGAACTTCGAACCAGAATGATTGACCAGTAACTCTTTTCATCCCCAGGAAATGCCAGATTCGAGGCCGTAGAATTGACCGATCTCAAACACTTTGAAGCCCTCACGTGCGATTCCCCTTTGACAATTCTTTTACATCTCTTTTATTACTCGATACTCGTGCCGTAGATTATTCATTTAATTAACTTAATTAATCGCCGACTCGTCTCCAAGACTCCAACCAACCAACAAGGGTCACACGCTTGCCCGATCATCCTTTGCCTCTAGATCAGGATTTTGTTTATTTTAACTGAAATAAGGAATAATTAATTATTTTACTGTCAAAATTTTATTTTATTATATCAATTTACATAATGTTATTTAAAAATAATGCAAAAGAGTATTTGAAGAAGAAATATAGGGTGAATAACATAACAATTTAAGTTGATTTGGCTATGTTATTGCACGTTCTTTGATGTTTTTAGAGACTCGTTTGGAGATCTCGCTCCAATGCCCATAAATTAACTTTTGGGAGAAAAATATGTTCAATGAATAAAATAATCAGTCTTTTGTTTATATTTTGAGTGTGTTCCTATTTATAAGTAAAAATGTAGAATTAAACCTAAATTAGAATTCATGTTCTTATTGATTTGGTATGAGAGTCTTATCCCATTCAATTGGGAGTTGGACTGTTGATCAAATTCTTTAAAGAGTCCTTATTGTACCCGGATTGGGACTACTACACTAATTTGACTTAGAATAGGATTATTCTCAACAGGCTCTAAAGGTTTATGTCCAAGATAATAATGTCTATATTTATTATATTAACTTGAATAATATTGCATTGTTAGTATGATGTACAATACAAAAATAAAATAAAAAATATAATTTGATAAATTAATACATAGCGAATAAGGAAAATACAATACGAAGAATTATGACATGTGATATAAGCAAATGTTGTAAGAGATCCTCTAAATTCAAAAATAACATTAAATGTGTCTCTTCAATGGGTAAAACTTATCTAAAAGAATTATTTTTCTTATGCATTAGCTTAATGGGTCAAGAGTATAAACCGTATAGTATTTAGCATCACTCTTTATTTATTGAATAATTAATATTCATAATTTTTAAACAAAACCTTAAATCGAAAGAAAAAACAATAGTCAAGACTATTCTGATTCCTTCTAATTTAGAATTGAGTAATGTTATATACAAGACTCTTATTCTTTTCTTATCTTCTCAAAAGGGACGTGGCCTTTAAAAGTTTATCTCCAAATTTAATGATAATTTTAAAAGTCACACCACTTTTCACGTCTCGTGTTATTAAAAACATGCGCATAACACTCTCAAGTGTGTTTGTTTAAAAAATCACCGACTTTCAAGTGAAGTAAAGACGAGTCATTTTATTTTTAGATTAGATTTTACAAATCTAATAATATATTTGTTGACACGTAATAAATATATTATCGCATTATTTATAGTAAATGCTGTTAAATTTAGGTCGTTTCCAGCAGCCATGGTTACGCCCCTACTTTTCATGACGTCCAGTCATTTTCGAACTGTTGAAAATGGAGAAGAAAGTAATTAATCCAATTAATCCTCGTTTTCCTTAAACAGTAAACCCTTTGGATTAATTAAACCTTGGATTAGACCCACTAATAAACAAGAATAAACCCAATCATGCACCAATTTTCTCTCATCCCAATCAATCACCGATTGATTAATCTCCCACCCATCAACATTATTATTATAAAACCCCACAAAAATCTCCTTTCTTAAAATCTTTCCCGTTGGCTGGCTCTTAAACCAGTCATCCAAACCCTTCTTCCCTAATTCTCTTATCTCTCTAATCTTAATTACTCCATTAATCTCTCTCTCTCTCTCTCTCTCTCTCTTAAAAGCACACAGACAGAGGAACAGAGTAAATGCAAAGCGGCGTAGGCTGACATACTCTATTACTGGAGACTCCAGAACAAGCCCAACACGTAGTACTTTTTTCCGGCCAAACCAGAAAGATGCTTGAGACCGTGAAGTACCTCATCGGAGCGGTCGGCCCCAGCGGCTACGGCTCTAAGTCCACCGCCGAGGAAGTTACGGAAAGCTGCCCCGATCTGCGCTCCGTAACCGCCATCATCACAGGTAATGACACAGTACTATGTCGAATGATCATCACGACTACTTAAATTCATTCCTTTTTACAGAATAAGCGATGATTTATATAAATTTTTTTTTTTTTTTTTTTTTTTTGGGTTTGATTATCAGGCGCTACGTCGGGGATCGGGGCGGAGACGGCTCGGGTCTTGGCCATGCGAGGGGCGAGGCTGGTCCTCCCGGCTCGGAGCATCAAGGCTGCGGAGGACACCAAGGCACGTATCGTGGCCGAGTTTCCCGACTCCGAGATCGTCGTCATGCCGCTCGATCTTAGCTCTCTCGGCTCCGTCCGAAACTTCGTTTCCGAGTTCGAGTCCCTCGGATTGCCTCTCAATCTCCTCATGTAAGTACACCCCAGAAGTCCATTTTCGTTCTTTTTCTTAATTTTCTTTTCTTTGTATATTGTTAATTTGCTTCCCGAGAAAACAAAGGAAACAGTTTCTCGGCAACCAAACACACCTGTAAGTGATCGATATTGAACTGGGTAAGGTGGTACTATAATTCAGTTTTGTGATCGCAGAAACAACGCCGGCAAGTTTGCACATGAGCATGCAATTTCCGAAGACGGAATCGAAATATCCTTTGCTACTAATCATTTAGGTAAGCTATTAAAAAAAATATAATAATTAAAAAAAAAATAATCATTGTTTTTGTTAATGAATTCGAGTTTAAAATTATACTTTTTTTCATGAATTTTGCAGGCCATTTTCTGTTGACGAAGCTGTTGCTGAACAGGATGATTGAAACGGCGAGGAACACCAGCATCCAAGGCCGAATAGTGAACGTGTCGTCGGGCATTCACGGCTGGTTTTCCGGTGACACAATCCGATATCTCGGTCTTATAACCCGAAACAAAAGGTGAATAAGACTGGAAAAAATTGATGACATATCGGGAACTGAAATAATCAGACTGAAAGTCCCAAAATGGAACACAGTAACTATATATATGTATAAAATTATATATATATATATATATACGGCTTTTGACTTTTTCTTTGAAATTTGTCTTGGTCTCTTCAGCCATTACGATCCAACACGTGCTTATGCGCTTTCGAAGCTCGCCAACGTTCTGCACGCCAAGGAGCTTGCTCGGAGACTGAAGGTATCATGGATGGTGGTTACTTGAGTAATGATCGTTAAAGACAAAAGAAAAAAGAAAGTGAAATTTTGTTCTTTTCTTTGTTGATCAATTGTCGGGTCGTTTGCTGAATCTTTTTTTTCTTCTTTTTTTAATATAATAACTTGCAGGAAATGGAGGCCAACGTGACAGTGAATTGTGTTCATCCTGGAATCGTGAGAACCAGACTCACTAGAGAACGTGAAGGCCTAGCCACAGGTTGAAGATAACTCATCCACTTTATTACCCAATTTCTTGTTTTTCTTTTCTTTTTTTCTTTTTTCTTTTTTATTAAAAGTGTTGTGAGAATTAAAAAAAAAAAAAAATACAGGTAAGAATTAGATGCTATATATGTTATAAAGATTGATGTTAATTAGTTTGATAGATTGGGTTAAAAAAAATTATAAGGAAAGATGTTAGTTTAATAGACTAGATAGAATTTGGGGACGAAACTAAACTTTTAGTCTTTTAGGCGGGCAAAAAAAAAAAAAAAAAACTTTTAAGGTGTAGAAATTAAATTTAGAGGGGTTCATCCCGTATAATATACAATTTTTGGATCTAGTTAAAATAGACTGAATTAGAAAAATTTACCCCACCCCAAGTTAGATGAAACTTTATCCTTTAGCATGATTCCTCTTATTTAAGTTTTGAGTTTTTTTATATGTAGATTTGTCTTTCTTTCTTTTTTTCATTAATTTTTGTGTGTTTTGGATTATTTATTAATGTTTTTTTTTTTTTTGTGAAAAGAAACAAATAAAAGTGAAAAAGGAAAAAATGTTATCAAACAAAACTATCCATGATTTTCTTTTCATCATGGACAAAGTTTTTCTATTAAAAATGTACGTGAGAATTAAAAATACATGCTCCAATCACATAAAATATGCATGAGAATTAAAATAGACCGAATTAAAAGAATTTACTCTCATATCAGATGAAACTTGGCCTTTTAGCATGAGTCATCTTATTTATTTATTTATTTTGGTAAAGACGTGGAACTCCACAAGAACCGTACGTATATCAATTGTGGGATGACTCGAACAATCAATCTCGTTGTATTAACCAAATGAGTCAACCATTTGAGCGGACACTAGTGTGCGACCTCTTATTTAAGTTTTGATTATGAGTTTTTAATTTTATTTCATTTTTTTTTAATATGCAGATTTGGCTTTCTTCTTTGCTTCTAAGCTCGTGAAGACAATTCCTCAGGTATGTCTAAGCTAGTTTGGACATGTAATAAGATTTCATGTTTTCATTTCTTTACCTATGATGTCTGTGAAAACCATATATATAATAAATATAATGAGTGGAATGCGATGTTATCTACAGGCTGCTGCTACCACTTGTTATGTCGCGACTCATCCGAGACTGTTAAATGTGTCCGGAAAGTTCTTTTTAGATTGCAACGAAGCTTCGCCGTCGAAATTGGGATCCAACTTAGCCGAAGCTGCACGGTTATGGTCCGCTTCTGAAATCATGGTTTCAGGGGACCCAAAAGCAGTTTTTGATCCGCTCACCACCTTAGTTTTTAAAAAAGATAAAGTAGATGAATATTAAGAAACGAGAAAGAAGAGACAGATAAAAGAAAATAGACACTAAATCATAAGAAATACGTACGTTCTATACCACTTCAAGTACTATAGTATATATAACTAGATCGATCATGTGTATGTAAGATATATGGTCTTCTTAGCTAGGATGAGGATCCGGGCACTCCGAACTCGTATCTCCTCCTCTCACTTTTTGTCCGAATTTCAAGAAATTCTCGGAATCTTAATCCGACTTCTTACTTCTTAGTTGGTATATGTAAAACAACTTGTTAGGTTTTTAAAACGAGTTTGGGTTAGAATATGATGGTGTGAGACTAGATTGCTATAATGATATATACAATGATTATAATTATGGGATTAAAGTTATGTTAATGGGGTTTTGATTGGAAAGGAAAGTGCTTGGGAACCCTAAGTTTGTACCAATAACACATAAATAGGAGACATGGACAATGGTTTCTTTAGAGCAAATATATTAGTAAAAAAAAAAAAAAAGTATAAGTGGGCAATTAAAAAAGAAAAAGAAAATAAAAAAGAAAAAATAAAAATAAGAACATGGGGTCGGTTAGTACCATGTGGTGGTTGATTTTTTGAAGAGTATCTTTGGTGGTGTTGGTATGGGGCCCTACTAACATGGTGGATTGGTGGGGGTGAGAAAGAGGCACGCGTTCAAGGAAAATCAAGGGCCTTTGATGTAAACCTCTCCTGCGTGATACATTGATATCATCACAAATTTTATTATATTCAATTTAATTTTTTTTTTTATTGGAATTAGAATTATCGCCGGTTTATTTCGGTGTAAAATATTTTTTTTAAAAAGCTTTTTTTTTGTTTTTTTTTTCTTTGAATTTTTTAAGTTTTGCTCGAACTCGTACCTAGAAAGATAGACTTCACAAGAGCTTCCTTATAATATGGATAATCAATTGCACCAAGTCTCGCTCACACTCTCAAAGACCTTTTATTCTCAAATACTCTCTTCTTCTGTAGTTTCTCTTTGTGGTCTCTCTCTCTTTCTTGTAGCTTTTTAGATTAAATGAAAATACAAAAAGATATTTAGCAATTTTTTACCATGCAAGCCAAACACCGAAAAAAAATGTTTTTCGAGCCACTTTTTAGGGTTGCAAACAAATAGCGGAAAATATACACTTTTTAAGGAAAATATTGTAGTTGAAAACAAAAAGCAAGGCCTAAAGCAGTAATTTGCTTCCCGTTTTCCTTGGCCATGAACATTGGTTGTACACTTATTGCCCCTTTTATTTGGGTTATCATGTTATTGTAAAATATTTGTAATAAAAGTTGTTGTATTTCTATCAGCATTCTTTCCCTAAATTTTCTTACAAATTCGTGTAACAATATATTTATGGAGAAAAAAATTAAGCAACAAGATTTGATAAGTATATTGAATTGTTGAATGGTTGATGTGGTAATTACTGTATTAACGGTCATGTCAGTTTGTTAAGGATTTGTAATAAAAGTTAGGGTTAAATACGTTTTTGCTCCTTGTTGTTTAACTCTTTTATTTTTTGCCCTATGTAATTCATTTTATATCGTAGATGGCATCTTGGTTTTGGCTACAGACAGAGATGATATATTCATCTAAATTATCTTCCAAAAATTAATAGTAGTTCAGTCAACACCTCTAAAGTGTTGACGCGTATCATATGTATTAAAAAAACCAAAAATAAAAAGCTTTAAAAATAATAAAACTTAAAAAAAAAAAAGCATTAAAAAAAATAAAAATAGAAGGGAGTTCTTTGGCCCTATGAGGGTGGCCAAAACACCCCATGGACCATGAGGGTGGCTTGGCCACTCCCAGACTGACTGGCCCCATTGTTCGGCCCTGTATCGTTTCCAAACAAATCCTACGGCTCTATTTGTTAGTGTATTTTTAGGGATGTTTTTTCTTTTTGTTTTAAAAGTATTTTAATGTGACGTAAAAGTAAAAACAGTTTTTTATATTTTTAAGTATGTTTTGTGTCTTTAACTTGTTTGTTAATATTTTTGTTTTAAGAAGAGAAAACAAAAGATACAAAACAAAAAGGGATAATTGCACCGTTGGTCCCTGTGTTATACCATAATTATTTTTTACTCCCTATGGTTTAAAAAGTTCATGGGAGGTCTTCGTAATATACAATAATTACAAATCGATCCCTGGCGTCAAATTCTGTTAAAATTTTTAACAGATTCCATCAAATGCCACGTTAGCGACACGTGTCGCCAATAAGATGGCAGCACGTGTCCACCGTAATAAAAATACTTATTCTTTTAAAAAAAAAAATTCAAAAAAATTCAAAAAAAAAAAAAGAAGCTGAAGGAGCCGGCCACCCCTAGCCATTGGGGGTGGCGGCGGCGCAGCCACCCCCAGTGGCCGCAGGGGTGGCGCGTGGCCACCCCCAAGCGACAGGGGGTGGCCGGCCCCTTTAGCTTTTTTTGTTTTTGTTTTTGTTTTTTTTGAATTTTTTTTTTAAAAATAAGTATTTTTATTTTTTTTAATAAATTTTTATTTTTTTATTATGGTGGACACGTGTCGCCATCTTACTGGCGACACGTGTCGCTGACGTGGCATTTGATGGAATCTGTTAAAAATTTTAACAAAATTTGACGCCAGGGATCGATTTGTAATTATTGCATATCACGAGGACCTCCCATGAACTTTTTAAACCATAAGGAGTGAAAAATAATTATGGTATACCACATGGACCAACGGTGCAATTATTTTCAACCAAGTACATGGTTGATCTCTATGTACAAGCGGTCACACTTATTTTCTCTTAACTACAACCGCAATCGCTTTATGCATTTATCAATTTTAAGTAAGTAGTTAAATGGTTTATAACAGTCAAGCTTGACTATTATGAGTCATTTTTCCTTCTAGCGTGAATGGATAAAATGTAAATCGAATGTTGATACTTTGAAAAATTAGGTAGTTAAAATTAAAAAAAAAAAAAAAAAAGTTTTATTTAACTAAGGGTGCGTTTGAGACAGTGATTTCGTAGACAAAAAGTGCGTTTTTAAATTAAATCACAAAAAATGAACTGTTTAAGAGTTGCAATTTTTAAAAAATTGCGATTTGAAAACACATAAAACTAATTTTCAAATCGCATGCAATGTGGTACTTTTTTGAAAACACAAAATTTTAAAAGGCTAATATGAAATTTTAAAGGCCAATCTACGATTTTACCAAACACCTAACTGCGTTTTTAAAAATCACTTTCTCGAATCACAAGTTTTAAAATCCTATACCCAAATGACTTAAATATTTAGTCATTATTATATGTGTAACATTTATCATTCAAACCATTGGCTTCTCTCCAATTTTCTATCTAGCAACCCATTTCCCAGCCCAAAAGGGCCAAAACCCCTAAAACCCTAAACTCTTCCCCCAACAAAATCACCCAGAAGAAGAAAACAAGCTCTCTTCATCACGTAACCTCAAAAATGGCGAGCCTTATACCCGAAACCTCCCAGAAAATATTCACCCCAGAAACCCTCCGCTCCGCCGCCAAACAGTCCCAGCGCTGCATCACTGTCCCCGTACGCCTCCGCCGCGCCATCAAGAAGTACCTACGAGGTACACAGACACATACACCTACGAATACGCATACGCATACGCATACGTATAAGTAGTATATACTGATCTGCAACAAGTATTGGCTTTTGGGTTTTGCAGAGCAGGAGGAGCCGCACGTGAAGAGGAAGGTGCTGAGGCTATCGGAGACGCTGAGCGCGATCAAGGACGTGAACTCGCAGCTCGTGACTACGACGTCGAGGGAGCTGGTGGAGGACCCTTTGAAGTCGGCGGAGCAGTCGAGGCAGCGATGGAAGATCAGGAGCTTCTACGGCGACATTGGATTCAAGTACACGGGTGACGAGACCATCGCCTATGTAGCGTCTAGAATGCCCGCCGTGTTCTCCGCGTGTCACCGAGTTCTCAAGGAGGTATGTAGTGTAGTTATAGTTTGGTATGGTACAGAGTAAAAGAATTGGAATTTTGTGAAATGCGTGGTGGGTGTTTTGTGCCTGTGGGGAAAATTGTGGGTCTTGGGTTTTTCTGTTTGGTTGTTGAGAAAATGGTGAGTTGAAAACGGAAAGATTGGATATTGACACTTATTTTAGGTACTTTTTTTTGTTTGAGAATAGTGCAGATCTGAGCTTATCTGAGTTATCGAGTTGAATTAGGCCTGGGTGAGTGTGTTTTATGAGTGGAAAATTGTGGGTCTAACTTAGTTAGAGTTGAATTAGGCTTAACTGGGAAGATTGGATTTTGACACTTCACCTGCATTTTTTTTTTTCTTTTTTTGTGCATAGTGAAGAGCTGAGTTTAAATCAGTCATAGAGGTCATAGAGGTGAGTTAGGATTAACTGGGTAGGTGTTTCATGTATGTGCAGAAAATTGTGGGTCTTCATTTTCTTTTATGCTTGTTTTCCGAGAAAATAGTGGAATGAAAAGGAAATACTGGATTTTGACAATTTTGACACTAATTTGACCTGCTTTCATTTGTGAATAGTGAAGAGTCATAAATAGAGTGAATTAAGTTTTAGTAGGTGAAGGTTTTAGTTTTCTTGAGTTATAATTGATCAGGAAGCAAATGAAGCTTTTGGGATGGAATATTTGAATTATCTTTCTGTTATAATTTATGTGTTTTGGGTTTCTAGGTTCATAGAAGGCTACCGGGTTTCTCCCCAGCTAAAGTGTTGGATTTTGGTGCTGGCACGGGTTCAGCTTTCTGGTGAAAAGCTCATTAATTATCGCCCTATATGGTTATCTGTATACTGCATGTTGGTTCACTGTTATCTCTTTCTATCTGAGTTTTCTGACAATTTGAATAAAATGTTGTAGGGCACTGCAAGAAGTCTGGCCACAGTCTATGGAGAAAGTTAATTTAGTAGAGCCATCCCAGTCAATGCAACGTGCTGGCCGGAGCCTTATACAAGGTACTTGGCAATTTTCCTTTTCAAATAGTTGATATTTCTTTGAGATTATTAGAAGATTAACATTTCAAAGAGCAGTTGGTAATTTAGAAGAATTGCTGTTGTTTGAGGGTACTTCCTTGTCAGGCCATTGTATTGATATGGGTTGGGTGCTAAGTAGGTTTGGAGTGTTGGATTTTGAAATCATGCAAAACCAGTATTCATGTAATAACATATAATATAATAATTCATTATGTAGTCATGAATTAGTGTAGGCCAATAAAATTGCTAATTATGATGTGAAATAGGTATGTGTTTTGGTGCTTATAGGCATTGCTCTAAAAGGCTTAGCAAGCTTAATTTGTGTTGAACCTTTATTTAGCCATGTGCATAGTGTGCACTCTTTTTATATTGCTACTATAATATGTCAAAATATTAATATTGAAAAAAAAAAAGAAAAAAAAAAGGGAAGCTAGAGTATGCTACTAGAATCGATGGATTGTCATTCAAGAAAAAATTTCTGATAGCGCTACACTCTTTAGAAGTGTTGTTATGACATGGCCTAGCTTATATTGCCATTGATTTACCATTATTCTAATATACTTCCATTAATGCTTCCTTATAAAATTAAAAACACAGGTTATGGCTGCAGATATATGCTCAAGCAGTCCTATCAAGAAGTGGAGAGGATAGACTTATGATTAACATGTTATTTTTATTTTTGGGCATGATTTAGATTTCATTTGACATGCTATCATTGTGTGCCTTCAAAAATTATTTTGCCTCGTTGACATTGTTCCTAAGAAATTTTATGTATGTTTTCGTTATTACTAGGTTTCTTTATGTGCATATGCCTCCCCTCCCTTCCTCCCTTGCAAATACATGTGATAAAGAAGGCAAATCCTGAGATTTATATGTTACAATTGCTTTAGGTCTGAAGAACTTGCCACTTATTCATAGTTATGATAGCATTCAAGCACTTAATAAAAGCATCAATAAGTCAGAGAGAGGACATGACCTTGTAATCGCTGTAAGTTGTATTCTTCTAGATTTCTTCCTAGTAAATTTTCCGAGTTATCTGTATTGGTATCAATATATGAAGTAGCATATTTTTATTCAAAAAATGGTTCTTTAAACCACTGCACTTAAGGAAGCTTTCATCATATTTGGCCTTCTCCTGGTACTGATTGATGGCCAAATGTTTGTTGCTCTGGGGTGAAGTCTTATGTCCTTGGAGAGATACCATCACTGAAGGACAGAATTACTATAGTACGCCAACTTTGGGATCTTACACGGGATGTTCTGGTATGATTCCTGGCTTATGGAATGTTTCATGTCTCATTACATGTATGCATTGCATAGAGATTTTGATGATGTTACATTATTGATAATTGTTTTGATTTATTTTTTAGTTTCAAACTTCTCAGAACTTGATGCAAGTTTTCTCCATTGATTTTTATTTTTATTTTTTTGGTGGAATCCAAATGTGGGGTAGGTTTTGGTGGAACCCGGAACACCGCATGGATCTAATATCATATCTCAAATGCGATCTCATATATTATGGACAGAGAAAAGGGTAAGATGATTATTCTTCAGGACAATATTTTAGTTGCCTATTCAAATATTTGTTGCAGGGACTCTTGTGTTTCTGATTTACTACTTTGTGCTTCTTTTAACCGCTGCTCATGTATAGTGCCATATTCATGACTTCTTAGAAATGCCGTAAATCTAAAGCTGCAAATAATACAGCTTCAAAGGACTTGGTGGTGACTCAAAAAAGTGGTGCATTCATAGTTGCTCCTGTGAGTAACAATTTTCTAACCTGTCCCCTCTTTTTTCTTCCCAGAATTAATAGGTTTTCCATATTCTCCACCTATTCTATTCTTTTCTTCTCTCTCTCTCTCTCTCTCATGTAGTCCTGTTGATGCAGTGTCCTCATGATGGGCCATGTCCGTTGGCAAAAACTAGCAAATACTGTCATTTTGTCCAGCGTTTGGAGAGGACATCATCACAACGTTCATACAAGGTTCCTCCCTCTGTCCTTATCCTACACTCTTTGCTACTTAAATATTTATGTGGCTGCCATTTTATGCGGATTTGACTGCAGATGTTGAAGTCTGGCATGTTTTCAAGCGTCAAATTCAGTCAGTTTTCCAAGTTTTTGTACTGGAAAATTGTTCAAGTTTCCACTTTTTCTTCTGCAAGGTCCTAGGCTATTATGTTTCTATGTGCCATAGCATGCCAAATCTGAGTGCTTACTCATTTAAAATAATGTAGATAAGAACTTTGAGCAACCTACGGGCTTGCTCCTCTGTTCCTTGGCTTAGGGTTTATTATTCATAAGTGGGCCAATCTATTACATCTTTTATGCGTATAAAATCATGAGTGTCAATGCTAGTCCTATTCCATTGCTGGTTGCTTCCCTAGTGACGTGATTTTTTTTTTTTTTTGGGAAATTTACCAACTATTGTTCTCTTCTTATTTTCAATTTTATACTTTCTTCTTCTTCTTCTTCTTTTTTCCCCCTGGTTCTTCTTGTTCTTGGAAGCAATACTTTTATTTTTTTAAAAAAAAATAGGGAAATAGAAAGGATTAATGCAATTAATGTGTCATCAATATTACCTTCTCTCTTATCAATGAATTTTTGCAGCGTTCAAAAGGCGAGCCCGCTTTACGTGGCTTTGAGGATGAGAAATTCAGTTTCGTTGTTATCAGACGAGGACAGAGACCAAGGTGAGTATATAAAGTGCTGCCTTTGAAGAGATAGGGTTGTTTATAGATTATACTTCTTGGACATCAGCAGTTCAATTCAACAATAACAATACAAGAGCATGTATATTTTATAACACATTTATCAAAGCATTTGTTTGATGATTTTTGACAACTTTACTCAGAATGAAAGAAAATTTTATAACATCTTTAATTGTGAATAACTTAAGTGATTTTTTATCACAGGTTCTTTCTGTTGATCCCTTTGATGGGTATATCTACCCACCTGCAGAAATCTGACACCGAAATTATTTGACCTTTTTTATTTTTTATTTTATTTTTTTGTTTTATTTTTTTTAATTTACCTCACACTGCAGCTCCTTCTAGCCATTAGTATTTTAAGTGACTGTTTAATTTGATCAGGGAAGTTTGGCCTCTTGATGGCATGAAATTTGAGACATTGAAAGAGCAGCGTGCAAAAAGAAATCCAGAAGATCTTGAAATTGACTATGGTACATTTGAAACACTCTATTTCCCATGAAAAGCTCTGCAGGAATTTCATAATCAAAACATGTCTTTGCATACCCACTCAGCATTCTAGTTTGTTCATGGAATTTCTGAATTTCAATTTCTTTGTGATGGTTTTCTTTTTGACTTTGGTAGAGGACCTGGTTAAGCTACAAAAAGAAGCTGATGATATTCCATATGAAGAAGTGGATCCAGCTACCTATGATTCTGATGTAATGGAAACCGATGCTGTTGACAAGAATGGTGAAGAGGAGGGAGAAGAAGACGATGAACAAGAAGAAGAAGAAGAAGAAGAAGAAACAACCTCTGCTGATCTTGGGGGTGGTTGGGGCAGGATTATCTTTCCAGCCATTCGACGGGGCAGGCAAGTTACAATGGATATCTGTCGATCAACCGAACGAGATGGCTCAGAGGGTTCATTTGAGCATGTAGTCGTCACACAAAGCAAGAATCCTACATTACATCGTCAAGCCAGAAGATCTCTCTGGGGTGACCTGTGGCCCTTTTGAAGTTATGAAGTGCTTTTGGCCCTATGATCACTAACAAAAATATGCAAACCCAAATTTCTTGTTAAAATTTCATTTCATTTTTAGTTGTTTTTTGTATATATATGGTCTTTAGAAGGGAAAAGGAAAAAAGAAAATGTAATTGAGAGAACTGTTACATTAGATGGATCAAACGAAAGGCATACACCTTACAATTGTTCATTGTGCAATTGAATTAAGTTGTAATGAAGACATTGAAGTCAAAACTAAAAAAAATTGCAGAGACAACAGTTCAAAAAATTGTAGCTTTATTGAATTACAGAAAATTTCCTTTATTTTGAACTTCATATCCCAAAAAGATTTTAATGCTTCTTGCACACTTTGCGTACAAAGTGTGCAAGAAGCATTACTCATCATCCTCTACATTTTCTACACCATTTTTACACTTCAATATCTGCTTAGATAAGAGAAGATTTTTCCTCTCCTTTTTCTATAATTTATTTGAAGAATATTTAAATGGTTTGAGATAAAGATAAAAATAAATAAATAAATAAATAAATTATTGTGGAGTTTATTTGAATAGGGTATCAAAAAATAGTTTGGTTCTTTTAAGTTTTTGAAAAAAAATCTATATAAAACTGCTGTTAGTGCTCTAATGGCCGGCTTGCTCTTCATAAGTCAAAATCCCTCACCCGAGTGTGTTACACTTTGGGATTATCCATGCTTCCTCATTAATCCAATCTACACTTTCTAATGCTAATTATGATTTGTTTTCTTAACCTTTGCTAATAGGTATACAGATACTAGAAAAAATGTTTGGGTTCTACATATAGTCTATAATCTATATGTTATGAAAATGAGTGTCATGTACACCAACATGTAACAATTTATATTTTAGTATTTGATATGGTAAGAATAGTTACTATATATATTATAGTATTTGATATGTGATAATTTAAATGGATTGCAGGCACAAGCTAGGCATTAGATCTAATTTCTAAATCTGTGAACTGGGACTGGACTATCAGGGAGGCGCCGTCTTGGTTGTGAAGGGTCAGAGCCATGTCAAACGAGAGTTTGGGTGGGAAACCATGGCCAAAGGTCAACAACCACGAAATAGCTAGCCAAATTCATGACATGACATCCATGATCCATGCATCATGCATGCGTTATATTCCTTCAAACAAAACTCCACGCCCTACAACTTAATTAGAAGAAAATTAAGAAATGCATGCTGTAAACACGTGAATTTCAACGCCGCCCTCCCGACCAATGATGATTATCAGTTTCTTGGCAAAAAAGAAAACAATTAAGTTGTTATTTCTGTATATTTCGGTGGTTTTTTAAAACGCACCTCTTTTACCTGAGATTTGCAGACAGGAATAAAGGCATAGATATGCCAATCTTGGATCAACTATGATTCCTTTGTATAGTAATACAAACACCGAAGAAAAAGAAAATACAGTACAATAGGTATAGGTAAACTATTTTATGGTTCCCTTATACGTATAGCCTCAATGATCCTGGAGAGGCCATAATCTAAATTATGGATTAACTAAACACATATATCAATGGATGTTATTTCTATTGCAGATCGACAGCAAGCTCGACCCATAATTTACAGCAGTTTTAGTGCAATCAAACGAACAAGGAATCAACAAAGGAGACCAAAGATGGTTGATTTTCTGCCGTCAGAAGCTGCTGATATTCCTTGTAAATTTTGTCAAGCATGTCATCTGTTGTGGGTTCAGAATTGTGGCAAGGATGGCAATCATAATCATAAACAAAATCACTGTCTTTATGATCACAAGCCAGCTTAGCCTCTCCAAAATTGTTCCCATGTGCATAAAATGGTGATGAAAATGGAATCCTCACGGCCTTTGGCTGGTAAACTTTGGTCTTTGTTATTGTTTTTCCACCACCATCTTGCTTATAATTCCCTTTGTTCTTCAACTTTTTGCTTAGATGACAATTCCAATAGTTCTTTATCTCGTTATCGGTTCGGCCAGGAAGTCTTCCAGCAATGAGAGACCAACGGTTGCCGAGAAGGGAGTGAAGCCGGATAATGAGGTCGTCTTCATCCGGGGTGATGTTTCCTCGCCGGATATCGGGTCGGAGATAGTTCAACCATCTTAGCCTGCAGCTCTTTCCACATCTAAGTAGCCCTTCAAGCAGAAACCAAAGAAAATTCAACTTGCTAAGTGCCATAATTATATATAACAAAAATTCATATGAAGTAAGAAAGAGATCTCTTTCGGCGACCCCTATGTCGTCGCCGATCGAGTACTTATTATCAGCAACGACATGTCAGCTTAAGTTCGTGTGCTATTTGAGAATTAAACTATATATATCAACAACTAATAACTTTTCTTGACGGAACAACTGCAACGACTAATCGTCGCTAAAGACCAAAATTCTTGTAGTATAGAAGGCGTTAATTATGCATTCATGAGGTAGTGAACAAGAGGAATACCTGCTTTTTCAGGCAAAGATTTCCAATGGCCTTCACCATGAGTCTGGATATAGTTTTCCAGTAATGTGTCTTCTCTGGCAGTCCACGGACCTCTATGTAAACCAACTTTTGAACAACATGGGGTTCTTCCCATTTCTACCTTCTCTCTTAATTAGGGTATCGATCACAGATAGAGAGAGAGAGAGAGAGAGAGAGAGAGAGAGAGAGATCACAACCTGGGGATATAAGCCAAGCTTTTAAAGAATTATAGTTTGATGTGAAATGGTGGTGGTTTCATGGGATATATTTAATGGTAGCGAAAATAAAGTGTGTGAAAAAACGGTGGCGTACGTGGGGTATGTTACTTCCCTACTTTCACATGTTTAAAAAGGTTGGATAATTATGATAAAAATAAAAGCAGGTCCAAGGAATTTTCAATTTTTGAGAACCAAATTCAAGGAAATCAATGTACCTTGCTTTACAACTGTTTCCCTCCAACTACTATGGATAGAGATTTTTAATAATTTTGTTACGTGAATTGCTATCAATTCAAACAGTAATTAAATATGATAGAGTTCTCATAAAATCCACTTGTCAGAGCAGGTCTGGAGTAATCTATCCGTCTGTTTGGGCAGATAGGTCTTATAGGGGCTCTCTCATATTTATTGTCCAAATTGCTAGCAATTCATACAATAAATTACTAGAAATTCCAATTTATTTTAGAGGCTAACGTGGTAAAGGCCACGTGAAATTAAAAGAAATGATAAAACTAATTTTGATGGAAGAATTTGAAGAGTTGGCATCATAATTATCATATGTCCAATGTACACAAAAAAGGAAATGGGTGTATTTCCTAACCAAAACCATCATGGCAAGCAACAAATAAAGGTTGTGACTTTTAGGCCCATATGAGATATACATTGGAGCTCTTCAAAATGCTCTTCATTAATAGGATTGTTCTTCACTTATATTGCAAAAGAGAAAAATAGCTTAAAAAAAATCAGAGATCTCGTCCCTTTTGACCTTTTCTCATCACTAGATTCCTTTAACCACCCTTTTATCACGTTTAATAGGTTACCACCAAGGTAGGTGTCGTGTAGGTCTTGGAATCAAATTACGTACGGAACAACGTTGGTTGTCTGAGGACTATTGCTATCCACTGCTCAATGCAATTGGAAGCGCTTGATTCTCCGTCTGATATAGAATTTGCACATCTATTGATTTATCATTCGGTCTAACTAAGTAAAGAGTGGGTCCTAGTGGATGTCGGAGATGGTGGAGGCCATATGCCGGTCGGAGATAAGGATGGAATCGTTTATGGCCAAAGTGTAACAAATGTAAGGAAAATGTAACTTGATCATGTAAGGTCGACCCACACTATTAACAATTAACAAGTAAATATGTAATTGTGATGTGATTCTCTGGGGTTTAATTCATTATGGTTGGCAAATAAGTTCTTATTTCTAGAGCTGAGGACTTTTGTCATTTAAAAAAAAAAGGTTATTTTCAATTATAGTTTCCAACGTTGAGAGTTGAGACAAAAGTCAAAGTAAGTTGTAGGTTATTCAATGATTTCACAAAAAATAGAAAGCTATAGAAAATGGTTTAGAACCGAAAAGGGCATGAATTCCCAAGGCTATTACGTACAAGCTGCAACTTGGACAATATTGTTCCCCCTTAAGGGATAAAGTTTTCTTTCTAATGCTCCGTTTGTTTTTGCGTAAAATATTTTTTTAAAAATATTTTCAGCATTTTTCGATATTTGATAGGAGCAAAAATAATTGTCAATAGAAATAATTTTCAGTTTGACGGTAAAATTTTCTTAAATTTTTTAAAAACTATTTACGATTTTAAAAACCGTAAATCGTTTTCTGGACTTAACTCTTCATTTTTGTACGCACGTTTGTGGGAATCCGCCACCGTCGGGCATTTAAATTTGTTGGTAACCTGACTTTATCGCCAAAGATCTCCGAATTTTAGTATCGGAATGCCGGATTCCGATGATGGTCGTCAGAAACTGGGGGACCAGATCAATTATGGCCAAAATCTGAAAATTTCTACCGAAATCTGGCAAGTTTGGTCAAAATCTGTAAATTTTTGCTGGAATCTAGCAACGACGGCTGGATATCGCTGGATTCCGTTTTACGCCGTTGGTGATTTTTTCATATGAGCCAAACGCCAAAAACTATTTCCAGAAAGAAAGAAAAAAAAAATGATTTTATCGAAACAAACAGAACATAAATTGGGTGGGGGAAAATTTTTCAACTCAATATATTAAATTGACAATTGCGTTTAAAACATGCAACTCTCACATACAATGTTAGTTCAATTTTTGAAAATAAATCCTGTCCTCGTTTGATTTGGCGATTGAAATTAATGTTCCAATAGCAAGGCAGAGATGGTTGAAAAGCAGATTGATTGCATCAATGTTGGGTAACCATGGGAGAGTCAACATGACGTGTATTTGATTCAATAGGCTAGGTCCTTTTCCACCGCCTTTCCCCATATATTGAAGAATGAAGAAGCACATTGAACTCATATCATCTTCTTACTATTTTGGTTAATCAAGTTACCTGCACAACATTAACAAGTAAGAGTGACATTATAGGCTTTATAGCTCAACAGGTGAAAACGTGGAAGTATATGATGTTTGGTAAGATGGAGACATTTTGTCACTTTTTTTTTTTTTTTTTTTTTGTTGTAAGTTCACGTACGCCGGCCCTCAAACTACCACTCAATTAACAATGCTTCCAAACTTTCAATTGGGACAGTGTCTTTCCCCACCCACCCCCAAACTACCAAAACATTGTCAATATATCCCAAATGCTAACAAAAAGACAAAAATGACCTTACAATTTTTTCAATAAAACAAAAGTACTCCTATAAATTCGGAGAGAAAAATTTAAATTTCTTAAAACAAAAAAAAAAAAACAAAAATTTTAATTTTTAAATTTGGCCACCCTTGGTTTTTATGTATTTCTTTATTTTTTTTATTTTATTAAGGGTATTTTTGACATTGCGGAGAACATTGACAATTATTGATAGTTTGGGAGGACATTATCAACTGGGTAGTAGTTTGAGGAAAGTTTGTAGACTTTACCCTTCTTCTTTTTTCCCTATGCAATACTGTAAAGGGAAGGAGGAGGTGACATTTTGTCACTTGATATAGGCTAAACTAATTCTTAGATTTGCCTAACAAGTATGAAGGGAGTAATTGTGAATTGTTAATAAGATCTTTTTTTTTTGGTTACATTTACTAACAGTGGATATGGTGTAGTAATTTGGTTGTAATGGAAGCTAAGCTACTTCTATAAGCTTCTCCAATAATAGAGTTGATGGAGACTCCAATTTCACCTTAGAAACATACCTACAAAGTCTTGAAAGAAGAATCTCTCCAATATTATTATGCCTTTCTAACCACCATTGTCACCATCATCACTAGTCCATCATGGAAAAAAGCATCCCTATTCTTAAATAGGGAAACTTGCATGGAATGAGCTCTTGCCAAAGTATTAGCCACTTATATGGTTTCATTGGCTCAACCTCAAGTACATGAGGTTTAAGATCTCCTGTAATAGAATTGCATGCAATTTAGACAGCTTCACAAAAGGACAAGTGCAAAACCTACTTGTTCAGGCAGGTAAATGCACAATTTGAACAGCCCTACAAAGAGGAAAGGTATGGGACTCGCCTGTCCGGAATGGCAATTAAGCAGCCAATTGCAAAGGCTGTCCTCCTAAAGAATGAAGCCCATGTTGGGTCTCACCAGCATCAAAGAACTTGCCTTTGTTCTTTGTTCCCCAGTGGTGCCCCAGATGCCCTCCCACATTAAACTTGTTGGGCAGTGATATTCAGAAGAAATTTGGATAAAAGGCCAGGAAGGGCAAAAGCACAGAACAGAAAGGAAGAAGTGAATGCTAATAGTAAGGCCGTTTTTATGCATTATTTGGCACCCATCTCACACAAAACTCACTCTTCATAAATACAATTTTGAGCTGGAAATCCTTGAACAAATAAAAGAATCATATAATTAAACCCCTATATGAGAATCTAATACAAAATCAATCCATAGCCTCATTTTGACAACTTGGCTGGACTGCAGTAATTTAAAAAAGCTATGCCACTTTTTCATGGCCTGACTGGATTATAATACACTTGGTAATCTATGAAGGGTCCTCAATAGAACACCCCCCCCAACAAAAGAAAAAAAAGGCAATACAAGTATACAACTGTCATCTATACCACACTGCACATGCAGAGAATCGTTTGAATCAGTGTCGTGCACTCCTGAAACAAGGCGAATCACTGTCTTTTAAGTGCCCAACAACTGAAACTAAGGTCTGATGATCTTCCAGGGTTTCAAAGACCAATAAACAACCACATTCAACTCTGTCCATTCCAGCCTGCAGTCACGACCACAACTGAGCGCATGTCAGGAGAAGTGAACATGCTCTAGCTAGAACTCTTCCAAAATCTTGTACTTGGATCTGCAACAACATGTTGCAAATCTGAAAGTCAGACCTAACCATTTTGCCAAACCCCATTATCAACTTCAACCGGGTAACCCATAATTGTGGTATGTTCTAATCCGCCCATCCCAGCCTGCAGTCACAAACACATGACCCCACATGTGGGGAGAACTGAACATGCCCTGGCAAGCACTCTTCAAAATTTTGTACTCAGATTTGCACACTGCAGGTGAAATACTTACTGGACTTGGATTAGAAAGTTTCTCCTCAGGCCAAGTTGCAGATCCCCTTGGTAAAGACTCCAATAGAAACCCACGGCTCAGAGAGAAACAATCAGGTGAAGATAGAGGCATTTTTTGGTCTGAATTCTCATTGAAGTTGTGGTGGTTCGACCCATTTTTAACACTTCCCCAAATATCAGCACTCAATGTTGGGGATAGATGGGTTCCTGACGTGGTTTGAATGCCACACCAAGGTATAGCAATTAATGCATTGTGGGAGTGGAAACTCTCACTACACCGGATAGCCTTTGCTCGGGAAGAAGGCCTGTCCTGGTTCATGAAGTTCCAGACATAGACATTTGAATCCTCACTCGCTGAGACAATATGTTTCCCATCTGAGCTAAAAGAGGCAGACATCTGGCTTCCTGCATTTCGAAGACCTTAAAAAAAAAAAGAAAAAAATAAAAGAAGAGTGAACAATGGAAGGAACAAAAAATCATCGAATTTTCTAAATGGTTATATAGTGTTCAACAGATGCAGTGAAATGAGAACTATGATAAAAACAAAAACCTACCCCTGAATTTGCAAATGACATCATGGCCCAAAAGAATACGAACTACTGAATCAGCAGAAGTGACCATTACTTTGCTCGGGTCGCCTGGGGAAAACTAGAAAACCAAGCCATACTAATTTAGTTATTTCCGGTGAAATAAAGGAGTATAGATGGAAGAAATAATTTAACAAAATCGTGGATGTAACTTAGCAACCTGAAATCCAGTTATCCTCTTGCCTGGTGACTTCTTTTTGCTCTGTAAGTATAATTGAGCATCCAGTTGCAGATGATTATCTGAACCAAACAAAACAATATTAGTTTGCAGGAACCCATAACATCTTTTTAGTATTAAATACAGTTATTCTTTGGGACACTGCTACTGTTCATTTCACTGTTCAGACAGCCCCAGGGCTGTAACAAACTTCTTTCTCTCGTTTCTTACAAACACTTCTCCTTACATATCAAAATGCCAAACCCCCAAATACTTCCTCTATTCATACCCCTATCAAACTGGCCTTAAATTCCCAAATACAGCCAGTCCAAAATTTTCCAAAAACCTGTTTGTTTCTAACAATAAAAAGACAAGAAAAATTAACACAGCTTAATTAACATTTCCTCAATCCAATATACAGGCAAGGGAATCCTGTCCTGGCATGTAGTCAATGGCCACAGAGTAAATGAGAGTTAACAAACTAAATATTACATTTCTTTTGTTGTGCTAAACTGTTTTTTATCTTGATAGACTGCCAGCTTAATAAGCTGCAGAGATTAACAAGATAAATATCATTTCTACTTTTTCCGTAGATCCAGGAAAAGAGATGTTACATTTAATTTCTAATTTCAAGCATTCACAACTTCTTGTGTAAAATGTTTACTTCAGCTTGCATAGGGCTCTCCAAGACTTAAAACAACATTCTAGGAAAAAGAGAAAAAGTTTCATTTGGCTTGAACGTGTGCATACCTATGATGTCATAAAAAAGACAGCTCCCAGTCATGGTGCCCACAATTCCTCCCTGTAAAAGTTGATTATTTGAGTATTTCATGTTGGATATTCATGGTAAAAAGCCAGAAACACGAAAATTCACCAGACCTTTCCATCAGGACGATAACATGCAGCAGTGACTATCTCTCTGGTATCAATATAATCAACAACCTTACATCCAACAGTTTCCCAGATGCGAACTTTTCCATCAATTGAACCGCTGATGAAGTAATTATCATCCACAGGGTTAAAATCAACACATGTCACTGCATCAATCATGGCAGTACAACGATCAGTGTGATGTGATGCAAACCAAACTAGGCGAACAGATACAGATCACACCAGTATAGATTAACTAAGCCTAACCAAAGCATCAAACAAGTACATGCTAAAGATAAATGCAAATGATCAGGAAGAGGCTCACCATAAGTATTATGAGAAAAAATTCTAAGGCATCTGTCAGATCTCACTTGCCATAGTCGAACTGTCTTATCAACAGAGGATGACAGCAGAAACTGTGGAAAGTACAAAAAAAAAAAAAAAAAAAAAAAAAAAAAAAAAAAAGAGAGAAAGAAGAAGAGGAAGAAGAAAGAAAGAGAAGAAAATGGCATTAATATTCATCATGTTCAGGAAAATAATATGCTAGAAATATATCAACAAATGATGCAACAGTCCAAGAAAATTAACTTAATTCCAAATAACACTAACCCCTTTTCTGGACCATGAGAGATCCAAAACGTCGTCGGTGTGTCCCTGGAACTCATGTAGAGGCTTCTCCAATATCTGGAAGACCTTTGGTGGGAGAATGACGCAAGCTGAATCTGATGATTTCCTCAATTTGTCCATCTTCCCTAATTTCCCTTTATCCACATCAAGAGGAGCCAATTCAGAAAGATTATTCATTGTGAAGTATGCACATGAAGGATCAATTTCTGGAACGTTGAAGTCGTCTGATCTCTCAGCTTCAATCACCATCCACACGCGCACTATTCCATCCTTGCCGGCACTTGCCAAATACCGCCCGTCCAGGCTGAATTTCATTGTCAATATTGACCCCTCATGTGCCAGAAATTCCTGTCCAGCATAAAGGGAAGACAGTTCCTTGGACCGTTTTCTATAAGAATGAACCCGAACTCTTTGCATCCCTGTACCTGACGTTGGTTCAAGATTACCACCAGGCCTTAAAGCGGCAGTATCAACAATACAAACTGCAGCACCTAATGTCCTTAGCCAACCCCTCTTCGCTTTCTTCTTTGCACCTACTGAAAATCTTGCCTCATCAACTTCTTTCCGCAAGCGATGCTGAACCAACGAAGATGGCCTGCAATTTTTCTGAAATTCTTCAAAACTAACCGCTCGATTGGAACCCACCTCTTGTAGTCTGCTAAGCATTCCATTCTGACCCAGTTCATCCACAAGGAACTCAGTTCCATCATCCAAATTCTTGATTGTAAACACGCAATTATCTTCTGAAGCACCATTTTCTAACGATTCCAACACTTTATCTGATATGGGGGACACAGTAGGCTGACTTAATGAAAACCCTTCATCGAAACCCATAGTCCTCAACACCGCCCCACTATTTTCCATGATTCTGTCAATACCCTCTTCGATTTTGTCATATAATCCATCTCCCAGATCCTCTCTCATAACCGAATTCCAATCTAAAGTTAACCCCATCCATTTCAGAAACCTAAGGCGGCGCTCTTGTACACTTTCCGGGTTGTTGATCCAAATCTCATACCAAAAACTACCTGAAACACCGGCAGAGTGCCCAATACTAGAACTACAGTCCCCAGAACCATCCAAACTCCAATCCGACACAGAAGAGATCTCTTCACGTGTATCATAAAACTGATCCTCTTCCTCTTCGCTGTAACTCCCCATCATATTTTTTTTTTCAACCCATTACATCCTAATTCAGAAGAAAAAGAAAAAGACAAAAAAAATTGACCCCAACTATAATCTAAGTCCTCATTTAGATGGTACAATTTCTTTAAGAATTAAACAAAAATACTACAATCTAAAATCTAATACCACTCAGATCATCAAATCAACAGATTAGAGAACACAAACACCTAGCATGGATCTTGCAGCAATCTAACATATTCAGTCCACAAACAATCCAACTGCCCTTTGACTCTCTTAAAAAGGCGCTAACTTCAACTACAACCCGCAATAGATTGTTTCCCGAAAACACAAGAAATCAAGCTACAAATCACACTTGCGACCGGAAAGAGAGAGTTTTGCTCACCTGGGTCACGATGAAATTCCGGTCAAACCCCAGAAATCCACTAGGGATTTCCACTTTTGCTCTGCAATACTCTCCTTCTCTCTCTCTTCTCTTCTCTTCTGAGTCTTCTCATCCACAGGACAGGAGTTCCCACTTGGGGAGGCAAAGAATTAAGAATAGTACAGGGAAAAAAAAAACCCATAAACTAAAAGTATCTAATAAATAAAAAAAAAAAAAATTAAAAAGGTGACCTTTGCCTCGGTTTGAGCGTCGGTACGAAGAAGAGGCACGGTCCGAGAGTGGAAGGTGCTTCTCCTTTGTGTTTTGTCTCTCTCTCCGGCTCTTAGTTGGATTTGGACTGGATGTCGATGACATGTTATTTACGGTTTTACCACTTACTTTTTGTTTGGACCAGGACCAATGGTTTGCAACCAACCACATGTTTTATCAGGTTTTTTCTTTTCTAAGCAAATGTTTTGTAAGGTTTTTAACAAAAGGTGATAGATTTTGATAAATTTTTAATTATTTAATTAATAAATATTAATTGAAATCTTAGAAAATCTTAGATAATAAACTATCCTAACAATTATAGAAGATCTTCATTTCTTTTATCTGATTAACTTTGTTGGAATTGACTATTTATTTTTTACTTTATCCTTTAATTTTTTTGTTGAGAATGTCCCACCAACTTTTTATCTTCTTTTCCTCTTTTACTGATAGATCATCACGAGATTATTATAAATTGACGTGGTGGTTTATGTGATATTTATTACATTAGTTATTAAATATATACGGTCACATGACAGTCTATGTAATACATTGATACTCATTTTTATAAAATATGGGCTGACACGAGAATTTATTCAAGAATATAGTAAAAATTGTAGTGCCTTTTTATAAGGAACTTTCTAAAGCCATAAGCCAAATATGTTAAGTCACTATTTATTCAAAAAACTGAAGATAATATGAAATTATGAATTTGATCATTTAATTAGTATTATAATACTCTCCCTCACACGTGTCTCAAATTCTTTCTCAATAAGTAATATCTACATATAGAATATTTAATTGAAATAAAAGGTTAATTATAAAGATAAAATTCGAACTCAATATCTTTACTTTAATATCATGTTAAATCACCACTTATCTCAAAAACTTAATTTAATGAAGAAGAAAAAAAATTATGAATTTAGTAATTTAACTAATATTCTAAGAAAATGCCATTTACTGCCTTTGATTTGGGGAAAAAAAATGCATTCCCCTCTCTATTTGATAACCACATTTTATTATGCTATAAATTAAAAAAAAATATTAATTTATATATATATATATATGCTTAAAAACTAAGTTTCTTATCAAATTTAGGTTTAACCCTACATTCATTCCTAATGAGTAGCTCAATCAGCTGGCGACCACGCCTCATGAAGCGAAAGTTAGTAGTTCGAATCCCCCCTCCCCCTCTTATGTGGACATGTCAAAAAAAAAAAAAAGCCCTTCATTCATACTTTGTCCCTAATAGTTTTTTTTTTTTTGTTTCGTTCCTTATTTCAACCATATACAAAGTGAAAAATTCGTTGACAAATTAGTGATCAAACAACTTCCAAATATATATTTGATAACCACATTTTAATAAAACCATGCATAAAAGTGTTCAAAATTTTGTAAACATATTTGAATGAAAGCTAGAGGTTTAGAGTGAGGGATCATTATTTCTATTGTGAATCTCTTATGACATTGTGGAGTAGTGGACTTCTCTTTCTCCTATACTGAAGTAATCACAAACTTGAATCCCACAATCTATGGGCGTTTTGGTTTTCTCTTTTGATCTTATTTCCAGTGATTTTCATTTTTATTTCACTTATTAGTTTGAACTAACGAAAAATCTTAACAGTACATCAGCTCGTTCGGATGATCTGGTTGTTATATAGAGTCAACTCCATATATGATATGGTGCTTGGCAAGTATTCTTGTGCTGATGCTTGAAGAAAGCTGAGAACTATGTTACGGACAATTAATTGGTAGAATTTTGTTTGGTTTTCAATGTCAATCCCTAAACACTCTTTAATTTTTTGGTTAGTATTTAGGGATGGATGTTTTAATTTGTTTTCAATGAAAGCTTTTATTCATGAAAAAAATAAAAAAAATAAAAAAAAAATCTTAACAGTAGGGAGTTGAAAGGAGCTAAAACATCAAACACCCACATTACAACATATGATAATTTATGAGTGATATTTGTAAACTGGATGACAATTCAAAGGGAGTAAAGGAAGTTTCCTCCCAAAACTTTCTTCCAACATCCCCATGTTGTCATAGGTCGGGGTATAAATTTGACCGGTTATAACCGGTATTAAATTTTCTTCGATGACATATCAATTTAATAGACTGATTTAAAAGAATTATTTTTCAACACAATTTAAAAAGAGAATTTTATTTTATTTTATTATTATTTTTTTTTAATGTCAAACATTATATGCCTCTAACTTTAAGCATTGCTTGCGAGAATTTTGGGGACATGTTGATATTTTCAAAGTGGGCCATTGGATTGTTTCTTTTTTGAGTCTTTGACGGGAAATTCATAAATGACGACTAGAAGCTAAAAGTCAAACCTTTTGTTGACACGTTACAATTCATTATCCTCTAGATTTTGCTGAAAAGTCTTTTCTAGTAATCTCTAGGCTCTATATGGATATGGTAAGGTTTTTAAAGGGATTTTTTATTTGAAAAAAAAAAAATATTTTGATGTGGTATAAAAATAAAAATAATTTTAAGTGTTATGTATTTTAAGTTTTTTTTTTTTTTTTTTGTTAATATTTTGTTTTGAAAAGAAAAAAGGAAAAAGGAAAAGAAAAAGAAAAAAACTTTAACAAACAAAGCCAAGTGTATTTGGAAAAGAGTTTTGAGAAAAGAAATGATGAAGAAATTTTTATTGATGCAATATATAGTAAAAAAAAGCTTCAATTTTTTATTTTTTTTTGTGAAAAAAAAGTAAAATTATTTGTTAATGTATAAAAAATGAGGTCGATTTCTTTTTTTTTTTTTCAATTTTTTTGTTTCCAAAATAATTAGAAAGATCGGTGATTTAACATGGTATTAGAGTGCAGAAGTCCTAAGTTCGAACAAATAATTAAAATATTTGTTTAATTATTTAAAATATTTACCCCCATTTAATTAAAATATTTTACGTATTGGGTATCACGCATTAAAAGAGAGTTCGAGCCCACATATGAGGGAGAGTATTAAAGTGTTAATTCAATGATTAAAATTCATTTCTTTCTATTAGTTTAAGCTTTTGAGAAAAGTGACAATTTAACATTAAATACTAACATTACACACAACAATCAGGATCTTTTCAATTTTAAGTGAAATTGAGAAGAACTATTTCATAATTGATATTAAACTTTACAGATCTAATGATATATATGATATCATGTGGTGAATATGTTGCTATATCATTAAAAAAAAAAATTAAATAGCATAACACCATATATACCGTTAAATACAACAAAACAAAATCTGAATTTTGAAATAGTTTCTCTCTATTTCACAAGGAGGCCACACATGAATATCCATTGACTTATTTTTTAATGATTTTTGTTTTCCTTCAATTTTTCTTCTTTTCATCTTTTACTTTTATTAAAAAAAAAAAAAAAAAAAAGAGTACATGATGGGCATATAGAAATTAAGATTAAATAAGAAAAAATTGAAAATAATTTCGACAATAAAAAGAAATAAATTAATCATGTAGTTGGGAATATTGCAAAAACCCAATAATTTAGGATAAAAACATATAATTTATCTCATTTTATATGTGGCCGAGAAAAATGCTTGAGATATTATAGCTTTTAATTAAACTCCCTTACAAATTCACATAACATATTATATTTTATGAAAACGAGAGTCACATGACAAAAGGGGAGTTCAAGCTATCAAACCATTTTTTGATAATTTTTTTTTTATTATTTTTTTTTTAAAAAAATCCCTCAGAAATATTAACAAAGAGAGCCAATTAATATATAATAAGGGCTACCAAAATATATTATTTATTTAACCTTGTGAGCATGGCATGCACAACGTGGTCCTAGACAAACTAGATTTTGTCAATTTTCATTAATCAAATGATAACCTCAAATTCCGTGATCATTTTTTTTCACTTTTTTCGAGACCATCGCCGACCAGCAAATAGCAATAGAGAGATGAATAAGAAGACGTGAGGAACAACGTCGTCAAAGTTTACTATTGACCCTAATATATATAAATAACAAAATATTTAGTTATTACATTTTTTTTATTACAAATTCTCGTAAGTGCTGCCACGTAAATGAAATAAATAAATAAATTTAATTAAATAATTAATGTTATAAGCATTCGGGTGTATATTCGAGGCCATGATAATTAAAATTTACGATTCACAGATCATTTAAAATGAATCAAAGAATGTAATTGTAAGTTGATGCAACGGATCGTTGGAGAGAACTTTTTTCTTTTTTTAAAAGTAAAAATAATAACAAAGACGTGAAAATATAAAACACTTAAAATTATCTTTATTTTTATGTCACATGAAAACGGAAAAATTTTAAAATAAAAAACGCCTTAGCAAACGGAGTAAATTATGTTTTATTTTGGACGGTTGAAAGGAATTGATGCAAAGAGTTAGGTCATTGGGTGGATGAAAATGATGGTGGCCGGGATGGGCACGGAAGAGGCTCATTCAAAGCTGCGAATTTTTCAACAGTTGATTGCCAAAATGATGGTGTGCCGTTGACAGCTTCATGAAATGCAAACAACAAGGTGGGCCTTTGATGGCTGCCCCTCTCTCTTTCTCAAGAAATATTAGGAAAAAAAAAATAATTACAAAATCAGTCTATATGATTTATTTGCTTTGTAATTAACTCTATGTCGTATCAAAATAAACACAGAAGTCTTTGAGGAACGTCAAAAATTCATTCTCTACAGTCAAATTCCGTTCACTGAATTAACAGATTTCGATAGTGTCACACATCAAAACCAATAAAATTAGGACATGTGTATGTCTTATTTAAGTTAGTGTCAAACTAACAGAATTTGACTGTAGGGAGTAAATTATTTTTCTAGCATATCTCAAGAACTTCAACGTTCATTTTAATACTATAAAAAGCTAATTGTAATGAGGTAAACCACGCGTACTGATTTTACATTTTTTGTTTTTTCTAATTAATGTAGGCAATTTTGGTGTGGTGTTAGTTTGTATTACAAAGGGCACCTCAAAAGGCACATCAACTATATTAAGGACAAGGGGTTGAAGACGAGAAGAATCAACATGTTGAGGCTTAGGCCATGGAGATTCATAACTCACAATTATCATTCATGGTGATGGCTTAATGATTTGAGATTAATAAGTCTTGAGTTTGACGTCCGACGTGATATTTTCTTGTCTATTGTTGGCGATATTTCTTGCAATAATGGTGACTTATTTCATTGCAATAGAGCAGTACGTTCATATGAGATTATGCTCAAGCTCTCATTTGTTTGGATAGGTGGTCAGAAAACTCATGTTTTAGTTGTTTGGATCGACCGAATTGATGGGCGGAAACAAGTTCTCAACCCTAAACGAGATTTCCTTAGTGCATTGAAATTGTTCTTTTGCTTAAACACAGGGGCGGAGCTATATTGGGGGCCGGAGGAGAGCTCCATGTTTGATTGTTTTCCTTACTAAAATTTCACCTCTAAATTTTGTATTTTCTTAGTTTTGCCCTCCAAATCTTAAATACTAGCTTCACCCGTGCAATTAAACGGACCACTCACCGTACTACATAAGATTTAAAGAGATTAAAGGAGAATGTAGAAGTGGTGTATAACGAAATAATATATATATTTGCTTAAAAAAAGAAAAAGGAAACAGGCCAGGGTCCATCCATAGTCTGCCATGAGTCCGCGACAACATTTGTTCGGTTGCCATTATTGAGGAGATGCATCACTATCACTTTCTATTCTATCCATGTTTACTTTTTAGTATTTTTTATTTAATTTTTTTTTAAAAAAAAAATTTTAGTACAACAAATTATAACAAAGAGTATGGACGAAGCAATGTGTGTCGTACAAGCTCATGGGTAGAGGTCAGAAGATGGAAAAGCGCGGAACGAAGAAAGTGGTGGAGAGACACACGAAAGATGGTGATTGATGAATTGCAATAGATCTGACCTTCGAGAATCCAGACAAAAAGACAATGAAACCAAAAAAAAAGTAATGGGAACAAGAATACTTGGATGGAGATGAGGGAAGAGCGGAGCCTCCTCCTTAGCTCGGAGTGAAAGGGGGTTTTTTAAGTGCGTTTGAGGCTTTGAGAGAGAGAAACTTCCGAAGTCAAAGAAAATGAAGTATTACTTGTAAAAGATCTTATCTACTCTTTAGCTTTAAATTATTTCTTAAAATTGAATTCCAATTCATTAGTATTGGACCGCTAAAGTGCAAAGAAATAACATGTATATAAAAGCCAAAAGTTTTGGATCGTGTCGAGACTCGAGTGATGAACACATTTTCTTTTTTTAGCACTTAAATTAAGCCTTACAAGGTAATCATATTTTAAATCATATTTTACAAGGTAATTATACATTTTTTTTATTATATTTTTTAAATACAGATATGAGTTAATGGACTGAATTAAAAATAATAATAAATAAATAAATTATAATTTGAAGGAAACTTTATCGAGCATAAATATACCACCATGATTGCTCGGGCCTACCGTGGTTGTGGTGGGAACTATTTTGGACCAGAACGGCACAGTAACAATTGATGTGTATAGTGGTCCATGAAGAAGCAATAATACTAATAGAGGCCTGGCCGTACTCTAACTAAGCTCAATATGTATTGTAGGCCATTGGCAGCCTTGGGCTGGGCCTAATTTGAGGCCCAATCAAGTTCACTTGGAACTTAGGCAAGGACTCCCTTCATTGTTACCCCCATAAATACGTATCCAGGAGGGCAATTAAGGCCTATATAACATTGAATTTAGGGACTTTCTCTTATGTATGATAGAGATTCTTAGCAATTTTACTATTCGAATTATGAACCGTAGTAGATACGAGAGAGTTCTTATAAGGCCCACATGTCTGAGCAGATTTCGGATAGCTTCCGTCTACCTGCTCGAGCAAGTAGACCTTATAAGAACTCTCTCACATTTTATGCCTGAATTGCTAACAATTCAAAAAACAAATTGTTGGAAATCCGACTTTCTCAATATATGGGGATAAGATTTAGCTAGGGTTTATTTCGAGTTGAAATTAGGCCGCTAGGATTAGAACATTTGTTATTTGTATCATGTCATGGGACAAGTCCGAATCTCAATGTACCCAATTCATGCCAAAGATCAAGGTTAAAATATGAATTAACCAAATAAAAACAAATAAAAATACGTGGAAGGATTACCCACCATAAATTAGTACTAATTAATAAAAACGTGTTAGGAATAACAACCAAACAAAAAAAAAAAAAATCATAAATGTTGATGTGGGAGTCATACCCACCAAAGATTATATATAGACAAAAAAGGGAGTTAAAGTTGCAAGACACATGGTAGTTCTCATATTTCTCACAATTATAGTGGAAACCCACGAGATTACCATTTAACTATGTCATTTTTTTTTTTAAGGCATTTAGTTAAATACTAAATATCGGATATATAATGCTTCCGACCAGAGTTGCGTGTGTCACATTTAAGCGACGATGGTTTGAACATGTGTCTTTCTTATTTTATTTTATTAGACATGACGTGGTTCGATAGTCACGTGTCACTCACTACGGTTAAAAAATTAAAAAAATAGACGGGGTTATTTCATAATAGTGCAAACTTTAACGGGTGATTTGATAACTTTTTAAATCTTAATAAACCATTTGATAAAAAGTAAATGCTTAAGAACCACTTTGAACATTTTCCCATGTTTATATAATAAGGAAGCTGCCTCTATCCTGCCATTCTATATAAATGAGTTTATTTTGTCCTCTTAGCCCAATCATAATTAAAGAACAACTAGTTAAAAGAAGATCAAGTTGAACTATATGATAAACCTCTTTTGAGGTAGGCCCTCTATGGTTGTTAAAATGGCTCACCTTTGATATGACCTTAAACTAGGCTTATTGGAAACAAGACAATAGACGTAGTCTCTTCAAAGCATTTTGGCAGGCCAAACCTAAATTGATTAGGTTAGTCGGACCAAGCCTATAAAGAAGATCTACATCCACAGTATCCAATTCATTGCCACCTAAATCACTAGCATTCTGTTCTAACCAGAAAATGACCAAAGCTTGAGCGGAAAAGACTCCATAAGAGGAAAAGAGGTTAGATCGTTGAGAGATACGCCAAACACTCTTGCTTTCTCTGCTTATTTTGTTTCTCAAAGCCCATTTCTAACTTAGGCAACATAGTGAGTCCCATTGGACTACTGGCAGGTCACTTTGACCTTTCATTGTTTCTTATCTCGCCGGCGTTGACGATCCCGAGCAAAATCATGGGGCCGAACACTCTCTTTACTATCAAACCTCGCATGGATAATCAACAAGCACAAATTAACTGAAAACTAATTTTAATTCAAATACTTTTCCACAGAATCCAACATGTGGATGTCTTCCAAATCGTACCCAGAAAAACCAGACCACAATGGGATCTCTTCAACTTTCACCAGTGAACTACGCTCCTTTGGAAGAATATATGCGATGTGGTCCCTTTCGGGAGGCGCCGGCCTCCCTATTGCAATCATTACCCCCCTCCACTCCCCAGTGCCGCGTTTGGCTAATAATTCAAATCTACGAGCAAATTTCAGCCATGTGTAGGGCAAGTCTATTACCTCTCTTCATCAAAAAGAAAAAAAGTGTACTACCTCTCCAACTTTTTAATTTCGACATGTGATTGAAGAGCATTATTTTTTTGTTTAATTTTTTTATTTTTTAAAATAATTGATGTGGTTCCAATCATATACACGACAAACGTTAATAACTTATAAAAGAATTGTAAGTATAACATTATCTTTGCATGTTTACGCCGCTCTCGTGTTTCATGCGAAATCGTCTTAACTCTTTCTATTTAGTGCTCGTCTAATTTAATAGTTTCAAAATGCGTTGTTTAAAACAAAAAAAAAAATAAATAAATCGCCATCAATAAAAATTTGACTTTAAAAAATTTAATTAAACGTTTTATAAAGTCACGTAGTGTCATTTGAAATTTTGACACTACATTAATTCAGCAAAATAGAAGTAAGATGGAAGTGTAGTACGTAATATATATATATATATATATATATATATATATATGACTCATAAGATTCCATGTGAGTATTATTTGGAGAAGGTATAATGGTAGATTTTCAAGAGATGTGGAAAGGAATATGATGCCATTTCTATTCACACCCAAACACGACGAAAGGCCTTAGTGGAAATGTAATTCAACTGAGATTTAGTGGGTCCCAAGAACCGAAGCCCCCCACTCGAACGGCCCTGATTAATCCAATCGGGTGGTTCACACCGATCTAGAACTAATTTGACTAGGGGGAAGGAATAACAACATGAAAGTCATCCAAAGTTGCTAATTTTTTTGCTGACGTGTCCCGCACTAGCACATGCGGTCCACGTCAAGAGGCACGTGACATCATCGGCTTATCTAAGGCTTGGGCCGGGTATTTTTTTAAAAAAATAAATAAATAAAATTGTGGTGATTTTGAAATCCGACGGCTGTAATTAGATTCCTTACTTGGTTGGGTAGAGAATGAGTTGGCCATGCGCATTTTTTTTTTTTTTTTTGGTTATGCGGCGGGGCCCACGGGCCGACCCCACAAGTCCACCTCCACCGCCCCACCCACTATCTCTAATCGCATGCCTTTCGTGCTTTTTTGGTGGGCCCCCAACCACCTCCCCGGAGAAGATGCCCCACATCTGACGGCTTCTGATCGCCGCCAATTCAGCCCTGCAGATCTACCTTCTATTGCCCTATCTTCCTATACGATAGTGCTAGATTCACTAATGCTACTTAATTGGAGTATTTGTACTTCGTATGTGTAGTGGTGAATCAACAACAATTCTTCCTCATAGTGGGCCCCACGTGCCAATAAGACCCAGTCGGCCGGCGACGATGTTGGGAGTCCAAGCCCGATCAAGCTTTCGGGGAGCCCAACGACACTTTGATACACACGACATGCTCTTACCTCCTTGCAAAAATAGCGGGTGACATTTAATTCGATGTCATTGCTTCGTCAAAATCGTATCATGACGGAAAACAAGATACGACATGAGATGTGATTTGTCAGAGTTAGTAACCAAACATCACACACACAGCCAGA
Organism: Alnus glutinosa; assembly: GCF_958979055.1. Taxonomy (NCBI): domain Eukaryota; kingdom Viridiplantae; phylum Streptophyta; class Magnoliopsida; order Fagales; family Betulaceae; genus Alnus; species Alnus glutinosa. The sequence continues at coordinate 1,013,425 of NC_084898.1, read as the reverse complement.
ATATTGCCCAATTCAGAGGAAAGAGTGCCCATGACTTGAAGCAAACAAGATATTGAGAAGTATGCAACTATTCCATTCATTCTATTACCATACAACAATTTTCAAAATTTACCCCTCTTATTCTTTAAAAGGATATTGACTTAAGCATCAAATTGTTCTCCTATCGCCCGACTGAAAAGGTCACTCGTGTCTATTTCTTCTTAGTATTGCAGGTTTCATTGGCTTGAGATATGGTGTCCGATCAATTAATACTTCATGCATGATTGAACAATGTGTAACATAAGTATACATGCAATTGTATATTTGACTGTTTGTGTACATGGTGAGGAGATAGTCTCGCCCACGGTTTCGTAGGTAAAACAGGTGTCTTTAAATAAAATTGCATGAAATGTTTCGTTTGAAAGTACATTTAAAAAATGACAGTTTGAAAACGTAAAAAAATTTATATTTCCGTGCAGCCTTCAAGTGGGCACGCGAGATTTTAAAAATTGAATCGCAATTTTACAAAATGTTTAATTGAATTTAAAAAATAATAATATTTTCATTAACTGTGTTTTAAAATTGTAATTTTTTCAAACATTACGTTTTAAAAGTGCTAAACCAAACCAAAACTAAGAGATGTTGGCATAAAAAGTAGTTCTTCCCTTCTAATTTAAAGGATTTAAGAGAATCTTAAGAAAATAATTCAAGCGATAAACCGAATATTAATAAATGTCTTGTACATAAAGTAAATTATTTCTCTTGAAGTCATTTTAAAGTTTGATATGATTTGGTAATTGTTTAGTATGAGTGGGATAGGGGGATTACAAGTATATTAGGATTAGTCAAATAAAACCTCGGAAAATCCTTATTAGAGAAAATATAAAGGTCTTAAGACTTTTTATTTTTTTTAAAAAAAAAAAAAAAAAATTAACTTTTTGTTAGTTACTTTTTAAATATTCTCATCACTATAAAATAAAACAAAAATTTCATTAAAAATGGTGCCAAAACTAATATTAAATGGAGAATATTTTAAGAAACAAATTATATTTTCTACTTTTATTGATTATCATCCCATGAAGAACCAGGGTAAAAACAAATATAACTTTTGTTTAATATATGTACTTAAATTAATATTGAACATGGTTGGAATGGTTGACTGCAGGTCAAGTTAGCAATCTAAAGTACATGCAAAGAAGGGGAGATATTAGCATAAGAAGTTGCCGGAGCAGAACGACAGGAGATAATTCCGATGCTTAAGTACTCAGTATCACAAAAGTGAATAAATTAAGATAGAGGATGTGGTCTAAGGAAATGAGACGAAAGTCATTTTTTTACTTGGCGTCTGCTACCTTTTATATTTGATTTATTGTAACCGCCAATCATGTGGCACACACTAATCGGAGTCTTTCCCGTTGTATTCTCTAAGTCCGGTAACTCTTGTAAGCCATCACTTCATGCTGAGATTACGAGAATCCCGATGTTAATGTATCAAAAGATGGGATCTAGTGTGGCGCTTTGCGATTGTATTCGGGGTTTATTGGCAATCAGCCAAGTATTCAAATCCTTAGGCCCAAGCCCAACAAACATTATAGAAATTATTTTTGCAGCAATACGGATTTGTTTGTTTAAATTATTATTATTTTTTTCTTCAATTCTTTCTTGTTTCTTTTGAAACATGATGATTGATCGAGTCAAGCCATTGATGCTCTCCACGTGTGCCCCAAAATTTTGAGGAGCAGGAAGAGTATGATTACGTATGCTGATCAGTTTGTTTATATAGATACCCACGTGGGACCTCTATGATTGATGGATAGAGGGCCCCATTTCATCAATCACAACCATGATTACATTTAGAAACCGATCCTATCAGCATCAGGACCGTTCAATCATTCTGCTTAAAAGACGTGACTGAACAGTACACGTGCCACAGATCAAGGACACCAGCTATAACACCCATTGTGTACCTGAGTGACAAGTGAAAAGTGACAAAAACGGCACTGCATATGAACATTGAGGGACTGTTCGTTTTCTGGATTTTGTAAGATCTACTTTTGCTTGCCAATAACTATCACCAAACCCCATAATGAACAAGTTATTGTGATTTTTTAGGGTTTGATTCGGTTTATTTTGATATTTAGTGCTGTAAAAAATGATGATTAAACAGAAAATATTTTTGATTTGGTGAAAAAAAAGCTTTTATAATCTTCAAAAAAAATGTCAAAACCAACTGAGAAAGCTGAAGAATCCCTCAGGTCGTCTATTACATTAGTGGTATTTGTAAGGCTGTTGTTTTGTTTTCTGGTTTTGGGTGTTCGGTGAGTGTAATCTGAGCTGTAGTTTTGGTTTGGTTGTTAGTTTGGCTGAGTAGTGAGTTTTATTTCCTTGTTTGTGGGGTGTATCCAGTGTTTACTAGAGTGATGTAATCTGTTGTGTTTGGTTTATAAATGCATTGATTCATCCAAAAAAAAATCTTCAAAAAATGCTAGTTTTTTTTATGTCATCAGCCATTGCATGCGGTCGCTATTTTTCGTAAAAATCAAACTCTAAAAATTTATAGTAGCTGATACGTTTTTTCTTCAATAAAAAACATTTTACATCGAAACAAACGGAGTTTAAATTTGTTAAGATTGAAAACACGTGTCTCAAAATCGACGGGTCTAGTTGAAGTGGAATTGAACCTAAGCTTTAGATATGAACTCAAGGAGGGATGCCATTAAGTTGATTTGAGGGCTAAATGTTTGTTTGGTAAGATAAAATTGTCATTAACTGCTTTTAATGGGGCATGAGCAGTTCAAACAACTCTTTCAAACAATCTTTCCCTTTTTATAAACATGTTTGAGACAAAAGGCATTCCTTTTTAATAATAATATTGAAAAAGAGAGGTTTTTGAAAGTCCTTTATGAAAGATATGCTTCGATGATCTCTTACCAATTAAATAAGACTTCATTTATACCTTGACAAATGCCAACTACTGTTCCAAAGAGTAATCCAAATTAATTTAAAGAGTCTGCATTCATCCCGGTAAAAAATAGTACAATTTTTACTATAAATTATAAATTACCACGTTATTTTATAAATAATTTTATTATAAAAATTATAATACCTCAAATATTTTTTCTTTGAGTACTGTTAGAGGATGAATTGATGTAAATGTTGGTATATTCTTGGAGTATTTTTTTTTTTTTTTGATCATTTGTATGAATATAATTGATTCTTCAAATTGCTGACAATAATCCCATAAGCATATATCTTAATTGGTACCCTCAAGCTGTGATCCACCTTCATCATACAATATTAAAGTACTAATCACATCATGTAATTAACTTTACGGACGTAATAAGCATCATCTTTCAGGGTTTGGTTTAGGTTTAGTACGTTCTATTTGCATCAGAACCCGTTGAAATTGACACATATTCGAATTCCAACGAATTCAATTTCAACTAGAACTAAACTGAAGTCGTAAAATCACTATATATACCTACGGGTGTGTGTGTATATATATATATATATAAATCGATCGGGCCGGTAGCAATTTTTTATGCGTTGTTTCTGACGATGTGACTGGCCGGGAAAGAGTACTCCCCATATATTCCATTGAGGTGATTAGGATAATTAACACCCGTGAGTTGTGATTACAAAAGAGATATGGTACAATTAATTAAGTTAAAATCATGTCTGTGACAACAACATTAACGTTAATTGTTTCGATCAATTCCATATGTTTTTTTCAAAAGAATTGCAAGATCGACCGACCTGCCGTTATATTATATATACTGCATATATAGTGCATGGCCACAAATAGGGTGATAGCTGATTGCTTGGCTGCCACCACACTTTACAAACCAGATCATGTTAAGGAGTCGCTTTTCATGATGAAAGAAATACGTTTCGTCAATTCAAGTTTGTGCATGTGGGGATGGAATACCAGTACATGTGTACTACTTTCTTGGTTGAGTCGAGTCATCTTCCATGCCACTACTGTCTTTATGCCTACGTTTTTGGTTTTGTATATATATATATATATATATATATATATATATATATATATATATATATATATGTCTCTTTTTTCTTAAGATTGGTTCATCAGTTTGTTAATGCTTTTTAGACTGATCAGCTTAATTATTACTTTTTGTTTGTTTGAAAAAGTGTTTTGACGTCATATCGATAAACGTGAAATAATTTTTAATGTTTAGTGTTTTGGGTTGTTTGTTAATGTTTTCGTTTTAAAAGGAGAAAACAAAAGTGATTACCCAATTATCAATGATGGATTTAGGGGGGGCCGCTGGGCCGGTATAGGCCATGACCCCCGGCCCCCTCAATTTCAAAAAAGAAAAAAAAAATAGAAGATAAAAAATAAGAATTTAACCTATTAGCTTTTACTAACAAATTTATTTATTTATTTATTTTGCCCCAAATCCCTGTTCATAGAAGCTTCTGACTCCGTTCTTGCTAGTTATGATATCCTATAAAGGCATAAAGTTAGTCATACATTGGGTGAGCGGATTACACATATTGAGCAAGTGGATTATAAAAGCATTTATGAGTGCTAAATCTCATATTGATTCATTTTAAGTGATTATATATAGGAGCTCCAATTATTACTTGATTAATTTTTTAGAGTACTAATAGCACTAATATAACCAACTTTTTCTGTGTTCATTACATATATTTGTGTATATGCGTTGTGAATATAGACCTTTTATTTGTACTATAAAGTTTAATTCAATATTAATAATATATATAAAAGATGTACTAATAATACGATCTACGAAAAAATATTAATTAACGTCGTAGTTGTTAAAGACAGTTTTTTCTCCAAATATTAATTTAATATTAGTTCAAATAATATTTTTTAACCCATAATGGGATGGCTAACATGTCATAACTAGCTATAGTTTCTAAAAGTTTAAATTAAATTGATAAAAAAATTATTAATTTAATTATTTAATTAATACTTTAACGCTCACATTTACGTGTAGACTTAAGCTTCTTTTGAATAAATGAAGTCCAACACGTAAATAAAATATTTAATTGAAATGAAAAGTGAATGATAGAATCATAAAGACAAAGTTAAAACTCGTGGCTTTCACTTTAATACCATATTAAATTATTATTTATCTCAAAAAATTAAACAAATAAAAAATAATTAATCATTTAATAATATTATAACACACACTCAATTAGTACATGTTAAATTTATGACCCAAAAAGCAATTAAGCTGATTTGTCCTTTGTTATGTGCACATGATGATGAGGCATGCAAGTAAAGGTGGCCAATGGCCAATGGCCATTATAAGCCATGCATTAACTCTTGATGGCCTATCTCATGTATGTATAGTGTATACATGGATGCATGCATGCAAGAATTAATGGTGAAAATATATATATATATATATCCCCGATTTGGCATCCCTAGCTGTAGCATTAATTTTTCACTCCCTACTGGCTACTGGGCTCCTACTATGATGAGTAGCACTGGCTGCACAGCTATGGTTTTGTGGATTCTGAGTCACATTGCATGCTCCATGCATAAAGGATTTGTACTGATCATAATACCATTATTGGGGTCTGGTTGTCTCAACTATAGGGCATTTAAAGGGATGGGAGCTGCCCCATAGCTAGCCACCTTTAGAGTTGTCTATCTAAAGCTAATTCTTACCTATAATATTAACAAATAATTCCAACACAAAATATTTATAAAAAATATAAAAATAATTTTCATCTTTGCGTCACCTCACAAGTCACAACTCAAATCTAAAAACACCTCCAAAACATTGACAAACAAAGCATACGGGTCCATTTGATAATGCTTTCAGGGTTTTTTTTTTTTTTTTTTTTTTTTTTTTTTTTTTTCTTTTATTTTTTTTTATCAACAAATAACTTTAAACATAAAATATTCAAAAACGCTTAAAAATTACTTTTACTTTTATCTCAAATAAAAACGTTTTTCATCTAAAAAGCTAGCAAAAAGAACCACCCAAAGAGTACTATGATTTCCTTACAATTAATTTGTGAAATGATTAAATAAAAAAGAAAAATGATTTGTGAGTTTAATTAGATAGTAGATTTGTTTACTATATACTCTTAATCATTAGTCGTCAGTATATAAAAAAATTATGTTAAAAGTTGTAGTACGTATCTCAAGCATTTTTTACGAAGAAAATTTTATGTAAATTACCATTTTAATCGATTTATAAAGAATTTGTAATAAAAATTGTAATTATGGTACTACTCATTTGTCCGTATGTACATGTGTCCGTGCGCGGGGGCAAGTTCTTTTAGGTGGAAATTAAAAAGTTAATTTAAGAAAAATATGAGAATCAAATTACAAAATGATAATTCTTAAAAAAAAAAAAAAAAAAAATCTTCAAATCGTACCAATAATTGTACCCCATAAAGACATGCATGTTACTATATATACTAGAACGTACAGGTGATCAATTATTTTCTTTATACGATTTGTTCTTCGTTTTGTTTTCCTTTTAACTCCAGAAACCAACACCAGTGGAATTAACAAGTTCAATTAAAACACACAAAGGAGAGAGAAATCTGGCTGCCTGAAAAAAAAAATATGGAAGAAATCTGATCACTTTCCCCACTTTTCTGGTCAGACCGATCGAGAGGTTTCAACCCACCACCACAGGATGTATGTATACATGTACAGACCCACCCACGAAGTTTCATATGATAATTACCCGCAGACATATATATATATATATATATATAATACTTCCACCCAGAACATTGAGTTAAAATACTCTGAAATGAGAAGAATATAATTATAGTATTTATCTCCTCTCTCTCTCTCTCTCTCTCCCTCTCTCTCTCTGTGAAGGGTGATACATACATAGTACGTTCACCAGACAGTCTAAACATTCCTTTTCCTGCTTTTATAACCAGTTTGAAGAAAAAGAGCTGAAGACACCATTTGCATCATCCTCTTTTTTCAGTTGCATCCATGGACACTGCTCAATGGCCACAGGTAGAAAGATCCAACACTTGGTCTTTGGGTTGTTGATTCTATATGAGACTATGGTTTTCTTTCTGGGTCTTGCTTTTTCATTAATTGTTTGTTTTAATTTCTTGTTTATTGGGCACTTTTTGGGTAAAAAGAAAAGTATGGTGGCATGTTCATGGCTAGTGTGCCTAGTGCAAGTCCCCACCTAATTGGATTTAGTTCTTATCAGTTCTTGAACATATTTCACTTTATCTTTCTCTTTTGCTTATATGATAAAGGAAAAGAAACCCTTTCTTTCTTTTCCTTTTTTTAGTGTAAAGGCAGCTAACTTGTTTTGATCTTCTTTGTTTGATCTTGAAGATTTGTTTTTGTGGTTGGATTTTTTAGGAGATTGTGGTGAAACCAATAGAAGAGATACTCACCAACAGTAATTGTCCAAAGCCTGAAGCTTTAGAGAGGAAAGCAAGGCCTCAGAAAGAACAAGCTATCAACTGTCCAAGGTGCAATTCAACAAACACCAAATTCTGCTACTACAACAATTACAGCCTCACACAGCCAAGATATTTCTGCAAAACATGTAGAAGGTATTGGACTGAAGGTGGGTCTCTCAGAAACATTCCTGTTGGAGGCGGCTCAAGGAAGAACAAGAGGCAGTCATCATCTTCCTCCTCCTCCTCAAAAAAGCTTCCTGATCTTAAGATCCATGAGGGTACTCAAGATCTCAATTTGGCTTTCCCAGCCACTCAAGATTTCAGAACTATCTCTGAAAACAGCAACAAGAACCCAATTCCTGCTACTTCTTCAACTACTACTACTACTCCTACTACTACTACAACTACATCTCAGCTTTCAGCTTTGGAGCTTCTCACAGGACTTACCTCAAGAGGTTTCAATTCTTTCATGCCGATGCCAGTTCCTGCAGATCCAAGCTCAGTTTACACATCTGGGTTTCCCCTGCAGGATTTCAAGCCATCCTTGAATTTCTCTCTGGATGGGCTAGGAAGTGGATATGGGAATTTCCAGAGTGTTGTTCAAGAGAATAGTGGGAGGCTTTTATTTCCATTTGAAGATTTGAAACAAGTCTCAAGCACTACAAGTGGTATTGAGCAAAGCAAAGAGCACGGAGATTCAGCTGGGTATTGGACTGGGATGTTAGGTGGAGGATCATGGTAAAGAAGATGAAAGATAATTAATCTGGGTCTATGTTTTGTTTTTTCTTTTTCTTTTTTTCCTTTTCTTTTTCAATTATGGGTTTTAGGATGTGGGTTACTTGTTTGGATTTCTTCATAACTAACAGATAGGATACCTGGCGGGTTTCTTTCTCTCCTTTGGCTTTTCTATTTGCCTTCTAATCATCTTGTTTACTCTTTGAGCATGGTGGGAATTTTGAAGCTTCTTTTAGGTTGGCTTCAGGAAAGGGTGATATGATATGAGATACTTTATAAGGATAGAGGAAGGGATCAAGACATGCCCAGAAATTTTTTTAGGGTTAACAAGTAGAGAAGGGAATGCACCATCACCATGCCCTTTATTTCATGTAATTTCTTCTGTCACAAAATCAAGAGCAGATCGAAGGGCATCCCACTATTGTTATGTGTCACATTAATTGGCTTGGGACAAAAAAGAATGTATAATGTGCAAGTTTTTCATCCAAAAACTATGTAAATTTGCAAGTCTGTAAGGAGTTTCTTGAATGAAAAAAGCCTCTGTTTATATATTTATATATATTATGTAGTATTTTCAATTTTGCAGTGGTTGCTTTGAATTCTTTCCATCTTTTATCTTCCTATATATTCTGTTTTCTTGCTGTCTTTAAACAGGTTTTCTGACTCTTCATTCTTCCAATCATCAAAGCAAATCTCCATTGAAGCTAGAGAAGATCAGTAGCCAGGTGAGAAATCTGATCCTTCCACATGACATTTTAAACAACTCTGCAGAAAAGCAGCTCAACCTTTGGTTAATTTAGAACCACTAAACCTGCCTCAACCAAAAGGCTCACCTACTGATTTCTATATCTAAACAGTTTTGAAGACTCCCTCACATTGCCACCACCATCACTATACGAAAGTCATTGCTTCCATGCCACCCTTTCCCATTTTTTCTCATTGAAATATTGAGAAAGATCTGACAAAGCCTTCTTTCTATGGTCCTGGAAGGGACCCACAAACATTCCCCTTGGCAAGTGTGCTAAAGAATAATACACCCCACTAAGCTGATGATATCCATCCAGATCTAGACCATCCATATATATATATATATATAAACTACTTTATTTTGTTTCTTTGCTGTAAGCCACTTGGTGTGCATGATAACTAAGCAAATGTTAGATCCATCACCGCAATTGGTAAACTTGTGAGAATTTTTATGAGACTCACATGTCCTAATAAGTTAGGAGATTGTTTGAAATTTTAGATTCTGTAAGTATTTTCTTATATTTACGGTCTAAATTGCTAAAAATCTCTATTTACTACCGATCGGGTACCTTCTATCATAGATGTCTAAGTGCCAAATTTAGGGGTGTTGGGGAAATCAGAATATTCCAGCCACCCAAACACTACTTTAGCCCAAGTTGACAAACCATATATATTCCTTGAGCACCAAGGGTGGTGCATAGGTTCAAAGTTTTTCTGACCGCGAATAGCAAGCTATTAATGGAAAAAGGAAGGGGGAATGCATGGGAACAAATTAATTTGTGTTGTTGCCTGGATGGATCATTTAAAGCATGACTTGGGAATGAGGATACCCTATAATTAGGGTTTTTTTAATTCGGTATCGGGATGTAGAACACACCTGCTTTAGGGCAATTTGGGGTGTGAGGCCCACCTGTCCGGGACATGTCAACCCCACAACTTCAATAGTAGGAGATTTCGATTCTAAGTCGATTTTGCAATTACCCAACAGAAAGCCACTTAAGAGTATATCTTATGAACATTTTAATGAAATTCTCACAATATATATATTATGCTCATCATTCTTGCATCAAATAAAAGAAAATGTTCAAACTTATCTCTCATAACCATATTGAATAATTCAAAGAGCCAAATGTTTCACTAATATTCTATAATTTGTTCATAAATTCAACTGTTGCAAGTTTTTGTTGATTACTAAACGAAAATGTCCTTTTTCTTTAATGCATGCAATGCATTACTTTTCTCACTCGTGGTAGAGGCTTCGGGCTGTTTGGATATGCGATTTTTAAAAAATTTATGAATACTGAAAGAATTTATTTTTTGAAATTATATTTAAATGATTTAGAAAATCTGAGACAAAATTAAAAAAAGTTTGATAAAATCTTAGTAGAATTTGATATTTGAAAAACAATATTTTAAAAACTTTTCTCACCCAAACATGCCCTTCGCTTTTCCAAATCAATTAGATGCTGAATGATTCTCAAGTTCAAATTCTGTAATTTCCTTTTTAAAAGAAAAAAAAAATAGAAGAATTCACTTACTCCCTCTAAATTACCAAGCATTTTTCAACCCATTTCAAGTTTCAAACACTCCCCAGTCCCCACTGTTTAATTTTTTCTTTAATTTAAACTGCTAGCATGTAAAATGTCCATTATACTCCCATAAAATCTTTAAAAATACAATTATACTATTAGTTTAAAAAATAAAAAGTTAAAAATCATAATAATAATAATAATAAAAATAATAATAATAATAATAAAAAGAACGACTTGCAGTCATGTTTCTCATGTTTTTTGAGAAACTTCACTTACATCCTCTAATTTAGGAACGGTTTTGCAATATAACCTCGAATTTTTAATTTTTGAAAATATTAGTAGCCCAAAAAAATTTCCGCAAAAGACTTGAAATTAGCAAAAAGGAAATAAGTGGTCTTCTTTGGAGTGCGAAAAGATAAGAAAACGATCTTTTTTCTAGAAAATGGTATGATCAGAATTTCTCAATGCAGAGTGCCAGTGTGCTTTTTATGTTTGATTTCTAGAAACGACGTCATTTAAATCGACGTCGTCTTTGAGCGTGATACACATGGGTTTGCATCCATCCGCTTAATTAGGGTTTGGCTGCTAATATGTTTTGGACCCAATTATATATATATATATATATGACCAGATGCACACCATTGATTATACGTGTGTTTGGATCCTGATCATATCTGAAGACGACGTGTGATCCAGATGGCCTTACGATTTGCATTCGATTTGGATTTAGTGCAATACATAGGATATTTTATATACATGTTGCACTAGCTTTGATCTCGACCATTTATATAAAACGAACAATCAATCCAGATCCTAACAACAGTGGAGAAAGAAGAAAAAAGTGTAGCCATCGAGAATAGTCAAACCACTCCTTTGGTCAGTCACGAGGTGATTCGCCGCCTCCCCACCCACCCCTAAAACCAAATTTGGAAAGGGAGAGAATCCTCTCTATTCAGTGTGATGGCGAAGTTGTCTTTTTAATCTTTTTTAATTTCAAATTGAGAGGATCCTTGTCCCCTAAAACCAGCCAGCTAGTAGGAGCGGCTAAACCACCCTTTGAGGCTTAAGAGAGTGGTTCGGTCACCCCCAATGGCTTGCATATCAAAGCAAAACCTTGAGAAGTACGCAAGAGTATTGGAAGCCACATTTTTATTCCACATATATTATACAATGTTGTCATTGCGGTCCTAATAAACTCTCGATTTTTTTAAAAAAAATTTAAAAATTAATTTAAAAATTAGTTAAAACTGTCACATCACTATTGCAGAATAAAAATGTAATCCGTACCCAAAGAGATGTGAACAGTCGAACAGGTGAGTCCTATTGTGTAAGCTTTCCACGTTCCATGCTATCTTCCAAGGGAAACTTAGCTCTGCCATCTCCCTTCGATTACATCTCACTGTTAACGAGAAGATACACTATATGTACGTTCACAAGGAAGCAAAAGCAATTTTTTTTATTATTATTTTTCTCTTAACTAAAAGAGATGTGTTAGCTTCAGATGATAACGAGTTTAATAGCATAGCATCATAGAGTTCACCAATATTAGCTGGTATAAAGAGGAAAATACAATGGAACTATTTCTCCAGAATGCGATGAACAGCAGTGATAAAGGTAAAAATTTTGCTTCAATAAGGAAAAATATTACACCCTTTCCAGTCTCAACATCTGTACAGGGATATCAATTGGAATTATCAAAATGATCATCCTAAAAACAGGAGTAAACCAAACTTGAGTGTCTTTCACATTTCAGCATTGATTCCAAATATTCGGACCTTGTGCATATTTGGGAACTTTGCAACGACCAGCACAAATACTGCCAAAGTGTTAAAAAGGAGCATCGGATGCTGATAGTCTGTTGTGTGTGAGGCTATCAAATACCTGCCAAATCAAATATTCGATAGTAAGAACACGCTTCTTATTCAGGTAGTACTACTTTCAACAAAAATTTGAAGTCTTGGACCTTCGAAATTTACAAATATATCCCGAACATCAGATCATGACAGGTCTCAAGTAGAAAAAGTTGTCTTCATAAGCTAGTAGAACATGTGATATACAAATGAATAAAGACTTTCTAAGATGAGATAGTACCCTTTTACAATCAAGAAAAGCAACACATAATGAGAAAACAAAGAACTGGCTATGGTCCCAGAATATTAACAATTTCTATCAATAATGAAATACAGAGTAGTATAACAAAACATTCCCAAAAAAGAGCCTTGTGGGAGGAGCTTTGTTTGCCAAGTAAATCAAGGAAATATGTCCCCCCCCCCCCCCCCCCCCCCCCAAAAAAAAAAAGGACGAAGAAAAAGAAAAGAAAAGAGGATAAAATAAAAAGTGTAAATGGCACCAAAAGTTAGATGTCAACTGCACAGCAAAAATAAGAGTTTAAATCCGACTTAACAATGCCTTATAGAGTTCCTACAACACACACCAACCCCCAACATTGATTAGCACCATATAGGGAGCTTCAGATACTTATTCAGGTTCTTATTCCTGGTGTAAAGAGTACTACTTTGAGGGGATGGATGGATACAGTCCGGGGTTTAAATTCAGAAAGGTTGCTTAGAGAGGGGCATGATCATCTGTGAAGTCAGTAACCACCTCCTTAAACCCATCACAAACCATGCACCAAAAGTGTTTTTTAAGTGTAAGAAGGACATCAGAGCATTTGATGCTATGACTACAATATACATTTCATCTGTTCATTTGATTAAGAAATGAACTTCATGAAATGTGAGATACTTACAGGACAACAGGTACAACAGTCAAAAACTTTCTGTTGCGAGTGAGCTGCTTTCCATTGTCTATCTGCTCCCACCAGGTCAACCTATTGTAGATACCTTGGTCTTCAGCAAATGGTGTTCCCTTCTTCCAATGAAAGAAATGATACGTAACCTGATTGAAGATAGGGAATCACAATATGAAAAAAGTAACTTAAACTGATAACAGGAAGGTTATAAGTAGGCAAAGTAAAGATGAACACGTTAATTCTTGTCTAGATCATTAAGTGGAATTATTTTAATATAATAACTAATTCCATCTCAAAAACATCATTTTCCTCTCCAACTAGATACTTGACTTGCAAACAGCATAATCTCGAGAAAACAAACTTTCCAATAAAATTCAAGTCTTAGCAAGTTGGTGAAAACCAAGTAGAGACCATTTATCTTCATTCCCCTAGATGATTTTCCAGTGGAAAAGAAATATCATTCTCAAAAGTCAAGAACATAGTGTTAAGTAAAACAAGAAAGACAAAAGAAGAAAGAATTTCACGCATCAGGAAAACAAACAAATCATACTATGTTGGTAAAGACAATACAGCACCTTCCCACAGTCACTCCAGGCAGCACAAAAGAAGGCTAAACAACAAGAGATAATTCAGGAAAGATGCCAGAACAATAACCGTTAATGGCTACTCATTAAGTTGCTTTTTGCAGTTTATCCATACAGGATATGGAACATTTCCTTGCAAGGTTCTCAACCGTGATAAACTAATTACAGAAGCACATGTTGATTCATCCACACAAAAACAACATTATTATCAAACTTACGTATAACACTATCTCATAATAGATTAAGAGAAAACGATTGATAAAATTGAAAGTAGGATATAGTGAAAAACAATCTCCATAGTCAAAATTATACTATCTTATTAACATATTGATGCCAATGACATGTTGATCAATATCTCATATCCATATGTTACTAAATTTGGGAAAAAAGCCTAGTTAGAGAGGTAAACGAGGACACAGCCATAGATAACACTGAGTGGCAATTAAACGATCCATATAGCCAATCCTAATCAGTTGGGGTTAAGGCTCAGTTGATTTGAGTTGAGTTGCGAAAACTAAAGAGCCTAAGCAATCCAATCCAAAAGTAGAAACTACGCATATAGTTCTTTAAACTACGAAGAAAATGTCTGACACCCACCTCAGAATTAATAAGGGTAACTCCTAGCCTATAAGCTACACTAATGCTCATATTATATAGAAACAACTTATATTATATTCCTAACCATTCTAGTCGCCCTAAAGCAGACCATATACCCCAAGCAGTTTCTAGCTAGAAATTCGGTCACTTTTATCACATAACTATTAAAATATTTCCATTTTAGCATTTAAATTAACAATATTTGGTGAAGAATGCCCAATTACGAATGTACTACTCTTCATGCCAACAACATGTTGATCAATGAGTCATATCCATAAGTTACTAAAATGAGGGAAAAGAGCCTAGTTAGAGAGGTATTCGAGGACACGACCCCAGATCAGACTGAGTGGCAATAAAAGAACCCATGTAGCAATCCTAATCAGTTGGGAATAAGGCTCAGTTGAGTTGAGTTGAATTGAGAAAACTAAAAAGCCCAAGCAATTCAATCGAAAAGTAGAAACTACACATAGTTCGTTAACCTACAAAGAAAATGTCCGACATGCACCTTGGAATAATAAGGATAACTTAAAAATGAGGGAAAAGAGCCTAGTCGGAGAGGTAAACAAGGACATGTCCCTAGATCGGTCAGAGTGACATAAAAGGATCCACAAAGCTAATCCCAAGGGGTTGGGATTAAGGCTTAGTTGAGCTGAGTTAACATAACTAAAGACCCTAAGCAACCAATTCAAAAGTAGAAAGCACACGTTCAACGCCCACCTTGGCATTAAAAAGGTAACTCCTAGCTTAAGCAATACTAATTCTCTTATATTATACTCCTAACAATTCTAGTCAAACTAGAGTACACCATCTACCCAAATTTTGGTTACTTTCATAGCATAATTGTCACAAAATTTCCATTTTTAGCATCCAAACTAACAATATTTGCGAAGAAAACCTAATTACCATTCGAATTAAGCTTTCATGGAAGATATCAATCTTATTATAAACCTAGCAATCAATGAATTTTTTCCTTAATCGATCAAACAAATCAAATCCTCCAAAACTAAACCCTAAGTTTTCTAATTAAACAAAACAACACAGAATCGAAATTCAGATAAAGTATTCCGAACTATAAAAGAGAGGGTTACCAAGAAGTGGAGGAGGTGGACGATTGTCCAGGCCATGCCGGAGGAGCAGTTGAGGACGGAGAGTACGATGATCCACGAGAAGAAGAGGATGAGGATGTAGGTCGTCCACACGCCCGGATACGTGAACCACTCCGTATTCCGGTTCAGATCCGTCGGAGGCACTGCTCGGACGTACATGTTCTTTGGCCTTTCTCTCCCTCACAATACTCCCAAATGACCGATTTATCCAAAACCCGAAGATTTATTAGAATTGGCAGCTACGAGAGCTCGGGTCGTCGGGTCGTTGATGTCGCGCGGAGGGAAAAAGGGAAGCGTGGTTATACTGATTGCCTGATTGGGGATGGTTTTACCGGTTATTTGGAGAAAGGGGGATTCGAGGGTAGACTTGGGATTTCGGTAAGTATAGATGGAAGGGACATCTCCTAAATACCAAATGAAAAGACATTAATTATTTAATTAAGATAATAATAAAAAAATTTATAAATAGAATAAAAAAATATGATATATACTTAATATACACTCCACCTATCCAAGTCATAGTTCGAACCACAAGTCCTGACTAGACTAGACAACAAAGGCAAATGCAAAAGATCAGAACAAGAAATGGACTAGTCTGTGTCAGCCTGATGCTTGCTTTGATTGCAACACTGAAGATAACCACTCCACAAAATATCGTAGAAGGCCATGATTTCAAGCGAAGAACTTGCAAGTAAGCACAGAATCTGACACGACACCTGACAAAGCTCATACCACGTTAATAGATGCCACACATAAAGTGACCATTCCAAATACACCATTTTTCTTTTACTGTCATAAGCATTAGAGATTTTTTGTACTAGCAATTTCAAAAAGTCTTCGTCTATTTTTACTTGTTTTGCCGACATGGGCCGATTGAATTTGGTCATGCAATCAACTGTATTGAAAAAGAGCTTTTACAAGGCTAGTGTTTGGTTATTGGAAAAGAGCTTTTGGTTTATTCAAGTCAAATCATCAAGTGCAATGTCGATGGAACCAGGAAAACTAGGTGGGGGCTGCACCGACCAGCTGCAGAGGAGCGGCAAGAGGAGGGGTAGTTGATGCCAAACTTGTCTTTGCAAGCCTAAAACAAGTGGAAATTTATTATAGCAACAGAATTATCAATGACTTCAATGATTAAGCTGGTCGGTGGGCTTACATACACTCTAAAAGAAATTGTCCGTATACCATAAGGCCATTTTTTTATCGGTTTAGTTTATAATATAAGTAATGATTTAATATAATATTAAAGTAAAGGTTGTGAATTCAAATCCCCTTTTTATAATTTATTTTTCATTTCAATTGACTATCACCTCATTTGTTGAAAAAGAGTTTGACCCTAGATATAATTTAAAATTTTGAAATAAATAATAATTTAACACAAGCTCAAATCGAACTTTTTTATTACATTGTTATGATCCACCAAAACCCACCTAAATGGAAAATGATTATGCTTTTAAGCATGCCCCGGATATAATATAATATGTTTGGAAACTACATGGAAATGTAACCCAACTCCCCCACCCCCAAAAAAAAAAATTGAAATAGAGCTTAAATCTGTCAAAAGACATGATTAAAATTGCAAGCTTGGATCCATTTTCTTACTAGTTTGTTGTTGTTGGGGAAAAAAGAAAAAGAAAATTACTTGCTCCATTCAAATTGCCCACTACGTGAAAAATAACTGCACAAATTCACTGTTAAAAGAATAACTCTTACTATATGGAAAATAACCCGTCCACAATGTGGTAAGCATCGAAAGGACTATTCCTTTGGAATCTCCCATAAAATGGGGCACACAACTCGACGTAAGGAGAGTATCTCTTTTCTCACTCTCCATTCGGTTTTTATTAAAAAATCATTAATGACTTAAGCATCGGAGGCTCTCCCAGTGCTCCAAGACCGACAATTTTCGATGACTCCTCTCTTTTTGCAGGTATCTATCGCTGGTTCGGCCCCTCGAAAAATTGTTTAACGAGTTGTGATGCACAAAAACCCACCTACATGGACAATGGTGATCTATTAATCATGCTATGGATTTGATAATATGTTGGGGGTTTCGATTAAATGTGTGGAAAATTACATGGAAATGAACAAAATAAAAAATTTCAAATAGAGCGTAATTCTGTCAAAATACAAGAATAGAATCATCACCATCCATCCCATTTCATAAACAAATTACAGCACAAAACGCTGCAGAGAGAATTCAAAGGCTAACAGTGGCATTGGTAACACTGTCTAAGCCCTGCACTAATCTTCTCTTTGCAGACTTGGTTCTGTAACACCAGACCTCAAAAGCCTCCGTCAAGTCGGGAAACCGAAGAAGTTGCTGGGTTTTCATCCAGTCTGCCAGAATATCAGCCTGATCATTTGATGGCAATGCCAGAATCAATGAGACTATTGCACCCTCGATGCTCTGACACAGGTCTTCATTCATCTTGTAAGGAAAACTGGTCTCTTCATTGCCCTTTGAATCCAAGAGAGGCTTCATCTTTCTTATATAAGGGAGCCATGTCTTTAGCAGCTGCACCCGGCACGGTGCCGGAACAATCACATTGCCATAGCCAACTGCTTCCAAGACTTTAACAGTCACTTCTATCAACTTTACTTTCAAACCCCACAAAATAAAATCAAGTTTCTTGTCTTCCATGATCCCCAAAACACTAGCAGAGATTTCAGCCCACTTTGACACAAAGTCCTTCATTAAGTCCATCTTGGGAAGTATGTTACACATCCACTCAATATCTGATAAGGTCTGCAAAATTTTATCCTCTGCTGTCTCACATGCAAGGTCAGACTCCGAAAGCAGGGAGGACAACTCATTTTCAAATGAAGAACAAAGCTTGGAAAGACCAACTCTTACTACTGATTTTACTTCATGATCTGCTGTAACTAATGGCGTATCTTCATCTTCTGCCAGCATGTATTCAACTTGTTCTTGAGCAGAAGTCTTGAGCTCATCTCCAAAGGGAGGATATGATCCGCCAATGGACATGGCGAAGCGAACTGCAGAAACAAAAACATTTTTTGTGGCACTTAATTCAGCAGGTTGGATCCTGGCTAATATGGGCATGGCTATTGGACCCAATTTAGTGACTGCTTTCAAAATTTGTTCCTCTTCCTTGTCCTCCCAAGGAACCGCCTCCAAGTATTGGATGCAGCTCTTTGCGATTTCTTCACAATGCAAGGCGACAGCCGCTTGCAGAATACCAATTGCAGATCTAACAGAGCCCAAGGACTCCAGAATCGAGTCTCGAGAGAGATACAGCAGCCTCAAAAGATTAACATGGTCATCATAGTCAAACTCTGAGCAGTGAATATCAATGCAAGTGCTAGAGCCTGGATGGGATAGCTGACTGGCAAAGAATTTGCTCCTATTTATGAGGATGGAGGAGTGACAGTAGAAACATTCAGGTCTTCCTTCTCTATTTTTCAAGCATATGATAGTGTCACTGGTGCTCTGGTCACCAAGTTTGCAAGTCTCAGCTACTATGGTTTTGTCCATGTATAAAAAGGAATACGACTAAATTCATGTTTTATGCAATCAAAAGAATGAGTCTCGCATTGGAGTTCAACTGTAGAAAAGAAAAATAGTCAATCGCATAAATTCCACATGAATGACAAATATATTTATGTTCGACAAAGTGCGACAAATTGAATTGAATAAATTACAACGCAGTGGCTAATTCATACATTTAAAGACTGCAAAACTAGCACAAACATGGCCATCATTGTGCATGTCTCCAATGGCATAGGAACACTAAGAAAAGGTCCTGTATTTAGGATCATATACCACTTACATGCCTAGAAAAGCAAACAAGATAACTAAACTTGCTATAAGAAAAGAAAATCCCTACGACGACAGGCATGTCTAGAAACACTTCAAACTCAGGGCTATCTTAAGCTTGCTGATAATCATATCTACCTTGGTTTCAGCACCAATAGAGAAGTCATTGTTTTCCCACAAGGGAAGGAATGGAAAGAAAACTATAATTCTTCCACGGAGCATTCCTCTGGTGTTATGCCTCTCAAACTAACATGCCTCTTAGCAGAATCATTACCAGTCCGCAATGGCATAGTATATGACCTTCGTAAATTCTTTTATATGCGATAACGTGATCGTATTCATACCACAAAAGATAGACAATTTGCCAATCAAAATTCATCATAGATTAACTAACACAGCACAAGCCTCAAGTTAGCGAGATGGGATGTGTAACACTCCGAACAACCTCTTTATTCGGGGATTAAAATTCGGGGTGCTACAAGATGGGTATGCTTGCTAAAGATGAAAGTCCCAACTTTCCTACGACAGTCAAGGATTATCTCAGACAAATCTGTTACTGTGACAAATTTCAGACAAATTTCTAACATTATCACGTTTAAAGTTTCAACTTTTCCTACCACTCTCATGTTATCCAAACAGAACCTATATATCAAACCATATCGCTAACAACACTCATAGCCTGATTGAACCCATATTTGCAATTCCTGCATACTACAGCTCTTATACAGCTAGTTCACGAATCAATGTTTATTTGGGAAGCATCTAATTCGTTAAAAGGTTTTTTTTTTTTTATTTTGAAATAGATTCCTGGTGAAATGATCACCGAAGAACACAACCCAGATTTTTTCCTCAGAAGCTGATAAATGAAAATCAAATTTTCCATTTAAATCAATACATGCCAAAACCCAAAAGATATTTGATTATTTTCTGGGTTGGAGAGGGTAAATCAATACAAAGAGGAAATTTTTCCAAATGGGTAATCGTTGAAAAAGCTACTAACCTTGTAAAAGTGTACAGAAACGCATCAACTAACCGCAGGTGAGCTTGTCTTTCCGAACTTGAAGCCCCCTCCATTAGATATTTAGGACTCTTGGGAGTTCAGCTTCAGTTGTTGTCACAAACATGAAAAAGCCGAAAGTCCCAAATGACAGCTATGACCTTCTGTTGTTACAGGTTAACCATGATACTTTGCTCACTGACAACTGACAAGTGGCATATTGTAAATTACTTTTAAGGGTAGAATTGGGCAATAGACCTAAAACAAATTTCATTTTGTTAGTGGAGATCTCATGTTAAAAAAAAAAATTAAAAATAAAAAAAAAATATATCAAAATACAAAATTGAGGAAGAATTCAAAGGTTATGTTTGCATTTGCAGTTTTAAAATGTGCAATTTAAAAACATAATTTTTAAAAATGCAGTTAAGTATTTGATCAAATCGTAATTTAGTATTTAAAATCATAGTTT
The DNA here is from genome assembly GCF_958979055.1 of Alnus glutinosa. Taxonomy (NCBI): domain Eukaryota; kingdom Viridiplantae; phylum Streptophyta; class Magnoliopsida; order Fagales; family Betulaceae; genus Alnus; species Alnus glutinosa. Next base: position 992,751 of record NC_084898.1, on the reverse strand, counting down.
TAAAAAATGCACTCTCAAACGATAAGAATTTTCAGTATTTTTTTTAAAATATATATATAAAAACAAGTTTAACTCTATTTTTAATTGAATTACATGCATTTTGAACACGTAGCACTGATATTGGGACATTACCCTAAAGTGGGTGACAAATGATTGGCAGAGACAAGTGTTGTTGTGTTTGATTAGAGACATGTTAGCAAAACCACCTTTGTTAACCCTTTTTTTTATAGAGTAAATTAAGTTCCTTTACTCAAAGGGCAAAGAATGTGAATAAAGGGATTGAAAGTTGAATTGGGTAAGACAACTTTCATATCCTTTATGGGTAGTTTCATTTGATTTTGCTAACTTTAAGGGTAAGAGGCTCAAAGCCCCAAAAAGTAGCAATTTTTTCCATTATTTTTCTCCCAACTTGCTCAAGTTGCTCATGCACGTGCAAATTGTTTAATTCCCTCAATGCATACGGGGAAGAATTTTTTTTTTTGAGTGGGATGATATTAAGCATGCATCACGACAATTATTTGAATATTAAACAATCTTGTGTCAAGATCCATCTATTTGCTTCTTGATCCAATTGCCTACAATTAAAAATTCATTGTAATTATATGTAATCGATCGAGTTTTTTTAATATGGTCTATTTGTCTGAATAAGTAATACGTGAAAAGCTGTAATGGATGATGACGGCTTAGGAAGGATGACCGAAGTGGTTGTTAATAGAGTTAAAGTTACCAAATTCTAAGTAGTTGGTATCAATTTATGCCTAATCGCTTTACCTATAATTCATCTAATCATATTTTTTAAATGAATCATATTTAAGTGAATTGATTTTGTAAAAGATTCGTTGCAGAACAAATAAATTCATTTTTCAAATGATTCATATCGTCAAGTGTTTCCATTCATCAAATGATCTTTGCCACAGGAGCAAATGTATCTAAACACTTTATTCCATACCTCTCGGTGAAATCTTTAACTACTAGATGGGCTTTGTACTGTTAAAGTGTGCCATAAGAAAGAAGTGCATATGTCTAAATGATGAATGAATAGCGGGCACTTTGCTCTTAATTTCGTTGTATTTGAAATTTCTCAATCAAGATAGAATGAGTTAATGTGCATGTCCCAACACTCATATAGATAGGTTGATCCTATCACAAACCTTTCACAATTGCAAGAAATCTCCTAAAATTTGAGTAAGGGGTCTGAACTCAAGATTATTCCTCAACCCAAACTTTTAATAAACCTAAATTATTCCTCAACCCAAGATTGGGTTACTTAGAACCAGTAGCCGTAGAAGCCTTAGCAACTTTCTATCCCTTTTTCTTTTGCAAAGAAATAGGTTTACATACTATTATTTTAGAAGGTGATGCGCTCCAAGTAGTTAAAGCGATGAAACCCAATGATCGTAACTGAAGTAGATTTGGACAACTAGTAGATTCATTATATTAAATTCTCTAATCATGTTAAATTCTTTTTCTAATTGGCAGATTCATCATATTAGTAGAATCACTAATAAGGCGGTGCATGGCTTAGCTCAAGCTGCCATTAAACAGTTTATAAATCAAGTTTAGATGGAATAAATCCCTGAATATATATGTGATATTGTTTTCTTAGAGCAATCTGCTTCATTTCTTTTATTGAATTATAATAAATGCCAGTTTGAAAACGTGGAATAATTCACGTTTCTACGTAGCAGACATGTAATGCATTTTTAAAAACACACGATTTTAAAAGCCAAATCACAATTTTACCATTTACTTAACTGCAATTTTCAAACTTAAATTTTCAGGTGTTTTAAAATTAATATTTTTTCAAACTAATGGACACCAATTACCAAGCAATCGTCAGATGCTCTAGCCAGACAAGCCCAATCTAATTTTATTGACCCACACAAATTCTACATGATGCAAAACACAAGTTAAGTCATCCTCATGGGCCATGCCTACAAACTGCCTACCCATTATGGACCAAATCCTTATGGCCTAGAATGGAATTTGTTTCTAGCCAAGCCCACTTTTCTGGTCTATAACCTTGGAGATTTGAAAATGGGCAGTTGGGTAAAGAAACACATTTGTTCGGGCTAATATGATAAGTGTCACGTGAATTTACAAATTGATGTAACAGTTCACGTGGTATTATCAGTATCACGTCAATCAAAATTGAATTTAATTATTTAATGGTTGACGGGAAAACGTCTGGAGTATTATAAAATCAATTACAAACTGATATGACAATTCATAATTAGTGAGATAATTAAGAGTATATGATTGTCTAAATTTTTTGTTTAACTAGTTCACCGATTATGTAGTGTCACGTGAGTTTGTAGAGAATTTTGTAAGAAAATTTATAGTACTCTTAGCTGCACTCGTAGTTGACGTGGTAATTACCACGTTCACTGTTAAATTGGTTTGTAAAAAATTTATAGTAGAAATTATTGTAGTATCCCTATCATTACTCTAAAGTCTTAATTATAAGACAGATTATAATCATATAAATTTTATACCGTAGAGCTATTATGGGGTTATCCAAATTCTAATTATTAATATAAATAATAATTTATATCTTAAAATTTTAATTATTGAAATAAAAATAATAATTTATACATTAAATTAATCAAATTATAGATCATTCAATTAAAAATAATAATTAATATTTAATCGTACAAAAAAAAGTAAAGAAACACAACAACACAAGGACAAAAATAGACACACTGAACAAAAGGGTCAGTGATTAGGGATTACGTCTGATTCCATCATCGTGCCTGACACAGTCATCATTCAACCCAAGCCCCCATCATGATGACGTGGCGGCATGAGCCTTGAGCCCTCTGGGGACCACATCATCTCGGTGGTCCCCACGGCAGTCGAGCCCCTCGCCCAACCACAGCACGGAAGGAGAAAAAGCATCTGAACCGTCCGGCTCGTTGCTCCCTTAATCATAGGCATGGAAGCCCTCAAAATAACCAGCCGTCTGATAGACCCGTCTATCAATGTCAAGGAACGGCCACGTGTCCGGCCATAAGTGGAATAATCGGCTCTCGATTCTCGCGCACCAAAAGCAATGGTCCACAGCTTTTGTAGCTGATAGCTACCGACAATGACCAGGGCGAGGATTCTCTAGGGCTTGGTTTATTTTAGACACCAAAAACAACGAAGAACACCTTTTATATTCATTTTTTTTTTAAATAAATAAATTTAGACATTGATTTTGAAGACGTGTTATTAATTAAATCATGGGTTACTTGAATAATGTGATAATCAATTACATGGTGGCATATTCTTTGGAAATCCTCTCCCACTTGATATTGAAATTAGAGCTTAATTATTCCTTCTAATAACTTAGGGCATGTGTTTCATGATCAAACCCGCAACAATCGAGCGAGTTAACGTGAAAGTTATTGCTTATTAATTCGTATGTATTCTTGTTTGAAAGCAATATGATGATCCAACTAAGTGATCGTTAATAGTTAACTCATGCATAAAATTCATGTAGATGCTGCTTGTTTGAATTTGGCAAGCTCGTGGATATCGTTTTAATAGCATGAAAAAAAAAAAAAAAAAGTTGGAAGCTTAAAAGCTAAGATACGTGAAACAACGCAAATCAAATCTTGTTTCGGCGTGAGAGATACTTAACATATGTTTTCGGTGTGTATATATTTTTAATTGTCAACTTATTAAATCAACACTTATCTCAAAAACTTAAGTTTATAAAAATGAGTAAATTTAATTATTTTAACACAACCTTATAGCAAATATAAGAGTTGCATGTGCTTAACAATTTCACATGCACTCAAGCATGTTAACACCTCAAGGATCATGATTGACTGTAGTTTGCTGTTTAACAGTAATCTATTTGAACAAATGAGTCAAATATTCAAAAAAAAAAAAAAATCTACGGTTTTTATGCTCTACATGACTAATTCGAAAGTATATCAAAATTATTTTAAATTATCTGTTTTCAAGCAGATAATTGTGAGAAGCTATTTATGAGACTTATCTAACCGAATAAATAATTAGACAACTTAATTTTTATTTAATCAAGTAAATTTTATAAATGAACTTTTATAATCTCTCGTTTAAATTCTCTTGATCTGATAATTTGAGAGGAGAATGAGGAATATTATGAAGGTTGGAAAGTTGCACGTAAAAATGGTGTGAATCTTATTGGAGGGAGTGAGCAGAGAATCGTTTTGTTTGCGAGGGTGGACAGACAGTAGACAGGTGTTGTAACACATAGAGTAGACATTCTCTGACGACGGTTTTGACGAGGTGAGAAAATGATTGTCGGAGGTGTAGCGTAGGGTAAGGGGTTTTTTTGTGTTGGTTTCCAAGGTTGGGACCCACATGGTACAGTGGGCCTGATTGCAGAGGAGACCATCCCCTTCTCGAATACAGCATTATCATGATTAGATCATTAGATCATTAGTGGTGGTGTATACCTTCTTTTGTAATTCTTGTAACGACTCTCTTTGCTTTTGCTAATAAATGCCACCCCTTCCATCGGACCAGAATCTCTATAATTATTTATTTAATTTTAAAAGTATTTGGATATATAATTATAAAATATTACTTATAAAATTTATCTAATAAGATAATTAGTAGTTGGGCAACTTAATTTTTACTTGATCAAATGGATCTCATAAGTGATATTTCACAATCATCTGCTCGAATTTTTTTAAATTCGAGTAAATAATTATAGAGTATCCTGATCCCCTCAGCCCCCCTCTTTTGGTGTGAATAGGATCCTTTTGAAACTGGAATTAAAATTACATACTTTTAGATATACAAATTTTAAATTATAACAAATAAAAAAAATAAACATTATCAATTTAATTTGAAATAGAGAGGATTTTGTCCCTCGTAGAGTTTGGGTTTTGTCCATAGCTTTCTACGCCGTGGATATAAATTCCAATTCAAATATACTTAAAATAATAATAAAAATAATAAGAAATCATACAACTACATTTTTATCGCAATTTATTGACATCTCGTTTGTTAGAATTTTATGTTAAATCTTACTATTCAACAAGTTACAAGTATGTTTACAACTCAACAACTTGCAGGGACAAATCAAGAGGCAAGAGATCATATCTAGTTCCCCGATTTTGATTATATATGAGCTTAAAAATTAATCTTGAGTCGTATTAAAATTAGATTTGACCCATCATTCATGCTTTATCTCTCATTAAAAATCTCAATTTCATTCCTGACCACTTGGACAAGAGAAATTTGTATTATAATAAAGAACACTCATGGAAAGCGCTAGTCATATCAGCGTTATCATGTATTCTAAAATGAATAGTTAATTTGGAGCTTTTCTAAAATCATTTATAAAGTCTAGTCTCATTTAGGGTGCGTTTGGGATTGCGATTTCGTAAACAATAAGTGCGATTTTAAACCAAATCGCAAAACATAAATCCTATGGGAACTGCGTTTTTAAAAATTACGATTTGAAAACGCAGAAAATCTGTTTTTTTAAATCGCAAGTAAGATAATGCTTTTTTTGAAAATGCAGAATTTTAAAGGTTAATTTGCGACTTTTAACGCTAAACTGCAATTTCGCCAAATGCTTAACTGCGTTTTTAAAAATCACTTTTTTCAAATCGTAATTTTAAATCGCACTTTTTGAAATCGCAAACCCAAACAGATCCTTAATAAAGGATCAATATGAGACTTAGAATCCGTAAGTGTCTTTATAATCCGCTTACTCTATATAATATTAATCTTTCTAATATAAAACTGAGCATGCTGTTTGGTTTTCTATTTTCAAAACAGCAAAACTTGTTTCACGATTGTAGGTACGTGTTTGGCTACTTATTTTAAAAAGGAAAACAAGCAAAACAAAACCATTGAAAAACACGAAAATATATAGGAAACAGGTTGGAGGTGTTACACAAGTGATATCCCTTAATTCTTTATTGCAGTGATATTGTCTCAAAACTAGTGAGGAATTTGTCCATCTCCATACCCAAAGCTTTTATCTTGAACAAAACTTGCATCAGTATATGTAATTTAGGCTTATTTGGGGCAAATTATTGTGTCTCTTACCAAACTCCAGTCCAGTCTAGTCATGCTATGAATCTTGGCATGCAAATCATATATAAGCATTTCCAGTTGTTGGAGGGTGGTAAGGCTATCCATATATAATCAAGATGTTGTACGTAATCATGCTGCAACTTTTGGTTCCTCAACTGCTAATTTCCAATTTTTCGCATGCAATTGATCCCTTACTACCACATTGTTAAAGCATGCAACCTAACAACCAGAGCCATAAATTACCCATCCTCTTCAGTTTGTTTCATGGGGATCATCTATATATTCAAATTACTAGTCTTTTATAGGCCATGAAAGGCAATAATTCTGGGACAAAGTTTTTTTTTTTTCTAGGTAAAGTTTTTCTCTAATTCTCTCAATATAGTCTGTTAAAACAGCCGATTGCGTGCCGATGTAACAATTGAAAGTACCTAGAAAAAAAGAAGTACTTAGAAAGAGAGCTTGCTTGAGTGGGCCGGCGGGAGATAACTCTGATGTTCAAGTCGGTAAGAATCAATGAGAATCATCTTAGAGAAAACTAAGGTAGTGTGTAAAAAGAGGAAAAACCACTTTTACCTAGTATTTGCCGCTTTTTATAATAGATTTTGCCTTATCTGTTTGCCACATGTTTTGTCTTAGTTGGGGGTTTTCCTACTACAAATATTCTCTACACCCCACGACCTCTATCATACGTTTTTTCTCATGTCGAGATCATGGAGATAGTTACTGATGTGGCTTATAGGAGAGGATTCAATGTGGTGATGTGCAACTATTCTTAGGTTGGTTGGTTGATGGACTAGGTACTGGGTCTACAGGCCTAACATAATTTATTAAAATTTGTTCTTAAAGCATAATTCTGAAGTGAAATTTTAAAAATGATATAAAAACTTTGTTCATAATAGTGCCTAACATAGCAAATAATTCTGCTGTGATGGTAACATGGGAAAAGTCCGTGAGATTAGCATTTATGCTGCACTTTTGCTGGACAGTATAAAGCTTATGTGGCAGCTCAATTGCATTGTCAGCTTTCGTTTGCAATAAAGGTGTGAGATTGATTCCTTTTTGGGAGCTTTTTCCATGACAAGCCCAAGACAATTCTACTAGTAGCCAAAACCCATTCCATTCTTCCTTGGACCTAATGACGACAGATGGTGTCTAATAGAGAGGTTGAAGCAAAGAAATTATAAGTTGATTCAATAAATTATGTTGACACAATGACCACACACTAAGCGCTAGAAGGAGGCTGAAAAGAAGATACAAGGCTAGAGAGGTTTATTGAAGATCTAGCCGAATCACTTCCGATGCTTAAGTTAGGAAGGGTATTAGAAAAAGAAAATTGATTGAGTCTAAGTAAAGGTGTATAAATGCGTACCTAGTAAAGAGGTTCTCCCATCTTTATATAGGCTCATTGTTCCCTCTCTCTTCGATAGGGCTTTGGGGACTCTGCTCCAATTCTATTGAAGGCGTGGACGCCCTTTCTCCGAAATGAATATTGGAGAAGGTTCCAGGCATTGCAATGCCGTTATCTGACCTAGCTAGAGAGAGAACGGGTTACTGTGCATTCTATGAAGGTATAGGTATATCCTAGCCCTAGAACAAGGTAGGTCCTTGGGCCAGGTCGATGGGCTTCTCCTTGGCCCGCTGGCCCTAATGTCATCGATCGACGGGTTGGCTTTATGGGCCCTCTAGCAGTGGATGATTTGATTGTGTTTGGGCACAAGGAGCACTGTGGTAAACGAGCTTTATGGGCCCTTCGATGGTTGGGTAGTTCAACTGTGTTCGAGCCCGAGGCGCCCTGGGGTAGGCAAGCTTTATGGGCCCAGCAAAGATTAGGCACACCAGTAGCCCTCTATTTTTTGGGCCGAATTAGCTATATCCATGGGAATTTTAGCAAGTAAGTGAATTTTTAACAGGTGGGCTTTGAGAGCCCCGTAGGAGTTAGGTACACCCGACATTTTAAATTGGTGTTTTTTCAAATAATAAATGAGGAAGAAAAATGAACCTAAATAAGAGTTACCTAGCTAGCCCCATATGTTACGCATGCGATCATAGTTGCTTGTGTTTGAGTTGCAAGAAATATTAAAAATTTTCTTTCCGTTAAAAGGTATAGAGAAATGCTCCGATATTAATTACTACAATTTATTTAACAATTCACATTTTATGTAGTGCAAGTTGATGGGATAAGTGTCACGTGAACCGTCTACATTTTTGTGATCACTAGCTAGCTACCGTGATACGTATCACGTCAGTTTATAAAATACTCATAATAAATGTTACAATACTATTGATAGCACTCATTTATCAAATTATTATTATTATTGTAATTATTATTCCCGAGGTTGCAAAAAGATATGTGAATATCACCAAGTCAAAACTGAAGAAAGTAGAAATACAATCACATGTGCCACTGTTAGCAGAAAGAGAGCCATATGATCATTATAGCTCCTCCCATTGATAGTTTGTGGCCTATCTCCATTAAATCGATCGGCCCTTTTTCTCATTAGGGCAAAAGCAATGTTTTCTCCGAAAGATAAAGCTTAGTATTTATGTGCATTTATACATATATGAAAAACACTATAATGAATATGTTTAAGCAAATCTTTCTTGTTCATTCAGTCATCATAGGTAGGACCTCTCACACTTGATTCACAGGGGGTCACCAAGTCTCCAGTTGATTCTCCTTGAGGCAGGCCTCTTTTAAATTACAAAAAAGTATGTAAAAAAGGGATAGACAATCGAGCAAGAAAAATCTTTTCCTTAGATTTAATTCTGTGCTTTTTGCAGAAAAGAGATGGATGAATAAAAAAGGTTGTGGGCTAAAGCTTGATGATGCCGTTGACTTGGCTAGCTAGATCGATCGAGCGAGCTCTCAACGGCTATGATGAGGCGTGTGTTGGGTCCAGGAGACAGAATTATAAGCTTGTAAAAACGAAAGGGGGTTTGTGATGGCTAAGAAGAATAATGGTGGGGTGGGGGAACCGAACCTTTGCGTCTGCAATTACTAGCTTTGTCTGACACCACCCACAAACCACAAGATGAGCTGCTAACCAGTTTAAAGCCCCAGAGAGAAACCTTATCATTTTCAATGTTGACTATCGAATGAACATGGAAATCAATGTGTTTAAGACAAAAGGGATGACTTTTAATCATGGATAAAGTTCTTTTCTTTTTGAAAAAAGAAAAAATTCGAACTGGGTTTGAAGGATTTCTTTCAATTCGATCTGCTAAACTGATAGGTATTAAGAATTACAAGCATTTTTTTAATAGGTCATGTGATTATCACATGTCTGCTTAAGCAATATGCAGAGTGACCTCATAATTTTTAATGTTGACGGACAAATGAAAATGGAAATGAATGATGTTTAAAACAAATGGATGACTTTTAACCATGGATACATTTTAAAAAAAAAAAAAAAAAATTCAGTCTATTAAACTATCATGCGTTAAAAATCATGTGATTTTCATGTACTAAATTTAAGCTGTCTGCATAGCGAACTTATAATTTTCAATGCTGACGGACAAATTAATGAACATAAAAAAGAATGTGTTAATTAATTCAAAACAAAAGGGATGACTTTTACCAGTGTATAAAGTTTTTCTTTTAATTGGGTTTGAAGAATTTATTTCATTTCAATCTATTAAAAATTTAAACTTGAATGTGTTTAGAGAGCATGAGACTATCATATGTCAGCTTCAAGAGTCCGCGGAGAGATCGACCTTATAATTTTCAATGTTGACTAACAAATGAACAAGAACATGAATGTGTTTAAGACAAAAGCATAAATTGGATGACTTTTAATCATTTTTTACACATTGGTATGATTTGGTTTGGAAATCTTAATCATAAGCTAACAAAACAAGTGGTCCTTATCTATACGAGTCTATTGCCAGTAGGTCTCAGGAGGAGAGGGCTGGCATTGGCTGAGGGGTGCGTCTAATGTCATAATAAAGACTTGGAGTAAGAATGTGGAAAATCCAAAAGAGGCAAAAGAGTAAAGAAAGGGAGATTTTTGGGGTTGGCATTTGGTACTGTTAAGTCAAGATTCTCATACTAGGAGTAGATTTTGGTATATATTGGGGACCCTATGTGCATGTAACTTATTAGCGCAGCACTAACATTCCTTTTGTTCTATAATGAAGAATAATGGGTGTCCCTAAGCTTTCTAGATTGGGCCTTGGATACCCTACAGAGGAAAAAGATAGCTCTGGTTTAGCTGTATTATAGCTAGTCTTACAGATGATTAGAGCAAGTTGTGCAGGGTGGTACATGGTATAACATGTGTTATAGGGGTGATGCATGTATCAAACCCTCAACAAGATCTAAAAGGCTATGAAGAGGGTACGTATAGCTTACAAGAACATGTGGTGAGGACCGGCATCGTGCTTCTATGTCGTATGGTATCAACAAAGTAATTTTTCTTTAAATTGGGTTGAAGAAACTTTCTCCATTCCCGGTCAATTAAATTTGCGTGTGATTTTTTTCATATATTTTTAGATTAGAAGAACATGGGGTGGGGGCTAGCATCATGTTTTTATGTCGTGTGGTACGGACAAAGTTTTCCTTCAAATTGTGTTGAAGGAACTTCCTCTACTCCCAATCAATTATACTAACATGTATCTAAAATACATGTAATTTTCACATACATTTTAAGATTAGAAGAACATGTGGTGAGTACCGGCATCATGCTTCTATGTCGTGTGGTATGGACAAAATTTTCCTTCAAATTTGCATGAAGGAACTTCATCTTCCCCAGTCAATTAAACTGACATGTATCCAAACTGCATGTGATTTTTGTGAGCATTTTTTAAAATTTATGTTCATTTAATAAATTGGGCTAAAGAAATTATTTGGAGGAAAAATTTCTTCTAATAGAATTGCTCTCCATTTGTTTGTAGCTAGCATTAATTTATATACACACCATTAACATGGAGTATGAAGGTGAAGATGTTCATTGGTTCACAAATATTTGACCCATCCGCTTAGCTAGGATTCTTACCCTTTGCTGTACACCACCAAAAAGGCTAATGCCTCACTGATGGACTTTTTGTTCACAAACATTTCATACAAAAATCCATTTTGACCTTTAGTTTTGATACTTTAACTCCATACTTTTATGCTTAACGAGCTTAATTAAGCAAGATTAATGTTACACCTACAATTAAGGTGTATAATAAGAATAGATTGTGTGAGATGGATTTTTTTTTATTTTATATTATATTATATTATATATATATATGTATAAAATAAAAGATTTAAAAGAACATCACTCCTCTAAGCTACAAGCTTCTTCTCTTTAGCCATGCTCATGTAATTAAAGGTATTAATATTTGGGATTAGGTTCCGTTCCAATTAACCTCCTTCAATTAGTTTAATATTAAACCCAAATCTTATCATATCAACATGTTTGAGAGCCTCTTGTGCTTTGGAGAGATTTTTATTTTATATTTTTTATTTATTTTATAGCAGCTTGTACCATCAAGAGGTACGATTAAGTAATTAAGTTGATTAATTAGTAGATACAGTTAGCCAATAAAATCCTAAATATTCACATAATTGAGTGATCTAGCCCGGTTGATCAGATTTATATGGAGGGATATGATTCAATTATATTAATTATGGTATTTGGGCAATTACATCTGTGAGAGGCTACTCATTGGTGAAATGGGAAATGGTTAGCTTTTGTGGTGTCATCTTCATGGCGTACCCCCCCAACTAATTAAATTATGAGTGAATTCCAGTTGCTAGCCAATATCTCTTACTCATGGAAATGGCTGACTTTTGTCACCAATGAGATCACACACAGGAACCTGTCATGAATAACGTTTCAAGCATCAACTATTTGGGTTTTTTTTAATTTTTTTTTTGGAAAATGCTCGAGGTACTACAGTTTCGCAAATCGACGTGCAGTTCACGTGACAGTCAGTTACAATCAAATTTAATTATTTCGTGATTGATGTAATAAGTATCATGTGAACTTACAAACTGATCTGACAATTTACGTAACATTATTACTCCAACCACAATCAAAATTTAGTTGTTGGGTACCACGGCTTTTACTACAAGTTTCCTTACAAACTAACGTAACAGTCCATAGTTACATAAATAATTAAGAGTATATAGTTGATAAGTCAACCATTTTTCCTTAATTATGGATTGTCGATCACATCAGTTAGTAAGAAAATTTATAGTAAAAATTGTAGTATTTCTAACCTCACTCTTAATTGTTTCGTGACTTATATAATATGTGTCACATAAACTACCACATCAATTATAATAACTTATAATTTGTAATATTCGTAACAACACTTTTAGAGTCTTTTTTGTCCTACGATTTTGTAAGCTAAAAAAGTACGTTTTGAAACTGAATCACAAAAAATGTCTCGATTTTCAAATCATATGCAGTGTTTTGTGTTTTTAAGAAACGCTCAATTCTAAAGACCAAACTACAATTCTAAAGATCAAATCATAATTTTCTCGCATATTTTGAAATTACAAAATCGAAATGGACCCTTAAGTTTTGAGACCTAAATCTCATAGAACATGAGTGGCATGAAAGCCTCGCAGTGTCACCTTGATGACAATATATGGTGGATACTGACATTTGGTCACTCTAAATAAATTAAGAGTTTTTAATTCTAATTATTAATTAAAAACAAAAATATCTCTTGCTTAAAAAAAAATATATGAATATGAATATGAATATATCTCGTTACTAACGAGGGTGGAGGCATTGGCAGAAGGCTGCATCAGAAAATGATCCCTACAAACCCCACAGTGCCTTCTCTAGGAGGGGGCCACCGGCCACCCTCACCCCCACCGCCACCCCCACCATCCCTTTATAGGATTACAGTTCCCAAGGTGTTGGACCCGGCCAACAGACTCACAGACATCTCAGTCCCCAATGCCGGAATATTCTCTGCCCGGCGACACCTCCTCAGCCCCTACAGTCCTTTGAAGTGTGTAATAAGATATCAATTCAAACAATAAATATGTGATTGTTTTTATGAAATTTACTTGTTTGAATAGATTTCGAGCAATTCACTTATGAAAGATCATCTTAATTCTAATAAAAATGGTTATTTATGTGTGTTATAATTTGAGATTTTTTGAAGATTTTTTCTTATTTCTTAAAGAGAATCATCAAATTATGTATCTAAAACTATGAATATTGCAACTTTTTTTTTAATAAAAAGTTACTTAATTGGCAACACAAGAATGGTATTCTTTAAAATTTTCAAGGTGTTCTTGGAATTCCAATGTTTTAATTAAATGGTTGAGATTTTATATATCATCTCGATATTTATCACCTCTAAATGATCTTAATTTTTTTATTATTGAATCTTAATAAACTGTATTCTCATATGATAAAATAAACTATTTAATCAAATGATTAATAGAATTTTAAAAGTACCATCATACTGTTAATTAGAAAATATAAAAGATCCTAATAAAAAATAGACGAAAATAAAATCTAATAATTTTTATGTTTTATATATATAAAAATCAACTTGTTGGCCTCTTTTACAAAAGAAAAAAAAATGTAAAATATTGGTTGGCCCCAATCCTTACTAAAATAATCAAGTGAAGAGATCCGATAAGAGTTTGCAAAGTCAAGTACGCTTTTTAAGTACGCTCTTGTTTTGGATTGATTCGGTTATGGTATTTTCAGTTTGGCTATTGTCAAAGTCGGTTAAAGTCAGTTAATTCATTAAATTTATTTTGACAATTTTTATTTTTGATATTTTCGGTTAAATCGAATAAGTCGGTAGAATCGGTTAAAAGGCAGTCGGTTAGAACGGTTAGGTCAATTAATGTTCAGTTCAGTTCAATTGTAATGAAACAACGTCGTTCTGTTTTCAAGAAAACTACAAAATGATGCCATCTCTAATGTTTTGTTTCGGCTCGGTCAATTAAGTAGCGGTTCGGTTCGGTTCGGTTAACCAACAAAAAAAAAACAACTATTTTGATTAACCGACTTCATTATAAATTTTTTATGCTGACTAACTGACCACCAAAACTCGGTAGAGGCGGTAGGCGATAGTCAGATATTTTGCCCACTCCTAGAAGAAATAACAATGATAATTGATAAATGCATAGAATTGGACTTTTAAAAAAAAAAAATTGAGTCGAAATAAATTATTTCAATTTAATTTATTAAACTGATATCTGTTTTTAAAATATTTAAATTTTAAATAAAATTAACAGAAACATATGATTTTTTTGTGCTCTAAAAATAATATTAATTTAATAGACGTCCTAAAAAAAACCTTTATCAAGAATTTTAATTTTTTTTTTTTTTTTTTATATTATTTGTTTAATTATTTGCTTTTTCACTTTACCTTTTTGGCGTTGGTTTGTCTTAACTCGCACGGTAACTTGCGCCAGTCTTACATCAGACGCAGTTGAGTTGGGTCCTCTAAAGTCTCACCGCCCATACCTTATTATATAGCCGGAGCTGCTAGCTTGCGCTTAGCCATGGGGTCCGCACCACCCAACTGCTTTCCACTCAATTGGGTCGGCTGTGGCTGAGTTACTATCCAGATTTCGTGCAATATTTGGGTGACTAATATCTTTAATTTTGACTATTCATTTTAAACGAACGGTTCAAATACGACCCGTTTTGTCTCTCCTAGAAGTTTTGCATCTCATTTTCCTTACCCGCTTGACTTACATCTTTGCCCACGGCCGCCTCCCTTTAAGCTCTCTCTTTATCTCTTTAGGATCGTTGAGTTGCTATCCTGTTACCTGTAGTTTTCATCATTATCTCGTTGTACAGAGTGGCCGAACCATCCATAATGATTAAAAAAGATGGTCGAACCACCTTTAAAGATTATCGAAAATTGTTTGGCCACTCCGAAAAAGTAATAAGAGTGGCTAAATCACCACTTTAATAAAAAAAAGTGGTTTGACCATTTTTAAAGTCAGATGGGCGACCCACCCAAATAGCCTGCGAAAACTTATTAAAAAAAAAAATCTGCATCACAAATTCGCCCCTATAATTTGGCTGCCTTGGACTTTTGAGATAGCTAAGAAAGGGACGTGGGATTTTCTTCTTCTTCTCTTATTTTTTTATTTTATTTTTTATTCTTTTTTCTTCTTTTTTTTTTGAATTATTATTATTATCATCTCTTTTGGGCCTTTGATGTTGGCTTTCTTGTGAGAAAAATGATTTTTTTCTTTTTAATCACAAACAATATATAACTTGAATTGTTGTATCTTTTTCTGATTAGGCAAAAACTAACGAGGAATATGAGCATTAATCATGAATTTCTTTACATAGATTGCATTATCTACTCCTAAATGTAAACTTTCTAATTTTTGTAAAAATTAGAAAAATAATTGGGCCTATATAGCTATTAAACTTCTTACAAATGTATAATAAAACACTCATAAAACAAATAGTTGGTTGGGCGATCACCTCAGTATTATGAAATAGTTGTGAGATAAAAATATAATTTTTTTGATTATTTTATAATAAAACAAAATGCAGTACACCTTTCTTTTTCTTTTTTTTAACAAAAGTCTAAACTTTTATTGAAAATTCATCAAATCAGCTAGGGACATAAAACTCCCTACCTACAATACCACAGATACAATTTGAAATTTCTTCAATTCAAACCGTATATATGACACACAAAATAGCCTCTCGGGCTATGGTATGAGCAGCCGAATTCGCACTCCTCTTGACATGTTCAATGCTCAACGATCTCAACTATCGCAAACACTTTTTGATTCCATCAACTATATGTCCAAATTTGCTCAAATTATTCCCCTATGCTTTAATCACCGTTACAATCTGTAGGGCATCCCACTCCAAAATAATGTCGTTAAAGCTCAACTCTCTACTTAACTTCATGGCATGTAAAGCAGCCAAAGCTTCAGCCACAACTGGATCAGCTACCACGTTTTTAGTAGTACTACGTGCCGCTAAGACAATGCCTTCATAGTCCCTTACAACAATGTCAATTCCAATACGTCCATGATTTTTATCTACAGTCACATCCCAGTTAATTTTATATATTCATGTGGGGAGAGGCTGCTAAGAAACTGGGGATGCTTCATGGGTGATGCTTTGGAGCTTTATCTCTGTAGATATAGCCCTTCGAAAATCAGCAATTGGTTGACTGGCTTCACGAATTACCTTTTATGGATGAGTAACCCCCGGCCCCATACACTAACCTATTGCGGCAGAGCCATATTTTCCGTACCACAACCGCCATAATCTTGATGTCAGAGGTCTCACAACGCCCCATTAGTGCCTCAACCATATGAACAAAAGTCAATTCCCCCACTTGTACCAAAATGTAGTACTTCTAACAACACTTTTTTTATTGTATAATTTTTTATTTTTTATTTATTTTTTATATTTTTTAAAAAAAAAAAGAAAAGAAAAGGAAATACTGTTTGTATGGTAATCCCTCTATACTCCGACCCCATCAATTTCCTTTGAAATATTTTTTTTTCGACGAATAATTTTCTTTGAAATTGATCCTAAGAATATGCTTCCCTTCCCTTTTCTAGAGGCATCCATTTTAAGAAGATTCGATGGCATAATACAAATATACAATGCATTGCATGAATGATCACCATGCAGAGCAGGAAATTTCAGTATTATTTAAGCATGCAGCGATTAGGTAGTAGCTTCTTTAATATTTTGGTGCTTTTTTCCTTTTTTTTTTTTTTTTTAGGTGTTTGGTTGTTAGAAAGCTGGACCACGGATGAACAAGTTAATAGATTCCTAATGCTGTATCAAACTCTTAGTATTCAATGCAGCAATACAAAAATTAGTTGAGTATAATTGTATGGACCGAAAATGTTACATACGACACTTTTATTTTATTTTATTTCTATTATACTTTGTTAACATTCCATGGTCTAGACTCGAGTAGTCTTTGGATTAGTTGCCATCGTTAAAGAAAATTATCCGATGATTATTAAACAGAGCCGTGTCGGCATAGTAAAATAAAAGTTTGTATAAAGGCGTGGAATATAACATTACTTTAGATATATATATATATATGCTATTTGATATTATCTTGTCATTCTCTTATCATTATTCGTTGAAGTGACATTGTCAATTTATATTTAGATCAATCTTAATTAAAAATGAAAAAAATCTAATCAAATGATGAATTGACAATACCACATCAGCAAAGAATGATATGATAAAATGACAAAAGAATATAAAATAGCATTTTTCATATATATATATATATATATATATATAATGAGGAACCCTTGTGATCCAAACTCTCAACGAGTATAAGATCATTGGGTAGACCCTGAATACATGAATTTCTCTACAAAATATATGTATTAAGTAAATCCAAACGTAGGATCAAAATATTACTAATTTGCTATAATTAAAAAGATTCGACTTGCCTCCTTGTGATCCAATCATCAGATATCTCTTGTTCTTCTTAATTTATCTAAAGAGTATTCACTTTCATACCTTTTGAAAATAATTTAATTTTCATACTCAATTTGTCTCAAAACATATAAGAGTAATGTGTCACTTACAAACTATGCAAAATGTGTCATTTACAAACTATATTTTTAAAAATATAGTCTTAAATTTAAGAATACTATGAAAAATTAACTAATAAATGCTTTTAATTTTGAAAACTCTAATACCTTTTAGGATGGTCCAAAAAAAAAAAGAATTATGACCATCTCAAATTTTGGGCAGAAGAAATGTTATTCTATGAGAACTTGAAAGTCTGAATCCATTGTAAATGATCATGATCAGTAGTGGCATTGAATCAAGTTTTCAGTTGGGTCACATCATTGCACAGGCAATGAGAAACTCCTTAAAATATAAAAGTTTTTTTTTTTTTTTTTTTTTTTTCTAGCCTTAATATTTTATAAGATCATTGTAATTACCCGATAGAAAGCGTTAGTTATATCTGTGTTATCGATTAGTCAACTTAAAATTGAAATTTTTTTAAAATTACTTATAAAGTTAGTCTCACTTAACGTTATTAAGTTACTCTGGCATCATTTGTCACTACTAAGAAAAAACATTAGTCACGTCTATATTATCACTTCAAAATGAGTAGTCAAATTACAATTAGAGCTTATTATAATCACTTATAAAGCTCAGTCTCACCTAATAAAAAATAATATTTTGTAATTATCATTCGTAAATTTCTTTATAACCCACCAAATATATGTAAATTATTTGTCTTCTCAACGTAGAATTGGAGTATTACAATCATTATTGTTAGATGAGATCATAATTTGGGTGAGGGCATTATATATACATGTTTGATGTTAACTAAGCAAAACTCAACTTCGACTAAAATTGCAGTAAAATAAGTAATGTAACCTTGAAGCTTTTGACCACATATCGCTTTCTGCATTTGTAATTGCTTCTGATATTGATATGTAACTTTTTTTTAGAATATTAAATACGAGATAATTGGAGATTTAATATCGTATAAGAGCAAAAGTTTTGAGTTCGAGTCTTGTTTCTGTCATTCACTTCTCATTTTTTTAATTAAATATTTAACATATTATATGTCACTTATATATTAAGAGAGAGTTTTACTCCATACGTGAAGAAAAATGTTAAAATATTAATTAAATTAAATGATTAAGCTTTAGTTTTTGAGATGATTTAAATAACTTTTTCACTGGAATCAACAATGTTATTGCTTACAAGAGTAACCACCAAGCATCTTTGTATAATTAAACTCATAATTTCGGTTAAGAAAGGAAATGAGGTTGAAAGGATAGAGTCTTTCCTACCATCTATTAAATTAATATATATCTTTAAAAATGTGATTTTTATATGTATTTTTAATAGGTTAATAAAGCATATAAGTCTCACATGCATTTTTTAAAATATATGTGAGAATCACGTATTCTAAGAACATATGTTAATTTAATAGACTGAATTTAAGAAATTTTCTCAAACCTAATTCAAATAAAAACTGTGTCCAGTTTGGAATGCCTAATAAGCTTTGATACTAATTAATTTTTGTACATATTTATCACACTCATTTTATATTGGTTGACGTGACGTGTTTTAAATTGTTTTATTTTTGTTTTTTTATAAGTGATTGATAAGGAAATTCACTTAGAACACGTCACATTAACTATATAAAATGGGACAAATCATTTTTCAGGATACGTGCTTTTACAAGCATTTTTTTTTTTTTTTTTTTATAAAAATTTCCTATAAACCAGTTTGTAAGAAATTTCTTACAATTCACCTATAAAATTGACACGTGTCTCTTGGCATGTGAGAAATACATGTTGTTTTAATAGCATTAATAAAATAACATGTGCTTCTCACATGTTTAAATGACACATGTCAATTTTTTATGTGGGTTGTAGGAAATTTCTGCAAACCGATTTGTAAAATTTCTGTCTTTTTTTTTTAATTTTTTTTTTTTTTTTGATAAAAACTAAAACAGTACCCATTATTATTATATGGACGTCTCAATGATGCATTTTATATAAACAAATCTAATGTAATGGTTGCAATAATTGTCATTGTAATAATCACAAACAATTAATATACACTACATTAAAATGGGTAGTTAATTGTGGCCATGCTATATTATGTAATAATTTATACTCTTGATTCTTCCATATACACTCCAATCTTTCCACAATAATCATCAATATTCAATATCACTTAATCAATTTTCGAATCAAAAACTATATCAGGATCCTCTCCATTTAAAGTAAAGGAAGAGAATTTTGTTTTATTGTATTTAACCGTACATATGATGCCACGTCATTTCAAATTAGAGTAATATTAAAATTATTTTTATCCTACAACTATCATACAATGCTAACGTAGCAATTTTAACAAACTCTTAGATTTTAATTTTAATTTTTTTTATTTTTTTTTAACAATAATAGATCAAAGGGTTAGTTTGGACCATCACATCAGCATTGTAAGATAATTGTGAGATAAAAATGTGATTTATAGCATTACTTTTAAAATTATAAATATGGGTCATGAAATGGATGGAATAGGATCCTCATGATTTTAAGTGAGACAGAGAGAAACAATTTTATGATTAAGATTTTGTTTTGTTGAATCTAACGATGCATATGGTGCCACATCATTTAATAATATTTTAAATAACGTGATAACATATTTGTCGTGTAGTAGTATATAGACCATTAAATCTATAAAATGGTGATGTGGCATAAATTGTATTTTTATTTTATAATACTGACGTGACAGTTTTACCGAACAGTTCCATAAGCTTCCTTTGAAAAAATAAAAGAAAAGAAAATCTAATGATGAGAATGTGGTTTGTATTTGATATGAGAACTATCTTTTGATTTCCCGAGTGACGAGATTTTGAAAGTAGCTGACGAGAAATTGAACCAGAAAGGGACCTGCGAGCAGGAAATACCAAAGACAGAGATATTTAGACAGTAAATGCCGATGATCTCATTGTTGCCCTTGAAGCTCGGAGTGTATCTGATTTCATTTACGTCCATGAAGACAAATACTACTAACACATACTAAGCAAAACACCACCTTCTCTCGTTTCTACCACTACGAGCTTTTGCTACATAGATTTTATATATATATATATACATAGTTAGATCCTCCTTTTAATCTCTTACCGACCACTCTCTGTTTCCATTTCTGCTTCTCTCTCTCTCTCTCTCTCTCTGAGAAAACTCTGTTTTATACAACATAGAAGGCTTTTTCTTTTCTGGGCTTCACTCTTCTTCTGCAACTTCAGGCTCTTTCTTCCAAGCCTGCTTTTGGTCGTGGAGGAAAAGGTTTCGTATTTGTTCTTGAAAACGAAAACAGTGGTGGATTCTGGCATTTGCGAAGACTGGGTTTTGGCTGGTTGACTCGGACCCCAACCTGCCCGAGTCTGAGTTATGAGGTTGGGATCGTGAAGTTGGATACTTGTTTTCATTTTCTTGAGAGTTTCTGAAATGGGCGTCTCAGAGACTGCTTCGTTGCTGAAGAAAACGCTCAAGAGTCTCTGTTGCAGTTATGGGTGGTCTTATGGGGTTTTCTGGCGCTTTGTTCAGCGCGATTCCTTGTAAGCTAGGCTGCTTCTTCTTCCTTTTCTTTCCTTTTCCTTTTTTTTTTTTTTTTTTTTTTTTTTTTTTTTCCTTCTTTGTATTTTGTTTTGAAAAAAATTCTGAGTTTGTTTATTTGGTGTATTTTTGATCGTTGAGCTGTTGTTTCTCTCGGTTGAAGTTTTTGGCTTCTAGTTTGCTTATATAAATTTAATTACAGTTATTTCAATTTCTTCTTCTTCTTCTTTTTTTTTTTTTTTTTTTTTTTTTTTTTTTTTTTTTTTTTTTTTTAAAACCCCTATTGCCTGTTACTACTACTAATTTTGTTATCTTCTGGAGGGGGTTATAAATGTGTCCCTGTTTTGCTCTTTTCTTTTCTGTTCTTTGTCTTATTTGTTTTTAAATTTACCAAATTTTCTTATGGTACTGATTTATTTATTTATTAATTTCTTTTTTCCATGTATTTGTTTCCCTATCTTTTGATATAGGTTCTTCTTTTATATGCCGTAATTTTTAGATTTCTGTTGGTGCTGATTATTTGGAAAATACATTTGTGTTTTTGCCAAGTTTAACAATAGGATATTAACGACTATGAACTGCTTAGAATGGTTGCAAGTGATTTTTTTTGGTTACTTTGCTTATAATGTAATTAGATTTAGTAATTTTCTCTCTCGTCTATTCTAATTTTGAAAATAAATGACTGCCTAATTGATCTGAAGTTCTCTGTATGGGATCAGGTTTGTTTTGAAGTTATAAAAAGTAAATTTTTACCATTTGGCCTTTTGTTCAGTCTTGGAACTTTTAATGTAGTTAGAGGGTTTCATGTTTGGGATTAGTTTGGATTTCTAACATATGCTTTTGATATGCTATCAGATTGTTGACTTTTGAAGATGCCTATTATGATGAGGAAGTTGGGGCAGTGATTGACATGCTACCACAGGTCCACATGATGGGTGAAGGGTATGTCCAATGTATTACAGTTCTTTTGTTCTGTCAATTATCTGTTAACTTAGAACCATATTTACCAAAATTTGTGGCAAGATTATTTGTTCTAAACTAATGTGCAAATTTAAGCATTATAAAGAATGTGGCTGGATCTATTCTTATTTTTCTTCTCTATTTTAGAGTAATTGGCCAAGCTGCTTTCACTGGGAAGCATAGATGGCTGTTCTCAGATTCACATGATTCGATCAGTTCTTTTGAAAGCCAAGATATATTCCAGGTATTTCTTCTTCTTCTTCTTCTTCTTCTTCAGTTGTTGACTACCTTACCTTGTCCATGAGGACTCTTCGAGTCATCCATTTATGTGAAATTTTCCTTTCATTCTGCAGGATGATTCCGATTTTGGTCGTCAATTTTCCTCTGGAATTAAGGTAACCATTTTTATTAAAGAAGCACATGTAGTATGAAGCAAATTAGTTTTTAATATATTCCCCCTTTGTTTTCCATGGCCTTATGATGCTAACATGGTTATTGATAACACAATCCAATTTGCAGACAATTGCAGTGATCTCTGTGGCACAAGGAGTGGTACAGTTTGGATCCACCCAGAAGGTTAGTATAAGGACAGTGGATGAAATAATTTTTCATCTTCATGCATTCACAGACTTGAAAAGACTATTTTGTTATGTTCAAATGTCTCAAATCGCTTATTAGCCATGGGATTTTGTGAAGTGGTTATTCCCTTGATCAGTCAATTCAAACAAATTTCTAAGCATTGCATTTAAAATATCAGTTGAAAAGCTCATTGAAACGTAATTGATTCTGTTACCTGAAAATTGTAACTAGTTTACCTTTTTAATCACGTTGAAATCTGTTGCAAATTTGTACAAACTATGCAGATATGAGAGCCCATACAATGCTCTAATATCTTTTAATGTTAATGATCTTCTGTACATTTTAAAAATAAAGTACAAAACATATAATTAATGGGTCTAATACGTGGGCAAAGTTTATGAAAATTCGAATCATCTTCTTGATTGACTGAAAACCTGTTTATTACCAGTATCGAAGTCTTCATGTATATTAGAAGAAAATTGGGACATGGATCTCAATTTAGAGGGCAGCATCTTGTTCCATTGTCTGTAAGCTTCTACAAGTTTCTGTTTTCTTCTTATTCGGTTTGTTTTTATGTTTTTTGTCCCATAAAGAAAAGCTTCTACTCATATAAATGAATTAAAAAAGAAAAAAAAAAGAATAGCTTCTACACACAATACCATCCTCGCATATGGGAAACTATACTATTATCGGTGTTCGAAGTGTGGAGGTAAGTGCCTTTCAACTATAATATTGACATTAAGTGAATTATATAAAGGCTTCTAAATGGAAATGTTCTAATGTGTTAGTTATTCATGTGTCTAGGTGTAGCGCATTTGACATTAAACACTTAACATTTAGAGATCCTATTATGAATTAATTAAAAAGATAAATCAAGATATGTGTGTTACACTAGGGGTAATGTGGCATTTTAATATATTTCCACTAATATAAAGTTAAAATTTAAAGATCAAGAATTGCTGTGAAAGTAAATTACCATCAAATACTGTGGCATGCTTGACTACTTCTTACTGACTCTGCTGCTATTGCTGTTGCAGATATTAGAGAGGTTGGAATTTTTGGATCAAACAAAAAGATTGTTTTGGGAGATGGAAAATGCTGATGGTCTTATCCCATCGGAAAATGCATTCGCCTCGTTGAACAATGAAACTTATGATCCAAATGGGTTATTTTCTTCCTTAATTTCATCTGGAAATTCACATAATGGGGACCTTAATGCCCTGCAAGGTGACAGCTTTAAAGAGCTGATGGGAGAAGCTTGTTTAGCAACAAATCTGAATCAGTCCTCCCATTCCTTATCTGCGATTCATGATGAAAGTATGGCTCCCGTGCTCAGAGATTTGGCTCATCCTAGCAACCAATTGCAAACAGGTGGTACAGAAGCTCAAGTCTTGCTATCTGAAAAGCTTAGTGCTCAGTTCCATGAAGTTTTTTTACAGTCTACCTCTTCTGTTAGTACAAGGAGTAGTGAAGATTCTATCTTGACCTCATTTGTTCCAGTGTTGGCATCTGAAACAAGGGTTCAGGACTCTCCGAATGTGCTTAATTCAAAAGCAAATTCTCTTGAATCTTGCAGAAACAAAGCAAGCAATGTTCAAGAGTCAAGATTCACTTCAGCATACAGCGGAGGAGGATTGATTGATGTAGGGGAAACAATTCAAGAGGGGTCCAGAAATCCAATGGACAGCCAGCACTTCTGTCCATCAGTTCTTGAAACAGCAACTAGCACATATAGATTCTCTGAGCAGTTTAAGCCAGCTGATTTTACAAAGGAAATCTTCGAATTCTGTCCGGTAGATGATCTGTCACAGTGGTTTTCTCCTTCACCAGAACATAGCATCAGTGGAATGGCGACTGCATTGAGTAATGGCCTTTCACAATCAATAGGAGTTTCTTCAGCATCATCTTGTCTGATTGGAGATGAGGTTTTTAATGATTTTCCAATAAAAAATCTAGGTAATTCTGTGCAAAGTTCTGTCTCTAATACATTCAACTCTGATGGACAAGTGAATCCTGGGATTATACATGGTGCGGAAAATGATCTGTTTGATGGTTTGGGAGTGGATTTCGGTCATAGTCAATCTGGGGAGTGTTGGGAAGATCTCATAATGCCCGTAGTGAGTACTGCCCCTGATACTGGTATGTCAGAGTGCATCTCAGAGTTGGATGTTGGTTCTGTGGCTGGTGGCCCCAGGAAGGGGTTATTCTCAGAATTAGGCCTCCAAGAACTTCTGGATGGCATAAGTAATTCTAATACTTTTACCAAATCTAGTTTTGAGGATCAATTATCCACCACCAAAAGAGTCAGAGTGGATCTTTCATCTGTGAATAGTAATCAATTACAGTTGGCAAGTCTTGCTTGCTCTAGTAGCAGCATGAACATCATGCGACCCTTATACAACCTGGAGAGGAAAACCAATACACCCAAGAAAGAGGTTCTCCCAAAATCACAGGTAGGTTTATGGATTGATGATAGCTACAGCATCAATGAGGGAAATGCTGGTCTAGCACGACCTCAGAAGCCTGAGGAACCTGCAAAGGCCACCAGAAAAAGGGCTAGGCCTGGGGAGAGTACTCGACCAAGGCCCAAAGACCGGCAGCAGATCCAAGACCGTATCAAAGAGTTGAGAGGGATCATCCCTCATGGTGGAAAGGTACTTCAAACATTTAATCTCAGCTCTGACACATAACAAATTGTATAGTGTCCAATTATTTAGAAAAAAGAAGAAGAAGTTATCCTTATACCATCAGAGGATGGTACTAGTTTTTCTTATAATTGGGACTTCTGTAACCATTTCCCATTCTAAATTATCTGCCTTCTTGTGATATCTTACTTACAAGTGTTGTGATGTAACAGTGTAGCATTGATTCTCTGTTGGATCGAACCATCAAATACATGCTTTTCTTGCAAAGCGTGACAAAATATGCTGACGAGCTTAAACAATCTGATGAGCCAAAGGTGAGGAGCAGTTCACTTTACATTTTCATCATCTTGGACAAGATTTAACAAGCTCAGGCTTGATGTTTATCATTCCCTAATTTGAAAACAACATTTTTTGGATTGTGCAGCTAATAGGCCGGGAGACTGGAGTAGTTCTGAAAGACAACAGCATGAATGGTGGGAGTGGTGGTACTACGTGGGCGTTTGAAGTTGGTAGTCAAACAATGGTTTGCCCAATTATAGTTGAGGACCTTAATCCGCCTGGCCAAATGCTTATAGAGGTATAGGAAGGCAAATAAAAAGGTCCCTTCAAATGTTCTATCAGCCTTGAGAATTGAAACCCCCCTCAATCTACTTTCATTTCTCTGTTGCAGATGCTTTGTGAGGAACGGGGATTTTTCCTTGAGATAGCTGATGTAATCCGGGGCTTCCAGTTGAATATCTTGAAAGGAGTAATGGAAGCTAGGGATGATAAAATTTGGGCACGCTTTATTGTTGAGGTAAACTATAACAAAATAGATAATCACATCAAATTCTCATAAAAAATCCAAGTTTGTTAACGATTTTTTTTTTTTTCTTGGTCTCAAGTGAAAGACATTAACAAACAATCTAATACACGGAACACTCTTTTTTCACCTCTGTGTCATGTCAGAACACTTTTTCGAAGAAAAAACACCGCCCAAAATACATTAACAATCATACCTGATCATTTTATACTCCATGTTTCTTATCAATTTATTTTTCTCAAACTGTGTTACAGGCAAGCAGTCATGTAACGAGGATAGATATATTTTTGTCCCTTGTCCAGCTTCTAAAGCAAACCACTACTGGGAATGATACAACAAATCAACCTAGTAATAATATTGATGGTGTTGGGATTAATCTAATGGACTGTTACCAAAAACCAACCTTGCCACGTCCTATAAGCTTGGCTGAGACACTTGGGTGCTGATCATTGAGCGCATACATGGAGTTTCAGAAGTGCCTGCCATGATGGGTGTTCTGTACATTAAAGAGCAGCCACACCTGAAGAAGGAAAAGGTGTTGTTGGTCCATCCCATTTCCACCATCTTTGAAATGGGGAGAATGTGATGTGCATAGGGTGGATAGAGTAGGTAGGATATATACTCGATGAAAAAAATTGCAGGCGTTCTTTTTGCCCTTTCCCAATGAGAGAGCTGTGGAAGAAGAAGCAAAACCATGTCATATAATGTGCTGGGCTTTAGGTTGGGTTTTCCATACGGAGGAACTGAGGGGGTGAATGTGATGCACTATTTTTGTCTTTTGCTTTGGATTGTTCCTACTGCCATAACTTGTTTATAGTGTGAAGCTGATTAATCAATCTAATGATAGTCTAACTGCTGATTTGTTTCTAGCCCCCTTTCTGTTGTTGGTTTAATAATGTATTTCCCATGTAATAATAGTACAAAATTGTCCTCTCTCTCTCTCTCACGGTGTAAACTTCATATGGATTGAGATCTTATACAATACTTGGTGTTGAGGCTGGCGTAACTGCAGTGGCGGTGGGAAAGAGAGTGCTGATGTGAAAAGCCTTATGATTAATCATTATTGAAATGAGAGGTGAATGACAGAAAGACAATGTTTAGAAATAAAATTTTTATTCTTATATTATCTTAAATGATCATTTTTCTAAAAAAAATTTAAGTTAAAAATAAATTTAATAATTTAATTAATATTTTAACACTACAAGATTTCATGCCGACCGGCAACAAAATAAAAATTCAGAAGACAGCAAGGCCGATAAGTATACTAAGCTATTTTAGGCTTTTTAGCCCAGGCTGAGGATCGTTTTCCAACCCAGGTTTCTACATCTCATTGTTATGGTGAACTAAGATAGGTGTTTTAATGGTGAAGTACTCCTTATTGTAGAGTTGTTTTAATAGTAAAATACTCGTCTTGATGAGCATGAGTTGTATCTATTTGTACTCACATTCTTCACTTCACATGGTAAAAGAAAATGGAAAACCCAAATTCCACCTTTTTTTTTTTTTGACTAATTAATAGTCTGGTTGTGATAGAAGACTTTGAAATGGAAAATGTTATCATAAACTTTTTACAAATTTATGCAGCAGTTTACATGAGTGCAACACTGCAAAAAATGGATGAAAAAAATTAACAAAATTTGACAAGATAAATTAAGAAATGAATAAGAGAATGAGTTACATGAGTGCAACACTGCAAAAAATGGATGAAAAAAATTAACAAAATTTGACAAGATAAATTAAGAAATGAATAAGAGAATGATGTGTAACAGCTTTCTCTCTCTCTATATATATATAAGATGGGGGAGGGGCACCAAGGCCCTAGAGATGAACAACGCGAGAGGGGGATTGGCAGGGGCCATGGCCCATTTGGTTAAATTACACGGTATTTGGGCCAAACCGTATTTTAGGTCAATTTTCTAAGCTCAATTCCTAATCTTCAATGTTGTCTTGTCATTCAGAGATTATAGTTATTGAGTATTGATAATTCCGAAATGATATTGCTACATTTGTGTTATTTGTTTTTGTTTGTGAGATAATTTTGGGAATTAATTATGTTTCTAGTTAATTTTGTGAATTCTTTTTTTCTATAATGAAATGTGTTTAGGAAAAACTATAGTTATTTGATTGCATATTACAATATCTTCTAATTGTTATTTGATAACTATAGTCTAGAGTAATTTTTAGTTATGAGAAACAACTCAAAGAAGGAAATTAAAAAGAAAAAAAAAAAAAAAAAAACGAGAAAAAGAAAACCCAAAGAATTGAAAAACGCCAAAAAAAAAAAAATAAGGAAAAAAAATAGTGCACAAAAAATGAGAAGTTTCAGTATTACTGCAAAACCCTAAGCTGTAGAGTTGTTGACTTCAAGATAAATATTGATTATTAGAAGTCGAAGCAACCAATTGAAGAATTTGGCAGTTTAGTTGGCAAAACGGTTTATTGTGTCAGGTGCAGGCGACCCAGTTGACCTATCATCCCGTTTAGGCCAACTCGAACTCGATACAATTAGCTAAACAGGTTGGCGGGTCAAACCGTTTATAAACGTATCACTAAACGGGTCAACCTGTCAACTCGTTTAACCTAAACCCTAACCCTATAACTTCGTGTCGAATTTGCAGGTCGTGTCAAAAATTGGCAACAATTTATTAGCACAGTGAAAAGAAAAATTATATATATAAGGATTTTATTTTTTTTAGCCTACTAGCCCTAACAACAAAACTTTTTGGCCCTTGGTCCCTACCCATAATATCTTTTATTATTTGGCATATGAAAGCTAAATTATATTCTATTGTTCCTCCTGTGAGTCTGTTCATTACTAACATGCACATATCTTATTCTTTCTTTCTTAAAGGCCTTAATGTGATAATATAAATTTATTCGTGCACAATGAAAAAGCTAAATATAATAATTGACTTTTTTTAAAAAAATAATAAAAAATAAAATAAAATTGTACAAAGTACGGAAACCACCGATATTGGTGATGCATCATCCCCAACCTTTGATGTCTCAATTTTTTTGCTGTTCTATACTTCTATTCCTTTTATTTTCCCCAACTTCCTATGATCAGCTTGTGGCCGGGGTTCAATGTAGTGGTATACCTCCTTTTTGTTCCAAGCATGACGATTAATGACGAAGACTGCTATTAGGTTATACTTTGTCTTTTCTTCTAAAAAGAATGCAAATGTAAGCACAACTTCTACAATTAGTGACCATTATCTCATAATCTTTCACAAAGTTCTTTTCCGGCCAACACCATAGATTCTTCAAGATAACACTACATGTATAAGAAAATTATAATTTGAATTAAGAGCGGACTTTGATTTGTGTTCTTCACTTGTGCACACAGAACATAGGCTGAGAGTACCATACGTTCTTTAATTAATGTTGATGTAGCACTCTCAATTGATTTATGTGCGCAAAGAAATTCATAGTCCGAAAGATCCCGCCTTTTATGGGATCTAATAATCATTAAGATCATATTCATCAACTTGACAGGATTGCGTTTTAAGATAAAGTATTAGAGAGGAGAGCCAGCTTTAGACTTCACCTCTTAGAAAATAGATATCAGATGAGGAGGGAGCACCCTCCTCCTCTCCCTTTCTCTTTCTACTCTCCGCTTCTATCTTCCCACTCACATTTTGGTTTTTTCTTTTGTTTGTAGATGTTCTCCGACCAGATCAGTAATTTTGGTCTCTCCGCTATGCATCCCGTCCATCTACCTCCATATTGTGCCGTTCATCTCCTATCTGGCCACTACTACTGTTTGCTGGTTGTGTTTTTGCTTTAAATAAGAGTTTTATTCTCTTTAGATCTGCCCTCATGGGAGATTTATGGGATGAAAGTTTGTTAGGTGTGAACGGTTGTCTCTGACGGCTTGAATAGTTCGGTGTGAGGGGTTATCTCTCACGGCCGGTTTAAATAAATTTTTTTAGGATATTTAACTATCATTGTCTTAAATCTAGTCTACTCGGTGCAGATCTGCTCTTTAATTATTTTTGTACATGGGTCAGCGGAAGATGAAAGTCATAGATAACACTTTATTGTAGGAATTTTGTTTGTATCTATAACTATATAACCTCATATATATAATGTGGCTATAATTTTGTAGAGCTTTATGCTTTGTAATATAAGTGTTTTATGTTCGTGATTTTTTTTTAATAAAATACTTAGATCTTTCGTTCAAAAAAATAATCATTAAGATCAAAACAATCAAATCATTATTTATCTCATAAGTGAGACCCGACACATGGAAGATCATATCTTTTATGGTCCAATGATTATTAAGATTAAAACGTTTTGGTCAAATCACCACTTATCTCAAAATGTTAATAAGTGAAATCCAACAAGTAGAATATTGAATTGAAAGAAGCGGCGAATAATATATACAAGATTCGAACTCAAGACTTTTAAATCACCACTTATCTTAAAAGCTTAAATTGATAGAAAAAAAAAAATTATTGATTTAATTATTTAATTAATATTTTAATAAAAAAATTTAATTACCAGAAGTTGTATTAATTTGCCTGTCTAGTTGAGACCTCTTCCTTTTTCTTTTTCTTTTTTCGTATAAAGTTGGAGATGTGGGGTTAATTAATTAATACCTGGTTTTGTGATGCAATTACTAATTAACACCACATTTTATATATATTGGGTTAGTATATAACAATTAGTGCCAATTATAATATATACAATTAATTAGTCACCATGCACTATAATTGTACGTATTAGGTTAAGGTGGTTATTAGGTACATCGTCCTTCTTAATTTTCTTAAATATTATAACTCGAAAGTTAGGCAAGACTTTTAATTTCTTTTTGTTTTTTATTGAGGGATTTTGATCCATCTATTAAATAACATATGAAGACATGAGGTGGTGCTTCCTCCACGTTTAGGCTAACACAGGCTACTATATATATTACAATTTCTATATGGTTTGGGTAAGGTAGTACAGAATTGCATCAAGTGTTTAAAATTATAATTAATCCGGATTAAGATAATTGAATAAACAAATTAAAATTTCCATCCTTCAACAAATTAAACAAATAATTTGAGGACATGCTTCATGCATATGCCCGTTCATGCTACTTTAAATCTTTTATAGCATATATAAGTATGTCAGGATCGAGGAAAAATGTTAGTCATATATGTGTTATTAGTTCAAATGGACTAATCAAAGTTACAATTAATCCATCCATCTAATGCAATTAGGGTTCATGCTCATGTTACGCTGCAGTGTTTTAGTACCATATGATATTATATATTAACCTGCCTCTGATCCCATTTGTCAGAATTAGGGGTGACAATTCATGTTCATGTGTCGGGTTCGGGTCATGTCGAGACATGAGTATAAAACTATATAGATCAACCTTAACTCGGTACATTTAATGAAACCCGTTTAACCCCTCAACCTTAACCCTCTAATTTTGTATTGGATTCATGTCGGGTTTGTGGATCATGTAAAAATTGCCTACCATTAAGTTGCGTGTCGAATTCGGATCGTGTCAAAGCTTGTATATAAGACTATATAGGTCAATCATAATCTGACCCATTAATTAAACGGGACTCCTCAACTCACTACAAAATTCACCATTTATGGACGGTTTGAAACCGTTCAAAATTTTTGGTCAGGAATTCGGATTCTGGACGATTTAGGCCAAACCGTCCAAAATTAATAATTTTTTTTTATCCATATATGCAATTTTTGTCTCGAGTTATATATATATATATATATATATATATATATATATATATATATATATATATATATATATATATATATATCATTAATTATATAATGATAAGGATATTTTCATCCCGAAGGTCCACGAGATCATGCTTCCTCATTCTTGCCACCGCCGACAGACGCCATCGCTACCATCGACAGGCCACCCAGCCCCATCGCAGCCATGCCGGGCCCACCCACAGTGGTCCCGCTGCCCCTTTCTCCCTGCCCCACCTGAACCGGAAACCGAGACCCAACTGACACCCACCACCCAGTTTCATTTACAGACGGTTTAAAACTGTCTAGAAAAAAACGTCAATAATTGAGGTTTTTTTTTTTTGTAGTAATTCTAACCCTTTAATTTCGTGTTGAGTTCGCGAGTCGTGTCAAAGATTATTAGCTCTAGTGAGAATTCAGGAAAATGTTAGCTAGTCACGTTTGGGCTATTGTCCCAAAGTTACAATTGAGATTCTTTGAAATCACTTATAATTAAGGTACAACCTCCCTTAGTAATGAACAAAAATATAAGATTTAGCACCCGCAACATCTTGGCAATCCAATCATACATAACTTCATTTTTTTTTTTTTAGAACATCACAAAGTAAGGTGGAAAAGATCAAATCAGCTGCTTTCCACAAAGTTTTGTACTTGCGAGTACAAGTTATGTATTAAGCATTTGATGATCATATTGTTGAGAGATCGAAAGGTGTAGCTTTTTGATAGTTGAATTTGCCTTTCAAGTGTGCGAGACTGTAGAGAAAGGCTAGCTCGAGCTGTCAAGCATAAGGAGATAAGTGCTCTCTCCATTCAAGTGAAATTTGCACAGGCCCCTACTTTTTGAATGGTCCTGTTCATGACCTAATTTGAATGGAAAGTAGGACCCTTGTTGGATTTTTGTATCATTTTGTATATAAAATTATATATATATATATAATAAAGTTTCCAAAACTATATTGGGCTCCCCACTTTACTTGAAGTCGAATGGCCAGAGAAAGAGAGAGAGAGGCAGCACATACGGGCTTGACTCTCCGATAATTTAATATGATATTAGAGAACATTTGTTAAGTTTAAATCTTAACTCCATGATTTAATGCATTTTTCATTTCAATTAAATATTCTACGTGTCGAAAGAAAATAAAAAAAAAATTTGAAATGTAGTTTATTTACGTGTTAGTATTTTTGGATGAGAAACGTTATATATATACCACATTTTTATCCCATAATACTAACGTTGCATTCCCAACCAACTCTTGAAATTTTTTATTTTTATTTTTATTTTTTAACAATGACTAATCAAATGTTTAGTTGAGGCGGTCATGTCAACATTATTAAATGAAAATGTAGTTTCTAGTCATCATTAGTCTTTTGAGATTGATTTAACTCTTAAAATGAAGTATGGAGAATTAGGGTATTTATAACCGAGTAACGCTATTCTTTATATCTATATCGTACCCATTTTCTAATAGCAATTGTACGGGGCCGTGACTTTTGGGAATATATAAAAAGTATTACTACTTTTGCCCTTATTTATTCCACTCTTCTTACACTAATTGATGTGACGTGTATTTATTTATTTATTTATTCCCAAAAGTCGCGGCCGACAATTGTTATCATCTATGATCTTCTCCGATAGAAAGAGTTATATTTCTTTAAAAAACTGTCGTTTCTTCAAATGAAATGGACAATGACCTCTTCATAAATGAAGATCAGAACACAACCTCTTCCTAATTTTCTTCGTGGGAAACCAACTATCACCAAACTATGTGCTATTCTCTCTCTTGCTAAAGGACAAATTGTTGAAAAGAAAAGTAAATAGTGCTTCCCTTAACCGACATTCCTTTACGATTTCCACGAAGTGAAAGATATGCTTGGAACTACTTTATCTCAAATAATTAACCTAAAATAAGAGATAAATTATAGAGTTAAGGTTTTGATTCATTATTTATGCTCTAATATTGAGTGTATTTGTAAGGTATTCCTACATTGTTAAGATGAAAGAAAAGTATACGGTTTACATAGTATTGTTGGACTCAAACCCATAGATTTAAACTTTTGAATTGTGTAATGTCTCAGCATACTATATAATAAGCTCACTAAAAAGACCCACTACAAAAAAAAAAAAAAAAGGATAGTTATGGACAGTCTGAAAATGTTAATTTCCAGACTGTTTTGATCAAACCGGTTGGAAATTTACATTTCTAGACGGTTTTTTTTTCAAACCGTTTGGAATTATTGATATTAAAAGAAAAAAAATGGTGACAAAAATCACATGGATTAATATATATATATATTAATTATGGACGGTTTGAAAAAAACCGTCAAAATGTAAATTTTTCAAACGGTTTTGCCCAAACCGTCTGGAAATTCATAGGTAGTCAATGATGCGGATCGACACCCTCAACCGTTGATTGAAACATTATCGATGGCTTAAATGTGTCTAAAGAAAATGACGTGGATTGAGAAGAAGAGTAAAATGTGAACCAACCCCTCTGAATCCCACATCGCAAATGTGAACCCCAGCTCCTTTGAAGCCTAGTTGGCCGAATGACAGCACTTTGCTATTCACTGACTTTTGTATTTGTTTTGGATCAAAAGGGTCTTTCCTTTTTGGGTTCGTTGATTCACACGGGCGACAGGATCTGGCGAAGTCGTCTGGGTTTTCGGCCGAATCTAGAGAAGTCGTATGGGTTTCTGGCTGGATCTAGCAAAGTCGTTTGGGTTTCCGGCCGAAACCCATGCTCGGAATCACCCTCTGGCCGGATACAGAGAGAGATCCAACCTAAATACGTAGTATTCTAGTCATTTCTCTCTTCCTCTCTCTTCTTTGTTGCTAGCCAGTGTGCGTGGGTGACGGATCTCTCTTCCTCTCTCCTTCTCTGTCGCCAGCCAGTGTATGAAACCTTCAGACCATTTTTTTTTTTGAAAGGAATCAGACCATATTATTTAGTTTTAATATCAAAAAACTAATTAATTTTAAAAAATAATTAATATAAAAAAATAATCGAAACAAGAAAATATATATATATATAAAGTCTGGACGGTTGGACCAAACCGTTTGGAATTCCGGACAGTTTTGCCCAAACCGTCCAGAAATTCATTTAGCGACATTATATACTAGATGGTTTTAAGCCGTCCAGAAAAAACAATTTGAAATCAATTTTTTCTGGACAGTTTAAAATCGTTCAGAATTTTTTTTTTTTTTTGTAGTAACTCCACAGTGTGCCTATCCCCCAATATCTAATACCATGTTAAATCATCAGTTATCTGATCAAAAGCTTTAGCTATTAAAAGAAATTATGCATTTATTCATTTAATTAATACTTTAATATGTACATCATATAGTGTGTTCAATGTAACTATTACCATAAGAAGTTTAGTGCCAGAGTAATTAATATTACTTGCATGCAACTATATATTTGGAGTACTATAGTTGAGCCAGTAACAAGTTTAAGAGGACAAGCTGCCAAATTTGAGGCAGAATTGGGTAGGGTTAAGAGTAGTCAAAACTAATTTTATTGGCTCATTTTCCAGTAGTACTAAAAACAATGTTCTCAAAGGTTGTGAGTCAATTTCTGTGGATTTTCCTTCCAACAGTACTCTCCGACAGAATATTTGAGTTAATATGGTATGGAAGAACTATTTTAAATAGTTCCCCATGTTTGTCTTCGTGATTTAAACTTGATGTGCTAGGTTATTTCCCTTGCATTCCTTAAATGAAGCTTTTCCTAGTATCTATGAAGGAAAATGCTTGGATAACTATAAGTTTTATTATAACTTCCTTACAAATTAATGTGATAATCTACATATGACATATGTAGCACT
Source organism: Alnus glutinosa (assembly GCF_958979055.1). NCBI lineage: Eukaryota > Viridiplantae > Streptophyta > Magnoliopsida > Fagales > Betulaceae > Alnus > Alnus glutinosa. The sequence goes on along the minus strand of NC_084898.1, from coordinate 957,167 downwards.
GTCACTTGTTCATCACCAAATTTAACAAATTTAATTTTTAGTGGCTAACGTAGTAAGGGTCATATAAATTGTCATATTCATTTGTTAGATACTTATAATAAAAGTTGTAGTCGTACCCTTACTAACACTGTTTATGAATCGCAAAACAACAGTACTAGTGGTACCGTTGCATCACCGGTTATATTTTATGTGCCTTTTTTGTATTGAGAGGGAGAGAGGGGAAATATATATATATAGTTTAATCCATATCTTTGAAAGCATATGAACTGTCAAATACCCCTTTTTGTATATATACTTCAATTAGTCCACCAGCATCCACCATCCACATCCGACCCTAAACCTTCCAATATTGCATGGCACTAGGATCTTAGGCTACCATTTCTCAAAGTTCCAAGGCTTCTATGCACATTTCTCAACCGGTCATCATCTTTTATTTCTGGTTGCTAACATAAAATAATTAAGATCAATGGCTTCTGAGAAGCAGGAAGTTAGCAAGGGATTGGAGTGGAGGATAAAGGTGGCAGATGGCTCATCAGAGATTTTGGTTCCGGAGGCAAAGCCTGCCAGCAGAATCTTGCTTGTTCTAAAGGCTCTTACTGTTGGGTTGGCTTCAAAAGTGTGGAAGTTCTTGCACAAAGCGTGGGATGTAGGGGTAGATGACCCCAGAAAAGTTATCCATTGTCTCAAAGTAGGGATGGCACTCACTATTGTCTCACTCTTTTACTACATGAGGCCTCTGTACGATGGTGTTGGAGGGACTGCTATGTGGGCAATCATGACAGTTGTGGTTGTTTTTGAAAACACTGTCGGTAAGTACTCAAAAGTAAAGTTGTACGCAACCGTATAACAATTTATTAAATAGCATTACTCCAAAATATTCGCTGGTTTTCATTATAGATCTGTCTACTTACAATCTAAAGTGTAAAAGCAACTTGCTTTGAAACTTAATTTGCCCTATTGATCATATTGGCAGGTGCAACAATGTATAAGAGTTTGAACAGATTGTCCGGAACTTTTCTTGCTGGATTTCTTGCACTTGGCGTTCAATGGGTTGCTAGTCAATCGGGAAACAGATTTGAACCTATAATTATTGGAGCCTCAGTTTTCATCTTAGGTATGTAAAAAGTTACTCCATGAATGGTTAATCTCTTCTTGTTGCATGCATGTTGATATATAAATTAACCGACTAATAATTAACTCTGATCTTCATTCAGCTTCTGCGGCGACCTTCTCAAGATTCATTCCTACGGTGAAAGCCCGGTTTGACTATGGTGCTTTGATATTTATCCTTACATTTAGCTTGGTTGCAGTATCGGGTTTTCGGGTGGATGAAGTGTTTGCTCTGGCCCATCGAAGAATGTCCACTATTATCATTGGCACTACATTGTGCATTATCGTAAGCATGCTTGTTTGCCCCATTTGGGCTGGTCAAGAACTCTATACTCTAATCTTTCGTAACATGGACAAGCTTGCCGATTCCCTACAGGGTGAGTTCTTTATCAAATGCATGTCTGTTTGTTGTCAAATTCATTCTTCTTGTTGAAAATCCATGCATGTTTCTGTCATTAATTGTTTTCTATTCTTCTTAAAAGAGAAATGACGTGATCAGAACACATTAACAGACATGTTCTTTTCGAATATCCAGGATGTGTAGCTGAATACTTCAAAGATGGTGACGACGCTGATGACAGTACTGATAAAGAATGTCAAAAGAAACTGCGAGGATACAAATGCGTTCTGAGTTCTAAGGCAACAGAAGACTCTATGGTGCGTGACAGGGACTAATGCAAGTAATTTTCTTCAAATCATATTTTATGATCTTTGACTGAAATTAGGCTTTTGCATATATATAGGCCAATTTTGCAAGATGGGAGCCAGCTCATGGCCGTTTCAACTTTCGGCACCCATGGAAACAATACATCAAAATAGGGGCATCAATGCGCAGCTGTGCTTATTGCATAGAGGCTCTCAATGGTTGCATCAATTCAGAAAATCAGGTAAACCCAAGTTTCTATTAACCGAACTGATTATTCTTATTATTCTTCATGGAGAATTCAATGCTAATTCAAGCTCTAAACACTTTATTCCAACAGGCATCTGAATTAATAAAGAAGCATATCAGCGACATTTGCTTGAAAGTAAGCTCCAACTCTTCAGGTGTGATAAGAGAGCTAGCTACGACTATCAAGACAATGAAGAAATCATCAAACATCCATTTCCTGGTTGGAGGCATGAACAACGCAGTACAAGAGCTCCAAGTTAACTTGAAAGCCCTACCTAAGTTAGAAACTGCTGAAAATAAGCCAACAGAGGATCAGCCAGCTGCCCCAAAGACAGTGGCTGCAATGCCTCTCATGGATATTATTCCACTAGTAACTTTAACTTCTTTGTTGATTGAAATTGTCACACGGATCAATGGCATTGTCGATGCTGTTGAAGAACTAGCAGACTTGGCTCAATTCAAGCCTGCAAGCAATGACAAGTGCGAAAAAGATGATCAGCTGAAGAACAATTTTTTACCAGATCAGCAGAAAGATAAGGATTCCATGAAGGTCTTTCAACGGGTCTGAGTTCTACAGAAATAATTGTACGAAATAAAGGAAGGGAGGATGAACTTCATAAGCATTGATCTTACCAAAAAAGGGTCTAAATTTCTTATATTTTTCTTGACTCAGTATAGCTGATAATCATAGGAAAAGAAATGCTGTAAAATTGTAGAGAATGAGTGTGAAAGTAAACAGGAGTAAAGGACTGCAATGAAAAATCATTATAGGGAAATGCTAAAGATCCTCCCCTCATCTCCCTTATCACCCTCTTTTCTTTAAAAAATTAATTTTTATTATAAAAAGGTGATAAGGGGATGAGGGGATGTGTAGAAGCTCTCTTAAAATCATAGCACAGAACACAGTTGCTCGATATTCTAATATTCGTGAGTTTGAAAGTGCTTAGTTTTATATAATTAAATCACATAACCCTGCTGTGCACCACCACCAGCAACTGGCAGTGGCACTGCATGCTTTCCACTGTGCATAGCATTTATTTAGTAGATTACATAATTAATTCAACCACCTACTTTGGCTAATATTTAACTATGCATCCGGCTTCCATGCGGGAGAGAAAACCAAACGCACCTCTTAACCTCCTTTCAGCACGCAATCGATCTTCCTATAAAAATAGCTAATCCCCATCGTCTTGATATTGATTAGGGTTAAATATCTCTTTAGTATATGAGTTTTGACAATTTTATTTTTGGGTATCTGAATTTTAATTTGTATCGCATATAGTATCTGGGTTTTGAAAAAAGATGGACGTGGTACCTCTGTCCATTTTTCCGTCCAATATTTAACGACTTGCCACGGGTCAACATGTGGCACTATATAAAAATAATAATAAATTTTTAAATTTTTTTAAAAATAAAAAACTGAAAAAAAAAAAAAAAAAAAAGAAGAAGAAGAAGAAGAAGAAGAAGAAGAACAATGGCTGAGTCACCCCCTTGGCTGGTCTAGGTGGCCGAAGGGGTGGGCGTCGGTTCGGTAGGCGGTTAAGTCGGTTAATTTGGTCGGTTAACCGACTTTTATCGGAATGTAGTCGGTGAATTTATTTCGGTTAAGTCGGTTAAGCGGTTAATAGGCGGTCGGTTAAGTCGGTTAAGCGGTTAATAGGCGGTCGGTTTAGTCGGTAAAGCGGTTAATAGGTGGTCGGTTAAGTCGGTAAGGTGGTTAATAGGCGGTCGGTTAAGTCGGTTAAATCGGTTAACATTCGGTTAAAATGGGTAATGAAACGACGTCGTTTTGATTTTTTTAAAGGAAAAAAAATGATCATACGTTTCGTTCTTACTAAAACGACGTCGTTTCGTTTTATGTCGGTTCAGTTAATCGGTCGGAATAGAATTCGGTTCGGTTCGGTTATCGCTTAAAAGGCGGTTCGGTTCGGTTCGGCTGCCGCTTAAAAGACGGTTCGGTTCGGTTCGGCTGCCGATCCGGCTTTCGGAATAAAATTTTATACCGACTATCGAACCGAAATTAGTCGGTAGGCGGTCGATGTTGGTTCGGTTCGGTTCGGTAAGCGGTCGGTAGGCGGTAGGCGAATAATTTGCCCACCCCTACCGAACAGATGGTTCGGCCACCCCATGGCAAAAAATAAATAAATAAATAAAAATTTGATGGGTTTTGGTTGGCCCCTGGGGTGATTTGGCCACTTCCAAGGGCCACGGAGGTGGTTCAGCCACCTTTAAGGGCCAAAACTAATCAGTTTTTTTTTCTTTTATTTTTCTGCCATGGGGTGGTCGAACCACCCCGGCCACCCTAGACTGTCAAAGAAGTGGCTCAACCACCCCCTCCTTTTTTTGTTTTAATTTTTTAAAAAGTTTTATTAATTTTAATTTTTAATTAATTTTTAAAGATTTATATATTTTTTATATTGTGCCACGTGGCAGCTTGTGAAATATTATACGAAAAAATAGACAGAGGTATCAAGTCCATCTTTTTCCAAAACTCAAGTATCATACGCAATATGAATTAAAACTCAAGTACTAAAAAATAAAGTTGTCAAAACTCAGGTACTAAATTAATATTTAACCCAATTAATTAAGCTAATCTCACCCCATTGGAGACAACATTGAACAATCAAACCTTGATTCTACTCACCCTTTTACTACTTGCTGTCGAAGCCCATGCAGAATACTCCAAGCAAGCTCCCTGCAGCAGCTCCAACGAGAGCCCAGTGCTGGCAGCTGAAGACGCCATTCTTATTCTTTTTCTTTTTCTTTTTCTTGTTTTCATGAATAAGCTTCATTAAAAATCAACACCCAAACACACTCAAACCAGGCAGAAAACCTGGAAACAGCTACTTAAAAGTAGCACACATGACACACCCCATTACATCAAATGATCAAAACAAAACACTCTGCAGACAAAAGCCCTGCAAAGATATATACTAACCAAAGAGTCGAAAACAGACTCAAAAACCCTCTCTGTACAAATGAGAGAGGCCCAAATACAAATAGCCATTTCCCCTGCCAACTCCATTTTCCTTCGGAGCATGCATACAAAACAACCATCACAGAAATCTATCATCTAAAACCCATCTTCTGCACAGATCCTCATTTCCCTTTGTTCTTTTGAATTGGCCTTTACCCATCGTACGGGAACATGCAACGTGATCCTCTGTTTTAGGAAGAGTCCCATTGAAAGAATAAAATAAGAAATGTGTTTGGTTGCCTTAACCAAACAGACTGTATTGCATTAGAACTTATAGATGATTACAAGTGGTCCTTGACCAGTGTACAAGAGATAGAACCGTAGGCTAATTACAATGCTTAAGAGAGTGAACTAAGTAATCCTAGTCTTATACACTAAGCAGTTTGCAGACTGTTATGGCAGTGAAATAGAAGTATGCTTTGGGGGTTGATGGCTTGCTGCAACACGGTTTGCAGATTGGACAGTTGACATGCTTTTCTGTGTATGGAGCTTCTGCAATGTTGGTATGCTGTACAAACGTGTTGGCAACTGATTACTTGAGAAGGCAGAATGCTTGTGATAACCGAAGGCTTGAACTGAGTGTACTGAGCATGTTCCTCAGCCAACGGCTAGTAGCCGTTAGTATGCTGATTTAGTTTTGAGGTTGCTGTATCCTCTGCATTCTCTGTTTTATCCTTAACACCCCCTTGCAAACTGATGGGTGGACAAACCATCAGTTTGGTACGCAACAAGCAGAATCTATTGGCGGTAAGGCCTTTAGTAAATATGTCAGCTAGTTGGTCCAAGGTGGGCAGGTGTCTGAGAGTGATGTCCTTGTTGGTGACCTTCTCTCGAATGAAGTGGAAGTCCACTTCGATATGTTTAGTCCGGGCATGGAACACTGGATTGGAAGCTAAGGCAAGGGCTCCGGAGTTATCACACCAAAGAGTTGGACAGGATAAGAGTGGTAGGTGTAACTCTCGAAGGAGCATACGGATCCAGTACATTTCAGCGGTGGTGAGGCACATGGAGCGGTATTCTGCTTCGGTACTGGAGCGGGAGACCACACTTTGTTTCTTGGCTGACCAGGATAGAAGATTAGAGCCAAGAAAAATTCCATATCCAGTTGTGGATCGCCTGTCATCCGGGTTGCCTGCCCAATCAGCATCACAAAAGGCATTAAGGAGAAGAGGACTTTTGCAATAATAGAGTCCATAGTCGACTGATCCCTTGAGATATCGGAGTACCCTCTTAGCTGCTGTGAAATGGACGGAAGTGGGGCTGTGCATGTGTTGGCAGAGTTGATTCACTGAGTAGATAATGTCAGGTCTTGTAAGAGTTACATATTGGAGAGCTCCAACAATATGCCGAAATTCAGTTGGATCAGGGAGGACCGTGCCTTCAAATTTAGACATTTTGGTTCCTGCAAGGCATGGAGTTCGATATGGTTTGGAGTCAGCCATATGAACCCGGTTGAGGAGATCTTGAATGTATTTGGACTGTCTGAGATGAAGACCAGTAGGATCACGAAGAACTTGAATACCAAGAAAGTAGCTTAAGGCACCAAGGTCTTTCATTGCAAAGTCCAGCTGCAAAGTGGCTATGAGATGATTAATGGTGTCATGATGGTTTCCTGTAATGATGATATCATCAACATATACTAAGATAAAAATATGAATGCTGTTTTGATGATAGATGAATAGAGAGGTGTCTACTTGAGAAGCAAGGAAACCAAGATTCAAAAGTGCTTGTGCAAGTCGGGTGAACCAAGCCCGGGGGGCTTGTTTGAGTCCATAAATGGACTTGTGCAAACGACATACAAAATTAGGACAAGAAGGATCAATGAACCCAGGGGGTTGTTCCATGTAGACCTCTTCATCTAGGACACCATGAAGAAACGCATTAGACACATCAAGTTGCCGAAGTTCCCAATTGAATTGGACAGCCAGGATGAGAAGCAAGCGAATGGTGGCTGGTTTTATAACTGGACTAAATGTCTCATGATAGTCAATCCCACATTTTTGGTCAAAGCCCTTAGCAACAAGACGAGCTTTGAATCTGTCTACACTCCCATCAGATTTTTGCTTGATTTTGAACACCCACTTGTTCCTTACAACATTGTGATGGAGGGGCCTAGGACATAGAGTCCATGTATGATTGGATATTAAGGCTTGGTATTCATGAGTCATGGCTGCAATCCATTCTGGATGAGCAGCAGCCTGTTTGTAGGTGGATGGAGTAGGAGGTAGATCAATGGTGTGAAGACAGAGGAGAGGATATCTTGTGGAGGAGAGCATTTTGAAGCCTGGAAACTGTTTGGGTTTGAGATGACCAGTTTGGGATCTAGTGACCATGCGAGTTGGGGCTGGAGAGGGGGAGCTTGCAGTAATGGAAGAGGGGACAGTGGGAAGTGAAATAGGAGGAATGGTAGGTGAGGATTGGTCCATAAGAGCAGGAGAAGGATTGTGAGCAGGAGAAGTATTGTCAGTGTTACTGGGGAACAAGTCAGTAAGGGGAACTAAAGGGAGGGGCCTGTGCCTAGGTGAGTTGGGGCAATGAGAGGTTGATGGAGACTCAGCTGGAGTAGTAGAGCTCGTGGCCGTGTGTGAAGGGAGAGAAATAGCAATTGTGCTGGGAGCTGGTGATGTTGAGGTAAGTGAGGGAAGAGTGAGGGAATTACCTGGGATAGCCGTGACAGTGCAGGAGCCTTGAGAGAGATTTGTACCCTTGGCTGGAAAATGAGACTCATCAAACACCACATGCCTGGAGATGTAGACTTTCTGAGTTTTAGGATCCAAACATCGATATCCACGGTGGCTGGCTGCATATCCTATGAAAATGCAAGGTCTGCTGCGAAAGGAAAGTTTGTTTTGAGCATAAGGTCGCAGCAAGGGGTAACATAGGCATCCAAAGGATCTGAGTGAAGTGTAATCAGGTGGTTTGGAAAACAATTTGAAGAAAGGTGATTTGTTGTTTAGAACTGGGGTAGGTAACCTGTTTATTAGGAAGATGGCTGTTAAAAAGGATTCAACCCAGAATTTGGAAGGTAATCCGGATTGAGCCAAGAGAGTAAGGCCAAGTTCTACAATGTGTCTATGTTTTCTCTCAGCCACTCCATTTTGCTGAGATGTGTGAGGGCAGGTGAGTCGGTGTAAGATGCCATTTTGAGAGAGAAAATCTTTGAACTGATTGGAGGTGTATTCTCCTCCATTGTCACTTTGAAATTGTTTAATGAGAGTAGAGAATTGTTTTTCAGCCAGCAGTTTGAATTTGACAAAACAGTTGAAAACATCACTTTTATTGATAATAGGATACAACCAGGAGTACCTGCTGTAATCATCGACAAAAACCACATAGAACCGACATCCACTCAGTGAGGAAACAGGGGAAGTCCAAACATCTGAGTGGATGAGTTCTAAGGGTGACTTGGTACATCTAGAAGAGGGAGAAAAGGGTAGTTGCTTGGATTTCCCAAGCTGACATGACTCACATACACTAGGACTCTTAACAGAATTAAACATGGGAAGCTGTTGGATAAGCTTGACTTGATGGAAGACATTGTTGGAGGGATGGCCGAGCCGTTGGTGCCACACCATATCGGTGGTTTTGACTCCAACAGACGCAGCAAAGCTCTTCAACTTATTGGATTGTAGACGATGCAGAGGGATAGGGTACAAACCATTCTCACTGGGCCCCTGGAGCAGCACGGTCCCTGTCAGATTGTCCTTCACAGTGTAATGAGATCCGATTAGTTCAAAAGAGCAATGGTTGTCAAGACAAAATTTATTGATGGAGAGTAAATTTGCAGAAGCAGAAGGGCAGTACAAAATATCTTTGAGAAGAAATCTAGAAGGCTTAGAGAGAGAGGTAGATTGAACCACAGATGAACCAAAGCTTTTGATATCCAAACCTGTTCCATTTCCAACCCCTACTGTTTCTGCTCCTTCAAACGGTTGTGGATTGTTGATGGTTGTGGGATCTGCTGCAACATGAGTGTTGGCGCCAGAATCTGCCAGCCAGTCATGGTTGTCAATGTCAGTGCTGTGAGCAATCATGGCTGTGAGTTGTGATGGGGGGTGCCGACCTTGATATGTGTAATCCATCCTATGATAACAGTCTAAGGCTGTGTGGTTATGTTTCCCACAGATCTGGCAGGTAGGCAGAGGGTTATGATGGTTGTTGTGAGGAGGTCTTGTTGGGAAGGAAGGTAGAAAATTTCTGGCGGGAAAGTGAGGTGGGGGTGGTCTTCTTGGAGGAGCAGAAAACCGAGGAGTTGCAGGTGAGTATCTTGGAGAAGGAGTTGAGAAACGTGGTGGCATTCTGGATGGGAATCTTGGTTTCTTGTTTGAGGGATGAAAGGTGGAAGGATTGGCTTTGTTGGAATAAAAGGCAAAGGTGGCATTTTCGGGTGATTGGAGTTGCTGTTTCTGGTTTTCCAGCAGCATTTCATGACTCAACAGTTCAGTTTGAAAGTCTGCAAAGGTCATTTCAGTGTTGCGAATGGCAAAGGAAAAGGCTGTGATGAAAGAGTTGAAAATAGGATTCAAACCACTTATGAGGTAAGAGATCAAATCATCTTCTGCAACTGGCTTTCCAGCAGCAGCTAGTTGGTCAGCCCATTGTTTGGCTTGACGGATATAGTCTGTGCAAGACTTGCTCCCTTGTTGCAACGTTTGGAGCTGTCTTTTGAGGTAAGAGATGTGAGATCTTGACTGGCTTACAAATTTTTCAGCCAAGGCACTCCACGCTTGGTGTGAAGTGTTCAATCCATACATGGATGAAATCAGTGCTGGTTCTAAGGAACACAGAATCCAGCTAAGCAAGTGTTGGTCTCTCTTCTGCCATAGAACATATGCAGGGTTGAGGACTTCTTCATTGGTTTCAGGTGTTGTGATAAATTTGGGAGGGCAGGGTTCAGACCCGTCTGCTAATCCCATGAGTTCATGACTTCGCAGGATTGGCAGGAATTGTGAGACCCAAGCAAGGTAGTTTGGGCCATCAAGTTTGACAAGAGTAAATTGTGTGATGTTGGGCAGGTTTGCTGAGGAGATGTTGTTTGAGGAATGGACTTGAGTTGAGGATGAGGAGGAAGCAAAGTTTGATTCGGCCATGGATGAAGCGTTGGCTTGTTATGGCTCTGATACCATGGAAGAATAAAATAAGAAATGTGTTTGGTTGCCTTAACCAAACAGACTGTATTGCATTAGAACTTATAGATGATTACAAGTGGTCCTTGACCAGTGTACAAGAGATAGAACCGTAGGCTAATTACAATGCTTAAGAGAGTGAACTAAGTAATCCTAGTCTTATACACTAAGCAGTTTGCAGACTGTTATGGCAGTGAAATAGAAGTATGCTTTGGGGGTTGATGGCTTGCTGCAACACGGTTTGCAGATTGGACAGTTGACATGCTTTTCTGTGTATGGAGCTTCTGCAATGTTGGTATGCTGTACAAACGTGTTGGCAACTGATTACTTGAGAAGGCAGAATGCTTGTGATAACCGAAGGCTTGAACTGAGTGTACTGAGCATGTTCCTCAGCCAACGGCTAGTAGCCGTTAGTATGCTGATTTAGTTTTGAGGTTGCTGTATCCTCTGCATTCTCTGTTTTATCCTTAACACCCATAACAGTTTCAACTAGTTATATTGCTCACTTTAAACCTCTTCAATGATTCGTTGGATGGTTTTTGATAGTCGTTTACTACTCTGATTCGAGAAAAATGATAGTTTGGTATCTTTCCGTCAAAACATCATATAGTTCGGTATCCTTATGTAAAGTTAACCCTTAGCTTACTCTTTTCTACCGCAGATATTGGTAATTTTCTCTACAAGCTGGATCCTTTTAACTACTTACTTTGGCCGTGGTGGTAGAGATGATGTGAACGGTGTACGTGTTCAATTTGAGTTGCGACAAAACATAAATATAAGATTGTATAAGTCAATCATAATTTGACATATTTAATTAAATGGATTAGACCCTCAATTCTAACCCACTAATTTCGTATTGAATTTGTAAGTCATATAACAAATTAACAGCTCTAAATCTTGTGTTAAAGAATATATATATATACTAAAAAGCTCGTTTTTTACGCGGAATATTTTCGTAGCGTTTAAATCTTGGCATCTGTTTTATGCCGGGTTACCACGTGTCGGATATATAGTTTTCTGGCATATGTATAAGTCAATATAAATTTGACATATTTAATTAAACGGGTTAAAACTCTTCAATTCTAACTCACTAATTTTATTTTGAATTCTTGTCGAATTCGCAAAAGGTGTTAGAAAATTTTTCATGGTTGTATTCCTAAATCCAATTGGGTATTCCCATGGCAAGTCATTTCTTGATGTTAATGTGGAAGGAACACCGTAATGTTGAGAATAAACCTATAGCATTTCTGATGTACAGGAAAGGGAAGAAAGGAACAGCAAAACATAGATATCTCATTATATTTTAAGTACAAAATGCATTTAAAAAAGAAAAAGAAAGAGTAAAGAATAAAGAATAAAAAAAAAATGTACAAAATGCATTAAAAACAAAAAGGAAAGAAGAAAATTTATTGGGGACAAAGACTACCATCAAATTCTTTTATCGTCGATTTATGGGCCTGACTCATAAGCTGTTTCTACCACAAAGTATGAAAGTTCACGTGACAATATTTATTGGTACACCAATTATTAAAATGTGGACTATCGTATGACAATTCTCATTATACTTATCACATTTACAAATTAATGTGATAGTGTATATGGTACTTATCATATCAATCATGTACTAAGATGTGGACCGTCATATTGTAATTCACATGACACTCATTTCCATAAAATAGACTTGCCATATGAGTTTGTAAGTATTGATTTTGCTGTAAAAAATAGTATAACTACCATCAAACAAAGATAGAGCAGTAGAAAATTTAAAATCTTTTTGTCACCCCCATACAATAAATCATAGCACTAAAACTTGAAAGTCATCTCGCGTCGATTATGTTTTGAAAAATGTTTAAGATATCACAATTTTTATTATAATCTATTATAAACTGACGTGACAGTCTGTATAATATTGTCACGTCAATTAAAAATAAATTTAATTGTTTAAGAGCTCACGTGATGAGTGCCACGTGAAATTGATATGACAATTGATGTAGCATTGTCACATTAGCAACAATCAAATTTAATTTTTTAATAACTAATATGAAAAATATCCTTGACACTCAATTTTGAAAAATGCATTTTTCTTCAAAATTAACCAATGAAATGCTGAGGCTATTAAGCTTGGTCTTTTCTTTTTTCTTTTTTCTTTTCTTTTTTTTTTTTTTAAAAAAAAAGGCCTTGGTTTTGATTGCTTCGTTTCATAAAACGTGTTGGCCCAATTGTAGTGGTTTTGAAGATGGTTCGAGCCTTAACAAGTCGGCCCAAAAAGGTTTACCCGACTCTTCTTTCTTCTCTCTAGGGCGTTCAGAGTTCCCAAAACCCTAACACTGAGTTGCTCACCGAGTTTCTGAGTCATGGCCGAGTCGATCGTTGCCTCTGATAACCCTTCCTGCTCTTCACCATTGAACCCTCCTTCCCGGATAATCTGCCACGTGTATGTTCCTCTCCAAACTCTGTTTATTAATTTTTTTTGGTTTAGTTGGAAATTTTTTGTAGAAGTTGATGACTTTTTTGACGTACTGTAAGAATAATGAGATCCTTAAAATGGGTCAGATTTTTTTCTTATTATTTTTTTCAATTTTGGCTTGAATTTGTTCAATTTTGCAATTTGGGTAGTGGTATTAATCTGGGCACTTTCTTTGAGATTGAATTGTTCAGTGAAAAAATTTATAGCAGTTGAATTTGTAGATTATATGTATGAATCAGATACTGCAAAACAAATCCAATATGTATAAGACTATGCTCTATAAGATTAACCAACTGCATTTTTTAATTCTCTTTCCTTCTGTTGCTCTGGCTTGCTGGTTTGGGCTGTTGAAAGAGGGGTCTGTTTCCTGTTTAGGATGGTTGCTGTTTGTTCTCCTGGAACAGGGGACTGATGCTGCTGGTTTTTAGTACAGATGTGCGTGGTTTGTCTGTAATATTTCTGGTATAGTTTGTTTAGGTTGTCTTGTTGGAGTAGCTTGTATAGTGGCTACTGGTTGAGTTGAGATAGTTTGATGTGTTGAAGTTGTTTTGTTTGCTGTAAGGGCCTTTGGTCCTGGGGGTACATTTTTGTTTGGTGTTAATAGAAAGTCATTCATCAAAAAAGAAAAAGAAAAAAAGAATGTCTATAAGAATAAGATCATATATATATATATGTTTGGTGTTAATAGAAAGTCATTCATCAAAAAAGAAAAAGAAAAAAAGAATGTCTATAAGAATAAGATCATATATATATATATGTGTGTGTGTGTGTGTTACTACATCTATTAGAATAAGATCTTACAGGTTTCTTATATTGCATCATATTGCCGGAGTTCAAGCTTTTATGTTTACTTTGAGGTTTTACTTAACAAAAAAATGTGTACTTTGAAGTTTTAACAACATTTTTTTTTTTTGTTCTAATTCACGTATGTGTTTTTCCCTTTAAGGCAGGTGCCAGAAGCAATTTTCACAATATACGTGTCCTCGATGCAATTCTCGATATTGTTCCCTCCGGTGCTATAAGGTAAGTTGAATTTACTTTGGCTAGTGTTGAAGGCAAGAGGTTTTGTATCGGTTATCTTTTGTTCCTTTTTTATCTCTATTTTTATTTTTTAAGTCTTTGTTATATGGTGCTATGCATGAATTTTAATTTGTAAAAGGTTGTAGTAGTTCCAAACATGCGTACCTTTTGAGTAAAGAATTTTTTGTAGTTGATTTATGAAAAAAAAAAAAAAAAGAAGAAAAAATAGACCTTGATGCTACTGATCACTTTTGAATATAGCCGAACAAATTTCACATTCTCATCCAAGATCTGTATCATTTGCTTATTCCTCATATATATACTTTTTTTTTACAGTCTCATGGTCTTCGATGTACTGAGTCCTTCATGCGAGACAATGTAGTTGGAGAGCTTCAACAGATGCAGCCTGATGATCAAACTAAACGGAAAATGCTAGACATATTGAAACGATTACATTCAGAAGAGGAAACAGATAGCATGGATGAGGATGGTATGTTATCTGTATTTAAATATTTTTGTTTGCTTTGAGATTGTTGGCTTGCCCTTGCTATTTTGGTGAAAATTGGCTCTTATTAATTGTCAGAGAGAATATTTTAGTCGTGTAACCCATTTTAAAATTTATGTACCCGCTATAGAAGCATCCTTGAAGTATTAGGGGACAGACCAAAAAAAAAAGGAGTCAAAACACATGAAGCTAAAATTTCCTTGTTAAGGGTGGAAATCTGTGTATGGCAAAAGGAGACAAAGGAGTATGGGCCCAAGCTTGTAATTCTGTCAGCTCAAGCATTGCTTTGCAGTTGCATTTCGTTTGAAAAAATTAATTGGATGAGAATACAGCTGCCACTAAAAGTTTTGATGATCTTTTGAATCTTCCCCCCCTTTTTTTGTCATCTAGGCATGCGATGTTTCACCATATTTTAGGCATTTTGACTACCCAAACACCTGGACGGCACCTGGAAATTTTGCTAAAACAATTACAAGTTTAAGAATGAGTAATAACACTTTTTTGTTCTACTTATCAAAAAAAAAAAACCAAATAACACTTTTTTGTTCTAATGAATTATTCGGAATAATGCTTCTAAGGTTGATAATTGCTGTGCAGTATTAGAGATGATACTTGAGAAGCCTTATAGAAGTGTTGCTTTATGAAATATTTTTGAAGTAATTTTTCATTAAAAAAAATATTAATATTGAAAAATCTCTTTTAATAGTCTCATAAAAGCGCTATTTGAAATAAAGCTTTCATTAGGTTTATAGAACTTGCTATTTGAAGTAGCCCTTTTTGATGGTATGTTGAAAGTTGTGGTTTTGTCATTAATAAAAGGAGTCAGGTCTGCAAAGGTTTCTCTAGTTATACCGGTTGGTTATGCTATGGTTTTTAAAAAAATCTTCTCAGTGATCAAACCAAGAGAACCATTCAACAAAATGATCATAGCAGCAGGTTGATAATGCTGACGGTGATGTACCTTCAGGGACGCCATTGCAGAATTTTGAGTTTTTATAGTTAAATATAAATCCTGATCAGCATTAATCAGGCTGAGTAAAGATTTGCAAGTAGTGGTTGATGGAATCCCAAGTGCCAGTTGGAATATTGACGACATGGGTAATTTATAATTTAAATCTATTTATGCTTCAGGATACAAGTAAAAAATGAATGAGGCTCCACCTTTTGATTCTTGTTATAGCAACTTTGAGACATGGTAAGCTGTTTGAATGATTTTTTAGAAGGGTCCTAAGTTCTGCTCTTATTTTTGGCAGATTCAACAAGTCTGTCTGAGGAGATTATTCAAAAGATATTGTCTGGTATGTTCCTTTTGATCCTTTCTTTCACTGTCTTCTAGATGCTAGGTTTAATTGCTTGCCTTGATTTTACACTGCCAACTATATAGATCTCTGCACTCCTTTGGTTGTAGTTTGAGTGTGAATATTAGCTGGTATGTCTTCTGGATCACATGTTCTCTAAATCTTATGCTGTTGCCTAAAGCTGATTAGAGTTTATTTGTCTTTCCTCTCTGCAGGAGATCAAGTTTGTTTTGATGATTTATCTGTTGAAGAGAAGAAGCGGTTTCAAAGAGCTCTTGCTTCTGGGGAGCTGAGTAAAATGATTGAGCCATGGGATCCATGGTGGTTGAAGCCTTCTGCCCGAACAATATCCCTCAGCAAGGAAGGAACTCAACTCGTCCAACCACTTGACAAAAAGGAAGCATTGGTATCACTACAAGAAGATCTAGAAAGTAACCAATCAAGTGAGATTCCTCCTGGCCCTGAAAGCCCACTACCTCCAGTTAGCAAGCTAAGTTCCACAGAGCCATCACCAATGTTAGCTGTTCACCTGGTTGACATTTTATATAGCTACTGTTTCACACTTCGTCTCTACAATGGAGATTGGCAATCAGATGCCGTAGGATCAGCCATGGTGGTGTTGAGTGTTTCTGCTATCTTGGGTCAAGGAGGGCAGCCAGAAACTGTGTTGGAAGCTCTGTCTCATTGCTTGGAGCAAACCTGCTCTCCAGCTTACAGACACATGGGTGGTTTACAATTAGGATTAATTCTCATTGATGATGTGATAAACCTACTCTCATTAGGGGGTCCTGCTTTAGTTTTATCGCTTTGTGATCTGCAGAGGCTGATTCAGGCTGGGGAGAGGGAACTGAAGTCAGAGAAACCAAAAAAGTCGAGAAGGGTGGAAATTAGGAGTAAGCTCAAGCTTGCTGAGAGGAAGATTTATTTCATCATGTGTTGGGTCCATGAGCAGCCGAGTGAAGCTTGGTCCTCCTTGGCAGCTATGGTAGGGGCAGAGAAAAGCTCAGCTATGATTTATGGAGGCAGTAAGCAACCCGTTAAAATGAACAACAAGGCAGAAACTAGAGGCGGGGTTTTGATTGAAGAGATTAAATGAATTTCCATTATCATGTACCTTTTTTTTTTTTAGAGGAAGCCGAGGTGGATCTAATGATGTTGCATAACTAGGAGTCTTAAATGTGCTTTTGTATATTTAGTTTCTGTAGAACAGTCATTAACATTAACAATGAGAAAGGTACCTTTTGTAGATAACACAGAATTTTATGTCAACTTTTGTCTATAGCTTAATGAAAAATTTTTGTGACATTGTGCTGACACTGTTTTGAAATTTCTGCAATCTTGTGCCTCAATTATCTTCTCAAATTCTTCTATTTTTTTACCAATCATTTTCCAAGTGATGTAATAGAACAAGGGAAACATGAAACAGTTCGAAACAATGGGCCAATGAGTGATGGCCAAGCTAAAGGTCTTGATAATCAGAGGATTGCACTGCTCCAGCAGGTACCCATTTTACTTGGAAGCAAATCAGCTCATTTGCTCTTATTAATTTAATTATTAGAGACTTGCGGGTATTATATGGAAAGTGAAATTGAGAACTCTAGAGGATCTTATGGTTGAATATAGTGTATTTTGAATCATAGCATGTAATTTGAAAAAATTGTGACTTGAGATTACTCTGCATGCTTAGTGATGATGCTACCATTGTAAATTTATGGTTAGGTCCTTCTCTCGGTATGGCCTAAAAGCAACTTGCTTGAAGCTTCGTAGTCCAACTTTGCCTTCCTATTGAATTGCAGGTGCAGTTCTGAGGAAAAGTTTGAACAGAGTTTTTGGAACTTGTCTTGCTGGATCTCTTGCAGTTGGTGTTCATTTGGTTGCAATTCATTCTTTTAACTATTCTTAATGATCTGTGTGGCAATTTCAATCAAAAAAGAAGCTGCAATTGATGTTAGGAAGAGACTTTAAATCAGTATGGAGCTTTTGTACTGCACTGTTCATTTCTCATGCCAAGAAATGAATGTTAGATTATTTCTTCATTGTCTTGATACCAATTTCTAGCTCTCTTTTGAGATTTGAAGAGCTGGAGCTTCATTTTCCAAGAAATGCTGATATGCTTCTTTTACATACATGGGGGCCTTTTGGAATAATGTAGCTGGAGTTTAAGATTGTAGGAATTTCGGTCAACTTATTTTCTCAACTGGTAGCTTCCAAATTGCTACCAGTTGAGAAACCTAGACAAGTTCATGTGAAGTGCAGTCTGTGTAGAAGACTCTCATATTTTTAGTGTACATTTGGTTTAGCGGTTTTAATACACGCGAGTTGAAAAAAAATTAGTAATTTCAAAACACAGTTAATAAAAACTCGATTGTTAAAAGTGTAATTAAGTGTTTGGTAAAAATTTTAGTTCGAAAAATAATACCTTAAACTACTATTAAATCATGCATTTTTAAAAAACATGTTCTTTAACTACTAGAAATCGGATCACTGGTTCATTGAAAATAATGGGCAAAATTGTGAACCGTTTCCTCTCAAATTCATTTCAACTGGAGATGATCCGGTTCCTACATACTCGTCTACATTTTCAAACTGTAATTTTTTTAAACACACTCTCAAGTAGGACATTTAGCAGCGGATCTAGCGTTTGGAAATTTAATAAGATTGAAATCTCCTTTGATGTTGCCCAAAGTAAATAAATATTGGGGTGGTATTTGGAGCAATAAATGGCTTAGTTTGACAAAGTTTTTTTTAGAGTCTTTTTTGCTTTTTATTTATTTATTTTTGTTGAAAAAGTGTTATTATGTGATATAAATATAAAATTAATTTGAAGTGTTTTGTGTTTGGAATTGTCTGCAAATGTTTTTATTTATTTATCTTTGTTAAAAAATAAAAAGACTTTTCCCAAAAAGCATCGTGAAATGAAGTCATTTTTCTTTTTTAGTAATTATCCAGTCATGGGCCTTGTATGGATCCTCACTCACTTGTGAGAAAGCTCTTTAACGGCCTGAAAGTTTTGGAAAGCTGTTTTCCAACCTTCTTGGCCCACAAAGTTGATGTTCTAGCTACTGTTCATTAAGAAACGGAAAAAGTTTGATGTTCTCAGCCATTGCCAATAACTTTATTTTTTTATTTTTTATTTTTTATTTTTTAAAAAGTAGGTATGGATTAAAAGATAAAATATTATATATATATATATATATATATATATATATATATATATATATATATATATATGGTATTATATAATTTAAAATTTTTAAATTATGTGACAACGTATTCGCTTTATGATAACATATACACTATTGCGGCTCGTTTGGGTGTGCGATTTTTTTAAAAAAATATTTAAAATTGTGAATACCTAAAGAATTTATTTTTTAAAATTATGTACGCGACAACTTATTCCCTTTATGATAACATATACATTATTGCGGCTCGTTCGGACGTTTATTTTATTTTATTTTTTAAAATTGTGAATACTGAGAAAATTTGTTTTTTGAAATTATGTTTGAATGGTTTATAAAACCTAAGATAAAATTATAAAAAATTAAATAAAATCTTAGTATAATTTAAATTCTAAAAAACAATATTTAAAAACAATTTGAAAAATAGGAACCATTCAAACATGCCATAGATATGTGAAATATAATTTGAATTATGAAATGGATACCCTCCATCTGAATCTCACATCCAGATGTCAATTAGAGTTTGATATTGCACCCTACTAGGGTACCAAAGAAAAGGAACCTAAAAGGGTCTTTGTGAAGTGCATAAGATTGTAAGCACTTGCTTAAGCATAATGCACTGTCCAACATGACATTTTCTGCAATTTTATTTAAAAATACACTTGGAGCAATATATTGTTCTTTTTATTTAAATTTTTTAAATGATATAATAACATATTTACCATGTGTAAACATATATACTATTGAATATATGAAACATATTCTAAACCATAAAATGAATATCCTCGATCTCATTTGAAATAGAGAGGATTATAAATAAGGACAAATGTCAAATACTTTGTTAATCCTATTAAAGATGTATGAAAAAATCAAGCTTGTTTGGGAATTGGTTGTAATTGTGGAATATTTATTTGAATAGTAGTAAAAAGTGATTGATGTGATATAAAGTATAAAAAAAGTTTGAAATTATTTTATAGAAAAGTGAAAAAGTTTTGTCTTGTAGTGGATTTTTTTATTTTCATAATAATAAAAAATTATTGATGTGATATAAAAAGTGAAAAAAAAAATGTTTTTTATTTGACTTTTTTTAGAGAAGTGAAAAAGAATAGAGAGGGAATAAGAATTAAAAGAATTTTTTCCAATAAGATTGGAGAATGACATAGTCTCCGTTGTATCCTTTAAAGTTGTACACTCAAAAGGATTGGGATCTCATCAATTTGTTTGGCATTTATTTTGAGAGGTCTTGGACCGATCAAGATCATCTACAATTATTTGCTCAAATTTAAGAAAATTCGAGCAGATCCTTGTGAGAGACTACTTATAAGACCCACCTGACCGGATAAGTGGTTAGACAGCCCAATTTTTATTTGGTCAGATGAGTCACATAAATGGTTTCTCGCAATTACTTGCTCGAAAAGTAATGTTACACACACTCCCACTTCTCCATACTCATTTTCACACACCCTTAGATAGCTTTTAAAACCACCATTAGATTACAATTCAATAAACATCCATATCAAGGTCAATGGTAATTTTAAAAGCCACCTAAGGGTGTGTGGAAATGGGTGTGGAGAAGTAAAAGTGTGTGTAACATTATTCCAAATTCGAACAAATAATTATAAAGAATCCTAATTTCTTTGACAACTTTTTCGTATCCACATAATTGCTAGCAATTTCGAAATATATATATATATATATACACATAATGATAATAGTAATAATAATTAAAAAATAAAAAAAAAAAAAAAAAAAAAATGCAGGTGATCTTATAGACGAAGTTATATCCACCGCCAATGGCAAAACCGTTAAATTCAGGGAACGGTGAATTCGTCATTTAACAAACAGTTACGGAGATTTCAAAGGTATCCCACCCCCAAAAGCTATGGTCCCCCTCTGGCCGTACCGTAAAATCCCCATCAATACAAGAACATTCGAGTCCATTCCGTTCCGTTTTAGACATAGGAATTTTTAGGAATTTTTCTCTCTCTCTCTCTCTCTCTCTTTGTGTGTAACGAACTCTGATCGTCAACCATTTTCTTGCAACGATTTCAGTTAACAAAAACCCTAACCCTTGGAGTTTCATTTCTATTACGTACGGAAATGGTTGATGTGGCTGACAAATTGGCGTACTTCCAAGCGATAACGGGCCTCGAAGATCCCGATTTGTGCACGGACATCCTAGCCGCCCATGGCTGGGACCTCGAGCTCGCGATCTCCTCCTTCACCACCACGAACCATCTGTCTCTGCCGGAAAATTCAGCCGCCGGCACCACAACGTCCGCCTACGACGAAGGAGGAGGCGGCACGCGATCTGAACAGGCAGAAAATATGGTCGCGGCCGGTCCCGGATTGGCGTGGAGGATCGTCACGTTGCCTATTTCGGTGATTTCCGGTGGTTTAGGGCTGATTTCCGGCGCCATTGGGCTCGGATTATGGGCCGCCGGTGGAGTGTTGTCGTACTCGATGGGAATGATCGGGCTGGCCCGAACCAGAGAGGGCTCGGCCCCTTTGGTTCCAGTGTCGGCGGCGGCGGCGGAGGCGATGAGGTTCGTGGAGGTGTTCGAGAGGGAGTATGGGGCGACGGGGCCGAGATTCGTGGGCGAGGGCTTCATGGACGCCCTACAGAGGTCGAGGAGCGCGTTCAAGCTCATGTTCGTGTACCTGCACTCGCCGGACCATCCGGACACGCCCGCCTTCTGCGAGAGGACTCTGTGCTCGGAGGCTATAGCGGAATTCGTGAACGAGAATTTTGTCTCGTGGGGAGGGAGTATTCGGGCCAGCGAAGGGTTTAAGATGAGCAACAGCTTGAAGGCCTCGAGGTTTCCCTTCTGTGCTGTGGTTATGGCTGCCACGAATCAGAGGATTGCTCTGCTCCAACAGGTACCTATTGTCTTATTAATTGAAATTGAAAACCTCCTCAAGGTATTATGGGTGAATATAGTCCAACTGAACTATGGCGTGTGATTTGGAATTGTGACTTAAGATTGCACTGCAAGTTTTGGAGGATGATGCTAGCGTTGTTCAGGTTATTTTGAAATTGAATGGAATGGTCTAAGGGCATGAACTTGTTGTAAATTCTTAGAGAGTGGTTTGAGGGGTGGAAATCTTCAAGCTCCATGGGATCATAAGGAGAGAAAATTCTGGGTCAAAAAAGAAAATGTGTACAAGAGCTTTTCTTCTTCTAATATATTATTATTCATCAAAAAAGAAAATTCTAGGTCAAAGTAGTAGTCCCTGTTTTATACAGTAGTAGGAAGTTTACTCGTAAAATAAGTGTGACGGAATTGATAATACGAAGTGGAGTGGATATAGGTGTTTATAATCTTGGAGGGTGTGCTGCGACTTGTCAACTGATAAGTAGTCTGCTGTTTTATTCTGCTATTTGTCAATGGATAGCCAGTCTTCGCTTAGAGCTCTACAGATTTGGCATAGGTTTGACCTCTTGTTGCCGCGTCTTATTGTTTATTATGGCAAAAATTCTCACATGCTTGTGGTGAAGACAGAAACTGGTGGTTTGTTTGAGGCTTTTGTATGACAAATTAAGGTTTTAAATTATTTGTGTCAATAGATCAGTTTATTCCGAAAGTTCTGACAGTGAGGTTAAAATACAAGCAAATGTATGAATTGGTGAATTCCAGTAGAATGTTTTTATCAGTTGGTGGAATTTTTCTAGTGTTCTACAGGTCAAAATCAGTTGTCAGAGAGACCCTTCTGGCCTCTTATTTTCGTTGTTGTGGTGGATTCACTCGTAGGCTTATTTGGAAAACCTAGGATTTGTTTGAGGTTTTCTGGAAATGTGGGTTCATCTTTTGTGTTTGTCTGATGTCTGATCTAAGGTGCAGCTGTCACTGATTTACCACATGATGCCATGCCAGCAGTGATCAACTCTAGGTTGCCAAATGCAATTTGTGATGCACTAAGAAAATATCTGGCTGAGTTAGGCAGATTAGATAAGCATGATGCGGGTAGGAAGGTAGAGAATTGATTGATGCTAGTGGTATTACGGTCTGAAAAATGAGAAAAAAAAGGATCAGGGAAAAAGAATAAATATTTTCGGATTAAAGTGTTGTATAGTGACAATATTGATCATGAGCTTGATAAGGTGTTGGAGCTTCTAACTATGACGAATGCGCCAACTATGGATATGATGCCAAAAATAGATCAATTTTACCTCACCTTTCGATTTGAATTTGCAAAAGCAATGTCTCATGTGATAAAGGCATCGACATACATAAGAGAGTCCACCTATTTAAGCTGAAATTAGTTCTGTTTTTGGATGTTATCTTGTGGGAGAGCATGAAGAGTTCAGTGACATGGTAGAGTATTTTGCATAAGTTAGAAGCTAAGACCAACCAAGAGCTCTTCTCCAGTTGTTAATATACTTGATATGTTTGTTCATCCATAGGAGATCTAATGGAAAAGTTTTGCTGCTCATCCTTGTAGTATAAAAATGTTCTGAGAGCTCCTTGTAGTATGCAAAAATAATAAATAAGTCTCTACTAGCAAATTTCGTCCATAATTTGGACGAATTCCATTAGTGTACCACGTCAGATCTAATTATATAATTACATGTCACCCATAATAAAAAATATATAAATATATAAAATATAAAAATTAGAAATATATAAAGTATATAAAAATTAAAAACTAGGGTTAAAAAAATAAAAAAACATAGAAGAGGGGGTGGTTTGGCCAACCCTATGGCCTTGGGGGGTTCGGACACCCTCTCTTCAAGGTGTTTTTTTTTTTTTTTTTTTTTTAAGTTTTTTGATGTATTATATATATATTTATTTATTTATTTTTTAATTATGGGTGATACGTGTTGTTATATAATTGGATCTGGCGTGGCACACTAACAGAATCCGTCAAGATTTTGGACGGAATTTGATAATAGGGACTTATTTGTTATTTTTACATACCACATGGAGCTCTCAGGAAATTTTTGTATTACAGGGAGCTTATTGCAAATCAGTGTAACCATAGGGACTGATTTTGCATTTTTTTCAAAAATTTAAAATATGGAAATGTCCTTGACATAATCTTTCAGCTGAATGCCAACCCCCACCCCCCCCCCCCCCCCCCCCCCCTATTTATTTTAGGGGCCAACTTTTAATGGAAAATAAAAAGCACAACTTAATGGCTACCTTAAACTTCATGGCCCATGGTGTCTTAGCCATCACTCTGTTAGATGGGTTCAGACAATTCTATGAAAGTCCATTCAGCTCATCTATGTTTGGTTTTTTTTATGTTTAAGGATCTCTTCATGCACGTATTCACACTTTTAAATTTGTAGATATAGCCAGGAACAGACACTATATAGCTGCTTGCGTGTGAAGCAGCTATATAAATGATTTTCCTTTAGATTGGTAGCAGACCAAGTTGCCAATATCAACATCTTTTTGAGATTTGGCATCTATATATAAATGATTTTCCTTTCCCTAATTGGTTGCATGACTGGGCTGTTCTGGTTTCATTGAACCATATATTTGCTGTCTGCCTTGTCATCAATGTTCCTTTTGTTTACCTGCTTACCCTTCACTGCCTCCAAGGAGGGCAATTTGTTCTTGCATATTGTGGACTTAACATTGTATCATTTATATATTCTGCAGGTTGAGGGACCGAGATCTCCTGAAGAAATGCTCACGATACTGCAGAAAGTCCTTGAAGAAAGTGCCCCTGTTCTTGTTACTGCAAGGCTTGAAGCAGAAGAAAGGTTAACTAACACGCGCTTAAGGGAGGAGCAAGATGCTGCCTACAGAGCAGCACTTGAAGCTGATCAAGTACGCAACTCTTTTATTCTAAGTTCTTGCTTGTCTTATGCTGTTTAGTGTGGGCCAGAAGGCATGCTCCCTTCCCCCTGTCTCTGTACTGGCAAAGACTGACTTTTTAAAAAGAACTACAGCGCTGTTTTTCTTGTGGTGCCTTATCGCTATTCTATGTTACATCAGGCTAGGGAACGCCAGAGGAGAGAAGAGCAAGAACGTCTTGAAAGGGAAGCTGCTGAAGCTGAGAGGAAGCGGAAGGAGGAAGAAGAAGCTCGCGAAAGAGCAGCACGTGAAGCTGCAGAGAAAGAGGCTGCATTAGCAAAAATACGGCAGGAGAAAGCCTTGTCTCTTGGTGCGGAACCTGAAAAAGGGCCTAATGTTACACAGGTAAATACCTCAAGTTTGAACAAAGATTTTCTTGTTCCTTATGCTTTTCTTGTACTTATGATAATTTAGTAAGTTTAGAGCTTTAATTTTGATAACTATTACTACAACTTGGCCTCTTTGCTACAACCTTTTTTTTTTTTTTTTTTTTTAATTATTATGAAGTTGTCAAGATCAAAGTTATCGTCGCCTAATACCTTTGTCAGTAGTTTGGACATGACCTTGTTAAAATTATTTGAACCTAATGTATCCTTGTGCTTTTTTTTTTCTTCAAAAAAACCAGGTTTTGGTGCGATTTCCTACCGGAGAGCGCAAGGAGAGGAGGTTCCACAGTAGTGCAACGATTCAATCTCTGTATGACTATGTTGATTCTTTGGGCAGTTTAGAAGTTGAGAGTTATAGTCTTGTCTCTAACTTTCCTCGGGTCATTTATGGCCCAGAGAAACTGTCTGCGTCACTGAAAGACGCAGGATTGCATCCTCAGGCCAGCCTTTTTGTGGAGCTGAACTCGTAGAGGAACCTTCTTCAGAGAAAAAAAAGAAAAAAAGAATAACAAAAAAGAAAGAAAGAGGGGGTTATATTGAATCGAAAATTAGTCCAAGATGGGACCTGCAAGTAGGACTAATTGCTGTGTTTTTCTTTTCTGTTTCAACTTGATTAGCAATGACACAATCATGTAAGATAGGTTGCCATGTCTCTCTATGTGAATCTTTGGTTTCACTCGATGCAGATTCAGTGAAGCAGATGGCCCTAAGTGGAAAATGTGTTTGAAATAATGAGACATTGATTTTGCACATATTATCAAATTGAAAAAACCGAATAAGCTTACCTCTTACTACTGATCTTTTTATAAGGGTTGACAGTAGCACTCCACTGGCTTATGGTTGGCATAATGATCTGGGCAGTGTCTTGAAAAAAGACTCGATGAAATAGACATGTATGTGAAGATGTAAACTACTTGCATCTGGACAGAAACGCCCTATGAAGCTTCATTGTTCTTTGGAATTGGCTTTGGGCCTTTTTTCAGATTTAAGCCACCATTGTCATCTTTAGTAGAGGCACTTGTTCAAAAAGTTTCTTGTGAACAAGAACAGCATGGTATGAGAGATGATGACTACTGGGCCATTCTATGACTTCTTAATGGCTCTCTTTCTTGGTAACTTTTGCCGCTATTTTGTTACATTGTTGCTTCTTTCTACAGAGTTTCTACCTTGGGAGAATGAGTACGTGAAGAAGTGCTTTTACTAAACCATCAATTAGAACATAGTCGTGGTAATAGCAGCATGAGTTCTTATTTGAAAGTCTTGTGAGACTCTGAATGCTCATGCCTCATAGCATCTGCATCTCCTATAAGGATCTAATTTCGATTTGAGATGCCTTTGGAGAAATTTACCTTATACTTTAATCTATTAAATTGATATATGTGTCAAAATGCATATGAAAGTCGCATTGTCAATTAAAAATACACTTAGGCCTCGTTTGGTTTGCAGAATAAATCATTGAAATAGAATAACTATTATGTTGGAATATCTATTTCTTTATTTGGTAGAGACATTCTTTGGAATAGCTATTCCTCTAATTTTTTTTAAAAGAATAGCTATTTCTGAGAGAATAGATAACATTTTCAAAAAAAAAAAAAAATCATATTTTTCTTTAATATTTTCAAACTAAAATTAAAAAATAATAAAAAGAATATGTGGGTGGCTAGCCACATATCTAAGGTCCAATTTTATTTTTATTTTTTTTAGATTTAAATTTTTTTTTTGAAAAATAAGAAATTATGTGAGTTTTTTAGTAATTTTGAATCAATTCCAATTGTGGTATATGTGTTATCACCAAACTAAGAAATTTGAATAGTTATTTAATTTATTTCATTCCACTCTTCCTCATTTCCAGTAATAACTATTCATTTTATTAATGGAATACTCATTCTACAAATTAAACTAGACCTTAAGAATCTCATGCAAATTGGATAAAAGAGAGGCGGACTGAGAGATTTTCATCATACCATGATTACAAAAAGAAAGAAAAAAAAAATAAGTAGAAGAAGAAGAAGAAAAGAAATGAAAGAAAAAGCAAAAGGCTAGTTAATGGCGTCGCCCGGGTTCGAACCGGAGACCTTCAGTGTGTTAGACTGACGTGATAACCAACTACACCACGACACCACACGGGCACTTCAAAGATATTTTAGAATCTGATACTTTGTCTATGGATATTCCGTTTTCCTTTTCTCTGGGTTTGATATCAACGGACAAATTTTAAGCTCCCATTCCAAAAAGTATAAGAAAGAACAATTAGACTTTCTAGATTCAACGTGGATTTGCATCTTAAATGCATGGAACCCGTGAAGGGGCTTAATTGGCATGTGTTCAAAATATGTATGTTTTTTTTATCTATATTTTTAATGGAGAATAGCATATGGTTAATTTCCACATGTATTGTTTATGAATAGAGAAATTGTATGTATCACATTTTTATCGCACAATGATAATGTGGCAATCTCAACTATGTTTTAAATTTTTATTTTATTTTTAACAATGATTGATCCAAGGACTGACTGGGACTGCCGCGTCAACAATATGAGATAGTTGTGAGATAAAAATATAATTTATAATATTACTTTATTCGCATCACTCTCAAATGCACTTGATCAATCATAATTATGAGTAGAATAAATCTATTCTCTACACCCGGTTTATCACACCCACTTCATACCAGCGGACATGGCATAGGTTGATTGACCTTTTTAAAAAAAAAAAAAAAAAAAAAAAAAAAAATCTTTATACCTCTATTTAGTTTATGCAGGTTAATGGTGTGATGTGTTATAAAATTGGTGTGAAATATAAAAATCACATTTTTATCTCGCAAATATCTCACAATGCCAACGTGTTAATCCCAATCATTCCTATGATTTTCATTTTTATTTTTAAAAATAATAAATAATCTAAAAATTGATTATGACTGTTACATTAATATCGTAAGATATTAATAGAATAAAAATGTGATTTATTGGCATTACTATGTGAGCATTGCATTCCTATATTACCATGATTATGATTGCAAGCCCTTTACATTCCAAGACAAAGTATACTTATCCAGAGAGGGGGGCATAAACAGAATTAAAATCTTTGAAGGGGAAGAAATCAAAGCATCGTGGATCAATTTATTCATGGAGATCCAAATTAGATTCGTAGTGAGAATAGTAAATAATTGAAATCTTCTAATTTGTCTTTTAGGAATAGCCAACCTTTCCATAGGATAAATAAATAAATTGTCATGTACGTAAAGTTGGACGGGAATTGTACTTGCGGTTGTTCAACAATCATTTCTCCATTATTCCTTGGCAACAAAGTGAATGATATTCAACTAAGGAGATGTGTTATTTCTATATCACTTTGATTTACATCAAGTCTACGTCAAGACACATTGGATGTGGTACATACGTATGTAGAATTCACATGTATGAAACCCACATGCATGGGTCTCACACCTTATATATCTTAGTGTAAAATTGATGTATACATGTAAAAAAAAAAAATCATTACCCTTTCAGCTAATTGATTAAATCAACAAACCTACAAATAACATCATTTGGCATGGATCCTAATAACAACACAAAATTTTCTCAAAATAAATTTTAACACCACTGTCAACAATATCAAATAAGCAACATATAATAATCTACATTGGGTATCAATATGAACTTGTAGAATTAGAGATGATGAGTATGTCTTGTTTAATTAAATAGATTGGACTAGAGTTGAACTCTATAATTTTATAATTATATTTATGTCTCGACACAACTCGAATTCAAAACGAAAACACGAATTACCACCCATAATATCAAGGTAATAGAGATTTTAAGTTTAAACTTGACTCTATAGTTTTTTTTTTTTTTTAATTAAATACTTTATAAGGGACAACTTCATTTAAGGGTACTGAACTTTCACAATTTTTTAGAGAAGATATTTTAACTTCAAAACATCTCAATTTATGATATCTATTGTTTTCGAAAGTTTCAATTAAGGGTCTTTCGTTAGGATTTTCCGTTAAATCTTATCAAAATTTTCAAAATACCTCTCATTTTTTATTTTATTTTTTTGTTAAAAAAAAAAAAAAAATTGATAGGATTTAGGGTGCATTTGGGGTTGCGATTCCGTAGAACATAAATCGTTTGGGAACTAAGTTTTTAAAAATTGCGATTTGAAAACGCAGAAAATTTTCTTTTTTAAATCGCAGATAAAATGATACTTTTTTGAAAACGCATAATTTTAAATGCTAATTTGCGATTTTAAATGTTAAACTGCGATTTTGTCAAATACTTAACTGTGGTTCTTAAAAATCACTTTTTTGAAATCGCAAACTCAAACGGACTCTTAGATATTGAGTTAGAATTTAACAGAATTTGCAAAAATATCCATGCCTGAATCTTTGAAAATTTTATAATTTTTTTTTTTTAAAAAAAAATAAACACATGGTTATTTTAAAATTTTTGATAGGATTTAACGAAAAATCCTAATGAAGGGACCCCTAAATCCTAATTGAGACTTTTCGAAAAATAAATATCTTAAATTGAAACGTTTTAAAGTTTAAATACATTATCTCAAAAAGGGTGAAAGTTCGATACCATTATTAAACGAAGTTATCCCTATTTTATGGGTTGAACAATTATTAAGAAAAATTACTTCCCAATTAATTATTTTTTAACTCGTCGGATAATTATAGATAACTTCCTCAGGGTCCTATTGAACCTTATCTTATCCTATTTCGAGCATAGTTATCTTCTTTCACTTGTCTTAATCCGCAATGGAGTTTGGGAAAAACCTTCTTATTTGTTAATTTTTTTTTTTTTTTTCATAAAAAAAGTGTTTATGTGAAATAATAATAATAATAAAATTAAATGGTAGATGCTTTTAGTTATTTGTTAATGTTTTTATTTGAAGAAAAAAAAATAAAAAAGAAAAACCATTTTTGTTATTTACGTCGATCTGACGCGCCTTCCGATAATCCTGGAATTGCAGTCGGCAGTTCCCTGGGAGTCCGATTGTGGTTTCGGAGTTGTTCTTCCATTTCGGTCTCTTCCACCGTCCTTTCCCAGCTTTATATACGGACGGTGCGTCCGGTTCAACCGTCATTTTCCTAGGGTTTCGGAATTTCAATCTTCAATAGGGCTTGTTTATTTAGGGTTTGATAGGTGTTTTTGGTGCACCAAAAGATGCAGATGATACAGACATGGACGAATCTGGGATTGGTATGAGGATTTGGGCCCCGATTGCGAGGCCACACCGGGACATGGAATCGAAGTCTTCGTCGTCTTCTTCTTACTCTTCGTCGATGTGTTATCTCGGGTGCCGGTTGCGGTTCCGAAAATCGGCATTCGATTCGTATTCGGTAGCTTGCGAAACGTTCTGGGAAAAAAAGTCCCTTCTTCTTCGTCTTCTTGGGTTCAGAATCAAGCTGCTTTAGTAGGGTTTACGAGGTCTGTTGTCGATCTTCCTCTTTGTTGGCCGCTTTCGTGAATTCGTCGTTGTTTTGGGGCAATGGATTTTGGTGCGGGTCGAGAATCGGAGGATGAGGATGGTGCGGTTGTGGAGAAAGATCCGACCGGGCGATACGTACGGGTAAGGGATAATTCTAGGGTTTGAATTTCGTATATGTTTGATTAATTTGATTTTTTTTTCCCTGATTTACATTTTTTCGATTTACAGTAATGTAAAAATCATCACAAATTGGTGAATTACTGAATTCTGTTTTCGCTTATTTTCTTGGTAACCAAACAGAGCGCATTATATTTCCTATAATTGTTTTTTAATTGAAGGTTCTTCTGGGTTTCATTATGCTATGACTAATTTGCATTAGGATCTTCGGACTTATGATGATAGCTTCGCATTAGGATGCGTCATTTCAATTAAAGTTTTTTTTTTTTGTTAAAAAAAAATATTTATTTTCGTGATCTTCACGCTTGCATTTGTCAGACTACTGACAATTTAATTGAAAGTTTAGCTTTTTATTACGTTTCTTTTTAT
Organism: Alnus glutinosa; assembly: GCF_958979055.1. Classification (NCBI taxonomy): domain Eukaryota; kingdom Viridiplantae; phylum Streptophyta; class Magnoliopsida; order Fagales; family Betulaceae; genus Alnus; species Alnus glutinosa. The sequence goes on along the minus strand of NC_084898.1, from coordinate 926,418 downwards.
TTCTTTGGTAGATAATGGTAATATATCTCTTGCTGGTTGTCTGTATAATAGATTGAAAATTTTGATTTTGGAAGTCCAATTCAATGGATTTTAAATAAGTAAGATGGAAATTGGAATGTCGAGCAGGAGTATTGTTAGTCTTCGTGTGTTTTTGTGATTTTATTCTCTCAAACATTTTAATTATGTTGCTTGATTTGTTGTTGAGTTGAGTTGATTATACTATTGGATTTAGTGATATAATCTTGATTTCTTTGTTTTTTTTTCTTTCAGTATGATGAAGTGTTGGGGAGAGGAGCATTTAAGACTGTGTATGGTCCTTAAACCTATTTTATTTAATTCTCTTATTGATGGTTTTTGTTTAGGGTAGAGAAGTTTTTCGTTTATTTTAAATTTATCCTGTTTTGTTTCCCTTGCTATATATAGATACAAGGCATTTGATGAAGTTGATGGACTAGAAGTTGCTTGGAACCAAGTGGACATTGAGGATGTATTGCAGTCACCACAGCAGCTGGAAAGATTATATTCAGAGGTTCATCTGCTGAAATCTTTGAAACATGAAAATATTATCAAGTTCTATAATTCTTGGGTAGATGATAAGAACAAGACCATCAACCTGATAACAGAGTTGTTCACTTCTGGGTGTTTGAGGAAGTGAGTTCCATTGACTGTTTGCATTTTTTTTTTTCCCTTTCATTTTCTGCTTGGCTTCAATGCTTATAACCTTCATGTTTTTATTGGGTTTTAGATATCGTAAGAAGCATAAGAATGTTGATATAAAGGCCATCAAGAACTGGGCAAGGCAGATTCTTCGAGGTTTAAGCTATTTGCATGGCCACAATCCTCCGATTATCCACAGAGACCTGAAATGCGACAATATATTTGTTAATGGGAATAATGGAGAAGTTAAAATTGGAGATCTTGGATTGGCAACTGTCATGCAGCAGCCTACTGCCCGAAGTGTTATTGGTATTAACATCCCTTTCTCTGAAATTTCTCTGAAAGTTTTGGGAGTTTTGGCTTAACCATCTTAGCTGAAGTTTGTTGTTCTTTTGTTTTTGGCACAGGCACTCCTGAGTTCATGGCTCCAGAGCTTTATGAAGAGGAATATAATAATCTTGTTGACATATATTCTTTTGGCATGTGCATGTTAGAAATGGTTACATGTGAATACCCATATAGTGAATGCAAAAATCCAGCTCAAATATATAAGAAGGTTACCAATGTAAGTTTGTGACCACCTACAGTATACATGATTCATGCCTTACGTCATAAAGGATGTTGTAATATTTCTTTCAATTTCCTTTCCTGCAGGGCATAAAGCCTGCTTCCCTCAGTAAAGTGAATGATCCCCAAGTTAAGCAGTTCATAGAGAAGTGTCTGGGTCCAGCATCTACGAGATTGACAGCAATTGAGCTCTTGAAAGATCCATTCCTTTTGACTGCAAATTCTAAGGATCTCATTTGTGATTCCCTGCGGTTACCCAATAAGTCGCTCGAATTGGTGAACCTGCCTCAGCTTGAATCTCATGCCATGGACATAGACTCCAACTGCAAGAAGCTTTCTGTTGGCTCAAGCATAAAAGGCATCAATGGAACTTCAAACTCTTCAACTCTAGAATTTCAGAGGTTTACTGAGAATAACGAATTTAGGTTAAGAGGGGAGAAAAATGATGACAATACAATTTCATTAACTCTGCGCATCGCTAATCCCCGTGGTAAGTAAATGTGCTGTAGAATAAGATTTCCTTTCTTTTCTTCAATTTCTAACTATATAATAATTTTTTATTTAACAGGTCAGTTGAGAAACATCCATTTTGCATTCTATCTTGATTCTGATACTGCAATTTCAATAGCCGAGGAGATGGTTGAACAACTTGATCTGTCAAAAGAAGATGTGGCCGTCATTGCTGAGCTAATTGACAACTTGCTTGCCGAGCTTGTACCCAGATGGAAATCTGTATTTGAGAACTGTTCATATGAAGCAACCTCTTCGTTTTGTGATTCTCCTCCACTTCAGGTTTGTGGAAATTTAGGGTCAGTAGAGGCTCCTGCCAAGGCAGTTGTTGAGCACCATAATGTCCCACAAATGGCTGATGTGGAAGGTGAAGACAATCAAGAATCAACCATTTCAGATATATCAGCTGAGTATGGTGTCTCAATGGCAGCCTCAGATGCCGGTTTTGACTGTGCTTTGGAGTCTGATTATTTCAGTCTTGATGAATGCCATAAAGGTTTAAATGGGTGTTCGAATTCAGAATATGGGGAATATGATCATGGTGGGCATACTGTGAAGAGCTATGAAGATATTGTTGGTGAATCTGTTATGTTTAACGAGCCTCCAGAGAACTCTGCAACCTCCTGTCTCCATTTATGTTCCGGCATGTTAGAAAACTTTAGCCTATCGAGCATATGTTGCCCATCTCTGGCAGAAAATAATCAGTGTGATGAGCTAAAGCTGGAGTTGGATGCAATTGATACACGGTATCACCAACGTTTGGTTCAACTCATGAGGATGAGGGAGGAAGCAATGGCAAATGCCAAAAAGAGGTGGATGATGAAGAAACAAACATCTGTTATTTGATTTATTGTATTTATTTATTTTTTCCCTCTGTTGTAATAATTGCCTTTGCCCCTTGACACTGTGTATATGGCAATATATGTAGTAAATCATTTTCTTAAAAAATTAATCCATTTGATTTCCATTAAGCTGCGATTGTTACTGGCTTACTGCTATTCTACTTATCTGGTGAACTTCTTGAAGGATTTCAATTTAGTTCATCCATTTGTTTTGTGTATTCAATTGCCTCTTCGAATATTAATACCCTTATCATGAAAGTCTTGGGGCACGTTTTTGTCCACGGAATGGTCATTTCTTTAGGAATAAGAGTAATTATTATTGGGAATATAAGAGGTTGGAATGAAATTACTAGTCCTATTCCTTTGATCGAAGACAACAAATATATGCTCTCACCGGAATAGCTATTCATCTTATTTTTTAGAAGAATTAATATTTATGGCCGACTCTACTTCAAAATGTGATCAAGAAAATTAGAAAATAATAGCAAACCTTAGAAAGCTTAAGAGGGCAGGCAATACAGTACTCGTGATGGTGGGTATAATTTTGTTGATGGCAGACAATGGTGTCGTGAGTTTTGATGGCGGTAACAATTGGCGTACTTGTTGGAGGTGTTAAGAGTGAGAGATGGACCAGAATTTCTTTTAATTGAGAATTCTTGTTTTTATTTATGTCCATTATTATTGGACAGAGGGTTGTGCGAAGGGGTCTTGCCCGAGCAAAGGCTTGCCTGAGCAAGTTGCTCGGGCAAGAACGCCTCCTCTCATAGCACCCTATAAACAGGAGATTGTAAGGAATTCAAATTCATAAGAGAGACAAAATACAAAAAAAAAGCATGATTGTCAATTGTGATGGGGTTTGATTGGATGTAATGGAACTTTTACTAAAAATAAAAATTGAAGGGTAAAAAATGAAGAAATTTTTTTTTTTAAAATGTTGAATATTTCTTTTCAAATTTCTCCAATTGGAGAGAAGTGAGGGGGGGGGGGGGTATATGAGAGGATAAGACCCACCAAATCCTCCCTCCACCCAAACATATGGTTTCATTTCGTAGCATTCATTTCTTTTTCTTTTTTTGGGTAACAATAGGAGTCTTTTATTTATTTTTTAACATACTCCTTATAATGTTTCTTTTCATCATGATTTGCAGAGTAAATTTAACTATTTAATTAATATTTTATATTTCACTTGTGTGTGAGTTTAAACTCTCCATCAACGAGTTGAACCTAACACGTAAAATATTTAACTAAAAATGAGAATTAATTGTAAAGTATTCCGATATCATGTTAAATCACCAATTATTACTTTTTTTAAAAAAAATAAAACTTTAGTTATTATAAAAGTACAAGTTTAATAATTTAATTACCATTTGAAAAGAAAGCTGCTCTGCAAAGGAATCATGCCGACTGCTAAAGCAAAGCCATCAAGGAGACAGTATTATTACAGGTTCAATTATCTATCCTAGCTATTTTGGTCCATTAAATACTATTTATGGTTTGTTGGAACCTTCAATGATGAGGTTTTTCTGTATCAAACCATAGAAAGTTTCTCTCAGTTCCTCAATTTCCATACTACTATTATGAGTTTTTTTCTGTATCCATAATGAATCATTATTGATATTGTGGCTCCACACTACTATGATCTGGGCAAAAAACACGCAAAACATGGACCCATGCTCTATCAATCCTACCACAGCACAGACGAGCAATTTGATTAAACAAAATCATGAACAATTGTTGAAGATAACCATTGAAGAGATGTAATATCTGGAGAAGATCCTTAGCGGTGGTCTAAAATGGGGCCAGACAGAGAAATATGAACCAGTTACAGAACATCAAACCCACTAAAAATTAAACAGCAACTGAAGAACCTGGAACATATAACAGTTTGAAAGTGAAAAAAGCCACAGAAGTTCAAGAAAGATAATTGTTTTGGGGCAAGGAAGAGAGGCAGTTTTCCCACTTTGAGAAGTTGTGGAACTGGAGATTTTTTCTCCTTTTCTTTCCCCCTCTCTCTCCAACAACAAAAATGCCAGAAATAGTCCTCAAAAATTGTTTATCCTCAAGAAATTTGACTTAATTATCATCTGTTAAAACACAAGGTTATATACCAGGCTCTGCACAGTACTATTTCCTGTCATATGGGAACTCTCCAACTAAATGTCAACTTATTGACTGAAAATCAATTCCTTCAGCTCATCCTAATTAGCAAAAGATTCACCTTTTCAGATGTGGGAAAAATTTACTGTACCATAACCCTAATTCTAAATTAAAAAAGAAAAAAGTAAATGTCTCATCTCTATAGACAAGATCTTAGGCACCAAGACAGAATTTTGTCCAGTGGTCTTGAGACATCCCCACTAGAATTTAATTCAAAAACCATCATACACACATACATAGTTACTATCTATCATGGAGGTTTTTTAAGGGTGCAGACTCTATGGAGTATAAGATATCTAGAACAGAACAGATGTCCTATATCTGACGCTATCAAGACAATATTTGCAAGCCAGTTCAGGAAAAAGAAAATTCCACCGCAGAACTACAAGGACTGAAATTTTCAGCATTTTTAACCAATTAGTGGAGACTCCATCGACACTTTGTCATTGATCTTTTCTACAATCCGTTATTTAGCCGATTACATAAATCTCCTGTAGCTACAAATTGACAACTGATATGACTATATCCTACTGAATCAATCCTCATGTATAATCACACATGACAGGAGATAAGCTAGTCACCAGTTGTTTGAAGTATATTTAAGTGGTCTAAGGACACAAACAAATACAATGCCTTATTCAATCATCAAAACCATTATCAGTCCCCTACGGCGATTTACCCCTATTTTAGCTCCAACCACATTTAAATTGAAGAAAAGGATACCAGAAGTTGTATAAGACCATTGCAAATAAAACAATCATGACTGTACTTCTAAATGCAGTACGAGATAGACTGCAAAACTATGTTATTTGAACAGAAAAAATATGTCTACTCAATTATTTCCTACAGCCCTCCATTGCGATCAAGAGAGGAGCATAGTCACAATTGGGAAACAGCATGGTGGAATATCTAAGGTTTAGTATTCCTAATCCATGATAGAGACATGTTAAGATTCCAGTGGTTCCATATATTCAAATTCAACCACACAATGAACCACAAGCATGAGGGAGAGAACTATTCACAATTTATTAACAAATCAATAATCTCCAATACATTTTACAGAGAAAACACGAGAAGAATGCACAGCAAGGAACAATGATTGAATATTTCCAATTGATGAGATTTCTTTGGACAAGATAAACACATAGAAGCATCAATACACTTAAACTTGCATAAGGATAATTAAACCCAAAAATTCGTGGGTACTACCAGTTTTCCTTGACTATTTTTGACTTCTCAAGTATGAACTTCCCTTCCTTGTACTTTTGTGTTTCCTCGTAGGCTCGCTCATACTTCCAACCAAGCACCTCACGGCAATCACAGCAGTAGATATCAGCTACGGTGTGGAGACCTGTCGTGAGCTGCCTGTCCTCTTTGGGTCCCACTGTAATGTTCATCGCGTGGGAGAACAGAAAAGCTCGACCATTTCTCCCCTACAACATTCATAAAAAAAAGAAAACTTTTGATCAAGTTTCAGAATAGTCACAGCCAAAATAAAATGATCTAAGATACACATTAATCAAATCACATAAGTGCAAATACCCCTCTGCTTCATTCATCACAATACAACTATCCGGGTCGTTCCTAAGTTTGAATTGAATTCTTCATTTTAGATTTCGTTCATCTTCACCGCATCACAGTGACCCAACATTTTCTTTTATATGTAATCGAGATATCATTAAAAGCGCAAAGCGCACACACAAGAAGTATACAAGAGCAACACCTAGCTAGAAGGAGAATGACCAGACGTTGAATAAGTATCATTTCTCTTTCATTGAAAAGAACAATATTTAAGCTTTTGTCTTAGTTCCCAGCCTATTAAAGAACACTCTTCTAGCATATGGTCAACTTGATAAACATCAGGCATTTCAACACTAAAAGCTTAAACGCAGCAAAACCAACATCAAGCTCTTCACCTGAAAAGATTTAGAAATGACATCATCGTGAAGGGCTACATGATTTCGGCAATTACAGCAACTGTACAACCTCGGCCCAACCAACTCTGCCATCGAAGATAATAATAACCGACACCGACGCCAACCCCGACCCGCTTATCGCTATCCTAAACTAAGATTACAAAAAGGGTATGAAAACACAGGATCGTTTCAGTTCAGCACAACCGAAAATCAAAGAAATATGAATTCAAAAGAGTTACAGAAAGCTTACCTTCTTCACCACCAACAAACTGGACAGTCTCTTTGCCTATCAGCTAATCTTTGACCCGATATCTGTTCTCAGAGACAAAACGACGGGGCAGTGATAATCTCAAGGACCAGACTTTACTCTAAGACGATGATGTTAGACCAATAATGATGCTTACAATTAAGAAATATTAATAGCAATGAAAATGATGTAAAGGGGTATTGATAAAGACAAGGTCAGTGGCAAAAATAGAGGGACAAAAGCTCAAAACAACATAAAAAAAAAAAAAAAAAAAAAAAAGTAAAAACCATTGATGAATGTTGGTGAATAACAATGAAACACATAAGGATCTGGGTAGTCTAATTTAACAAAAGAGACACGGCTCCTCCTCCTCCACCCCCAAGAAAAGGAAAAGGAAAAAGACCATAATTTTAAAAAAAAAATTCTTCGAAATTTTCCTACAATGTTATGGAATATGCAGTGATGATCGAACTGATCTGCTACCCAGATCATTCAATCCAATAATTTTTGTATATATTAACAGAAATTTTCAGAGTTTCTAGACGAACCTGGCCAGTGTGCCATGGTGGGTCTCTGTTGATGACTCTGAGAGAGAGAGAGACCGAAAGAGAGAGTTGTGTCGGAGTTTCGTGGGTTCTCTGATTATAATACGACAAGTTGCATTGCGTTTTAATAGGGAAATTTGCCATCACGTAACTGTTAAAATTACTTTAGCTTACCATTATTATTGTTATTATTTAAAAAGAAAAAAGAAAAAAGAAATTATGCCAAATAAGTGAATAACACCCATTTATCTCACTTTTTTTTTTTCTCTTTTTTTTAAAGAAGTTAGTTATTATATTTTTTTCTCACAAAAAAATTTTTCAAGGTCTAGTTGAGACTGACATATCAATATTGGAGAATAACTATGTGATAAAAAAAACATGTTTTATAACATTCTTTTTTATCTCATCATTAATTGGATTTTTTTTCAAGAGGAATATTAGAAATCACGCTTTTATCTTACATTCTTGCAAATTAACCCTTGGTCAACTCTTTCTTAAAAAATCTAATCACTAATCGACAGTGTTACACCAATGAAGTAGGATAAAAGTGTGATGTATAGCATTACGGGTTTTTTTTTTTTTTTTTTTAATAACAATTGTTGATCCAAGGGTTACTGTACCCTTCTACGTTAGCCTAAAACAATAAAACTGAAATAAATGTGTAATGCATTAACACTTTTTTTAAAAAAAATTGTTATTTATTTAATGATTGATATGATAAGTACTACATAATGTGTCACATCTATTTGTAAATAACTTATAGTATAAGTTAGAATAAACTTTACTTAACCCTCTTGAAATTTTGTCGCTTTTGCAATATTTCTCCAAAAGTTAAAAAAAAAAAATTAATTAATTTAGTGTATTTAAAATTTGCAATTCCACTCATCCATTAGGGTTTTCTGTTAAATTCTAAAGAATGACGTGGAAATTATTAAAATACCCACGTATTTTACTTTTCATTTAAAAAAATGTAATTTTATAAAGTTTACGGGGGTATAAGAGTCATTTCACAATTTGACCATCTAATTTAACCTCAAAGCTTAATGGTTGGAGTGAGATAGTAAAAAAAATGAAAATTAAATACACTAAATTGAGAGCTTTTAAACTCTGGAGTAGAATATTGCAAAAGCGATCAAATTTTAGGATAATTAAATGAAGTTTCTCCAAACAAATTATAATACCTCCTAACAGCACTCCATAAGAAAAGAGATAATATTTAATAAAATTTCTTTAAAAAAACAAAGGTCCTTTCCCTTGCTACCGATTTTTTTTTTCCCTTCATTTTAAGATTGCGATTTTAAATTAAATCGCAAAAAATGAATCGTTTGAGAATTCTGTTTTGAAAAAATTTCGATTTGAAAACGCTAAAAACTGTTTTTCAAATTGTAAACAAATGGGTGCTATTTTGAAAACGCATTATTTTAAAGGTTAACGTGTAATTTTAAAGGTTAAACTGTAAATTTATCAAAACGCTTAACTGCGTTTTAATTTTTTTTTTTTTTTTTCAAATCTCACTTTTAAAATTGTTGTTTTTAAATTACACTTTTTAAAATTACAAATTCAATCGAACCTAAATCAGATTGAGGTCAAAAATGCTCTCAGGCTTGTCGGGCCGGCAAACATTATATCACTATTCCTCTTTTTTTCTGACATGTCCACACAAAAGAGAGAAGATGAATTTAAATCAGTAACCTCAGTTTCATGATAAATGGTCTCCAATCGATTCAACTACCACTTAAAGACAGATTACTATTCCTCTATGCACGCACGTTAGATGAGTTTAAGTCATTTTTAGTGACGTCCATAATTTGAGAAGAAGGTGAGAGAGGGACCCAATTACAAATACAAACTGTCCCATGCACATTATTACATGGTTATCATAAGAAAAGTCTCTTATAAGGGGGCGAAATAATCCAATGGTGGACCCCAGCCCAAGTTTGGTAGATCATTTAAATTGATCGTTCCTTTTTAAAGCTATGTCAATGTGTATAACTCGGCGATTATTAATAGTTAATAATATAATTATTTTGGTAAGTAATTGACAAAAATTATTAACTATTTAAAATAGTTTAATTAGTGATTTTAGAGTATGCGGATACTGGTAATAACTGCTAACAACGTTCATTTATATATATAAACGTTGTTTTGCATAATTTATATATCGGTGTGGTTAGCAATTAGAGACAATAATTACCAACCGTAATCGCTTGTATACCTCTGGTTATCACGTCTCCTTGTCATGTCTTTGGTTGTTAATGTTTTTTCATATGATGTTATATATATATATATGAAAGTAGTTTTTAATGTTTTATGTTTTTGGTTATTTGTTAAAAAAACAAAAACAAAGGGGAGAAAGAAAAAGTGTTCTTAAAAAAATACTTTTTTGTATTGCTTTGTTACAAACCCAAATCTTGTCATTTATCAAAAGAGTGGAGTAAGTAGAATTACAACGTCTGCTAGAAGGTTTTTGTTTTTTTAGAAAAAAAAAAATTAAATTAAATTGACATAATGAAATGATTAAGTACAAAATCTTATTTGTCAATTTAATTAGTTAGTGACTGATTTATCAATCATACACTTTTAATTATTTTATTAATTACAAATCATCTTAATTTATAAAGAAATTGAAGTAAAATTTATAATAGACCAAGCATTTTTCTTTTATTATATGAAATGAAGAGTCATATAATGCTGCCTAATTAAGACTATGTCCGAGCCGTAAAGCAGTTAATGGAAATGGCAAACGCAACGTGGCTCCATAGTCCATATGATGATGTGCTTTGACAGAATTCTGGGACTTTTCTTCACATTTCCCAAGTATCCACGCCTCTGTTGTCTCTGTCCATGACTCGTAGATACAACTACAACAAACAAGTTAGTTTGTATCTTCCTGTTTGGTATATATATATGAACATTTTCAGTTCAACGACTGCAGTTTGTGAGATTAGTCTGTAATTATTTGTTTAAAAGTTAGAAAATTCGGGTAGGTGATTACGAGAGATCAATTATAAGACTTATATAACCAGAAGAGTGGTTGAACAACTCAATTATAAGTAATATCTCATAATTATTTGTCTGAATTTACTTGCAGACCATCGTAATCTGAGTTTGAACTAAGGAAAGCAAAAGAGGATCGGAGGCTCTCTACCTCTCTGAGTGCATTCTATATATATCAATTTTATGTCAAGCCCGTGCCTCCCCTACAATTTTATGGACACAGTTTTTTTTTGTCTAAAATGTATAGTTTCGTTTGACAACGCTTTTTGAAAAGTATTTGATTTTTATGAGAAATTTTATACTCACTTGTACTTTCACGTTCTTTGACATTACTTTTAAAATCACAATTAAAATTTGAAATGGATCGGCACTATTAAATTTTGATATAATTGTGTGTGATTTTAAAAGCCACGTGAATGAGCGTGGGAGGGAGGGTATGTACGTGTAGCATTCCTCTTTAGCTTTTGGTTGAAAAAATGTTTTGAAAGTATTTTAATATTTTGTTGTAGAAGTTATTTTTCTTGTGTATATTTTTAACGAGAATAATAATGATTAATTCAAAGGTAGATTAGAACCGACACATTAGTATCACGAAGTAAAAATATATTCTAAACACATTAATTAAATTAATAGACTAAATTAAAGAAAATTAGTGGGACACCAATTCCAGTTTCATCTGCTGCTTATCATAATTCCATTGGTTCATTACAATAGTGCTGTAGTTCTTGCTCGTGAAAGAAGACCAGCAGCTGCAGCAACTCACCTAATTTATTATTATTTCCCAATATTCCCATCTAAAATTGCATCCCAAAATTAAGAAACCTTTTCTTTTCTGGGATAATTAAAACCAACCCCAGAAGAAATTTCAACTCATTTTACTATTCAGAAGCCCCACTTGATTTGAATATCCCTCGTATCCATGAATTTACTGCATCTTTTGTAAGCAGATTCCCATTCTTTGGGAGACGGCCGGAAAGAAAAAACCATGGAAGAACACTCGCATGAGATCAGAACCCCTCTCAGTAACCCTCTTTCCCCTGTTATGTTTCTTGTTCTACAATATTCTGTAATTCCTTCTTACGAAGTTTTTGTTTACTGGGTTGTTCAGTATCTAAGGAGGAGAAAGATGAACTGGCGGCATCGTCAGCATCTCCATCACAAGCCATGGAAACCCAGACAAAATCCGAGGTAAACGAAGGGGAAGAAACAGAGGAGAACTCACCCATCCCACAAGTTGCTCTCACTGTTCCGACAACAGACGACCCGTCTCTTCCGGTCCTCACCTTTCGAATGTGGGTGTTGGGAGCCCTCTCGTGCATTCTCCTCTCCTTCCTCAACCAGTTCTTTTGGTACCGGACGGAGCCGCTCACAATCACGGCCATTTCTGCTCAGATTGCCGTTGTGCCTCTCGGCCGACTCATGGCTGCAAAGATCACTAACCGAGTGTTCTTCAAAGGTGTTAGAATATATATATATATATTCTGATATTAATTTGCTTTATTTGTCTGACTGACTGATTTATTTCTGTTTAGGAACCCGCTTGGAGTTCACGTTGAATCCTGGCCCTTTCAATATCAAAGAGCACGTTCTAATCACAATCTTTGCCAACTCCGGCGCCGGCACTGTGTACGCCATTCATGTCGTTACCGTCGTCAAGGTCTTCTACAAAAAGCACATCACTTTCTTTGTGTCCTTTCTTGTTGTTATAACAACTCAGGTTCGTTCGATCTTTTTTGTTCTGTAACTTTTTTTAAGGTTATTTTTCTTGGTACGTGTTTGTTGATAATTAGGTTTGAATGGTAGGTGTTGGGGTTTGGATGGGCTGGGATATTCAGGAGATACCTGGTGGAGCCGGCGGCTATGTGGTGGCCGGCAAATTTGGTTCAAGTTTCATTGTTCAGGTAATTTTTGTTATAGATTTTGCTTATATTTCTCTTTTCCGGTGTGTAAAAGAGGTTGTTTGAGTGCCACTGCTCGATATAGTCTTCTGAAACACCTAATTAATCAAACAAATAGAGGCTTTTCCATGAAGACGGCAATAGGGCAGCCTTATTTCAGAGAAAAAATGTGTCATTTTTCCGGTGGATATCCGTGCTTATCGGTGAGCTAGCTTGGGCAGCCACGACGGTCGGAATCTTCTTAGATTCTTTTTGGGCTAATTTTGGTTTTTCTATGATTATAACATGCGTTTCTTTGTTCAAAAAAAAAAAAAAGTGTCTTTTTCGGCTCAAAAGGACCAAATTAAGTTCTATTATTTAATTATGACTTGTCATATTGAGAAATGATACAATTATTGATCACGTATTTTTATTTTTATTTTTATTTATTTTTTATTAAAAAAAACCACAAATCATGTAAATGGGTTGGAATTTGGTTTTATATGTGTTTTTTTTTTTTTTTTTTAAATAAATAAAAAAGAGGCAAATGTGATCAACAATTGTGTTATGAGGTATGTGGCCAAGTATCATTTATGTGTCATATTTAGTGATGGCTTAGATGAGATCCCATAAATTTATTGCTAGATAGCTGACAAATATGAGAATTGCCACTAAATATAAGAGAGTTTTTATGAACAAAGACGAAATTAGGTATAGGCTTGGAGCCGGCCTATCTATTCGAGTATGGGATAAGCTGCTTGAAACCTTTTCGAACGTGTAAATTTTATAAGAATTCTGTCATATTTACTATTTAAATTGCTAAAAATCCAAATAATAAAATTGTTGAAATCTCTATCTTATATACAGATACCTTCGACTTAGGGTCACATTATGATGGGATATATTAATTCATCGTGTGGCACGCAAAAGATCCACCAAAGTTTTATTTTTCAACAAAAAAATCTTGACAAAAAACAAATTAGTACATATCAAACAATTTATTATTCGGTTGTTAGGGTGTAGGGTTGTTAATTAAGTCTATTAATTATACTTAAATTGTTGGGTGTGGTAGCTAGTGATCATGATCTTAGCCTGCTTGCTGGTCAAAATGCTACATACATATAGTAAAAGATATGGGTTGGGGCTTGTTTATTTTATTTGGTAAAGTCAAAGCAAGTTTATTGTGATCAACATTGTTTCTTAAACAAGTCAAGTTTAAATGTAAATAAATTGGTGAACATGTTATGAGTTCGATTGCTTAGAAACCATGTTTTATTAAGCGGAAGTCCTCACTTTTTTTTTTTTTTTTTTTTTTCAAACTAGGTTAAAGAAAATATCTTGAACCTAGTTTATTATATTAATACGTGCTTAAAACATGTGATTTTTACATGTATATTTTTAAAAATGTATGTAATTTTTTTTTATTTTGTTAATCTTATTAGAAATGCATGTGATAAACACATTTTCTAAAAATAAATATCAATTTAATAAGCTAAATTAGGCACTTTTTTTTTTTTTTTTTCTTCCATTGAACTTGAATTTTGTGGGTTTTTTAGATTTAGCATTAATATGCGTGCATGCTAGACCAAAATTGCTTGTAGTTGAAGTTTTTGGCACCAACTTGCATTTGGGTAGATTCTTTTGTCAGGATTAGAATTAAAAGTTGGCCAAAAATATCGTTGAATTTAATATCACATGGGAAAACTCATCATATACTCAACTCTAACATGGCATTTTGCTCATGTGAAGACAATATACAGCTCGACCTAACTTTATGCCTCATTTGGGGCCACGGTCGTTGCTGTACCCATCAGTCAAATATTTGTTTTCATTCTTTTACATAAAACTCTTTTAAGAGAAACTTTAGAAATTATATTTTTATTTCATTATTATTTTATTTTGTTGGCATTATAATTAATATTAATAAGCTTTTAGATTAATAATTATTAAAAAAAAAAAAAAATTAAGGGTCGATTGTTACTGCTTTAGTAAGATGAACTAGTGATGGAATAAAAGTGTGTTTTCTAATATTATCTTATATTTTATAGGCATATAATTGAACCAATATATATATATATATATCAAAGTTTCAAAAACCGTTATTTTCGATAAGATGATGGCCTTTTTCTTTTCTTTTTTTTCTTTCTTTCTTTCTTTCTTTTATGTACCAATTTCAGTAACAAATAGGCTTTTATCAAGTGTTCCATAGACTTGTTGATCATGATTATTCTTTAATCTCCTTAATTTGCTTTGTCAAACATAATGACCAAACTTTGTACCCAATAACTTATTTCGGCAACATATGCAAAGTTTTTATTGTTAAAACTTTCGCAAAAAAAAAAAGGCCTTTTATAATGGAAAATGTTCGGGATATTACCCTTTTTACTATAATTTTTTTACAAACTCATATGACAATATCTTATAGGTGAAACAATTAAGCAACAAAATTTGATAAATATATTTAATTATTTAGTAACTGACGTGATACTGTTTTACTGTCTTAGGGCTCTGCACGAGAGAGAAGAACGGCCCAAAGGCGGATTGACACGAACCCAATTCTTTTTGATAGCCTTCATTTGCAGCTTTGCTTACTATGTCTTCCCAGGCTACCTCTTTGAAATGTTAACCTCCCTCTCTTGGATATGCTGGATATTTCCCAAATCCGTCCTGGCCCAACAGCTCGGATCTGGGCTATATGGGCTCGGAATTGCCGCTGTTGGGCTTGACTGGTCCACCATCTCTGCTTATCTTGGAAGCCCACTGGCAAGCCCATGGTTTGCCACAGCAAATGTTGCTGCAGGGTTCGTTTTTGTCATGTACATTTTGACCCCCATTTGCTATTGGCTTGATGTGTACAAGGCAAAAACCTTCCCAATATTTTCCGATGAGCTCTTCACCTCAACTGGCCAAGAGTACAACATTTCATCCATCATCGACTCTAATTTTCACCTTGACATTGCTGCCTATTTACGGGAAGGGCCTCTTTATCTAACCACTTTTTTTGCAATGACTTATGGTGTTGGCTTTGCTGCACTTACTGCTACTGTTGTACATGTAGCTCTGTTCCATGGAAGGTATGCATTATGACATCCAAATCTTAGAAGAGTAATGCTACCGATACTCCCATTTCACTCCCTCTTCTTTATTATTTGACGTGAGATCTGATGGTTGCGGCCATCAGATCGTAAGTCGGGGATGGTCGAGACCACCAATGAAAGAGGTTGGGCAAATTTTCTTTTTGGCCTTGTACCGTCATGTCAAAGAGTATAAGAGATGGGAGTAAAATATGAGTGTCTTTAGCTAAAATTTATTATCATAGAATAATGGTACTCTTTTACACTCATTCATCACTCACTTGTCACATTGAATGATATTACCACTTGAAACACTTCATTTCAGCCGATGTAACGTAGATATGAAGAGTAGCATTACTCTTTTTTTCATAATTATTATATATGGAAGTGGCTGAGGCAGCCGTTGAAGTTCATTTTTAGCTGTGGAATGCAGAGAAATATGGCAGCAAAGCAAATCAAGCTTTCAAGAGGATACAATGGACATACACACAAAGCTCATGAGGAAGTACAAGCAAGTCCCTGAGTGGTGGTTTGTGATCATTCTTATAGCAAACATTGCCTTGACAATATTTGCGTGCCAGTATTACAATGAGCAGCTTCAGCTGCCTTGGTGGGGTGTTTTACTTGCATGTGGGATTGCCATTTTCTTCACTCTTCCAATTGGAATCATCACTGCTATTACAAATCAGGTAATTTCTTTTCACATTTATATATATAATCTTTTGGAGCCAGAATTTCAACAAGACATCAGCTAATGAGAAGACAGAAATGTTGACCTTTTCTGTCATGACAGACACCAGGCTTGAACATCATCACTGAGTATATAATTGGGTATATCTACCCTGGATATCCTGTTGCTAACATGTGCTTCAAGGTGTACGGCTACATTAGCATGACACAGGCCGTAACCTTTCTGCAAGACTTCAAGCTTGGCCACTACATGAAAATCCCTCCTAGAACAATGTTCATGGCACAGGTTAGCCAATATCCCTTCACTCAGCGTCTCCTAAGGCCTGTTTGTTTTGGCATAAAATAATTTTTGAAAAAAGTTCTTTTCTATATATTTTTGAGTGTTTGGCGCAGCGTAAACCATTTTCTTCTGCACGCTCTCCCACATTTTAGGACAGACAATTGTGATGGGGCCTATCTGTCCGAACAGGTCTCGAGTTGCCTGAACACCTACTTGAATAAGTATTGGGCCTCACGTGAGCCCTTTCGCACTGGATCTAAATCCTACCCGCGAAGATCTATTCTCACACAATCTCTTACTCAATCACAACTTCTCTTCTTTGTCTCTCTCTTCTTCATTGCTCCTCAGATTATATGAAAATATAAGAAATATTTGTAGATTTTTCATAGGAACCAAATGCCGAAAATCGTTTTTTTGAACAATTTTTTAGGGTTGTAAACAAACAACAAAAAATAGCAACGCAGAAAATATTTTATGCCGAAACAAACTGCCCAAAATTTATATGCTTGAATCATTATCAATAACTCTATCTTGACCTCTGCTTAGGTTGTTGGAACCTTTATAGCTGGCATCGTGTACTTGGGCACAGCATGGTGGCTAATGGAAACCATCCCTGACATCTGCGAGGATACATCCTCGGTGTGGACATGCCCAAGTGACACCGTGTTTTATGATGCATCTGTTATCTGGGGTTTGATCGGTCCTCGCAGAATCTTCGGAGACTTGGGGACGTACGAGGCTATCAACTGGTTCTTCCTCGCCGGAGCGATTGCTCCTATTCTGGTGTGGTTGGCGGCCAAGGCTTTCCCACAACAAGAGTGGATTAGGCTCATAAACATGCCGGTCTTGATCGGCGCCACCGGATCAATGCCGCCGGCTACTGCTGTCAACTACACTACTTGGGTAATTGTTGGTTTTCTCTCTGGATTTGTTTTGTATAGGTATAAGCCGGATTGGTGGAGGCGTCACAACTATGTTCTTTCTGGGGCACTCGATGCTGGCCTTGCCTTCATGGGGGTGCTTCTGTATTTTTGCTTGGGTTTGGAGGATGTTAGCCTCAGTTGGTGGGGAAATGACCTTGATGGCTGTGCCTTGGCTTCCTGCCCTACGGCCAAAGGAGTTGTGGTTGAAGGTTGTCCGGTTGTCTACTGAAGATATATAGAGCCCAGAAAAGAAACCAATTGTTGTTGTAAAATGTTCGGGATACTACAATTTTTATCACGTAGTACAATATCGGTGAAAAAATTTAAGAAAATTTAATTGTTTAGCGAATGACGTTATTAATGTAATCCTGTCGAAGTCACTTCCTACATAGAATTCTTACCAAACTGGTAGAAAGTTGGTGATAAAAAAATAAAAAATTCAAATGTTATACAAGGTTGAATACTTGTTTCTTGCATTTTTAATACAAAACCCACTCATGTTGAAAGTATCGAGTCCATCTATCCGAACAAGTCTCGAGCAACCTGATTACTTGTTAGGGCAGTTAAGTCCCCTAAAAGTTCTCTTATATAATTATTAGAAATTTGTATCCAATTGAGAAGACAAACAGTCAATTGGCTGCAACTACAATTGAATCTTTCAGTTACATAAGTATTCCAAAATTTCATCTAAGCAGTGAAATAGGGCTTTGGACTTAACTGCAACAGCTATGTAATAGAACTACAATATGATTCCCAGCAAATTAAAGAAATGCTCCATATACTCATCTTAATTTGATGGTCTGGAGCAGGGGCGGAGCCACCTTGAGGCTTGGGGGGGCCTGGCCCCCCCAAGCCCCAAGGTTCTCCCCAAAAAAAAAAAAAAAAATTTAAAAATTTAAAAAAAAATTAAAATTTAACTCCAAAATTTATTATTTTTTCTAATTTTGGCCCCCCCAAATTTTTTTTTTTCAATTTGGCCCCCCCAACTTGGGGGGGCTGGCTCCGCCCCTGGTCTGGAGGATCTCTTTTCAATTGAAGCTTTCAAATGCATGAGTTGGTAGAAAAATGAGTATTTAAGATACAAGTACTACAACAGGAAAAAAATGGTATATAAATACTATAATACTATACATATATGTAAAAAGATTAAGATCGTATATAATTTTTAGGATAATTCTGTTATGAAATTCTTCTAAAAATAATAATTAAATTTTATTTTAAAACTCAGTCTTATCTTAAGTCTAGTTCGAGCATGACTAGTAAAATTTGAATTCAGATTCCCTACAATTGGGCTGTCTGAATTACGTGACAGAGAGAATGAGCAGTTCAAGATGCAAGACCTACACCTACTTATTTGGAGTAGGTGAACCGGTAGCCCCTTATTAGTAGGGGTGACCAAATTGCAGGGAAATCCTCATTCATAATAAAGATCTTGACCGCAATTCACTTGACTTTATATTCTAACTTAGGACTGCAACTCAAATCTAGGGATAGATATCTCAACAATTTTTTTTTCGAATTGTTAATAATTCGGGTAATAAAAATAAGAAAGTCCTAATAAAAATTATTGGTGTGACATCCCACATCGCCTGAGAATGGAAATGTGCTTATATGTATAAATGCATCATTCTTGATATAACGCGTTAGGAGCCCAACTGGTTTGGGTAGAAGGAACAAAGCCTTGAGGTAGAGGGTTTGAGTCACCCAAGATACCAAAGAGGACAATATTCTGGGTGGGGCCACCAGGCTAGTTGCGGTGCACTTTGATACCACACACAATATGTTTTAAAGCCGTGATGGCCATGAATTTATCAGAACTCCATAGTTAAGCGTGCTTTCCTGAGAAGTTTGGTTCATTTCAATTGGAGGTGAATCATTTCAATTGGGACAAATAAGCCACCATAAACTCCCTCACATTTATTACCTAAATTGCTATAATAAATTATTAGAAATCCGAATTCCCAATCCCATCCTCTAATACCCGCCGTTTCTAAAACCTTCTCTTCAGCCAAAGAAAAAAAAGAAAGGGAAAAATACAATTTAGCCCCCCAAACTACCATCATTTCTCTGGATGGCTCTCTAAACTACCAAGGTGTTAGTATTTTATGTTGGCTATATTTTGGATGACAAAAACGTTTTATGTAATGGTTGCTATTTAAACAGGATTATCGGTCTTATTCAGAATCTTCAAATTATATGGACAGTGCTTATGAAGATTTCATACAAATTCCAAGTCAGCTAGCTGGTTCCTGTGCAACCGTTCGGACGAGCCTTTGAAGGCGTCCGAATGCCCTGCAGTGTCTAGAAACTTCAGCGTTGAAGACGTCTAGACCTTAGAGCAACGCCGTCCGGACGCTAGGTCAAGCTACTCTAAGTTCTACACGGAAGTTAGATTTCAGTTGACACTGTTTGGAAAGTTTCTACATGATATTCGGACGACATGGCAACACGTCCGGACGCTACCTAGCATTCTAGAATATTCCGGGTTTCCTTTACGAACGCGAAAAGGAGTTACAGTGAAGACTGCCGGGACGCTCGGCTAAGTCGTCCGGACGTAGTCCTATTTTGGGAAGAATCGCGCTATTCTGGAAAGGCGGTCGCAGAAGACCATCCGGACGATGCTATCTTCCGTCCGGACGCTCCACAACCAGAGTCCGAATTTGTCTAGAATTCGGTTTTCTAAAGCCTATTTAAAGAGAGCTCTAGGTTTGTTATTTGTAAGAATTCAGTAGAGAATTTCATCGTGGTTAGAGAGAGTGTTTAGGGAGATTTGAAGATTTGCTAGCTCTCTAGCCGTTGCCGATGTGTGCTCAATAGTTCATGTGAAGTCTATCTTAGAGGTCGACCCTAAGGTAAATGATTCCATCAAAGACCCCTTCAAGTAGGAGACTTGGTTGGGAAGCGTTCACGACGTGCTCCGTGTTATAGTTAAAGGTATGACTACTGCAATAAGTTTTGTGAGTATGAATGCTTTGTAACTTGCTTTACCTTTGGATAGTAGATTTCATGGGTTTTGCTGCCCCAGAGTGGTTTTTCTCTTCACAGAGTTTTCACTTCGTCAACAAATATCTTGTCTTTTTTATTTTCGCAGTTAAGATATTTTTGTTGCACACGAACATACACTTGGTATTTAGAAGTCAAATATTTATTTTTCACAAGGCTTGCACTCCGGCCACCAAACCAAAACCTTTGAAAAATGTCAATTTTGGCGAAATATCCTCATAATACCCCCTGCCACATGTCATTTTTCAATTCAAAAAAAAAATCAAAAAAAATCAAAAAAAATCAAAAAAATCAAAAAATAATTCAAAAAAAAAATATTGGGATCAACCGGAGGACGTACTGCTTATTTCCAGGATCGTCGTTGGGCACGATGCACACCTGCAGCTCGGCAAACTCGTCCCTGCCTCTCCAAACACAGACATGACTGATTTCCTATCATTAGATGTCTATGATATTGATCTTTTGAAGGTTATGAATGATACCAATTTGAATTTTGTTTTGTTACAAACGACAAGCAAGTCTATCATCGTTGTGGAAGACCTCGATCGGTTTCTGACAGAGAAATGGACGGTGGCCGAAGGGGTGTCGGGAAGATCGAGTCACGGTTGAGAAATAACTCTATTCTAAACACCTATCTTTTTTTTTAAAAAATAGAAATAAAAATAAAATTAAGAAATAAAATTTTAGTTTATTTATTTTTGAATTTTATTTTTTAATTGAAAAATGACACTTTACATGAGTATTATGAGGATGTTTCATCAAAATGGGCATTTTTTAAAGGTTTTAGTTGTTTGGAGGGTTAGATTGAAAGCTTTGGTATTTTGAGAGGCCATTTAGAGAAAAAAAGGTTAATTTGTGGGTTTAAATTATATTTTTTCGAAAAAAGAAAGAATAAATAGTTGGTTTGGCAACGCCTCCGAACTCTTTCACAGTGCCACAGTCAGACACAGAGAACAATGGAAACCCAATCGGGCGGCAACGAAGACACCGTGGCGAGAATCAAAGCCGTCCATCAACAGCTCCAAGCTCGCATGGAGTCTCAGCACAATACCCACCTCAACCTTTTGGCTTCTCTCCAATCCTTCGTGCCCAACATCGTGTCGTCCATCGATCTCTCTCTGAAGGTCGTCTCCACATTCAACCACCGACCCTTCACTCCCACGCCCACTCTCCCAAAGCCCAACCCCATCCCCAACCCCATCAAACCCACAACCAAACCAGCCTTGCCCACCCACACCCAAGACCCAGAACCGGTTCGGGCTCGCGAGCCAGAGAGCGAGCCGGTGAGTCCCTTGTCGGTGGTGCGGTCGATGGTGGCTGTTTGTCTCTTGGGTCGGGTCCCATTCGCGCCGATCGACTCGTCGACAGTGCTGAGGAAGCTGGAGAACGATCAGAACGCCACGCCGGCGGAGAGGGCGGCGCTGAGAGAGCTCGGAGGTGAGTCCGGGGCGATACTGGCGGTGGAGATGGCGTTGAGGTCGATGGCTGAGGATAATGGTGGGGTTGACTTGGAGGCCTTTGAGGTGAGTGGGAAATCACGAGTGATGGTCTTAGGGATCGATAGGACTCGGCTTCTGAGAGAGTTGCCAGAGAGCAAGCACGAGACTTTGGGGAGTGATGTGAGTGTGAATAATGCGAATGTGAATGTGGGTCAGTTTCAGAGTCAGCAATTGGTGGATGTGAATGGTGGGGTTGGAGTGTTTGGTCAGAGGCCAATGCAGGACATGTGGGTGGGACCTGGTGGGGAGCCGATTATGCCGCCGCCGGGGCCAAGGGGGCTAAGAGGAGGTGTTGGGGTGATGGGCAGAGGGGTTGGTGTTCATCCAACGCATAGGCCAATGGGTGTGATGCAGAAGCTGAGGACTGAGGAGGATGATATGAAGGATCTTGAAGCATTGTTGAAAAAGAAGTCTTTTATGGAGATGCAGAAATCAAAGACTGGTGAGGAGCTTTTGGACCTCATTCACCGGCCTACTGCTAAGGAGACTGCTGTGGCTGAAAAGGTTTATTTTTGGAACTTTTGTAGCCATTTCTTACAATTGTGTATGCTATCTGGAAGAGATTAGATTTAGGTCAACAACCCAGGCCATGTTTACTTATATCTGCGGGTATTAGTTGCAACGTTAGTTCCTTGCAAATACTTTAGCTTGCGTGGATCATTAGAGTGTTCATGTTTTCTTGTTCTAAATTTTGTTTTCAGTTCAAAACCATAGGTGGTCCGAACCTGAAGGAGTACTGTTCATCCCTAACAAAAGAGGATTGCCGGCGTCAAACTGGTTCCTTTATGGCATGTGAGAAGGTTAGTAAGTAGAGTTTGTAAGCATTTTTTTAGTAGCACAGAACATGTATATGATCATCTACTCTTGTTTCTTGTATTTTGTTATCAGCATTTTCCCTGTGCCTAACACAGATACAAAGCTACATGAATATGCATATATAGAACAGGCAGTGGCAAAGCCAGGAATTTATGTTTCAGGGGGCAGAACTGAAGTTATGATGATTTTGTATTATGTACTTTATTTTTGCGATATGCTTTGTATTCTACTACGTATATTGGCACAAAATTATATTATAAAAACATATCAAGATGCAAATGAAGTATTTTGTAACCCAATAGGTGTACAACGAAAAGGTCATCTATCAAACTCAACATATATGTGCCAAGATTGATAAAAATATTGGGTATCTTTTGTCTCTCTAATCAATACCACGTGAGTGAGTAGAAGTTATTTTTCTTTATAATGAAACATAATACAAATATCTAATGAGCAAAGGAATCGAAATTCAAGATCAAACCACATACAAATTAAAACAAAATTTTGATAAAAATAAACTAGAAAAAAATACAAAAAAAAAGAGGAGGAAAAACATAAATATTGAAAATTTATCAATGGCTTTTTGGACTGGAGTGCTTGTAGAAGTGGAATGGTGTCGTTGCTATGTGACCAGAAAATGCAGACAAAAGGGGAGTATGGTGGAAGTCTCAGCTTTTTTGTTTTTTACTGTTGAGTATATATGTGTGAATGTAAAAAGGATTGAGTTCCACATTGGAAAGATGTAAAAAGTGTGAGTGGTTAATATAGTATAGTTGAGCCAAAGTCCATAGGCTTAAACTTTTAGGTTGTGTGGTATCTTAATATGTTATATTATGGGCTCACTAAAAGACTCACATAGGTATCAATCTCTCTAACAAGTGGTATCAGAGCCGATGGTGGTGTGCGGTATAGTATAGTGGTACAAGCACGGACAAAGGTCCATGTCGTAGAGATAAGAAGTTATACAATGCGAGCATAGATGAGCGTCCTTGGAATGAAAAGGCAAAGGTTCATGGCATGGGCTTGTACAAGGGTTCCTACAGTAGGAGTAAAAATGGTGTAAGCTGTGAACATGGACAAGAATCCCTTGAGCAAGGAGCAAAAAGGTTCATGGCACGGGCACAAATGAGAGTCCATGGAATAGGGATAAAGGTGCATGGCGCAGACAAAACCCACATAGCCCACAAGTGATCTTGGAGAGTTCCCATAAGATTGGTAAAAAGTCTTCCGTTTAAGGGGGGAATATAACAATGTGGTGATGAACTCACACATGAGGGGAAGATTGTTGAGTATACATGTTTGAGTGTAAAAAGGATTGAGTTCCACATTGAAAAGATGTAAGAAGTCTGAGTGGTTAATATAGCATAGTTGAGCCCAAATCTATAGGCTTAAGCTTTTGGGTTTTGTTGTGTCTCAATATGTTATATTATGGGCTCATTAAAAGACTCATCAAGGTATCAATCTCCCTAACACGTACTTTGATTTAAGATAATCTTATGATGACCATGTGGTCATAGTAATTATATGAATGGGAAATCAATTTGAGTAATTCAAATAGTGAATGAGTTTAGAATTTCTAGTAAAAAGTGGTATACTTTTGAAAGAACATATGACACGTGCTTAGGAAAAAAAAAATACACAGTTCGTATTGGGATTTGTGGGGCTGTAAGTGCAGCCACTAGGAAACTTCCTCAGACGCAGACATATATATCAAGCCACTTTTCATTATCCTTGGAGGGGTCATGGCCCTCTTGGTCTACATGTGGCTTCGCCATTGATGCCCTCTCTGGTTTTCATGTGGCTTTGCCGCTACAAACATGTATCTATTCAAAGTTAGATAAACTTTTTACTCAAGTCAATCACTGAAAACCTCAAGTGAGCCTCCTATAAATAGCCGGAGCTCATCCTAAGTGCAAGTCAAAGTACAGTGTAAATAGTTGGATTTCATTGTAATTATAGTAATCAATCATTCTGGTTCCTAATTGACTTGTAACTTTGTTCTTCACGTCTGGATGTCAACTTAAATCTTTTAGTAGTTGAACACTGGCTTTATCTTCCAATTTGTTCGAGTAGAAAACGATATTTTGAAGAAAGCTCAAGCATATCACAAGGCGCAATATGGATAGAGCACGTGGTGTGATGATATGAAAAGTGAGAACATAGAAAGCGATACTTTCGGATGTGGTGTTTCTTAGGATTTTAAATGCATGCTGGTAAATATTAAATTGTTAAATTTTGTACTAGACAAGGATACAGTTGTGGTACTTGTTATACTTTCCCGTAATAGGCAGAAGGTCTTCGGCTAGACCTTAATGATACCAACAAGTTAACTAATTCCGGACATGGGTGTCAATTTCATTTGAGGCAGCCAAATCTCTTGTAACGGGCTAAGGTTTTCTTTGATTTGCAGCCTCACAGTTCGCTGAACAGTCTCATTCAATCAGCTTTCCTTGTCTGAGAAAAGAGAACTAGTTTGACAATTTAGTTGTATAGAATATTATTATTCATGTGAAGTCATTTGACTTTGATTTGAGGAGCCCCAAATCTTAGTTCTTTTGATGGTACTAATAATTTACTCTATCCTCCTCATATGGCTAGACATCACCTTGATCTTGAAATTTATGAATATTTTTGCTTTCTTTGAATTGAAAATTTCAAGTCTTTCCAGGTTCATTTTCGGCGAATAATTGCTCCACATACTGACATCAATTTAGGGGACTGTTCTTTTCTAGATACTTGCCGTCACATGAAGGTAAATTTTCTCCCCTGAAACAACATTTTTACTGGGTTTATGTATTCTTAAATACTTATTTTTTTCCTCTCTTTCTTTTTACATGGAGTAATGTATTTTTGACAGACATGCAAATATGTTCATTACGAGATAGACCAAATGCCTGATGTGCTTCCTCCTCCTAAACCACTAAAGCGTGCTGAATATTGTTCAGAAGTAGAACTTGGAGAACCGCAATGGATTAATTGTGATATCCGGAACTTTAGAATGGACATTTTAGGGCAATTTGGAGTTATAATGGCAGATCCACCTTGGGACATTCATATGGAGTTGCCTTATGGGACCATGGCTGATGATGAAATGCGCAATCTGAATGTTCCTGCATTGCAGACCGATGGTCTGATTTTTCTTTGGGTCACTGGACGTGCAATGGAGCTTGGACGTGAATGGTGTGTGCTTATTTTTTGCCATCTGTCAACTATAATGTTCATAACTCTCTGATGGATGGTTATTGATATTGGCTGAGAAGCTTGAAACATGACACATGTTTATTGCTTACTTTTGGCTTACAAGCTTATTACTATCCTTTTTGCAGTTTAGAACTTTGGGGGTACAAGCGTATTGAGGAGGTCATTTGGGTGAAGACTAATCAGCTTCAGCGAATAATTAGAACAGGGAGGACGGGTCACTGGCTCAATCACAGTAAGGAGCATTGCCTTGTTGGAATAAAGGGCAATCCAGAAGTAAACAGGAACATCGATACTGATGTCGTTGTTGCTGAAGTTCGAGAGACTAGCCGTAAGCCAGATGAGGTGAGTAGAACACATATCTTATAGTTTTTATGGTTATCACTTCCTGGTACCTTTACTGGTATGCTCGTATGAACATTAGTGCTTCCTGTAATAGGGTTGCAAGTTACTACATGCTGATGGCCACATTCTTTCACCATAATTTTTGTGCCTTCTGCTCAATGGTTATACTATAAGCATTATCTTATGATTTTTTAGGGTTGTTTAGAAAATAATTTATATCCAGGTTTACTAGATGTAAACTTGAGTTAATAAATCTATTGCTGCAGATGTACCCTTTGCTGGAGAGGATAAGTCCAAGAACAAGAAAGCTGGAATTGTTTGCTCGCATGCACAACACTCATGCAGGGTATTTTTTTCTTGACCCATACTAGTGCTTCTTGTCGTATTTTTTTTGGCCTCATTCCTATTTATCAGCAACTTAATCATTTTGACAATAATGAGATAAAGGTGCTTGAGGATTTTATTTTTGTAAAGACCCGAGGAAGCTGGACTCTAATTTTGACAATAATATCTGAGGCTAAATGCTTTTGAACAAAATTATAGTGTCATGGCCTAGGATCCTGGGTTATTACTGTTTCCTAACCGTAGAGGCCTTCTTTTATTCTTCTCTTTAGCTCTCCATGGGACTTGGTGATTAGAAATAGGCTTTGCAGTTTGTGCTCATGTAGCAGACAAGCCTTTTTTGTTTTTTTTTTTTTAATAAGTAAACAAAATATTATTAAAAGCGCAAGGCACCCCTAAGTACACAAGAAGT
This sequence comes from Alnus glutinosa, assembly GCF_958979055.1. Taxonomy (NCBI): domain Eukaryota; kingdom Viridiplantae; phylum Streptophyta; class Magnoliopsida; order Fagales; family Betulaceae; genus Alnus; species Alnus glutinosa. Next base: position 899,521 of record NC_084898.1, on the reverse strand, counting down.
ATACAAGAGAAAACACATAGTTAGAAGAAGAAAAAAGAATAAGAAAATTATGAAAATTTAAGACCAAATGAGAAATATAAGCAGCTGTTCACAGATTAGTATTGAAGAAAAAAAAAATACTTGTGCTCTTCCCTCGTCTTCTCAAAAGTCAAAACTCCTACAATTGCTTTCCCTTCAAATACACCATAAAAAACAGGTCTTCCACACAGCAGCACTCCGACTACTTTCAGACAAGCTGCGCCTTGGTATATGGGTTTTATTTCGTTTCATGTTGCTGATTACTTGTCTATTTATCAGGTGGATGTCACTCGGTAATCAATTGAATGGAGTAAGATTAGTTGATGAAGGTCTGCGAGCAAGGTTCAAGGCCGCATACCCAGATGTGGAGGTGCAGCCCGCTTCCCCTCCAAGAGCTTCTGCCATGGAAGTAGACTCTGGTCCTGCTGCTCAAATGAGGAGTCCCTTTACAGAGTCTGCAGCTCAATAGGCACCCTCTATGCTGCTTCTGAAGAGAAGCCAATGGCCGTCGATCGCGTCGTGGTCAGCTGAGTAACGTCAGTTCCATCATAACTCCTCAATCAAACAGGCTTTCATTTGCTCTGGAGAAACAGGATCCTTGCCATTTTTCTTGTAGCATTCGGTGATAATTAATCTTCTAAAAGGAAGCACAAGGAACACTTCCTCTGAGGTTTTTTTAGATCAGGCTACATGTGTAAATTATGTGATAGAGTATGTAAACTAACATTTAATTCCGGGTGCCAAGAAAGTATATCTCATAGCTGTTAATTTCTTGTTGCCTGATTTGCTTCCTTTTCCTTTTCCCATGTGAAGGTAGGAAAAGTAAGGAGCACTAACTCTGTTAATTAAAGTGAATTTTGCAATTAGTGTAACTGGGAGCACCTATTCTTTGCACCGTTTCTTTACATTGCACAAAATTTTTACCATATATATAGGGCCTATATTGAGCACTAACAACAAAAGTAAGTAATTAATATGAATATTATTGAATCTATAGTTGACTTAAGCTTTTAGATTAAAGTAGTATCCCCAACGTATCTCCCCAACACAAACCCCCCACCACTCTTTTACCTTTTTCCTTGGTCAAAATTTTCAGCAGATTTTTGTGCTCAATGCTAATTGCCATACTCCCTTGAACTTTTGGTATTCATTTTTTTTTTTTTTTTTTTTTTTTTTGGGTGCCTGAGCGCTATGGGGAGTATTATAATGTTTATTATAAATTCCTTATAAATTGATATAACAATTTATGTAACACTTACAATATTAGTTTTTAAACAAAATATTAAGATACTGTCACGTAAATGTGATAATTCATATTTGCATGTCAGGTTTAATTTGTGTCAAGGCATGGGTATAAAACTAATATCCTAAGCCGACCTATTTAATTAAACCGGTTGGAACCTTAAACTCTAATCTGCCAATTTTGTGTTTGATTCGTATTAGGTTTGTAGGTTGTGTAGAAAATTGCTAACCCTAAATGTTGAGGGCTGTGTCAATGCATGAATATAAGATTATGTAGGTCAACTTTAACCCGACCTATTTAATTAAACGGGTCAGATCCATCGACTCTAACCTACTAATTTTAATGTTGGATTCGTGGGTAGCGTAAAAAATTGTTAACCTTTTTTGCGTAAATTTGCAAGGGAGTTAACTGTAATTGTAATTCGTAGGAAAATTGTAGTAAAAACTGTCCTACTCAAATATTATTCCTTCCTGTTATGCTATTTTCTATCTGATTAATGTGTGCGCGACCGCACGTAGAGAAACTGTCGGGGGCAACGCGAATCCCCAGCTGGCAAGTACATAAATTAATGGAACAGGGAAACCTTGACAGCAGCAATAATATCGGGCGATGTTGTCTTGGAGCTACACAGATTGATCTTTTGTTCTTTCTTTTTACATTGAAAGTTGAAACTGGTGCCATCTTTTCTTAGAAAAGAGCAAAAGAGAAAGTGATATTTACAGTTCATAGATGCTCTTTCTACTGTTTGGAACTTCAAAATCGAGTATGCATAGCATTGACAGAACAAACATGTATCAAATTTGAACCAAATCATTATATTAAGTTGCTTCCAAGAATTACAAAGCCAAAAATTTCATATTAACCAATAATGAAGAAAAAAAAATCAATACCAAAGTGGGAAAAAAGAATCATTCTCAACTGGATATGTTCTTCACATGATGCCATTAATTATTGCAGATACCAGAAATCCAGCAAGAGCTGCGATGAAGATTGGGAAGCTTAGTGAAGAAGAAGAAGAAGAAGAAGGGGAAGGCGGTTGTGGGATTGTTCCAAAAACAGTAGGGTAAGAGGGTGAAATTTCCGGCAATGCGCTAGGACCGTAGGAAGGAGGATCTGAAGCAGACCCATTACCAGAAAGCACAGAAATGTGGAGCTTCTGGTTCTTTTCGCAGTGCCCTTGCTCTCCACTGGTGAAGTAGAATTCCCCATGTGCGGTGATGTTGAAAAGAGAATTGCCATTGTTCATGTACAAGATTGGATCTTTGAGGTTGCAGCTGTTGAAGGATTCTACCGTGACTTGTATCAGTGAATCTTGACTTGGTGGGTACAAAAACACTGAATATACAGAAAAAAGAAAATAAACCCATTTATAAATCAGAAACGATAGCTGGCTGGCCGCATCAAGAGAGGAAGAAGATGATGATCAGAAAAAAACTTACAGAGAGAATCTCCGATCCTCAAGGTGTGATATTTGGACCATATGGTGTAGACTTGTGGATTTGCTGAAGTGGGTATTCCCCAGGCGTCTAAATCTCCAACCTTGTACTGGTAGCAGAAGACATTGGATAATTTGGATTGCAGTAGTACAAGGAACTGAAAAGCCAACAAGAAGCGGTACCTCGTACTTCTGAGATTCGCCATCTTAGAGCTTCTCACGCTCTCTGTTTCTCAAATTTAAGAATCTGGGAGCCAAGAGCCAGGACGCTGGACGGCTGAATCTTATTGGCTCCAGTGTCTACAGGCTGTGATTAGTTTAACAAAGAGATTTACCGGAATGCCCATCTTAAGATGGTAGTAATTTGACCTCGGTTCGGGTAACATTGAGTCATGGATATAAAATTATATATATTAATTATAATTTCGACCAACTTAATTAAACGTGTCAGACCTTTCAATTCTAACCCACTAATTCTGTATTGAATTTGTGTCGAGTTCGCGAGTCGGGTAAAAAATTTGCAACCGTTTTTTTTGAATCACGAGAAATGTTATTTAGTAAACTGTTATATGACTGCCTTACAACTAAGATAATATGGCTGTAAAAATAAGCTATTGATTTTTTTTTTTTTACAAAGTCTTTGCTGATTTAAAATTCTAAATTTTGATTTTCACTTTCAGAAATAGGAGGGTAAAATTGTCATTTGATTTTTATTTTATTTTTTTGACAATTTTTTACCCTTTCATTTAGCCTTACTGGCTCCTCTCTGGTTCACTTGAACCGCGAAGTATCCGAATGCATTAGTTTTTTACGGTTACTACTCAAATTGCTTGAAATCTAAATCAGTTAAAACTGATAAAGAAATCAATCATGTTGCAAATAATGGCACATGGGCCAGATGGATAGTCATCCATGAGAGAGCAGCCTAGGCAGGCGAGTTTGGACAGAAGGTGGAAGGAGAGTTTAGGATGCTTTCTCAAATACTAATAGCTACATGATTGACTTGTATAAAATACCATCATCATCATGTGGAGAAGACGAGAGATAGCGGTGCAACCTGTGACCTGTCCCCCCTCACATGGTTGGTCCTTCTGATATTAAATCTTATTTGTTAAATTTTGAAGAAAAAACCAGAATGAAGAGTGGAAAGTGACCGACCTTAAATTTCATCCACAACTTGGATATTGCTTATTCTCATTTGTCTTTCCATGGAATTATTTTTGTTGATTAGAGGATTTGGTTTATCTAAAAGCCATTAATTACTGTAATCAAATTGATGTAGGACGGCGAACCCCTCTTTTTCGGTGCAAGTAGTGAGTACAATGTGAAGCCCATGCGGCGTCAGATCGAGCATTCTTAAACAATGAAAGTATATAAAGAAAGGATTTTCACACGGATTCAAGATCTGGCCGATTTTCTGAATAAATATTTTGCCACCTTATAATGGTAAGTTCTTAGATTGTATTCAAACGGGCTTCGAGCAAGACATTTTGCTCCAACTTCACTCAAGCAACCCTCGAGAGGAGCACACTTTGCTCCCTGCTCGCACCAAAAAAAGAGGGGTCGCCATCCTACATCACAAATTCAGCAATGTCATGGAGATGTTTAAAGTTCTTAATGGTGAAAAGGTTTTTTTAATAAAGAAATATGTCTATATCTATTATCTACATGGATTCTTGCTAAGTGGTAATGTGTCATTGTAATGAAATGATGCTATAAATTCAAACCATACCATTTGCCACAAGGATTTAGATTGGGAAGAACAGAATTATTACTTGGTAGATAGGACGAGAAAGAGCTTCTCAAATAACAAGTTCTCTTTCTAAAGATTAGAGAAACGGTTATTAAAATAGAATAACCGCTTAAGGCAGTTATGGATAGAGGTTAACCACCTTTTCAACCCTAATATTTGTCATCTACCTTTCACTACCGGTTTACCACCCCCGGGCCTCAGCCTCTCTTCTTCGCTCCATCCTTCTACTTCTTGCACGTGCTCCCATTTGCCGCCATCTAAGAAGTAATTCTATGGTGCTTTTGTATATTCCTACCTGACTCTGGTTTCTTTTTAGCTTGTTCTCAATAAAGTGCTCACTCTTTTGTCATCAAAGAACAGCCACTCACTTGAATTCAGCCTCCCCCCCCCCCCCCCCCCAAAAAAAAGCCAGTAGAGTAGAAAATCAAAAGAACCACCATTGGCAAAAGTAAAAGTAGAATTTTCGAACACCCACTTCATAGAGATTTTTATAATAGTTATCCGGATGAAACTAGATGGGTTTTTTTTTTTTTTTTTTTTCCTCTAAGCAATAAAGAAAATGGAGATTAATTACAAGGAGATCTTTCCTATTGTTAATTCTAATCAAAGAAAAACAAAAGGTGGGACTAGGACTGCTTCTAAAAAACTTATTGGAAGCGGCCAACTCAGCAACATGATGTGCTCGGTGATTAGCACTTCTAGAAATTTTAATGGCAGTCCAACTTTGTAAAAGGTGAAGCTGCTAATGGATGTCTTCAATGATAGGGAGCAAAAGACCAATCCGAAAAGAGTCTAGCCTTGGTGATGGGTAGAGTGATGATAAGAGAGTTCCCTTCCAAGTATAAGAGAGTGACAGGCAACAGAGAGAGCAAATTTGACAGCTAAAAGTGTAGCTTGAGCTTCACCGGCATTAACATCCAAAGGGGGCAGTCTGATGGGCCGATGGCAGAAGCCGAAATAATATGCCCATTTCAATTTGAGTCACTGAGGACAGCAGCTGCAACAACATCAAAATTTGCTTTGATGAAATTTTGGGGAGGAGGATCCAAATCTCATTGCAAGATTTATTCTTCCATGCTGAAGAATGGTCTCTGATAATCTGAGCAATAAGTTTGAGGGAAGAGCTGATTTCCAGATTAAGTGTTTCAATCTATGCTAGAGTTTTGGATCCAATCATGGAGATTTTGGAGATTGGGGTTTGGATTGGGTTTGAAATTAGGAAGGGAGGGGATCCAAGGTGGAGACCAAATGTTAAGATTTTGCCCTTCAAAGATTAGAGTTACTTTACCATATCATCAATTACATGTGAATTACACTCTCTTCTATATCATCAAATCTTTGTATGGACATAATTTTCTTTCAAATTGAATTAGAGAAAATTCTTCCAACCCAATCTATTATATTGACATATGCCTTATGTATTTCATTCTCACATATATTTTTAATTAGATTAACGGAGCATGCAATTTGAAAGAATTGAAGTGAGAGAGCACATGCTCTAGATGTCAAAGTTTATCCTTTTTATATCATTTCAGTTACATTAATTAATTAATTAATTTTTTAAAAAAAAAACACTGTTGCAGTACGCAGGGCAATGGAATTAAAGTTTTAACAAAAATATGGTGCTACAGAAGGGGAAGAAATATCGAATGAAAAAAATGAAAAGAAACAGTAAATAGGAGAAAAAAAAAAAAAAAAAAAGGAATTCTAAGGATTGAAAAGCTATCATTACATACTATGGCAAACACCTTAAATTTTGAAACACCCAAGCTAATGCAGCACCAGTTTACAGTAATTGCAGAAGACAAGATCTAAAAGCACCAACTATATAATTCTTCTTTTACCTATCATCTCTTTTATGTTAATGGCCACCACCTGCTTGCTCCCCTGAAAATCTTTATGCCTTCTTATCAAGGACTCAACCAACATTCTCCCTTTCCTTATTAATCCAAACAACAACCAGAATGCACCTCCAACAATTCACAATAAGACAATGCGGATGGGTTTAACCTTCTAAACTTCCAAATCGATCAGACATTTAATGGCTCTTCTTCCACAGACCTCTCCAGTGCTGTCCAGTCTTGTGGTTCTACAGGCAAATACATATTGATAAATGAACATATCAATAAAAACCCAGGGTTAAATGTATCTCCACATCAGAAAGTTACAGCTTCTAGGTGCAACCGCTATACATATGTAATATTAAAGACAACATATATATTTTGCTTTCTAAACAAAGAAGTAAATCGTGGGAATCTAACACAATTTGCGGAACTTACTTGACTTTTGGTTCTCTACAATCGACATGAGCCGCCTCTGCAGTACCGCAGCCACAAAGAGAAAAATCGAGCACATGCTGAACATGATGGTCATGGGAAACCCATCAACCTTCAAAAGGTAAAGTATACAAACAAAATCTTAGTAATAAAGAGAAGGCTACTCATTGCACATGGTGCATTCATTGTCCAATCTCATATTGTACATCAAATCTCATAAAAGAGCAATAGCGTCACTCACATTGTACAGCACAATGCAGACAAAGATGTTTAGAGGAATGCGAAAGAAGTTCATGATGGTGCTCCTTGACTCCTCAGGAATGTATTGGGACCTCATCTTCATGATAGATGGCCAGAATATCCCCACACAGGCCTCAAACGCGCAGAAGCCAACAACCAGAATACACCCAGCAAAGGAGATACTTCCACCTTTCACTTTGGAAGGTGCTATCAAGAACTGTTCAGAATTCCCAAAAAAATTAATAATACCAAGCAGTGTTTCCACTGTTAACCAGATCTTAGCAAGGGAAAACATTTGAATTTAAATATACATACAAAGAAATTAGAGGAATCAGAATTTCACAACATACACTGGTTATAATGGGGAGCAAGAGGGATGCTGAGGAGATGACAAAAACAATCTGCATGTAGCTCTCAACTTTGGGAGATGATTGAGCCATCAGTCGAGATGCAATAGAGCTTCCCAACATTGAAGACAACATGAACGTTGCAAATATGAAACCGTGCGGAATGTCCTCATCATTTGGGCTCAGAGCAGGAGTCCAGAGGAACACAAAGGTGTACATTGAGCCTTCAAATAGGGATTGTATGGCACCCAGCAATGCAATTTTCTCATCTGATCCCATGTGGAATGTAAATATTAAAAGAACTTCCAAAGAGAGAGAGATAGAGAAAAAGAAACACGTGGATAGACCATAATGGAAGTCTCTTGATTATATTTCTACTTTTTTGTTCAAAATGACAGTGATTAACCAAAACTGGACAACTTTTGGCAGTTAAAATTCCTAAATGGTGTCCAATAGTGAGTCTGGACCCTCTATGCACAGGAAAAGGAGCCAAGGGAAACATATAGTGACAAGTTGCATTAGTGCTCCACTAATCTCTATCTAATTTATTAATCTTTTCTAACCATTCACAATATGTGGACTGTAATTTGATAGTCTAGAAAATTATATGTGATAGCTTATAAATCTAATGAAGCTAATTTTTTTTCCATAAAAGATCAAGTATAAAAATGGAATCAAAACAGAAGGTTAGGGATTCACCAGAAGCAATGGCCACAGCAGCACCCTTGAACTGGGTAAGCAAGTCCTTGTTTTCTGAAGGGTCTCCATAGTTTTCACTCCAAGATGACATTATAATTGCCATGCCAATTGCCAGAAAGCATGCAGCCGCATCAAATGGAGAAACAGGGCCAAATCCCAGAGTATGAACAAGTAGATTTCCAAGCAACCCAGATACAATAGCAACCAGACCATTGCCAAGAAATATTGCCTTCGAGAATGTTATTGAAAGCCATTGCTGCTCAAAACCCCTCTGCAAATATCAATAGGGATTGTAATAAGTTACAAAAACAACATATAAGAGCAGAAAAAATTGAAATAAAAAATCCACAACATCGGTTGAAACCCATGGCGTTTGTCAAGTAGTAATTGGTAGGTCTCACATCCCCTGCCTGAGAGGATTTCCATGGAAAATCCAACAGATTGCCATATGCTTACATAAAAATTAGGAAGTAACGGCAGGGGATGACATCATTGACCTCATCAAAGAGAGGTTCAACCACCTAGAATGTGCAGATTATGGAACATACAAATCATCAGGACTGCTGGGAATATGTTAATCCATGAAATTGCTCAAGGATATGTTAATCAAGATTATTGCAACATAAACAGACATTATAACCTATTATTAATTTGATCTGCAGAACTTAATTCATCAGCAGAGCAGTGACGCACCTTATTGTGTTCTGCAACAAGCCAAGACTCAAAAGCTGAAAAGAGTAGAGAAGTGGCAATTCCTCCCAATATGCGCCCCACCATTAAAACTTTGTACTGAGGAGAATGTTTGGTGATGCAGCTTAGAATATAAGTTATGCAGTAAGTAACACTTGCCCTCTTCCGACCCCTGGATTTAGCAGGTGGTGAATTGCAAAATAATAATTTGATCAAAAGCAAACAAAAAGAAATCAAAATATGAGATCTTACTGTTTATCAGCTAGAGATCCAACAATTGTCCCAAACAACATAGAGGATCCAAACCCAGCAATGAAGAGTTGCCCAATATCCCCCTTTCCAAACCCATACTGTCTGTAAAGGTAGTAAACATATGGACCCTGCAGCCAATCCCCGGCTATTGCCACAATCAATTTAATTAGATTCAGGAAAATATGGAAAATGTCAGAGATCCAAACACCGTCAATTCAAGCAGTTCTTAATAATTAAGACAGCTATTGATCATCAGTTGTTTTCCCTAGAATATACGTTGTAAATATCATTACAGCCAACAGATCTTGGCACCACACAACAAGGAAATAATTTATGAAAGTATTAATTAGTGCAAATTAACATGAATAAGCGCCACAAGGCAGAAGCAACAACAAATCAATGGCGAAGGGTTTGTCCTGATATAAAGACAAGCGGATCATACTGACACTCGACAAACATCATGTTCATTTATATGATTACAAGCCAAAACTTGGATGCCCCCTTTGATAGCTGAAAAGTATCCATCAGGAAAAAAAAACCAAAAAAGAAAGGAAACATGATAGTGAATCTCTAGTTCTACATGTATGAAACCAAATAAACACTCTTACTAGTTGGGTTCTTATTCCTCTTGTGGAGAATTTAATCTGAAATTTTCTGTTCTTTTTCAGTCTGATCCTTCACTTTCTCATCAACCAAACAGATGAAATCATAATTCAATGCCCCCCACCCCCACCCCCCTCTCTCTCTCTCCCCGAGCACAAACATTTGCAAGGCAAACCAAAACAAATCCCAGATCTAAGTAAACAAACAGCATTGACTCACCCACTAATCACCGTTGAAAATCCCACTAATCCGGAACAAACCCACATGAACAAGCAAGAGGAACGCCCACATTACACTAAATTTAGCTTGAACAAACAAAACCCAGATAAAATATTAAGGAAAGACGCCAGATCTAACGCATACCCATCATGAGAGAGTAAACGAGGAGGTAGTTGTTCTTAAAGGCATTGAAAGCAGAGGGGGTGTTGATGCGATCTTTGCTGCTTTTGCTCAGCTCCAATGCAGCCACCACCGCCGCGAGACCACCGAAAACCAAGATGTAGAAGAGCTCCATTCTTGGCCTTGCAGATCAATCTCTGTGAAAGAGAGAGTGTGAGAGAGAGCGAGTAGGAAGAGGGAAAAGGGTGGTGCTGTTAAAAGGACGTTGTCAATGTCATTTTTGTGGTTTTTGGGTGGATTTTCATTAGTATCGTTATTGTGGAAACCATAGGGCTATTGTCCCTCTGTTTCAGGATTTCCCGGGGATTCCATTTTCCACAATTATAAAGAATATGGCAGTGTTTGGCAAGTGACTTGGCTGCCAGAATAATGAATTGTTATTTTTTTGATTTAGTAAAAGTAGCATATGTGATATAAAGTAAAAAAATTTGTATAAAAAAATAAAAAAATTTGTATTTTAGTGTATTTTTTATTTGAATAGTAATAAAAAAATTATTGGTGTGATTTAAAAAGTGAGGAAAAAAATAAAAAAGCCTTAATATTGACTGTTATTAAAAAATGAAAAAAAAAAAAAGAAAAAAAAAAGAAAGAAAGATAAAAAGAGATAAAAAAATGGCTGCCCATGCTCATTGCCAAACATAGCCATTGTTTCCGCGTATTTGCTTTGGTCTATGGGTGGAAATTATATATATGATTTTTTTTTTAATGTGGAAATAATAGTTTTTTATTTTTTTCATTGGGTATCCAAAGTTTGTTAAGCATTCGACTATTCCCTAAGAATGAGACATAAATTTGAGAGTGAAATAACATATTCCTCATAGTTTATTTTGTTAGAATATATAAAAAAATATATTATATTTTTCATATATTTTATATTTGTTTGATATTATCGTACTCTCTAATTCAGTTCATATTCCATGTATTCTAACATATTAGATTTGTTCATCTCAAATTTTAGGATAAAGATTTGTTTGGATTTGCGATTTCAAAAAGTATGATTTAATTTAAAAAAATATGATTTTTAAAAATGCATTTAAACGTTTGGCAAAATTGCAGTTTAGCCTTTACAATTTTGCATTTTCAAAAAAAACTCAATTACTTGTGATTTGAAATAGCTGTTTTCTACATTTTCAAATTGTAAATTTTTTAAAACGCAATTTCCAAACTATTCATTTTTTTAGATTTAGTTTAAATTGCACTTTTTGTTTACAAAATTGCAATTCTCAACCCACCCTAAAAAGGAATATAAAAAATACATAGAGGTAATGCTATAGTACATACACGAAACAACTTTGTCTAAGAAATTCTGGAAAATAGTAATATATAACTTCGAAATAAGAGACAAACCACAAGGATCAATGGTGTAATTTTTCCTAAACAATATAACATGTCATCGCTCCCTCCAAACGGCTCCTCCCCTGTTCAAGCGAAAAAATAAAATAAAAAAATAAAAAATAAATCATTTTATAATCTTATTTTATTTTATTATATTTAAAAATGTGCATAACGCTTAAGACGTTGCGGTGCCGTTCATTGTATCGGCATTGACTCAATGGTAATAATTTCATAATTAAATGATTTAATACTATACTCATACATAATATTTATATATTTTAATTTAACCTATAGGATCAACTCTTTCATGATTCGACGACAAACCCGTAATTCATTCGATCCTATATCCGACAGGTTGCGTATACTTAACGCAATGGTTGGCTCTCATACCAAATGATAGAAACTTTTAATAAAAACTCACATTTGAAAATAGGTTTGAAGAGAAGGATGTCCAAAAGCTAATATACATATAGTTAAGATTGTATTTGATCCATACGAGACACTTAGAATCGTAACGGTCTGCCTTTTGCGTGCATAGAAACCCAACACAAACTAAAGCTTTTATATATCTACAAGAGGTAGCTCAATCGGCTGGGGACCACGCCTCATGAAACGGAAGTTATTAGTTCGAATTCCCCTTTCCCCCCTCTTGTGTGGACATGTCAAAAAAAAAAAAAATTGAAGCTTTTATTAAAATGATATATAAAAATAAAATAATGTTATTTACACAACTCTCATTTTAATTATATTTTCACTGAATTGATATTGTAATGTTCATCCGCTCTTGAATTAGCCTTTATTAAAAATTGAAAAATTTTAAAACATTATAGACACCATCACTTCAGCCATGTCATATAAAAATTGAGTATTTAAAATTACTAGTTAGATAATACTAGACAAAGAAGTTTATGCATGATCATTTAAGTCATCGTCATAATTACAAAGACACATTCATGCTGTTGGATCCATATAGGCCATGTTCTGTCTACCTCCTTTGGGCCCAAATATCATATGGCTGGGCTTGAATACAGTGAAATCAAATCAGGCCTGGGTAGTCAAAAGTAACGAACAAAAAAATGGAGTGATCGAGGTCCGTTTAGATTTTCGATTTAAAAATATGTGATTTGAAAAAGTAATTTTTTAAAAATACAATTAAGCGTTTAGCAAAATAGTAGTTTAGCCTTTAAAATCGTAAGTTAGTCTTTAAAATTTTGCGTTTTTAAAAAAGTAACCCCTACCTATGATTTGAAAAGCAGTTTTCTACGTTTTTAAATCGTAATTTTTTAAAACGTAATACTCAAATGGTTCATTTTCTGCAATTTAATTTAAAATCGTATTTTTTGTCTACGAAATCTCAATTCCAAACGCACCCTAAATCAAACCAAAATCAACTCTAGCTTGAATTGTTAATTGAAACCTGAAGCTTGTTTATCTAATTAAGAAGAAAAACAGGGATTTTGATTATGAGGCATAAATTTAAACGTATTGTACCTATTATTGATTATCATTTAAGTTAATTGGTATCAACTGATACTATTTTACTAGCGAATAAGATATAATTTATTTAAATTTTGGGAGCAGTCGAACTATTCGCACCGGAATAACTCCGATCTATACTCTGGGAGATTAAGGTATTATTAATTTCGAGGATAAGGTGGATTTATGATATTTTGTGGTTAGAACATTAATTTGAAGGAATTATTCTATAAAGTATAGATATATTTGGTAAATTGAATAAATATAATAATTGTGATAAGGAGGATTTCTAATATTTGGAGAGAAGAAATATTTTAATATTATTGTGGTATTTTTAATTTTAATGAAATTATTAGGATAATTAGAAATTATTCTAATTTTTCCTTCCAAAAAGACCTTTTTTTAGACCCACCCTCGAATGAGGGATTGTTATACAGTTGTTGTATTGGTGTTGTAAATCTAACATTTTCCTTTTTTCAATCACTCCATTATTTATCATCAGCATCATCAGAGCCTGGCTTCCATCAAACCCATCTTAAACCTCTTCACATCCTCCACGGTCGCGCTCCTGAACAGCCCCACATCCACGCCACCAGCCACCATGTGATACCCACGTCTCCTCAGATCATCAGGCCGATCGAACGGCGACGCGATCCCGGCCAAGTATGTCCCACCACCACCCAGCACGGCCTTCTCGGCGACCCTCATCGTCTCCCTCAACTTGTTGTTCCCCATGTCCCCCATGTACCCCATGCTGAAACTCAGATCACGCGGCCCTATTTGAACGCAGTCCACCCCATCAACGGCGGCGATCTCTTCCGCGTTCTCGACCCCCTCCTCCGACTCCACCTGGCACATGATCAGCAACTTGTCCTCGTAATTACCCAAATACCCTTCGTCGATGCCGTAACTCGAGGCCCTCACGACCGTGTTGGCCGAGCCGCGGACCCCATTGGGCGGGAAGCGACAGTACGAGACGGCCTCCTCGGCTGCCTTTTGGGTTTGGATCATGGGGAACATGATCCCCTGTGGGCCAAGATCCAGGGCCTTCTTCGCCCAAGTGGGGCAGTTCTCGGGCAGCCGGAGGATCGCGGGGGTGCGCGTGGCAGCGAGCGCGTGAATGCAGGAGAGCGCGTTGGAGACGCCACCGGGGCCGTGCTCCATGTCGACAACGACGTAGTCGTAGCCGGCGAGGCCGGCGATCTCGGCCAATGTGGGAGAGAAACTGAGGAGAAAGAGGCCGTAGAGGGTCTCGCGATTGTGGAGACGGGATTTGAGGGTTGTTGGGGCGTAGATTGTGGAGATATCTGAGGGTGTGGTCATGGGGTTTTGGGATTTGCAGGCGGTGGTGGTGAAAGTGAAGGACTTTGTTTTGAGGGCTGAGAGAACGGAGGTGGAGCGATATGTAAGGGGAGGCATCGTGTGTTTGTTTGGAACTTCGAAAGAATGTTCAGTATTTGTTGTAGGCTGACGCTGGAGTAAAAGTAACAGCACATCTGCTGTTAAATCAACAAACGATTCAGATTTCCACAAAGAAATCTTTTAACTAACGACAACGTTTGCAATGACAGATCAACGTTTGCAATGAGTCAATGACCAAAAAAACGAAGGAAAATGTGGCTGTGGAACAGCCACACGATCTTGATGACAAAAAGAAAAACAAAAAGAGTGGGTTGTTCCACAGCCGCCACACTCGCTGCCTTCACGTTTTGTCACAGCCGCCACACTGGCTGCCTTTACGTTTTGAAGACAGTCAAAATGATGAAAGAATTGTATACGGTTGTGCAGGAATATTTTTCTTGAAAAAGAACAGCCATGTCCATAGTTTCGAGAGAAGTGGTTGGTGCAGGTTGTGCGGTGAGATTCATGAATGTAGTTTTGGATTCCACCAATATAAGTCGTTGTCCAAACTCTCGTTGAATGTGCACACAACATTGTTATGCACTGATCATTTATTTAGTTTCAAACTCTTGGTAAGTCACGTTTTATGTCAAGGAGGTAATTCTTACGCAATAATAACGTACACACAACAATTTACATATATAACTCTATTTATATGAGGTGGAACCTATGTGATAGGTCTCACTCACATAGATCACATGTGATCTATGTGAGTAGAATTATTGAATTATTATTATTATTATTTTTTGAAGAATAATTATTTAATTATTGTGTATAATTGTTGTGCAAGAAGCATTTTCCTTTGTGTTACCAGTGTGATAAAGTCCAGATGTTCGAACATAAGAACAGGAGCTCTATATATGATCAATCCCCATGCATGGACGTGGACAAGGACCAAGGCTACCCTAATGAATAACGCGCGTGGCCAAGTACTACGATCGAGTAAGCTGTTTTTCAAATAAGAAATGCTAAAACACATTTACGGTGATTATTTTTTAATCATTTTGTGCTTAATCAACACAAAAAAAAAAAAAAAACCACAATAGATATTGTTCTACCTTTTAATTCCCCCTCTCGGCGGTTGGATTTTCTACTTTAAATCCAAGCCATTGAAACATATATATATATATATATTTCATGCATGCATGCACTCCGTCTCTCACGGTACGTACATGCACTTCACGTACAACCCGTCAACCCGCACGTTCGTCTCTTCGATCTTCTTTTATTTTATCTTCTTTGCCACGGTACTTCTCACACGGCAATTCTCTTTATCAACTCAAAACATTCCTAACATTTTTTACTTTTTATATCACATTAATAATTCTTTTTTATTATTTAAATAAAAAAATTCACTATAATCCAAAATTTTTCTACTTTTTTATATAAATTCTTTTTACTTTATATCACATCAATCACTTTTTACTCACACTCAAAACTATAATTCTCCCACAGAGGGGAGGGGAGGGGAGGGGATTACTAAACGGACCGATCATCATTTAATCCACATGTTCTCAAGAAAGATTCATATATATATATATATATATATATATATATATATATATATATATATATATATATATATAACAACTCATTTAATAAATCACATGTTTCTCTCAGACAAAAAAAAAAACCAAGCATGCTTACGTACGATTTAAACAGTTAGATATGCATGAAAATTTAAAAGTTTTCATCCAAAAAAAAAAAAAAAAAAAATTAAAAGTTAGAGATCGAATAGATTACCTTAAGATAGGAGTCCTCCAAGTTTAGAGTGACCAAACCTTCAAAAGTAGGCCTTAATTACTCTCTCCTTAATTCTACGAAGCCTATAGAGACATATATATGAGAAGGTCTAGGGTTTATTTTAGGACTTCTTTTAGAATTTAGAGCTTAATTCCGATCCCCTTGCATGTAAGGCCAAAAGAAATGCTCGATCCCTTCTTTTTAAAAAAATAAAAATTGTATGCACAGAAACCAAAGTTAATTCGTTGAAAATTTCTAATGTTTATGGGCAATCATTCGAATCCATCTTCCAACGTTCCAAGACAATGGTCATTCTATTCACGCATGGTTTTAAAATAATATTTAGAGGGTCCTTAAATTTTTTTAAGATTAACTTGACTTTTAAAATTATAATTTGATTAAAATTCAATAATAATATATCACATATTTACTAATAATTTAAAAAGTTACTTCAATTTTAAAATGATTCGAAAAAGACATGAGTCTCCACACAATTAAAACTTAACTGATAATCAATAATAGGTACAATACGTTGAAATTTATGCCTCGTAAATTCATAATCAAAATCCCTGTTTTTCTTCTTGGATAAACAGGCTTCAGGTTTCCACAATCCAAGCTAGCGTTGATTTTGGTCTGATTCAAGCCCTACATGTTTTTCTTCGTTACTTTTGACGACCAAGCCTAATTTGATTTCTTTGTATTCAAGCCCAGCCGTATGATATTTGGGCCCAAAACAGGTACACGGATCATGGCCTATGTGGATCCACCAAGATGACGTGTCCTTGTAATTAAGATGGACAATGATCCTTTTCGAAACCGACAAGAATCCTCCCCATTTCAAATGATCATTTATTCAGAGATGGACTCAAAAAGTATTATGGATAGCAGTCAATGGGCTAAAAAAAATTTGTTACTAGGGATTAAGAGCATTTGTAGTGAAATCATCAAAACTTCAACAAATTTTGACGAAAAATATCATTTTTGTTATTTTTGCTACCTCGTTTTTTAAAGCTCTAAATATCAAACTCTTCAAATATTCTCTACTTCAAAAAAAATACTAATTTTTTTATCAGTTTTATAAAAATGAAATTAAAAAAATAGTACCTTCCAATAGATAGGCGAGAGCAAAAAGGGGAGAGAATTGATTGGATTTTTGACAACGGGAGCTGAATCGGCTGGATTATCAACGCTGGGTACCGGATTTTTGAGACCAGGAGCATAATTGGCTGGATTATCAACCCTAGGTATCGGATTTTTGAGGGCCAGAGCAAAATCAGTCGGATTGTCATGCTAGGTACCTGATTTTTGACAGCCGGAGCAATATCGACCAGATTATCAACGCTAGTAACGCCGATGAGAACTGGGTCAATCATGTCGTGGTTCGCCGACGATTGGTCGTACATACCTTCGCTTGAACAGCTCACTACGTCAGTGCTCTACGCCCAACCGGCCATCCACACGGCTTGTCGAATGAAAGGATCCTACTCCGGTCTCGCATCTGAGACGATGATGAATAGGAAAGTAAGAAAAAAGAGATGGAATAAAAAATTGGAAAAAAGCAAAAGACGATCGACAAAACCCTCGTCTCATCGTACGAGGGTTCCTGACAATTCTCAATTTGACGATGGTGTTGACGAGTTCGTTGGAGACGAGATTTTGAGCAAAATCGTCTGATTTTGGTGATTTTGTCTGTTTGACGACTTCTAATAGGCTAATTTTTTATTATTTTTTTTTCTTATAATTTTTATTTTTATTTTTAAGAATTGAGGGGGCACCATGGCCTAGACTAGCCCCCTATTCCTCTGTTCCAACATACATTTCAAATGAAATTAATAACATCTATTTCATAATCAAATTTTGAAGTTCATACATTTTATAGTGTATATAATGTTATTTGAAATAGAGAAGGATCATTGTCCTAAAAAAAAGTAAATAATGTTATTTGAAATAGAGAAGGATCATTGTCCTAAAAAAAAAGTACATAATGTTTGTAATGATGGGTATAAAAGCATAATTATGGTTGCAAATCTCCATGGTTTTGAAGGTTATTTTATTTTATTTTATTTTTTAATATTAAGGCGTAATTGTACTTTAACCTATGGTATAATGATACATTTTGCCAAGTTAACAAAAATACCTAATAGTTTGGGAGAATAGATCGTCACTTTCTAAAAGTTTGGAATGATTGGATGCAATTGAAGTGTTCATTAAGAGTAGGTATTATTATGATTACAACCGGCTGATCATTCCTGTTCCTATTTTTCCATTTGATGATAACACAAGGTTAAATCATATTTTGCCTAAATTTCCAAAATTGGTCCAACTCTAAAAATTATTTCACCAAAAGGTCATTATTATTTTTGGATTAAAAAAAAATTCTCTATGAGCGGCCAGCCACCACAATCAAAAGCTCTAGGAGTAGTCACACCACTCCCAGGACTCTTCAGGGTAGACGCCAAGAGGCTCGGAGGGTAGCGTGATCAACCCCAATACCATCTGAGATGGTCGCAGCCAACCCCGGCCGGTGCTTGGGGTGGCCAAGCATTGAGAAAATTACTTTCTAAAAGTTAATAGTTGTAGCCTCCCCGCATCAGTTTGTAAAGGTTTAGTTGTAAAGATGGCAGTACATTTGCATTTTCTATTTCAAGAAATAAGCAAAGAAGAAAACAAACGAAGGAGTCAGAACAAAGAAGCCGACTATAATTACAAACAAAACAAAAATAATTCCAATTTTTCCTTCTAAAATACATTTTTCTCATTCGCTCCAGTACTTCTCATCAGCATCATCAGAGCCCTCCATCAAACCCATCTTAAACCCAATTTTTCCTTCTAAAATTCTTTTTCTCATTCGCTCCAGTACTTCTCATCAGCATCCTTACCATCCTCAGCGTCATCAGAGCCCTCCATCAAACCCATCTTAAACCTCTTCACATCCTCCACGGCCGCGCTCCTGAACAGCCCCACATCAACGGCCCCAGACACCATGTGATATCCGCGCCTCCTCAGATCATCAGGCCCATCGAACGGCATGGCGAACCCGGACAAGTAGGCCCCACTAGCTTTGGGCCCCACACCCAACACGGCCTTCTCTGCGACTCTCATCATCTCCTTCACCTTCTTGTTCCCCGGGTCCCACAGGTACCCCATGCTGGCACTCAGGTCCAACGGCCCCATTTGAATGCAGTCCACCCCATCAACGGCCGCGATCTCTTCCACCTTCTTGACTCCCTCCTCGGACTCTACCTGGCACATGATCAGCAACTCGTCCTCGAAATTACCCAAATACCCTTCGTCGATGCCGTAGCTCGAGGCCCTCACGACCGTGTGGGCCGAACCACGGATGCCATTGGGCGGAAAGCGACAGTACGAGACTGCCTGCTTGGCGGCCTTTGGGCTGTCGATCATGGGGAACATGATCCCCTGTGGACCGAGATCCAGGGCCTTCTTGGCCCAGGTGGGGCAGCTCTCAGGCAGTCGGAGGATCGCGGGGGTGCGCGTGGCGGCCAGCGCGCGGAGGCAGGAGAGCGCCTCGGAGATGCCGCCCGGGCCGTGCTCCATGTCGACAACGACGAAGTCGTAGCCGGCGAGGCCGGCGATCTCAGCGAATGTGGGGGAGAAGCTGAGGAGGAAGAGGCCGTAGAGGGTCTCGCCGTCGTGGAGACGGGATTTGAGGGTTTCGCGGGTGGCGACTGGGGAGAGATCTGGGGGTATGGTGGCGGGGTTTTGGGATTTGAGAGGGGTTAGGGTTTTGAAGGTGGTGGTGGTGGTCGTGGTGGTGGGGTATTGGGTTTTGAAAGAGGAAAGTGTTAATTTGGAGGGATTGTTGTTGAACGTGAAGGACTTTGTTCTGAGGGTTGAAAGAGTGGAGGTGGAGGGATACGTGAGAGTATCCATGGGTGTCTCTTTTTGGAGCTTGGGAATCACCGAGAATGTTTCAGTATTTGAAGACAACAGTGGCTACAGGCGAGGGTTTGAGACTGAAATGGTGGACTTCTTTTTCTTTTTAATTTTTTTCCTTTCCCGTATAACCAAAATAAATTTTGGGAAAAATTATAGTTTAAAACCTTAAATTACCACCCGTTTTGAGCTTAGCCACACAATCCACCAACACTCCGACTCCAGCCTATCAAACTACCAAAACCTTTGAAAAAGGTTACATTTGGTGAAATATCTCCATATTATTCCTGCTACGTGTCATTTTTTAATTAAAAAATAAAATAAAAACTAAAACTAAAATAACTAAATTTTTATTTTATTTTTTTTTAGAAAAAAAAAAAAAGAAAAAGAAAATATGAGGTTTTGGGGTGGCTGAGAAGCCACCCCTTGGGGAGGGGGGTGGCCTGTGAGCCACCCCTAGAGGTGGCCGACGCCACCTTTGGGGTGGCTCGCAGGCCACCTTGGCCCCAAGAGTGGCCGCGCGCCACCCCTAGAGCCCTAGGGGGTGGCTTTCAGGCCACCCGAAATGGACTTTGGGGTGGCCCGTAAGCCCACCATAAGGTTGGGGGGTGGCGCGGGGCCACCCTCGGCCACTGGGGGTAGCTGGGCGGCCACACTTGGCCCCAAGGGTAGCCGCACGGCCACACCTTGCCCCAAGGGTGGCCATGCGCCACCCCCCCGAGCCCTAGGGGTGGCTTACGGGCCACTCCGAAATCTATATTTTCTTTTTTAAAAAAATAAAAATAAAAATTTAGTTATTTTAGTTTTTAGTTTTTATTTTTTTTTAACTTTTTTTTTATTTTTTATTTAAAAAATGACACGTGGCATGGTTAATATGGAGATATTTCGTCGAATGGGGCCTTTTTCAAAGGTTTTGGTAGGCCGGAGTCAGAGTGTTAGCAGTTTGTGGGGCTAAGTGCAAAACGAGTGATAATTTGAGAGGCTAAACTATAATTTTTCCTAAATTTTGAGTTTAGGGTTTTGACTTTAAAAGTATTTTTTTAATTTTAATTTGATTTATTTTTTTATACGTGAAATGTGAAAAAAGACAATTTTCTTTCAAAGTACAAAGGAAGAAATTTCTTTAATTTAATATATTATACAGATATATGTTCTCTTATACGATGTAATTTTTACCAAAATTAACCGTGCATGTGAGAATTATATATTCTAAGAATAAATGTAATTTAATAACCTAAATTAAAAAAATTTACTTTAATCCAATCTGGAACAAAAAAATGCCTTTCACCACACTCTGTTCCGCTTTATGGACGAAATCTTCTCCTTTTATAATTTATTTGAGACCTGTTTTGTGTTTTAAATTGTATATTAATTATTTTTAAGAAAAGTGTGTTTTTCCAAACCGTTAGCAAACGATGCTGTGGAAAAGGGGTGTTCAAGCGGTTATAACCGACGGTTATTGGCTAAAACCGCTAATCGCTAACCGCCAAGCGGTTATTTTTTTTTTTTTACCAACTGCTAACCGCATAGGCGGAGGCGGTTATTTTTATAACTGTCGGTTAGCGGTTATTACCTTAATAACCGGCGGTTTTAAAACCGCTTTTGAATTCCGATTTTGGGCCGGGTTTAAAGTGTTTTGGGCCAAGTTTACACCGGTTTTGGGCCGGTTTTTGTACAGATTTAATTTTTTCAAAGAAAAAAAATTAATACTTTCTAATACGCCAGCAAGTTAACCTCATCAAATTATCAATGATATCAGTGTTATTAATTGTAAGATACAAATATAATTGTTAAAAAAAAATTCTGTTTCTACCCCTAAAAGTGGCAGGAAAAACACAGTCAATCCTCAAATGTTGCAGTTTTCACGATTTACAGAACATGGTGTATTTCTTATTCAACCCAAAATGAAAAATCGAAATCCTAAAATGAAGAAATAATTCCAACATCCAGTAAACAGAGAACAACCAGATATTTAGAACATTATACAATATATAGTATATACCAGTAGCCATCACAAAGTTTAAAATCAACCCAAAATAAAAAACCGAATCCCTAAAATGAATCCCTAAAACAAACAAATGCCCTAAATCAAAATCCCAATGACACAACCTAAATCAAAATCCCACACACTCACACAGTACACAACACACCCTAAAAAT
Organism: Alnus glutinosa; assembly: GCF_958979055.1. Classification (NCBI taxonomy): domain Eukaryota; kingdom Viridiplantae; phylum Streptophyta; class Magnoliopsida; order Fagales; family Betulaceae; genus Alnus; species Alnus glutinosa. The sequence goes on along the minus strand of NC_084898.1, from coordinate 877,555 downwards.
GCCGAGACAAAAGCGTGAGAAAGCGAGAGAAATTGAGAAAAAGTGGAGAAGCTTACAGTGTAGCAACGGCAGAGACAAGCGGCGGCGGCGAAGACGAGATGGGTGAAGAGGTAGAGGCTGGGCGTCGTGGAGAGTGGAAGGGAGATGAGAGGCAGAGGCTTGGCGTCGTGACTCGTGGGCGAGCGGCAGCCGGTAGAGAGAGGTGAGGAAAAAAAGGATTAAACCCTAAACCTAAAAGAGTAAAAGATGGTTATATATGTTGTAAAAAAACGGCGTCGTTTTGGGCATTCAGCAATGCCCAAAACGACGCCGGACGCCCTTCAGGTTTTTTACTTTTTAATTTATATATATATATATATATATATATATATATATATATATATATATAAAAGCGGTTAGCGGTTATTAACCGTTTTTCCCAAACCCTATAACCGCTTTTAAAACCGGTTAGCGGTTATAAGCGATTATAACCGCATCGTTTGAACATCCCTACTGTGGAGGGTGTGAAGAGGTTTAAGATGGGTTTGATAGACGGCTGCGATGATGCTGATGATGAGCACTGAAGTGAATGAAAGTATGTTTCTCAAAAAAAAAGAATGAAAGTATGAAACCTCTCTATTGGGATTTTACTACCGTTGCCATTTTACAGTCACAGTAAAAAGAGTTCAAGAAGAATGACAGAAAATAATACTTGATAAAGAAAAGAGTTGATCACAAGGACCAAAGGAATCAAAGATATGTCTAAATGCAAAATATATTCTTCCAAACACTAAATAGAGAGTCATATATGGGGAGGAATGCAATCAAAAACAAGATCTGAGAGAACACTTGGGACTATAAAATTGGTGCCCACGGCACATAAAAAGGAAACAGTCATAAGCAAATTGGTAGATCCTGCTAAAATGCTGATACAATTTGCTCTTCTTCGGTTAGAGCTTCAAAGCAGCTTTTGCCATGGCCAGAGCACCCTCATAGCTTTGATTTCCACCAATAAACCCACTCATATGGACAAAAACACAACCAGGAATACCTGCCTTCCTCGAGAGTTCTTCATCCCGGAGACCACGCCATTGAGCAGGGAGAGGCTTTCTGCTCTCAAATCTATCAGGAGCTACTGCCACCGCCTGCACTCTCCAAGATTTGCTCCTGTCATCCTGGACATTGTGTTGCAATAGGTATATTCAGAACTCTCGGAAAAATATATGCCATTAGGAGATATATGGGAAACTTAAAATGAGCTTGGTAAACAAGATGTTCAAAGTATAAAAAGGGTTGGTGAGAAAAATCTGATGTCCTTGTGATATGCAGTCATTTAAGTAGAACAACAGGAGACAAAACGGCCAAAATATCATTGCCTCTCTCTCTCTCATCATTGCACAACTGAGAATTAAGTCCATATTGAACAGGGTATGCTTAGAACTTATCATAGCAACCTTTCGTTTAAAGCTAATTGCATTTCTTTCTTAACACATAGGACCAAAGGACCAGGAAACTCGACAAAAGTTGTCCTCTTGACCGAAGAGCGCTGGAAATACATTTCTAGGCTTTTTGGCTAAGATCAAGAGTAACGTGTAGAAAAGCGCTAAAACACTAACAAGCAAACAAATTTCCCAAACTCTATTCACATGCATATATTCTCATGATAGATAATTTATTTCCTTTGGAAGAATAAAAGAGTTCCTCTCTCTCTTTTCAAAGCTTGAAGCTCCATATTTTACATGGAGAAGAAAAATTATATGAAAAATTATCATGCTACCTGATCTACTTATGCAAAATACATCGCATCCGTCTGAAGAATAAAAAATGGAGAAGATATATATAACTACCTGATAAAGAACATATTTGATGGGAGGGTCAATCTTCATCTCCTCCTCAAGCTCAAATAAGTGAAGCTTCCACTGTATGGTGAAAAATCACATTAACACATCCAAAACATCAAGTATATCATTGATATAGACATTACAGTTTGCCATAACATAGTAGTTGATATCCCAAGCGCAGCATGCTTTTAAAAAAATAAAAAAATCATAGTACATATTCTGGACGAGTACATAATTGCCATAGGCAAAATGCTTGACATCCCAACACTTTTTTCCAGAATTTAGTTCCAACTTGATATGTTATAATCCTATGTGACACATCAGGTTGGAACCAAATTCTGAAAAAAAGTATTTGGATGTCTAGCATTCCACTTGACGTAGATATGGTTTGCCTCAATATAGAAGCCCATATCCTAAACGGCATGCTTTCATTCAATAAAAATCAAAAGCAATTAAATTGCAGTAGTTATTAAATTTCTCTACCATTACCAGATAAAAATATGACACGGAATACAGAGAATAGAGAAATTCAAACCTATAATGGAGAAGAAAACAACAGAATTGGAGCATTTGAAAGATCAAATGAATGAACATCTGACAGATAGCATTGAATATGGATATGAAGTAGCTTTAGACTAAACAGCATTCCATAGGCCAAGTGGGAGATAAGCATTGCCAACTTACAGGACAAAATGTCGTTAAAACCATAATTTCTCCACTAGGATCAATATCCCGTCTTGCTGCAAGACACTCCATTACAATTGACCGTGCTGGTAACCACGATTTTGCATGAAACCGAACACTCTGAAAGTTGAAAAAGGTTTTTATATTGTATGCATAGACACATGCACAAAAATAATAACAACAAACAACTATGACCCCTTTGAATCCTCATACCCTTGCAGGTGTCTGGCAAAGTAAATAAGTTAATGATCAAAAAACAAATTCATAAACATCCATCAACCATGTGAGATGCTCACATCTAAAAACTCACTGCCAGTCAGAGCCATCGCTCTTTGAAAGGCCTCATTCTCTTTCTCAGGTGATTGATCAGGATCTATCCAATCCAAATTTAATCTTCCAACTCTTGAAGACAAGTGCGTATTATTCACATATCTCGGAGGCTTGTCAGTATCATACCGATTTATCCCATTGTCAACAGCATCAATTGCCTGCAAGCATAGATAAAAAATTTACTGAAATCTCATTAACCACCGGTTAGGACCTACAAGAATTCAACACAATTGAAGCCGTCTGCAGATGAGTACATTAGTGATATTTCCAAAAATATTAGGCGGTTTTATAAGCCGTTCAAAGAATCCAATGGAAATCTTTATTTAAGCTACTGAGGATGAAACAAAAAACTATATTGGAAATAACCTTATCTCATAAATGCACAGCAATACCACAAATGTGTAGAAATTAGTACCTCCATGAAGCTCTTGTACACAGCCAAAAATAAGCGATGCACATCCGGGTGCTGCTCATCAACTTGAAGCTCCTTAGCTATTATCTCCTTTCCAAAATGCTAAATACCAACAACAAAAAATAAATGTAAAACTAAAAAAAAAAAATGCGACCAAATTATTAGTCAAATAACACTAAACCAAGCTGTGTTAGATGCATTCATTTGTCAAATGTAAACCATACATATGCGCTTTTGAACAGAGTGATTACCTTGTAGACAAGACCGGCACTACTGAGCTTAGTGGAGAAGCAGTGCCCAAAAACCTCTTCAAACCCTTTCTGGTGATGATCATACCGGTCCCGAGTTGGATCATACACGCCCCCAACATCAAGAACAGCATCGAGACCCTCCAACACCTGCAAACCTCAAAACCAACATTTTTTTTTTAAAAAAAAAAAAATTACATTCTCATAGTCTGTCAAGAACACTCGAAATAAAACCTCCATTTCAGTCCCTAAGAGAGTCTTAACTACAAAAACATCTAATTCTACATAAACCAATTCAACCCAACAATTCTTCAGAAATATTCGAACAAAATGAAGCCCCATTTAGTTACTGATTGAGAACCCCATTAAGCTAATGAAATTTATAAAAATGACAGAACAGCAGATTAAGCAACATCCCCCTACAAAAAGATTCCAACTTCTACTTCCATTTGCATTTCTTTAACCAAACAGACGCTCCCTTAGTTACTGACTGAGAACCCATTAAGCTAATGAAATTTATGAAAATCCAAGAGCAGCAGATTTAACAAACACCCTTCTGCAAAAAGTCTCCAACTTTTTCTTTCTATTCGCCTTTCTTTTCCCACCGTTTTCTCGGAAACCAAACAGGAAAACATTTCGGGAAACAAACCTGGGCGTCGCGGGTGCGAACGATCTCGGCGTTGGAAAACTTATCGGTGAGGCGAATCATGAAGCAGCCAAGGGCCTCGTCGCAGTGGAAGCTCCCGTTGTGGGTGCCCACGCGCTTCAGGGGTTTCAGGGGAGCGTTGGTGGCCATGAGAGGACGAGTCAGGTGCTTGTGGAAGGTGAAAAGCCTCTGGTTAAATCCTCGGGTTAGCGCGAGCATGCCTTTGATGAGAGCCCTTTGAATAGGCGTCGTCCACCTCTGTTTTGAACTTTTGACCAATAAAACCCCCAATCTAAATAATTATTTAACTAAAAAAATAAATGCTTTAAAATTTTAGGAAAAAACAAGCGAAAAAAGTTGGGGGTTTTTTTTATTTTTTATTTTTTATTTTTTACTTACAAAAATAAAACCCCCAACTTTTTTCTCTTATTTTTTCTTAAAATTTTAAAACATTTATTTTTAGTTAAATAATTATTGAGATTTTATACTTTCCCTATATTGAAAGGACTAATTCATTTACATGATTTAATTTTAGAATGCTTTTACACGGCAATTTTGCATATTAAATCATATAAAATGTATAATTTGAATGTATTTTTTTAAAATATTATGAGTTGAAAAAATAAAAAATAAAAATTTATGTTTTAAATCACAGGCAAAGAAGTGCATACATTTAAAAATCACATACATTTTGAATCTATGTTAATTTAATATATTAAATTGTTAAAAATTTCACTAACCCAATTTAAAAAAGAAAACTGTCTTTGTTTATTTTACACCTTTATAATTCAATTCGAAAAGGTACAATCTGTCTCACTTCAAAATCTCAAAAGGATGTCTCTAAAGTCATACACTCTTATGAAATTGGATCTTACTTCAATTGTCATTATGGAGAGTGTTAAACCATATTTGCCTAATAACCAAGAGGAATAGTTACTATTGAGACACTGTAATTATATATTATTTAATTTGATTAGCACACGTTTAATCCATTCCACTAAAAATAATGATTAGAGTATTAAACCGGGTGCAATAACTATAATCTAGACTGTACATTAAAAATGAATGGTCCAAAAATTATCATGTCATCTAAAAAATTTTGCATCTCATTTTCAATCTAATTGCTTCACCTCCATGCCAATTACTGTTTCTTCTTTTGCTCCTATACCGTCTCTTTATCACCATTGAAATCATATCCTTCTGCCTTCATAATCGTCATCTGACTCATCCCTATCATGTATTATGGAGGATGGCGAAAACACCCATGTAGCTCTCTCACATTTATAATGAAAATTACATCTAACCTGAACAATAAAATTATATCTAATCGTTTGAGAGCAATATCATTGGTTGAAGTTCGCCATATACGTCAAGATGCTAATCAAGTTGCTCATTTGTTGGTAAAAGTCGCTTTATCGTATTCTTTGGATTTGGTTTGGATTGGGGAATGCACTTCTTCAATCCAAAACATTGTATATACTGAGCAAGTTTTTCTTAGGTGATTTATGAAATTGATAATTCTTTTCAAAAAAAAAAAAATGTTAGAAATCTCAATTCTTGTCGTTGGTACCCACGGCAAAACGACACCCGTCTATATTATTCAAAGCGAAATGAAAGAACATAAATCGTTTAGATAAAGCAGTAATAAAACCTCAAAATTTGTGTTCGTTGTGTCTTTGAAACGTGAAAAAAGGAGGATAAGCAAAGCTGTTTGAAGAACGCCATGCCCACCACAATCAAACCCACTTTGATTCCTTCTCCAAACCCCAACACTGTCTTCTCTGCAAGAAAGTTTTCCATCACATCACCCATCTTCCCCAGAGCTTCTTCTTCTTCTTCTTCTTCAAGGTCTCGGGTCGTAATCGTGAAATGCAACAGCTCGGAGGAGAGTGGTAATCTGAAGGATGCACTGGCGGGTATGGTGGACGAGCGAGTACAGGAGCTGCTGAACAGAGAGGAGAACAGGGGTTTGCTTGATGGGTTGGAGAAGGCGTCGCAGAGGGTGGAGATGGCCAAGAGAGAGCTTGCGGAGATTGAGAAACAAGAACTTGAGGCGAAGCTGATGAGGGAATACGTTAACCAGCTTGAGAGCAGAGCTTCCGAGGTCTGTCATATAATCCAATTATGCTTATGCTTCATTTTGAGGACATGCTATGATTTCATTATGTTGAAGTAATGACTAATGAGTAAGAATTAGAGATTTTGGATGATTTTCATTATGTGGGCAATATAAATTTAGACAATTTGTTGTATATTATTCGAATGATTAGATTCACCCATTCTTATCTGCTTAAACTTTTGAAATAAGTAGTGATTTAACATTGTATCGTAGGAGCGTTTAGAATATTAATTAAGTTTACTCAATTCTATTAGTTAATTTTCTGGAATAAGTTGTGGTTATGTGTTGAAATTTATTGTATTGGAAATTATGGGGATTGTTTAGTTGTAATAGAACTAAAATCTACATGATTGATAGTGAAAGTTATGGGAAGTGGTCTGAGTTTGCTTGTATATTTAGATTAGGGTTTAGAAGAGGGTTTTCACTCTAATGTCATGCTTTGAAGAATCAGGACTCCTGTATCATCCAATCACTGCCTATATAGTTTTTTCATGGTAGTGCAATTTACTGTGGAGTGAAGATGGACCAATTTTGAACCTTGTTCCCAAAAGATTATCGTAAATAGATAGTTCTGAAACAATTTGATCTTGCTTTATCATCACTAGCACATACATTCCCTATTGTGGGGGATTTGCGTCTTCAAGCAACCGAAGCGAGTGTAGGGACTGCAGCAAATTTCAACCCAACAGACTACCTTGATTCTTTGACAGCTCTTTGTTTGATTCCTTGAGTTGAGTTGTTGAGATACTTCTTGTTGCTAATGATGTTCAATGCCGTGCACATTAAGATTGCAGAATGTCAGAGGGAAATATTAGAAGCAGGAGAAATGGTTGAAGAAGCAAAGCGCTCTCTAACACAAAATGTGGATGGAATTGAAGATGGAGATGCTTTTGTGGAGAAAGAGAGCAAAGAAATTGACAGAAATGAGGAGAGATTGGAATCCATAAAAGCAGCTTTAATTTCTGCCCTTGTTGGCACCCTTGCAGGGCTGCCCATCTCCTTCACTCAGGTGACAAGCAGTTCTCAACTCATACTTCCTGTAGCAATTAACTTTGTCAGCTGTGCCCTGTTTGGAGTTACATTTCGATATACAACAAGAAGAGACTTGGATAATGTTCAGCTGAAGACAGGGACATCTGCAGCTTTTGGCTTTGTTAAAGGTATGAAATACAAATGCTGATTCAATGGCCTGATTTTCACTGCCACAATTTCAAGTTGTTTAACAGTGTACTAAATAGCATTACTCTACTGAAATTCTATGATTTGGGAAAACTTCGGTACTTTCAGGTTCTGATATGAAAAATGAATGCAGGTCTTTCCATGCTGGCAAGTGGACCACCTCTGGAACTAAATACTGGAAGCTTCTTGTCACATGCTTTTGATGGAGCTGTGTACGTGTCTGAGAATCTTCTTCTTTTTGCTTTTGCTGCTGCTGGTCTAGATTATTGTTTTAAGTCGAGGCTACTTAGTCCTTTTCCTATCAAAAGACCAACTTCAAGGTGATGTCCACATATACTAAATGGCATATTTTCAAGGTGATAATACATTTCCATATCCTACTTCAAGCTAAAATGTGTAATATATATGCTAAGAGCAGCCGTAGCGTATTTTAAGTAACTTTTATTTTGTTTTTTTTAAAGTGACCGACATGAAGAGCCATTTAAAACACATGACATCAATCGGTATAAAATGAGATAAAAAGTAGCATTATTCATATGCTTACATTTATGTCTTCGGAAATGTGTTACTCATTCAGTATTCATTGAAATCGTGGTCTTGATTGTACACACGTCTATGTTTAAACTCAAACCTAGAATCTGAAGCTAGTTGAATCACATCGGATCTTGCTACATTGGAAAACTGGGAGTAATCACATTGGGCGGTGTAGGCCACAGCTGGTGATTTTTGGCTGCGGCGTAACCATTCATTTGGTCAATGTTACTGTTTGAATGAAGGATGAGAATAAATCTTGGGTTGGAATCCACTTCAAGCGTTTGGCAACGGATACCATACAAAGGGATAGGGGCTCTCTGCCCAATCCATGGAGCTTCTAACAGAGTCAATTAGAGTCACCCAGAACCTCTAGGCCTGATTTGATCATACAGTCTGTTACCAGAATATTTTCTCCCAATAGTAAGCAAGAAGCTGTCATCAAGACCTGTCAGTATCACATTCATCCTATTTTGTAGAATGTTTGCTTCGAAATTCAACCAGTAAAATGTTACTGCAGCAAAATATCGAAATATAGAAATCATTTCAGTTAATAAACAATGAAGATGTAGACAACAAAAATGCAATCCGGGGGTGAAACTGGCGCTTTTAACCATACTCGGGTTATCTAATAGAAGGAATCAGTCATGGAAGCCTCTCTCTCTAAGCCTGCATTATCGTCAATCAAAATTCATATCAAATGCTTAGTTGCTGTCTTGCTAGTGATTTCTCTCATCATCTTTCCAATCTTCGTTTGAGGGTTCACGATCTCCTGATGGTTTTTTGGGAACTCCCCGTCTCCGAATCTCATTTCTTGATTGTTCTTCAGCAGATGGCAAATTAATGTTCTCTGCTTTCCTCCCCTTCATATCAGAATTTAGCCTATGTCAGACAAGAATAGAAAATCTATCCTCCATATTCTAGAAAACGTGGTTCAGTAGTCAATACCTCCTTAGAAATTCCTTCATGCCCCTTTGAATGGTCTTTCCTTCTAGCCATTGATGAAAGGTGATTTGCAGCCTTGCTAAATAATTGAAAGCCCTGAATATCTCCATTTTTTATGCTTCCTTCCAGCTGAAAAGTCCAAATCACAAAAATATGGATATATGACCATTCAGGGGCTTCCATCATGATGAACTCTAAACCATTGGTCAAGAGCCTTCATAGAATAACTGCTCACCAAAACTTGATGAAGTTTTACCTGAATGTGAATTATGCATAATACAATGCTAGCAATAGGCAGCCAGCTCTCCTCAGGCGACAGTGACAAGTTTGACCTAATACATTAGGAGATCAAAAGAATCATGTATTTAATCTCATGGCCCCAAATCGCAGTTAAGATTACACGCCACCATAAAAGCATTAAAAATATCAGGTAATCAGGCATATCAGACATTCTAAAACATTAAATTGCATATCTTTAGCTTACAAGCATAAAGTAACCATGTTCAAGGCAATTATGAATGCTGGCCATGAAACCAGCATTAGAGTAGAAACCTCCGAAGTATTTCACTGCTGATCAGAAGAAAACTGTAGCTATTATAAGGAAAGCATGCTCAAAATCCACATGACATTTCATAAACTACAAAACAAGGAAGCAGAACCATTTGTCTGATAAGATATTACCGTGAAGCATAGAGTTTAAAAAATATTACATGGTTCATTAAACCAGGTGGAAGGGAGAGCCAATGCACCAACAGGCAAGCATAGTGACCATTGACAATAATGATCTATCACATGAAAGAAGACAATAGTTTTGAATGTGAAGTACACATTCTATTAGGTCCATCAACAAACAATCACACCACGTTTAACACTTAAGCTTTTGGAGAGTAGAAAGACCAGCAAAATCCAGAAAAGATTCCACGTATTTCGGCAGAGAACAAAATACCAGAATATAGGAACACCAGTACTGTTGGATGATGATTGAGATGGAGTATACACGTGTGAGTGTGAGTGGTTAGGTTAAATTCCACATTTGATAATAATTACAAGAGTGAAAGGGTGACAAAAAAAGAAAGAAAGAAAGATTTGTGTTAAGATGGTGTACATATTAAGACCTCATCATCATCTAACAGACATGGTGTTATATTATTTAAAATTTTAAATGACATGGTAAGATATGTATCATAGTGTAACATATACACCATTGAATCCTTCTAATCTAGACCATGAAATGAATCATCTCCATATTCAATTATTGGCAGAATTAATAATACCAAATGAAACTTTGTTCTACATGAAGTCCATGCAAATCATGTTCATGTCAAAGACTAAAATTGAGCTTCTAGGTACACAAGAAAAGCTTTAAAAGACATTAGAATAAAACCTTAGGTATGGAGCCAAGTATACCACTGCATACACCGCATAACGCCTTTCCCCACTATCAAGCCACGCAAACACCCAACTCTAATTATCCAAAGGAAAAAAAACCCAAATTTTAAAAATAAAAAACAAAAATTCCAAGAAACTTTAATAGTTAGAGAATCAAAGTGAAAGAAACAAAGAAAAAATAAAAGATTTTTACCAGCCAATTGAAGTAAGGGATAAAGCTAATGATCCCCATAACTGAGAACCTCGTATCAGCCAAATCAAAACCTGAATCACCATCACTGTCCGGAGCTTTACCGGTGACCGGCAAAACCAGCGAGCTGAGCATACAAGCACCGATTGCGGCTGCGACTGGTGCGTCGTGGGCGAACTCCGCTCTACATGTTCTGTTCCGAATCTTCTTCTTCTGTTTAATTAACAAAAGAAAACCAAAAGAACAATTAACACAGCCTTTGTTTGGTTACCGAGAAATACTTCATACAAGCGAGACTATGGGTTTCACCTTTTTGGACTGGGGTTTAAGGGTGGAGAGCGAAGAGAGGAAAGTAGTGGGCGGCGGTGGTTGTGGGAAGAGAGGAGGATTGAGATCGAGACGAGTGGATGAAGATAATGAAGTGAGAGTGAGAGGGGTCATGGCTCGCCAAGCATGTAACGAGCGCAGAGAGAGTGCGAGAGAGGGGTTTTGGGTATGGAGCTTCCAGTCTCTCGCGCTTTGGGAAAGGTGACAAATCGTAGACTTTGGGATGAAATTTTGATTTAACAATTTAAATCATATTTAAATATGGTAAATATTGTTAAATATATTTTTTTTAATTTAACAATTTAAGTTTTATCATCTTCACATATGATTTAAGGAAATATAATATTTATTGTTTTATTTATATAATTTAATCAAATATAATCTTAATTTTATTCATCCAACATAATTAGAAATATGAAACTGTAACCTGTGCCATTTATTCGAGCACTTTAGATTTCATATGGACTATTCCACATTTCCACATGTGCTAGTAATTTAGGCACATGAGTTCCATATGAATAAAGTTTTTCTTCAAATTAATTTGAAAAAACTTATATATATATATTTTAATTTAGTTTATTAAATTAACATATGTTCAAAACATGTGAGTTTTATATATATATTCTAAAATGATGTATAAAATTAGGGATAATTAAAAAAATTACTCTCTCTCTCTCTCTCTCTCTTTATATATATATATATATATATTGCATAATATTGTGACAAGTGGCATTTTAAAATGCAGTTACGTGTCCTTTTAAGTTTTTTTTTCCTAGGAAATAACTATATCCTATTTTATAGGGGAATCAATTAGAGTAGTGCCTATAATTATGACAAGTGGCTGCTTAAAAATTTGACAAGTATCCGTTAAGTTAACGGTGAGTTTAAAACACTTTGTTTCACACTTTCACTCAAACACCGCTTCCCTTCCCACTAAATCATATGTCAAATTCCTAAAGGTGCTTCTCTCTCTCTTTCTCTTTGTAATTTTTTTGGATTCTTTTTGTTTTGGTTGTAATTTAAAGAACCAAAATTTTATATTCTCAACAATTTATAAACTAAGTTGCAAATACATTATCTTTACCGCAACCTATTTCTGTTAAGGGTTAATATGTATAATTCTAATCCAAATTGCAACGCATTAAGATGGTAATTCCGTGTGGATGTAATTTTTTTTTTTTTAAAAAAAAAAAAAATTTAGATTTTGTTCATCCGTTTTAATGAAGATTTTCTCTTTAATTTTATATTTATAAAAAAAAAATTGCTTTGTATTCTTTTTGAATATTCAAAATTATATGGTTTTTGAATCACTCCGAGCATTGCATAATATTGTGACAAGTGATCTTCTAAAATGCAGTCAAGTGTCCTTTTAAAGGTTTTTTATTTATTCAAACTGTCCTTTTAAAATTGAACCTGTGTTTAATAACATTGTAAAATAAGTTTTTTTTTTTTTTTTTTTTTTTTTCCTAGAAAATAACTGAATCCTATTTTTGAGTGAAAACAATCTTTTTTCCCTATAAAATAATTGTATATTGAGACAAGTGGCATCATTATATAATGACATCCTATAATAACTGTATAGCAGTTTAAAAAAACAAAACACTCACACAAGATTACATTGGGGTAGGGCCCAGTGTGTGAGCCACACCCTAATGTGTCTTGTGTGAGTGTAATTGTTGTGCACAAGAAGTGTAAATATCATTTCTCAAAATAAAAACGCCACTTGTCTAAAAAATAGGATGACATTATATAATGATGCCACTTGTCTCTACATTTTCTACAAAAATAGGATACAGTTATTTTCTAGGAAAAAAAAAAAAAAAAAACTTCTTTTACAATGTTATTAAACACAGGTTCAATTTTAAAAGGACACTTTGAATAATAATAATAAATAAATAAAAAAAACCTTTAAAATGACACTTGGCTGCATTTTAAAAGGCCACTTGTCACAATATTATGCAATGCTCAGAGTGATTCAAAAACCATATAATTTTGACTATTCAAAAAGAATACAAAGCAATTTTTTTTTTAATAAATATAAAATTAAAGAGAAAATCTTCATTAAAACGGATGAACAAAATCTAAATTTTTTTTTAAAAAAAAAAAAAATTACATCCACACGGAATTACCATCTTAATGCGTTGCAGTTTGGATTAGAATTATATATATTAACCCTTAACAGAAATAGGTTGTGGTAAAGATAATGTATTTGCAACTTAGTTTATAAATTGTTGAGAATATAAAATTTTGGTTCTTTAAATTACAATCAAAACAAAAAGAATCCAAAAAAATCACAAAAAGAGAAATCAATAAGGGAGAAAGAGACATTTAGGAATTTGATCGGAAGGAGAATAAACTAACATTCAGTGTAAAAAAACAACACATGGTATTAATTAATTGAAAATTGGTTAAAAAGTGCAATGGTTTTTCAGAAGGATATATATGATTTAGTGCGAGGGAAAGCGGTGTTTGAGTGAAAGTATGAAACAAAGTGTTTTAAACTAACCATTAACTTAACAGATACTTGTCAAATTTTTAAGCAACAACTTGTCATAGTTATAGGCACTACTCTAATTGATTTCCCTATTAAATAGGATATAGTTGTTTTATGGGGAAAAAAAAACTTCTTTGACAATGTTATTAAAGGCATAGTTTAAATGATGGTGAGAAAGAGATTTTCATATCTTCTTTTGTTTTGGTACTTATTTTTTGTTATAATTTATGTATTATTATTATTATTATTATTATTATTATTATTATTATTTAAAATAGTTTCTTCTACGTTATATATGCAAAAGATGGTGGAAATAAAACATATCATATCTATTTGACAGGACTTTTTTTTATACCTATGAATTTCATTGTAACATAAAAAAGTCTACGGAAAAGAAAGTTAATTTCTATTCTATTAGTATTAATTTTGATTGGGTTTTGAAAATTGTGTTTGCAGGGTCATGTTCAAAGAGAATGATAAATAATCCGTTTGTTTGTCTTTATTTTTTGTGATTCTATACTTCGGATTCTATTTTTTGTTTTAATTTTTATATTAATTACTACTTCTGTTCTAAAAGTATTTTATCTTACGTTATATATGCAAATAATGATCGAAAGAAAAAATATTTATTTAACAGGAATTCTTCCTATACCTAAGAATTTATTGAAACCAAAAAGAAAAAGAAAAAAAGAATTGTATGGAAAAGACCATTAATTTTTTGTTAGATTATTATTAATTTTAATTTTGATTGGGTTTTGGAAATGTGTTTGCAGGGGTCGTGTTCAAAGAGAATGGTAAATAATCTATTTGTTTGTCTTTAGTTTCTATGGTTCTGTTCTTTAGATTCCACTTTTTACTTTTCTCTTCTCATTTTTAAATTCTGTTATAAAAGTAATTTATTTTATGTCGAAAAAATATCTATTTAATATGACTTTTTCCTATACTTATAAATTTCATCGGAACCGGAAAAAGTATACGGAAAAGCTGCTTATTGTCTATATATATTAGCATTTTTCAAATTTTTCTTATTTTGGGCTTTTTATTGTTTGTGGTTCTGTTCTTTTGTAAATTTGATAGTAAATTCAAAGAAATGATGGTGAGCAAGAGAGTTTACTATGCTTTTTTTGCATGGAGTATTAACCATATTAATACTATTATTAATTTTCAAGAGAACAAAGTATTTTGTAGTGAAAATAAAGTGGTATCATAGTTGGGATATGATGGATATATTGTTTTGTTGGGTTTTGTTTATGCTGTTGAGTAAAGATATAAGGACATGTTAAGCATTCATCCTCTAACTATCTCTTACCCATTTGCATACATTTTTTGGTTTTTTTTTTTTTTTTGAAAATTTTACACTCAATTCATGAAAATGATTGTGAGATAGAAGAGTTTCCAATCGTTATTTTTTATATCAGTTATAACAATCTTTTATTAGTCTACGCAGTTATTTATTTAATAACTTTCCTTTTATCTTTTTTTTTTTTTTTTTTTTTTTTTTGTTTAAATACTTTTTTTGTTACATACTTAATCGATAGACAACATTGGGGAAGGAAATTTGTTGCTCATAATCTTTTTAAAACCTTTCAATTAAATTATAATTAATAAATATACCGCGCATAGCACAGGTCATAAGTTAGTTGGCTTAAAGTAGAAATAACTTCCTGTGGTATATAAAATAATTCAGAGATTTTTGGAGTAAGACAAAATAATAATTTAGTTTATGTAGTCAAATTTCGTCAAAACACTTGACGAATTCTATTAGTGTGCCACATTATCACCAATATAATGATGACACGTGTCACTCATTTTTTTTTTAATTAAAAAAAAATATAAACATATAAAACTTTAAAAATTATTAATTTTTTTTTTTAAAAAAAAAATAGAAAGAAAAGAAAAAATAGGGGGATGGCTAATGAGCCGGCAGCTACCCCCATCCCGCCACTCCTTGGGGGATGGGGGGCCATTCCCTATAGCAGTCACCCCCTCTACCTTTTTTTAAGTTTTTAATTTAGTATATATATATATATATATATATAGTAAGAGTGACATATGTCATCATTTTATTGGTACTGACGTAACACACTAACGAAATCAATTAAGTTTTTTGACAGAATTTGACAACAAAGACTAAATTGTTATTTTGGCCAACCCTGAAAATCTCTGAATTATTTTTCATATCGGAGTGAACAATTTATAATTTAAGACAATCATATAGACTGAATTATAATTTATCATTTTATCCTTGAAAATTACATACATTTTTACACATATAATAGGGTAAATTAAAGAAAAGTTCATCTTTTACCGCACTAAAGTTGAAATTTTATAGATTTCATTGAAATTACTAGGAATCTAAAACTCACTCAATGTCTCTTTGATGTTCCTTTTTTTTTTTTGGTCAATTTGAGACAGGAATTGGGAGGGAAACAAGTTGTTTGGGCTTTGCATTGGATCATTTTACTCTGTCAATCGTTCAGTCCAGATTGGTTTAAGAACACAAACAAAAGACACAAAATAAATGCTCTTATTGTAGAGGCTGCTTCAATACCTGGACCACCAATTGCTACTGGTGCTCAATTTCGTGTATTCACAAATAATAGGCAACCGGTAGCGCCGAGTAATGCATGGCATATTCTCATGAAAAGGTTCTTCAAAAAGTTATTGTATCCGAAATTGACATAGATTTCATCAGAAATTTTGTGATAGCAATTTGAATAATAAATACGAGTATAAAACCCGACTGCCAAAACAAGTTTCGAACAACATGCTCATTTGTTGGGACAAATGGACCTTATAAATGCTTACTCAACAATCCAAACAACAAATTACTAGGAATATAGATCCGATAATTGAGGCAATGATAACAAACCAATGTCTGAACCAAGGGTCAAGGCAATGAGTGGAAACAGACATTGACAACAACTCCAATGCACCAAGCTATGTTAAGGGGAGCATAGCCTTCTCATAAGTGGTTATAAGAGACCACTTATGAGACCCATTTAACCAGATAAGTTATTGGACAATCATTTTTATTTGGTTAGGTGGATCCCATAAGTGGTCTCTCACAATCACCTGACCAATTTTTCTTAAATTTGAGCATATATATATATTTTAATGACGACCCCTCAGGTAAACCTCGGATCCGTGTAAGGCGCCCCTTCCACACGGATCAGGTAATATTCTGACTTAGCAGGCGAGCTAGTCCCAAAGAATTGTTTGCACCTAAAAAAATTGGAATCTTAGACCCATGGGATTATCACAAAAACTCATGCCCTTACCACTTGAGCCAACACTTGAGGTCAAATAATTTAAGTGTCGATCCTAATCCATGTTAAGGCTTAAGCACCATCGGGGAACACAAGCACGCCAAACATTTCACAGTTTCTGTGGGCCAACAACAAAGCCAAATCAATTAAAGTGCATTTATTGCCAATCCTAGTCAATTAACTCTCCTCCAAGCCACCAAACAGGGACAAGGATCCTCTCCGGTTCAAATGAATTGGAGAGCATCTAATCAGTTTAATTTGGAGGGTAATGTTGTCTTTTCACATTTTTGTGGACAATTTTACCTTCCACTTAAAACTAACTGAATACTCTCCAATTCAAAGAGAGTATCCAAATGCCACCAAACAGGATCCTCTCCATTATTAGTACAATAGAAAAGAGTCAAATTTTATGGCAAAGAATTTATTTTAGTAAGGGTGAACATGAAACCACGTAGTGAATATATTATCACCATTTAAAAATTTTAAATGACATGGCATCAAGTACAATGCAACAAAATAAAATTTTGACTATAAAACGACTTATTTTTATTTCACTAGAAATGGAAATGAGCTATATCCACTACATTCGCCATGATATAAAAATGCTAGTTTGTATTTTTTTTCTTTTATTTAAATTTTTTAAATGACATAACAACATACTCATCGTGTAACAATATATACATCATTAGGTCTGAACCAAAGAATAAATTCTGATCTGGCCGGTTCGTACCTGGGAGGGAGAGGATGTGAGCTTTAGTACTCTAGTCACATGCTACTACACGTGCTTTCCAAAGTTTGGGCACAACTTGGGTCATACGCGCAACATCGCTTGGTAGCCCCAGATATTAATCCTGCACATGCTCGAAGAAAACTGAATCCAAATTGAACTTTATGATTATCGAGGCTCTCGAAAAAAATGGGTATCGAAAATGTTTATGGCATATATAAAACACATGTAAGACCGTAAAAGTTCCCAAAAACAAAGGAGCTGAAAAAGAAAATAGAAATAATAAACCATCCCAAATTTACAAGATCATAAATCTTATTTTACACAAAATACATTAATATTATAATTAGGAAAACTAAAAATTATAAACCAACACCCATAACTTTCCCCATTTTCATGAGGACTATCGAGCAAGAAATGAGAAGGAAAAAGAATCAACTGCCAACTTCCAACATGAAACTGCAGGAGAGGAGTTCATTTCTATTTGTATGAGAGCAGCTGAAGGACTTCGAACTTTTGCTTATCATCTTTGGTGCCTGAAATCTTCAAAGAAACTTATATTAAACACGGTGGCAAAAGAGATCCAGACACTTGGATTGCCACGCTTGCTTCTATCAACTGCTTTCAATAGCCAAAACAGTTCCATTTTGGCACGGGCAAAGAATGTAGAAAACACTTTCTGCATATGATTTACAGCTCTTGCCTGGATGTACACTGTTAATTTCACTTTACACTAACCAGAACCTGTGAATTTCAGGCATCCCCTTCCCTCCTCTCGCCATTTTCTTCCTGACTGGATACAGTATTTAGCTGCTGTTGCAACTGTTGAGCGATAAAATCATCAATGTAAGCTTAAAAATATTTTAATAATTAATTCCTACATAGAAAATAGGACTAAGGGTGGCAATTTGTGTTCCCCATGTCTAACTTGAGTTGTGTCAAGACATGGGTAAAAGCCAGTGGCGGAGCTAGGATTTTAGGTCAGGGAGGTCAAAAAAAATTTTTGAACCATGCTGGATTAAAATGATGCCATATTTTTCCAAATTCTGTTTGTGAAAAATTATGGTTAAATGGTTGACAAGGTCTTTTTTATAGATATGCTCTTCGAATGTTGTCTCTATCGCTAGGATAGTAATCAGAAATTTTTTTTCTTAAGGATTGGTTGGCACATTTGCTAAATCTACCTCAATACGAGCTCGTTTAGAATTTGATTGTAGCTCAATTGAATCATTGTTCTCCATAATCTCAGGCAACTACAATTATATATTTTATACAATTAAAATATAAAGCAAAAACTATATATATTCATAAACAATTAAATATAAAAAAAAATAAAAAAATCTAAATATAAAAGAACAATAAATTGAAAAGAACAATTCAAATATAAAAGCTTAAATATTAATAATATGAAAGTTTATTACATACCTAAAACTGAAATGCTGGATTTTGTTTAGAAATTATTTTGAACGGCTAAACTTTGAAGGCTTATTTGAATGGTTGAAGGTTTTCAGTTGGAATAATTTTTTTTTTTTTTTTTTATAAGTAATAAACTGACTTTATTAAAAGCGTCAGGCGCCCCTTAGTACACCGGCAGTATACAAGAGAAAGCACAAAGCTGGAAATCGAAAAAAAACAGCCCAAAAAAAGAAAGAAAGAAGCCCACCAAACAAACCCACGAGAACCTAAACCTACAAGAACAAAGAACCCCAACCCAACCCTCAAGGAACACACAAGAAACCCACCCAAAAACCCACAGGAACCACCACCCGTAGCCCACAAACAACCCACAAACTACAGAACCTGAGCCTTTCCTCTTCTACTCCTAGAAGGCACACTTGCACCGTCGTAGTTTATGGAGCTCTTCAAATTCTGCAGTTCTCTCCTTCCTTTGATCTTATACCGCTTCCCCATACTACCCCGATGAAAATCTTCCTCAATGGCATCCAACAAAGCCAGGGCCGAATCTTCATCCTCAGCACCATCCGACTCCCACTCCAAATGTAAGTCGGGAGGAATAACGCCCAATGGGTGAGGAAAGTCACCTTCCTCTCCCTGATCCCACAAAACAATCTCCCCAGAAGGGCTAAACCCTACCGGCCACTCCTGAGATTGGATCAAGCCAATTGAGTTGGGAGTCTCACCCTTGTCAATGGTCATCGATTTGCAGCCGCTCAAGGGGGAGGGAACTCTCGGGAGAAGGAACCCGCGTCGAAGCCCCACTCCCCCACTTGGCATCGGCAGGTTCTGAGCCACAAACCCGTCCATAGCCTGAGAAGAAGTATCCAAACACTGCGTCATCGGCGAACTCAAAGCTGTCACTGCCTCATCAATCAGGGAAATATACAACTTACTCGCTTTTGCCTTCGATTTCCGTTGATACCTCATGACTGATTTTGTTTTGGACGGGTAAATGGGAGCCCCACTGTTCGCCATCACCGGAAGAGACAAACGAAACCTCTCTCCCAACGCATCCGCCCCCAAAGAGGGAAACTCAAATCCTTTAGAGTCCGAATCCAACCCCCCAAGCAGACACAGGGTTAAGTCACAAACAGACACTTCCACTCGCAAGTTGGGCTTCGCCGCACACACAGAGGCAAAAGGATCTTCAACCACCGCCGTGCACAAGCTAGGACTTGCGCTAGAGAACTCGCCAGTATCCGACAACCCTCCACCCATGTCAGTCGTCGTCTTCACCTCCAACCTAGACCCATCTTGCCATGCCAAACCAGGTTGAGCGGAGCAAGCCGGATTCTCCACCGGAGAAGAACCCCCCATCCACAACGAGCCTGACTTGAACACCGGAAGAGTAGAAGTCGACCCGTCCAAGGCTTCCGGCGCCAAAGAGCCCAAACCCGACATTCCAGAGTCTAACCTCGCTTTCTCGAGACCACAAACCTGATCCAGGGAAAGCCTCTTAGCCTTCTTGGGATTGGGCTTAAAGCCCAACTTCCTAGAACCATCCCTGCAGTATGGCCTTCTAAGCACAGCTGAAGAGATCCTGCATCGGCCCAGTTTCAGAAGAAATCCTGCTCCAGCCCACGTTAGACCCACTCACCCAATCCAGCCAAACTCCAACCTGTTCGAGGATCTTTCTGCAGACTGAGACGTCGCAGTCCCTTGTACTGCACTCTCTGCCTTTTCGAAAATTGGAGCCATCGCCACAGTGGTCTTTACCCACCGGATCCAAAAGGCTTTTCTCCCAGGCTGAACAGTCCACCGCCTGCCGGACAATCTCGCAAGACCGCTCCTTAATCGGGAACTGCTCCTCCTCGCACCAGGCCACCTCCTCCAGCGAGACCAGATTCCGACCACCAAACGCAGGGATGGTTGGCATCAAGCGAACCGCCTCCGCGAAAGACAGTGGTCCCGCTGCCTTTCCCAAGCCAACTCCCACCTTCTTCCCCCTTAACTTCTCATTCGGCGAGGAAACACCGAACCCGCACCCTACCGAAGAACCAAAAAATTCTAGAGCCTTAAGCAGCTCACTAATAAACTTGAGCCAACCCCATCCACCCCGCCCCTCAGGAATACGAAGAAACCCTCCCTGAATGCCCACCCCATAGACCGCTGCCTCCACAAACCGGCCATTATTGTTACCTCCAATATGAACTATCGTCACCTTCGCCCCCTCCCTGAACGGTTTGACAAAGTCAGACAGACCATGACCACCCATCAACACCTCCATAGTCGAAACCAGCCATTCGATGCACTGGTTGCTCAGGAGAACCGCACCGGAATAAAATTTCCGCTTTTCTTCCACCCTTAGCACTGACGCCCCTTCAATAACCGAGAAGACAAACGCTTTTGCCTCCACCAGAAATCGTCTATCCATCCCTCAAAGCCCTTATGCCCTTCATGTTCATGTCATTGCAGCAGAGGAATAACTTGAGGAGCTAGAGATTTTGTAGCTTAATCTTTCAATAACTTCACAGTTGGAATAAATACTACGAACAAATCCATCATAGCAAATTCTTGTACAGTTCTACTTCTCATTCCGAAAATTTCTGACTTCTAAAGCCACACGCACATTTTTGGTTGATTTATGGAATTTATTTCCTTCAATATTTTTGGTTGATTTATGGTATTAATACCATAGAGACTCAAATGTAGTTGTAGTCTCAAGTCTGTTGACTGGACTCTTTAGTCCTTGACTCTTTTAAAAAAGTTCTAATGACTTTTAAGTTCTATACTGTGACTAGAGTTGTAGACTTGACTGACTGAGTCCTTAATTCTTTTTTAAAAAAATCTGACGACTACTAAGTTCTATACGGTGCATTTTGCCTTTGGAGACAAAAAAATAAAAAAAAATATTGCCCTGTCAGCTTGTCTTCAACCTTCGACTTCGTCCCTTCAACCTCTCAACTCTGTATTTCCATTCTTTTTTTGTTTTGACCTATTTACAAAAACAATTATGAATTATGACAGAAAAACCCACGGCAAAGGGTGAGCTGCGTGGGCAAGTTTGCCCATTGATAAAATGCTGGGGGGGGGGGGCATCCAGCCTTCTAGGGGCATAAAAAAAAATTGTGCCAAGGATTAGGAGATTTTTTAGGAGGTGAAGGGGGGGGGGGGGGGGGGGGGCATTTGCCCCCCCTCCCTCCGCCCCTGGTAAAAGCTCCCTCCACCCCTGGTAAAAGCCTATATAAGTCAACCCTAACCCAACCTATTAAATTAACGGATTAGACCCTTTCAACCCTAACCCGCTAATTTCATGTTAGGTTTGCAGATCGTGTCAAAAATCGCCAGCCCTTTATGTTGGGTTCGGATTGTGTCGAGGCACGAGTATAAGACTATATAGATCAATCCTACCCCGACCCATTTCATTATACAGATCAGACCCCTTCACCTTAATCTACTAATTTCATGTTAGGTTTGTGTCATATTCATGGGATGTGTAAACAATTGTCCACCCTAAATAGGAAATTCAACCTCTTTCTATCTGCTGATGGGTAAAACAAACAAATGTACATGGAGATATATAGAGAGGGTAAGTATACATGTTATGTTTATTAACGTGCATGGAGATAGCCAGAGAGGAAAGTAAACACGTGTTATGTTAAATCTACTAGTGATCTTAAACAACCAATCAACACCAAATAAAAGCAATCTATTACAGTGAGTCGTCTTGTTTTAAGAACTCTATACTAGGAAGTCATGGAAATAGGTAAATCAAAAGAAGCAACAACAATAAATATTAACCCCCTTGAGCTACTCACTTGCATGTATTTCAACTTTTCAGCAGTCAGCTCATCCGTCAAATTGATCATCCTGCAGAGAGAGAGAATTAGAGGAACTTCACTACACACACAAATATATATATTAAAGAGACATCAGAAGTACTAAAGATAACCAACCTAGCTTGAAGCTCCGAGGTCTTGATAAGTAGTAAACGCTCCCTCTCAGAAGCTGCTGTTTCAATCTGTCAAAAGAACAGATCAGAGAATGGGGAAGAATAATCGGAAAAGCATGAATCACAATATGTTGGTCCAATTGTCTTCGGTGACAAGAAAAGAAACAACAATCTAGATTTGTTCAACAATCTACACATGGTAATAGAGCACGGGTTCCATAAGGTCCTCTCATGGCCCCATCACGAGCTCTGCCTTTTCATCATATATGCCCAATTCTGCACCTAATACCATGTATGCTCAATTCATCACATCTATCAACTTCAAGCAATCCAACATGCAAAATAATCCGTGAAAACATCCTCCAGATCTGATCACACTCTGGTTACATTTGATAGAAATATATTGGTCAACACAAACAAAGGATAGAAAGTGCCAACTTTGATCCACTCGTGCTCTCATCTCATTTTGTTAAAACTTTGGTGCCATCGGATCCTCATGCTATTTTGATTGGAGAGAAGTCATGCAAGCTCTTCATGAGGAAAACTCATACTAGTGCTATTCATAAGAATAATCAATTATCTCTAATAAAAAAAAATGAAATTAATTAATTATCACCACAGAGAGCTTATCATCAAATTTGGTCAAGTCATTCCCCAAACCAGCGTATTTTCTTTTTCCCTTCCATCAAAAACTAAAAAGACCAATAGGCAAATAAGAAAGGAACCAACACATGTGAAATCTAATTTTGGAATCCTTGCATGTATTCATCAAGTTCAAGTCTACTAACTACCAAAGCTAAGAAAAGCTAAAATCTGAGTATGTACAAGGATAACCTGTTCTCAGAAAATTTCAATGATTCTTTTATACAAATAAAAATGAGTTTATAACAATTTCCAATTGGCCAGAAAGAAAAAGATAGATAACTGTACTTACAATTCCATTGTTCTCTGAACAGCGAGGCAATGGGGGCAACTTTCCATTTTGAGTAGCTGAAATAAAATGGGAATTCATTATAAACATGTTTAATACCTCTTTAAAAAAAATGTTTGTATCTTTTCCCACTAAAACTACATATAACTATGTTAAGTGGGTGTTTTGTTTGGGAGGGTTGTTCGGAGTTTCTTGTGGGTTTTGAGGGGTTTGTAGGGTTGGGTTGCTTTAGGGTCTTGTTTGGGAGTTTGTCAGGGGGTTTTTCTGTTTTTCGGGTATTGGTTTCTTGTGGGTTTTGCTTGGGTCGGTGTTGAGACTATTGTTTCTTGTATACTCCGTGTGTGCTAAGGGCGCCTTACGCTGTTATTTATAAAATCTGCACTTACTTATCAAAAAAAAAAAGTATCATACTCACCATCTGCTACCTCAGCTGATTGCAGACTATTCAACAGATTCATTATAAGATCCTGGCATAAAGGTAAAACTTTTAATAAAAACTTTCATTGATCAGAGATTTAAGTTTGTCAAGGAAAACAAATTTCTCATGGTCAAAATCACACATAAAATCATATTATCATTTTCAAGTTTGCTCTTACCTGTTGAATTGCATTCTGCTGAAATAGATTCTGAAGGTGAGGCATGAGAAGTGATGCAGGTAAATTACTATTGCTAAACTCCTTTGGCGACTGATTAATAGGCTGAAAACACAGAGAATTACATTATATGAATTATAGGGAGAACACAATCTGTGGCTCAATCTTACTTGAAAGTTAGATATAAAAGGAAAACATTTGAAATGATTAAATCACACCTAACGATTGTGCATTACTTTGTATCCACTTGTGTGCGTGTACTATATATATCTACAACAAATTAATCATAAAAAAAAAAAAAAAAAAACCCTATATACATGTACAATATATATATCATTGACATACTACACCAAGCAACAAGTCTGAAAAACTAGAAATAGTAATAACTCCTTTACACCCAATATGTCTTCGCTCTAAATGACAAAATTATTAATAAAAAGTAGATAGTCTAAATTTTTTTTCTTAAATGCCCTTCACCATATATTAGAAGTTGACATGACCCAAAAAAAATCTTGTTTTTTTATTTTTATTTTTATTTTAAAAGTTGAGGGTAATTTAGGAAAATGACGATGTATTTTCACTTTTAGCAAATGAACATTTATGTTAGGACGTCCAAAAATAGAAAAGAAGATATTAAAATTGGGAAGGACGGAGTAGCTAATGATTACACAACATTGCACACACACAGACACAGACATCAACTATTGTCTTCCTCTCAGAAAGAAAAACCAAAAAAAGAAGTGATTATTCTACCATATACATAGATTATTTAAGTGGATGTACTAATGAGATGATGGTGGTTCTAAACAAAAATAATTGCTAAATGTGTAATAAATCTATTTGAGAGCAAGCAGTCAAAATACAAACCATTTGTTTGGAGTCAAAAATCCAATCACCAACACTAGCAGACTTTTTTAGTGGAGACCCCTAAAAACAACAAAAACAGAACACCAGGTGAGAAGTAGAAAATTAAATAAAGACACTTCAACAATATTTTTTAAGTAAAAATTGTCCACCTACCTGAGAAGATCGACGTGGAACTGTACTTAATGGAATATCCTAGGAACATTTTGAAGTTAGTGACAGTCAAATGATTAGGAGAAGGGAGGGGGAGAAACAAAATACAATCATTATAAACCTTACCTTTACAAGATCTAAATTCTCTGATGTTACTGAAAATCTTCCTTTAATTTGCACCAGATTAGCCTTTGACTTGTCATCTAAAGATTCTCTGAATCCTATAGGAGAAAAAAATCAATGCCACAAAATCTGTAAGCCTGAGTTAACATGTAGTAGCAGCAGCAACGGCAGTGACAATAATTATGAAGATCTTATGATGCATTTTGATTAATTTCATTACCCCCAGTAGGCTTTATTGGAGCTGATAAACTGTTTGCCGAAGCTCGGTTTGGTAGCATCAAAGGACCACTAAAGCTTGGTGCCCGCCGTACCTCACGGAACACTTTCTCAGTAGATGGTTGAATTTCATTCTCACTCCTAGTAATTAACTACCCATCAGTCACATATCCAAACCACCAAAAACACATCCCAATGACTAAAGCGTGCAGCAAATAAAGAAAAAGAAGCAAATATTTGGTTTCTTGGAGACGATGAATCATGACAAACCTTTCAGAGATTCGCACTCTCTCTGATAATGAATGACTAAGCACAGCACCAGGCGTGAGTGGGCCACTCTGAGTTTGACGACTTTGCACCATTTGGGTTTTAGTCTTGGCCTGTACCATGTCCTTTTCTGATGTGGATGATGATGCCTCAACGCTTGAACCATTCTTCTTCCAAACAACTTTCTCTTGGCATCCATATTCCAATGAATCACCATCCACAATCTTTTCCTTTCTATTCAAGCAGTCAATCTGTGGTAATTCTTCACCACTAGTTCGTCCTCTGCACTCGGGCTGCGCCAATTCATTGTTTAAGTTCAATTTCCCCAAACGGGATAGGCAATCAGTTGAATCCTGCCAATGAAAGACAAGAAATAATTTCACTTGTTTAAGATCAAAATTTTCGAAGGAAATATTAGAATGATATACATTCTCCAGAAGCAGAAGAAAAATCTAATACACTTGGACTACCTTGTCTGATGTGATTTTAAAATTAATACCTTCTCACCGACAAAATACTTCATGCGAAAATCTTCTTCTCTCATCTCTGACATATCATCATCATCTCGAACCTAGCAAAATGTAATAATAATAGTAATAATAATAATAAAATTACTTCAGATTAACTGACTAACATAACTCAAACAATGTCTACAATCTCAATCTGAAATATCTTGGTAATTTATAATAATTAAAAAATTGTGCTTACCAATGATGCTTGTGCTTTTAAATCCTCAATATCAAAGTTCCAGGCACTGACTCCTCGTTGGTACTCACTCTGATGGGGGCAAGACGAGCATTACCACCAAACATAAATGATTGAAGTAGACATGCATAAATTAGAAAGTTTAGATATCTCTGACCACTAAATGTAAGATATTAGCAATTTTATTACGTGACACCCTATAAAGTTAGTCTCACATTGGAAAGAAGAATGAGTGAGTAGATTATAAAGGTGTTCACTAATCATTTTGAAATGACAGCACAAATGTGGTTAGCGCTTTCCCAACGTCATTATAAATGATATCAGAACAACCTAGTAACACTATGTGATACTAAAGCACTGTATGACATGGGCCCTGACGGATTTGAGTGACGAAGATTGTGACACTCCAGAAAGTTAGTCCCACGTTGGGAAGAAGAATTGCCTACATCGAGTAGCCAGAGTATAAAGGTGTTCATAGGTACTAAGTCCTACATTGGTTTCTTACTAGGTGAGACTGGGCTATATAAGTGAGTCTAGGAAGCTCCAGTCGCAACTTGACTAGTTCTTTTGGAGTGACAGCGCAGATGTGACCAGCGCTTTTCTTAAATCGTTAAATACTATGTTTTGAAAAGTAACATCTACCCAATTTTTATTTAAACTAATTCTAGTTTGAGGGAAGAAACACATATGTCATAGCACATATTAGTCACTAGTATTTGAATGATAAAACTCCACTAAGACAGAAAATAAATAAATAAAAATTACCTATACTGCCAGCATTATTATTGACTAGCTCATAACCCGCGCGATTCTTTTATACATAAAAGACCGGTTCAGTGTTTAAAAATTATGGGTTTAAGCCACATGTCATAATTATATGCCAATTCTAAATTGGGACTCGCCAATAAATTTATTAAAATCATGACAAAACCGGTTCAACCTTTAAAATTCATCGATTTTTTTACTTAAAGACCGGATCAGTGTTTAAAAATTATGGGTTCACGCCACGTGTCATAAATCTATGTCAATTCTAAGTTGAAACTCGGGTTATATATATATATATGATGTTTTTAATTATAATTTTTTTTTTTTTTTAAATCTCACCACTTAATTTGGCTATAATGACACTTAATGCTATAATGCAAAAAATTTATTTTGGTCCCATGAAGTTTCACACCCATGATTTTTTCATTAAAGCATAATAAATGTATTAAAATCATGACAAAACCGATTCAACATTTAAAATTCACCGGTTTTTTTTACTTAAAAGAACGGTTCAGTGTTTAAAAATTATGGGTTCAAGCCACATGTCATAATTTTATGCCAATTCTAAATTGGAACTCCGCGTTTATATACATATATGATATGATTTTTTAATTATAACTTTTTAAAAAAAATCTAACCACTTAATGCGGCTATAATGACACTTAATGGCTAATGCTATAATACGAAAAAATCCTTATTTTGGTTTCACACCCATTATCTTTTCATTAAAGCATAATAAATTTATTAAAATCATGACAAAGCCGGTTCAACCATTAAAATTCACCAGTTTTTTTACATAAAAGAACGGTTCAGTGTTTAAAAATTATGGGTTCACGCCACGTGTTATAATTCTATGCCAATTCTAAGTTAGAACTCGGCTTTTATATATATATATATATTATTGGGAAAAATAGTAGGAAAACAAACCTAATCAGGATAAAAGATCATATTGTCAATAAGAAAAGAGGTGCTAAGACACATCAACCACATGAAACCGCTCGTTTGAAAACCCTACACTCTAATTCAGATGGTTTTCTTTGTTTCAACAGTTATTACGCCTTCTTTTTGAATAGTTTTCTATCACTTACCCCAAAAAAAGATAGTGAAAAATATGATGTTTTCTTTTGATCTAATGGCTTCTCATGAAGTTGGAATTTAGGACGTAAGTAAATGTCTGGGTCAACTTCAGAATAAGGAATAGTATCAACTCCAGAATAAGAAACCAGATTGTAGTTTCAGATTTTACAATGGTTATAAGCAGCATCAATATTTCTTCAAATAAGGGGCAGTTGTCACTGATCTTGATTGAGGTTTTCACAAATGAGAGACTATGAAAGATACGAAGCAAAAAGTATTCTGAGAAGTCAAGTTTGCTCATTGTAGAACATCTAATACTTGGTCTAACCTATCAGCTCCATTAATAGTTTTAAGTAACCTACAACTCAAAAAATAAAAAAATAAAAAATAAATAAATAAATAAACAAAAAAAAAAGAGCGAGAGAAAGAAAAAGAAAGATTACTTAAGAAATACAAACAATAGAATATGTGACATAAAGTACAGGTCCAAAATAAAACAAATTTCAACAGATACACCATGAACACAGGTAAAACAAATTTAGGTTGAATTAATGGTTAACATTTATCACCTGTGTATTCATAAAAAATAATAATAATAATAATAAAATAAAATAAAATTATCACCTGTGATAGTGCCTCTTGTTCTGCTGAAGGCATTTTCTTCAGAGCTAATTGTGCCGCATCTTTAAGCTGCAAAATTTTAACAAGTCATCAGATAAGTGTACCTGGACAGGTGAAAGCATGAAAGCTGCATCACTGCAGTAATGGCAGACCTGGAGGGCTTTTACACGACTCCAAAGGGGTGGCAAGTCATCGAATAATTTCTTCACAGAAAGCTCTGGAGGCTTTGCCTGCTTGAAAAAGGAGTGTTTCAACAATTTCTCTGCTGTTGGCCTCTTTGCTTGATCTTTCACCAGGCACATTGCAACCATTTCTTTAAAAGACTGATCACAACTGGAAATCCTCCAATTAGAATATTATTCTATAAGAGAAAGACATTGAAAGACTGCAACTACTGGAGAGCAAAGCACATACTTATGTTGTTTTCTACTCTAGCCAGAAAGAACATCAATACCTTAGAGAACTTTTTATCACGATCATAATCAAGTCCCGGAGGGGCATTCTGGATGGTCATCAGGAGAACCTATTAGAAGAAAAAAGGGTCAGGAATATTTCAGACGTTTCAATAAAACATTCTCAAGCTCATGCTAATACAATCTTGTTATACTGTCAGGACATATATACCTTCATTGGAGGATATTTTGAGAATGGAGCATGACCGTGAGCCAACTCCAGTGCCGTTATACCAAATGACCAAATATCAGCCCTATAAAAGATTGATCCAACAGACAACCAGTTAAGCCATTTTTTTTTTCTATCAAAGTACATATAGTTTACCCAATAAATCACTAGCTTTTAATACAAGCAAGACATCCCACAACAATCAGAAGAAAGTGATCTTCTGCTGGATTAAAAGATCCACAGGGAAGATTAAAAAAAAAAGTAACATCGGTGACATTCAGGAAATTCCACAATCATCCCAGAGTGATTAAGTCTAAAGAACCATCTCGTATGGGGTCCACAAACATACATAGATACACAGGAAGAAATAACATGTAAATATGCTGGCAACCCAATCCATGCACAACTTCAATTGACCTAGAATAGACTATGCCCAGATTACCCTAGGAACTGTTGAACAGATAAATAGCTATTGCTAAACATATTACATAATGGCAATCATCAAAGCACAGAAATACTATAGCTGTATGCTGAGGTTCTCAGACCAGGTTGAATTTATGGGGTTGTAACCAAAACAGTGACACCCTAAATGTTCAAGCCCCAATTCCCACCACTCAAAGCCCTCCACTATTTCTTCAAAGTTACAACATGGAATAAAACTCACTTGAAATTATATCCACTTCCTGGCTGCAATACCTCTGGAGCCATCCTGGAAAGCAAAAGATAAGATGAAATCTAAAAACAAATGGATAAAAGAAAAAGTGAAATCCATTGACAATGTCTTACCAGCATGGAGTCCCTACAAAAGTATTTCTTGAACGTTGTCTATCACCTGCGTCAAACATGCAGGCTGAAACACCAAAATCAGCGACCTTTACCACCCCATTACTGTCAAGTAGTATGTTTCCAGCCTGTAACCACAATATCAAAACAAACTCACTTTGAAACCCTCCCGGCATATCTTTAAAAATAGAAGAACACAAATAAAACATATAGTGAATTAATGTTGAAGTTCCACAATCAACTGACCTTAATATCCCTATGAATATGTCCTTGTCGATGAAGGTACTCCAAAGCCTTCAAAGTTTCTTTTAGTATAGAACCAATAGCAGCTTCTTCAAATCCATCTGAATATGCTATCTTCATGAGATGCAAACAAGAACCTTCTGCCATGAATGGCATGATCACCCAAAGGTTCCGTTCAACAACAAATGAACAATATGCCCTAACAACATTAGGATGATCTATCAAGCTCATTGTTTGAGCCTCCCTACGCATGTCATCCTGCAAAACAACACAATCATCAAGATGTAATCCACCATTTAGAACAATATATAATTGACCTGAAACAAAACCAACTAATTTCAGACAGATTACACTATTTAAAGTTAAGTAAAGAGGCAACCAAGTAAAATTACGAATAATAGAAAGAACAATAAGAAGACGGGAAAAAGTTCAGGTTCAAGAATTTATTTATATGTGCGGGTGTGTGTGTACTGCTGGAGCTTATTAGGGTGAAATCAAGGGAATATTTGCAATTTTTTTGGAGTTCTTGTGATAGCTTTCACCTCTTTCTTCTACATGTCTTTCTTTTCTTGTCTACATTCCGTACTTTTTTTTTTTTTTTGATAAGTAAATTTAGTTTTATTGAAAGCATAAGGCGCCCCTACGTACACTGGAAGTATACAACAGGAAACACCTAACTAGAAAAGGAAAAATAAGCAAGAAAATCAGCAAAGCTGATGGATAAAGGGTACAAAAAAGCCATCGACCAGAGATACAGCGTGTGGAGAAACAGCTCTAACACTTCCTCTAGGGAGTTCTCTAGGTTCTCAAAACACCTAAGGTTTCTTTCTCTCCAAATACACCAAAAAATGCATATAGGCACCATCTTCCATGTTGCTCCTTGAACTCCCAGACTTCCACCAATAAGCAAGGAGGTCTAGCACACTCCTAAGCATGACCCAAGAAATACCAAAGCGAGAAAAAATGTTATTCCACAGAGCGGAGGCTACATCACAATGCAGAAGTATATGGTCCACTGATTCCCTATCTCACTTGCATAGGCAGCATCTATCTACAATGATTATGTGCCTCTTCCTGAGATTGTCCAAAGTAAGGATTCTACCTAGAGCTGCAGCCCATGTGAAGAAAGCTGCCCTCGGGGGTGCTTGAGACCGCAACACACTCTTCCAAGGGAACCGAGTTCCTCCAGAACACGATAGGGAACCAAAATAAGACTTAACCCTGAACACACCTTTCTTGGAGGATACCCATCTAAGGCAGTCTGCCCGATCACTGTTCACCCTAGTAGAGTGCAAAATCTGGAAGGAGGAGGCAAAAACATCTACTTCCCAATCATGCGCCTCTCTAACAAAGCTCACGTTCCACTGAAAGAACCCGCCCAAAATCTCCATATTGTCAGCCACTGACGCATCCTTCACCCGAGCAATACCATAGAGATCAGAAAACACTTCTTTTAGAACCGTATCTCCGCACCACAAGTCATGCCAAAAACTAGTCCTCCCATCCCCCACCTCATATTTAAGAAATCTGGAAAAAGTTTCCCATCCTTTCCTTATGTACTTCCACAACCCTACTCCAAAAGTCCCTGCAAACTCACGGGAGCACCACCCACCCCACAAACTACCAAACTTGGAGTCCACCACAACTCTCCACCAAACATCTCTTTCCATGCCAAAACGCCATAACCAATTTCCTGACAATGAGCGATTGAACAACACCAAACTCCTAATGCCAAGCCCCCCTTTAGAAATTGGGGTACAAACCCTTGCCCAACTCACCAAATGGTATTTAAATTCTACTCCCATACCCCCCCAAAGAAAATCTCATTGTAGCTTCTCAACTGTTTACACAGCCACTGAAAAAACACAAGTTTCTTCCCTTTTTTATTTTAATGACAAGGAACCCCTCCAAGGTAGGGTCACTTCGTATACTCACCCCTGTCAGGAAAACCTCGAATCCGTGTAAAGCGCCCCCTCCACATGGATCGAGTAATACTCCGGCTTCGCTAGCGGGTTGGCCCCAAAAAGTGTCTTCTCGAAATCTACAGAAGGGGCTCTTTTCATGTTAACAGCTTGTCTTTTCTTCCTTGACTACCCAGCCTAATAAAATGTTTAGGTGCTGCCTAGCTACAATGACCACCAATCTTTGTGCATGAGCTGCCTAGCTACAAATCTCTTTATGATTCAGCAGGTGCCATGCCGCCTTATGCATTAGTGGAAAAATAACTCTAGAAGGGATGAAGCCCCACTAAACTTTTGAAACCCTAAAACCCTATGTTTTTCCTAGCCTTTAGCCATCAAATTAATCATCAAAACCAATTTCATCATACACAAACGGGCACTGTCAAGAATTTGCTGCAAGCACAATTTTCAATTTTCTGCAGCATTCATCGATCAAACCATGGCCTTTTATCCCTCTTCTTTTTTCTTTTTTCTTTTTTTTCTCAACAGGTAAAACAACTCACAAACCCATATGAGAATGAACCCATGAACTCACCCTCTGCCCCTTGTTTTACAGGGTGAGCAGGTGTCACTAGGTCCAAAGACCATTGGCAAATACCCAGCAAGTTTCTACAATAAAACCTTAGCCTTATCGAACCACTCCCAAGCTACAAGCCTAAAGCACAACCCAAACCCTAGAGTCACAAATTTCCGTAAACTTAGCCTACCACCTACACATACATAGACAGGTACTCAGTATAATGTTCTCCTCACGTATCCAAGTTTCCTCTGTACAAGTATCCAAATTTTTTTTGATTGAAGATTGTGAGCTTTAGGGGCTTAGGGTTGGGTTGTTTTGTGGGCTGTTCCTTGTCGGGTCGGTTGTGAGGCTGTTGCTTCTTGTATACTCCGTGTGTACTAGGGGCGCCTTACGCTATTTTTTTAATAAAATTGCAATTACTTACCAAAAAAAAAGTATCCAACCTCGACATCCAAAAAAAGTTCACTTAGCACCAGTTCAATATGGTTCATCTTTATAGCATTACTTCACATCAGGCATGCCGCATGCATCCTAGTAACATAGAATAGTACAAATCTCTAAACCTCTCAAGTGCACGCATCAGTGGAAAAATTAAACGATAAAGGTCGCTTTTGCTGGCTCAATCTCTGTGCATGATGTAAACTGTCAAGCAACAAGACAAATTCACTGCCTCATACCAGTAAATCTTTCTGTACATTTGTATTTTGAAGTTGCAGTATCATCATCCCTGATATGAGGGGATTCATCCCTGATAGGAGGGGATGATGATACAGTCGTGATATTTAGGTACACTTTCTTACTCAATAACATGTATAAATAGCGCTACTTTCTTCCAAAACCAAGAAAACAGGTTCAAAGATATTAACAACCCAGGTGACTTTTCCTCCAAACTGAACACGCTAAAACAAATAGCCTATCCAAGAATTCCGAGCAAAAAAGGGACTCTAAATTCAAATGAACCATTTCCATGAAGAAAAAGAATAGTTCCTCAAAACTCAATCGCTCACTATTTCCATCTCAGAAAGTAAATCCACATCACCTCCATAATTCAACTTCACAAACCAAACCAAATCGCAGTAACCAAACAAGATCTCATCTCGAATCCAAAAATTCACTTAAATACAAACCAAACAGTTAAACAAAAACTCCAAACCGGACTAAGAAGCTAACCAGATTGCTATTGCAGCGATCGAGATCCAAGCACTTGACGGCCACGACGTCGTTGAAAGGAAGATAGATTGCTCTGTAGACAGTAGCGCTCGCTCCATGCCCTACCTCTTCTAGAAGCTTGTAGTCGTTGTGATTCGCCGAGTAAGTCCTCTGGTTCCCTCCCGTCGGCCCCATACCGAACAATACCGCCCGAAAAACCGCCTAACTAGATCGGAAAACCGCTCTTCTCAGCTCTCAGAAAACCAGCCGCTCGCGCTGTGAGTGACAGCGTTCACTGTGTAGCGGTTTGGTGAAGCATCGAGCCGTTGACCGCCGTGGGAAGCGATACAGAGAGAGATTGGACTACTGGCTGGGGATGGGAAAGAGTAAGAGACACAAGAGAGAGAGAGAGAGAGAGAGAGAGGTATGTGTGCTGACGTGTCGAAGAGTTGCTGGGTCATCCTGATGTTGACACGTGGGTGCGTTGTCACGAGAGACGGCTGGGACCCCCTTTTGCCGCGCGCTCTTGGTAGCATCCAAGTACTGCGACGGACTATCATCGAGGAATATTACCGTAAGACCGTCCTCATGTACGATTTTTTTTTAAAAAAAACTTTTTCCTTGCAAAAAACTCCTAAAATATTAATCATTACTTTTAATCAAAACAAATTTCATAAAATCTTAATCATTTTTTAATTAAAATTTTAATACATCTGGTGACGGTTCATCCACACCACTCTCGTCCCTTCTTAAAAAAAGGTTCTCTGCATTTCAATTAGAATAAAAACAACTATTTTATAGTTAATATTTTATTTTATTATTTTTAATAATATACATAATATTACAACATTTAAAAATTTTAACGACGTGACAATATCTTTAATTTACATGACATTATATACACAATTAGATTTATAAAATAAAATATTGACCTCTTATTCCGCTCATTAAATAGTTGCAATTCACGTACCATCTTTTTTTTCTTTGTTTTTCTATTATACATACCATCTAGTTGGCACAAAGGCAAGAGGCATAAACATATTGCAAATATAGTTTTTTTTTATTTAAGGGATAATTGCACCATTGGTCCTTGTGGTATGCCATAATTATTTTTCACTCCCTATGGTTTAAAAAATTTATGGGAAGCCCTTGTAGTAAGCAATAATTACAAATCGATCAATGACGTCAAATTCTGTTAAATATTTTGATAGATTCTGTTAAATGTCACGCCAGCGCCACGTCAAACAAATAAAAATGCAACACGTGTCCATCTTAATAAAAAAAAAAATTAAAAAATAATCTGTTTATACTTATTTTTTAAAAAATAAAAATAAAATTAAAATTAAAATTCAAAACAAAAAATAAAAAAAAAAACAAGGGGTGGCCATCGGGCCACCCCCCGGCCACCCCTTGCCTTCTCTTTTTTCTTTTTTTGGTTTTTTTGTTTTTTTTTTAAAAAAAATAAGTTTATTTATTTATTTTTTATTAAATTTATATTTTTTTATTAAGATGGACACGTGTCACCATCATATTGGCGACACGTGGTGCTGACATGGCATTTGACAGAATTTGTTAAAAAATTTAATAGAATTTGACTCCAGGGATCGATTTGTAATTATTGCTAATCACAATGACCTTCCATGAACTTTTTAAACCATAGGGAGTGAAAAATAATTATGGCATACCAGAGGGACCAATGGTACAATTATCCCTTTATTTAAATGGACAAGGTTGTCATTGAAATTGAGTTAAAAAAAAAAAAAAAAATTAACACATTTTATTAAATTGATATTTATTCTTTGAGCATATGATTCTTACATGCATTTTTAAAAATGAATGTAATATTCGCATGCTTTAAAAATATATGTTGGTGTAATAATAGACTGAATTGAATAAATTTTTTCCAACTCAAATTCGATGAAAGTTGTGTTGGTTTTTTAATATTCAATAGTTACATAGAATTTTTAATTTTTTTTTTCTTAACTCTTCATGCCTTAGTAAATTATATATATTTTTTGAAGGGATTAAATTATATATTGAGTGACAAAATATGAACCATATATTTAAAATAACATTTAAGATTTAAAACAATTTCATCATAAATTACACTCTTTTGTGAATTTATCTAGTTATGCTAATCTTTTTCTAATTTCCATTGATTTGAAACTCTAAATTTAGTTATCAGGAGGTTATCTAAGGGTTCGTTTAGATTTATGGTTTAAAAATGCACGATATGAAAATGTGATAGTCAAGCGTTTAGTAAAATCACGATTTTGACTTTAAAATCACAATTTAGCATTTAAAATTGTGTGTTTTTAAAACACACTACTTGCTTAAGATTTGAAAATATAAATTTTTTTACGTTTTTAAACAAAACAAAAAATTAAAAATACACTCTTAAACGATATACTTTTTACTATTTTATTTAAAATTATAAGACCAAATGGACTCTAAGTTAAAGTTGAGTGTATTCTTTTTTTATTTTTATTTTTAGATACAGGAAAAATAACTACAGACAACCGAAAAGAAAAATACAACAAACTAAAGCTGGGCAACCCTACAAGAAATACCTAAGAAAGCAAGTACGCAGAAACAATGCGTGATGACGTGGGCTAATTGATTATTGGCATGGATGCCAAAAATCTGGGCAACCAATAAAGATTGTTAAAAGTGTGTAAAGAGTTCAGATGACCTAAACACTAGGGTATAAAGAAAATACAAAAAACACAAAGCACAAAGCCCAAAAATACAAAAGAAGAAAAACAAACACAACAAATCCGATTGAGGGGAGGGGATGGGAGTCACCAGTGGCAGTGCGTGAAGACCATGTTCCACCGCTGGAAGATCTCTCTCTAGCTGTGATCGTAAGGGGCTGTCGTGAATCGCTAGCAACAGGGGCAGGAAAAGGATGGAGGAAAAAGCGTGGCCACCACACGCCGGAAAGGGAGACAAACTCCCTGGCGCGTGCATGCCACGCTCCAATGCATGGACGTCAGGGGCGAGCGAGGCGAGTGTCGGTGGAAGCGGAAGACGCCGACAAACCCATTAGAGAGGCATGTGTCGTGCAAAAGTTGACGGAGGAGCGTAGATCTGGATCCAAAAATTTCGACCCAATAACCTAACCAGAAATTGCAGTAAACACAGTGAAGGAAGGGGATGGACGGTGAAAGCTCTGTTGATGGGGGAGGGGGAGGAGAAAATGAGAAGGAGGGGGAGGAAGTCCTCCCACGGGTTTCGGGCGGTTGAGCTTATCAGAGAAGGATTTTAAAGAGAAGTGGGAGAGTCTCGCTCTAGGAGCAAAGATTTCAGATAAAGTTGAGTGTATTCAAAATGCTTAAAGTGAGAGCAGAGCTCACGGGAGATCAAAGTAGTCCAGCTTCACCACAATCTATTTTCTCTTGGTATTTCAAGTCAAATATCAGTAGCTAATCTGTTTTCTCTTAGTATTTAGAGTCAAATATTAGTAGCTAATCTGTTTTCTGTTTGTATTTAGAGTCAAATATTAGTAGCTAATCTGTTTTCTGTTAGTATTTATAGTCAAATATTAGTAGCTAATCTGTTTTCTGTTAGTATTTATAGTCAAATATTAGTAGCTAGTTGTTTACTTGTTTGAGCAAAACCGGTAGTAGTCAAATTTTGCTCCTGATCATTAATTGCGGAGAACCTGGATTTCTTGGCATTGTGGTTTTCTGTCCTATTTTCTTGTGCCTTCAAAATATATATCTATTGTTACCAAAAGCATAATTTTGCGATGCCAACGTTTTATTTCCTAAATTTATATACAATTTTATACGTTTTTTAACTTATTAAAAGAGTAATTGTTTGAGCACTTTGTTTTAGACCAGATTTGGCTTACTAGATATGTCACATTAGAGAAGGGTTTGGTAACCTAACCAAATTGGTTGAGATTGAAACAAGTAGGGGTATACAAACGGTTATAACCGGTGGTTATTAGCTAAAACCGCTAACCGCCTAGCGGTTATTATATTTTACCAACTGCCTCCGCTAACTACCTTTGCGGATGCGGTTATTTTTATAACCGCCGGTTAGCGGTTATTGACTACATAATCGGTGGTTATATAACTGCTTTTGAAGATGGGTTTTGGGCCGGTTCTGGGCCCATTTTGGATCGGTTTTGTGCCTGTTTTGGGTCGATTATGTCCGGTTTGGGGCCGATTTTGGCCACTTTTTGGGCCGTTTTAGTGCAGATTTAAGATCAAAAATCCAAAATCCAAAAGTTTATAATTAGTAACAAATCCAAATCTTAAAAAAATAAATAAATAAATAAAATAAAAACCAAATCCAAATCCAAATCCAAATCAAATTCTAAATCTAAATCCAAATACAAACCATAACAAATCCGAATATCCAAAGACAAACAAATCCAAAACATTACAAGTTTAAATACAAATCCAAAACATTGGAAAATCCAAATATAAAATTCAAAACATTACAAATCCAATATCAAAGGTCCAAAACATTACAATAACACACTACTAAGTACTAACATACTTAGATAAAGTCCACTTCGGTACTTGATTGATCGTCATCTACAAAACAATAAGTGGTAGTTAATTGAAAAGTAAGTTTTATAAATAATAAAATGCACAAATGAAAAGTTAAACTAATTTAGTAAATTTATAAACATTTACCTAGCTTTTCACAAATTCCTCCAACTCCCAAATGCCAACAAAAAATGATTCTGACATAATCAGTAAACAACAACCCAAAATGAAAAATGTAAACCCTAAAATGAAGAAATAATATCTTCCAACATCCAGTAAACAGAAAATGAAATAAAATAAAATCACTTCATTTTATTTACTTAAAAACTATTCTCAGGTCAAATTGCCGCAATAATTTTCTAAAAATATATATTCATTCTTAGATCTAATTCTAACAAACGCAAAGTTTTATCTATTCTTGTACTAGTAAACAAAAGAATAACACATAATCTCAATTCTCATATGTGACAACTAAATGAACCCTAACTATACGTTTTGAAAATAACCCACTAAATAATCAATTACATACATAAGGCATGAATCCATCTACAGGGTTACCAAAATAGAAGGAAAAAATAAAGAAATTTCTTCCCACAAAAAAACACTTGAACATAATATTAAAAGCAATCACAAAACTAGAACACTTACCACAAATACAAAGATCTTCACCCAAAACTAGATACCCCTCCGAAAATTCCCTTCTTCTCCAAAAGCTCGATCAAACCCTAATATTCAAAACAATCCCCCAATCAAAAACTAGAACGAAATCACTAAAATCGAAGTCAGATAAGGCACGCGAATGAAGCAAAAAAACAAAGAGAAAAAAACGAAAGAAACTGAGAAAAAAAACGAAAGAAACGAAAAAATCTTACAGTATAGCAGCGGTAGCGGAGACGAGATGAGCGAAGAGGTCCGAACGGTGCTGGAGAGTGGAGGCCAGAGGAGAGACGAGAGAGGAGGCGAGACTCACGAGAGATTGGGCGAGAGGGCGAGCGACGCAAGGTGAGGTGAGGACTGAGGAGAGGAAAACGAAATAAAGAAAGTGATCCAACCCTAAACCTAAAATATGAATTTATATAATCTCAAAAACGACGTCGTTTTGGGTATTGCTGAATGCCCAAAACGACGCCCCTCTCCCCAATTTCAGGTTTATTATTAATTTTTTAAAATATTTTAATATATATATATATAAGCGGTTATTAACCGTTTTTTCCAAACCCCATAACCGCTAACCGCCTAGGCAGTTAGCGGTTATTTATAACCACTTTTAGCGGTTAGCAGTTTTAAAGCGTTTATAACCGCTCTGTTTGTACACCCCTAAAAACAAGCATTCCTTATTTCCTGTTAAAAACAAAAAAAAAAAAAAAACCTTAATATTGTTTGAATAGTTACCCCCTTTTTTTTAAATGGCATTATTCATTTAGTGTTATTTGAATAGTGTTGCTTTAAAACGGCGCAAAACATTGGGAAGAAATTTCAGATTAGCTTTGTTTACTATTCAAACGACATTATTTAGATAGTATTGTTTGAACAGTGAAACGACGCTAACATGAATAATTTTTTTTTTTTTTTTTTTTTAAAAAAACAAATATATTGGGATCCTCCTCCTCCGGGCCTAATGCCATTTACTATTCAAATGACATTATTCAGATAGTATTATTTGAATAGTGAAACGACGCTAATGTAGATAAAAAAAAAAAAAAAAAGATTTTTTTTTTTAAAGAAAAACAAACAAATATATTAGGATCCTCCTCCTCCTTCTAATGCCATTTACTATTCAAACGACATTACTTGGATAATGTCGTTCGAATAGTAAAACAGTGCTAATGTCAATAATTTTTTAGCTCCTCCTTCTTCAAATGGCTCTAATTTAGCATTACTTGTACTATCCAAATGGCGCTAAATTTAAATTTAACGTACAAGCAACGCTAAAAAAAAATGATACTTTGATCCCAATTTTTTTTTTTTTTGTAGTGTAGGATGCTTTAATATGAGTATCTAAACGATCAGGTATCAACAACAATTAAATAAAATTAATAAATCACTACCCAAATAATTATTATAATTTATCTATTATTTTTCCAAACGCATGCACTATGATTTGTCTGTCTTCCAAAAGCACGACGAATCGACGATATATGATCTATTGCTTTGCCTGTTATGCTATTGGGATTGTCAACTCCTCTACTGTGTTTACATGTTCATGTTGGAGTACTCTTGCATGCGGGTCGCTCGTTGTCTCATTATATATTGGTCCGTGATCGACACAAACCCAAGTAGTCTTGTCAAAGCGAGGCTCGTGTCCAGCTCGTGTCCATATATGTAGGGATGATAAGAAGGTAAAATGCTCGATACACTATGTCTGAAGTGATAGATGCAGTAAATGATCAATGTACGAACTGCATGTGCTTATCTTTGAAGTGATAGATTCGAGCATCACTGGTCAAGAAGATTCTTGCGAAACAAAACAAAACAAAATGGCCACCCAAAAATTGCCCACCCTCGTGGAATTACGGGAGCTTCCGACGCTTAAGTCAATAACTTGGTTATTGTTGATGAGAAAAAAAATTGACTGGTGAGAGAGTATCGGAAGAGGGAGGAGAATGATAGCCTATTTTGGGGGTAATTAATCCTTTTAAAGTGAGACTCCTTAGGAGTTATCTATGGATGCTTGCCACGTGATGGGCTAATAGTTACTCACTAGATGTATGACTATTGAGCCCTCATACACATCTCTCACTCATCCCCCATCATCACCATTTTATAATAAAAATTACTTTTTTTAAAGAAAAGAGGGTGATAAGGAAGGATGAGTGATGCATCTTTAGCATTTCTCATGACTGTTTGCCCTATGGAGAGTGTTTGAGTGGGAGTTCATTGATTATATATTTATATCCACGTACGCCACATTTTTCCTATAATCGTCTGCCATGTATTCCGTCTTTGTTGGTAACCTTACTTACAACGAATATTTCATGTCGCGCGACTTCCCTCGAGCCTCTTACCTCATACAAGAATCATGGAGTAGTTATTGACATGACTTTTAAGGACCATATCATAGAGCCTTTTATATTAAAAGTACACATATTCTTAAAAATTAGGTACTCTCAATTCTCCGCGTTCCCTTCTTGACCCACGCCCATTCTTTACTCTCTCTTTCTCCTACTCCCTCAATTCAATTTTTTCATAAGAGAATTATTTATTGACTTAAAAATTGGAGGCTATCCCGTCTCTCGCAAACCAACGATTTTTGGTGACTCATTCTCTCTATGGCAAGAGCCCTATTGTCCCTCTAGTCATCCAAAAATTCGATTCAATTTATAATAATAACAAATAATCTCTTGCCAAATCTTCATAAAATTTAACAAAATCATCGGGCTAGTTTGGCAACCCATTGTCATTCCTCCTTATTTTTTTTTTTCACTTTATTACGATATATTTATCAGTTTAGATTAGACTAATTGTTATTTTAGTTAAGTTTTTGTTAATTAGTTTCATTTATGTTATTCAGTTTTGTATGAGCTGGATCCTAGCTATACAGTCGAGTTGAATTCTTAGTCTTAGTATAAATATTTGACTATCGGTTGTAATTCATTTACGCACTTCTATCAATACAAGAAGATATTTTCTTCTTTCAAACACTTTCTTCTCTCCAAGCTTTCTTTCATCATTTTCCTTTCTAAAAGTCAATATGGTATCAGAGGAACCGTCAATGGTGTTTGGCTCTTTTTCTTTTGCATTCTCTGATTCTTCTAGTCCTTATTACCTTTATCACGGGGACAGTCCCGGCTCCGTTCTCGTTTCTCAACTTCTCCAATGAGACAATTATCACACTTGGAGCCACTCGATAATCATGGCTTTAACAGCCAAGAATAAGCTCAAATTTGTCGATGGATCACTGAAGAAACCATCTACTGAGCTTGAAGATGAATTTCACGCATGGAATCGCAGTAATAATATGGTGTTATCCTGGATCTTGAATTTTGTATCCAAGGATATTGCGACAAGTGTGATCTACATCAATTCGGCTGAACAAATGTGGACCGATTTAAAGGATTGTTTTTCACAGAAGAACGGGCCTCGGATTTTTCAATTGCAGAAGGCAATTTCTTCTCACTCGCAACAGAACCTCTTTGTCAGTGAGTATTATACTCAACTCGAGGGGCTTTGGGATGAATTGACCAATTACAGGCCAATTCCACAGTGTTCCTGTGATACTCCGAAAATTCTTGCTGATCATTATCATCAAGATTACGTTTTTCAGTTCCTCATAGAACTGAATGACAGTTTTGCTCAAATTCGAGGGAAAATTCTCCTTATTGATCCATTGCCGTCGATCAATAAGGTGTTTTCTCTAGTGATTCAGGAGGAAAGGCAGCGCGTGATTTCTGTTAATCCTGTTCAAGTTGAAACTGTTGCACTACTGACGAAGACTGCTTCACAGTACCAGAATCAGCCAAATCGTACTGGCAAACCACCGTTTCGCAAAGAAAGACCTGTATGTACTCATTGTGGTTTACTCGGTCACACAACGGAGAAATGTTACAAGCTCCATGGTTATCCCCCAGGGTACACATTCAACAAGAACAAGCTGAATTCTTCTTCAGCTAATCAAGTTCAAGAAGCTGATCAACCTTTCCAGGTTCCTCAGCTGTCTATATCTCAGGAGCAGATTCAACAGCTACTGGCTCTAATCAAGCCGTCCACTTCCAATTTAGTTGCTGAAGTTTCATCACCTTCAGCACATCAAGTCGTCAACTCTCAGGACCATTTGTTTTCTAATATGGGAGGTAATGGTTCTCATTCCATTCCTTTTTCTTTTGCTTCTTTCCTTTCGAAATTGAAGCATTCTATGGTTAATTCTGTAATTTCCTCTGCTTCTGTTTCTGTTTCTGTTTCTTTGGATATGAAGCATTCCGTGTTTTCAACTTCACATTTACCTCCGCATATTTCATCTATTAATCTTCATTCTTGGATTATCGATACTGGTGCTACTGATCATATTATCAGTACAGTATCATTATTCACTTCAATTACTGCAACCATTTCTTCTCGTGTGAAATTACCAAATGGCAATTTTGCCATGGTTACTCATATCGGTATAGTTAAGCTTTATGAACATCTTATTTTACATGATGTTCTTTGCGTTCCTTCTTTTTCTTTCAACTTGATTTTGGCTAGCAAGTTGATTAAATCTCTTAATATTTTATATTTTTTATATAAAATATTCTTTCAAAAATATCAAATCAAAAACATTATAACTTTTTTATATTTTTTATATCACATCAATCAT
This sequence comes from Alnus glutinosa, assembly GCF_958979055.1. Lineage (NCBI taxonomy): Eukaryota > Viridiplantae > Streptophyta > Magnoliopsida > Fagales > Betulaceae > Alnus > Alnus glutinosa. The sequence continues at coordinate 833,505 of NC_084898.1, read as the reverse complement.
TTTTTATTATTATTCAAATAAAAAAATTCACTACAAAACAAAACTTTTTCACTTTTCTATAAAACATTCTCAAATTTTATATTACATCAATCACTTTTTATTACACAACACACAAATATTCCACAACTCAATCACTTATTTTCTCTAGATTTTATTTAAGCATTTTCTCTTGTATTTTTCATTTATAAAATATAATAAATTGACATCTCATGCAATATAATTGTCCTATTGCATAGGACAACCTCATGTAAGGGGTTGCTCGAGTCCTACCTATCAAAACAACTTTTTACATGAAATGTCCTATTACACTGGATTCCTATCCGGATATATTGGGAACATGGAAGGATCCTATAATTTCTCTTTGGCTCTTATCTCATATACAAAAAAAAAAAAAAAAAAGGGTTAAAGACATATTTGATACCTGTTGTTTAAAAACTTTATTTTTTTGTACCGCAGTTTCATTTCGCTTTACAGATGGTACCTGAGTTTTGCAAAAAAAACTGACTTGGAACCTCCGTTTATTTTTCCGTTCAATTTTTAACAGATTGTCACATGTCAACCAGGGGCACAATATAAAAATAAATAAAATAAAATAAAAATATTTAAAAATTAATTAATTTTTTAAAAAAAGTTTTACTAATTTTAAGGGAAAAATACAATTTAGCCCCCCACACTACCACCATTTCTCCAGATGACCCCCCAAACTTCAAAGTCTTACACTCTGGCTCCCAAAATTACCAAAACTTTTGAAAAAAATCCAATTTTGGCCAAATATCCCCATAATACCCATGCTACGTGTCATTTTTCAATTAAAATAATAAAAAAATTCAAATTTTTTTAAAAAACATTAACTAAAATTGTATTTCTTATTTTTATTTTAAAAAAGATGGGTGTTTGGGGTGACATTATTTTCCAACCGCGACTCGATTTACCCGACACCCCTCCAGTCATTGTTTTGAATGCCGTAAGTAGCTATTGGCCAATGTTTTGAATGCCAAAAAATCACAGAGAGAAAAATTGATATGAACATCAACGAACAAGCTCACGGTTATTAATTTATCCGTCAGAAACCGATCAAGGTCTTCCACAACGATGATAAACTTGGTCATCGTTTGTAACACAACAAAATTCAGATTGGAATCATTCATAACCTTCGAAAGATCAATATCATAGATATCGAATGATAGGAAATTAGTCTGGTCCGTGTTCAAAGAGGCAGAGACGAGTTCGCTAAGCTGCAAGCGTGCAACGTGCCCAACGACGATGCTGGAAAGAAGTAGAACGTCCTCCGGTCGATTGCAATATTTATAAAAAAATATATATATTATTTTTTAATTGAAAAATGACACGTGGCATGGGTATTATAAAGATATTTCGCTAAAATATGCATTTTTTGAAAGTTTTGGTAGTTTGAGGAGCCAAAGTGCAAGTCTTTGTATTTTGAAGGGCTAAATCGTATTTTTTCCCAAAAAAAAATTAATTTTTAAAGATTTTTTTTTAATAGTGCCACATGTCACCCCTCATTGGTTGACACGTGAAAGTCCGTTAAAATTTGGACGAAAAAATAAACGGAGGTACCAAATCGATTTTTTTGCAAAATCTAGATACCATCTATAAAACGAAATGAAACCAAGGTACCAAAAAATGAAGTTTTTAAACTACAATACCAAATATGTCTTTAACCTAAAAAAGAATAACTAGCATTATTGTAATTAAATAATCAAATTTGATATGATTAAGATAGGAGACTTAATTGAATTGAGACTTTTCCATGTGTCAATCAGCAAGTAGAGGACTAAAAAAAACAAACAAGAAACCAATCATGTAAATCTTAAAAATTGTTGCTAAGCATTTCAAAATTGGCCTTCAATTGATGAATGTTAGAGTTTTTTTCAGTGTTATTCTGAAATGATATAAATATAATAAAAAAATTACATCTATGTCATTTTGAATAATATAGATGCAATTTTTTAATTTTTTATTACATTTATATCATTTCAGATGAATATAAAAAAATATTAAAATTAGCTCTATCATTCCTAGTATAAATAAACTCATTATTCTTTACAATTCCGGTCAAAGAATTCAAAAACACAAATAATAATAAAACCCTCAATACATTTTCCTGCCTTTCATTCTCCTAAGAGAAGCCTTAGAAACCAAGAAGCCCACCCCCAAACACATGACCCAAATCCCCAAATCAACAGCCCACCTCACTCCCTCCATGTCCATCTCGTCCTGCAAATCTCCACCGTCCGATCCGCTCTCCCCCTCCCCGCAACGACAGCAACAGTCGTCCGATTCAATTCCCTCCTCTCTCTCTTCCGGAATCTCCTCCAACCCTCCACACCCCCTCCTCTTCCTCCTCTTCCTCACCACCATCTCCACCTTCTCACTCATCGCCACGTGTCCCTCCACCGCCACGTAGACCTCCGCCACGTCAGCCTCATTCGCGCTCTCGCTCTCCACCGCGCACTTGCACTCCAATTTCCACTCCTGCCCCTCGTCCTTTCGAAAAATCCCCTTTACGACCCTCTCCTCCCTCAGGTACACCTCGAACCGGACCCCCTCGCCAGCCCGAACCGGCTCCCTGCTCCCGAACACCGCCTCGTCCTCCCTCGTCCGAGACTTCACGACCCGGTGCAGGGTCACGAACGCGGGCGAGTCGGGCCGGACGCTCGACCCATCCACGTCGAGCGCTTGCTCGTTGATGCGAGGGAGGTAGAGGAGAGTTGCCGAGTCGGGTAAGGGCTTCCGCACCGGGTCCAGACCCGAGAAGCGGACAAAGAAGGCTCGGATTCTCAGGCGGCGATCTCTGCCGTTGAACTGAACTCCGTGATAATCTGTCGACCTACACATCTTCTCAATGAAAAGGAGAGATCATGAGCGGCGTTATATATACAGAGAGAGAGAGGCTGTTGGTTTTGGCTTTGAGTTTGAATCGGGGGGTAGGGAGCACGCGGTTTGTGATGCTGACGTGGCCAACATGACAGAGACTTCGACAAGTCTTTGGGTTTGCCGCGGGAGCGACGGTACTTCGATACTTCCTCAGACTTTTTTCGGTTTTTATTTGAATTAAGATGTTAGAGAAAATTTCAAATCTTAATTATTGTTTTAAATTAAAGAATTATGATTCTAATTATTATTTTTAAAATTTGAGTAAATGTTGAAAACGAATCAGGATTCTTTTAACGGTGTGTTTGGCAAATAAATTTTAGAAACAAAATATGATTTTGGTTCTATTTTTTTTCAAAATAAATCATACTTTATTCAATTTTTTCATAAATAAATTATATTTTATTCAATTTTTTTTTTTTAAAAAGTCAAACTTTAAAATTCGCAAACAGAATAAAAATTCAATTATAATTTCAACAATTATTTTTAAATTAAATTGTTAAGATTTTATCACATAATAATTCATCATTTTTATTAAGGATATAAATTTTTGTACAAATTGAGTTGTATAAATTTTTTTCAACTTGGTATATAAAAGTGTGATATGTTTTTTTAAAATGGAGAAACTCATTTTTTTTTAAACATTATTAAAAAAAAAACATATACTTCTCAGTTTAAAAAAATATTTCCTATATTTCAGTTTATAAGAAATTTTTATCGTTTTAATATAATAATTTTAGGAAATTGTCTACGCATATTTTTACACTATCGTACTAAACTGAACGATGGGCACTTGCAAAAATGAGAATACCACTAAAGTGACGCCAGCATGGAGGCTGGCGGGAGCCTTCATGGGCACATAATGAAACAGGGAGAGATTAAAAAGTCTATCTTTCATTATTATTTATAATGAAAGATATAAATGAAAAAGGAATTGAAAATAATTCCAAAAATTCCGTTAGAGGAGGCCCACTTAATAATTGAAAATAAATTTGGCACTTTGAATATTTTTTGTGCCGTCCAACCTTGAACAAAGCTGCAGCTTGCTGGATAACGGACGGACGGGATGGGCATGGGCCAAAAATTGTCTGAGACGATGGAGCTGACTGCTTGTTGGATGGTTCCGTACATGAACCCTAGTTTTTTTTTCCTATCTTTTTATATTCAATTTTTTTTTTTTTTTTTATTTTATAAAAATAATTAAAAAAAAATGCAAATATTAAATATGAGATGGGGGACGTTGATTTATGGCATTTTGGCCTTTTTGGCAACTTGCGTTGAAAAACAATGTACGCCGTACTTGTCTTGATTGGTTGGGAAACAAACAAAAGCATTACAACAACAAACGAGAGTGTTGTGTTGGGTTGGCCTCTAAAGCATTCTGTTTAAAATGGTTTGACGTAGTGTTTTATATTTTGAATAATAATAATAATAAAAGCGTTATCAAAATTAAGCTAAAGTTCAAATACATGACACATGCTTTAATATTATGTTAAATTTAATAATTTATTTAAAAAATTTAAATTGATAAAAAATAGTAATTTCAATCATTTAAATTAACATTTTAACAAGTATTATAAAACTTACCGGCATACACACGGAATAAACTAAGAATTTAACTCTAGAGATATTAGACCATCTATTTTTATTTTTATTTTTTATTTTTAAAAAAGGGGCATTGTAGTAGAGTTAAAAAATGATGGCCTTTTCTCCGTCCCTTGTAGACAGAATTCAACAGTTGGCTTCAAGCTGACCATTTTGGAATAAGATCATTTTTATTTTAAATGAAATAAATACTATTCATTTTCATGGTTAGGATTTAAAGTTAATGCATTTAACAGTGTACATGATTTCACTTTATTTAAAAGATATGCCGACATTGATTTCATGTACACTTACTTTAAATTCGGACTATAAAATAGAAATGGATAGTATACATTTTATTTAAAATGGAAAGATCCCGTTAAGACCATTGGATTAAAAAAAAAAAAAAAAAAAAAAAAAAAAAAAAAAGAAAAGAAAAAGCTGACCATTCCCTAAAAGGCTAAAACTAAATTGGGCGGAACCAATGAGATGGGCTGGTTTTGGTTCCATGATCAATTGGACCGCGCTCATCAAGGGCAATATGGGCAGTGTAACCCAATTTTTCAGACGGGGTATTTTGGGTGAGCCTCTTAAGTGTTTTTTGTGGACTCTAAAACGGGTCAAAATTGAAGGTCCGATCAATTAAACCCGTAATACTTTTCTCTGCTTGGACTTCAAAAGTAGGTTCAACAACCCTCACTCAAGGCAGTGCCGGAAAACTTGAGCTGGAACCCTAGGTATCAAATATTGGATTAAATTATCTCTTAAGCTCTTAGCAAAGGCAATTAACTTTTATGGGGTATTGATTTCCAATGGTATTCCGTAGAGGTTATAGAATTTAAACTATTAGCCAAATCGACACATTCATAAAAATACGTCTGACTCGGTCGGGTTGAACTAAATATCCACATACTCAGATCTCAATGCCCTCATAAGCTAAATGTACTACGAGGAGAGGAAGGGCTTTAGGCGATTGGAAGGAATGGTGGAGTTCACAAGCCTTAACTTTGTCCGGCTAGGCCAAATCAACGATCTGCTAGCCTCGAGCTTGGGGGACTTGGGCCTTTCAAGCCCTAAAGTTTTTTTAATAAAATAAAATTTTACCCCTATTTTTTTTTAGTTTTACCCCCCCTATTTTTTTTTTCTCAATTTTGCCCTCCAAAATCCCAAATATTGGCTTTACCCTTGCTCCACATGCTTAGTAGCCCTCAAAAGCTAAATCTACAACGAGAAGAGGAGGGGCTTCAAGCGGTTGGGAGGAGCGACAAAGAAGAAGAAGAAGAGAAGAGGAACAATGACGGGGATTGTACACACTCCAACTCCTATAATTCCTAGCATGATTTTTAAAATCACTATTAAATTAAAATTTAATTGTGATATATTTAAAGTCTAATAATGATTTTGAAAGTCACATTAAAGAATGTGTAGCATTACTCTTTTAAATATGTGTGTGTATTTGAAGCGAGGAACTTATGGATATTCACCATAAAGGTCAAGTCCTATAAATTTAAGATTACCCATGATTTCAATATTCTTGTTTCTCTTTTATATGATCGGAGGAAACTTCATCTCAAATCTTTAACATTGTTTTTAGGGATTTGACCTTTGGATCTCATTTTTATAAAAAAATATTCTTGTTTCTCTTTCTCTTGAATTCAAAGTCTCCTTCATTGTATGATTTCTATGACCTTTCCTATTTGTCCCTGTACTTGTAATGCAATTGTAATAATTATTATTTATTTTAAGAGTTTAAATTGATAAAAAAATGTTAAATTTTATTATTTAATTAATACTTAACGTTTTTCCTTACGTGTGAATGAACTCCTTAAAAAAAAAAATGAGACATACGAATAAAATATTTAATTAAAATATGAGTAAATTGTATAATTATAGGTCCAAACTCAAAATTTATGTTCTAATACCATGTACCATGTTAAACCGAATTTATCGTAAAAACTTATAAATTGATTAAATTATTTAATTAATACTTTAATAATGTCAAAAAAAAAAAAAAAAAAAAAAAAAAAAACCATTAAATCTTAACTTTAGTCTGCATTGGATTTGATTGGATATGTGATTTGATATGGACATAAAGGATTAATTTAGCGGTGGTGAATATTGTCGGCTGGAAAATCTTGTGAAATTTCATGCACTTTGAAGCATCGATACTTATTCCTCTTTTATTGTCCATTCTTCTACTCCACCAAGTGCCGTCACATCTTGAGTCGCTTTAATGGCAGTCGCCGGCGAGCTGAACCGATTGGTTACTCCGTCTCCGTCTATGAGCTGTGGAATTAGTTTTTATTTATTTATTTTAATTAAAAAAAAGTAAAAACAGTTTTAATAATTTTAAGAAAGTTTTGTATTTTTGTATTTTAATTTCATATTTAAAGTGTCGATATATTTCTAAAGCATTTTCATATGATTCTGATCTTACTTATCTTTGTAAACAATTATTATTGACGTGATTAACATGTTAAATGTTTTCTTTTATTTATTTATTATTATTATTATTATTATTATTATACTGGAAACGTTTTCGAGTGAGTTGAGCGTGTGAAAGAGAAAATGTATGTAGAGAGAGAGAGAAACAGGGAAGAGAGCGAGATAGTGAAGGCTGCTTTACTAAATTGACGGAGGAGGAAGATGACGAGACTAATGTGGTTGGAGGAGGTGGTGGTTGTGGAATTTGCTACCTATTTCTTTCGAGAATTATGGGTCGTGCCACTGTGCTAACGCATTGGATGACAGATTCATATTTATTTATATTAAACAAATAATTACTTATTTATAACTGATTCATATTTATTTGCATTAAACAATAATTATTTCAATCATTATTCCACACTAATTTTCATAACTCTAATCATTTCCTACTATAATTTTTTGTGAAAAAAATACTCTCATACAACTATCACTCAAACATGATTATAAACACAATTTAAACTCTGTTATTCATCCAAATTCGCAGAGTAAATTATAGTTGAATTCAAATTTCAAAAAATCAAATACCCAAACGTGCCATAAAATATTTTTTTTTCAATCAAACACAAAAAATGACACCTCCTAACAAACATTATCAAAGACTATGAACATTTTTATTTTATCACTATCTTATTATATTAAATTGACGTGGCCCTTACATATGCCCATGATTTAAAACTGAAAAAGCATGCAAAGACAAAGCCTGCTGCAAGAGGAATGGTGTAGATTTGCCAACCCATCTATTTACATAGCAATCGCCAAAAGAAATAGGTTCCATTCACAGACAAATAATACTCACAAAGTCAACTAAAAAAAATTAAGGGACTTACAAAATAAAAATAAAAAGAAAAAAAAAGTGGCGCAAAGTGCATGGCCTAAACAAAGGTACATGAAAATGGCATTGGCAAAAAGTATTGGTTGGCCTTAGTTTTTGCCAGCCACCATCTTTGTCTTCTCATCAATAATATTTCTGACTCAATCAACCAAAAAAATATTCCAAAATCTAAAAAATGACTATGATAGACTAGATATACCCAAGTAGTTCGACTGGCCGTGTCAACATAATAATTGCTTAAAGGAAATAAGGATCATAGCACAAAGAATAATCAATTCATAGTTTCAATCCAACTGTCTTGTAATTTTAAGCGAAGAATTTGGCTAAGGCCAAATCCCGCCATTGAAAATTTGGTTGGGGCCATAACCAGCTGCCGGTCGGCATAGCACTTGGCTAAGGCCATACTCCATTGGTGGGCACTCCACATAATTAAGGAGAGAGCTGGTAAAACAACCATTTCATGTACAACTTCAACCGAATATTCTCATACATAGTCTTTCCAAAATTATCTATTTTTTTTTTTTTTTAAAAAAAGGACATCCGATTTTCCTTTCGTAACTTAATCATTAGAAAATTTTCCCGTCGACAAATCTTCGATCAATTGTCTTTACTCATTTTGCATGTGTCCGTTGGCAGAATCCAAACATGTTATCAACTGAATTATCGGGTCCGATCCGATCCGATCGTATTAGGATGAATGATTATGAATTTAGTTAGGATTCACATTGTTTTTTGTCTTTTAATGTAATAATAAATTGGAAGATTTTGATTAAGTCCTATCTAGATGGTCTGAAGTCCTATCTAAAGGATTGAAACTTATCCGGCCCTATTGAGTTTTGGATGGATTCGGAAAATGCAATCCATGATCCATCCACCACGATCATTGCTTTTCGACAAGTCGGCATCCACGATCTCGCCCACACAAACACCATATCCATTTTCTTTATTTTCTGAAAAGGATTTTGCCGTTAATAAGATAAATCATGGTCTTGTCTTTCTCCTAAGATGTCTTAAATCATTAAACTTTCACGTTATTATACACTTAATATACATGACAATGAAATGTTCATCTAGCTAAATGATACGTTTACAACTTATATATAGACAACTCTAGAATATATATATATTCTAGAAGCATTAATTAACCAAGTTCAATCAGTGGTCAAGTATTATTTCCTCTATGCATAGGAGAGACATAAAAGTCATTAGCAAAAGATCCAAGAAACAAGAAAGTCTAGGTTAAGATCAAAGTTATCGGATGATATTATTCAAAACACGTGAAGAGGCTTTTATTATGAACTGTCACTTCAGTTTATATATAAGTTTACGTGACACTTATTAGGTCAATTACTAGATAATTAAATTTGATTGTGACTAGCGACAATGTCACGTGAACTTTCATATCAGTTTGTAAAGGGTTTATTGTAAAAGTTACAACACCCCAAGTATTTTTCGAATAAATAATCAATAAAAGTCCAATATTTATGGAAATTAATCAATTGGCCGGGAGACGGGTTAAATGATAAAAGAGCATTGTTAGTGGTATTACAATTTTTACTACATGTTCTTTATAAATTGATATGATAATTCACATATACTTATCACGTGATGAGCGACTATCTAATTAAATTTATCTTTCAAATTTTATTATCATCTAGTGACACTTACCATTTCAACCATGCCAATTTATAAGCCATCCTAAAAGCATTTCCAGCAATAATAATTATTTTAGCTACTCAAAAAAACCCTCTCTTCTATTTTAACTACTCATTTTTCAATACAAATTCTAGCAAGATTATCTATTTCACCCTTTACTTTATTTAAATATTATTTTCTATTTTTTTTTTCACCTTTCACCTTTCTATCTTCATTTATTTAAATATTATTATATTAGTCCATGTTCCTACAGTTGAAAGTCTATTATAGCAAATTAGATATGAAGCTTTTATTGTACTGTAAAAGTTCTGTTGGAGGGGTAAATTACTTAATAATAGCTGAATATATATAACTATTATAACCGATTTAAAAGCTGATAAAATTGAGATGCGATGACTGATGAGCACTTTGAAACGCAAGTATATTTAAACATTTTCCTAAAATTGAGATGTGATGAGCACTCTGGACTTTTTGTTCAAATACAGAGACTGCATATGCCTCCTACAGTTCAAACATCTATTTATGTAACTGTGTAAAAGCTTATTTCACAGTGGAACTGAATGAGTGAAGAGAGGCAGGCATTATTAAACAGTGATTTTGAGGTACTATGAATGGCAAAGCAAAGCAACTGATGATCATAGTGTGTAGAGAATCTCCCTGAGAACTTTTTCATGACCACTATCTTACAAGACAACCATCAACTGATGTTCTTTACTGCAGCTGTCATTGTCTCCACTATTGAGTGATTGACCCACACATTGTAGCTTACAGAGTACCAGTGGCTAGAGTTAAATCCACTTCCCCCATAAGGAATCTCTCCTACCCAAAACATTATCATACCCACCTCATGGACCAGAAATAAAGAGAGTCAATGATAAGGTCACAGACTCACAGCAATCTCTGTTATAAATATTGTGTTTCAGTGCCATGCATACTGGCTGCAGTAATATCTCAAACACTTGTGCCAAGTTTTCTTCTTTCCTTTACATGGTTTAACAGATCTTTCTTCTTGTTTAGTTGTTTTTATCAAATAAAATATAGATTGTAGCTGAGATATTTTCACCTGTAAGGGTCAGTTTAAGCAGTGGGAAAGCGCGCTGCCTAATTAATATTGGCTAAAAGAAGACAAAGAACCATTTGACAACTTGTGTGAGTCTGTGCATGGAAACTCCAGCTCTTCTTATAAATCTGTCATTCTAGTTTGTCTCATTGTTGAATTTTCTTCTAACAAAAGAAGCTTTTCAGCGGGAGAAATGAACATGGAGGAAGCCAAAGAAAAGAAAGAGATTGAGAGGGAAGATCATCAGTTAGAAGGAGTAGCTGGTGACCATGAATTATCAGAGGGGTCGAAGAGAATCCAGCCTTGGACGCAGCAGATAACAGTGAGGGGAATAGTGGTGAGCATTATTATTGGAACCATGTACAGCGTGATAGCCATGAAGCTGAACCTCACAACAGGGATAGTTCCTAATCTTAATGTCTCTGCTGCCCTTCTGGCTTTCGTCTTCGTCCGGACATGGATAAAACTCCTCCATAGAGCTGGGATTGTATCAAGGCCCTTCACTCGGCAAGAGAACACCATGATTCAAACTTGTGCAGTTGCATGCTATAGCATTGCTGTTGGAGGTTTGAGCCTTTAATATTTCGAATTTTGCATATTAATTTTTTTTTTCCCTTCCCTTTTTCGGATTTGGATACCCAACAATTTGTTGTCCACATTATTATGAAAGAATTTCTATAAGACTCACATGTCCAATGGACGAATCGTTCAAAATTTTTCTCGGCAGGTGAATCATTTTTCGGACTTGGATCTTCAACAATTTGTTGTCTGCATTATTACGAAAGAGTTTTTATAAGATCTACCTGTTTAATTAATAGATGAGTCGCCCAAAATTTTTTTTTGGCAGATAAATCGTATATTAACTTTTTCATTTTTGTTGTTTGAATTCCCAGCAATCCCAACTCTATCCTACTTTTCGCCTCCTTTTCAAGAACTTTGATATAGTACTCTAACATATGACTTTTTCTCTTTTGGGCTACAGGTGGATTTGCTTCTTATCTTTTGGGATTAAACAAGAAGACATATGAGTTGTCGGGAGTCAACAATGAGGGGAACTCCTTAAGGAGTGTCAAGGAACCTGGATTTGGTTGGATGACTGGCTACCTCTATCTAGTATGCTTTGTTGGTCTATTTGCCTTGGTTCCTTTGAGGAAGGTATACGTCCAGTCTCTTTCATCTTCTTTCTTAAAAAATTACATAGTGCATCTACTTTTTCCCGAACAGATTAGGTTAAAAGTTGCCTATAACTTGATAAGTCAAAGAGTACGTTTAGAATTGTGATTTCGAAGGTAAAAAGTATAATATTAATCCAAATTGTAAAAAATGAATTATTTGAAAAGTGTCTCTAAAAAATTACAATTTGAAAACGTAAAAAGTTGGTTTTCCAAATTGCAGGTTAAAGAGTATTTTTTTGGAAAACACAGAATTTTAAAGGTTAACCTACGATTTTAAAAAATAATATTTTAATTTTTTTTTTTTTTTTCTCAATAAGCAAGACTAATACATAAAATTTTACATATCTGAAATGAATATAAATTGTAGAGTCAGGTCAAACTCAAAATTATGGGTGGCACTTCGCATTCGCGTGTTGGGTTCGGACCGTATCGAAACATTGGTATAAGACTAGTTATATAGGTCAATTTTAACCCGACTTTTTTAATTAAATGAGACAGACCCCTTAACCCTAACCAATTAATTTCATATTAGATTCGTATCAGATTCACAAGTCGAGTAAAAAATTACCAATCTTATTTAAAACCTCATATTAAATCACTGCTTTCTCTACACTTTATATAGTCTTTGACAATTTTCTTTCTTCTTGGTGGTAATTTTTTAAACTGAACTTGTGTTGGACTCTATAATGGCAGCAAACCAGGATCAGTTAATGTTTTTTTTTTTTTTTTAAAAAAATAATAATAAAATAATAATAACAATTTGCCTGAAAAATTCAGCAAAGTTATCATTGAAAAGTGAGCATTTCTTTCTTCTGAAGTAATCATTTCAAATTTAATGGATTCACACCTCCACTGTACTATAGATAAAGATCTGATTTTTTTCCCCTTTTATGCTTATGTCATTCCCATTAATGTTCTTCAGATAATGATAGTAGACCTCCAATTAGCATATCCAAGTGGCATGGCAACTGCAGTTCTCATCAATGGCTTCCACAGTCAGGGGGATAAGATGGCCAAGTACATACACCTCTTTCTCAGTATATCTCACTTTTTTTTAATCATATAAAGAATCAAAACTCAGAAATTAAGAAAAACATATTTTATGCAGGAAGCAAGTTCGGGGGTTCATGAAATATTTTTCAGTCAGTTTCTTGTGGGGTTTCTTCAAGTGGTTTTTCAGTGGGAGAGAAGAATGTGGTGGATTCGCAAAGTTCCCCACGTTTGGATTGCGAGCCTGGAAGCAAACGTATGTATTTGCTTTATTCTTTGCTTCTTTGAGCTCAACATGCTAGCCACCTTAATCATTAGAAGAATATGGGAGAACTTCACACTTAAGGTACCGAAATTTTCACTATTTTTAAAAGGAGATACTTAAATTCTTAATTTATGTTATCTATTTTTTTAAAAGTCTCGATTAGGAGTTGGTTAGAATTTAACAGAATTTACAAAAATACCTATGCCTGAATCTTTGAATTTTTTTTTAATTTTTTTTTTTAAAAAAATAAACACAGCGGTGTTTTGAGAATTTTGATAGGATTTAACAAAGAACATTTAATTGAGACTTTTCAAAAAATGGATACCCTAAATTGAGACGTTTTGAAGTTCAAGTACCTTCTTTTAAAAATAGTGAAAGCTCGGTATCCTTAAGTGAAGTTATCCTAAAGTAGATGACATCATAGGAGAGAACAAAGGTTTTGAATTTATTTTTATTTTAATTAAATATTTTACGTGTTGATCTCTTACTTATTAATAAATAATTTAAACTTACACGTGAAAAGAAAAAAAGAAGAAAGAAGTAAAAATATTAATTAAATGGCTTTCGAATTTTGCAGATTCTACTTCGACTTTGGCTTGACATTTGTTGGGGCTGGGATGATTTGCTCCCACCTTGTGAACTTATCTTTGCTTCTTGGAGCTGTGCTCTCGTATGGAATGATGTGGCCGCTGATAGAACGGCTTAAAGGAGATTGGTTTCTTGAGAGCTTGCAAGAGAGTGACATGAAGAGCCTATATGGTTACAAGGTTTGTTTCTCATATTGAGATTTTTAGTAATTTTGTTGTTCAAATTGATAGCAAAAACGTATCATTCTTGACACAACATATTTTTAAGCCGTGATGACTATGAATTTATCATAACTCCGCAATTAAGGGTGCTTCTGCGAGAGTAGTATTGGGATGAGTGACCTTCTGAGAAATCTGGTTCGGAAGAGCAAAGAGCGAACAATATTATGTCGTTGGGATGGATTGTTACAAATTTAACCAGCAAATATGAGAAAGTCTATATAGGAATATAGGATCCACCTACCTAAATAGGTGACTGAACATCCCATAATTTATTTTGACAAGTGAGTCTCATATAAATTCCCTCACATTTGTTACCCAAATTATTGGAGATTCCAAACCCTTTTTTTTTTTTTTTTTTTTTTCTCCCAAATTCATATTTACTTCCTCTGCTACCCATGGTCGCCCATTTACACAATAATTTCTTGGGCAGGTTTTCATCTCCGTTGCTTTGATCCTAGGTGATGGGATTTACAATTTCATCAAGATATTGGCATGCACTGTCATTAACATCCATGGCAGACTGAAGAACAAGGGCCACGACAAGGGTAATGCATATCTACAGCAGCTTCTGAATTTTCCTTTTCCATGCTACTTTTGGTTTCCACCGGACTCAATTCACACTTTCCTATCATTTTAAGCTTTCGAGATAATTGGCAATTTAACGTGATATTAAAGTAAAAGTTTACCTCGTATTTCAATTAAAATATTTAGTAGCTTAAACTTTTGGAACAGCTAGTAATTTAACACTAGATTCTGAAAAGATTGATGATGACTGGTGGACCAATGCCATTTCTAACAGTCGTCTTCTCCCCTGCAGCTGAGGATGGCCAAGAGAAACCCATGGAAGCTTTGAAACAGAATGAAATTTTCCTGAGAGAAAACATTCCCATGTGGTTTGCAGCCGTTGGATACGTCCTCTTCGCCATCTTGTCCATAATCGTGATCCCATTAATGTTCCCTCAACTGAAATGGTACTATGTCGTGGTAGCCTATTTTCTTGCTCCATCTCTAGCATTCTGCAATGCTTATGGAGCAGGTCTCACGGATATAAACATGGCCTATAATTATGGCAAAGTAGCCCTCTTCGTCCTGGCTGCGTTGAGCGGAAAAGAAGACGGTCTGGTGGCAGGTCTAGTTGGTTGTGGTCTCATCAAATCTGTTGTTTCTGTGGCTTGCATTCTGATGCAGGATTTCAAAACAGCCCATCTGACTTTCACTTCCCCTAGAGCAATGTTCTTGAACCAAGCCATTGGCACGGCGCTAGGCTGCCTAACAGCTCCTCTGAGCTTCTTCCTTTTCTACAAGGCATTTGATGTGGGAAACCCTAATGGAGAGTTCAAAGCTCCTTATGCATTGATCTACAGAAACATGGCAATTCTAGGTGTTGAAGGCTTCTCTGCTCTCCCTCAACACTGCCTGCAACTTTGTTATGGCTTCTTCGCCTTTGCGGTGGGAGCCAACGTGGTGAGAGATCTGTCGCCGCAGAAGGTCGGAAAATTTATTCCCCTTCCTATGGTCATGGCTATACCTTTTTTAGTTGGGGCATACTTTGCAATTGATATGTGCCTTGGGACTTTGATTGTGTTTGTGTGGCACAAGATCAACTCCAAGAAGGCTGAGTTGATGATTCCTGCAGTTGCTTCTGGATTAATTTGTGGGGAGGGGCTTTGGACACTTCCTGCTGCGGTTCTAGCTTTGGCCAAAATAAATCCTCCCATCTGCATGAAATTTGTGCCTTCCTAGAAAAAGCTCTAAAAGGATTTGTAGGGAGAAAGGTAATAATATACGGCTAGGGTTATCCCTGATTTAGATTACTAGTGCCAGGTGCAAATAACATCATATACCTGTGATATGTGCAGTCTCGAACAGTTCTCAAACAACAATAAAAATGCATCTTATGGCGTTCCGTTGTCCTTATCTCTCTTTTTTTTTTTTTGGAGTTCAGTAGGGCCGACAATGCTTGACATGACCCGCAAATCCAACACGAATACGACATAAAATTAAAGGGTCAGTGTTTAATGTAATACGGTTCAGATCAAAACGAGGGCCAAGCCGATTAAATACGATTAATAAATAAGTCAAATGCGAGTCAACTCGCGTAACCCGCATACATGAAACCACTTTATTCTCGCTGTGCTGTTTTCAGGCTTTCAACTCTCTCTCTCTCTCTCTCTCTCTCTCTCTCTCTTTGCCATCGACTACAACTATCGTGACCACAAGCATGACTGCAACCACCACCGTTCGGAGTCTTCTACCAAACCCTTCAACTCTATCTACTTCCAATTTTGTTAGTAACTAATGTTGAGGTTTAGTTAAAAGGTTTTATCATGTTATTTGTTGGAATGTAATCTTATTTTCTATATTACTATCTATCTGTCTTTTATTTAAATAAACTTATTGGACTCTAAACTTATTTTAATTGGATACGCAATGAGAAGTTATGTTATGTTTATTAATTATGGTTATGGACTTACATTTTTCAAATTGATTTTGTCAATAAATCTAATTGTGAATGTGTATAATTAATATATAAGATATGAAATTGTGTTAGTTAGGTCAGATCAAGTATTTGGATTAACTTAGCATATTTATATTAAATTGGTTGAAACTGGTCGTGCTTAAGTCAATCCAACACAATTTGTTTATTAAACTAATTCTGTAAGTTATGACGTGTCAACCGCTTATTTAAACAAGTAGTTTTGGAGTTGAGAGATTTAACCAGATTAATTAAATAAATCGGATTCAGGTTAACCCATATAGTCGTATACTCATGACTTGACATGACTTGACATGACACGACACGACACAAACCCAACCTATGAACCCGAATTGCCACCCTTGGGTCACGATCTGACCGAATAGCACATGCAATAACGAGGAGACAACTATGGGAGAAAAAGAAAAAGGAAAAGAGGCTTTCTTTAAACGAGTGCCTGAACACAACAGCAAAAGCTCTAAAACCAAACTGAAACCAGGAATACATATAGAGTTGATCGACCCATCCCAATCCTGAAGAATTGAGGAGCTTTTCCCTCCCCCTTGCTTGCTCAAACCAATTAGAGCCAGGTAGGGGACGGGATGCACACATCTATGTATGGGACTTCAAACAAAATAGAGCTTATGTATTGTTTTGGGAGTCCAATTGGACTGTTGTAGAAGGTAATAATCGATCCTATCCGCGGTATGTCCTGATTACTCCAAACAAATAAAATGGATGCTTTCTATAAACGGGGGTGAGAGCTAATAATAGAAGGGTATATATCAGACAAACAAAAATTAAAACCAGCTGAAGAAATGAGTAAAGCCAAATTGGATTAAACAAGATAAGTGTCCCAAAAATTCTATGATATATAATAGTTTTATTCGAACAACCAAGTTTCAATACATAAATTGTAAATCATCACAACAAAAAGCATTGCCCTGGTGATAAATCTAATAAAATGATCAGCCAGTTATGATACCTGCCAGAACATCACTCTTACCACGTGCATAAATTGTGTAAACTAGACGGATTGCATCGAGCCATCCATCCAGGGATTCCCACGAGTCAGCAACCTGTATGATCGATGGGCAAATATTAAATATATGGGTTTCCCATTTGCAAATCCAGTGCTTTGATCCACTTTTTTCATTTGGATAAAGATCCTAACCATAATAATTTATTGAAGAACATTAAACAAAGAATAAAAGAACTATTGTCCATCTCCCTTGTCATCTTGCAAAGATAGAGGGAAATAGTTTAAGATCATCTTTTGCAATGCAAAGTTTTCATATTAAAATAGGAGCAATACTAAAATGCAGTTTATTGAGAATGGCACATAGCATATAGCTCAGTTTCATGAATATTAAAACGTTATGTAACTGAAGAATCTTTTCCTTAATAAGTAAAAGAAAAAATTCAGGTTCATTATTTGCCTTCTTATATGGTTAAGATATAAAGACCAGTAGCCTGAGTTGAGCAAGCTTTGATTATCTGTTGAAACTCGCAAGCTTCTCCAAAAATTGAACAATGAGCAAATGGGAAGCATAGTGAATCCTGATTCCTGACATCTAATTACTGAATCCATCCATGTAACACAACCAATATAGCATAAGTGCACAACCAAAAATTTCAACTTAATTGCTCTAGACTAGGGAGGGATGAGTTTCAAGTGCCCAACAGAGTAACGTCAGAATGGCATAATTTTTTAATTATCTTGACTTCTTAAATGAATTACAGAGTCCTAAAGTTGGATACTTATACTACAGTACTAATCGTAACATGCAAATGCTAATGATGATCTTTGTGGCCAAGGATCATCAGGTTTGACACTCATTCTAATGTGCTACACTTTGACGTTCATAGGGTTTGAAATTAGGATGCAGGACAACAATTCTCTTTGAAACACAAAAGATAATAGTTACCATGTAAACTGGCCCATGAATTGTATCAATGCAGAGGCCTGCACCCGGTGGTAAAGTCAGATCAGCACATGCTGATACAGAAACTATATCAGGAACATCAACTCTGATAGCCTTTTTGTCAATATTCCCTGCATCTCCCGATCTTCCAGAGAGGCTTTGTGGTGCTTGTTTTTTATCAATATTGTGTATCTGATGGGACAAAGAAAGAAGATTGAGAATAAAGAAATAATAATACCTGCTGCAATTAGGTGATATCCAGCGTATCACACCCAATATATGATTTTCAATACGCAAAAAATCTTATTAGTTTACTAAATAACAAGGAAACAAATCTAAGTTTACCTGATGAAGCCCTTCATGATTTAAAACAAATGGTGAACGTCTCCAATCACTATGAGGTGCCACTGGCCTCCCTACAGGCGGCGCAGTCAGATATCCAACTTTCAGATGCGGCAAAGGTAGCTGTCAAGAGTTGAGTTCTGTCAATGATACAACCAACCTCATTGGAACACTAAATGTACTGTTCTGAATATATATAATCAACCACAAAATCAAGAAAAAAAGGGGGGGGGGGGGGGGAATGACAGACTTGGAAAAAAAAAGAGAGAGAGAGAAAAACAATTGCTGTGGTCTTAGTTGAAGTAATGGTGGTTGGATAAGTTTAGGGGAGTAGGTCCAAAACTAGGATGGGATGAAATACTTTGTTCCAGTAAGGATCTTTTTCATGAAAACAGTTCAGCAATGCAGCCATGGTAATTTTGTTAATGCCACAATGTAAGTCACACGAGCATGGCATTACAGCTTAAACTTAGAATAAGCTTGACGCATGGAATCAGAAGGATCAGAACATCACCTGCCAGCCATAAAAAAGAAAGAAAGAAAGAAAGAAAAAGATGTGCAGAATTCATAGGCATGTATCTTACCCCAGTACTGAACAAATTAAGAAAACTAAATGCTTGAGACTGATCTCATAACTGACAGACCCCAAATTATATGTCGGCAACGATATATATATAATTTAAAAAGAAAAGGTATTTGAGGATGAAATAGCTCCAAAATGACTATTTGAAAACTAACTACTAACCATGGAGCGCACCAGCCGCAAGGCACTGCTGTAAACCTAAATAAAGAATCAATATTAGGATAGTCGGTGGAGAAATGAAATCGATGTATGTATCAATAAACCATCAGAAAGTAAAGGCAAAGGAAATGATGTTTATTGTAAAACTCTTTAAATCTCAGTTCAGATAAGTATTTCTTTTTCCATTTCTGGATTGCATTGGGTTATGTTTAAATTGGAGACAAATTTTTTGTTGTACCGAAAAACTAAATCACACTTACTGAGTAATTTGGTTTCAGTGCATGAGCAGCAGCAATGTAGATAGCAGATTGGCTATACAACTCATTAGGTGAAACTTCTTTAGCATTGACTGATCCCCCACTTCTTAATGTGTCCTCTGCTAATCCATACTGCAAAAAATGACACCACGAACTTGGGATATAAGCTTCACTCGATTTGCACAAGATGATAGGGTAAGACAATGAAATATTTTATGTCATCCAATATACTGGATACTGAAAAGGAAACGACTAACAAATATAAGATCATGACATTTCAAATAAGGAAAAATAAGTTACAAACTGACCAAAACAGTTCCAAGGTTGTAAATTGCTCGGTGGAAATCATATTGCAACCGAATTGCTGCACGGAACTGCATTGGAAGACCAGCAAAAGTATCATAAGAGTAGAACGTCCAGCAAAAACTATTCTTAGGATACAGTAAAAATTTTTCTTAAGACATATCAGATGTAGAATTACATTGCTGGTTGTTCCTATACAATCATCCAAGCACTCTGATCTCTCCAAATAATTTTTGTACCTTACTGATTGCAGTTTTTACAATTGTTTGCTTTTCTCGTGCAGGAACAATTGCGCTGAGTTCCTAAATTTCACATTAGAAACATTAAATTAAAAGCAAGATGTAAAATTAAAAAAAAAAAAAAGAAAAAAGAAAGAAAGAAAAAGAAAAGAAAAAAGAAAAGCTAATTTTGAAGGAAATGTTAATGTAACCAAAACTACCTGCAGAGCAAGTCCCCAATTATTAAGTGCCTGAAATAGATTTCACCTGGGGTTAGTACCAAAGCATGCAAACATAAATGATTTCAGGTGCTTTTTGATGCATTAAAAGGGTTTTCAGTGGAAAAAAATGGTAAGAAAAAGGAATGGTGATGATAAAGATGCTGGAGACCCCCATATGAATTCATAATAGTAATTTTGTAAAATTTTCCGAGATACCTGGGGACTGTTCCAGTTGAGTTGGACAGCCTTTTCATAGTTTTTTGTAGCCTGCAAAATCAAGTAGGAAAAAAAAAATTTGTTTTGAGCATTATTTTTTGCTAAAGAAAATTTTTGGATCTTTTTATTTAAAGAGCATAATAAGTACAATAAAACCCTAGATCGTAGATAAGAATGGTGAAAACAAGAGAGGGATTTGAATCAAGTATCATTAATGTTTATTTTTTATTATTATCACGTCAGAATGGCCAGCTATTCAGAACATCAACAAATGACTACATAATACAAAGTAGAGAAGTGGTTCAAATCTCTTTATGTCTGGATGGCCGCTCACAATAGTTCTTGTTTTTATAATTTTCTAGATTTTTAGATATGTGTTCTTCTTCTTCTACCTAGTTGGGTGCTCAGTGCTCTTTTGTATACTCCTTGTATACCTGGGTTGCGCCCCTCTACGCTTCTAATAATTTTTTTTTAAGATAAGTATCACTTCTAATAAAATTTAAATTACTTAAAATAAAAAATAAAAAGAGTAGAGAAGTGTTCTATATCCACAATGCCATACCATTCCAACTATTATATCCATATCCAGCTGCCAAAAGTCAATTTGACAAAACAGCAGCGAGGAAAAAACTACAGAAGGGCAGTAAATAGTTTAACACTACGAAATTCAAAATCTAGCATAACTTTTTACTGCTAATATATATTCAAACCTGCTTCCATAGTTCTTCAGCCTCCTTTGTACGACCACGCATTTTGGCCCGATCAGATATTGCTATAGCCCAATTATAGAAAGCCTGCAAGTAAGAATGAAATAATACTTTCTCATGATAAAGATCATCAATAAAAAATTATACAGATTCATCTGGATGCATACATAAATGAATAATATGATCTTTTATGTGGGAATTGTATGGTGCCCAATTTTAGCAATACGGATGCCCTTACATTTTACCAGGAAGAGGGCGGAAAAACATATAGAAAATTCTCACAATTCAAGATCCCAACTGGTCACAGATCAAACGATTATATATATCTACAGAATCTGGCAAAGTTACTAACAGATAACTCTTAACGATCCTTTGGTGCTCCCCTCACCGGCCTCCCCAACCCTAGTTCATTACGTGGCATAGGTGTTTGTATGCAGTTGTCGTGTTTCTTGCTAATATTTACTTATTAAACCCTGTATTAACCAGTCGTTTAACAAGAGTGTCATGTATAATGAGTTGTATTCATACATCATGAAGTGTAGGGCAAAGACGTGTAGCTTCATCATACTTCTTACAAGCTTCCTCAAGCAGCGCATCTTTGGAAGGTGAGGCAGAATCTTGACTAACATTATCTGCACTTTCCTGTATGCCAACCAAATGAGGGTCATGAGGCAAAGTAAAATGCACTATGATGTGCTATTGAGTAAATACAGTGTGCTTAAAATAACAATAGCAGACAGACTCTTTCCATCACAACAAAGAGAGAAACTGAAGAATATTTGAGAAATATTTGGATGAAATAACCAATATATCAAATATCACTTTTGCATTCGATGTCAAACACACTACCCCATTTCATGCCAAACAGAAATTTTGGTAAATAAAGTCTTTTGTCTTTCCCCAATGTTCTTCAGAAAATCATTGTATCAAAATTTCACATTAAAGGAAAATGCCATTTCTTACTATAATGTGACAAAACACTCTTCAAATACTTCATGGTCAGAAAAATAGTCCACATAATCAGTTAAGCAGGTTAATACCAAAGCCATCAGGTTGAAGGGGAAATTTTAAACTTTAGGGGGCCACTACCCCCCCACCCATACATACACCTAGTTCCACCCTGCTCTGATGTTAATATTGCTAGAATTGAATGAGACAATATTTCAAACCTGAAGAACCAATGCCCAATTGTATAGCGCATCATAATCTCCTGGATTTCTCTCTATAGCAGAAGCATATCTACAAAAGTTGAATACAGAATGAAATTTTGGAAAAGGACTCTAAAACAGCTTATAATCTGATTTTTGAAGTTTTCAAAGTGAGTGGTTAGAAATACAGTATAGTTCATAGAAGAATTTCTGTGAGATACCATGAATGCAACCAATTAAAGCTTTTGTCAACAGTGAACAGTAGGTAAATTAGAAAATACCAGCGAAGTTGATGAGCAAGAAGTAAAGGATAATTATGGTACCTCCTAGCAGCAAATGTAAGAATCCGTTGGCGAGACCGACCTTCATCATCTACACCCGTGACACTATTGATCAAGTCCATAGCAGCATTGTTTTGGTCATTGCGTTGCTGTGGGCTTTCTTGACTAAAAAATTGAAAAGCAGAGAGTAAAAAACAAAGATTTTGTAAAATAAAGGAAGCATGCAGCCATGCATAGTAATTTAAACTTCATACTTATAGTTACATAAAAGTACTACAGCAGGATGATATTAACAAAAAAAAAAAAAAAAAAAAAAAAAAAAAAAAAAAAAAAAGCCCAATCAGAAATTATAGTTTCCCTGGTAATCAACGGGTATTTGGCTATTTCCTACCTTCTTATAAGATTATTTTGAGAATGTAGGAGTTGACTAATCATTTATAAAACATTTAAAAAAAAAATGAGAGGTGGCCGCACGGGCCACCCCCCAACTGAGAAGAGGGATGGTTGTGGGGTCACCTTTATCTTGGTGAAAGGCGGCCGCATGGCCACCACAATAGAATAAGGTTGGCCATGTGGATATCCATGCCGCGACCCCAACCAAATAGGAGTGACCATGCAGCCTCTCTCATTTTTTATTTCTTTATATAATTTTATAATTTTTGTTATAAGTAAGCGGTCAATTTCACACCCGTTTGGCTGTCTGTGTTTTTTCAAAACAAACATGTTTAATATTTGTTTCTTTGAAAATACAAAACACTTTTTAAGTTTACCAAACAATTTTTTTCAAATATGGACGCCACAAAAAACACTTCTCAAACTTTATATCACATCTGACACTTTTTCAAATCAAAACACTTTTCAAAACCATTAACTAACATACCTATAGTATCCCTGGCAATCGATGGGTATTTTGGCAATTTCAAGCGTGACACCAGAATTAGTTTTGAGAAAAAAGATTTATTCAGATTCAATGCATATAAGATAAGATCACATAAGCTTACAGAGTCAAGCATCAAAAAATGAATCACGAGGAAAGCCAAAGAGTCTGATCCCGATTAGACAAAAATAATTGATCCACAGAAACAGTTCAGAAAGGATAACCTAAAAATACCCCCACGGTGTCATGTATGAATGGTTATTATTAATGCAACTATATTCAATCGCATGATGCTCGAGGTGATACCACCTAAAAACCTCACAAAACTCCAATGCCGTCTTCTAATTATTTCATGAGGAAATGAACACGGTCAGCTATTTACTTCTATGTTTCTTGCAAGCCGCAATCTCGCCTTGTCGCAAATTCAATCGGATCGAGTGCTTGCGCGTATAAAGTTGTACAATCGTTGTCAGTTACTACTCAACTAGACTAAGCGAAGCTTAATTTCGACGAACCAACCGAAAACAAGTCAATCAGAATACAAAAATAAAAGATGTCCATCAAACTCACAAATAGGCAACCATGACAGCATAAATCTCACCAGAAAATTAACAAAAATTAATATTAATTTTTTTTAGAACAAAGTTAAGATTACGAATTTATACAATGGCTACGAGAGAACTCCAGTGATTCTACATGTAATAAACCGAATTTCAGTGAGATTTCCATTCTTTGAGCTGGATTCAGCCATAAGAATGTGTCAATCAAGCACACTGACCTGTAAGGTGAGGTGGCATCGGGTACGCTCTCGTCGGCATCGTCGGCTTTCAATCCGCTGAGCAACTCTCTCATCGTGAACGTTCGGCTTCCTTCGTCTTTGCGCAGCTCGCCGGTGGGAGCTTTTGCTGATGCGTTTCCGTCGGCTTCATTGGATCGGATCGAGCTCTGTTTCGGTTCTTCGGGTTTCGGATCTGCATCGGTAGCCTCTGGCGGTTCCGGTTTCGGCTCCGGCACTGACTCTGGTTCTGGTTGGGCCACTGGCTTTGGCTCTGGCTCTGACGGTTCAGGTTCTGATTCTGGTTCTGGTTCTAGTTCTGGTTCTGGTTCTGGTTCTGGTTTAGGTATCGGTTCTGGTTCGTGTCCATTCTGCAATTCGGGTTCTTCGGCGGTTGTGGACATGGTGAGAGGACAGGAAAACACAGAGAGAGAGAGAGAGAGAGAGAGAGAGAGATCTGTACGATCTGCAGGAACGATCCCGTTAGAAAAAAGAATGATTTTATCATATTTAATTAATTATATTTTAAAAATAATAAATGTTTATGTGATATAATTTAAAAATAATAATTAATACTTAACAAAATTATATTATAAATTTTTTTTGAGAATTTTGATCATCACCATCCACTACTTCTCTCAAACTAACGCTCAAACTAATAAAGAAAAAATAACACTCAATTAAAGGAAAAACAAACACTCAATCTTCATCCAAACAAACACGAAAAAATTTTCTTCCAAACAATAAAGAAAAAATATACTTCTCTCAAACTAATACTCAATTTGTAATGTTCTTTGAATTAAATATTGCATCAATGTGCTTCTAAAAACTAACAAAAATTTGCAAGGTTCTTCAAATGAAAAAATAATAAAAATAATAAATTAATTAATAAAATAAATAAATAAATAAATGGTGAATGACCCACGGCTATTGTGGTGGGTTATGAGACCCATTGTTTTTTTTTTTTTTTTTTTTTCTCGAATTTTTAGGAGAATCTTTTGTCTTATTGAAAAAAGAATTTAGACATTTTCATCTTTCCGCAAGATTAAAAATTAGTACATTGAAAATTTTTAATAGTTTATAAGATAATTGATACAATATTTAGTTTGGTGCAACATTGCAGATTAAATGTTAACTAAATAGGAGTATATATACTTTTTCTTAAAAAATAATGATCACATTGCCACTTAGGCATATAATCACATCATCTCTTATAAGATTATGTCACATGTACATCACATCATCTCATATTTAGCACCCCGACATAAATTACCACATCAGTATTTTACATATTAATTAAGTAAAACTTAAAATTATACTCTTACATTAAAAAATAAAAAAAATAAAAAAGAACAACTGGCCATGGCCGGCATGTAAAACCCCTTGCAGAGGTCTTGAGATGCTACGTGCAAGCTTTGTAAGGGGTGGTTCGCGGGCCTATAGAACTTAGTCGTAGAGGGGTGGGTCATGAAGGCCGAAGACTTCATGACCTCTTTGTAAAGGGCGAAGCTCCGCAACCCCTTTTGTGAGGTGTTGGTCATGGAGCTTCCACAGTGCATTAGGGAGGTAGCTCCTATGTGAGGACTCACAAAGATGCGACCTCGACGAGGGGTCGTGGAACCTCTATAACCCACTCGTGGAGGTCGTGCCTCTACATGCAACCCCTCACAAGCAGAGACGGAGTCATAAGTTCTTATGGACAGGGGCTGGTGGTAAAAAAAAATTATTAGTAGGGACCAATAGGCTAAATTTTTAGTTTTTTAGCTTATATATATATATATATATATATATATATATATATATATATATATATATATATATATATATATATATATATATATATATATATATTTTTAGATTTTTTTTTTTTTAACCTAAGAAATTTTTTTTTTCAAAAAAATTAGGGGGGGCCATAGCCCTTGCCACCCCCCCCCCCCCCCCTCCCTCTGTCTCTGCTCACAAGTGTTCCACATCTGTAAGGGATTGTGGACATGACTCATCCCTCACAAAAGTGATCGTAGAGCTTTGTGACTTTCATAAGAGGGGTTGTAGGGCCTCCACGACCCACCCGCGGAGGTCTCCACCACTCACGAAATGGTGAATGTACGTGCCCTTTGATTTACATAAATTGTCCTTTTCCATTTTTTGAATGAATTTATATTTTGGGTATGGCAACCCCCCCCCCCCCCCCAAAAAAAAAAAAAAAACCTCTTCATGCATGGCTAGAACTACATTTCGTTCCAAAAGTTTTCTTTTTCTGTTCAAACATTCTACTAGATATGAATTAAGCTAATTAACCACGTACAATAAAATTGGATTTAACCCATTATAACATGTTGACGTACATCCGATAATTCACATCAGCAATTTGCCTCTCTTTTACATAAGCAACTATATAGCTAGTTATTTTGACAAAAAACATTCATGAATGAAGCTAAAAATGTACTGCATGTGTTCAAGCTTACATGCCCGTGGCATTAGAAAATAAACAAAGAAAAGAAAAAGAAAACTAGCAGATCGAGAGAGACGATTAATCTCTCAAAGCCCGCTTGAGAATGCTAAAACTAAATCTTGAATTGTTTGGATCCCAGTAAAGTCCAATCTCATCACCCTTCTTCAGCTCCCTCCTCTTCACAAATTCCCTTGTCCATTGTTTAATGAGGACGTAGCTCCCACTCGACCATTTTTTGAACAGCAGTTGGTGTTCGGACTCAGTGTCACAATCCCAAACAGCAACTGGAACCCCCTTATTCTCGACATTTTCAATGCTTTTTGCATCCCAGAGTATGAAGATACGATTCTTTACACAGTCCGCCGCCAACAAGAGCCTGGCCAGGTGCCCAATATCGCTGCACTCGATTCTCTTCCTGATAGCCCAGGGATCAAGGGCAAGCTTCAAGTCCAGTGAAACGGTACCATCATGGCTATTAAGTAATCTTCTTCTTTTGATTCCACGAGCTCTGGAAGTGGAAGGGAGGTTCGCAGAAGTTTCACTCGCTTTCCTCTTTTTGGGAGCGTGATCGTGATCGTAACCGTAACCGACCTTCAAATCCAATGAAATCTCTTCCGATTGATCATGTTCTGCTTCACCGACTTGAACTTTGTGATCATTCTCAAGAACACCCAAAAAATCATACGTGATGGGTTTTCTTTCGTTGTTACTTTCAGAACCAGAGGAATTAATCTGGCTTGTGGTCTTGTCCTCAGAAAAAAGCGATAACTCCATTGGAAAATCTCTCTTTTCGGCAAAATGCTTCCTGCCCTTCATCGTATCACTGGCTTTGGGATTACAGAATAAAGATAAACAGGCCGAATCATCATCATCACGGCGAGCAGAAAGAAAAGCATCCGAAATAGAATTGCAGGACAGTAGAGAGAAGAGCCCTCCACGATCCATCACACAGAGGAAAAACTAGGAAAGGAAGGGTTTGTGTTTGTGTTTCTGTGTTTCTTAGAGACTTATATAGGAGAGAAGCCAATGAGCATTAGAAATCCAAATACGAGATCTTAAAGGATTTTAGATTTCCACTCAAAGAGATGAAGGCTCACCGCCATGCGGATCCGTCTTTATGCGGTAAAAAAAAGAACAGCAATCTGCGGTAAAAAAAAAAGACGGTGAGAATTGAATGGCAAAAATTTTAAAGTAACTAACGGATCAGTTTAAACGGAGCTAAAAACATTTCAAGTTTTAGTTTAGATAAAAGCCTTCTTCAACCTCTCTCTCTCTCTCTCACTCTCTCTCTCTCTCTCTCTCTCATCATGTGCACTGTGTCTTAGGACATACCATTGATACCACCGAGTAACCCTCCATCCTCATCTCCTCCTTGCAGCTTGCCATGGCATTCTTCTGCGCCAACCACGCCTACACACACAGAAAAACTAATACTTTCCAGACTTTAAATTCATACCCGCGCAAGTTCATTAAAGTTGAAATTTTTTTCTCATTATCTTTTGGTTCCAATAAATTTGTCCGGCTTAACTAAGATATCTGCAGTCCTGGGCTTAGCTCAGTTGCGCCTTTTTTTTGGCTTTTTATAAAAGACAGAAAAAAAAAAAAAAAAAATCAAATTCTTCTCTACGTCAAAGTTTAAAACAGTCCCTGATTCAGCCTTACACGATCAAGTAAAGCTCTCCAAACAATTCCTTCAAAATATATTTTTATAAGAGGCCCATGCCAGATGTACTCGGTGGTATGTCCCTAAAAAAACATGAACTTATGTAAAAATATGCAGATGATCTAGCCCACAAACAAAGAGAGGCTGGCATGACTTCCTCAAAGGCTCCTCCCAAACAAGGAGGAGGATGTCCAAGGAGAAGGAATAAGAGGGAGATACAAAGCAAAGGTGATGACTGATGAGGAATAATCCTGGAATAAGAATTGAACTAACAAGTAGAACCTGTTAAAGTCAAATACTCAAGACCACAGTGCACACGATCAGAGACTAGGGAGAGAGGGTGAGTGAGAGGTTGAAGAAGGCTTTTATCTAAAATTTGAAACGTTTTTAGCACCGTTTGTACAGATTCGTTAGTTACTTGAAAACACGACGTCGTAAGCTTTAAAATTTTTGCCATTCAATCCTCACCGTCTGTTTTGTTTTTTACCTCAGATTGCTGTTCTTTTTCTTTTTTTAATGTATGTCTTGATGACCAAGTTGGACTTAAGGTGGCCCAGGTGAGATAGCAAATAGACCTGATCACGTGCCGGGGCCAGACAGGGCCTTATTTGATTTGGGCCTTTTCCTGTGATTAAGAAAAATATCAAGGCCTGGGTTGGACTGGCCTGGCCCAGCCCAGAGGTCTCACTCAATGAGTCAATATTTTAAGCCAAGTCCAATCCTAAATATAACTGTTGAGCCCGAGTTCTACCCAATAAACTTTTAAATCATTATTTATTATCACAAAAGTGTAAATTGATAAGTAGAAGTGAATTTAATTATTTATTTAATATTTTAATCTTGTGAGGGTCAAAATTCAAACTCACTTATCTTTATTCTGGTAACTTGTTCTTATTATAAAAGAGCTCAAACTAATAAAATAATAAGTAGATGTGAATTTAATTATTTGAATAATATTTTAATATAAACAACTCTGAAGCCCGAGCCCCACCTTTACTTATCCTCTTCTTTTAGAAATAAATAAGTTTAAAAATAAAATTAACGGCTTCCTTTAGGTGTTGAATTTTTTAAATCAAAATTAAATTTTTATTTTGTTTGTGAATTTTAAGGTTTGACTTTTTAAAAAAAATTGAATAAAATATAATTTGTTTTTGAAAAAGTTCAATAAAATATAATTTATTTTGAAAAAAAGTAGAATCAAAATCATATTTTGTTTCCAAAATTCATTTGCCAAAAACACACCTTAAGGCCCCAAGTCAATGGAAATAAGTTTTGTCGTTAGGGGAGATTATAGAAGCTTAGGACTCATAAATCAAATTAGAACCTGTTGTTGTTGCTAGCTTGTGCGTAACATATAAATGAGTTTTTAGCTTAGGCTTCGGCTAGGTTATGGGTGTATTAAAGCCTTACACTGGTTTATTATTAAGGGTTAAATTTAGTTTGAGTAAATATTAAGGAGGGTATTATACAATTGTCATAAAGTTAAAATGATGTGGCAGTGAAAATTAATTTTTATTTCTTATTTCACAAGTACTAATTCAATAACTTATTTTCACTGTCACATCATTAAGTTACATAATTATCATATATAACAGTTTATTAAATAACATATAACATTACTCATTTAATTTTACATTTGGTTTGCAATTTTGTGAAAAAGCTACCTGAGTTTTAAAAAATAACAATTTTTTTTTGAACAATAAAAAAAAGAAAAAAAATGCCAATTTTACTTGCTAAGTGTTGCACGATTATCCAAATTACTACTTTCGTTATTTGAAAAATAATGATCACATGTTAACGAGAAAATAGTCACATAATTACTTATAAAATAATATAAGGTCTACATCACATTATACTTAGCGCGTCAACATCAGTTAAGTATAAAACAATCATACTCACGTTAAAAAATTAAGAAACAAAAACAAAACTAGCCGGCTGCCCATTCATGGCTGGCATGTAGTTCACAAAGGGGTGGAGGTTGCAAAGAAACCACAGCCTATATGAGGGGTGGATTGCAGAGGCGCCCCTACAGGCTGCAACCCCCCTCGCGAAGGTCGCAGAGCTCCACAACTTCCTCTATAAAGGGATCTCGAAGGCTTTATGACCCACATCTTATAGATGAGATTATAGAGCCCCATGGCCCCTTGCGGAGGTTGCACCTTTGTGAGATGACCTCTACGAGGGTTCGCAGAGGCTTCATGACTCACCTTTTACTATAAAGATTATAGAGCCTTGTAACCTCTGCAATACACTTACGGGTGTATAACCAATTGCGGTTGCAGTTATTTGCTCATAATCGCAATCGTAACCAATCTAATCGATAGTCGATTATCCGGTTATTTTAAACCGATTATCAACCTAATCGGTTTTCAAAATCTAAACAATTTATTTATTATTTATTAAGTAGCAACGAGGATACAATCTAAGCATAATACTATAATAGCATTAAACAGCAACTACTTCATAAGCAGAGGCACTGTGACTGCTGCAAAACAAAACAAAATCAAATAGTTTTGAGTACTTGCTACAGCCTACACATGAGCCCAACATGCAGGCTTAGCGGTGTCTAGTCTGTCTAGACCATAGACATTTATGGTCCTTAGTGTACCATATAAATAAACTTCCCTATGGAGTAGGCCTTTATTAAACAAGTGAGTCTAAACCGTTAGATGCACGAAATTAAGAGATGATCTTTACTTCAGTTCACACGCAGTGACACAGTGGCAGACGGCACTATGCCGGTATGTAAATCCTAAAGGTCGTTGCTTTCACACACACTCTGCTTCGTAGCTCAATGTCGTTCTAAGTAGGCAACCAATTAATTGACTGCGTGCACTGCTCGCTCAACGTCAAAAGGAATGAATGAAAACACACTAATTAAGGAATTAATGCTGGTGTGATCCGGAATAAGATACTCTACATTGTACCAGTTAAAGTGACAGCGGATTATATATATATATATATAATAAAAACTGGTTGCGATTATCCGGTTTTTCAAAATGCAATAACTAGTAACCGTAACCGGGTAACTGGATACCGGTTATCCGGTTACTTGGTTGTGGTTTTTTCTGGTTTTTCGATTTCTCGATTTTTCCGATTAGCGGTTACCAGTTATTTATGGTTAATAACTGTCCCGCTTGTACACCTCTAAATACACCTCTTACAAAATTTTATTTTATTTTATTAAGTAAAAAGTTAGTTCTACATCTAATTGTGTTCTCTCAACATAATCAGCCACATCCCCGAAAAAAAATAAATAAATAAATAAATAAAAAAATCTCAAATCTGAATCCAACCAAAAAAACACTTCTCACCTACCCAAAAACATTTTTGCACATTCATATCTCATTAAAATGAATTTTTAAATATAATACAAAAAAATCGTATGCCCAAAAATTTTCTAAGTTTGTGACTTAATTAATAGCTTTGATTTTAAGACAAAACCACCTATTAACAACAACATATCTTGGGCCATGATAGATTGAAAACGGAGGAATACGGAAGTTAAATCACACAAGACAATAGAGATGATCAGATTTTTATGGAGTATCAAATAATAATGAAGAAAAAAAACACACTCAATTTTAAAACCCCCAATACAGTCAAAATTTCACTCTCAAACAAGAGAAATTTTTCACAAAAGATATATATTTCTCTTATTTCTTGGAAAATGGCTCTTGAAGAAGGATATGTTTTTTTTTTCTTGGAGGACTGAATATAAGAATGAACTAAAATTTTAATTTAGAGTGCAGTTAATATGTATTACAATTTTTACTATAATAATATATATTAAAAACTGATTTGTTGGGAAAATATCTCTCGTGTGTGCGAAAAGACACTTTTGCCACCGCAACTGGGACATGTTAAATTGCTTACTCACCATTGGACAAATCCAGGTTACCCCCCAGAAATGATTCAGATTCGCACTCGTGCAAGTACTTCCGTGGACAACTAGGACCTCTCCGTTGGTTTGGACGATCCTGGCACCTCCAGGGGCTGGGGGGTTTTTACATCAGAGAGGATCGCAGATGTTTGAGTAATGGGGTAAGGGCGTATTAACTTGATAACACTCAAGAACCCCATAACACACTTGAGTAGGGTCATACAGGGAACAAATACGTTCCACGGTTAAAGCAATTAATGAGCATTAATTAAGCGATATTTCCTCGTTTCTCGTTTAATGAGTATCAATAGGTATTTAATAAACTGTGTACTTGGACGGGGCATATTCGGTAATTCGATTTGATAGTTAGTTGTTGTCAAAGGCTAAGTGCTCCCTGTACATCATACCGGGAACGTATGTGACGTCTAATCGTCGTCTGTGAGGTAATCCATACGTGCAAGCCTTTAATGAGGGGAATCTTTGAGTCGAATAGTGAGGAAAAAAGAAGAAATATGGTATATAAGAAAAAGATTCTCATATAAGAGAGGTAATGAATTTCCTTCTGAACCATCGAAGGAGGTTTCGCTGGCCAACTCCCGACAAATCTTTATTATTTTGCAGGCTATCAAATTTACTCTACGTAAGACCCACCTGGAACTCGAGAAGTCATCATTCAGAAATTGTCTCTAACATGATTAATAATATAACATCAATAAAATAGAATAGATGTGTGGAATATATCATTATTTTCAAATAAAATTCAATTTTTTTAGGCGAAAGGAAGATGGGCCAATACCAAACACACCACCAACAAATTAAAGCTGGGCAATAGCCGTTAGGTAAACCACTCTCTAGAATTAGCCCTATTCAGCTCAACCTCCAGCTAACAACATCCCCACCATGAATTATTTAATCCATGATATCATACATCTGATCACACAACTAGTTCTCCATTCTTCAACACCAACTCATCGATCGTCCCAATTTGTTCTCGGCGAAAGTCGAAATGGCTAGCAGCGGCGCCGGCTCATCACGGGATCAGGACGAGCGCGCCGGGGCTGAGATCGTGCATGGTTCAGAACAGTGCTACCGCCATTCCATAGACCTCCTGGAGGAGCTGGGGTTCCCCAAAGGCGTGCTTCCCCTCCAAGACCTTGTAGAATGTGGAAGGGTTCGGGAAACCGGGTTTGTTTGGATGAAGCAGAGGGCCCCATACGAGCATTTCTTTGTTGGGTCCAATTCCCGAGTAAGCTATGCCGCGGAGGTAACGGCGTATGTGGAGAAGTTCAAGATGAAGAAGATGACCGGCGTTAAGAGCAAGCAGGTTTTTTTGTGGGTGCCCATAACTGAGATGAGCATGGAAAGCTCTGCAAGCCAGAAAATATATTTCAAGACGCCGATGGGGATTGGAAAGTCTTTTCCAATCACAGCCTTCATGACACAGGAAGAGAAGCAGAAGTATTTGGAGAAGGCCAATGGCCACTGAAACTTGTTCATGAGACATAATTTAGTTAATTAATGCTTACTATATATATATTATGTTGATCTTAAGGAGTTTTCATCCTTCAGATCCATTTCTTTTGATTTTCCTGCTATCGTTTGGCATTCTGTCAATTTTAATAAGTTTTGTTAAAATATTAATTGAATAAATAATTATATTTTCTCATGGTAGACTATGCATCCTTTGCCACAAATTTAGAAGTACCTTGCTGGTGTTAAGTTATAACTGTTAAATCATCAATTTTTAAGCTGTTAATCAATACTTTAACGCTCCCTTACGTGTGAGGTCAAACTATATTTTAATATCTAAGACCTAACAAGTGAAATATTTAATTAAAATTGTATGGGTAAATGATGGAGTCGAGGTTCGAACTCAAGACTTTAGACTCTAATATTACGTTAAATTACAACTTATTCCAAAAGTTTAAGTTGAAAAGAATATGTACACTTATGGTGCGTTTGAGATTGCGATTTCGTAGATAATAAGTACGATTTTAAACCAAATCGCAGAACATAAATCGTTTAGGAATTGCGTTTTTAAAAATTGCGATTTGAAAACGCAGAAAATCTGCCTTTTCAAATTGCAGGTAAGATAGTACTTTTTTGAAAACGCAGAATTTTAAAGGTTAATTTACAATTTTAAACGCTAAACTGCGATTTTGCCAAACGCTTAACTACGTTTTTAAAAATCACTTTTTTTCAAATCGCACATTTTAAAATCGCAAGCCTAAATGAACCTTAATCAATACTTTAATAATAACCGTATATAAATGAATTAAGAAATTAAAATTTGAAATTTATTATAAATACATTCACGCATAATTCCCACCCATTGAATTTCCTACTACATTCATGTAATCACCCCGTCATATTCTTCACATTACGATTCTATGTATAAAAAAGGAATGATCAAGAACATGAAATGTACACATAAAAAAAAAAAGAAAAAAGCTAGAAGAATGATATTCCGACTAGTTTTAAATATTATTTTGTATTGCAATTTCTTTTGTGGTATCCGGCATTTCTTTCATTTCAGAACACAATTAGGAATGCTAATTGATAGAGAAAAAATTAGAAACAAGCATGAGTGAAGACAAGCATCATCGTCAACACAAGCTCCATCCGACATGATTTGGTTGTAATATTCCCGAGGAAAATTTGCATTATTGGTTTTTATAGTTGATCTAAATTACAAATTACTCATTTTCATATCAAAATTAATTCAAAAATTTCTGTACTTGACTTAATTTACAAATAGTTCTTTGGACAGTTAAATTTTTTGACAAATTCAGTTAGGTGCCACATAAATGCCAATAATATAGCGAAATGTGTCGATCATAATAAAAAAAAATATAAATAAATTAAACTTAAAAAATGATTTAAAAGAAATTGAAAATAGAAAAGGGGTGGCTTCTGGGGGTGCATGGTTGCCCAACCGGTAGCTACCCATTTGTTTCTTTTCATTTTTTTTTTTAAAAAAAATAATTTTTTAATTTTATTTATATTTATATTTTTTTATTATGACCGACACGTGTTGCTATTTTATTGACTTTAACATGACGCTTAATAGAATTTGTCAAATTTTTTAACAAAATTTAACTTTAAAAAATAATTTATAAATTAATTCAACTACATAAATATCTGGATTCACTGCATGTAATTTTAGCGTGCAACTTTTTATTACGGAAAGAACAAACAAATGAAAAACGGACTCTCTTTTTTCGCTTTCCTGAAACAGCATTTAGAGGCGCCAAACCAAACACGTCCGTT
This sequence comes from Alnus glutinosa, assembly GCF_958979055.1. Taxonomy (NCBI): domain Eukaryota; kingdom Viridiplantae; phylum Streptophyta; class Magnoliopsida; order Fagales; family Betulaceae; genus Alnus; species Alnus glutinosa. The sequence goes on along the minus strand of NC_084898.1, from coordinate 797,996 downwards.
GCAACGTAAAATTCGCGACTTGCAAAAGCGGGTTTAAAATATTCTTTCAGTATCCCACCAAAAAAAGCGCGGCTAGTGATGGCGAGAGCCCCACATCATAACCTCTTCCGTCACTTCCGACCAATCACATACACGCCATCCCCAATCAGAACCAAAACCCCAAAAATCTCCGCTGTCCACGTCAGCACAGACGCAATGCCTGGTCACCAGGATCCCCACACGTCGCTCGAAGTCGTCGCCGGCGGCGGAGCTCGCGAGACTATCCTCCCGGCGCTCAAGACCCTGGGCCGTCCGTACACTCCGTTTCCTCTCATCGGATGGAACTGCCACGTGGAGACCATCTTCGCCGCGTTCTTCCGGTCCCTCCCGGACGTCAGGCTCCGCCGTGAGTGCCTCCGCGTGAAAGATAACGGCGTCGTTGCCCTCGACTGGGTCTCCGGCGACGACAGTCGGTTGCCGCCCGAGTCTCCTGTCCTCATTCTACTGGTTCGTCCGGTTTATGATTAATTTCCTCTACTGTCGAATTCCTTAAATCCTCACCATTGCTTTCAAATTAAACAATGCGTTTTTAATGAAATGTGATAAATACTGAGTTAGTTTTTTATTATTTCCTGGATCAAGATATTTAAGAATTCCTTAAATCCTATCTATTATTTTCAAATTAAATGTTTGGATTTGTATTAAAATGTGATAAATATATATTTTTTATAGATTAAAATGTGATAAATATTGATAGCTCATAATTCGGATTGAAGGTGGAATTAGCTAAGATTCTAATCCAATTTTCTCTATGATTTAATTTACTATCAGTATTAAGGCTATATATGGTTTTTTGTGTGTTGGAAATGGATGGTTGCAGCCGGGTTTAACAGGAGGGAGTGATGACACGTATGTGAGGCACATGTTGATTAGGGCCAGAAGCAGAGGTTGGCGTGTGGTCGTGTTCAATAGCAGAGGCTGTGGAAATAGCCCCGTCATCACTCCTCAGGTAGGAGTTTTGTTGCTGGATTCCATGGATTTTTGTGATGCTCTAAGCTTGGAAATATATGTATATATGTTTCATCCAGTATGTTCAGAACAAATAGGAGTTGTTAAATGACTAGTTGTCCCGAAAAGGGTTAAGTTCAAGGAATAGTGAATTTAATCGTTTAATTAGTATTCTGATGAAAGTGGGCCAAAAATTATTTTCAAGAACCGTACTTGGACTCAATTGACAAATTTTTATTTTTTGAATTAATAACTTGCTGAAATCCTAGAATTCAGTAACACTAGAGAACATGAAGAGAAAGATTACTCTAACCTCCTAATTGACTACTTTGTAAAATTAAATAAGTTCGAAAGAGCAATTTAAGTTGTTAGAAAGGCTTTGACAAGGTAAGAGGTTTAGAAAGACTACTTTCATTAGAAATACTTGAGAAAAGTATAATAAGCTCAGCCAATTGAATGCCTGAAGATAGCCTGCCAAGACAATAACAAAGCCGTGTTAGTGGCTAAAAAAGTGGTAGAATAAGTTGGAAAATGTAGGTGATTGCTAGAAACAAGTTAATAATGGCACACAGGACTATTGACAAGTTGAAAAAATCTAAATTAAGTAGGATGGTATTTGCAATGCTAAACAAATTCCTAAGTTCCTGAGGGTTGTTCAATGTCTCGTTCAAGGAAGAAAATAAACTAAGATAAAAACCGCTAGGGTTCAGCTGGTTCCCTTTTCTTTTTGTTCTGTATTTGATGGGTATGTGCAGGTTGGTTGCCGGTCCTCCTTGTTGTAGGTACTCTTCTATTTATGTACAAGGCTTCTTGGACATTGTTTGGAAGTTATTTCTTACTTCTGTCACGTTATGTCACCATTATGTCACTTTTCAGATTCTACTTATCTTTTGTCATGCCTTTCCTGATGATCTGCACGTTGTCACTTTCCCCCCATTATTTTATACCTGCATACTAATAAGAAACTAGATTTAATCCTGTTTTGCCATGAATCCTATTCAAACTCCCACTTTCACATGAATTAGGAGTGGTTTTCTCATGTTTTGCCACATGTCATTTAATGTTTGGATTCCAGGCTCAGATAAAAGTGGTTAACTGCTTTTTCTATGTGGACCAATAAGATCTATTCAAATGTGTCACTTGTTCGCTTATAACCCTTACTAGTTTTTGTTTTTTTAATAGACATCTCTAATTATTTTTAAATATCAAAGATAGCTGCACCTGACATGTGGACTTATCATTTCCTTGACTCAAGTTTCGCTGTTAGATCACTTGGACCAATATTCTCATGTCATCTGTTTGACAATCTCATAGTCGCACAATCAGGTTTCCTTTGTTTTTCCTCATGGTCCAATCATATCTTTTCTTTACCCAACTAGCTTGGCACATGGACCAATTGGATCACGTCACTTAGGCGGGTCTTACTATGGTAAAATAACATATATATATATATATATATATATATATATATATATATATATATATATATATATATATATATATATATATATTATAAGTAATTGGCCCCTAGGGGAGGGGGAAAGAGAGATTCGAACTAATGACTTCCACTTTACGAGGCGAGGCGTAGTTCCCAGCTGATTGAGCTACCCTGAGAGTTGAAATAATATATTTGTTAGATTATACATTTGAATTATGGGAGGCTTCTATCATTTTATGTGATTAATTTTGTAACTTTGTTGGTGCAGTTCTATTCAGCTTCCTTCTTAGGAGATATGCGTGAAGTAGTGGAGCATGTTGGTACTCGGCACCCAAAGGCTAATTTATATGCTGTTGGTTGGTCTCTTGGGGCAAACATTCTTGTTCGATATTTGGGTCAGGTATGTGGTATGCTCTTTTGTTTATGACCATGCTGTCCATATGCCTTGGTTTTAGCTAAGTTTTCTCCATAAGTTGATATTCTTGTATCAATTGTTTTGCTTTCTTTAAATCATTCTCTTCTTTGATTAACGACTTCATGAGAAATGTTAATTTGGTTTTGGAAGGTTTTGTTGCTTTTAAGTTGCATAATGCATATTGTGAATGTTAAGAGAGATTACGACCTGAAGAGTACTCAGTGAAACCATAATATAACATATTGAAACACCACTCAACTTAAAAGCTTAAGCCTATAGGTTGGGTCCCATTACATTATATTAATCACTCACACTTCAATGTGGGACTTAACCTTTTTACAATACTCAACAGCATGAGGACCTAGTGCAACAATAATCTTAGGCTAGCTTGTGAGTCTAGACTTGAATATGTTTAATAAGTTCAGGTTGTTGTACTATCCAGTCGTTTTCTGCTCTACTCAACTCATCAAGCCTTTAATCTAAAATGGTATTATACACGAATCAGTTTTTCCCATCATCCTCTACCTAAGGTCATATTCTCCATTAGATCATAGGCCATTCTATGTTTTCTCAGTATCTTAAATTGTTCCTCTTTTCTTAGTAGCAGGGGCGGAGGGAGGGGGGGTCGAGGGGGGTCAAATGCCCCCCCTCACCTCCTAAAAATTCTTCTTACCCCCTTAAAATTCTTACCTATGCTTCGATTGCCCACCCTCACCAACTCATCAGGGGCAAATTTGCCTACCTTACACCGTGATTTACTTTTTCTGCCCCTGGTTTCATTTTTTTTAGCTGTTTCTATAATTAGGTTAGAAAACTTACAGTCCAGAGGTTGACGACGACGAAAGCCCTCTTTTCTTTCGTTTTTGTTTTGTTTATTTTTTTTTTTTTTAAAAAAATGCACCGTTTGAGCTTTGTTTTACAAGAAAACGCACCGTTTAACTAAAAAGGCAGTCGAAAACTTTGCCAACTTCGTTTTACCATTTTTTGTTTAAAAAACTACACCCACTTTAACTCTGTTGACAAGTGAAGTGACAAAGCACTGCACCGTTTGCACAACTTCATATGCTTTTGTTTTTTCAAACGAACATTGTAGCTTTTTTTTTTTTTTTTTAAATGAACATCCTAGCTTTTAACCCGGCAATAGTTACTGGGTAGTGGACTAGTGGGATCTCTTAATATATATAGATACATCTTCATCATTCGAATTCGTATTTAGTAGCTTAAAAGTCCATGCATCCTGTACTTATGTAGTTGGGAGTGTTTCAAACCTTTTTTCAATAATTGAAATTATATTTAACAGAAATTAAATTATAAAGCCAATTTAATTTTTAAGACTTTTATTTGTACTATGTTAACACCAATTATTTAAAAGCTCAAATTTATATAAAATATTATAAAAATGAAAATTGATTTTAAGGATTAAGGATATCCTAACTCTTTGTAAGAGTATTTCTAGATTGACATACAAACACCGTATTCTTCTCCTAAGATTCTTAGGGTTTTATAAGGATTGAAGGACAAGTTTGTAGGGTTTTGAATGCTTAAAAAATCAATTACTGTGGTGCCAGGATTGATCTTCTTTTTTTCTTTTCTTTTTTAAACATTATGGAGAAATATAGTTAATACACTTTATTTTAAAAGTGACATGTATGTTTACAAGAATTATTTTTCAGAATTTTTATAATAAAGTAAACTTTCATTTTGCCCAAGTTAAATTCTACATAAAATGATTATACGAAGTTGAACACAAAATATGTTATTTATTGAAACTAAATATCTTGCGGCATAGATGAATTCTACAAAATATAGTTTTTTATTCAACTTTAGTTTTTTGTTATTCATTAAAAAAAGAGAGAAAAAAAAAAAGTTGCCCCCTCTAGACGAAAATCTTGCCTCCGCCACTGCTTAGTAGTGCACTTGTCTTGTTCGACGTCGCATATTTGAAACCTATTCCATACGTACGTAGTACTCCACATACTTATGCCGCATATCTGTTCTAAGTCAAATATTGTTCAATTTGGAGGCTCTAAAGGACAAGGGAAAAGTCAATAAAGAGTTTGGAGTAGTGGGAAAAGATTTCACAACTTTATATTTTGCAGAATGGTGTTTCATGTTGTAAACTGGACAAGGAATCTTTGATATTTTGGGGCCTCTGTGATAAGCACGGCAAATAGCAATTAGGGTTTCCGGCATCCTAGCTATCAATTAGGGTTTCCAGCAATTAGGGTTCCGCCTAAGGCATGCGGCTAGAGGCAATTGGCACCAAGCTTGCTTTCCAAATCCTGCTTAGCCTCTAACGGCTACTTTCCTTCTCAGTCTATTTCAATATGGCAAGCTAGTAAGTCTTATTTCATTTCCTTGTAGTGTTATTTCCTTTCCTTGTTTACACACTAAGCTATCCTATAAATGTAACCCTAGTCTATGAGCTGGGACATGAATGAATTATCAATAACAAGTTCCCTTTTGAGTTCCCAATTTCGGGTTCTTATCATTTTGGTATCAGAGCATCTCTGATCTAGTGTATGGTTCATACACGCAAGCAGAAACAGCAAAAGATGGATTCAGATCATCTCACTCGTTTCATGGAACGATCGGAGCAACACATGAAGGAGATGACGGAAGCCATTGTCGCCCTCAATCAGAAGTATGATAGGCTGTCCACTAGTGTGCAACGGATGGAAGCTGAGTCCAGCAACGGGCGAACTAAAGGAGGTGTCCAAGGTGGTGCTCCACCGCCTCCTCCACACAACCATGAGCCAGAATACGACTCCGGTACCGGGAATAACCACGAACAGCGACGTGGTGACAGCTCCATTCACACTCGGGCATTACGCCTCGACTTCCCTCGCTTCGATGGTGGCGATCCATCGGGATGGCTCTACAGGGCGGAGCAATTCTTCGAGTACCACCAAACCCAGGCTACCCATCAGATCCGTATTGCTTCTTTTCATTTGGAAGGAGACGCCCTGCAGTGGTATCGATGGGCGATGGCGGCCAACCCCATGACAACATGGCCGGAATTCGCCAAGGCTCTCTTAACCCGCTTCGGGCCAACAGAGTATGATGACTTCGCGGAAACTCTGGCGAAATTGCAACAGGTCGACAGTATCTGAGAGTACCAAACTGAATTTGAGAAGCTAGCCACACAGGTCTCGGGCTTGAGCAAGCCATTCCTGATCAGCTGCTTTATCGGTGGGTTGAAGGAGGAGATCTGTCTAAACGTTAAAATGTTTAGACCCAATTCTCTCACCTCAGCCATTGGCCTAGCCCGATTACAAGAAGAGAGGCAAAACCACCACAAGCCTCTATCTAAAATTGCAGACAAGCCCACAACCGAACCCGCGATTCCTGCTATCCCTGCTGCCCAAAAGCTACCACCGGTCAAACGACTGACCCCTGCTGAAGCCGCTGAACGACGCCGCAAGCAACTATGCTATAATTGTGATGAACGGTGGGAGGCTGGACATAAGTGCAAACAGAAAACCCTTTTCCTCATTGATGGTGAAGACGCAGCAGCGAAAGATGCAGAAGAGATATTTGAGGATGCAGAAACTGCTGCCCTTGCCGAAGAACGTTTTCCTAATTTCCAACCTTGAGGACAAGGTTGATCTCAAGGTGGCGGGAATTATAAGCACGGCAAATAGCAATTAGGGTTTCCGGCATCCTAGCTATCAATTAGGGTTTCCAGCAATTAGGGTTCCACCTAAGGCATGCAGCTAGAGGCAGTTGGCACCAAGCTTGCTTTCCAAATCCTGCTTAGCCTCTAACGGCTACTTTCCTTCTCAGTCTATTTCAATATGGCAAGCTAATAAGTCTTATTTCATTTCCTTGTAGTGTTATTTCCTTTCCTTGTTTACACACTAAGCTATCCTATAAATGTAACCCTAGTCTATGAGCTGGGACATGAATGAATTATCAATAACAAGTTCCCTTTTGAGTTCCCAATTTCGAGTTCTTATCACTCTGCAGAGTGGAATGTTATAAGTTAGGATGCTTGAGTTTTAATTTGAGCTAATTACACTCTCGTGATCTTGAATACCATCAGTGCTAAAGCCACTCTCTTTGAGGAGAATATTATATTTTGTTGGTTTGGTTGTAAGGAGCTACTCTTGGACTGGTTTGTTTTTGCTTGTTTCTTTCCAATTTACTGCAAATCTGCTGCTGTTTTATTTATATTTTTATTATGTGTGACTTGCAGGAATCTCATACTTGCCCACTTTCTGGTGCCGTGTCATTGTGTAATCCTTTCAATTTGGTCATTGCAGATGAGGACTTCCATAAGGGCTTTAACAACGTCTATGACAAAGCTCTTGCACATGCTCTCTGCGAAATTTTCAAGAAGTAATCCTTTGTGTTCCTGCTACGTATTTAACTTGAGGTTGTTTTCTAGGTTTGTAGAAAGTATCACCTAAAATCTTTTGTTTTTGCAGGCATGCTCTTCTCTTTGAAGAGATGGGTGGTGAATACAATATCCCATTAGCTGCCAATGCAAAGTCTGTTAGGGAGTTCGATGAAGGACTAACCCGTGGTATGCGTTTCTTGTACATGAGAGTACATATCCATTTATGGATGTAATAGTATCTCATGATCTTACAAAACCTCTCATAATCCTTGCAGTTTCATTTGGTTTCAAGTCAGTGGATGACTACTACTCAAATTCTAGTAGTTCAGACTCAATAAAGCATGTTCGCATACCTTTGCTTTGCATCCAGGTAATTTCTTTACCACTTCTAGCAGTACACACTAATGAGTGAATGAGAAGGAAGAAGAATCAAATGATAGATTTTAAACTATTTTGGCTTACTTTTTATATTTGGATATCTGAGGCATGAGTTGTAGAAGTTTTCTAAAGAATCATTTTAGGTCATCTTTGGCATGTGCTATAGCTTTACATGTGAGTGGTTTGCAGGCAGCAAATGATCCAATTGCTCCATCTAGGGGAATTCCTCGTGAAGATATCAAGGTTTGTTGTTGCTCCTTGGTCTCTTGAGCCGTATATGCTAGTTTTATTCCCTTTATGTTAATCTCTCAAGGTGCAATTTATTGCTTCTTCCTAGGGTGGCTAACTGCTCATTAAAAAAAAAGGTTTATTTATCGACTTAATTTGCATTAATCCTTTTCCTTGTGACTTCATATCTCCTGCACAGTCTTGTTTTCCCCATAAAGCGTCATACCTTCACCGGATCATTTCTGTTCAAATCACTTTGTAGAAAAGTTACTTTTTATATTCATTCAAAAAAAAAAAAAAAAACGTTACTTTTATGCCCTTAATACATCATATCCGTTAGACCCTGTTTTTAAGTTCACGGTCCTAAGAAGTTATCTAGTAAGCATTTTGTTGAGCAGCTGGGAATGCAACCATAATTTCCAGGTTTGCTGGAGATTGTTATTCACTTTATCCTGCTGTTTATTTAGATAAAATGTTATTCATCAAAAAAAAGAAAAGAAAGATAAAATGCTGCAAGTCCTCCAGACCAGGTTGACCATGCTGGCATCTTCTCTGGATTTCAAAATCTTAAATAACCTCAATTTGTTTTCTTCATCTTGATACCCACTGGGAGGTAGCTCAACCAACATTAATTGCCAACTCTCTCATTTATTTTCTACTATTCCAAAATTTTGCTAAATTCTTGTTTATACTTGATGGGAAAATATTTTTCTCTATCTACGTGATATGCCAAAATAATTTGTGAATATAGTGGTGATTTCCTGACCAAGGAACACTTTGGAACTAACTCTCAGTATTCCTGAAACTTCAAAAAGAACTTCCAAATGATTGACATGTACATGCTTCATTACCTAGGAATAAAACATTTGCATCCACTCAAGTGTATAAAGCATTTCAAGTATCCAATACATTCTACCGCAGGAATCTTTCATTCTATTTACATCTCTCCTCTTTGTATGTGATTTTCTCCTCTTTCTGGTTCCTCTTATCAAGTATATGCACTGCTGTTGTTGTAGGAAAATCCGAACTGTTTGTTGATAGTGACACCCAAAGGTGGCCATCTAGGGTGGGTTGCTGGTGTTGAAGCTCCGCGCGGGGCTCCTTGGACTGATCCTGTTGTAATGGATTACCTTGAGCATCTAGAGAGAGGAGCATCTAAAAGCCTTACATCTAGTAGTAATTCAGTTGACGTGCTGCAATGTACAGAGGGCTTGCACAGCCTAGAAGTGTAGCTGACACTTGCTTAGCATTCTTCATATTTTATTGTTTGATCCATTCATACTTATAAAAAGATGTCATAAAAATTCTTTCTACATACCTATTGTCACTTGAGCCTAGCAGATGCAACATCATTGGATCATACCTTCAAAATGTTATTGTATAGAATGAACTTACAGAAATGAATGAACTAAAGATAAAGTACAGTCCAGATTCTATTTTATCAGTCTGCATGCCATCACTCACCTGGAGAACATATCTAAGATTTGATGCTGCAATGTGACACTTCATCGTATATTAGCTGTCAGATCCTTTTAGTCATAGAAGATATCATTAGCCTAAAAATGTTGATTCTACTTTTTTCATTAAGGCAGTGTTCATTTACAGGTTTAACCACTCCCAGGGGCAGTATTCATACAGGCTTCTAAAAGTCTACATTTGCATTTTGTTACCATCCAAGTGTCCTATATGTTAAGTGTAAACTTTTCTGTGTATAGAGAAATGCTAGATTTCCTAATTTTTTTTTTTAAATCCAAAATTTTCCCAAGTGATGTGTCACTATTCAATCACCTCATGCCAATATTTATTAAAATAATAGATCACATGGGATTATGACACTTCACTTAAGAACGAAATTTTTGGAAAAAAAAAAGTTGGGATATATAAGCTCTTGGACATTTTTCTTTTGCAAGTCGATTTTGAATGATAAGTTTTACCTAATGTATGTATCATTTGGTATCAAAGTCAGGTTTCACGTCGAGTATGAGATCGAATGAGTTATGGTTTTGTGGTCGAGTCACGGTGGGGGTGACCTATTGGCGGGATTAAAATGTCTTAGTACTATGTATGGGCATAGTGTTAAGTCATTGAATACTGATAAATGAGTGGAGCTGTCAAAAGAGAAAAGACTACTGTCGGGTTAGTATTAATAGAGTGAGTCGTCGTGGATGTCGACTGTAGAACGTGGTTGTCTGTCATGATCCAAGTGTCTCACATGGGTTAAGTGCAAATTTAACCTTGTAGATGTAAACTCTAGCATGGACGCCTTTCTCTTGCAAGTTGGTTTTAGTGAATTATTCCCAAAGTTTGTATCACATTTGTTACGCACTGTTGTAAACGGGGAGCACGTTTAATCACACGCATGCTTTATTCTATCACTATTTTGATGGCCTTCTAATTTATTCAGTCCTACACAACATCTTGACCTTTAATGGTGCTGGGTACCTTTCTGGTTTGTCCTTGCATGTCAAGGAATAATGGGTGCTTTGCTTTTGATGGCTATGCTTTTGGACGTTAGTTTAATGCTCTTTTATTGCGTTGGAATGGATAAGGATTCTCTGCCTCTTCTTAACACTGAGCCTTTGCCTTGTGGTAGCTTTCTACTTTCTAGAATACCTTTCGGAGCTGTACATCATATAGAAAAATGTTAAAAGGCACTCCGGCTCGACGCCTTCTATAAGCAAGTGACCTAGCGCTAGATAAGATGATCTTTTTTCTCCAGACCGTTAGGGCAACCGGTGTTGTATATTGCGAAGGAGAATTTTTGCTGGTCTAGGGTCCGAAGTGCCATCGGTTCGACTGATTGTGTTGAGTGCTTGGATCCGTGGGCTCCTTGGGCCTCCAAGGTGACGAGAGCTTTTCTGGGTACTTTTAGATTTTGGGCCTCCGAACTAGCCACATGCCAAGTGTGTTCGAACCTAATAATGGGCTGTGGACTCAAAGTATATATATTATATGGGGCAAAGGTTTTTTTTTTATTTATTTTATTGTGTGGCGTGGTGATAGAGTAATGCTATCGTATAATCATCCAAAAGATATTCTCACATCCTTGCTTTTCCTCCTTGAAGCTGGGCATAGTCGATGCAATTCAAATGCAGTTTTTATTCCTGTTTGGGTATTGTTAATGTAATATTGCGTTTGAAAGGTAGGAACACGAGAAAAGGCTACAGCCGCCTCCACCCATTAATATGGCTTTGGTCAAGGCCACCCAAGATGGTTAAGAAAAAGATGATCCCTAAGAAGAGTCTTGAGATTTACTGGGATCTGACTAGGATACCTGTCTCGATCATATCCAAGATAATTTCCTCGGAGTGATTTTGGATGTTACATAGAAAGTAACATGAAAGATGGGAACTTTGACGGGACACTAAGGACCAATATTTCTAGTCCTTTTTTATTTTTTTTATTTTTAATAATTCAGATATCAAATGTGAGAAAGTTCTATGAATCTATCTCTTCGAGCAAGTCTCGAACAGCATGTCCCAAACATGTCCTTTTGTTCGGACAAATAAGTCTTATAAAAATTCTTTTACATTTGTTAATGATTCAGATTTGGGAACTACATGGGTGTTTACCTAAAAAAACTTAAATAATCCAAGATCGTGAATAACCATAGTATTTTCTGTACAACCAATAACTTTGGTGGGATTGTGGTGACGGACTCGCCTACCAAGGCACTAGCTATGGCTCAAACTGAATATTCCACAGCGGGTGAGAACCCCGATGGTCACGCTCAAGAAGAGTAATTACACTGGTCGCCCATTCTCGCATTTTCAATTAAAAAAAAAAAACCCAATATCCTTTTTTTTCTTTTTTCTTGGGCAAATAATACAACAAACAAAAGCACACACAGAACCCCCCCCCCCCCCCCCCCCCCCAAAAAAAAAAAAAAGGTGTGGGGGACATAACTATCAAGGGAGTTAATATCACTAAACAGGGACAACAATAATCGTGGCCGGATCGGACAGGAAAGAAATGTGAATGCTTATACTTTGATCAGTAGATGTGACATCCATCTAACAAAGTTATGCACATGCTAATTTGTACTGTAATTAACTTTACAAAATGACCAAACTGAGATAAAATTCAAAAGCCGGAAAGCGGAAGAGAGAAAAAAAGTCTCAATTGCCATTCAAGTGGTAGGTCTCGATTGAGAAAAGTAGAACGCAACAACATATAAGCCGCTCTTTACTCAATTCGTTTGATAAAACTTTTTAGATAATTCTTTTTGTGTATTGGTTGAAAAAATGTTTTGATATGATATAAAAGTGATATTAATATTAAATTATTTGTTAATATTTTTGCTAAAATATGGACCGGCCATTTTCAATCGTTTAAACTCATTAATTTGGGATTAATTAAACTCCAAGGGCTTGAGATGGCCAAGACCGATGGTCCATATTTTTATACTTGAAAGCTATGTTGCTTGTCTATTTAAGGGTAGGGCAAACGGACGTGGATGGATATACGTCTCGACAAAAACAAACATGGAAATCCAAAATGGCAAAATGTGTCCAAGGGGTTGGGATTTGGGATCATCAGTTGTGGGGTCATGTGATGTGGATTTTGTCAGTGGACACGTCATCACTGGAATGTCATCCATGATCACAATTAAAGATCGAGAATCCAACACTTTATTTATTTATTTTTAATTTTTTAATTTTTTTTTTGTGAGATGATGAGGATATTGAAGATCCTAACAAAGACAGTACATGTGGTTAAAATAATTGAAGAGTACTTGAGGATGAGGATGAAGATAGATCATGGATTCAATAATTTATTATCAAGGAGATTAATAAAATATAAAAATTTCCCCTAGTCCTCATCTCAATTGATGGTTCTCTTGTGCATGCTTCACATTTGGGGCCTATTACAAGTTTTTTTTTTTTTTTTTTTTTTTAATTATATATATATATATTAAGATTTAATCATGAGTCTTCTTTAATGAATGAAACCAACCTATTTCGATCATAGATTTTAATTTAAAAATTTTCTTTTATTATAATCTTCTTACAAACTTATGAGTGGCAATTCTCATCTTATGAAATGAATGCCACATGATAAGCACCAGCCATGACGTGGTTGTTCATTTTATATTGTAGTTATTAACATAAAAAGTATTATATAAACTGTTATATCAATTTGTAAACATAATAAATATTATGTGACAATTTAGTGGATATATAACATAATAAATGTTACGGAACACTCCGATGATTTTACGCTTTGGAAAAGCTTAAGCATTTATATATATATATATATCAAACCCCGAAAATTGGGGAGGGAAGTTGCAAAAAAAAAAACCAAAAACATCACTAATAAAAGGTGTTTCTAATGAGTGCAACTAAAAGTGAGAGATATATATATATATATATATATATATACCACGTGTGCATTTGTGTGGGGGACAATTATTTGCTGGAGTTTTGGCGTGAGATGGCTTTAGAGCAAATTTTCTTGTTTTGTTCTTCTTAAACTTTCCTTTTGTTCTATATATCATTTTCAGGAGAGGATTTGGTTGCTAGTGCTCGATCATAGCATTGTTGATTTGGCCAAGTGCAATGAAAGAATCATTTTCAAAAACACCATAATTAAAAAATATTAATGCTATTTAATTAGTAGATTTTTTAATTTTTTTTAAAGAGAAAAAGAACAAAGCTAAGAAACATATAAGGGATAAGAGGAAATCTTTTCCAATAGAGAAAAAGAACTAAATAAAAGAAAAAATGATGTGAATGCCGTCAGATTAAATTTCGGTTGCGACCCAATTTGTCACATAAGATATTTAATTCACATAAACTCTATCTACGACTAGTAATGTTACACGACATTGACTTCTCATTCTTTTCAACCTTATATATCAAAATCTTCCGTCTCGTTTTCTTGTATATTTATTCCAATAAATGCACCCTATCAATTTAATTACCATTTGGAGGTAAACAAATTATAATGTTTTTTATTACACTCATTAGTATTTGATTATCAATCACAAGGATTTGATAAAAAATCATAAAGATTTGGAACTATATTCTAACAAAAATACACAAAATTAAAAAAAATTAAAATTAAAAAAAAAAAAAAGTTTTCAGAATAGATGAAAGTGATGGCCTTTTATTTTATGCAAGCTAGGTATTTTTATTATTTTCGGTCACGAAAGGAGAAGATTACAATTCCAATGGTAGATTTGTAATTAGGGGGGTACATTAACCAAATTGAAAGATTAAGATGATATTGCTAATTAAGTGATAGATTAAGGAGAGTAAATAAAATTTTTAATTTTTTTTTAATAAATAAATGAAAACACAAAAAGAAAGAAGTGGGGATTTGTATGGTGGGTGGGTTCTGCCTTATCCAGTCGCTTGGGACCATGTGCACAATTTAGCGATAGTCCGGAGTGTTGAACATAATTTGAATATGTCATGGTCAGAGCCATAAATAGAGGAACAAAATGAATGAAAGAGCAAACTGTATGTGTCCCAATTTTTTAGCCAGGTTCTTAATTTATGCCCGCAACATTGTTCCCATTAACTTGGACATCAAAATTTCAAATGGGTATAAAGAATGTGCCAGAAATCACTGGACAATTTGCAATGTGAAAGCTGAATATTATATTATACGTGTATTCATGTTTCTGGGATACCCCGAAGAAATTAAGGATTAGTAATAGTGCAAAAGTTTGACAAGGACTCTGATTACTTGTAACCAGAAAAATAATGACTTTGTCAATTTAGCAAAGAAGATAAGCTTTCTAGGCATGCACATGTCATTTGCGACATGTGTCTTATTTTACAGGTCATCAGTCTTTAATACAATGACACGTCAGTAAGTGCTAAATCATTTATAGAAAGATTTAAAAATAAAAAATTTATAGAAAAACAAAAAAATGACTCATAAAAATCAATTGATTTGATATCTGAAATTTAGAAAAACACGAAACCTTAGAACCTACAAAAGCAAACCCACCTTAACAAATGTTCAACCGAATTGGAAGGTCGCATGCCTGTTGATTTCTTGAAAATTTATTGCAAATATAGAAGAAGAAGAAAAATAATTATTGCATAATTTTTGTACATCATTTTTTTTAAATCAATCATTTATATATGGATTTTATACATTCAATGATTGATTTGAGAAATTAAAGTGATGTACAAAAGATGTACACGAAATTTACATGTAACATATTTCATTTACTTCTTTTCTCCAAAATTGCTTCATGACAATAAGATGTTGCAAGTAGGTGTGTGCATTTTTTTTCATAAGGTTTTGTTTTGTTTTTTTTTTTTTTTCTCCATAAGTTTTCATTTGTTATATTGATTGGTTTTGTGGGTTTTATTTATTTATTTTTATGAATGACTTAGCACTTACTGATGTGGCATTGCACTGTAGTGTTGACATAGATGTTAATGTGTCAAATGTGACACGCGTAGTAGATAACAAATCATAACTCTGACAGTAAAGTCACAAATGAACGATTTAAATTTGAGCAAAACTTTTAAGGTTTGTATTCTTGAATTTGGAAAGCCAAATGCTAAATCTAAGTAAGATAAAAACTTATGAGCTAAATATGAGTTTTTCTTTAATCCAAATTGCAAAAAGGGTAGGTACGAGACCCACCTGCCCAATATGCCCTCTCTAGTCACATGCCTGAATTGCGTGAAATTCAATCAGAAAAATTCAGAGTATCCCCAATCTTTTCACTTTTCCATTTTACTTTTGAGTCAATAGCCCTATATGGCTAAATCCACACTTTCATCATAATTGGGAAATCTAACAATATGGCCAGAAATTGTGAAAGGGTCCGGTCCATATGGGACTCACTTTTTCGAATAGCTAGCCGAGCAATTCAAAGCTTATTTGAATTGTTGAGCAGATGGGTCTCGTATAGACTCTCTCATAATTGCTGGAGATCTCAATCTCCTTCACCATGTCTAATGAGAGTCTTTCATAAAAAGACAAAAATTTCCTACAAATCAGTTTGTAGGAAATTTCATACAACTCACATATATATAAGATAGTAATGATTCATTGTCACCTTTTTATACAATTTTTCACCACCTTAAAAACTCAAAAAGTAATAGGGGACCACATTGCCACATAGACAAGGTGGTGAAAAATTGTATAAAAAGGTGGCAGTGAATCATTACTCTATATAAGATTGACATGTATCCATTGACATATGAGAAACACATGTTTTAATAGAATTTACTTCTTACATGCTTTTTTAATAGCATTAATAAAAAGACATGTGCTTCTCACATATTTAAAATACATATATCACTCTTATATGTGGGTGTATAAAATTTCCTACAAACCGAATTTGTAGAAAATTTTTATCCTTTCATAGAATGACCAGATTCTTTGTACCTAATAATTTGGACAGGAAATTACTAAATGTAACAATTTAGACAATAAATTATTGGATATCCCAATCTTTTTTCCCATCTTTGGAGAGAGCCTCTCATAGAATGACCAGATTCACTGTACCTTAATTAACCACCATTAAGGTAAAATTCCTCAATATATTCCACAAAATCTCCTCGTATTAATTCATAGGGATAATTGCACCATTGGTCCCATGGGTTGGTCTAAATTACGAATATCTAATTGTGGTACTATAATTACAAATTACAAATTACTCATTGAATCCGTTTTTCGTCCACCAAGTAAATAAAGTTCATTAGTAGATTACAATACAAATAATAGTTAGAGGTTGGCTCACTATTTATATGCATGACGTGGCAAATTAATAGATTCTGTTAACTTGGTGGACAAAAAACGGGTTTAAGGAGTGATTTGTAATTATAGTTTACCACAAGGACTTTCCGTGAATTTTTTGTACCACAGGGAGTGATTCGTAGTTTAGGCCAACCTCAAGGACCAGTGTGCAATTATCCATAATTCATAATCCCAGGAAAAGAAAAAAGAAAAAAGAAAAAAAAAAACCTCAGTAATTATTATTATTTTTTAATTCAACATCTTTTTAATCATTATTTTTAATTAATTAATTCTTCTCATATCATCTAAAACTCAAGGTAGTATTCAGTTTAATAAAATCCCACTCTCCGATTCATCTATAAATGCATCAAACCCACCATCTCTCTCCCTCAAAACTTTGCCTCCCTTCTCATCCATAGCCCCTCCGTCTCTCCCTCTCTCTCTCTCTCTCTCTCTCTCTCTCACTTTGCCATGGCTGAAACCAAAACCCAAAGCTTTGTCTTCTCCGACAAGAAAAGAGCCGGCTCCGATGCCTTGGACGGCGAGAACTTCATCACCACCAAGAAACAACAAATGCTCCCGTCGTGGGAGGACCCGGCTGCGGCGCTAGCGGCGGCGCGCCACGAATTCGGCGAGCACGGGGGCGTAAACATGTCCATCGAGGCCTCAGCTACCTTCACGGTGATGGAGCCCGAGACCCTGAGCCGCATGTTCGCGGGAGAGCTCGGCCCGGACCGAGACTTCTTCATCTACAGCCGTCACTTCAACCCCACCGTGCTCAATCTCAGCCGTCAGATGGCGGCTCTGGAGGGCACCGAGGCCGCGTACTGCACCTCCAGCGGCATGGCCGCGATCTCCTCCGTGCTCCTCCAGCTCGTCGGCAGCGGGGGACACGTGGTGGCCTCCCAGGCCCTCTACGGCGGAACCCACGCCCTGCTGACCCACTTCCTCCCCAGGGCCTGCAACATTACGACGACGTTCGTGGACGTGAACGACTTGGACATGGTGAGCAACGCCATCGTCCAAGGCCGCACCAAGCTCTTGTACTTCGAGTCCATATCGAACCCTACGCTTAGAGTTGCTAACGTGCCGGAGCTTAGCCGGATAGCCCACGAGAAGGGCGTCACGGTCGTCGTCGACAACACGTTTGCTCCGATGGTGATCTCCCCGGCTCGCCTCGGCGCCGACGTCGTTATTCATAGTATCTCCAAGTTCATCAGCGGTGGAGCCGATATTATTGCAGGTACGTGTCCGGGTATTACCTCTGTGACGGTTGGAAATTAACCTATTAATGACGTAATAACCTACGATTAATTAAACACAGGTTACCCTATTGGCTAATTGCTACTACGGGCAGCTAGTGTAATACGGGGGTGCTAATATTAGATGAGAAATGCTAGACATTCAAACACTTTTTTTAAAAAAATTTAGTTTTAATATGATGTGTCATAATCTTATAAAATCTGTCATTTTAGAAAGTGTACTTGTTTTTAGAAAAACAATATTAGGATGTTTAGCATTTCTCATATGAGATAGCGAGTGGACTTCACCGGCTTGTGTGCTGCCCGGACACTTGTTGGGCCATTGAACAGGGCAGAGCCCACCTACCTTTTACATGAATTGCTCCGATTAGAGCACTTTCTCAACTATTTTTTTTTAAAAAAAAAAAATATATATAGAGAATATAACTACTTTTTGATTTTTTATCAAAAAAATACTCCACAATAGCTTCTCTTCGATCACCTTTCTCTATATCAATTAAATATTCTTTATTTACTCTTTCTTTATACTTTTTTAGTTATGATTATTTATGTGAGAGGAGAAAAAACTTTTTTTATGATTATAATAATGCTTAGGAATGCTACAATACTTCCCAATGCAACTGTAGCATTTATAAGGAACATAAAAATATAGGAAAGTTGCTATGGGTGACTTTTTATGACTTTTTTGAAATCTTTCCTAAAATTTAAGGAACAGAATTCTTATAAGAAAGTTATTGTGAATGTTCTTATATGCAATACATATGCCTCATTATACCCGATTTAAATTTCATCTAGAAAATCATGGATTTGAGAACCAAAAAAATGAAGTTCAACAAATAAATATTTAATAATTGTATTCAATGTGAGATGAGAAAATTGTATATACTCAAGGACCGAATCCTTTGGAATCATGGAATATGATTATCTCAATTTAAGAAAAATTGAAAGTATTTATTTTAGGGTTAAGATTTTATTTTGTTTTATTTTATAGGACAGGTGACATCACATCACTTTACACATGGGTCTTGTCATGAGAGGGAGAATATGATTATTTTCATTTCATGATTCAGATTTTATTTTGTTGTCTTTAATTGTCTATATGATGTTCGTCATTTAAATAACGTGTTAAAATATTAACCATGTGACAAGATATATACCGCAAAGTTTAATATAAATCAGAAAATAAATCACTTGAAAAGAAGAGAATGATTCCCTAATAAATAATTTTCTAGGAAAACTATACTTAGTGGTATGGTAATCGTGAAACCCAGAATAAAAAAAATAAAAAAGTTGTAAAAGATGTAACGTTTACGATCAGACCCACGGGATGCTTTGGATTCATGCGTTTCATCTCGTGAATGAATGATGGTGGCGTGATCTGCTTTGCGAACATGCCACGTGATGTATGTGCTCGATCCTTTCAGTATTTTGGTTTTTTTTTGAGTTTTTCAGGACTAGATCACAGAGCGATGTCGTTTTTTCGTTTGTTGTTTTGTGGGCAAGCTGTGTAAGTATACATGTGATGTGTGGTCAGAGATAATATATTTCCCTTTGTTTCTGTGAAGGTCCACGTCTTAATCAGTTTAGAATATTCTCTGAGAACTTCGGATAACATATTTTAAAGGGAATGGAAAGGATTTGTCTTCTTTAGGCCGGATTGAAAGAAATTTTTCTAATTCAATTTGTTAAATTGACATTTGAGTTTAGGGTAAGTAATTCTTACTTGCCTTTTTAATAAGAGTAACGAAGCATGTGAGAATCACTTGTTCTAATAATATGTTTCGTTTTAAATGACCGTCTTAGCTTTTGATATTTGGTGTCTGTTTGATGTGCCTACCCAATATTGGCATTCCAAAAGGCGTGCATTAACCTAAAGCGTATATACTTTCACCTTTACGTTAAATCAAAACATCTTTTCAACGCATGTCGATTTAAGAGATAATGGGCACCGTCACGGCAGCTTAATATGATGATAATGAAATGTTTAAAAATAAAAAATAAAAAAACACGGTCTAAAAAGTATTAACAAATGGAGCCAATGACATGACAGGAGCGGTGTGTGGGCCTGCAAGCCTTGTGAACTCGATGATGGACCTGCACCAAGGGACTCTGATGCTTCTGGGGCCAACGATGAACGCCAAGGTTGCCTTTGAACTATCAGAGAGAATTCCTCACTTGAGCCTAAGAATGAAGGAGCATTGCCACAGAGCACTGGTTTTCGCCACGAGGATGAAAAAGCTTGGCCTCAAGGTCATCTACCCGGGGCTTGAAGATCATCCCCAGCACACTCTGTTGAAGTCCTTCGCCAATAAGGAGTATGGCTACGGCGGACTTCTCTGCGTCGACATGGAGACAGAGGAAAGGGCTAACAAGCTGATGTATCACCTGCAAAATAGCACCCAGTTCGGGCTAATGGCGGTTAGCCTGGGATACTATGAGACCCTCATGTCCTGCTCTGGAAGCAGTACTAGCAGTGAGCTGAATGATGGGGAGAAGGCTCTGGCTGGAATTTCAGCAGGGTTGGTGAGGATGTCCATTGGATACATTGGGACATTGGAGCAGAGATGGAGCCAGTTCGAAAAGGCACTTTCCAGGCTGCAGGATTCGGCTTCTTTCAACAAGTACTGATCGACCATTTTCTTCTGCCCCATTGCTAGAATAATCTGCCTTGGAGTTATTCTGTTGTACGTTGGTCGTTGTTCATGTTTATATATAATGGGTGCTTCCAGTCTGTCATTTCAGCTGTGGATGTTAAGTAATAGTTTTCCTCTGAACAGTGTAATGTTTTACTCAATCACCTATTGTATATAAATAATCGAGCTTCAATTCCCCAAATTAAACTTCTTTTGTGCACTTTTAAATGTCTTATTTCCAGATCACCAAATCCTCAAATAAGACTACCTACAAAAACAAGGAAGGTCAAGCTCAAAATGTCTCACCTAGGGTCCAACGGGGTCAAAGAAAGTAGAAGAACGAGAGTGTTTGGCTAGAATTGAACATACATCTGAATGATCAAATTTCCTTCTCTTTATAAAGTGTTTTCTGCGGGTTGTTGGTTAGAGGAGAGGTTCATGATCTAACGGATTTGATTTCATAACCCTCACTGTTGGACACACTTTTTTGAGCCATCAAGAATAACGGGATGTCAGTAATCCAAATGGCAGGGTTTAAGATATTGTAAATACAACTTCAAGCCCACTTCTCGAGGACTTATTAAGTGGTACACTAAATAGAAAATTGCCCTTTTGCGCATGGTCCATTTCCAACATTGCTGATGAGTTGCCTCACAGTTACGAGGATACAACTATCTAATATTTGTAAATATTAAAGGAAGGTGAAATGGGAGCTTGAAGTTGAAGAAAAGGGAAATGGTTGCTCAATCAAAGTCAAGCAATTTGAGGGAATGCCTTTAACACTGGTCTCTAGTATAAAGGATTATATGGGCACAGCCTAAGCAAAAGAAGCAGAAAGAAGAAAGATTATGTAAACACTTGCTTAAAATCTCATAATCATTGCAATTCATATATTTCGGATTGCAAAATTGCTGAAAGAACTGATTTTTTTAAATCGTATATTTTGAAACTATAAATCCAAAAAGTCCTTCTGTTGTTGCACAAATTTAATTGGATTGATATAAATAAATCCAAACATCCCCTAGGAATTTTTCCTCATTATAGTAATTCAAATCTAGTTCACTTATTTTTCTCAAGTGGATCAAAAACTAGTCCTCCTTATGGGCTCTCAAACACATCTTTGTCAGACCCCTGGAAATTGGGTGCACTAGTTTGGGCTAAGCCCATTAGTTAAATCTGAGTTAGGTGTGGTACGTAGCCCTGCCAAACACAACTTCCTGTGCCTAGCCAGCATAATGGGCCAGCACTTGGTCTCTCCACAAAAGGCCATAAGAGGTGAGGGGATTGATTGAGCACAAATAAAGTCTTCCACCAAATTCGATAGGAGGATTTCTTTCAATCCGGTCCATTAAACCGACACATGTTACTACATTATCTCATTCTCACATACATTTTTATTAGGATTAATATAATACGTGATTCTCACATATATTTTGTTCTAAAGATAGATGTTAATTTAATAAACTAAATTCGAAGAATTTCTCTTTACCCAATTTAAAAGAAAAACTTTGTCTATATTGCCATCTAGTTATAAATGAAATAATAGAATCATCAAACCAGTCATACCCCCATTGGAAAGAGATCCTAACTTATGAATTGTCATGCTTTGGGGATACAAATGTCTTTTTTCAGTTGATATTAAAGGGCATAACCAGCCTAGCATTTTATTTGTTCCTGATGAATTGCTAGCCTAGAGGCCATAGTCTTTAGTTATGGGGTTTAATGTGGGAACCTAGGACACTTAGAGATGCCGAACCTAATAGAGTGCGTTTAGAAGTACTATAATTTTTATTACAAAATTTTTGTAAAGCGACGTGGCAGTTTACGTGGCACTTACTACATCAGTCGCTTAACAATTAAATTTGATTATCGTTAATGTAACACTTACCACGATAGTCATTAAATAATTAAATTTAATTGTAGCTGACGTGACAATACCATGTTGACTGTTACATCAATTTGTAAAGAAATTACAGTAAAAAGTTGTAGTATCACAAGGATTTTCCAAGCTTTAATCTTGTAGTGAATTGGTAATACCATTAATTCCATTAAACTAGAAAAGCTTATTTTCAATTTATCCATCATTTCATATAAAATTTAGTGGAAAGAAGAGAAGCAGAAGCACCTTAAGCTTTCCTTATTTTGATAGAGTCCAAGACAAGAATCCTTACTTAAACAGGATAAGAAAGATATGTCCTTAGAATAATAGCCAGCATCTTGAGTACTCTTCCACTTACACTCTTACAGCATCAAAATAAGAACAACTAACGAAAAAGAACCATTGCATTTCTTCCATTCCATTTTGAAACATAAATCATGAACCACTTATGGAGTTTGTCTAAAATTAAAATAATAATAATAAAATCTCCATTATTCTTAGAAATGGTATCATTCAGTCAGCAAAATTGCTGTTGAATATTACACTACACTTCCATGTTACAACATAATCATGGCCAAAGACCCCCAACTACTTCTCTAAGGAATATGCTAGAGACACTCTCATTTTATTCTCACTATCATGTTAATCCCTTCAAAAAATTGATTGATGTGGTAGTATGACGTGATACTGTTATATTAGCCAAAAATTAAAAAAATAATAATAATAATAATAATATGCCTAGCCTTTCTCATGAGTAGAAACTTTTGGAGGTGATCACCCCACTTTTGATACGATTTGGTGGCCGACCAGAAGATAGGATGATAAATCTTTTTTGTCTAACGTAACAGTATCATATCAAAAAAATAAAGAAGAGCGAATGAAATAAGATCGTCGGTAGCATTATTCACTCTCTTCAAAAAAATTTATCTTAAAATGATTGCAGCAAGATTTCTCTTGAATATTCCACCCAAATCAATATTAGCCATTTGACTGACAATTGAAAGTGGGCATGGTCACCCACAAGACAGGCACATATTCTAGCATTCACAAACTAAAATGAAAAATCAATCATGTGCCCAATTTGTCCCCCTTTTTTTTTGATGTATTACATTTTAAATTGTCTATTTTTATCCCATGTTGTATTTTCTCTTATATATATATATATCAATTGTTCACGTCATATCACTAAATTTGATTCTGTGAAAAAGCCATATGATCTAAAATGATACAATTTAGTAATAAAAAAAAAATTAAATAATCATTTGCTTATACCTTTCAAGAAACGTGTGAAATCTCAAATTTCACTCAACTTTCTGACGTCAATGCTCAATCTTATGTACGACCATACGTTTGCCACGTGAATATTATTATTCAAGAAATAATTAGGAAATAGTTCAGAAAATCGAAATTCGTCATTGATGATGGCGTTCTCAAACTATATTCATCATGATTACATATCCGACCATTCTTCCTATCATAGATTCTCTTTGACCACACCAATGAGTGGTGCTAAATGAGCATATTTAGCTTTAATGGATATGATCCTTAATTGATTGAGCTTTAAGAAAATGGAAAGCCATAAAGATCTAATAAATGTTAATCACATCGATAGATTTAGATCAGGTGTAATTATCTGTTCGTATTGGATGCAATAGGAACAATTAATGAGAGAGTGACTAATGTGAGTCACTTGTTTGATTGAGAAGATGCTCAAGTTGCTCACACATCGGGCAGATATGCCTCATTGGGCACTCTTTCATTTACTATCTAAATTGTATGTAATACAGACAACAAATTGTACTCGATCATCATCCCTTGAGAAATCAAGAAAATGATATTATGCCAAAAAAAAAAAAAAAATCTAATTGAATAAGGGAAATGATTTCAATGAAGCATCCGTCCCATTTTTTATTCGAAAGGAAGAAAAAATGGTTAATCTAAATAATGAAAAGGGGTGGACTCCCCAACATTAAATCAAACCATAACCATGGTTTACTATTTACTTGATTAGTGCAATTTATAAAAATTATTTGATGGTATATAAAAATACATTTATAATATTCACCACTCTTTCTTTGCAACCACAATTAATTAGCCTTATCTAAAAAAGAATCTATCAATGTTTTTCACGCATAGCATCAGCAGGCTCATCATTTGTCATATGAAGATACCCCAACGCATTTATAGAAGATATATGTTTTCCAAATCTTACTCAATCTTATTATTTGTATCTTATCGAAAATGCTCTCGTGTGCTACATCTTTCACTATAATTTTGTTTTTTTTTTTTACAAATTCACGCGATAATATTTGAAAGGTGAAAAAATTAAACGACACAATTTAACAGGTAAATTTAACTGTTTAATAACTGACGTAATAAGTATCACGTTGACCGACACATTAGCTTGTAGCACTCAAACAGCACTCGAATCTTATATTTTAAAGCCGATCTTTCATGGATGCTTGGAAGGTGCAATTAGGACAAATGCACCGAGCCAAGGCAAAGGATAACGATCATACTAAAATATGGATTTTACTTATGATTAATGGAATCCCAAAGATCTTCTTTCTGGCCTGGAGTTTTGATTTGGACCTAACAAGATATCTCATACAAAAACAGACAGCAAGATCAATCTATGCCGGGGGTGATGGACAAAGTGATTGCCATGTATGGTTCTTTTCATCAAGTACCATTAGTTGCTTTCCATCCACGTGCATTTCACGTGCTTATCTACTAGTGGTTCATGTTAAGTGACTATCGTATTTAAGTTCAGTAAAGCCAATACCTTGTGTATAATCGTTCCATCACCAACACCAAGATATGACTGGTTGGAGAAAAGTTTTCTTCCAAACTAGCGTGTTAATTGGAAGGATTTTCTTTAACTCGGTATAAGCTGCTAGACTGCTCGAATTTTTGTCTTAAGGGAGGGAAGTTGCAGGGTCCACTTGTCCTAAGTAGGTAGGTTCTGCATCTTAAGCTACTCGAGGTACACTACAAAAAACCCTACATTTGGATGCGTGTCTACAGTACCGGTTACTGTAGATAGGCATCCAATTAGCCACGTGTCTTTTTGACGGCGTGGCTAGTTGTATAAACACCCCAATTGGACACGTGTATAAAATACACGTGTCCAAGTAAACGCGTGTATAAAATACACGTGTCCAATTGGACACGTGTCCAGGTAGACGCAAATACACGCGTCCAATTGGACACGTGTATTATTACACGTGGCCAACTGTTATTTATTTCCAAATATATATTAAAAAAAAAAACAAAATAGGTTTTGTGTTCATTTAAAAAAAAAAATAAAAAAAAACTTCTTATCTTATTAACTATATAAATCTGTGAAATTACGGTGTACATAGCATATGCAATATGTAAATTCTATATTTGGAGTTTATGTTTTTTAGGTTCCTTATTTATATATATATGGTATACTGATAAGAACGTAAACCTTAACCTAATTTACATATTGTACTATATGTATAATTAAACCAAATTTGGTGCTATATATATAATTAAACCAAATAGTTTAAATTAGGGTTTAGTTTTGTACACTATCTACGTTTAGAAACATAAAAAAAAAAAAATTAAGGTCATAACAAAGTTAAAAAACCTATAATTAATACTATATATATAGATATGCATGCATGTAAACGGTTTAGAAACTATATACATTTATAATGACTTGTATATATATACCCTAACCTTGCTATTTATGGCTATATATAGTAAATGCAATTATTTTGAGGGTTTTGTGCTACATAATAAATTAGATACTTATGGTTTAGTCCCTTATATAGTACATACACTTAGGGTTTATGGCTATATATAGTACATACACTTAGGGTTTATGGCTATATATAAAACATACACTTAGGGTTTATGGCTATATATAGTACATACATTTAGGGTTAGGGTTTATAGCTATATATAGTATATACACTTAGGGCTAGGGTTTATAGCTATATATAGTATATATACTTAAGGTTAGGGTTTATCGATATATATAATATATACACTTAGGATTAAGGTTTATAGCTATATATAATATTTACACTTAAGGTTTATAGCTATATATAGTATATACACTTAATTAGGTCAATGACTATATATAGTACATACATTTAGGGTTAGGGTTTATGGCTATATATAGTATATACACTTAGGGTTAGGATTTATAGCTATATTGCTATATAGTATATATACTTAGGGTTAAGGTTTATCGATATATATAGTATATACACTTAGGGTTAGAGTTTATAGCTATATATAATATATATACTTATGGTTAGGGTTTATCGCTATATATAGTATATACACTTTGGGTTAGGGGTTTTAGGGTTTATAGGTATATATAATATATACACTTAGGGCTATGGGTTATAATTTAATTGATTTTACATTTTATGAATAATAATGTCAATATAATTTTCACGTGTCATTATTGTACACTTTTAAATATAATATTAAATCTTAGATTGATTATAATTAGATTGTTCCGATATTATAGAAATTCAAATGAATTTGGCTTATGTGCTGTTACAAAAAACTACAGTATATTTACCCTAAATTTGTATGAGAAAGATTGTGATATTAAATCTAAACAGTTGGAAAAATGAAAAAAACTATAGCGTATATCTTATAGTTTTTACGGCGTTTAAGTCGAATTTTATTCAATAAAGTTAAAAAGAGAATCTCCTCAAACAATTACAAAATTAAAAATTAAAAAGCTAAATGTTGATTTTTCTCATTCTTTAAAGAGAAATGTTTAATTTTATTCTCTTACACATCTCTTATCCATGTTTGTACAAGAGATGTGTAAATCGATCATTGAATTTATGTACTATATGTGGGTTTTATAAATACAATATTAAATTTTCCAACAAAAAAAAGGGGAATAAAAATTATATATATATAGTCATATACACTTAGGATTAGAGTTTATGGCTATATCAAGTATATGCACTTAGGGTTAGGGTTTATGACTATATATAATACATACACTTATGGTTAGAGTTTATAGATATATATAGTACATATACTTTGGGTTAGGGTTTATAGCTATATATAGTACATACACTTAGAGTTAGGGTTTATATACATATATAGTACACATACCTAGGGTTAGGCGAACATGTACATATATAGTACATACACTTACGGTTAGAGTTTATAGCTATATATAGTACATACACTTAGGGTTAAGGTTTATAGTTATATATAGTACATACACTTAGGGTTAGAGTTTATAGCTATATATAGTACATACACTTAGGATTAGTGTTTATGTACATATATATTAAATATACTTAGGATTAGGGTTTATGTACATATATATTAAATATACCTAGGGTTAGGGTTTATGTACATATATAATACATACACTTAGGATTAGGGTTTATGTACATATATAGTACATATACTTACGGTTAGGGTTTATAGCTATATATAGTACATACACTTAGGGTTAGAGTTTATGGCTATATATAGTACATACACTTAGAGTTAGAGTTTATAATTATATATAGTATACACTTAGGGTTTATGTACATATATAATACATACACCTAGGGTTAGAGTTTATGTACATATATAGTACATATACTTACGGTTAGGGTTTATAGCTATATATAGTACATACACTTAGGGTTAGAGTTTATGGCTATATATAGTACATACACTTAGAGTTAGAGTTTATAATTATATATAGTATACACTTAGGGTTTATGTACATATATAATACATACACCTAGGGTTAGGGTTTATGTACATATGTAGTACATACACTTACGGTTAGGGTTTATAGCTATATATAGTACATACACATGATACACTTAGGGTTAGGGTTTATGTACATATATATTAAATATACCTAGGGTTAGGGTTTATGTACATATATATTAAATATACCTAGGGTTAGGGTATATGTACATATATAGTATAGTATATACGTACACTTAGGACGGATACGCCTCGAACATTTCACAGTGTGTTTGGTTCAAGGACCGTACAATTTCCGGGTTGAAGAGCCATGATAGCCACATACTGATACAACAGCTTCTCCCAATTGCATTGCGTCAATCATTGCCAGATAAAGTTTTGTGGAGATTTCTGCATTTTTTAGAGGTATATACTCAACCAAGCTATCACAAGAAGAGATGGACCGACTGCAAGGTGACGTCTGTATCACTTTGTGCAAGCTAGAACAGGTATTTCCTCCAGGGTTTTTTACCAGCATGGTCCACTTGGTCGTGCATCTTGTGCGCGAGTGTAGACTCGGCGGACCCTTGCAGTATAGGTGGATGTACCCGGCAGAGAGGTAAAATTTCACGTAATATATACATATATATTTTGATTTAATTGGTTCCATAATTGACGACAAAAAAAATGTCGTGTATGTGTGTACCCCAGGAGTCTTGGAAGTTTCAAGTCTATTCTACGCAATAAAGCGGCTCTTGAGGGGTGCATTGCAGAAGGGTACATAGTGACCGAGCTGGTAACGTTATGTTCAAGGTATCTGGATAACGCACCAACAGTCTACAACAGACCT
Organism: Alnus glutinosa; assembly: GCF_958979055.1. Taxonomy (NCBI): domain Eukaryota; kingdom Viridiplantae; phylum Streptophyta; class Magnoliopsida; order Fagales; family Betulaceae; genus Alnus; species Alnus glutinosa. The sequence goes on along the minus strand of NC_084898.1, from coordinate 769,169 downwards.
CAGAGAAATCCTGATGGATCCAAGGGGGCGGGCACGCGAGTTACCCTGAACCGATTGACAATGCACCAGATTCATCGTTATATTGTGTTCAACTCAGAAGAGTTTCACAATTTGCGGATGTAAGTAGTGTTTATATATTTAACAGAATTCGAATAAAATTATTAATAACAATTATTACATAATTGTATACGCTGAATGTAGGATGCACAAAGACGCGCTTAGGCGATCATGCACTAGGGGTAGCATTACGGAGGCTCTTATTGAAGCACAACATCATGAGCAGTTCTGTGAATGGTACCGTGAATATGTAAGAAAATAGTGGTAATTTTGAAATTGGCAAAATTTATGCGTGTTCAGTGTAATTAACCAATGTGATCTTTAATAATTTAAATTATAACATAGGTCGATGGCCTGGACGATCAACGTAGGGAGGAATTGGGCCACAAATTGGTTATGCGTTGTAGAGGTCTAAATGAGACAGCAGTTAAGTACAACAGGTACGTGATAAATGTGAAATTGTTCCGCACGCTTGCCCATGATGTGGGAAGGAGGACTCAGAACAGTGGCGTATGTGTTCCAACCGTTGAAGGCGAAACGTACTACGGGCAGTTAACCAATATAGTTGAGGTCGAGTACTATGACAAGACTACGTACGTCCTATTTAAGTGCAATTGGGCAGACCCCACGATGGACAGAGGATTCAGAATAGACGAGTATGGCCTAGTGTTTGTCAACTTCAATCACCTCGTCCACAGGGGAAAACTGATGAAGGACGAGCCGTACGTGCTTACATTTCAGGTAGATCAAGTATTCTACGTCGAAGATGGAAGGAACCCAAATTGGGTTTGTGCAGTTAGGACCAAACCACGCAACGTGTACGACGTTGGGCAGGGGAAAGAGAGTAATGAGGCAGGTACAACCTACCATGAGTGTGTACCGCTCGTACTAGCCAATGATGACCTACCCGATACGAATGATGAATTCGAGTACGACAGACCCGACATTGATCCAATTGAAGCTCCCGTGATACAATGATTGATATATTTATTGTTGGTACAATTCGCTTGAACTCAATACACTTTTTTTTATTTGCATAAATTTCATTGTATAATTTGCATATTCATTAATAATATATAAAATACAAATTTTAATTAATTTGTCGACATTTGTTTGCAGCTATCGATGGACCAGAGACCCCCTCCTTGTGCATATCGGGCACCCTGCCTACCCGTGCCCCCCATGACCACGCCCACAGATTCAACCGCATTATATACTGCGCCGTGGCCACACCACCCAGATGCCGCTTACAGACCATTGTTGCCGGGTACGGTGGCCGTGCCCACGTCAGATCACGGGCAGACCAGCATAGCTAGATGTTCTAATTCTCCATATTCGGAGCTACCGACATTATCTCAAATAGGGTTCACCCCACCAGGTAACGTGGCTCGATGGTGGGTGCGAGAGGGGATGGGGCCACATGGTTATGCGTCGTACTTTCCATATACATATACTGGACCTATGTCATGTGGATCTGATAAGTGAGACACAGGATGATAGGTTTCCTCTGCCACAGACCGGGGAAATGCAGATGCCGGTTGTGGGGTTGGGACACATGCCAGCATAGGCAGCGATGCAGGGCCAGATTATGGGTTGAGACAGAGGCCAGCATCGGCAGCGAGTCTGGGCCTGGGGCTTGGAGAGAGCCAGGTGCCTTTATCTGGGGAGAGCCAGGGGTCGATATCTGGAGAGAGCCAGGTACCACTTTTTGATGAGAGTCAGATGCTAGATCTGGGGGAGAGCCAGATTCTCCATGAGGGGGACATTGCGATGTTGGGTACCGATCAGTTGGCCCCCGATAGTCCCCAGGATATGCTTTCAGATGATGATCAGCAGCCTCCACCAGCGGGAGGGGTTGGCGAGGAGGTCGCAGGCGACCCAGCGACCCAGCACATACAGATTGACCAGATTCGGTTGATGGGTAAGTACATATTTAGACATCCTTAAAACTCATATTATGTTACCAAAAATAAATATTAAGTTTGAAAGAAAAATAAATTGAATTTACAATTTGTTTCTATAATTATGTTTTTTAGTGTTAACCAATTAAATGTTGTATATTTTTTTCATTAGGGTACAACCCAGACGGAACCATATATTATGAGGTAATTAAGGACCCAGAGAAAAACTGGGTGCTCCCGAGGGGGAAGAAGGTTGTGTTGCAGTACAATGCTGCTCTACAACCTGTAGGACGAGCCTGCAACCGTTTTAGGCGGGCTAAGGGCATGTTTATCAGGAGCGGGTCCTACATTCATATGCAGGACGAATGGGCGAAGGTAGATAAGCAAATTAAACAGGCTATGTGGGATGCGCTGATGGTATATTTATGAATCTAATTTATTTATTTATTTGAATTAAACTTAAGATTATGTTTTTCTTGAAGTTTTTAAACCTATAATGCTTAAATTGAATGTGCAGGAGGAGTTTTATCTACCTGTATCAATAGACAAGTGCAGGGTACAACAGGAAGCGTGGAATGATATTGGCCGTAAGCACCGCTCGTGGAAGTCGAGGTTCAAAACCAAGCTAGATATTCGAGACGGTGACACGCCCGAGATTATCCATGCGAGAGTGCCGAACAATTTTTTTGCGAAGTATGACGCAGCAGATGTAGAGTTCCTGCTGAGCGATTGGTGCACTGAGCATAAAAGGGTATGTAGGTCTTTAATTGTATAACAAAAAAATGTTGTGGTTTTTTAATAACAGTTCATTTAATTTTATTACTACTTTAAGTGTGTCAATGCTTACATTTTTATTTTCATGTTCAATGCGTAGGCGACCTCTGAACGGATGAAGAGGTTGCGGGAGCAGAATGACCTTCCCCATTGTACGGGATCCAAATGTTATGCCAGATTTAATCACGAGGAGGTATAAAAAAATATATGTTTATGTTTTTAATATTTGTTGCTAATTGTTTTTCTTTTTCTTTACACTATTTTCTCGCTCTCTGTTTGTTATATATTTCACAGACATGTACATCTGGCACGCCCCCCACTCGCGCCGCGTCGTTAGTGAAGACCCACACAAGGAAGGACGACACTTACTTGAATGAACGTACACGGGTCCTATGCGTATGCTACTGATCTAATTTACTAATATTTCTAAATTATGTATGATATGTCATTATTTAGTATATGAGTTTTTCATGTTGACGACGTACAAGAGAGGATGACGCAAAGTTTATCCAGTGATCCAGCCGCCACGCAGAGCGTCTCAGCAGACACGGTGAGTTGGGCACCGAACGACGCGTACGAACAGGCGGTTGGGAGGCCTGAGTGCGCGGGGAGGGTTCGGCAGGTTGGGCCGAACGTTACACCTGTTCGGGGGACATGTTTCTCATACTGGCCTTGCTCACAGGGGGGGACCATCTGAGGGCACGTCTCGGGATTGGGCCGAACACGCCCGGAAGATGGAAGAAATCCAAGCGGAGCTACGGGCTGAGCGAGAGAGGAATGACGCGTTGGAGCAGCGCATGCAATAGTTCGACGCCATGGAGCAGCGCATGCAACAGTTCGAGGTCTTCATGTCCTCAATGGGAGTATCACAACCATGTCTTGGTGCTCAGTCTTCACCTGCAAACGTAGGTAGTACGTCGTCAGTTAGTAGTGCATCTGCAGGTATGATTTATATTATGTATAGGACAAAATTAATTTCAATTTGTTTTCATTTCCCCTTTAATTTTGCAGGTAATATTATATACTTTAATTGTCTATATTATTTCCAGGTAATGCGACAACGGTTGGTACGTTGTCGCCTATTGGACGACGGCTGAGCCAGCACTCCTATGTCGCTACACTTTCGCCCGCTACACCATCCCTTGCGCAGCAATCGCCGGTTGGCGAGAACACGCCTGGGACGGTACCTCGTGCTTCGCAGGGACGCCCTTTAGATTTGTATATATTTTGTGTAATTATTTTGTGTAATTAATTTTTGTAATAATTAATTATTAATTATTGGTTTGTGTAATTTGATTTTGTAATATTTTTGGGTAAAATAAATATTGCGTTATTTGTAGTTGGAAATAAGAAAATTAATTAACCCAAACAAATTTAAAAAGACAAAACAAAACTAAATTGAAAAAAAATTCTAAATTGTAATTTTTATTTAATTAAAATTTTTATTTAAGTATTTAATTGTATTTTTAATTTAAAAAAATACAGATTAGACACGTGTATTGAAATACACGTGTCTAACAGTTGGACACGTGTACTTAAATACATGTGTCTGACAGTTAGACACGTGTATTTAATACACGTGTCTAAGTAGACACGAGTATTGCCACACACGTGTCAAACTGTCAGACACGTGTATTTCAATACACGTGTTTAATCTGACACGTGTATTAAGATACACGTGTCAAACTGTGCAGTTAGTGACTTCCACATCTGACACGAGTCGCACGCGTGGCAAAATGCACGTGGCAACCTGTTCGACACGTGTACAGTGTCCATACACGTGCCGAAATGCACGTGGCAAAAAGCATGAATTTTTGTAGTGGTAAGTGGGTCCCACGTACAATATTTTCTCTTAGGTTGTCTGAAAAATGTAGGAATTGAAGGGCACTTTGTTAAAAGTTGGTTCGAGCCAAGTCAGGACAAAATGCTCCATATGATACAGAATAATTTGAGCCATCTTTTAATTTTGGTAGCGAATTAATTCCATCCCTTTTGAGTTATATATATTTTTTATTTTGATTTGGTTCACTTTTTTACAATTATACTTTCTTTGATTTCCATAAGTTTTCATCTTTACGCAATTTGGTCAATTTTAGAGTTAAAATTAATTTATTGTCTTTCTAAGTTCGTGGGATTGTTATAAGAGAATCATGATTATATGAAGAACGCAATTTTTGTTTTCAATAACAATTAAGTTTTCATATATTATCAACGTGCGGTGATTTGTGAATTGAAAATTGGTGGTGGGAAATACCCTCATGGGAGCCCCATTCCTCCAAGCCCGTTGGGGAGCCCCGCTAATTAACATCCGCATTGCTGACCAAGGAACTTCTAGCAACCCGACGAACCGAAGGACTCCTTAGAATTTGAGGGCCCAGTGTCCCCTCGAAGCCAAAGGAACCAATGGGCCTCCTACATCACTCGCAAGGAGGCACACTTCCTCAAATCCGAGGTGGTATTCCTAGAAGCCTTTTAGCCGAAGGACGGTTAATTGAGGGACAATGTAGTCGACTGATGCACACATTTGGAAACCACAAGATAAGGAAGGATATCCATCATTTACTTTCTTACCTATTCAGAACATTCTTGGAGGAAAGACCGATTGTAACGACCCAGGAAAAAAGCGCTAGCCACATCTGCGCTAACACCCCAAAAGGACTAGTCAATTTAGAGTTTCCCTAGAATTTCTTATAAAGTTCAGTTTCACTTAATAACTAGGCAATGTGAGATTTAACACTTATGACTATCTTTATAAACCATCCACTCTATGTGGACTACTCATCTTCTCAATATGGGACCGAATTGTTACAAACTCACCCTCTTAAACTCTTGACATCCTCGTCAGGGCCACCACATGACCTGGCGTTACTAAGTGGCTCTAATACCATTTGTAACAACGCAAAGAAAAAGCGCTAGCCACATTTGCGCTATCACCCCAAAAAGACTAGTCAATTTGGAGTTTCCCTATGATTCCTTATAAAGCCTAATTTCACCTAATAACTAGGCAATGTGAAACTTAGCACTCATGACTATCTTTATAAACTACCCACTCTATGTGGACTACTCATCTTCCCAATATAGGGACGAAATTTTACACTGATCCAATAAGGAAGGAGTTCTGTAAGAGGAATCCATAAGGGAAGATCTTTGCCCTGACTCGTAACCTTCCATATTCGGCTATTGCCCTTTAATGTCTATTGGATTTGGCCTACTTGCCTAGTGAAAGGTAGCTTTATATAAGAAGGTTAAACTTAGTAGCCTAAGGTACGCTATCAACACACCCTTCATTCTCTTAGCCTATTATCCTCATAAAACTATTTTATTGACTTAAGTATTAGAGTGCTCATTGCATGTCGGCTTTCACTGATGAGTCACACATATTTTCTAGTTGTTTGTGGAGATGTAGCATACCAAGCTTTGATGGTGCGGTCAACTGTATCAACAAAAATACGATTTTTCAATCACTTTTATCGCTTTTGCTACGTAACCAAATTAAATTAAATTTAATAGATCATATTGAAAGGAAACTTAGCCCGGCCCTTTAAGAATATTATGGATATATAATATGCTTGCTGCAGTATGATTATGAACATAAAGTACTGCGCGTCTGCTCCCACGCTTAACCTTTAATGAATTATTATTATGACTATTAACTTCTTTTCATGTGTCGACAAACATGCATGCCTCAAGCTCTTTTTTCGACCTAATTTCTTTCATTTTTTTTCCTTTTCTTTTCGCTGCTTGTAGGAATATTTTAGATAATATGCTTGCTGCAATAAAATTAATTAATAATTATGAACATATACAGCTAGCCCACGCTAAACCCTTTTGGATAATATACATGTGTCGATCACCCACATGCTGCCATGCATGTGCCTGAAAACAACCTTTAATTTTAAAAAGAGGGAGAGAAATCAATATATATGTTATAAAAGATCAATTCACTGAAGATGAGATTTTCTTATATATATATATATGATAGTTCTGAATTAAAATAATAATAATAATAATAATAAAAATCATATATTTTTGTGTGACTTTCCACTCAAGCCATTAAAAGGCATTGATTTCAAATTATAAGTTCGTCAACTATATATTAATTTCCAGCATTTGATGCACTGTAAAGTATCTAATTAATTAACCAAAATTTTCCATCATTCTATTAGATCAAAGCGCAAAGAAAGGATTTTATAAATTAAAAAATTGTCACTTATTAATGATAAAGATTTATTTCATGCTTGAGATTTTATTTTGTTTATTATAACGGTGTACATAATATAATATAATGAATTTTCAAATAGCATATGTTCATAGAGATGCGAATAACGCAGCTTATGTTTTGGCCAAATGTGCGATTTCTCAATTGCCAGACAAAGTATGGATAGAGGAGAAAATGTGCGAATAAGGCAGCCTATATTTGTATTAGCAATTCGGGATATTCCCGTTTGAGTAATGATAATATCGATTCTTTATCAAAAAATAAAATTAAATTAAATAGCATGACATTATATATACTGTTAAAGAAAACAAAATAAAATCTTGACCTTGAATTAAGGCGTGGATTTTTTTTTGATACAGACATTTTATTTTGAGAAATGCTAAATCATCTTCTGGTGTTCTCCTCAAATGGCATAGATTTTTAATTACATCTATGTCCTTTTGGATGGCATAGTTGTAATTTTTTAATTAAAAAAATTACATTTATGCCATTCCAGAAGAATACCAGAAGAACACAAGAAGATGTTCTAGCATTCCTCTTTTATTTTAAGGTGGATTGACAAAAAATTATTTAACTCAAAATGTATAAAATAATAGACTGAATTGAACATATATATATATTTAAAAGAATTTTTTATTTTTATATATTTTTTTTATTCCCTATCGACATTAAGACACATGAAAAACAAGCCGTCCATTTTCTTACTTCCTAAGTGTCGTGGAAACTATTGTTGTACGTACAACCTATTGAGTATTTTAATCCTACACACCACGAGCCATCACTCTAATAAACTACACGTGTCACGCAAATTAGTCCATACCCGAACAACCTCAAAGAAATCATATTCTGTAAATTTGTCTAATAAGGTTTTTAAGTGCCACAACATGTTCGGATCGGAGTCTTACAATTTTTATAATAATTTACTTATAAATTAACATATCTGTTAGAGATAATAAAGTTTGTTAAAGTATTAATTAAATGATTTAATTCACATATTTCTATAAATTTAAATTTTTTGGATAAATGTTTAACAAGGTTAATCCCGACTCGCTAACCTATAATGAAATTAGTAAGTTATGATTGAAGGGTATAACTTGTTTAATTAAATAAGTCAGGTTCGTTTTCTTACTACAGCTGTTTGATTGTTGTAAGAAAAAAAAAGATTTTTGAAGTAGTCCGTTAGCCTATGCATATAGTCTTATGCTCATGTATCGACACGAACTCACACATAATATTTAGGATTGTTAATTTTCGACACGAATAACAAACTCGACATGAACCTAGCACGAAATTAACAGATTAAGATTAAAGGGTCTGACCTGTCTAATTAAATGGGTCGAGTTATAATTAACTTATATTATATTACACACATGCATACCTCAATATGATTCGAACTTGACATGTAAATACGAATGGTCACTCTTTAACTGTTCATAATCAAGAAATATTTCATTAAGAATGTATGTTTAATAAGTTAGTCACTAACTATATAAACATTTTAAAAAATATAATTATCTCCTAAAAACTCCTTCTAAATGTCTGATAAGGTTAGGGAGGAATGTCTGTCCTCCTCAATTGGGTTAAAATTATGTTTTTTTTTTTTTTTGGGAGTGTCAAATGTCTTTGTCCATTTCTTTCTTTTGGTCCCCTATGAGTTATGGCACTGTGTATATTTCACATTTTCATATATAGATGCTTCGAATATTCTGTGGATGCTTTTATGACATTTTAATTGCTGCATTGTCTTTCACCTGTTCAACTGTACTTTCACCTCTGCTACAATGGCTTTTAACTATATTTAATGCTGAAATTTGTCCATTAGGTAAAAGTTGCAAGGTTTTTTATGTGCCTGACTGCCAACTGTGGAAGGTGCTAGAAAATGGTGAAGGGACTGATAAAAGATCTATTTCTCGCCGGAGGTTGCTTTCTTGACAAACATGAAGAACAAAATACAATTGATATGCTTAACTTTTTGATGTGGGCTCAAGTAATCTAATAAAGATCTGAGAATAAAAAAATACATATAAAATTAAGGTAGTTAGATTTATAATTTATATTTATATGTTAAAGTCTTTTATTAGCTACATCTTTCATTTCCTTTTGTTTGATTGTATATAAAATTCTCTTTATAAAAAAATAGTTTAATTGTTACAAGTTGCTTTTAAACTTTAAAATAAAAGAATAATTTGTTGTTAATATGTTATCGGAGGATGTTGTTTTTTTTTATTTGATAAACTATTTTATATGACATATATGTGAACACAATCTTAAATATTTTGTGTTTTAAATTATTTATTAATATTATTTTGAAATACATGTGTTTTTTATGTCCTGTTTTATAGCCGGACCAAAACATAGTCATTGAAAAGAACGTAAAAAAGGGCACTTTAGCCTATGATATGAGGTTTATTTGCAAAAGATGTCAATAATATCATGTATTTTACAAGTTTTGAAATCTTATTTTACTGTCAATTAATCAACTCAATGCATAGTATTAGTAATAATTTTATTAGTACAATAATGGACTAATCTATAACTTTGGATCCAACAAAGAGTACTGCAATTTAATAGTAATGAAGATACAATTGGTCCTTTAGGTTTTCCATCCCTTTTGTTACATAATGACATACAGAAGCATCTACCTAAAATGTCAGTTCCCACTACCGATTAGAATAAACTATAGAAACATTCACATATAGAAGAATATAGTTACCAATTACATAAGGACAATTATATATATATATATATAATTTTCACATACGAAATAAAAAAAATATGTGCTCTGCATAAACACAGTTGTTCATGGAGAAAAGAAGATGGGTGTTAAAATTGCAGAGACCATTAGAGAAAAGTGTTGGCATCAATGACGTCATCAGAGTATAAATTGGCAACGAAAACCATTTTTTTTTTTTTTTTTAACAATAACAATCAGAGCTAACTAAATAACCATTTGTTCTGATATAATAAAATATATCCAAATAACAACATACGTACCACATACGGTATAAACATTACATAATCATTGTATATAATATCTACATACTAAAGGTCTCGTCTATAACCTAACATCTCATGCCTCCAATCCTGCAAAACTTGCATGTGATTGTGCTTTACATCACAATCTCATACTGTGGTAAAGTGAATCAACGGTCATCAACCACATAGTAACATACTGATTTATTTAACAATATACAATGCAATCAAATGATACAAGATATACATATCATATACACAATCTCACAAGCAAAGACAGTTCTCTAATATACTAACATATATACTATATCATGAATAGAGCTAACCATTATAGTTGAGTACTTGACTGCGACCACACGCTAACCATGCACGCCTACCTTGAATAGAGCCCACTATTCATACTTACCACAGATAGAGCCCATCATCCTAATACTGTTTATAACGCCCACTATCCAACATTTTTAACAACTAACTTACTAATCTGTTACATAAGCTTAGTATAAATATAAACTTACCTACCTGTAATCATACAACCATCATACATGTAATTCCAATCAAAACATGTTAATCATATGTCAAACAACTTGTATACAATTAAATAAAGCAGTAATCGCCATGTTGTTAAGGACTAAACCATACATATCATTTCTAGTGAATAAGAAATGCTCACAATAGTTCTTTTGACTTTAGGAAGGTGTTCAGAGATAAAACCACTGCAATATATATATATAATCCAAACAAATAGTGAATCAGAACAATTCATTAAACATAGATTTAACCCTATACTCATTTCTAATTTCTTAATCCTATTATTGTTTCGACATAGTAATGGCATATAAAATTCTTCAATTATAATGCCACATATTTCATGTGGACATTATAATTGCATTAATTATTAAATTACCAAAATACCCTTAATCAAAACAATTATCAAAATGCCATTTTCATAATAATTACCAAAATATAATTTTCATAATAATTATCGAAAATGATTCTTTTTACTCAAGCATCACAACGGCATGATTTATACTTCAATCACTCCGCTTTGAAAACTCTATTTTAAAACATAACTTAAAATCAGTAAAGGATAAGAATGTTATCCAAAATATCTAAAAACTGCCGGAGTAAATATAGGCAATGGATTGATGATGCAAAAATTACAGTAAATAGATTTTACTCGCAGTATGTGGGTCACACCAATAAGAAAGTGAATGAAGTAGATCACTGTGTAGTAAAGACAGTTATATATCCATCACTCTCTAGAGTGGATTTGGATGGAATATTACAATTTATTTATACGGGACATTGTACTTTATCTATTCGCGCAGGACATTGTACTAGCTCTATTCTTCATGATCATTTTAATGGATTTTTACACTATTTACCTTAAAAAAAAAGAAAAGAAAAATTAATACGGTAAAAGAGTAAGATTATGAGTTTGAATATTGATTCTACAGTTTACTCATACATGAAAGAGAGTATTAAAATATTAATTTAAATTATTAAATCTATAAAATAGATCAAAAAAATAATAATTAGGTCTATCATTTTTTACCACTAATGCAACTCGAACGTTAATCACACAAACAATATTACCATATAAGCGACTTAAAACCTGGTAGGCTTGGGCTAATCAAGACATTATAATAGAAAGATTTTGTCCTAGCTTGTTAATAAGCTTCTCATTTTCACTTGTAAACCTTGTTGATTTATCTTATTATGCAAAGTTTAATTTACTTGGTGGTTTATTTTCAAGCCGATATGGTAGTTCATGTAATACTTATGTAGATTGTCATTCTAATAAAATCTGAACTCCCTTGTAAATTTGTAAGGAATTTATAGTACCCTAAATTATTTTCATAACATATACATATGCATAAATGGATATATATGTATAAGAAATAAGCAGTCGACGCGTGCATATATTGAAATTATATATAAAGCAAAAAAAGGGAATTGAAACAAAGTAGCACGTACGTTTCATAGACATACATATATATGATGTTGTCAAGTACGTACAGGGAGCACAATCTATATAAAAAAAAAAGTACAGGGAGCACACACGAAAAGCTTATGGAGGGTTCGAACATATTTCAGATCGACCATATTATATACAAAAAGGTTATGCCTTCAGCTGCCTTCTGCCTTCTTCGATCGTGATGGGTATTTTAATTTCTTATCTGCGCCTTGCTTTCACTTTGATTGTAAGAGGGTTTGCCATTTCACATGAAAGCTTCAAGACCTCGGAGAGATCCACCGGCTTATGATCCGACTGCACCCACTCAAATTCATGCAACAAGGTTGCCACCCAAAAGGTCACCGTGGTCAGACCCAATGCCTTTCCGGGGCAAGTCCTCCGCCCCGACCCGAATGGCGCCAGCCTGAGGTCAGACCCCAGCACGGAGAACTCCACTTCGGCAGCATCCTTGCACACGAACCTCTCCGGTGTAAACTCCAGTGGGTCCGACCACACTTGTGGGTCCCTTGTGATTGCCCACATGTTAACCATTGCTGTGGTCCCCGCCGGCACGTGGTGCCCATCAATTGTCGTATCCGTGATGGCCAAGCGGGCCCATGACAGAAGCGGGCCAGGTGGGTGTAGCCTAAGAACCTCTTTCACCACAGCAGGCAGGTAAGCCATTGATTGAATGTCTGATTCCTTCAACGGCCTTGATCTTCCGACAACCTGATCGATCTCATCGTGCACTTTTGATTGGATGTCTGGGTGGAGTACCATCCTCGCTAGTATCCACTCTATCAAAACCGCCACAGTGTCCGTTCCCCTGAATATCATCTCCTGTAAAAAAGAACATATTAATTAGCATTATTAAAAGAGATTACAATGGCTCTTTTACTTACTGAATCCCAACCCCAGTGAACCCACACTGTTGTAGATTCTAACGTTTTGGTTTCTTTTGTTCAACATTTTTCTCACCAACCAAACATTATTTTAATGAAGAAAATAAAAGAATACTGTTATTTAGTTAGTAACTGTTATACCACTAGCCACCACGATAATAAAATTAAAATGAAAACTTGTTAAAAGAAAAATTATAGCATTTTCATGAAATAAAATAAACATTATTTCTTTTGTTGCTTACCCAAAGCACGGCGACCATGTCGTCGTCCGATAATTTATCTGTTCCTTGAAGAGACAGAAGAACATCGACAAAATCATGGTTTCCTTGGCCAGTTTGGTCTCTGTGCTCTTTGATAATCCGGTTCACGTACTGATTCACTTTAGGAACGAGTTTGGAGCATCTGAACCTGATTTTCTGAAGGTCGAGACCTGAAAGCCAAGGAAGGTGGTCGGACCAGTTGAGCTTCCCCAACAGCTCGTAACCTTGTTCCACGAGCTCGCCCAGCTCCACGCTTTCATAGTTTCGTCCAAACACCGAGCACATCATGTTGTTAAGCGAAGCTCGCTTGAGTATATCTCGGACAGAGAAGTCTCCGGTGTGACATGCAATCGTGGACACCATTTGAGCAGCAATTTCAGACCTCTGGGGTTCTGAGGCGTTGATTTGTTTCGGGTAGAAGAGATGAGTGGCGGCGATTCTCCTTAAGGTTCGCCAGTAAACTCCGTAAGGAGCGAAACCAATCGCTCTGTTGAACATCAGGCTGTACGCAGACTCCTTCACTGGACGGTCAGCGAAGACTGAGCTGTTTAAGATATCTTTAGCCACATCGGGGTTGCATGTCACGATGACACGTGTTTCACCTAGGCTGAAAGCCATGAGCCGCTTAGCTCCGAACCACTCGGCAGCTGCCGCGAGCTTGTGGTGAGCGAGGTTAACCATTAGGTTCATGCTTCCCACCACCGGGAACCCACGTGGCCCTGGTATTGGCTTTGGCTTGGTTTTACTCGATCCTAATTTCCACCAATATCTTCCCCAGGCAGGGCCGCCAGGGTAAGCCCAGTAGCACAAAGCCATGGCTAGCCAAGCCAAGCAGAGAAAAACGAAAAGCAAGTGGGAAGACAAAGCTCTACACTTGGAAGCGAGAGCCAAAACCCACAAGCTGTCTGTGTGTGTCTCCATGGATGTGGAAAGTGGAAGGAAACAAAGGGTTGCAAAGGCAGAGATATTGTCCACAAGAATGTGTGGGTTTTCCTTTTTGGGTTAAACCATGAAGTGCGAGTTTGGTTTATATAGAGCTCTCCAAAGAGTTACCGTTAAAACATAGGTGTTTATCGTATAACGGAAAAGAGATGGCGGTTATGAAAATAACGGCGTGCGCCGCCTCGACCTTATAACGGAAAGGAGTCGTGCCCAGCCCCACGCTTATTTAACACGCGTGGTATATACCTCAGTGATTTGATGAAGGGGGAGGCTTATATGAGGAGAGCTCTCTTGAGCTAATCTATACCCCCTCACCTTGATGGATCATTTCGATTATCATCCCCAATTAAATAAGTTTGTATTTAGTAGACTGTTATCCATATAATTAAAATTATTTGATAATAAAATTAATTCTTAACTCTTTTTTTTTGTCATCCCTAATTAAATAACTGTAATTTAATAAGAATTATTTGATAGTAAAAATTAATCCTTTTTATTTTTTTTTATTTTTTTATTGTTATAAGAATTGATTTTACTAAATAGCATTACTCATTTCTAATTAGACAAATAGTATCCTTAAAAAAAAAAAAAAAATTAGACAAATAGTAAACACCACTTCAATTAATTAATAATACAACTCTAGCTAACTAGATTTAGGTGAAAATACCACTTTCTTTCTTTCTTTCTTTTTTACCTTTTTTGGGAATTGCTTTATTAGAATACTAATTAAATAATTAAATTTACAATTTCTTATCAACTTAGACTCCCTTTGTTAAGATTCTTGTTTTATGTCTCTTGCTTTCTCTTCTCCAAACATAAACATGAACAAATAAACAAAACACAAAACACTCATAAGAAAGAGAGTTTTAAGCTTTTGAACAATAATTAATATATTAAATAATTAAATTTACCATTTTCTATCGGTTCAAGTTTTTGGATTAAATATAATTTAATAATAATTAAATTTACTTTTTTTTTGGAACAAATTTAAATATTTATTAATAAAAGAAGAGACTCAATGGGTTAACAGTGAGGGACAATACATTTCCTATATATGAATAATGTCAGAGATAATTGATGGAATTTCTTCCAACCATATACTATTTGTGACATGAGTTACAGCCGCTCAAGCTAGATAATGAGCTGCTGAATTAGCATTTCTCCACACATGAACAAGATGAAAGGACCTCAAATAACCTAATTCAAATTGAATGCCCTCGATGAAGTGCCCAAATCTATTGAGAGTCGGACTATCTGAATTTATCTCATGCATTAACAACCTGCTTCGCATCACCTTAAAGGATAATATCAAACATCCCAATCTCCTTGATGAATATAATCGCATGAAGAGCTGCCTATGCCTCGACCTTTGTGGGGTCAATACGAATAGAAGTAATAGTGCTTCGAGTTGCCAGCACATTCCCTGTACTATCCCGAGCAATGGTCCAAAACCAACTCGCCCCAAATTCTTGTCATTCGCTGCGTCCTAATTTACTGGTATTATCCATTTTCATGGTATTCTCCTTTTAAAAATCTCTGGTGAAGCCCGTGCCTCGTGGAGCAATTCCAATGGGGCTTTAAGCATGCCTCCATAAAAAATTTATCATTTCTTATTGACTTAAGCTCATGAAACAACTGATGATTTGACAAGCCTAATCTGCTAATCGGAGTTTCTATTATTTGAGTATGGTCGATCGGTAACTTTTGCAAGAGTACTAAGCTATTAGTTATTCTCTCGGTCTTAAATACTCTGTCTAGTTTAGATAATCTATTTATCAAGGGAAATCATTTTAACGTATTGTCTTCGGAAAAAAAAAAAGTTTTAAGTTTTTGAAATTATCAATCTTAATTTAAATAGAAATATTATAAATGAATACAAGTTATATATTGAATTTTTTAATAAGGACAATAATAAGTTAAAAAAAATAGTGTTCATTAACTTTTTGCCGTGATAATATTTTGATACAGCTTAAATAGTGGACAACTAATATATATGAGGCAGATGGAACAATTAATTAATAAGTTTTTAAAATTCATATTATGCTAAAAATAATGATATACATATATATTAACTTTTTTATTAATATTATTAGAACGCTACATAATAACTATAAATCTTCTTTATGACTTTATATATCGCTCTAATTAAAACTCAAAAATCAGTGTTTGTTAAATCAAACGACTAAATGATATATATATATATATATAGTCTTAAACAATATAATATTATTGTCTTGGATTGATTTTTAGGGATTTGATTCTTACACTACATCATCACAACATTTGCACAACAATCTCTCACATGAGGGTGGGTTCCAGTGTAGGGATTTGATTCATACACAACACCACCACAACAAGTGCACAACACCCCCTCACATGGGGGTGGGCCCCATACACTGGGCTCCACTCTCATATAAGAAGGTGTTGTGCATTTATTGTGGTGTTGTTGTAAATCTATCATTTTTCTCCAGTATATAGGACCCACCTTCATGTGAGGGGTTGTTGTACAGTTGTTATATTGGTGTTGTAAATCTAACATTTTCCAAATTTTTAATATATGGTTTTTAACACTTTATTGGAGTTTGTATTGATAAGAAGAATATGGAATATTACAACAAGATCTGCCCGTGGTGGCCGCCATTGACCTTGTTTAGTAACGGTTTTTAAAACATTTTTTTTTTTCAAAATAAAAAACAATTTTTAAAAAACAAAATACTTTTCAAATGTAGACTAAAAAAAAAAAAAAACATTTATCACATTTATATTACGTCACAACATTTTTTTCAAACCAAAACCAAAAAAACATTTTTTCTAAATCATTATGAAGTATACAATTTATCAATGATGACCCCTTCCCTCCCTTAATAAAAAATAAAATAAAATAAAATGGTTAAGAGTTCAACATTTTCATAGCTAAATATTGGAACAATATTTGTTCCTTTTAAAAATAGAGAAATAACAATTCCTTAGGAGCATCTCAGCAATATATAAGATATAAAATACCTAATTAAAAATCATTATTCTCTATTCTACGTATTCATTTTTTTAATACAAACTCTAACAAATGATCTATCCTCTTCTCAATTTTTTTAAAATATTATTATTTTTATCTTCTTTTTTTTTATTATATAATCGTCGATGCATGTGACCTCTTGAAGAGGGAGAGAGAAATGATGATTGTGCTACAATGAATAGCAAAATACCACAAATGTATTTTAACTAGCCTCTAGCTAATCTGCTAGAGGTGAAAAAAGAGAAATATTTGCTAAATTTAGCTGATATGAGTATTTTATTTACTATGTTCGAGATATTCTAAGGAATATTAGACCATGTTTTCTTTAAAAAAAAAGCCCATTTTTTAAAAAATAATTAAAAGAAAAACCTAATTAAATTCAATGGATGGCCCCCACCACATTGGGCAGTGCGACCACTTTTGATGGGTGCCATTGAGAGTAGCCAAAGACCACCCCCAATGTTCATCGATCATCAATCCAACGGCCAGTCTCTCCTCTTTATAATTATGTCTTCTTCTGTTTTTTTTTTGTTTTTTGTTAGCTAGGTTTCCGTACCAGACTAGGGCATCAAGATGCGAATTGGGATTTGGGTACGTGTACATGTTTTGGCCACTGTGGAATTAAGTCCATCGAAAGGAGGAGCCTTAGCCACTGTTTGTTGACACCGTCGATACAGTAGTGACCCATTCTGCCATGGGTCCTCGAGTTTCCTTTAAATTGGATCCAAAGAAATTTAATTTTAATATAGGTTTGAAAAAAAAAGAAATATAGGTTTTTATATTCCCAAGAATACTTACTCTAACTCCTAATAGAAAGACTATTCCGTATACTAAATGTACCGTAAGGCTCTGTTTGTTAATGTGTTATGAAGAGTGTTGATGCGGGAAGACAAGAGAGTTAATTAGGTCCTTGGTTTTATTTAATTTTTATTAAGTAATTAGGTAATTAGAATTTAATTTGATATTTTATTTAAATTTTAAGAGTTAGTATTATTTTTGTAATTCAATAATGGACTTATTCCAAAGTCTGTCAAATTAAGATTTGAATTTTTGTCAGTGTCTTTTTAAGTGCTCTTTTGTAATCTTATGGAGACAGTTTAAAATTGATGAATAAACATAGATTTGTTTTGAGGTGCAGCTCATCTTCTCCTTCTCTCTTCTTTCTGGTAGATCACGTGTTTTCACAAAACAAAAGAACAGAAATTACTATTTCATCTAACCTCTTATATTTTTAGGAATAGTCCCCCTATCAAAAGCTATCACTAGCTTTATTCTTATCGATGTGCGAAAAAATGATCATACAAGGATCACCGGGTACACTGATGCAGATTGGGCCGATAATCCAATTGACATGCTATCTACTACTGTGTATTGTACTTTTGTTGGTGGTAACTTAGCTAGTCACCTGTAAAAGTTAAAAACAAAGTGGTGTTGCAAGGTCAAGTGTAGAGGTTAAATATAGAGCAATAACTAGGGTCTGACTTAATAGACTTTGAAGCCAAGGTGACAAACTTAGGTATGGCATTTTTTATATTTTTATATTTAATTTTAACATATGTCATATTTTGGGTCAAGCTACATATATTTCTTTTTATATAGAATTTAATTTGAGCAAAATGAAATTTACTTTATTCTAAAAATTATTTTTATGAACGAACTTAGCTAATATGTTGGTTTTAAGTTCAGATGAAATTATGAGTTTAGTAACTGCTTTAGGGGCTATTAATATGACTTTCCATTTTTCTTTTCCTTTAAAGTCTTAACATCTTGGAATTCAATTTTTTTTTTTTTTTTTTTTGTATTTATTTCTTTTTTACCTTAATTAGGGCCTTAATTATAGAGTATTGAATAACTTTTTTGTCATAATGTTATTTGTTACCACGATTGGGGCTTTAATTAAAGAGCATTGACTCTCTTTTTTGGTTAAAATTGGGTTTTAAACTCTTTTTTTCTTTTTTCTTTTTAATAAAATGAAACTTAATTATACTATCATTATTTGGGGTCATATTTTATTAGAGGTCTTAGGCGATTGTCTAATTCACCTAGGCATTCAGCCGGCCCTGGCAAAAACATCTAGTACAAAGTGAACTAATTTGGCTTCATGCGCTTTTGTCTGATTTGGGATTCATGAATCTATTATGTGACAATTAGCCATTCACATAGCTTCAAATTCAATTATTCATGAAAGAACCAAATACATCGAAGTCGATTGCCACTTTGTTTGAGAGAAGGTACAAACCAGCGGCATCAGAACTTCCTATCTTCATAGTGAGAATCAGCTAGCAGATATCTTTACAAAAAGATTACTTTCAAATAGATTTCATACAACTTTTATCCAAGCTGGCCAGGCTCAATATACTATTGTTATTTGGGAGCTTATTTTATTAGGGCCTTAAGCAATTGCCTAATTCGCCTAGACATTCAGTTGGCCCTAGTAAAAATATCTACTATAAGTGAACTAATCTAGCTTCATGCGCTTTTGTCTGATTCGGGATTCAAGACTTCGATACCCTGCATGAATCTATTATGTGACAATCAACCAGTCATTCACATTGCTTCAAATCCATTTTTTTTTATGAAAGAACCTAACAAATCGAAGTTGATTGCCACTTTGTTTAAGAGAAGGTAAAAGCCAACATCATCAGAACTTCTTATCTTCATAGTGAGAGTCTACTATAAGATATTTTCGCAAACGGATTACCTTGAAATAGATTTCATACGATTTTTGTCAAAGTTGGACTCGATGGATATATATCTATGCACCAACTTGACAAAAATGGATTACCTTCAAATAGATTTTACATTATTTAAAATTTTAAAAGATGTGTTAATATTAAATTAATATATATCATTAAATGTATCAATTTCAAATTCTAACCTTTCATTTGAAATGAATAATCTGTATTTCATTAAGAATCCGAGAGAAAGAGTTGTTAAAGGAAAGATTACCTTTCTATATTTATGTTGGCGACCGTTTGATTAAATTTGTAATTGAGGGTGTTTTTCTTTTACTTTTTGTACTTGTACTCGTTGAAGTGCCTTTCTTTTTTGAGTTTCCAAGCAAAACTCTCTTGTTTCTTTTTCTGAAGATAGGCTTCATTTATAAAGCAAAATGAGGAGGCTTGCTTTGCCATTTCTTTCTTTCTTTCATGGAAGCTGCCGACACGCACGTCAAGGTTACGAGTAGTCCAAAGATTTCGAAAAGGAAAAGTATCATTTTTTTTATACTTCCATTTTAATTTTTCACTTGGGCTTTTAAAGTAAAGAGTAAAAAAATCTGAGAAGCAGCTAGGACAGGTTCTGATCACTAGTCTGACAAGCTCACACGCGTCCGATTAGAGGTGTTTGGCGAAGCTATCGTGTCCTTTAATGGTACTTGAAGTGCTCGCATGAGTTTCTGGCAGCTTTCGTGAAGAAACCGCAGCGAGTTGTGAGATCCCACGCGGGCCCTTGCTGTCTCTGAGATGAGATTTCCCGCACACCAAAGCTCGTACGTAGAGTTGGATACCCAAATTTATAGAGAAGCTGACATATCATTAGCATTGTCCTAATCAACTGCCCTTCACTGTATGGCTTCGTTGTCATAGCAGAATCATAGGACAACACAAAGGGCCATACGATACTCTCGATTCTCTAATATGGGGACGATAGCCATTCTAGTGCTACGAGTAGGGTCATGACATGTGTTATTTTTAGGGTTAAATCCTTTTCAAAGTCCACGTGGTTTAACTCGAAATCAAATTGATCCTCTCGTTTCAAAAACTACCGCAAATGATACTTGTTAGTATATGATAGACGGAGTTTGTACTTTCATTCATCTCCCGTCTACTATTTTATCGACGTTTTGCGTCAAACTAATCAATAATTGTCACTTGAATGAGGCTTATGAAAAACGCATGATAATTGTTGATCGGTTTAATGTGGCAGGCGGTTAAAATATTGGACAGAAATATGTACCAACTTTATTTATCAGATGTCTACAAATACCATTTGCGATAGATCTCGAAAGAAATGTTACATGTATTCTCAAGTATTTACTTTATTATATGGTAGTAAAAATTATTATTAGATTTTAGACGGGTTAATGTATATATAATATATCAATAATCGTAATTTGTACTACCATATTACAGAGTAAGTCTTTTGAAACGAAAAAGTTTATTTAATTTCGCGTAAAACCACGTATATTAGAAAAAATAAAATAAAATTAACCTTTATTTTTAAGGTGGGTCCATTGAAAACCCACAGCTAATAGGCTAGTAGCCCAAGGTGACTGGTGAAAGAGAAGGGTGCAAATTGTGGGGTGTTTGAGCAAGTGAGCTCTATACCGTGGACAGTTTGGAGACAAGCTGGAGCACCCAGAACCTACGCCCCATTTCTATATTAATTTTTAAAATTTCGACAGAAAATTCCAAAGGATGATAAGGATCGAAACTGTGCTTTAAAACAATAGAAACAAACAAATTATAGTATCTATAAAAAAAATACAAATCTATAGTAAACAAAGATGATGCAGATATTTGTAATCAAGTCGTATTCTTAAAGCATTTCGCATCGTGAATTTCACAACCAGTGACTATCATGTCGTTTTTAGAAATATTTTATGAAAGTTGTTTGTCTATATGCCATTTTTTTTTTTGAATTTTCTTACTCATACGATAAGGATGATTTATTTTATTTTATTAAATTTTTTTTTTTTATAATTGGTAATTTTTTTATCTTAATTTTTTTTTTAAAAATGTTTATCATAATTCAAAATATTTATTTGTTTATATTTGAAATTATTCAAATTACCTCTAAAATTTTATAAATAGAATCTTGTACATAATCAAATAAATCAAGAAATGATGTTAACCCTTTTATAACTAGTGACTATCATGTCCTTTTTAGAAATATTTTATGAAAGTTGTTTGTCTATATGCCACTTTTATAATTTTCTTACTCATACGATAAGGATATTTTTTTTTTTTTTGATAAATGGTAATTTGTTTATCTTAAATTAATTTTTTTTTATCATAATTCAAAAGATTTATTTGTTTCTTTGAAATTATTCAAATCACCTCTAAAATTTTATAAATAGAATCTTGTACATAATCAAATAAATCAAGAAAATATGTTAATCTATAAAGGCATTCACATATATATATATATATATAGAGAGAGAGAGAGAGAGAGAGAGAGAGAGAGAGAGAGAGATGTTCTCTTTTCTTGATTTTGTGGTATTGATCCATTTTTGTTTATGGATAATCGAATGGGTGATTATGTGTTGCTGTAAATTTGGGTGATTTCCTATGAATATTATTAATTTGAAAATTGGGCTAAATTTTATGTAAATTGTGAAACTTTGAGCTGTAACCGAAAACCCCATCTCCCTGAATATTCACGAATTATATCATAGATTAGAGGAGAAGCTGTCAGAGAAGTTGTACAGTTGTACGTCAACTAAGAATAAAATTCTAGTCAGCTATACAAAAAGTCATTTATGTACAGCTCAATATTTACAACTTCTCTTCAGACTGTCTCTGATCAATTATATATGTTGGGTGTTGATGCTGGTTTTGGGTTAATCTATGAATGGGTATTGGCTTTTAAAGCCTACCTGAAAATTTAGTTAATTGTTTAAGAAATATGTGAGTCCATCTTTGTGTTCGTGGATAGTATCAATGTGTAACACCTTAAAATTCAAATAATTAAAATACTTAACTTAAAGTGTTATTCGTATTACCTCAATACTAGTTAACTTGTAATTAGCTTAATTCACTACACATATACTAATTATTATAGTATACTATAGCGGAAATTAAGCGAGAATAATGATTGAGCCAAACTAAAAATCTCTTCAAATACAATTAATTATCATCGATCTAAACTCCGACCTTTCAAATAAATACTATTGCAAAGTCACAATTAATTGCTATTTATCTACGCAAACCTGACAATGCAAGCCAATTATTTGGCATCTTCATCCTAGTGAAACACTCAGTCTACCTGCTAATTTGCAAAACAATGGGTTTTACTGTTTCACACGTGAAAAATTAACTATGTAAGTTCACGACTTAATAAGTAAATTATTATGGAACTTGCAATGCAATGAGTCTTTAGTAACAATTCATATTTCTACCCTTTATATGTAATATATTTTAGTAACATTATCTGCATTGTATGTGCGGATAATGGATAGCGGATGCAAACAGTTAATATCCGCCCATGTGTACATCCCTACTAACAAGTTTATGGACCTTAGAACATAAATTTGGTGACTTTTGATTGAGGTTTAGTTGCCAAACAAGAGTTGCAAGGAGCTTTTCAGTAGATACCTAATATGGATTGCTTCAAATTCATAAAAGTACCTGAAACTTTGAGGTACTGATCTAGGTACAAATCCTGTCCTAATATGATCATATACATGTTAATAAGTTAGATTTTATTATTATTATTATTATTATTATTAAGAAAAATTAGAGAAAACCGAGTGTCGTTCAAAAAATGAAAATCTGGAAAATTTGCTACTTATTAGATTCCAAAGATTTAAATAGGAGAGAGAGGGGAAGAGAGCTGTCAAAAAAATAAAATTCTCGAAGAACCTTCCTAAATAGGTTGTGTGATAATTGTAGGGTTTCAGGTGAATATGCATTTTTTTCACGTGTTTGCATCTATGTAAGTAAACGCTTTAAAACTCTCGGTAAAGATGCAAGTATATTTTCTATTAAATTAATGACTTTTGAAACAAAGGTCGAGAAATTTTCTAACTAATGCATGTATTTTTAATATTTCATTCAGTATTATAAAGCCATGATTAATGACATGATTTGCATACCATAATATTTTAAATGTGATGATATGATGTCATAAAAATTTTAAGATACCACAATATTTCAAATATTATGAATTATGAAAGTGCCATGATGTTTTAATATATAGTTTATACCATGATCATGATTGTGATATTTCATGAAATGCACATGCAAATTACTTATGCATAACTATGAACTCATGATGAATAGCTTAAGTATGATATATGATATGTTTATGAAACAACATGTGCACTATGTTTTAATAAGTTAACCCCGTGGCATTATTGCCACATGATTACAATTATAATCTATTCCAGATGATATGACACATATGATTCACGAATAGTACGACAAACCACATATGAAGGTGTAGGTTGTCAGCCGGGTAGCATTCTTTTGAGTGTACAACCATGATGGCATGGTCCGAGAAGTGATTCCTGTACACCAAGTGTACAACAAATGTACAACACCCCTTCACATGGGGTGTTGTACATTTGTTGTAGGAGTGATGTACAACTATCATTATTCGACAATGATTAGTAAGGAAGAAACCCTAGACTACATAAAGTAGAAAATAAACTCTAATAAAAAATATAATAAACCTAAAGAATAATATAATATTCTTGACATTCGGGACACGCCATGATATGTGCCGCTCAGGGTTCAAGAATGCCGAAATGGCCAACAGGTGAGCATATTCCAATAAGAAATAATGTTAATGAAAAACGGAAGGAAGTCTTAAATGATTTAAAGTAATAATATTAAGTACACGTTTATGCTTTTGAGATTTCATTACTTTTTATGTATTGCAAGTTTCAAACTAATAATTTTGCATTATCTATTATCATGACATGTAATACAGATTTTCTTCAAGCAAATGTTTTTATCATATAATTTGTCTCATGTTTTGTGTTTACTCATTAAGTTGTGAAACCCTCACCCATTTTACTTGTAAACTTTGTTTATACACCGTTGAGTATGACCCTCTATATGACCATCTATCTAGTTGGACTAAGGATCGGGATGACGGTCATGACCTTCCTATGTGCGACATAATTAACTTCACGGTTTGTTCTTAAATTTTTTTGGATGTACAATATTTGTAGCAAATTAATCTGTAGACTTTTTTTTAGTAAAAATCTATGATAAATATAGAAGTTATAAGTATGATTAAGTTTACACTCTGATATGTATGATTTTAAGATTTTAATTTTAATTTTAAGTATGATTAAGTATAAAAATCTGTAGACTCTTTCTGCCTTAAGATTTTAATTTTATATTTACACTCTGATATGTATGATTAAGTTTGCGCCTCCTTAATTTCTTCCCCAAATCGAGTGCGAATATATATATATATATATATATATTTGGAACATGCAAAGCAGCTAGCATCATGAAAACATCATCCAAAGGAGTCATTCATTACGAGTGCAGACGTAATCGATCGGATATATAACCTTATAATTACCACGCTCGAGGTTATTAAATAAATCTTAGATATGTTTCTATGGAGGTACTGTGACGAATCCCGAAAGTAAATCTGCAATGAGTTGCCAAGACTCTTTAATAAAATAATTAAGAAGCAGTGGCACGAGAGAATCATATATATATATATATATATATATATATATTGAGAAATTAATGCTTTACATCTTAATTTTTTTAAAAAAATTTTAATTCTTAAATAAATGTCACAATCTGATGTGATTTATCATTTTAAAAAATATGTCATCATCTTACGAAAGGATGACACATCATTTAAAAATCACATTTGAAAATAAAAATTCATATATTTTCTTAATTTGTGGGTTGATCAGCAAGTGATCATGGTGTGTCTTAAAACTACAAAATGTACGTCCAAACAGTCTTGGGATTCTTTTCTCGTTTGAGATGCGAACATGGACTGCTTTCAGCTTTGGATTCATCATCCACTTTTAAGCTTAATTTGGTCTTGCACATATTAATTGCTGATGTTTGAATGGAATTTGGTCTTGCACATATTAATTGCCGATGTTTTCACCATTCAAAAGCACTCAACTAACCTCGACACAAAGTCCACAAGATTGTTTATATTGGGTGGTTGGATTGCCCGCACTGAGCATGCGGGTTATAAAAGGTCTTCACGTACGAGTGTTATGTTACACGTTTATTTTTTATTAGTCGAGATTAAACTTTATTAATGATTTTAAAAGAAAACTTCACTTATTTATTATCATTGATCTTTCATCATTTTTGTAATTATACCCATAAACTTTAAAAAAAGTCAATTTAGTGTATTTATTTTTCAATTTCATCTGTCCATTAGGATATATTTTCCGTTAAATTATATCAAAATTCTCAAAATACTTTCTTTTTTTTTTTTTTTAAAAAAAAAAGTTGAAGGTTATAATTGCAAAAGTGATGAAAGATCAGGAGTTGTAAGTAAAATTTTCTCTAATTCTAATATACTCTAATTATAACTTGACTTGTTCTTTTTAGAGAGACAAATATGACTAGTGCTTTTCTTGGATCATTACAAATGGTATCAGACACTGCATTGATGTTAAGGCTGGACTTTATTTGAGCATTAACAGTAGTCTCTCTTTGATTTTCCTTAAATTTAGTGAACAAAATTGCTTTTTGCTTCCTTATACAAATACTACTCAATAGTTTTCCTTATCTTTTCCTATATTAATTAAATATTCTTTATTTACAAATATAGGTTCCTACGTACTTAACCCCACATTTTTCACAAAATTCCAACACAATCTCTAATATAAAGCAAAGAGATGAAGATGAAAGTTGGGAAAGAGAAATATTTTGTATTAACATAATGGATAGGGAAGCTCTTTTGGTTTTCTACATATTGGGTAGAACTGTAGCATTCCCAATGATTAAGGAACAGATAGACTAGGGTATCTGGTATAGATAGTTTTTTGTGATTTTTATTTTTTTTTTTAACATTTTTCATATATGTTTTAGGAAAAGATAGGCTAGGGTATCTGTTGTAGATAGTTTTTTGTAATTTTTTTTTTTTTTTTGACATTTTTCATATATGTAAAGAAGAGAATGAGCTATACATAGGAATTGTGCTTCAAATTCTAATCACATAGATTCATTTTGAGGTTTTTGGAGTGCGGTTTTAGATCACTAACAATGACTAGATAATTTCACATAAATTATGGGTGAATTCTGGAAGTTTGCGCGTGGTGTTTCTTTTTCCCCTCTGTCGCTTGCTGATTGGTGTAAGCTGCGTTGGCCAATATGATAACTCCAATTTGCACAATTAACAATGCTGCACGCCACGTATATACATGGTATAAACTCAACTGTGAAACCTTAATTAAGTTAATAATTTGTTTTAGAAAGGACCACTACTTTTTGAATGAATAAATCTATTAAATTAACATAGCTAGATTTCGTAGTCTTTTGTTGCTGTTGTAATTATGGTCTTTAAAATATATAAAAAGTTAAAAAAAAAAAGAAAAAAAGAAAAAAAAAAGAGGGTATTATTCGAACTCTTAGGAATGCTTTTCCTTTTTCCTCTTTTTTTTTTTTTATATGTTTCTCTTTTGCCTGCTTGATGACTGAGGAATGCTGTGTTGCTATTTTCACATTTAGACAATGTTGCATGCCACGTGTGTGGTGTAAACTCAACTGGAAACCTTGATTAATTAAGTTGTTAATTGGTGAGGAAGTACTACATGATCAACATGCATGATTTAATTACAAGGGAGCACTATCATTTTGAACGAATAATCCTGATAAATTAACATCTGGGGATTGATGAAAGCTTTATTCTTTATTCTGAAAAAGATTTGATACGGTAAAGAGATTGTTTCAGTGATTTAATTATGTTCAACTTGAAAGCTTAAAGTTCGCCACCCTCCCTGTGCATGAAACGTTTACGTCTATCTCGATCCACTCCAATATTATCATTTCTTTGTAATTCAATATATTAATTAAATGGTTAGTGACATACAACTTGCTAATGGCATATCACTACATTTGAGGATATTTTCAAATCGCACAATTGCAGGACCACCAAAAATTCCCTCCAAGTAAATTCATGGAAATGATAATTACCCTGCCAAGTTGATTTTAAGTGTTTTCAATCAAGGTTTAGATTACTTTTAGTTGGACGACCGACTTTTGAAGTAAAGCGTTTGAGTATTGTTTGGGGTATTACAACTTTTACTATAATTTTTTTACCATGAGATTTGCACAAAGGATTTCATATCGCTCAATTGCAGGACCACCAAAAATTCCCTGGAAGTAAATTCATGGAAATGATAATTATATACCCAAGTTGGTTTTGAGTGCTTCCAATTAAGATCAGATTACTTTTGACTGGACCTACTTTAAAGTGATTGTGTTTGATGCAAAAGTGTTGTTATGGGTATTACAGTTTTTACCATAAATCTTTTACAAATTGATGACAGCAGTGGCGGAGATAAAGGGGGGCGGGCACCCCCTAAATGTCTGAAAATAAAATAAAATAAAATAAAATGTAATTTTTTAACGTAAACTCTATTCTACCCCTACAAGGCTACAAGCCCCTACAAACTAAATCAAAATATTCATTCCCCATCATAAAATAATAATAATAATAATAAAAATTCAAGACAGCTTAACCTAACCCAGCGGCAACAGCATCATTAAAAAATGGAAGTTACCCTCAAATTTGGGTTGATAATGAACTAAGAAAACCCAATTAAAAACTAAGAAAACCCAACTCAAAACCAAAATTAGACACCATGAATGATAAAAATATAGAATATAAAAAGAACAAAAAAAAAAATTATTTATCATTATGTTTTATTATTTTTATTCTCCCTACTAAGACAGGTTTTTGGCTTCGCCACTGCATAACAGTCGTTCATGCATGTGTCATTTACCACATCAACTACTAAACAATTAAATTTACATGTCATATTTTGTAGGTGCCTAATTTTTTCACCACTAAACCATAATAAAAATTGTAATATTTCGGACATTTTCCTTGATATTCGGAAAGGAAGAGCTTTGGTGAATGGGTCAAAGACCTCTTCATAAACATATTTATTCACGAATGCCGTCTTAAGGATATTATTACCTTTGCAGAAGTTCTTCCCACAATCTCCTTTGACGTAACTAATTTGAAGAGGAAGGGTATGATCATTAGGCATGAAATGTGGTGGTGCCACGAAAATTCATTGGCCTAGTTTATCTTAATATTGTTTCAACAAGGATAATCATTACTTCATCAATTCTGAGTGGCCGTAAAATATTTCCTTATGTAAAATCAGTTGAGATCTTGCAAGGAATATGCGCAGTGTGCCAAACTTATTGGCACTAGCTGATGCCATACATCGATCTTTCTTTACTTAGCTAGCTATGCTTCATTGGCACACTTCTTTTTTAACAAAATCTTCAAGTTCTATCTGCAGAGGAGATTTCATGAAGAAAGGCATTTTTTACATATTGAAGGGCAATATTTTAGTCTTCCACCATTCATTAAGTTGTAATTAGCATATGTTCCATGATGATCGAGCAAATTGTGTACCTGACTTTTGCTTTTGCCGTTGCCTTTTCCAACACTGCCAAACTTTGACCATCTTGATTATTCTAATATGAGGGTTCAACAGCATCAGATCTTAATAGTGTTTGGGAAAGTAGGTTTGATACGCATGTGAGACCAACTGATCCTTATACTGTTCCTATGAGTAAAATGCTGCTGGAACAACTGGGAGTATTGCAGAAAATCAATTTCTATTAGAAGATTGTTGGGAGAATAACTTTGATAAAGTCTTAGCAAAAATCAAGCCTTTCGCACCCTTCAATAAGAGATTGACACGTCAGCATGTAACAAGAAAAGTAAATGTTAGCAAAACATTGGATCTCACCTCTTCAAGCTAGCCCTCATCTACCATAAAAAAAAAAAAAAAAAAACCCTCATGTACGTTTACCTCTCACTCATCTATCTCTCACAAATTTGCATAGCCACCTTAGCTCCACCGAACACTTAAAACCGCCCAGGCCAGACCTTATTTTGAGACGTGTCAATCTCTTATCGAAGGGCACAAAAGGCTTGGTTTATTCCAAGACCTTATAAATTTATTCTCTATTGTGGCTATGCTTCTATTCTTCGGATTGTTAACGTGTTTTGGAAGGTGGTTTTTTTTTTTTTTTTTTTGCCCTGGAAGTGTTACCACGTGTCAAAGTTTTTGTCTTTTGAGTTGTTTGTTAATATATTTGTTGTGAGAAAAGAAAACAAAAACACATACTAATCATGGCCAAAATGATCCACCATCTCAAGTTGCATAATATAATGGCCATTATTAGAACATTGTGGTGGCCTAGCTATATAGTCCAACCTGATATAGCTTCGAAGGAGTCAGCTTCCAAATAACTGCAAGAGCATTTTCCACCATGTTTTCAATGGTCTTTATCACACACTTGGGATAAAAGTTTTCAAAGATTCTCTGAAAATATTCACGCTTCGCCTTTTTGCAGATCAGATATGGGAAAGAAAAAAGAAAGAAAGAAAGTGAAGCTACTTGAAGAATCGTACATGGTGACCCTTGCATTTTATTTATTTATTTTTTTCTTTCTTCCTATTCCGTAATGTAGGACAGAAGGCAGTAGAAACCGGAGAGTACGTACGGTAGATATTGAATGAGAAATCAAATATAAAAGACAAAGCAGATCAGCAAAGAATATTATGCATCGATCAGCTTTTAGTTGATTAGGAAAAGCACTAGCTATATATATATATATATATATATATATATATATGATCGATCCATGCGTGGCTGCATATATATGCACAAACAATAAACTTTCATTGAAATAATGTGAGGTGAGAAAACTAATATGGCTCATAGGAAGGTGGTGGCATCGACAGAGAGAAAGAGGAGTTCAAAAATGAAAATATAAAACCAGAAGGGGAAGCTTCGCAGAAGGAAATTAAACTAAGCATTGCATTTAATGTATGTTGGTCCCCAGCCTAATAAAATAAAAAATTGATGGAGGAAACAGCTGGCCCTCTCCAAAGGGGAAGGAGATTTCATGGCTGATGCAAAACGAACACTATATGTATAAAGTTAAGCATTGCTTTATAATTTTGTACTATATACACTGCAAGTTGATTAGGTCTCGACTTATTAATGTGTACAAAAATAGCTTTGTCACACAAGTTGGATAATCTTTTGAGAACAGAAAAAGAAATCAGCCCCGGCCCTTGATGTTACTAAACATATAAAATGCATATGCGGTCTGGAATATTCTAGTTGTTTCATTTCTTATTGGTGTAGCAGCCAAGTGTTCTTTGGGCAGTGAATGGATGGAGAGAGAGAGAGAGAGAGGAAATTAATAATATTTATTATACACTAGCTCTCTTTTGGTGGGAAGGTTGGCAATTGTAGATTGAGTGTCGTTATGAGTAATGTAAGAAACTATATTTTTATCATACAATAGCGACATGATAGTGCTAATTAATCTTAATTAAAAAAATAAAAATAAAGAATTGATGGAGATTGTTACGTCAGCATTGTGTGATAAAAATGTGTTTCTAGCATTTCTCCATGAGAACTGCTATATATTACACTTTCATAATACCCTTATGTCACTGGACTGATATGATAGTGTCTATCAGCCATTTGATTTTTTTTTTTTAAAAAAATTTAAATTCAAAGGCTGATAAGAAATGGCGGACCTACATGGGGGCTAGGGGGGGCCCTGGCCCCCCCAACCCCCAGAATTTTTCTCCAAAAAAAAAAAGAAAAATTCTAAAATAAATAAAATAAAATAAAATTTTGCCCTTAATTTTGTTTACTTTTTTAGGTTTGCCCCTTCAAATTTTTTTTCTTTCAATTTGGCCCTCCCATATTTGCAAGGCTGAGTCCGCCACTGCTGATAAGCATTGCTACATCCAATGAAATATGGGTACATGGAATGAAAGTATAATATATAACATTACTCTTTCTGTATGCCTTAATATATGGCTTAACTTATTTATTCAAACTCAAGATAATTAACTATGATCGATAATAATGTATTTTCCTTATTTTCAGATGATATACAATTGTTGATAATCTTATAAGTTTCAAAATAAATGATTGATACAAGTTTAAATTTAACTAATAACCGTCGGTTACTTTATCTTTATTGGATTGGGATCCCTCGAAACTATGTTATCCGAATTTTACTAAATTTAGGACTGTGGAACTCATCTACCCCTAGCAACTTAAGGTGTGAAGCCTATCTACCTATTGACGACAGGTAAGCTCTGTAAACCCCTCTCTTAACAGTAATGCTAGAAGTCACTCATATGTCATTCTTGGGTCTCTCTAAAATTGAGGTGGCTTTTAAAATTATAATTAGGCTTTTGATTGATCACTATTGAATTTTGATCAAACAATAATTTTAAAAGCCACATCATTTTTAGATGGGCATAAGAGTGACACATGAGAGACTTCTAGAATTACTCATCTCGTAAACGGTCTGAATGTTAATCATTGTGATTCTTAATTGTCGTGCAAGCCCATAAGTGATAGCGATTCTTTATTGGGCCCAGATGATGTCCAATCACACTTGGGCTTTTGTTAATTGGGTTCTAGTCAGTGTTTTGGATACGTAGGGACTAGATTTAGAAATAGAAGAGCATTCTACAAAGCCCACTTTTAGAAATTGAGCTCGGCAAAGCCCACTTTTATCTCTCCCTCGCGAACTCTCTCTCTCTCCCGCGCCTCTACGGATCCTCTACATCTCTGCAAATCACTCAGCGAAAGCTAATGAGGAGGAGGAAGATTGCGGTAATTCTCCTCTCCATCCTCTTTAATCTCTCTCTCTCTCTCGTCACACACTCTCTCATGTTCTTTTCAATTTCTTCCTCCTGTCTTGCTTCAAGAATTGTTTAGTGATGCTGTGGGTTCCTTAGTTTCGAATTTTTGGATGATAATCATGAATTTTGTAGCTTATTTGATATACCCGTAGGATGATTCTATATATTTTCTGTTGATGTTGGAAACTTGGAGTGAAAATAGAAAACCCTTTGAATATTCACGAAATTGGCTGGCTGTTGATACTGGTTTGGGTAATAATATAGTTGATGATTTTCTATTTGTAGTAATAACCAGGGAATTTTGGTTCAATCGATAGATCCATGGAATGATTTGTCAATTTTCTGTTCCAAATCTGCTGCCATTGGATCTTTCTTTCAGTTTTCAATCTTAATCGAATAGAAAAAGAAAATGATATTCGAAGCAGCAATTTTTCCATTTAGATAGCTTAATTTCTGAGTTTCCCTCCAGGCCTTCAAGGTAAGACAATCTTCCTTTAACTTTGCTCTAAATTTTAGGGTTAAATACCTTTGACCCCCGGTGGTTTGACAACAACTTTATTTTTTTTTGCCCTTGTCCTTCATTTTGTATCATAGATGATACTATGTTTATGACTAAAAACGGAGATGGTACCTTCGTCCAAAAATTGAACAGAAATCGATGTCAGTACCCTTAAGAAACTGACATGTGCCCTATGCCCCATTAAAAATAAAATTAAAAATTAAAAAACTAGAAGTATTAATAACATTAAAAAAAAAAAAAAAAAAAGAGGGGTGGCTTGTCTCTGGGCAAAATGGGGTGGCCGGCCACCCCCGTTGCCGTCTTAGAGTGGTTGAACCTTCTCCATAGCCCAAGGGCCAAACCCTACGACAATTTTTTTTTTTTTTTTGGCCTTGTGGGGGTGGGTGAACCAGCCCTAAAGGCCATGGGGCGGCCACCCCCAGACCGTCAGTAGAGGGTGGTTGAAACCAACCCCTAGTACAAACGGGGGTGGTCGAGCCACCCCCAAGGGCCTTGGGGGTGGTTTCGGCCACCCCTCTATTTTTAAAATTTTTTTTTCAAGAATTTTTTTTTTTAAGGTTTTTAATATTTACAGTTTTTTAATCTTTAAAGGGGCACATGACACGTGTCGGTTTCTTAAGGGTGTTGGCGTAAACTTTCGCCAATTTTTAGACAGAAGTTGGATGGATGTACCATCTCCGTTTTTAACCATAAACGTGATACAAAATGAAGTGCAGAGGGCAAAAAATAAAGTTGTTAAACCACATGGAGGTAAAAGGTATTTAATCCTAAATTTTAATGCATGTTTAGTTCTCATTTGCTTCTTGAATGTTGAAATTTTTTCAATTTCCTGCTCTGGTATCTGGGTTTGGATCGTTTTGATAATAGATGAACTATTTTAATGAATTGGGTTTTGATTTTAATTGATGGTTTTGCAGATTAAGAGTTCAATGGTCTTCTTATGGATGGTTTGATTGCTAATATGAATAGATTTTAAAGAACTATGTTTTGATTTTTAAGGAATGGTTGACTGGTTATGTGGATATCGATAGTTTTAAAGCATTTTGAAGACTTAAGTTTGATTGTTGTGTGTTATGTTCTTGAAATTTATGGTTGTTGATGGGTGGTAATCTATGGTTCATTTTTGCTTGTTGGATTGATTGTCATAGGCTCCGAGAGCGACAGTAATGGAGTTATTATTTTGAATAAAATTTGTTTTGAATGTTGCGAAGAACTTTGAGCATAATTTTATTTTTTGTTCCATTTAGACAAATCGGGTCCTTATTGTTGCTGGTTAATTTCCAGGTTCTAGGTGAGTACATGTCTTCTCAATTTTGTTAGAGCATTACAATCCACAACTAATCATCATGAATTATGGTAAGGTAATCTGTCATGTATGTCTCACATTGGATCAATTAGTGTGCTCATCAAGGTTTCTTAGGATCACTTTGATCATTGTTTTGAGAACATTTTTTTGATTAGTAAAAATATGGAAAACGGATAGCATTTTGGTTCTTATAGCAATGGATGCTTTACAAGTTATTTATTCAGCAACACAATTAGTGTCAAGTATAGTAGGGGCAGTTGTTGCACGAGATCAAGCCTCTAGGGATCTTGATGAAGCTCCAAAGAATCAAAATCCTTCCAACTTCCATGAAAATAAATAGAGAATAAAGAGAGAATAAAAAGAATATTTAAATAGAATAGTGAGATTTACAGAATTTGTTCTGGGGTGCTTTTGAAAAGTGGTCAGTTAAACTAGAAAAGTTGAGTTTAATAGCCAAATTTTAGCTAAAGAATAGCTAGTTAACTAGGAATGCTCTAAGGCCCAAAATAAAATCCATTGGATTTATAATTGGACTCAAAACTCTTATAATTTGTAGAACCCAAATTAGCTTTCTTGGTTCTCCAATGCTCACAGGAGTGCTCCGGCCACTTTTTATGTTGAACCGACTTTGTAAGTTCGATTGATTTTCTTTTATTTTGGGGATTGTTTCTAATCATGGTTTTTAGCAACAAAAAAAAATATGTTCAATTTTGGATTGTTTGGAGCAATTTCTGATCTGGGTATTTCTCAAATTTACTTGGTTTACGATCAATTTGAAGACTTTTCATGTTACCTAGATGCTAATTAGCTTTTCGAGCTTCTGGATTTGCTATTTTAGCACCGTTCTCTGATTTTTTATGTGGGTTTCTTGAACCTGTTTCTGTGGTTTACTCTTTTCAGGTTGGTTTTTTAGTATTTAATGTGTAATTTATATTTTAAAGGGTAATTTGATTCCTGGGGTTTGATAGTCTGGTGTAAATGCTGCTGAGTAATTCTTCAACATGATTACCGTCTCATAGAAATGGTATTGAATAAGTTGTGTGCAGTGATAACAGATCTGGTTGGTTGCTTAAAACCTGAAGGAAGAGAAAGCTAAAGATATACTGAGAGCTTATGTCTCTGATTTTATTATTATTATTATTTTATTTTATATATTTTCTTAAGAAAAAGAAAAAGATGCAACATCATCTGCGGTGCAGTGATTTAATCATCTTCTGAAAGAAAAACATAGAATGATTAGAATTGAAAATCTTGGTGGGGAGGATGTGAAGGATTTGGCTACTTTGTTAGGGGGCCGATGAAGAGTCTAAGAAGCCAAGGTGATTATTCGCATTATATCTTACTTGGATAATCTAATGATTTACCATTTTTATGTAACAAACGCATGACTGGATGCGGAATGTTATTCATATACTTTCTTCATTTATTAAGAATATCCTGTCAAAAAAAAATAAAAAATGAAAAGCCTAGAGTTTGTTATGTTGCTGTTATTGTTTAGAGATAAAGTGATGCCCGATGTTACCCAATTGGCCCACACTATGCAGTATTGGTTCCAACAAGGCTCATTTGAAGTATCGATAATATTCTAAATAACTCCTAAATCGCCAAAAATTGAGTCTGAGATTTTTTTAAGTTTCTTTTGTTTCTTTTGAAAGATTGAAAAAGAGGATTAGATAAGAGAAGCCCATTTGAATATAATTCTAAAACAGTGTGGTTTTTTTATTTTTTATTTTTTTTATACATATGTTTGATGCACAGATAATTCTCTTGGATTATATCGATGGACGAGTTATCATTTTTTGACATCTGAGGAAAGATAAACTTTTTACAATTAACTGATTTACGCTATTTTCTTTACAATCATATTAAACATTCTTTATTTTTGTGTGACAGATTCATTTTCAAGGGTTTTAGAGAGGTCTTTGAAGTAAAACTCAAGGATGGATTCGTCACAGAGTGCAGCAACAGCAGGGACTGGCGGTGGCGGGCCTGGCGGCAATGGGATGATCATCTCTCAAGCCAATGACACAACAGCAACAACTGCTGGGGACGATCCAAAGCAGAACTTGAACCACGTCATCAACTCTATCCAGAAAACTTTGGGCCTTCTTCACCAGCTCAACCTTACTGTCTCTTCCTTCAATGCTGCCTCTCAGCTTCCTCTTCTCCAACGCCTGTACCTTTCTGCAATCCTATCTGTTGCAATTAATTCTTTTATTTGTTACTAGGTTTACCAACAAATTTATTTCTGTGGGCTTGATTCTGCAGCAATTCTCTTGTTATGGAGCTCGACAACATGGTTAAATTAGCTGAGAAGTGCAACATTCAGGTTCCTATGGAGGTTCTTAAGTAAGTTTTTTTCCATGATTGCCTCTTCTTCAACTGCAATTATTCTTTTATGACCTAATTCGAGCTTTTATTTATTTTCTGATAACTGATATTTTACTTTCGCTTTTAGTTTGATTGATGATGGAAAGAATCCAGATGAATTCACGAGGGATGTCATAAACAGCTGTATCACCAAAAATCAGATCACAAAAGGCAAAACTGATGCCTTTAAGGTCGGCTTTATATCTTGATATGACACATTTATATAATTATTTATCTATTTCAATGCTTCAAGTAAGTTTGAGATTTACTATTGAATTTTTGGCTTGTGTGTGGTTTTATTTTTCAGGGTTTACGCCGACATCTTCTAGAAGAACTTGAGCAAACATTTCCTGATGAAGTTGAATCTTACAGAGAGATACGTGCAGCCTCTGCTGCTGTAAGTAATGTTTCGTTGAACCTCCAATTTCTTAGAATGATTTTCTCTACAGATTTGCCTCCATTACTTTTCTTCTTTTAACGTTAATTTTTTGTTTTGCCAAAATTACAAGAACCTCCTCCCAAGTTCCCAACCACCCTCTCCAAAATTCCCTCTCTGTTTTGTTTGAAGATCAAATCACT
The DNA here is from genome assembly GCF_958979055.1 of Alnus glutinosa. NCBI lineage: Eukaryota > Viridiplantae > Streptophyta > Magnoliopsida > Fagales > Betulaceae > Alnus > Alnus glutinosa. The sequence continues at coordinate 731,799 of NC_084898.1, read as the reverse complement.
ATTTGTGAAGGGTACCACTTTTTTTGTCAGTGTTTTATTGTTATAATCTTCTGTTGTTGCGTAGAATGTGAAGCACATGTCTCCCTTGAACATACTGGATGTGCATCTCTCATTCCCTGAATGATTATGTTATTCATGAGGGATGGTTTGTTACTGGCAGTAATGAGTTTAAATAATTCATTAATCAAATAAGACCAAAGCTAGGGCAAAGTCACGAGCTATCAATGAGAAGAATGAAATGCTAGAAGCAGCTATGTGCATAATCTCAAATGTAGATTGGTGATTGAATGGCACACAAAATTCGAACTCCCAACTTTTTAAGTTAATTTTGATTCATGATATTAGTCAACAGTTAAAGGGCATATAACTTAAAGTAGACGGTGCTGGATACGATCTGGAAGAAAATGTTATTTTGCTTTTGGTTTAACTATCTTAAGCTTTTAAGCTCTTCACATCTAATGCAGGAATCAAAAAGGCTTGCACAAGCACAAAGCATATTACCAAATGGAGATATGAAAGGCTAATCCGATCTTTAGGTGCCCATGTCAGTATTGCATCTGGTTATTAATGTCCGTCTCTTAGCATGTCTATGATCTTGTGATTGTTGATAAAAGCCAAATGGATACATTGATCTAATGTAGCATAATTTTTTTTTTTGGCTTAATTTCCATTTCAGTACATGCTGATCATAAATTTGGGAATGTGATGGCTTTGATTTTCCTCATGATTTTAGTTTGTATACTATCCTTTTTAGATAAGTGCATGTACTATTCATATGGTTAACTGATGTATTATAAAGAAAATATGTCCTGCAGTTGCAGGTTTTTCTTACTCAAGTAACATGAACTTAGATTTTATAGATTTTGTTCTCTCTCTCTCTCTCTCTCTCTCTCTCTCTCTCCCCCCCCCCCCCCCCCCCCCCCACCCCCCCTGCTTATGACTATTATTTAGGAGGGAAATGTTTGAAGTGGATGCATTTGTAAACTTTTATTATCCTTCTGATTGTTGTCTGTTGAAACATGTGGCTAAGAAGCCCACCATGTTTTTCGTTAAAAGTTGCTCTGAAAGAGTTGAGGTATAAGTACACCCAAACTAATTGGAATAATCCATAAATTTGGATATACAATGACTAGCGGAAGAAATATGGAAATAAGTTTGTGGGTATGCATAGAATGCATGATGTCAAAGCTTTTTAGTTAGTGTTGGTAATTTTGTTAGAGCGAAAAAGAGAGCGACGGAAAGACTTGGCACAATTAGTAATTTTGGTACATTGCAAAGGGAATCCTAATTTGGGGAATATCTAGAGAGTTGCTAGAGGTTATATATGTATATATAGTATACAAGAGAGACATCTAGCTAAAAGAAGAAAAAAGATCTAGAAAAATATGAGAGTTGGAATTATTGAAGTCATAGGCAGCAGCCTAAAGGTAAAGTGTCTTAAAGAATAAAGCTTTTAATTCTACCAATGTTCTCTCATGGTCCTCAAAGTTCCGATCGTTTCTTTCCTTCCAAAGACACCACATGAGGAGGACAGTATCATCTTCTATACTGCATCAAACTGAGGACTACCACCTTGCACTCTCTAGCAAGCAAAAAGGTCTACCACCCGATCAGGCATTACCCAAGATAGCCCTACACTGTTGAAGATAGTATTCCAAAGAGCACTGGCAATCTAACATTGGAGTAGAAGTGATCCATTGACTCCCCACTTTTTTTTAACATGCAGCACCAAACAACCACAATGACATATCTCTTTCTTTTATTATCCATGGTAAGGATCTTCCCTAATGCAGCCGACTAGGCAAAAAATACCACTCTCAAGTGAACCTTATTCTGCCAAATACTCCTCCAAGGGAAATGAATACTATCATGGAGAACAAGGACATTGTTGTATGATTTGACATCGAATAACCATCTCTTGGAAGGAACCCAACAAGGCTTGTCTTCACTGCCCCGTCTCAATTTGAAGAAATGCAACAAATTGAAGAACTAGGTAAAGTGATCCACCTCCTAATCGTGAGCCGCTCTAAAAAATTTTACATTCCATTGATGAAAGGCACTAGAAAGCTCCAAATGCTTCGCCACGATGGGCAATACTGAAAAAGTCCAAAAAAAAAAACCTATCTTGAGGGCTTCATCCCACACTACACGTCATGCCAGAATCTAATTTTGGAGCTCTCACCCATCTTAAATCTAGCATGACTAGAGAGCTTCCCCTAACTCATGATATTTTCCAAAGCCCCACACCATACGTCCCATGGACCTCATTTGAACCCCACTCACCCCATGCACTACCATATTTAGAATCCACAACTACCCTCCATAAGGCCTCTCTCTCTCAAGAGCACAATACCAAAGCCAATTCCTCAAAACAGCTCAGTTGAACAAAAGTAAATTTTGGACCTCCAATCCACTTTCGAAGTACATACCTTAGACTAGCTAACCAAATGGATTTTGAATTCTTCACCAATACCGCCCCATAAAAAATCCCATTGCAACTTCTCTATGCGATTGGCAACACCAACCTGTAGGGAAAAAGAGACATGAAGTAAGTAGGCAAATTAGATAAAGCGTTTTTAATCAATGTAACTCTCTCACCCTTTGACAAGTACATCCTCTTCCATACTGCCAAGCAGCGCTCTATCTTTTCAATAATGTCGTCCTAATAGATTTGGCCTTAAACGAAGCTTCCAAGGGAAGACCTAGGTATTTCATAGGAAAAGAAAATACCCTGCAGTCCAAAATGCTAGCCAAACCTTCAACATTATTGACATTGCCAACAGGGACCAACTCTGACTTCGCTAGATTTATCTTCAAACCTGAAACCGTTTCAAAGCATAAAAACAAACAACCCAAGTTGCGAAGATGATCCGGATTTGAACCACAAAAAATCAAAGTGTTGTTTGCAAACAAAAGATGAGAAATATTGATGGCACCACCACTCCTAGACCCCATCGAGAAGGCCTAATAAAAGACCTCCATTCCCTATAGCCGAAATCGCTTTACTTAATGTCTCCATAACAATAACGAATAGAAAGGGAGACAAAAGGTCACCATGTCTCAAGCTACAAGAGCTACTAAAAAAAACTTGTTGGAGTGTCGTTCACCAAATTTTTTTTTTTTTTTGATAAGTAAATAAGTTTTATTGAAAGCGTAAGGCGCCCCTAAGTACATTGGCAGTATACACAAGGAAACGCCTAAGTAGGCAAAGAAAAACGAACAAGAAAATCAGAAAAACTAAGCGACAAGGGTGACAAAAAAGCTACTGTCCAAAGATACAACATACGAAAGAACGAGGCAACAATATCCTCCAAGGAGTTCTCTATGTCTTCGAAACATCTAAGGTTTCTCTCCTTCCAAACACACCAAAAAATACAAATGGGTACCATCTTCCAAACCGCAGCACTTCTTGGCCTTCCAGCCTTCCACCAACAGGCAAAAAGGTCGATAACTCTACTAGGTATAACCCAAGACATACCAAACCGAGAAAAAACAAGATTCCACAAAGTGGAAGCCACATCACAGTGAAGAAGAAGGTGGTCCACAGATTCTCCATCTCTCTTGCACAAGTAGCATCTATTCACAATGATGATCTTCCGTTTCCTGAGATTATCCGCTGTTAGAATCTTGCCTAGGGTTGCCGTCCACGCAACAAACGTCGCCCTCGGAGGAGCTTGAGTCCGCCACACACCCTTCCAAGGGAAGCGTCTACTAACAGAGCCAATCAAGGAACAGAAGAAGGACTTGACCTTGAACACACCTTTTTTGGAAGGGACCCAACAGAGCCTATCTGCACGATCTCGACTCACCGTGGCTGATTGTAGCGCCTGAAAGAAGGAGGCAAAGACATCCACTTTCCAATCGTGCGCCTCTCTAACAAAGCTCACATCCCATTGAATAGAGCCGCCCAAAATCTCAATATTATCCGCAACGGAAGCATTCTTCTCCCGAGCAATACCAAAAAGAATAGGAAAAACTTCCTTCAACACCTTATCCCCACACCACAGATCATGCCAAAATTTTGTCTTAGTCCCATCTGCCACCTCAAACCTAGTAAAGCTGGAGAAAATCTCCCACCCTTTCTTGATATTCTTTCACAACCCCACCCCATAGGGACCTACAAGCTCGCGGGAGCACCACCCACCCCACAAACTACCAAACTTGGAATCCACCGCAACTCTCCACCAAGCATCTCTTTCACTTCCATATCGCCACAACCATTTGCCTAGCAAAGCACGGTTGAACTTCAACAAATTCCGAATATCCAACCCCCCTTCTGAGATTGGGGTGCAAACCTCCGACCAGCTTACCAAGTGAAATTTTAACTCCTCACCCATCCCACCCCAAAGAAAATCCTGTTGTAACTTCTCAATGCGAGAAGCAACACTCCCTGGAATAGGGAACAAAGACAAAAAATAAGTAGGCACATTGGCAAGAGTACTCTTAATAAGGGTGACTCTACCTTTCTCCAAAACCGGATCTCCTCAACAAATACAATAGAAAGTCCCAATTGACATGTTCATAAGCCTTTTCAATATCCAGTCCGCACAACACGCCTAGTTCCCTAGATTTAATCCTACACTTAATGAAAGCGTTCTGAGGGTTGGAAATGATCTTCTCCACTACCATTTTCAACATGTTAGCTAGAACTTTGGCGACAATTTTGTAAACTCAACCCAGCAAGGTAATAGGTAACAATATTTAATGTCAATAGCCCAGCCCCTGATTTCTTCGTTATAAGATAAATGAATGAGGCATTGAGGCTTTTTCCAAACATACCTTTAGCGTGAAAATTATGGAAAACATTCATGATGTCTACTTTGGGCACCTCCCAGCAAGCTTCAAAGAAACCCACAGTAAATCTGTTAGGGCGTAGAGCCTTGTCACAGTTAAAGGCTTTCACCACCTTAAAGACCTCTTCCTTGAAGGGTCTCTCCAACCAAATTCCCCCTCCCATGTGATCAAAAGTAAGGCCATCTAACCTAGGCTGCCTGCTGAACCCCTCCTTAAACAATTTATCGTAGAATTGGACAATGTGTTGTCTAATCTCAGACTGATTTGAAAGAATTGTACCATTAACCACTAGTTGCTCAATGGAATTATTCCTTCTATTCGAATTTTCCCATCGATAAAAGAACTTTGTGCACTTGTCACCATCTCTTAACCACAACGCCTTTGATTTTTTTCCTACAACTCACTTCCTCCGAAAGAGTTGTCTTCTCCAAATCATTAATCACTGTAGCCTTGTTTTTTCCTTCTCACTTTAACCTCTCTCTTATTCCATACCCTCAATAATTCAAGGCAAGATTAGAGGTAATATATTCAAGGCAAGAGAGTCCATATATATAGACTCTTTTATATGGCCTTTCTTAAATCCATCAGAACAGCTACATCCAATTGAAAGAAATCCCAATTTAGAGGTGAGATCCAAATTTACTTTTGCCATACGAAAGATTCTATTGTTTTTTTAGGCTTGAACTTCACATCCTCAGTGTCAGTTGGACTTGAGTCTTCTCGCTTATAATTCTGAGATTATTTGATACATTGAACTTCTAACTGATTTTTTTAGGGAGTTTTTGTTTGTTTCAACTTTCGACACTATTCATACTAATGCATTCACAACATGTGCATGGAAGCACGCATCTCTGATATTCCTATTTCTTCCTACTGCTGCAATGCCTTCATGTTCCCTTTGCTTACTAACTTCTTTTTTTAATCCTTTTCTATTAGCTTTTGCTTGTATTAGTTCGAAACATACGAACTAGACATAAGGTGGAGAAGCTAGATAGACTTATATAACTGACTACTATAAAGGTCCTGGATGTAGCTATTCTTATGATGACCGTATTCTAGTGGTGGACACTTCTGTCTGGAGTCTTAACTACATAGAAGTTATCTGACCAGGTAGTTGGAATTATCATGTTTGATTAGAGGAGGTGTTTCACTTTGATGCAATGCTACCATATTCTTTACTCTTTAGGAAGATTACTTACATACATTTACTTCTATGGTAGTTATGGTGGTGGTGCAATCGATCAAAGATCATAACTCCCACCACTCTGAATTAACACTAGATTCATCAAGAAAACTACTGCACCAATCTCCTAATGATGTTGGGGAACCATCTGTTGGTTCTACCATGTTCAGAATGCCAGTTTCTTCTGCAGTGTACTCAGCAGCATCACTCATCAGCATGTTGGTTTGGTGATGGTCACTTTCTGATAGAACTCCGGCAATTTCTTTTGATTCAAACACAGGTTCTCTTTTCACCGATATGCCTTCACTGCTGTTCCCCTTTTCGCTCCCATGTGGCTCACCCAGCAGGCTTTTCAGTTTCTGGGACTGTTGTAAACCATAAAATACTTATAAGAATTGCCTGTAATTAGCTACTTATGTTTAGAATTATAGTGTACCTGCAGGAGCAATGACTGATGCTCTCTTTCTAGTGACTCGAAGCTGGAAGCTAGAGTGTCATAACTAGCTTTTAATATGCGGTACTCTAGCTCAATCTGTTTAGTCTTCAATCTGGCTCTCCGATTCTGGAACCATATTGCAACCTGGTGAGGCTGCAGACCAAGCTCATTAGCTAGCTGCTGTTTTCTCCGAGGCTCTGGCCTTGACTCTGCCTCGAACATAATTTCCAGCGACTTGATTTGTTCATCACTGAATTTTCGCTTGGTCTTGCTGTTCCTCCTACTTGTCATATTGTGTAAGTCAAGATTCTGGCTTGAAAAACAACTCTCGATTACTGATGATGCACACAAACTTTCCCAACATTCACTAGTTCTAATAAAGTGGCATCTTTTTGGTAGAGGGAGTGTGAACTGAAGGAGGAGTTTTGGACTTTTGAGAGACATATATAGTGGTATGAGAATCTCGGGTGTGGGGCCTGAAGCATTGGTAGGAGATTTATCACATCTACTCGCTGCAGAGATAAATTCTACTTGCTGAATAATTTGGACGCTTGTTCATTTGGACGCTTTACCTCTCTTTGTGCGTAACAGGGTTCTTTGCTTGGGTGTAAAAGCTCCCTCAGCCTGTTCCTATAAATTCTGGATTGGATCCTTTACAACTGAGAATTTCTTACAATTGTATGTCTTTTATTATTGGACAGATAATATGAGAGGCAAGCCTGTCCGAACAGAAGCTTGCATGCTCGAGCTGGTGCAATTCATCTCCTGCTCAGGCAAGTGAGCGTCATTGGGACCTCGGAACATCAACGGTGATACTCTTATTATGTTGAAATTAAGTGTTGGGTTCGGGTTGTGTTGAGATACGTCTATAGAATTATATAGATGAACTTTAATCTGAACTACTTAATTGAACAGGTCAAATTTTTTAATTTTAATCTGCTAATTTCATAAATTCACGATCCATCGTATCAAGAATTGACCGCTCTTATAAACATGTCACATAAGAGTAGCGAGTACATTGCATTTACACACATCGGCAAAAGGCAAAAGATAATATGCTAGTGCACTATGAGATTAGAAAAGTCTTTTGTCCTCTTTAAAGGTGTAATTGCCACGTTGTTCTAAAGTGACTTTGAAAACAGCAGCACCAGCCAGTCAATGCGTTAGGACAAAGGCGTAGCTGGCTGTCCCCCCAAGTAACCAATCCCATTGCACCACACGGTTTGTGGTCTACGTAATGGGTCCACCCACGTGGCTTTATTTCGAAAATTCAATATGTTTTGGTCCTCATAACGTGGCACCAACCATTGGTTTGCCAATCCGACCTTCCGGTTGTTTTTAGACACGTGAGCTAAAAGATATTTTGAATCAATGAATCGACCTTTTCTTAACCCATTTTAAGAAGAGATTCTTTGAAAAAAATTTAAAAAAATATTTTTGTTAGTTTGGTTCAGTAGTTTTAAAACATATAATTTAATTATAAATTGTTTAAATGACTTGTTTTCTGCAATTTTATTTACAAGCCTGCATTTAGCCTGCAAAATTGGAAGATCAAAAATGCACTTTATATCGTTTCTTAATTTTCATGTACTGAAACAGAGAGTAAATATTTTAAAGATGAATTTGGAGCAGAAAACAGGCTGCTTTACGCCCTAAAACTGTGACAAAGTTCCAGTTTCATAAAAAAAAAAAAAAAAAGGATTAAATACACCATTGATTCTTTAGTTTTGACAACTTTATTTTTTAGTCCCTAAATTTTAATTCGCATCGCAGATGGTACTTTAATTTTGAAAAAAGACCAAATTGATACTTCAGTCATGTTTTTCGTCTAAAAACTAACGGCTCACCACGTGTCAACCTCTGAGGTTGACACGTGGCACTATAAAAAAAATTAAAAATCATTAAAAAAATTATTAAAAAGCCACTCCCTTGTTTTTATATATATATATATATTTTATTTTTTTAATTTTAATTAATTTTTAAAGATTTTAAATTTTTTTATATAGTGACACCTCAGAGGTTGACATGTGCTGGACTGTTAGTTTTTGGATGGAAAACTTAATTGAGGTACTAATTTGATCTTTTTTTTTTTTTAAATTGAGTTATCATCTGTGATGTGAATTGAAATTCAAAGACTAAAACATAAAATTATCAAAACTTAGGAAAAAAAAATGTTTAACCCAAAAATTAAAGAGATAAGAGATATAAAAGGTGATTCTTGAAGATTCCATGGTGACACGGTCATTTGATGGTCGGTGGGCTGCTGCCTTTCTTTTTCTTTTTTTTTTGGGCGGCTTATCTTTTGTCTTTATTACAAATTTCAATGACTCACACTTATTTAACAATAATCAAATGAATGCAATTTTCTTTTAAAAAAAATAAAAAATTAATGGTAAGTTTGCCAAATGGCATCTATGAAATGGTTACCTTGATGAGGCCATTTCATGTTTAAGATCTTATTTTGTTATATTTAATAGTATATATATGATGTCATTTTATTTAAAAAAATTAGATGTCGTGAATATATATTTAGCATGCGTTAACATATGGCTAGAGATTCTCTAAAAATGTGAGAGAATTAATATGAAGCCTACTTGTACAAGCAAATTTTGGATTATCCACCTATTTACTTGGACAAGTGAACCCCATAGTAGACTCTTTCACATTTGTTGGAATTTGAATCGAGCAACATATTCATTGTTATATTTGTGAAATCTAATCTTGACCGCAAAATTACTCATGTCTATTTTATGTGAAATGGAGGGGAATCATATGATGTTATCATGCTACTCAATTCAGACTAAGAAGGTTTTCGGTTTACCTAGCTGAATTAAGATCATTGTTTAGAATCATTGGAGCTTCTAGAGTAAGTGATATTTAATTATAGATAGGATAAAGAGGAAAAATCATTGAAGAAATCAACGGAGCTTATTGTTTAAGTTAAGTAAATTGTGTTTCTTAAGAGATGATGACAGCTTAAGGCTTATTAATTTCAAATAATGGACATTGTAGAAGGACATAAATTTCTTACAAATTGGTTTGTTTCGAAGAAGGAAGTCTCATTTTCTAAAGTAATTGTCACTAGAAGATGAAAGAGGATATATATATATATATATAAAATTTTTTTTACAACTTGCTGACACTTGTTAATATGATATTGAAACGATATCAGCTAATAAAAAAAAAAAAAAAATTAACACCTAATCACAAACAAACACGTGTCAACAAATGATAAAAGCCTTAAACCCTAAATCAAATGTCTGAATTTGTTGGGTAAAAGGATGTAAAGTAGGAGCATGCTTGAGCATATGGGAGACCCTGACTTTGACAAGTGTCTGGGCTTCTAAAATGAATGGTGGGGATTGCTTCCGACACTACATGCGTGAAAAACCAATATTTTGGGTTTTTTTTTTGGTTTTCTATTCGTCAATGTTTTGGGTTTATCAACATAAGATGGGGCTTTATTCTTCCTTACTCCAGGTTTAAACGGAAATATTGGTCTTGGATCACTGTAATGGGCTTGTATGACTTTGGGCCTTTCCAGCTAAGGCCCACGTAGCACTCCCTACGGTCAGTTATGGCTTAGTTCACCCCCAACTCTTTTTAGGGTCTTAATGGGCCGGCCTATGGCAGGGAATGGGCCTGTACGTAACCTAAGAAGCATACTTGAGCCTTACTGGTAAGCCCAAAGATTGTGTTGGAAGTTAAAAACGAGCCTGGTTCAAACTTTGCCAGCTTTCCACATGGTTAATCCTTTTTTTTTTTCTTTTTTTAATTGATGACTAAATAAAATAAGGATAAATTTTTTTTCCAAACTAAATTAGAAGAAATTAAACTGATGTCTTGTTACGAGCATTTGAGAGCTAGGGACCTCCTAACAAGACGTTTTATGGGTAAATTTGCAATTAAGATCAGTCTAAAGTAATTTACCTATGGTTAATTAACAAGAAAGTGAGTGATAATGGAGGATGATGTTTAGAGGGACCTCAAGACCCACAACGCAAGCGTTGATATGCAATGATTCTCTGCCCAACTTTATTCTATGACTCTCTTAAATAAACTCACAATCAACTCGAGACTTCTACTAGAAAACAAATTAAAAGATCATCAATCCCAATAAGTACTAGAGCCGTATAAGCAGTAATAACAGTACCGCTCTAAGCAGTTCACAAATTAAAAGATCATCGATCCCAATAAGCACTAGAGCCGTATAAGCGGTAATAACAGTACTGTCTTAAGCAGTTCGTAGTTATTGTCTCTAACCGCTAACAGTACCACCTTAAGCAGTTAACAATTTTGCGTAATTAGTAGCATTGTCTTAGGCGGCTAGCAGTTTTGAGTAACCGCTTATTAGCGTTTAAATCTACGCAAATTGCATCACGGTAATCGTCTTTCAAGTATGGGCTTTTTGGGCCTATGTTGGTGTTTTGGGCCTCTTTTTAGAACTTGTTTCAGATGGTTTTGGGATTGCGTGCTTTAGTGTTTTGGTATGAAACCCTATACCAAAACGTCGTCATTTTGTTATATATATATATAAGGGTAGACGGTTAACGGTTATTATCTGTCTTCGCTTACTCTATCACTGCTAGCTGCATCGCCCTAATTGGTTAGCGAATAACTACCCGTTTGTACAGTCCTTCCAGCAAGGACTCTAACTCAAGTTGGATATTTTCCAACAAGGATTCTAACTTGTCTTCAACTCAAACTAAGACTCAACATAACACCGAGACATCTATTTTAATAGATGTTCTCTTACGTGGATTTCTAGGGATTGAAGGACGATAACAGTGTATTTTAAACACATGTCAATTTAATAAATTGAATTGAAAATATTCAACTTATAATTTTTTTTTTAAAAAAAAACTTTATCCATAAAAATAATCATTCGATCAGCTTGGGGGTAGAATTTCAATTTATTTTTTACCGAGTTATTTGGGGTAAGCTTAGATATGGCTTCCAAATGGGTTCAAATTTCTACTGAAGACAGTTATAGCTGACTGGTAGTTAGCTTTAATTAAAATAGTATTATAAGCTTTAATAATATTCCTGGCATTGGCAATAAAAACAGTCCCCAACACCTGCTCACACAGTGTTCAATTATATTAAAATTGGAAACGAAATTCAATGTGTCGTGGTATGTATGTTCGAGTATGAAGTTTCAAACATCAAAAAAAACCCTCCACCTAGACTTTGGTTCTATTTTCTACGTTGTCTAGTTTGCAAAGAATCTTCTTTTCTCAATCAAGGCCTACTTGGGTTGGGTGGCGAAAAAGCTAACACAAAAGGGTCCTCACCTTTTTCACTTTTCAACCACTCCTGCACATTCATTTCTTAAGGGTTATTTACATTAGAAAGAGGACAAGATTTTTTAATCTTTTCAAGCAGATTTTTTTCACTATTTTAAAGGAAGTAGTTTACACTTTCTAGTGACAACAATGATTCACTCACAGATTACCTAATCATGGTAATTGGAGCAAAATATGTCAAAGGGAACCAATTACATTGTAATTTTTTCTCTAATAATAAATGAGACCCGACACGTGAAATATTTAATTGATATGAAAAGTAAATAATGAAACGAAGTTTGAATTTAAAAATTTTAATTAATATTTTAAATAAATAATAATAATAAAAAGTTCATTAAAAAATTACTAAACTTTCATAAAGGAGGAGACAATGCCGTTAACATATTGGTGGGAATTGCGAAAGAACAAAAATCTAGGTAAAGTTTGGTGCCTAATGGGGTTAGGTCAATCACCATGAAATTAGGGTGCTTTGAAAAGAGAAATCAACGGAGATGCTTTCATATTTTTCATAAGCTCTGGGTCAAAAAGGTGACTTCCATCAGGTCAATGCGGGCTCGTATGCGGATTCAACCAATTAAGATGTTTCCATGTTCTCCAACTTTATAAGTTTATATATATTATAAATATTTTAAAAATTGACGTGACAATTTATATAATACTAATAAATTAATCACTAAAATATAGAATGTCGTACAATAATTTACATATTGATGAAATCTAAAATAGAATAATAAAAGCGGAAGCAAGAGATCGAAAAGAGAATAGAAATAATTACGGACAGTTCGTTGTAAGATACCTACGTCTATCACTACGAATTAGCCTTAAAAGCTGCATTGTGGTCATTGACTTATTTGTGTCCAATACAAAAGTTCATATTTATAGGGTTTAGAATAAATATAAAGTATGGTAATCAAATCACCATAATTTGATTAGAATTAACCAGTAAATAGAAAATATTACAATATCAACTAAATATGAAATATACGGACCATATTCTAACACATGCATATAACTCATTACGTTTATAAACTAACATGACACGCACTTATCACGTAAACCATTAAAATACAAACTATCACCTAAAACTCATTTTCCAAAAACGTAGATTATCATCGTAAATAATTTATAAGAAAATTAATTGTAATAAAAGTTATAATATCAATAAAAAAATAAAATTAATATTTGGCGAAGAATGGGTTGTCGATCGTGCGGACATTTATTGAAACATTTAATAAAAGTCCAATATTGGCAGTGAATGATAAATGTGATCATCAACTCACCGATAAAATTTATGGTTCCAAAACTATATATTAATTCCCCATATAACGCATGTTCCTTTCATTTATGCCATTTGGCAAAAAACTAGGTAGAATCTAATCAGAAAAGGGGAGGAATAAACACGTCAGAATTGATTATTTTGAAGAGTGAACAAAATTTAGAAATTGAGGAATTAAAAAAAATTAAAAAAAAAAAAAAGACTCGTAAGTGTAAAAATGTAGTAAGAACTAATTAAATGGTAATTATGAATTTCGAAATTATTTATGCGTCTGGATTAATGGAGTATGACCCGATAATGGTCCAATCCCTTCCATTTAGGTCAAGTTCATAAGCATCCATTTAACTCACTCGTTTATTTTCAATTCTCTTAGGGTGGTTTATTATTATAGACACGATTATCTATTATTTATCCATATTGCTATATAATTTTTCTTTTTTGTTTAGGAGCTAGAAAACTTGCATCTCAAGTATATATAAAGATGATCGCGAAGTGATATTTGGACACTCTATAACACAAACTATTGATCACTTTTTTTCTTTTTCTTTTTTATTAAATAAATAAATTAAAAAAAAAAAAGGCAAAAGTGATCAATAATTATGTCGTGGGGTGGTCAAATATCATTTCTCATATAAAGATTTACTACATGACACAATCAAATTGGTGGTGGTTGGCAACTTGGCATGGATTTGACAACTATCTTTCTTTCTTTCTCTCTTTTACTCCCAAGTAACAATTGAAAGTTATTCTAGTAAATGGAAATCAATTAGTAACAAACAAACATATTATAACATGTTTATGGCGTTGCTAGCACTAAATAGGTCAATCTGTATAGACTGTATTATGCACTATTTGTTTGTTCGATTCGGGTAAAAACTTTTTCTTCACAAAGTAATATGGGTCAAATCAAATTATTCTAAGTAGCTAAACGCTAAAATCCTCCATAACCAAATAAGCATGAGCTTTCATTTCAACATTTTATTGTCATGTGATAAGGGGCTTGTACCTGTGTTATCCAGGAATGTAAAAGTTCCACAATATTGGATAGGTAAATTATATTATTATAGACGCATATGTTTCAAGTCTCACATAATTGATAGTGTACTAGTAAACTTAGACTATATAAATGTTAGAATATGAATTAAATTATTAAATCAACAATCTCTTATCAGCTTAAACTTTTAGGATAAGTGGTGATTTAATATATTATCAGGGTAAATGTTATAAGTTTAAACTCTGACTTTACAATTTATCTTTCATTTCAACTAAATATTTCATACTTTGAGATACACTTATTGAGTCGAAGTTTAAGCACACACATGAAGGAAAATGTTAAAATATTAATTAAATAATTGTGACGAATACACAACCAATCCCTTTGGTTGACAAAAAAGAAAAAAGAAAAAAATAGGGGGTGGTTCGATATCCCACCCCCTCTTCGAGAATCTGGGGTGACCGAGCTACCCCCTATTTTTTTTTTTCCTTTTTAACATTTCCTTTTATTTCCTTTTTAATTTGTTTAAATGTTTATTTTTCTATATTTTTTATTATAGGAGACACATGTCTAATTCTACTTGGGGATGACATGGCACATTAACGGTTTCCGTTAGGATTTCAAACAGCAAGTCAACATTGGAAATTATTTGCCAGTTATGCTTACCATAAGGAGTTTTAAGTCATTTTTAAACCCCAGAGAGCTTATTGCAAATCAGTGCAACTACATGAACTGATTTTATATATATTTTCCCCACAACCATTTCCTACCAATTAACTTAAGATTTTGGGATAAATTATGATTTAACAATTAAATTGGATTACTATGTTTTACACAAACAACTTATTTGAATAATAAATTCCATTAACAAACATAGCAAAGTAAGCAATTGATTCAGAAATATATGTTCTTGTTGATTTTTCTAAGGAGCAAATGAACAATATATAGAATATTATAACATATCAAGAGGGAATGGATCGATCATACCTGCTATCTCTATTGATTATAGATGAGAAAAAATGAGATACGGGAATGAGTCCATATATATATATATATTATATAAAACGGTTCATTGAGCTAAATTTTGTGTTGATATGTTGGCACTTTTGGAATTACTATAATTTTTTTTACAAACTATTATGACCGTCTATAATTGGTAAAACGATTAAAATTGTATAGTTGACAAGTCAGCAACTAACAAAGTAAATGAACATGTTAAATTTTTTGCTTAATCATTTAACTGAGGTTGTCAATTTTTGATATAATCTGCAAACTCGATATAACTCCAATAAAAAATTAGCAGGTTATGGGTGATGGACATGTGCCTTTTAATTAAATCATTGGGTTAGAGATGACCTATATATATAGTCTTATATCTATACCTCGATACGACATGAACCTGATACGTAACATTTAGAGCTGACAACTTTTTACACGACTCGCGAACCTAATATCAATCCATCAAGAAATGAATAGGTTAGGATTGAGTGGTATAACCCGTTTAATTAAATATGTCATATTAAGGTTGACCTATATAATTTTATACTTTTACCGGCCTGGACACCGTCCGAACTTGCACACGAACATGAATTATCACTCCTACATTTCACGAATTATAAATATAGAATGCTACGTCAATTTATACAAAAATTATATTACAAATTGCGGTGCCCCTAACAACACTCATTCAAAATATTGTAGCTCAAAGCAATTAAGTAAGAGTTTTCAAAACGTTGGTGAGCAGAATTGGTGGAATTTTAGACTCTGCATAGCGGTACCAAATTCAAAAATGGCTTGGTAGCTGAAAAGATGATTTCAATGGAAATAAGTACTACGTACAGTGGTCCTCAAGTTCATGGAATCAAACTGGGAGGACCATGCAGCCAAGGGTGGACCTGAGAGCAGCTAAACATATATAGATCACTACGCTGACTACTCTACTCTTTTGTGTGTCTGTCATGTGTCTGTCGTCATCTCGAATCCCCCGCGACCGTAGTAAAAGAAGTGAAATGCACTGAACGAGGGGGTTCCCTTTTTCACGCAAATTATTTATAATGGTGCCCAGTTTTACGGTACAAATAAAAACGTTAAAGAAAAAAGAAAAGAAAGAAGGAAGATTTCCACTAGTGGTCGGTAAAATTAGCTGAACTAATTCTCTGACTCATTCTTGGATTACTTGTTTGGTGTCTCATCAACATCATCATGATGTCTCCCAATCAATCATACGGCTCTACATGTCTTTATATTTAGCGTTGCGAAATTGCAAATATATGTCAAACCTAGTAATGGGGGTGTTATAAGGGTTTTTGAATTCAGAGTTTTTGATATAAATAGGTTTGTTAAGATAAATTTTGTAGCTGATGGAGTGATTAGGTCATGATGATCTCGCGGTAGTCATGGGATTTGATATCATCAACGTGTAAAGAAAAAGTACGCGTGAGAGAGAGAGAGAGGAGCTGAATTCTATATATATACTACTGCATGGTAGAGACGATGAGATAGATGAGACGCTGGGAGAGAGAGAGAGGAGTCGTGGTCATTTCTGGAACCCAAGACCCAGTTGGTAGGGTCAGGGGGGTCTGCTGCTTTTATTACTCTGTTTGTCCTTTTCACCACCTATCTCTCCTTCCCCTGCCCTTTTTATCTCTATCTCCTCCTTCTCACTTCTCACTCACTCACCCATTTCACCATGATCACAGAGACCCATGTCTTCTCTCTCTCTCTCTCTCTCTCGCTCTTGCCTGAGGGTCTAGGGATAATTGGGTTTATGATGAAAGAGTGGAGAAGGAAGGAGGAGGAAGAAGAAGAAAGAAGCTTTTTGTTTTGAGGGGAATGTTGTCTGGCTCGAGGTCACCAACTAGATCTATGATGTTTATCTCAATTTATCAGATTTTTATTCAAAATTTAGATCTTTGAGATACCCATTGAGAGAGATCAAATCATTGATCATGAGTTAATGACGTCGGACCAGGCTTCATTCCCCCCAATTATTGCTTCCACACATATCACTCTGATCATCGCAATCTCCTTTGATTTGTACGTTCTTCGTGGTTTTGCCTTGATCTATTGGTGAGTATCATGATATCCTTGCCTTATGTTTTTGTTCTTAAGTATTCGTTTGTTCTTGTTCGCTTTTTGGACTGTTTTTATATGTGGGTTTTTTTGTAATTAGAGAAATCAGGGTCGTTGGGCATGAGCAGATTGGTGTAATGATGATAGATTTTGACTACTTTTTCCACCCTTTTTCTGACTGAAGAGGGAAAGGATCATCATTGCTCTTTTATTTTTATCTCTAAATTTCATGGATCAGGCAGGGTTGTGCTTCTCTCTGTCAGTCTTTAACTCTTTCAGGTTCATCATTGGGCTGATTTTTTTCATGATGGCTTCAAGAATCTTCTCTGTCCGTTTCTGCTCTTTACCTGATCTATTTCCAAATTGGCTTCTTCTTGCACTTCCACTCCTAAGCCTCAACCCCTTAACATTTCTCGTTAGGGTTTTTTCTTTATGGATTTGACCTTCTCATGCCTAACCCCTTGAGATTTTCTTTATCATATACATTAACAATTGTATGACAGATCATGGTCTTTCAAAAATATTATTCTGTGGGTATCTGGTTTCATCCTTGTCTTTTATACTGCAAGTGATAGTGGGGGGGAATATTGTTGGAGCTGTACGTGTGATCTCCGCCTCTTTTTTGTTTTGTTTCTGGCTTTATCTCTGATTAACCAGGTAGTTCTCTGTTAATGGTTGGATCTCTGAGCCTGGCCAACTCATCTTTTCATGGCTCAAGAGATGGCCTTAGCACTCAGTCTTTTGGAGGTATGCTTAGGTTACTATATTTTATATGTGGGTTGGTTAGGTTCTACTATATATGCTGATCAGTCTTACTTTATGCAAGTAGCTGATATATCAAAGCTGATTTCTTTGATATATCATGTCCTTTATTGATCATTTGAACTTAATTATGTTTGCAAGATATTATGATCCAAAGATGTTACTAGCTTTTGCAATGCGTGTGTTTCACACTACTTCCATTGCTTCAAGAAAAGGTGAAAGAATAACATTTCTCAAGGCTGACAGATGTATGACTAAGCTGTATTTGAGAAGCAACCCCACTTGCAAGAGCTATAGCACACACTATTATTTTCAGCCCTTCTATCATCTACCAGGTTTTCTTTAGAGCAATAGTGTGAATGCGAATTATGATTGTATGGGAGTAATATTTACATACAACAGAAAAGTAAAAGAAAAAGAATGACGTGATAGATTGGATGTGTGATTTTGCTTACACCTTCTAGTCTTGTCTTATACATCCTGAGCAAGTTACAGTCTAGATCTGTGACTTATTAATCTCTTTGATTTTTCTGCAATATTTGATTTCATAAACTGAAAATGTATGCAGTTTTCCTCTAAATTAAATCTAGATATCGTGAACATAATTAGATAGGTGTGAATGTTCTTCTACTTACATATATAACAACAAAAGTATGGCTTTATGTATGCCCTGTGATTTCTAACCCTTTTTGGGAATAGTTATGCGTTATTAAATCAAAAATAAATTAGCATTCCCAGAATGCGTTGCAATTTTAAGTTGGAAGAAGTTGTACAGTGAAGATTAGAATGCAAAAGTGGGCGCGCTGTACAGAAGGAAATACAAAGGAAATTAAATGGTGAATAGAAAGATGAATGAGAGAAGCGTCACCAAAGAGGACAACTGTGATGGGTCTCTAGCGCCTTTGTGGCATTGTGTGGAGTGTTGTGCCTCATTCTGTCATCAATTTCTGAAGCTGAGTCATAAGCAACACTGAATGCCTTTAATGGACTGACTCTTTCTCTCTCTCTCTGTATCGCTTACCATAATACAGTTGAGTCAACATCAGCAGTTACAGCATGGATTCCTCTGTACAGTGTTTAACATGGACTTTATAGCAAAACTATGTGCAAATGAACCCAACGTTTAGTATTTTGAATGGGAATTTCGTGTAATAGGCAATTAGAGTGAGAGGCTGTTTGGCCCCATTTGAAGTCCGAGCAGGTAGAGCATAAACTACTCTGGTGTCGGCGTGCCGATCCGAGCAAGTGGAGTTCGAACAGACTCTCACTGCAACAAAACAGTCCTATTGCACGAGATCTAAATTCCAATATTTCAATTCTAGGTTGGGACTCTAGCTATAGCTAGTAAACTTAGTATTACATCTCCCAACCCACCAAACATTGTCTCTAGCTAACTCACGAATATAAAATGCATCTTAAAGATAAATTAAGCCAAGTATTGTAAGTTGATTTAAGAGCCAAGATATATATATCATTTTTATTATGATCGATGCTCTACATCTGATGAAGATGCATATTTGAAATGCATTTATTCGATCTCGTTAGAGAAATGTTACATGCTACATTTCATTTCACTGATATTACAATATTCATCAGTTCTTTATTTTTATTTTTTTTAACTAGATCAAACCAGTAATATAAAAATGATGAAATACAGTATAATTTGTAACATTTTCCTTCTTGTTGACGTGTAGTATTGATATTAAAATATTAATTGACTTAAAAAATATGCAAGAGCGTGACCTTTCTTGGTTTGGTTTTCTGATCACCTCGAGGTTTGTGTGTGCGTGGGCAAGGTGTGTGAAATGGAAGGGGAGTCTTGGGGAGTGGGGGAGAGAGAGGGAGGGTGAGGGTATACTTTCTTGCAACTTTTCTTGAATTATTGAATGCCACCTTTGAGAAGTCATGGACAGCTTTTTAGATGGACCAAAAGCATCCCAAAAGTTGGACATGGAATCAGCTACACAGTGGTTTTTGTGCTCAGTGATTAATAATTATAATCTCTTTGTGTATATATATATGATCATCCATAACATCCTTGTCTCAAGTGACACAAAGGAATAGCCTAGAAAAAAAAGTAACACAAAGGAATAGGATATATGTTTTTTTTTATCCCAGAAAAGATTCCACACATGCAAGTAAGATTAAAGCTGTACTTTACTTTTGTTAAATTAATTGAGCCATGTTTTTTGTTGAGACCAAGTGTGTGAGTTCTATATATCCTGGAGAGTACCATTCCTGTCAAGTTCTTCCGCTTTGGAACTAGATAATTATGACCTTAGTTGAGCGGAACGATTCATTTTATAATATAGATTAAATTTTATAAATTTAATAGAATATATATTGTCACGCTATTTAAAATTTTTACATGACATTAATTACATCATTAAATGCAATAAAATAAAATTTGAAATATGAAATGCATCATCTCTATTTCACTTAAAATGTATATGATCTTATTTCGCTCAACTAAGGCGTTGTGACTTAAGGTGACAATTCGTATTCGCGTGTTACGTTCGAGTTATGTCAATATATAGGTTTAAGACTATATATGTCAACTATAATCCGACTCATTTAATTAAACAGGTTAAACTACTTCATTCTAACTAGTTAATTTCGTGTTGAGTTCGTGTATATTTTGTGGGGTTCTATAAAAAATTGCCAGTCCTAGTATTACGTGTCAGGTGTAAGGACCCACTCCCAATGACACAATATTGTTCGCTTTTTGCTCTCTCGAATTAGACTTCCAAAGAGGTCACCTATCCTGGTACTACTCTCGCAGAAGCATGCTTAACTACAGAGTTCTGATAGGTTTATAACCATCACAACTTTAAAACGAGTTGTAGGGTGCAAATATACATATAAGCGCATTCTCATTCCTATACTCAGGCGATGTGGGGCGTCACATCAGGTTCGAGTCACGTTGAGACATGAGTATATGACTATATAGGTTAACCTTAACCAAACACATTTAGTTAACTAAAAATGTCATACTCATCAATCTTAACCTACTAATTTGTATTGAGTCCATATCTGATTTGCGAGTCATGTAAAAATTGACATTAGCCGTACTTTGTGTGTTTTTTCTTATTAACATATATTCTTTCGTATTCATTTAAAAAATAAAAAATAAATAAATAAATAAAAAAAGAAGAAGAAGAAGCAGGAGCTTTTGTGTGCTGTTCTGTACGTGCTGTTCTGTTTTTGCCTCTTAATTAGTCTTGGATTGAACATTAAATGCGAGTCTATTTTATACTAAAGAGAGATCAATTAAGTGCAATACTTCTTTTATTCTCTTTGGATATTTGGTCGGTGGCCTGGGGTTTAAATAATAAATTGGTTAATGGATTTTGGAGGATAGACACAAGCATGCCATCTGTGTTTTATACGTATTTTTCAGCTACTTAATCTCATCTGAATAGAAGAGCAATACTAATTATTGGCATTACTAATTGTATAAAGACGTTCATTTTTCCCCTTAATTGATGTAAATTATGATTTTTTTTTTTTCTGCTTGTTTGCTAGCTTCATTAATGTTATTAATTTTATTTTTGTAGTCCTTTCCATTAGTCCATTAGCTGGACGTACAGTCGTCTGTTGAAAAGTTTATCATAAGCCAAGAAGAAAGAGAGGCAATTGCTTGTGAACCTAAAAAAAAAATATTACAAGAGTTTCTAGTGTTGTTTATCGGAATTTGAATTAATTAAATAAATTTTCTCCTAAAAAAATTATGTTACAAATTACAATGAAAATTTACAAGAACATTGGGGCATATATATATGATATTTTTCATATTAGCTAGGTCTTTCAGGTAGAGAAGCTAGATCCGTACATGAAATGTATGAGCTTTGAGGACTAGCTAGCTAGCCTCCATTTTGACCTTAAAGCAGTGTGTAATTAGCCACTCATCTTTCAATACCTTAGAGCATTTCTTTGGTTATTTAACTTCGGATATATGGTAATGGGAGAGGAAGTTGAGACATTTGGAGTTTTTGATCAGTGGTGTTTGTGTCTATAGTTGTCCTTGAACGTTTGTTTAATTTATACATGTTGTATGGTATCCTTGGACATGGAGTGTTATAACCTTTTGGAGTCTTAGGGAAATGTTAGAACAGGTTTTGGTTGGGTGAATTTAGGAAAAACACATTTTGGAGCAAAATGATCGAACATTTTGGGCAAAATGTGTAGAATTAGGGTTTTCAGTGTTGGATTAAGGTTTTAAGAGTAGATTAGAGATTTGCTTAGCATCTTGGCTAATGCTAGAGTACGGACTTGCAGAAAATTAATTGGAAGTTTTCCCTTTAGTATGCCCGAGGCTGGATTTGAGTGTTCGAGGTAAATAATCGTCCATGAAAACGCCAAAATACTATATCATCAAGCATGATTATTTTATTTACAAACTGTGTCTTTCATAAAAATTTGTCATGAGCCCTAACATTTTATAAATGTTGATTTACAAATGCATTGATATCTATTATTTTACCTATGAAATAAATTATGTTTCTCAATAGAAAATATTTTGTTGTGCGAGGTATCGTCATGGAAAATGGGTGAAGAATATGGGGGGTACATACACACTGGTATATGGCCAACTTTATGGCCCAAGCTTTAGTTTAATGTTGTTTGTCTTGGATCAAACGGTTAAAAACTTGGAATGATCGGCACAACCATCCATAGATGGCGGTCATGCCTTACGGCATCGCCAATTGTGTGGATCACTCAAGATCGGACTTGGTCGAACAATTAGTGATGGTTGACTATTATACTTCACTAAGGCACGCACCAGTGTTGTACCTTATTCCTATGGGATTTGCAAACCTCACCGTAAGAGGGTTAAGGGTACAGATATGCCATGTGAAAGACGGTTACGGACTATTAATTAAATATTAATATTATAATGTACACTTCATCAACATAATTTTTGCCTTAACTTGAAATATGTTGCCCTTGGAATTATGCCTTGTCTACTTAAAAAAACATATTATTTTCGTATGCCGGCATAACTACAAAGATAACGATCCCTAGTATAATTTATTCAAACTCATGATGTTTCCAAACGCACAATCTTTATACTTCCAACTAAACCAGGCTCACTGCATGGGATAAAGTTCCATTGGTGATTTAATTCCTATGTCACGGACTTACACAGTTATTTTTCTATCTGTAAAATATTTTTATTTTAAGGCTTTTGAAGCAGATTTATGTATGTCAATTTGTGTATTTGTTGTTGTTTGTACTTGAAAGCTCTGATTGGTCTTGATGATAGAAATGACCCTAAGGTATTTTCTCTTTTAGTTCAGACCAAAAGTTTTCTTTCCGCTGCATTTTATTATGATGTTTGTAATTGTAGGAAGTGCTCAGAGTTAATTACTAGATTTAATTAATTAATCTTATGGGCGTTAAATTTGTATTAAGAGTTGGGGTGGGGGCTTTTCAGAAAAAAGAAAATAGTTGGAAGGCAATGCTTGGAAACCAAATAATAGAAAATATTTGAGTTCTATAAACAGAGAAGGTTTTAATCATAATCGTAATTTAATTATTTAACTAGGGGCAAAAAAAGAAAAATAAAAAAATGTTTAGAATGATGAAGATTACCATTTGCCATTTGGGGCCTTTGGGCCTTTAACTAACATGGAGCTGACTTCTGGTGATTGGGCTTTCATCATCGTGGTAGTCCCGTCCAGTATCTCTTTGTCAATTCCAATAAATTAGTCCACAGGTACTCTTAATGGTGAAAACTGAAAAGGGTTATAACGGGAAATGAAAGAATAATTATTTTATAGTTTATATTAGACAGCATACACGGCGCGGCTCAATAGATTTTGTTGCTTAAAGCGATAAATTTAGGTGGAATTTTTTTTATATTTAAGAATTTGGGTAATAAAATTGCTAGAAAATTTTGTATCTTTTTTTTTAGAGGAAACAGTAGATTCCATTAAGTAAAGTCCGCAATTACAATGTTCAACAACCAACTGGGGCACAAATTAAACCACACATGTTGGGACTGCTAAGAGGTAGCAAATTTTGCCAGTAAGTGTGCAGCCCTATTCCCATCTCGCCTCACATGAGAGACTCTCCAAGAGGGGAAAGTCTCCAGCATCCGCCTAGCTTCAAGGATCAAATTCCCGACACTGGAATCGACCTCCGCAGAACTCCCCAGAGCCAAGATGATCTCACGGGCGTCGCCCTCCAGCTCCACCGATTGGACTCCCATGTTGTGGGCGAATTGCACGGCGCGACGGGCCGCTATGGCTTCTGCTACAGAAGGATCCCTAATATAGGGGATAACATCGCACATGGCAGCCTTCACCTCCCCATGGTAGTCCCTCGCAATGATACCCATGCCCATGATTTTCCTCCGGTTATCCAGCGCGGCATCCCAGTTGAATTTGATGCTGTTCACCGCAGGTCTCAACCATCTATCATGCGAGATCTGCCCCCCAGGCCCTAAAGCTGAATTGACTTCTCGGGACTTCCTAAATTCTTCAATAATCTCGGTGGCTTCTCTGATCAGGATGGGAGGGGGCAACACTGCGCCCCCAAAAACCACCTTATTGCGGCGGGCCCAAACTTTGTAAGCGATAGAGGCAAACAGTTCCAGGTCCTTATCCTCCAGTCTATCACAGAGAAAAGTGAAGATGTCGAAAAACTCCTCCACCTCCACCGGGGTCTTTTGAATAGGGCCCCTGCAGCAGCCCCACACCGCTTTGGCAGAGTCGCACCTCCAGAGAACATGCCCATTGGATTCTGCCTCGGAGTTGCACATCGGGCAAAGCTGGTCAGTAACTATCTTTCTCCTGTAAAGATTAATTTTTGTTGGAAGAATCTCGTTGCATACTCTCCATATGAATATTAGAATGTAACGGGGAAGCTTAAGATTCCATAAGCGTCTCCAAATAGGAATAGCAGATTGCACCGAAGAAGTACTCCAATTTCCCCTATTCCTTCTCTCCACTTCTAAATGATAGGCACTACGAACCGAGAACCTACCATTTTTGGTCCCTGCCCAAATTAATTTATCCTCCTGAAGCCGGGGGTTGATAGGGATACTACAAATCTGCTCCACTGTTTCCTCCAAGAAGATTTGTTTAATAATGGGAATGTCCCACCAATTGGCTTCCCGGTTGATGATTTCAGCTACCTTTGCATCCCTTGAAATAATCCGCACAGGGTCGAGAATTTTGTGAGGGGTAGCAGGAATCCATTTGTCCTTCCACAAATCAATCCTCGAGCCATTCCCCACCCTCCATATGAGGCCTTCTTGAAGAAGGGCTTTAGCTTGCCAAATACTCCTCCAGGCATAGGAAGGCTTCTTCCCTAAATTGGATTCCAAAAAAACCATACCCGGGTAGTATTTTTCCTTCAAAACACGAGCAGCCAAAGAGTCAGGCCAATTCAGCAGCCTCCAACATTGCTTTGCTAGCATAGCCCTATAGAAACATTCAAGATCTCTGTAGCCCAAGCCCCCAGTGTCCTTGCTTCGACCCATTCTTTTCCATGACATCCATGCTATTTTGTTGAAATTCTCCTTAAAACTCCACCAGAATTTCCCCATAATGGAGTTGATCTCTTTGGTTAGGGTTTTTGGAAGGCAAAAAACACTCATCGTGTACGTCGGAATCGCTTGAATTACTGCCTTCAGCAAAACCTCCTTCCCTGTGTGCGTAAGAAATTTTTCCTTCCATCCATTCAATTTAGCCCATATCCTTCCTTTAATATGGTTGAAAGAAGAAATCCTCGACCGACCAATTAAAACCGGGAGTCCTAGATACCATTCAAAATTATGCACTTGGCCAGCACCTACCCTTGACAGAATCTCCTTTTTGGCCCCTGGAGGAGTATTTCTGCTGAAAAAAATAGACGTTTTCTCCCTATTGATCTTCTGCCCTGAAGCTCTTTCATAGCGTTCCAGAATTTCTTCAATGTGTCCCAATTCTCTAGGGTTAGCTTTACAGAACAATAGGCTGTCATCGGCGAAAAAGAGGTGATGGATTCGGGTTCCACCCCTGGAAATGGGGACTCCTGTAATTCCTCCTTCTCTTTCCGAGTTTCGAATTAGGGAGCTAAGGGCCTCGGCGCAAAGGATAAACAAGTAGGGCGATAGAAGGTCGCCTTGTCTCAGGCCCCGCAAAGGCACGAGCCTCCCATAGGGCCTGCCGTTGATAAGGATGGAGTAGTTCACGGTCCGGACAGACATCATCAGAAGATTGACCCATCGGTCCACAAATCCAAGCTTCCGGAGCATAGCCTCCAAAAAGTCCCACTCCAATCTGTCATAGGCTTTACTCATGTCGAGTTTAAGAGCCATATACTCCTCCTTCCCCGATAGTCTGGTAGCCATAGTGTGAAGGGTCTCAAAAGCCACTAAGACAATTGTCAGAAATCAAACGACCCGAGACAAAAGCACTTTGCTCAGGGGAAATAATATTAGGGAGAATAAGCTTCAACCGGTTAGCTAAAACTTTAGAGATCAATTTATACAAAACATTGCATAAACTAATTGGCCTATAATCCGACAATTTAGAAGGTGAGCTTACCTTAGGGATGAGAACAATATTGGTCATATTAATCTCTTCATCAAGCTGTTCCTCCCTGAGATAAAACAATACAGCTTTACAAACATCTCTGCCCACCATGGACCAATTTTTCTGGTAGAAGATTGCCGGATAGCCGTCCGGGCCAGGGGACTTAAGAGGATGCATCTGGAAAAGCGCCTTCTGAACTTCCTCCTCAGAGAAATTGTGGAGAAGCCAGATGTTCATTTCATTGGTGACCCGGGTGCCAATCAGATTTGTACAGTCCTCCACCAAACCAGTACTTTGGGAGGTGAAAAGCCCCTCAAAATAACTTAGGAACACCCTGCCAATGTCTTTGTTCTTCCTCCATGTTCTACCCTGCTCGTCAGCCACGCTCCTGATGGGGTTTGTTTTCCTCCTATGCTGAACCCATGAGTGGAAAAAGGCTGTGTTCCGGTCACCTAGCGAAGCCAATGCTGTTTAGCCCTCTGCTTCCATTTCAGATCCTGAAAATCAAGCAATTCCTCAATCTCTTGCTGGAGTGATTTGATCTGAACAGCCAAAGCAGGGGACTCATTTCGTTGGAGAGCTGCCAATTGCTCAGATTTCCTCTTGATATCATCTTCCACTTTACCAAATTTCTGCCCGCTCCAGCTCAACAATGCTCTTTGACAGGATAATAGTCTCCTCTGAATCCCTTCCGAGGGAATTTCTCCAGTGTTATCATCGCTCCAGGCTGCGCTTATAACATCCCCGCATTCCACATCACTCATCCAGCTAGCTTCAAATTTAAAGCCCCTTCTAACCGGACCCTGGCCCTGCCTGTCCAACTGACGAGGAGAAAAACTAACCAGAATAGGGCTGTGATCGGACGTTCTCGCCGCCATAGTCAAGACAGAAAAAGAGGGGAACAAAATACACCACTCCGGATTAGCCATAGCACGATCTAATCTTTCCCTGGTGAAGGATCCATCTGCCCTCCGATTGGACCATGTATAGGGATGTAAACGAGCCGAGCTCGGGCGAGTAGTGCATGTCCAAGCTTGGCTCATTTAAATTTATTACGAGCTCGAGCTTTCTTATCACGAGCCCGAGCTTTTTCATCACGAGATCAAGCCGAGCTCGAGCCGCTCTCGAGCTTATTTATCACGAGCTCAAATCGAGCTCGAGCTCATATTACGAGTTTTAAAAATTAAAAATTAAGTTCAAGTCGGCTCGAAAAAAGAAATATCGATTTTTTGTGGTAAAGTGATCTAGTTACCATTAGTTCCTAATCTTTATAGCTTACATTAATATGAATTGTATACTTATGAGTTAGAATTTATGAATTATGTGACATTATATGACTATAATTTATATATATACACACACACACACACACTTAATTATATCACATATGAATCTTTATATCATATTCATATGAATTGATAGATTATTATATAATTTACTTGATTAGATCATATTGTTAAAGCTTAATTTTTAATTATATATAGTTATGAATTATAATTCATATAATATGATATGAGATTATTTATAATATGATATGAAAATAATGGATCATACTTAATTACTTATCCTAATTTCCTTAGTATATAATAATAACATTTATATGATATAATATTGTTGATATGATTATTACATTAATTATACATTGTGCCATATGAAATGAGATTTAATATTATATAATTTATTATATCATACTTAAATTAAATCAAATGAATTGTTAAATCATATTACCTATTGTTGTTAGATTATAGTACATTGTTAGAACTTATATCACACTTAAGTTCTTAAAAAAAAAAATAATAAAAGATCACACTTAATTATGCAATGATACAAAATAAGTATTGTTGATATGATTCTTACATTATATAATAAAGATATAATGTGCCATATCACGTAAGATTTAATATCATATAAATTGTTAGATCATATGCCTTTCATATAAAATTTAGTGATTATACGAATGATCATATAATCTAATGATATAAATTCTAATGATTGTATTTAATTTGTAATTATAAGAAATACGTTGATTTTTAATTTGATGTTTTTACTATTGGTAGTGTTGTTGTATAGTAAATAATTTTGACTTTGTAATTCATGTGTTAAATATGAAATTATATTTGTAAGAATGTCGTGATCATATGATTATTACATTATACATTGTGCCATATGACATGAGATTTAATATCATATAAATTGTTAGATCATAGTATATTGTTAGAATTTGGATCACACTTAATTATACAATAATACAACATAAGTATTATTAATATCATTATTACATTATGCATTGTGCCATATGACATGAGATTTAATATCATATAAATTATTAGATCATACTTAAAATTTAATAAAATGAATTGTTAGATCATATCATCTAGCTATTGTTGTTAAATCATAATACATTGTTAAAACTTGGATCACACTTAATTATATAATGATACAAAATAAGTATTTGTTGATATCATTTTTATGTTATATAATAAAGATATAATGTGTTATATCACATAAGATTTAATATCATATAAATTATTAGACCATATGCATTTCACATAAATTCTAGTAATAATACATATGATCATATCTACTTGCAGAGCAAGACTTTCCTAGATGATTTTATAAAAGATCTATGATTTCTCAATATATATATAATCTAATAAATTCTAATAATTATACTTATTTTGTAATTATAAGAAACACATTGCTAATTTTATTGCTAATCAATTGGTTAATTTGGGATTATACCAATTACATTGTCATTGTATATGATATGATTATTTAAATAATATGATTAAGTATCAAGATTTTCATTAAATCATATGATTAACAATTTATTGTTAATTCAACAATCATTAGATATTTAATTATTAGACTTAGAGTCTTAGTCTCTTAAATCATATAAGATATAATCATATTAATTATCTTTTATAATTAAATTATATATTGTAGAACAATAATTAATTATTGTTAATTAATAAGTGATATACTAAATAATTTATTTTTATCAATATATATGCATACATTTATTAATAAATATATACGAGTCGAGCTAATAAGCGAGCCGAGCCTTTTCACGAGTATGTTCACGAACTTTAAACGAGCGAGCCAGGTTTTATACGGGTATGTATCGTTTAATAATCGAGTATAATTTTGTGTCCACGAGTAGCTCATTTAATAACCGAGTCGCGCACGAGCCGAGCCTTATCGAGCCGAGCCCGAGCGAGCTCACGGGTAGCTTTGCTTCGTTTACATCCCTAACCATGTATACATAGATCCCAAATAACCCAAGTCGCCTAAGCGGCAAAATTCAATAGCCTCCCGAAAGCCTTTCATCTGAGATTCCTTACGAAGGTTATAACCTTCCTTTTCCACCTGTTCTACAATTTCGTTAAAATCGCCCGCGCATAACCAAGGGACCGGATGGCAAGTGTTCAGGAATTGCAAAAGCTCCCACGATTCAGCTCTTCTAGCTAGATTAGGATTGCCATAAAAACCCGTGAGCTTCCATAGAGGATTGTTCTCCCCATCCTTGACAACAATATTGATATGTCTTCTGGAATAATTGTACACTTCTAGATTGGACCCCGAATTCCACAAAAAAGCAAGCCCCCCGCTCTTACCAACTGGATCAACCACAAAAATACTGTCAAAACCAAGCCTTCTTCTAATGTAATCTATGTGTTGTTTGGAGCAAATCGTTTTCATAAGAAAGACAAAAGTGGGTCGTCTCTCCCTTCTTAAATTGCTATGTAATCTTTTTTAAAATACGTGTGGAAATCATATGCATTCTTAACATTTGTCATACAGATTGAAGAAAAAATTCACCTAACTTAATTTAGGAGAAAAACTTTGCTTTGTCTTTTTATATAGACTATTGACTTACGGACAGTGACCGAAGTATTAATGGACAAGGGGGGCTATGGCCCCTTGGTTTTTGCTCTTTCAACTTTGTCTATGAGAAAAATTTAATTAAATTAATAAATAATGATAAATTAAATTATTTAATTAATATTTTAACAAGTAAAAGTTAACAAAGACAATAAATATAGTTGTTGTTTGACTGTAAGGAAAAAAGAATAAAAAATTGGTGTCGTTTGTGTAGCACTTCAGCAAACCATTATTTATTTAATATTTTAACAAATCAATAAGAATTGTTGTCGTTCGACAATAAGGAAATTGGAAAAAAATAAATAAAAAATGGTGTCATTTTGTGTAGTAATTCGGTAAACGACAACAATTTCAAGTTCAAAAATTCGGTAAACGTGAACTAAAGCTGTTATGTTATGTCTTTTTGCCAGAACCACTTCAATGGGGGTGTGTTGGGTTGGGCTTACGAATATTTCGTTTTGGTCCATGAAATATTTCTCAGCCCAATTGGGTCGGTTTGACAAATTATCCAATCCTTAGAACCCAATTGACGAAAGAAACAAAAAAGAAAATGGGAATTTAATAACATTTTGAATCAAAAGTTTAAACCTCAAAATTTAATTCATATTGCCTTCAAAATTAGGGTTTAGGGTCTATTTCGATCGGAATTATTTCTTTGAGCAGGTGTTCGAACAATTCAAAATTCTGTTTCGATAAATAAACTTTATTGAGATTTTCTTTTAATTAATTGACTATCCAAATCAATTACAATTCGAATATATTCTTCCAAAATGTTTTAAAAAGGACAATGATATTTGTGTATTGTAATTTCTTTCTTTTATGCACGTGTGATTGAATCCGGCCACTTTATGAAGAAAGATAGTATGAAAACGTTCATAGAGTCTATTCATTGGGTTAAGGTCCACACTTATAATAACGGTCAAAATTCTAACTTGTGTTCAATCCTACAAATTGCTGTTGATGTAGGCAAAGAATCTTATAGGATTAAGATTTATTTCATGAGAGATGAAAGTGTGAAGAAACCATTTTTAAGAGGAAAATGCTCGAAGTAATACAATTTTTACTATAGTTATCTTAATTATAAACTTAGGTGACAATATGGTCAAAAAAGTTAAGCAATAAAAGTTAAAAAGTAAATTTAATTGTTTAGTGGCTGACGTAGTAACTGGACATGTATGGACTGTCAAATTAGTTTATCACATATTTCTTATAGTAAAAACTGTAGTGTTCTTAACAACACTTTTCCTAATATAGTATTATAGTATGTTAGGCCTATATATAGACCCAATACTCAATCCATCAACCAACTAACTGAGAATCGCTACATGGCACAACACTAGATCCCATCATCTGTCACGGTAGTAATCGCTCCCATGATAAGGGTAGTACGATGTAGGAAATGAAATATTTGCAACAAGGAAATTTTCAATAAAGGCGTACACATGTCTAATAGTAAGGATGGCTGACATTAGATAAAATGGGACTTTCGTCTTTTTCCTTTACACACTACTTTTATTTTTCCTAAGATTCATATATATTGACTAAAACATTGAAATTATCTCTCACTGACCCACTTCGATAAGTGCTAGCTTTTGCTAAATTTTCTCCCTAGCTAAGAGCATTTCTAGTAGTCTCACCAAATTTTACTCACCAAAGTAGCTAAAAATTACTTTTCTCTATTCTGGTGAGCCACTTCTTTAAAGTTCCCCCAGCAACCTCACCATTTTAACTATTCACTATCACTATTCCATTTAAATAATATTTTTTCAGATTTCTTTATTCTTTCTCTATTTAATCTTTTTATACAACAAGCTACCATACATTTTTATCTTGAGATTAGATCATTGCTAAGAAATTTACAGAAGTTTTCATTTGCTTCTCAACTAAATTCAAGAAAAAAAGAAGGAAAAGATAAATGAAAGAACCACAAAGTTTATGCCAGGAATAAAGAAATCTTCATGTCCATGAAATAGTGACATCATCGTGTGAGAGAAATGAGAGATGAGAGAAGAAAATGAAAGAAGAAAAGAAAAAAAAAATGTGTTGTGATCATGTGAAAGAGAAAGGAGAAACGAAATTGGTAAAAGAGTTGGTAAGTGAATACTACTCATCAAAATTGGTGAATATTTTCACTCACCAAAACTTTTTGGTTAAAGTGATGAAGCTGCTGTGAGTGATTTTTTAGTGTTTTCATCAAATTAATTCACTAAAAAGCTATTTTGTGAGGTAACTAAGCATTCCTAGCTAGTAGACTTTTGGTTATTTTGATGAGCAAATTTGGTGAAAGTGTTCAAAATGGCTCTCCAGCAACCTCACCAATTTGGTGAGAGAACAGTACTCACCAATAATAGTGGGCACTGTTTTCTCTCATTCATCACACACGTAATCTCCATTTTGAAAAATATTATTTAAATGAAATAGTGATAGTAGATAACTAAAATGATGAGATTAGTGTGAGTGCTTTAAAATAATGAACGACTAAAATAAAAAATAAAAAAATAATTCTTAATTAGTAAAATTTGATTAGGCTAGCCGGTAAGAATATCTCCACGCGGCTAACATATATAGTATTTTCAAAGTTCCACTCGTCGTGTTGAGGTGTACAAATTGCGGAACATTCGGGGCCCATAATTATTTCGGTGTTTGGTGGGATGTGAAATTAAATAAGCATGTGTAATATGTGATACCGTACAACGTT
The DNA here is from genome assembly GCF_958979055.1 of Alnus glutinosa. Lineage (NCBI taxonomy): Eukaryota > Viridiplantae > Streptophyta > Magnoliopsida > Fagales > Betulaceae > Alnus > Alnus glutinosa. Next base: position 698,868 of record NC_084898.1, on the reverse strand, counting down.
GTTTTCAAAAGAAAAAACTTACGATGATTCTGAAATGGCACGTCACTGAAGCCGCCCACATAAATCATGTGTATTCTAGTTTTTCTTTCAGTACATGTAAAATGTAACTGCTGCTGTGGCGTGCTTGCCTTTTCATCTGAATTAATGGGCAATTTTGGCTCAGCTTTTGCGCACCGTCCCTTAAAATAGAGAGACGACAACGTATGAGAGAATTGTGCATGTTGTTCATTCATCTCACTTTTCTCAGTCCAAATCATCTTGCAGCAGGGACGGCTCTAAGGGGGGGGGGGGGGGCGATGGCCCCTCAATTCCAAAAAAGAAAAAAAAATATTAGGTAAAAAAAGATTATAAGGTAAAAAAAAAAAAAAAATAGCTTACTGATTCCTACTAACAAATTTTTTTGGCCTTTGACCTCTGCCCATAAGAGCTTATAGCTCCGTCCCTGTCTTGCAGCAACTCTTGTTAATTCTCACCTAGCTGGGGCTGTTTTTAAGTCTACTATGTTTCTAAATCTTTTTCTCTACTTTTTCAACTAGCTATTCTTTGTTTCACATTGCAAAATTATGAATTTTTTTGTGTGCTTTAATTTATAAGCATTATATTGCTATTATAGTAGGTAGGATTTTGAGTACACATGTGCGAGTTGCTTCACCCTGGTAGTCATACGTACGCGTGTTGCTTTGACGCTTTAGTGTGTTTGTTTCAAATAATATTCGAAATAATGTTATACTTTTTTCAAAAATAAATTATATTTTATTTAACTTTTTCAAATTTTATCTCATAAAGTCAAACCTCGTAATTCGCATAGTGAATTCGAGTAATATTCGGATTCAACACCCCCAATGGACTTTAGACGCACTTTTCACACGTGCGCATCGTCACACATGAGTTTATTATTTTATGATCACGTGTATAAGTGCTTTTCTAACAGTAATATTTTTTGAATAATTAATTGTTTTCTCAACCGTTAGAAACTATATTTTCTAACTGCTGTTTCAATAATTAGAAATTGTTTTTCAACAGTTATAAACTGTTTTCTGCAATTTATATTAAAAGATATTTTTTCAGCATTTTTTTGGTTAATCTTTTTCCTTTTCTTCTTCTTTTCTATTGTTACAGAATTTCTTATTCAAAATAGTGTTCAAAATTTACAATCTGCACATTACATTCGGGCAGTATTATATCATAAGGACAAAATTGTTGTATTCCCTTTTGCAAAACTTATCGTTTAAGTTGGAGACATTATTTCTCTAAGAGACAGATTAATATTCGCCTTATTGTCTAAAATTTCAGTGAATTTTCGTACTGTTTTTTTTTTTTTTGTTGCTTTCTTCAATTTGTGTCGTTGCACATCTTTTTATTTCCAACAGGTGGATGCTTTCCTTCTCCACTAAGGCATTAATATGCTTCAGAAAAGAGACAGAATTGGGACGTACATGCAAGGCAACCGCGCGACACTTCATGGAGTTCTTTGTTTGTACAACGTTGACTTAATCAAAACTCTCTACCCTCCTCAGGCATATGAGCAAGATCTTCTATTCGTTGCTCATAGTGTTGATATATATATAGCATTCAATTATTCCTTATCAGACTATGCGAAAGAGGAGACTAGGTTCCGGAGGGTCAAAACATGTCTCCATGTTGCTCGGGGTGCAAAATCTAACTGTTCGGACACTTCAAAACCCGCACTCACCTCTCTCATTCTCTCTTGAATTCTCTAAAAATTCAGGCAAAGGTCTCTGAAAAACTCCTTACCCAATGGGAATTGGCCAATATAATTATGGATAAATTTTCTACGACCTAATCTATTAAACTCACATATAATCAAAATATAAAGAGAGTAAAGTCAATGGAAGATTTCAATTAAATGATACCAGAAGTTGGAATATATGTCCTTTTAATTACACAGAATTTGTCCCTTCACAGATTTGGTGGCCAGACTAGAAAAGATGAATATATGTCCTTTCAATTATGTCCTTTCAATTATGCATTCTTGACTATATGTGCCGTGTGATCACTGCAGTTTGTCAGTGATCAAGACCACACACCGCGTGCAATGATATGTTTGAGAACAGAATTTTAAGAATTTTAAGAAGAATAATGATTCAATGCCACCTAAATATACAACTTTTCACCACCTTGCAGGCAAGGTGGTCCCCCACTACTTTTTGAGTTTTTTTATTTTTTAAAAATAAATTAAAGTGGGGGACCACCTTGCCACATAGATAAAGTGGTGGAAAGTTGTATATTTAGGTGGTAGTGAATTATTACTCTTTTAAAAATAGAATGTGATTCTCATTTTACTTTTTTTAAAAAAATTAAATTATATTTTATTCAATTTTTTCAAAAATAAATTATATTTTATTCAACTTTTTTTAAAACAAATCAAATTTTATTCTACTTTTTCTAAAAAATCAAATTTTGAAATTCGCAAACAAAGTAAAAATTTAATTCTAATTTAAAAAATTCAACACCCAAACGGACCAATCTGAGTCTCTATCGGGAAGCGTGATGGAAAATATTTCTTGCATAATAACCATACACAACAATTACATAATTTTACTTATATGGGGTGGGATCCATGTGAGTGGGACCTACTACATGGGTTACACCCCATGTGAGTAGAGTTGTGTAATTGTTATGTACGGTTGTTGTGTAATAATCACCTTTTAGATCGATATTTATAGTAAGACCTTGTTTGGCAACTCCTTCCCCTCAAGTATGAGGATTTTTTTTTTCTTTTCTTGAGTGATATTAAAAAGTGATTTATGTGATATAAAGTAGAAAGAATTTATATGAAAAAGTGAAGAAAAAAAATTATTGTAGTAAATTTTTTTTATTTATTTAAATAGTAATAAAAAATTGTTGATGTGATGTAAAAAGTGAAAAAAAAAAAAGAACAAAAAAAAAAGGTTATCTATCAGTGGTTACAAATATATGGTGACCTTTATCGACAATTTTTGTTTTGAAGTTGATATTTTTATGGGCTAAGCGAAAAAAAAAAAAAAAAAAAAAAAAAAGGGGAGGGAAGGGAAGGGGTTGCCAAACGGGGCTTAAAGTCGTGTTATTTGTACGCACTCATTTTGTACACACATTGTGCACCCACTCAATGGATTTGGGACCTATGCATGTGGGATCCATTCCAAATGTATGGGTCTCACCCATTGTGAGTGTGTGTACAAGATGTGTTGTACAAATATCATTTTTCCTACACTTTGTACACACTCACATTTAGGATGGGACTCATATCTATAGAATCTCTTGTGAATAAACTTCTTTGATTGAATTGCCAACTTATTCGAAGAAAATAATATTATAGAATAATGACTAAAATAAAGAGATTGTTATAATATGCAAACATTATAATTATGGAAAATATTAAGGAATAATATTAAGGGAAATATTATGGGGATCCTATCAATTAGACTGAGAATATTGGACATTATTTAAGTCCTAAGTATAGAATAACAGTAACTCGATACCTTTATTCTACATGCTTCACACACTCGAAAAACATATTGATGCAGTATGGGAATGATTTTCTCACAAACAGAATAAGAAAGATAAAGAATTGGTGTCTCACCGGTTAACAAAGAAATTTGGCGTCACACCAGAGGAATGATATCTCACCACAAGAGAAGAGTAACCATAACACTCCAAGAACAAAATCTGTTTCTTCATCAATTGTAATATGTCTCCATTGGGTCTTCCCCTTTTTTTTTTTCTAGAGAGAGAACGTCTTAAGTTTCTAGAGAGAGAGAGAGAGGGAGAAACCCGAGAGCTTCGTTCGCTGGTGGGGGGGAGGGAGGAGGCTTCACGTCTTCCCCGTCTAGTGCTGGTGCTTCCCCCTGGCCTTTAGGGCAAGGGTGGTTTTTGTTCCCCCCTTGGTTTTTCCAGAGATAGTGGTCTTGTCTCGAAGCTTTTAGGATGTTGGAGTTTTTGATCCTTCCTATACTTGAACTGGTGGAGAATGTTGAGTTTTTCTTTTATTTTTCTGTAGTTTTCTTGTTACAAGCAGTGATTTTCAAGCGTTGGCCCGTGAAGAACGGTGGGTGTTGGTAGATTTCCGGTGAAGATATGTTCAAAGTTAGATCTTTTATTCTCGGCTAGCTTTTCTTCAACAAGAACTGTCCAGGTGCGGTAGCCGGCCTTTTCTGGTTTGGATGGTCACTTAATGAGGTCGTGCGGTTTGTCTCTGGTCGGTGTGTGACCCGCACGCGCCGGTGGTTTAAATCTTCTGTTTTATGTGCGTGTGGGCTACAACTGTTTTCTTTGGTCTCGGAAGCTGTCGATCTAAGCTCGTGAAGGTCGTCCATCGCTAAAGGGGTTCCCGGAGAAGGCCCGTGCTTTACACGCGCCGACTCCAGCGGTCGTTCCTTTCCCTGTGCCTATATGCTGGGTTTTTTGTTTGTATATTCTTGCTTGTGTTCACAGTCTACCGTTTGTTAACTGCTTTAAGCCAGGTTTTTTCTGGTTTTGTGGGTAAAAATTCTTTATCTCTAATTCACTACGATGACCTTCGCGCTCTGTTTCTCGCTTTTGGGCGTTGTAATTGTATTTTGTGCTCTTGTTCCTGTATCGTTTTCTCTGGTTGTATAATCCTTTTGGGGAGTATTTCTCAGAAATGAAGAAGGCTGTTTCAAAGATTTAAAAAAAAAATGTCTCCATTGGAGTATATAAAAAAACAAAAAAGAAAAAAAGAAGCTAATCAATTCATAAAACCTAAATAAAACTAAAAGTCCCAATTACTTATTTCTCATCCCTCATCCCGCATCACATGTTGTAAGTGATATTTATATTTTCGATTCAAATTTGTTTTCGCAGAATCCTTAGCCTTAAAAGTTAAAAACGTCCAAAAACATCATAGGACTATTAACTAGTGCATTATTAATATAGTACTGTGTAATAGCGTACAAAACGTTACTCTACTGTACCTGCACATGCAGCCAGCCACTAATAATTGGAAAATGATTTATGTAGATGTTTTTCCGTCTCTCAACCGGCATTTTTAATTAAAAAATATATATATATTTTTTTTTATCAAAAAGTAGACATCAAAACTTATTTTTTATATAAAAAATTTATTTTTTTTAGTGAAAAGTTCCGGGTGGGGGACGGTTTCGTCCCCTGCGAATCTTGCCTCCTAATAATTACACCATGGCTAAAGCAGATGAAAACAGGCTGGCCGGGAAGATCAATATATTTTGTATTAATTCTCGACCATTTCCGCCGAGTCGGGTCGTGACTCACGCATGTTGCCGGGAGTCGCGCGTGAGTCTCGTTACTTGCTGCTAAAGTACAAAGCATCTTTTGCTAATCGCAAGACGTCAACTGCTCATACGTTGGAATGTTTTTAGGCCATGTTTCACGTGCCCTGTCCAACGGCCGGGTCTGAATTTTCAGCAATTTACAGCGATGTTTTATAGAATCTATTTGTCTGATCGAGTACAGATGGTCTGTGTACCAAGATATATTATTTTATTCGGACATGTAAATCTCATTAAGACTCCCTCGTTTGAATTATTAACAATCCAATTAATAAGATTGTTGAAAATTTCCAATCCTAAAGCCTACCTTTTTAGGTAGGCTTATACGAAAAATTATAAAAATACTCATGTGTTTATTTTAAAAAAAAATATATAATTTTTTTTAAACATTCAGGTAATGATATTTTTGTAAATTTCGTTAAATTATGACTAACACCTAAATCCTAGCAAATTTTTTTTTTCCTTCTAAAAAATGGGCATTTTTAAAATTTTAACAAGATTTGAAGAAAAATTCTAACAGAGGGTTGAAATTAAAAAAAAAAAAAAATTAAAATATGGATACTCTAATATGACATTTGTTAAAGTTTGAGTATATTTATTTAAAAGTGATAAATGATCAGGAGTTATAAGTGAAGTTCTCTCAAAACTCTCTCGTCTAAATTATTAACGATGGGAAGAACAAAATTGTTAAAAATTTCCATCCCTAAAGGCCTACCTAAAAGGTACAACCGTGTGAGAAGATGAGTACTTACTTGCGGATTATGATCCTTTCAAATTATTAGTTTAAATTTAAGAGAATTTAGACAGATGATTGTGAGAGACTATTTATGAGACGCACTTAGTCGGATAAGTGGTTTAGTAGCTTAATTTTTATCTGGTCAAATATACCGTATAAATAATTTCTTATAATTATCTGATTGAATTCTTTTGGATTCATTTAAATAATTTGAGGGAATATGATAGAGTACGGAATGTCTTGAGCACGCCATGAGGCCGGTGGAAACACCTTAGTTACGAACCTGAGTGTCAGAAACATCATTAATTAGGATCTAGGACCCTAGAGTCATTGTGCGCATGCGCAGAAATGAAGAAATCAAAAAAATTCATGCAGATGTGAGGGATGACGTTTGGATCCCATGACTTGTGGAAATTAACCCATATATTCCAAAAGTGAAGTTTTTGAATTAAAAAAAAAAGGTGGAAAATTATCAACTTTATGTTCCCTTAAATCCTTTAGTTCTTTCGTCTTTCACAAACAAGATTTTGACCTCAAGTAAACGTAAATTCATAGGGGAAAAATGTACCATCAATTTAATACAAATAACACAACTAAATATGACACCAAGATTTATGAAGTTCATGTTAGCTTCAATAAGCTTCGGCTTTTGAGACAAGCGGCACATAATTTAATATGGTATCAGAGCTAAAAGTCGTGAGTTTGAACCTTAACTCCATTATTTACCTACATTTTAGTTAAATATTTCACGTGTTAAGCCTCACCTATTAAAAAGAAATTTGAGCCAACACGTGAAAAGTAATGTTAAAGTATTGATTAAATGATTAAATTTATATATTCATTCTTATTAGTTTAAGCTTTTGAGATAAATAATGATTTAATAATTGGGTTTAATAAATTTACATCCACAAGTAAATGAAGTACAAAAAATAGAGAATTTGGATCGGCGCGTGAGGGTCACGGCTTGTCTTATAGGGCGTGGATGGTGGTTATTTGGTGGTTTCGGTGGTTCTGGCGGTCGGCTGAGGCAGAGGACGGTCCTTGGTGGTGGCGCGTGTAGAACACGCGCCATCACTGGTGATGACGTTTCCGACGTTGTGCTGTTTTGTTTTATTTTTTTTCTATTCATAGTCTGTCTTTGTGATGCCCAAATGTTACATGACTATTTGTTGGCATAGGTGTTAGATCTGCCCTATTTTATTTGTTGATTGTGCTTAAATGTAAAGAGTGGCTCAATGATGTTCATGTAATGTTTGTGTTTTGATTAGGTTGCTGGTTTAAGTCAGATTTATCTGACTTAAGATGTAGGGGATCTTATACATTTATTTTTTGTAATTTGCCATTGGGTTTTCTTCAATAAATTAGTAATATATAATAACATATGCTATTTGTTCAAAACAAAAAAATAAGAGAAAAATACTCAAAATCTAAAACCTCAATACACTCTAAATTCGCTCTTACATAAAAAAAAGAAACGTAACAAAAGACAAACTTTTTCTAACTCCGTAGTTGTTATGCACTACAAAAGTACGAGAAAATGTCTACTCTTTGTATTTTGGACAAAGATCTTCTGATCCGTTCAAATGAACTTGAAAAATTTAATTAGTTTTATTTGAGGGATAAAATTCTAAAAAAATAAAATAAAAATCGGCCAAAATTGAAGAAGAAGATCAATCCAAGTAAAAAACCATAAGCAAAAAATAACTGGACCCCACGTGAAAGTCAAGTGACGCTACATCGTACAACGTTTGATTAAAGTACTAAACCCATTACTACTTTCAGCATAATGAAAGGGGGCCCTTGTAGGGTCATGATATGCACATTATAAGAATCTCTCTTTTCCAACCTTATTAAGATAAGAATTTTTTATAATTATTTGTTTTAATTTTAAAAAAATTTAAGCAGGTAATTTTGAGAGAATATTTATAAGACTCACTTGATCAAATAAAAATTAAGCTGTTCAACTACTTATCTGGTTTAATGATCGGGTCTTATAAATTATCTCTTACAATTACTTATCTGAATTCTTTTAAATTCGAACAAATAATTCTAAAATTTGTAGGTTCCAATGGAACCCATTTGTTTAACGGTTCGAAATATAGCGTCTACCTGATCCATTGACTGCATGATCTACAATAAAATATTCAAGTAGTCAATTAGAAATTATATATCCAGATGGATAAGTATTTTATACCACGAGCCATCGAGTTAAATCAGCATGTCCAATTCGTTAGCAAATCGTCTAGTTCAATAATTATATGATAAAAAAATGACTTCTAGAACTGATAACCACGTTTTAACTGTAAAAATTTCCCTTCGTTAATTAGATAGATAGAGCTAATTAAACCCACCTCAAATGAAGCCAAGAACATGCATCTATACTCGATTGCGGGACATTCCAGTACTGTAAATTTATTCGAAATTCAACCAGCAGCCTTTTCCCATTTGGGAAGAGGAAGATAGACTCCTTCACGAAAACATGGCTGCCCACAACCAATGTTTTCAAGAAATTGTGACGACCCACAGAAACTCACCCATTGGCTCTTGACTCCTAAATGTTTATCACGTGGTAGTTTCCTCGCTACTTCTTACCCCAACAGTAAAAAGGTAATTAACTCCGAGATTAAATACCTCTTTCGTAGGTGGCATCTTTTCCAGAACACATGGCATCCGTCGTCGTTTAATTTCTTCTTTGCTGCTTCTCGTTCTCTTTGATACTTTTCAACATTCGCTTCAATTATCAGTTGCCTACTCGATCTGTCAAAGACAGTAGAGATAATTAAGGAGCAACAAATAGAAGCAAAATCGAAGAGATTATGTCTTCCTCTTCTTCTTCATCGCTTATTGCCGCTGGTCATGAAGCCTCACCCACGCTTCAACACCACCTCCAGTTCATACTTCAAAGCCGGCCTGAATGGTGGGTCTACGCCATCTTCTGGCGAACATCCAAAGACAGCGACGGTCGTGTTGTTTTCTCATGGGGCGATGGTCATTTCCGTGGTACCAAGGAAGCCGGAGTCGCTTCCAAAGCCGAAGAACAACAACCCAAAAAGAAGGCGATCACGAAAGGATTCCAAGCTCTTTTTGATGAAGACATGGACGTAGACAGGCTAGTACTGGACGGCCATGTCACTGACTCTGAATGGTTTTACACCGTCTCTGTGACACGGTCGTTTGCACTGGGCGATGGCGTTCTCGGCCGCGCGTATAGTTGCGGGGCGTACATTTGGTTGACAGGGTCCCACGAGCTTCAATACTACGAGTGCGAGAGAGTTAAAGAAGCTCGCATGCATGGCGTTCGGACATTGGTTTGTGTTTCAACTTCTCGTGGGGTCGTTGAATTCGGATCTTCCGATGTCATCAAAGAAGATTGGAGCTTGGTGCCGCTAGTGAAGTCGCTTTTTGGTTCTGAAAATACTACTTCTCCTGTAATCTGTAATGAGGGAAACCACGAAGATCAGGTACCGTTAAAATTGTTACTTATTCTAAAAGTTTAATGACAGAAACAAAGTTTGAATTCATGAATTATATCGTAATACCGTGCTAAATGATAACCAATAATTCTAAAATCTTAAACCGGAAGAAATGAATGAATTTGACAATTTAGTTTATACTCTAACAGGTACAATTTTCCAACCCTGATATTTCTCTTCTGAATATTGCAACGTCATCACGGGCTCAGTTACAAGAGAAGGCGAAATCAGAGGGTGATGCGAAAGAAGGGCCGGCGGGTCTTGGCCGCTCATCGCCTGACTCGGTGCCTTCTGACTCTGACAGCCATTTTGCGTCTGAAAAGAGGAAGAAAAGAGGAAGAAAACCAATCATCACCGGGCGAGAATCCCCTCTTAATCACGTCGAAGCGGAGAGGCAGCGCAGAGAGAAGCTCAACCATCGATTCTATGCGCTCCGGTCAGCGGTTCCCAATGTTTCAAAGATGGACAAAGCATCTCTACTCGCTGATGCAGTAGAATACATCAATGATCTCAAGGCAAAAATTGAAGACTTGGAGGCGAAACTTAAAGAACGATCATCCCAAAAGGCCAATATTTTTGACAATCAAAGCATCAACGCCATGGTTGGTCACACAAGGCGGCAATCATCAGGCAGTTTCACTGTAACTAAAATGGAAATCGAGGTGCAGATTGTTGGATCAGAAGCGTTGATCCGAGTTCAGTGTCCCGACGTGGACTACCCTTCTGCAAGATTGATGAACGCGCTTAGAGATCTTGAGTTTCAAATTCATCATGCAAGCATATCAAACGTGAAGGAGATGATGCTTCAAGACGTTGTGGTTAAAGTTCCGGATGGATTGAAAAGTGAGGAGGTCATGAGAACTGCTATTCTTCAAAGAATGCAGAATTAATTAGTTTATCTTAACTTCATGGGGTTTAATCATCCTACATGATGATCACCTTCGGTTTCGTGGAAAATAAGACAAGCTTCTGATGAGTCGAATTAATTTCAGATGCTAAGCGGCCAGTTCAAGGAAATGAACATAGTATATTTTGTACTTCTTCTTTCTTATATTTAAAGCTAACGTTGGTATTTGCTTAAATGTTTTGTGTCTCTTGCACCAACATTAATTCTCATGTACTCTTCTTCATGAAAAATACAAATACAAAATTTCAGTGTTGACATACTTCTCTAATTAGAACTTTTTTTTAGTCAAATTTTGAGTGTTGAATGTTAGCCCAAGTTCATAGCTAGGTTCAACATTGAACTCCTAGATGAGAGAAAATAATAACGACTGCATAAAATTTGAATTGAAAAACTCTTAATATAAATCAATATTAACAAATGAATACATGTATTCTCGATGTTGTTCTACAATTGAGAATCTGCTATCAAAATGAAAATTGAGTATACAGAATTGTGAACATCTCACTTTTTAGCAAAAGATCAAGATTCAATCTTGTTTTTGGTATGTTCTCCCCCTCCCCCCCTTCCCCTTTTTTAAAAGAAGGTACTAATTTCATTAATATCATGAAAACAAACAAGAGCATAATGCTCTACATAACCAGAGTCGAAAGCTCTGATGCTACAGTTTCCCGAATACAATCAAACGAAATCCTAGCTAGCAAATGTGCAGCTCAATTACTTGACTGCTTAGTATGACAAATCTCCCGATGCTCACAGGAACTAAGGACCAATTTAATATCCTCCACAGTCTGCCCATACATTGTCCAACTAACACCATAATTTTTGATGACCGTTACAACTTGAAGAGAGTCGCTTTCCAGAATAATATTTGTAAACCTCCAATTCCTACAAAATTCCGCCACTCGACTACTACCGGTTTCAAAATTGAGTAAGTCGTAAAGCTAGCAACGGCAAACACGTACCTTACCAGAGAAGTCCCTAACAATAAGACCATACCCCATCTTCCCATTATGAATGTCCATAGCCGCATCCTAATTAACCTTAAAACGTAAAAAAAGAGGTGATTTCTAACGTGTTAATCCAGCAGAACCATGATCCATCCCAGTCACCGTTGTATTCTCCTCACGAGCCATCGCATGTCTATTATCCTCAATATAGCTAGAAGCCGAACAAAGCTAAACACGTGGATGATGAAAAACCTCACCATGAAGAACGTACTCCATTACGTCTGAACCACAACTTGCAAGCAACTTCAACATATAAAGCCAACTCCTCATAAGTGCAAAACTCAACTAAATGCTCAAAAACATCTGCAAATGTCGAATCAACAAAGCAGCTCTTCTGAATTTTTCTCCCACAAATGCTCCACATATTAGATGTCGAAAGGCTGTCCCATAGAATATGGGTAGTAGTTTCCCTTTCAGTCAGACATAAAACTCAAAACGGATCCAATCCCAAGCTGGCCTCTCTTGTTTAAATTATCTTTGGTAGGAAAGACATTGTGGCAAGCCCTCCACAAAAACATCTTAACTAGATTCGCGCGGAATTAACCTTCATACCCCAAATCAAATTCCACAAATGGTTTAACCTAGAAGTATATGAACAATAACCCAATGAAACCTCTTGACGCTCATTCTCTAAATGATAAGCACTCCGCATAGAGAACTCGCCCATAGAGGTACCTTTCCATACCATAAAGTCAGATTGTCCATACTTACTAATTGGAATCCATGAAATAACCTCCTCTTCCTCTTTACAAAAAATAGAATTCAGTAATAAACCATCCCACCAATTGGTAATTGGATCAATAAGAGTATACACCATAGCATTATCGGGAAGTACCGTCTTTGGGGATTGAACTTGATAAGTCGTCGGTTGGGGTAGCCATTTATCCCTCAAATCTGGACTACTTCACCATTTCCGATCCGCCATACAATGCCTTCCTTGATAAGATCTTTAGCAAAAAAATTACTCCGCCAAGTAAAAAAAGGTCGACTCCTTAGACTAGCCTCCAAAAAAGATCCCTTAGGAAAATATTTAGCTTTCAAAATTTGACTAGCCAAGCTTGAAGGATTTGTCAGAATCCGCCAACCCTGTTTTGCAAGCAAAGCTGTGTTAAAACACCTCAAGTCGCGAAAGCATGTATCGCCTTTGGATTTTGAAAAACCCAGCTTCTTCCAGCTCATCTAGTAGATCTTAGAATTATTCTCTTTATGCCCCCCACCAAAACTTTTGCATTATGGAGTTGACCTCCTTACACAAACCCACTAGTAATAGGAAGACGCTCATGCATTGCATAGGAATAGTTTGGATGACAGCCTTGATGAGAATCTCCTTGAAAATTTAACTTTTTCAAATAGCCAAATTAATTATCAACTTATGATCTTATATATGGAGTAAGATGGAGGCTAGTTGGCTCATGATCTGACTCAATATAAAGTGCAAGACAAGTTATTGCTTGAGCCCATTCGAACAATCTATTAGACTTACTGATTAAATTCATTATATTCTATTAGGGTTAGGCCTTTTAAAATAAGATCTAATTTAACATGATATTAGAGTAAAAATCTTAAGTTCTATCTTATTATCTCAATAAATTACCTCTAATTGACTTGAATTGAAGGATATTATGTATATTATATATTCTTGTCATGACTTCACATGCATCAACATATATATATATATATATATATATATATACACATAACCATAATTTCCAAATATCTGTCTTAATTTATTTGGAGACAAATAAAGAATATGAAAATGGGTTGTCATTCGAATTAATCATAAACTTTTGAGTGTCAACTGAAATGAGAACACCATTGAGTTGGTCAGGTCGAGGTCGCGCCTGAACATGAACAAGAAGTTGGAAAAGACCCTTGGTTGGTGGCATTTGTTACCTAGACCAGGTCAAGGGTTCGAAAGATGGTATAGAGGAGAAGAGAAAGAGAAAAAAGACCCTTTGTATTTTCCAGTTGTTAATGGGAAGTTTATTCTTCTGTTCAAAAAAATAAAGTTGGAAAAGACCCTTCCAATAGTACTCCAAGTTGGAGCAGCCAAGACCCACATCTCTAGCCATGTAACTCTAGGGAAATGCTAAAGATCCCCCCCTTATCACCTTCTTTTTCTTAAAAAAAATGATTTTTATTATAAAAGGGTGATAAGACGGGTATGGGGAGGATGTGTAGAAGCTCTCGTAACTCTAAAGTTTATAAGCCCATTATACTCTTTTATATCTTGGATGAAGCATGCATGGGCTTGCGCGCGTTGATGCCGAAATTAAGTTCCACCAGACCATAAATTTCACATTGCGCGCAGTTAAAATTATGGCGGACAATTTTTCATACAATTTACGAATATGACATGAACTCCAACATAAAATTAGCGAGTTATAGTTTAATAAAGTATAATTCGCGTGAAACCGGGTCAACCCTGTTAATACCCTATTAATAAATGAGCTCAATTTTGGGTCAACCCACTTACCTCTTAGGTGATCCGCATAACCGGAAAAAAATTAAAATGCTTTCTTTTTTTTTTTTTCCTAAAAAAAGAAAGAAAGAAAGAAAAAATTTGTTTGCAAACCCTAAAGTGTAAATCCAATTAGACATGTAATCTTATTTTCTTTTATAATTGGTATGTATTTGTTTGTGGAGATGAACTTTATTAGACTGCAATATTATCTGGTTGGATATTACACTGAGAAGTTGGGTTATGTTTATAAATTATATATGGTTATGGTTATGGTTATGGTTAATTGGATATTGATTATCATGAATCTAGTTGTGAATGCGTATAATTGGTATAATTTATGCTTATAAGATGTGAACTTATGTTAATCAGGTCATACTAAGTATTTTAGTCAATTTAACTCATTTATATTAAACAGGTCAAAATGGCTTGAAATATGTCATGTTCAGATCAACCCAACTTGATTTATTTATTAAATGGGTTATGTGGGTCGGTCGTGTCGTGTCACTCGTTCATTTTAATGAGTCATGTTAGGGTTGAAAAATTTGACTCATTTAATTAAATGAGTTGAGTTTGGGTTGACCCAAATAAATTATATAATAGTATGCCCATGGTTTGACACGGCACAAACCCGAATTAACACCCCTACTAAAACATTTACAATAGATAGAAACCCAAATAGCTCGGGGTAGAAGTTTTAGTTTAGGAACGGGGTTACCTACAATTGGGGATTTCTTGTAATAATTGTCTCTTCCTTATAATTAAGCAGGAAATTGAGAAAAGAGCCACGTGCCCGAGCAAATTTCAGGTTGTCCGAACACCTGTTAGGACATGTGAACTCTATCGCGAGCCTCATAGAGGGTTACTGTCTCATAGAGTAAATGAGATTTGCATTACCAAATAAAAGAAAATTAAATAGAAAATTAAATACAATAAAGTATGATTTTGAGATGATAGTGAAAAAGACCTAATAAAATCTAATAGTCCTAAACTTACCAAATTCAAAACAATGTCGTTTTAGTGAATTTATATATATATAAAGGAATGTAGATGCGATTATTAGCCGCATGCATTCTTTAAGACCGTTATCTGCTTTCACATATGTGGATATTGATTTTTGCTAACCGTATTTGCATGTGCGAGTAATGGTTAGGTACAGATAGCAAATATATATGGATATTATTTACCGGCATTTTCACCCTCTTGTGTAATTTATAACGAGAAATGCTAGGTGTACTTAAATTTTTACCAAAAGAGTTTTACTAACTGATGTTGAACTTCATAAGTGGCTCCACATCAGTTTAATAGTAAAATGAATTAAAAAATATTTTAGTACATAAAGACAAAATTGCCCCTTCCATCTATCGGTGAATATACCATGCCGGAAACACAGCATATCGCCAGAAATTCCCGACCACTCACCTCGACGACCTAATCCCCTGCCAAATAGGCCGGAATCCGGCCAGTCTAGTCGGGAAAGGGCCAAATCCCGGCCATCCCCGCTAGTTGGCCGGGATCCGGACTTTCTGGCCGGGAACAGCCAGATTTCATCCAGTCGGGCGGGATCCGGCCGTTCTGTCCGGGGAACGGCCAGATCCTGTCCAGCCGAGCAGGATCCGGCCGTTCTGTTCAGGGAACGGCTGGATCCCGCTCGGCTGGACGGGATCCGGCTATTTTGGCCATAGAACGGGGTCGCCGGTGAGAACTGGATCTGGCTATGGGAAGAGGATCTGACCCATTTTTCTTAGAACTGATGAAGGGTATTTTTGTATTTATATAACATGTCACGTCAGTTAATAAAACTCTCTTTATAAAAGTTTAGTACCCTTAACATTTCTCATTTATAATGTAAAAAACGTTACTCCACTGTACGTGGCCAAGCAGCCAGCCAGCCAGTAATAATTACACCATGGCAAGAAAAGAGGAAAACAGGATGGGAAAATCAATATATTCATTGATTCCTGACTATTTCTGCCGCGATTCGTGACCATGTACCAAAATCAAGCGCGAATCAAAACTTTTGCAGTTATTGACTTTTCCAACACTTGCTGTCTTGCTGCTAAAGGACAAAACGTGTTTTTGCAAATCCCAAGACGTACAACTGCTCATACACTATATTGTTAAATTTTTGAAATTAAAATTTAATTTTTATTTGATACGTAAATTTTAAATTTTGAAATTTAAATTTTTAAAATGAGTTGGATAAAATATAATTTATTTTTAAAAAAAGTTAAAATTAGAATGATATTTATTTTTTAAAATTATGGACTTGTTTGATAGGTTACAGAACAGAACAGCATAATGCTGATACTGTTCATATAATTTTTTTATCACTTTTTTTTTTATATTTTCTACCACAAATCAACATCAACACATTTTTACTTTTTTCATTTTTTATATTACATCAATAATTTTTTATTACTATTCAAATAAAAAAATTCACTACAAAACAAAACTTTTTCACTTTTTTATACAAATTATTTTTATTTTATATCATATCATCACTTTTTACTAATTTCAAAACTAACAATCCATTACTCTGTTCTGTACATGTATTTGTCAAACAAGTTCATGTTACCAAACACACCTCCGACTATGTTTTATGTGCACTGTCCAAACGGTTTTGAATTCTCAGCAATTTACAAAATTTTTTAAAGGAATTTATTTATCCGATCCAATCGAGGACAGATGGACTGTACAAGATTTACGCGGATACGGGAATTTCATAAAAACTTTAACTTCTAAATTATTAACTGTCCGACCAATAAAATTGTTGAGAATTTTCATCTCTAAAGACCTGCCTAAAAGGTACAACCGTAAAAGAAGATGACTACTCGCTGACGTGGTAGAGTATGGAATTTCTTGAGCACGCCATGAGGCCGGTGGCAACTCCTTAATTAGGAATCTCAGTGGCCGCAAAGAGCATAGTTAATTAGGATTTAGGCCCCTAAAGTCGTTGTGCGTAGAGATGAAAGAAATCAAAAAATGCAAGCAGTCCAGATGTGAGGGATGACGTTTGGAACCCCACGACTTGGCCGGGTCGTCGCGTCAACCATATATTCCCAAAGTGAAGTTTTAGAATCAAAAGAACGGTTGAAAATTATCAACTTCTGTTTCCTTTAGGAATTGTTTGGTAAAACAAAAAAAAAATTTCACTTTTTTTTAAAAAATTTAACTTTAAAACATTTTAATTTTATATCACATCAATAATTTTTTTTTTATTATTTAAATAAAAAAAATTTACTACAATAATATATATATATTTTAATTATCAACTTTAGTTTACTTTAGTTATTTTTTCATGCACAAACAAGATTTTGACATCGAGTAAACATGAGATCATAAGAGCAAAAGGTAATCATCCCATCAATTTAATACAAATAACACAACAAAACATGACACTAAGATTTACGAAGTTCGTATTGATTAAATGATCTTAAACTTTTAAGATATGTGGTAATTTAATATGTTATTAGAGTCAAATGTCATGAGTTTGAACCCTGATCGACTCTATTATTATTCACTCACATTTCAATTAAATATTTCATGTATTGAGCCTCACCAATTAAAAGGGAGTTTGAACCCACACACGTGAGGAAGAGTGTTAAAATATTGATTAAATGATTAAATTTATTAATTCTTAATTATTAGTTTAAGCTTTTAAGATAACAGTTCGTTTTAATAAGTTTACATCTATATGTAAATGAAAAAAACTCTCTCTCGCTCAAATCCCCCCCCCCCTCCCCCCCCGGGAAAGAGAGAGCCCCTCCTGTGCATGTTGTTTCGCCCGGAGGGGGAGGTTTCTTGCCTTCCTCTCCGGGTGCTCGTGTCTCCCTTTAGTCTTTAGGGTTAGGGTGGCTTTTGTTCCCCCGTGGGCTTGTTTCCAAGGGTGAATGGTCGTATTCTCCAAGCTTTTCGGGCTTTTGGAAGTTTTGTTCCTCCCGGTTTTTTGACCCGGTGGAGGTTGTTGGTTTGTTTCTTTGTTTTTTCTGTTGTCTCTTTGTGCAGGCAGTGCTTTTTCTTGTGTTGGGGCCGATTTCACCGTGTTTTTGTGTCATTTTTGGAGCGGTTTTGGGTCGAAATTTTCGGATTTAGATCTACGTTTCTCTCGCCATTATTGCACATCACAGGCCTCACCATTGGTTTCACCGGCGTCCTCCAAGTCGGCCGACGTTCGGTGTGTCTCTCACCGCCTTCTCCTCATCGGTGCGTGGCGTTCACGCGCCTGGATTCTCCCTGGCGCGTGACAGCCACGCGCCACTCTCCCGCCTTCCACTCCCCCGTCTGACGACGATTCTCGGATGCTCTGGTGTTTCCTGTTTGGCGGCTCCCCCCTCCCCTCACCGGGCCTCTGTTTGCTGGTTTTTCATTTGTTGTTTTTGTTTTGTTCTTTAGATGTAGATTTTTTGGTTCTTTGTTAGTTAAGATCTGCAAGCTGCCTTGTAGATGCTTGGATATTATTGGACTTTTTCGCTTCATAGTGTAGATCAGCCCTCTTTTATTTTTAGTAGTGATGCGTATTTGTTTAGAGTAGCTTCCAATGTATGTTCTTGTAATCTTTGAGTATTTTTTAGGTAGTTTGCTCCCAAATCAGATTTTAGTTCTGATTTTATGTTTAGGGAGTCGTTGAATTCCTTAAATGTTGTAATTGAACCCTTTGGGTTCGTTGTTTCAATGAAAGCAGGCAATCTGTGTTTTCCAAAAAAAAAAAAATTGAAGTACAAAAAGTAGTAAAAAAAAATTACTCAAAATCTAAAACCTCAATACACTCAAAATTCCCTCTTACATTGGACTGACCAACCACTTATCCGGTCAGGTGGGTCCCATTAATGATCTCTTACAATCATCTGTTCGAATTCTCTTCAATACGGACAAATAATTGTAGAAGATCATAATCCCCTTAAATTAATGGCCCAATTGCAATTTGTGGGCTCTAATGAGACTCATTTGTTTAACAATTTGAAGTATAGGGTCTACTTGGTCAATTGACTGCTTGATCTGCAGTCAAATATTCGAATAGGGCAGCAATGCTAAATCACATTTGGAGTTTGTTCACTTGAGCATGCTCTTTAGTGTCTTGGGTGGAGACAACCTGGCTTAAGGGGGAGAAGCTTTTGGCATATCCCCATTCCAAGCACTTGTTCTTGGAGTTGGAAGAAATTGTTAAAGCTTAGAGAATTTGCTAAAAAATGTATTCGGTTCTCCATAGGTAGGGAAAGTAGAGTCTTTCTTTGGTGGGATCATTGGCATCCGGATGGGTGTCTTTTAGAGAAATATGGTTATAGAGCAATGTATGATGCAGGTAGTCATGTGGATGCCCGTGTCTCTTCTATCATTAGAAATGGAGAGTGGTACTAGTCGGCTGCTCGTTTGGATCAACTTATCCAAATTCAAAGTCTGTTGCCTGAGATTCCTATAGGTGAATCTGATCAGCCTATTTGGAATTCCAAGAAAGGCTTGTACTCATGCACAGAAACTTTGGAGTTCCTTAGATAAAAAATAAAAAAAAAAAAAAAAAAAAAAAAAAAAAAAAAAAAAAAAAAAAAAACTGAAGTTACTTGGTTTAAGGTTGTATGGTTTCCATTGGCAATACCTCGCCATGCTTTTATGCTTTGGTTGGTTTTTAGAGGTGCCCTTGTCACTAAAGAAAAAATGTGTGGTTGGAAATTTGGTGGAGACACTCTGTGCCGTTTCTGCTATAGCACTCAGGAAAATATTGAGCATTTGTTCTTCCAATGTAGTTTCAGCCGTAGAGTATGGCGAGCTGCTATGGAGGGATGTATAACAAGACCTGAAATTGAATGGGAGAAAGTGAAGGACTGGTATGAAGCTAAGTTCACCGGCAGAAGCTTAATGGCTAATCTCTGCAGATTATGCTTAGCTGCATCAATCTACCATTTATGGAAGCTCCGAAATGATCTTTGTCATGGAAACACCCCTAGGACAGAAGCGGTGATAGTGAAGAATATTAGATGGGAGGTCCGAACCAGGGTGATGGCTAAAGGGAGGTTCAAGAGGGCTGCTCAAAATGAGAAGCTTGCTAAACTATGGAATTTGAGTTCTTTGATTTAGTTTTTGCTGTTTAGGTTCTCTGTTTTCTGCAGTAGGTTGTGTTCTTTGTGTTTCTGTATAGCTGGTCTCCTCTTTGTGTATAGACTTGGGTTGTAGCATGTAGTTCCTGTCCTAAGGATAGTGCAATTGTTTTCTCCAGTGTAGGGAGAGTGCATCCAGTTTTCTCCTGGCAAACATCCAAAGACAGCGACGGTCGTGTTGTTTTCTCCTGGGGCGATGGTCATTTCCGTGGCACCAAGGACGCCGGCGTCGTTTCCAAAGCCGAAGAAGACCAAACCAAAAACAATGCGATCACGAAAGGATTCCAAGTTCTTTTTGATGAAGACATGGGCGTAGATAGGCTAGTGGACGGCCATATCATTGACTCTGAATGGTTTTACACCGTCTCTGTGACACGGTCATTTGCTCTGCCTGATGGCGTTCTCGGCCGCGCGTATAGTTGCGGGGCGTACATTTGGTTGACAGGGTACGACGAGCTTCAATTCTACGAGTGCGAGAGAGTTGAAGAAGCTCGTATGCATGGCTTTCGGACATTGGTTTGTGTTTCAACTTCTCGTGGGTCGTTGAATTGGGTTCTACCGATGTCATCAACGAAGATTGGGGCTTGGTGCCACTAGTGAAGTCGCTTTTTGGTTCTGAAACTATTACTTCTTCTTCGGTCTGCAACGAGGAAAACCACGAGAATCAGGTGCTATTAAAATCATTATTTAACTTAAAAGTTTAAGCTTAAATGTAATATTTAATTGAAATAAGCAAGGACTAATAGATACGAATTTCGAATTCATAACTTATGTTATGATAACGTGTTCAATGATAACCAATAATCTTAAAAGCTTAAAATGATGAGAATGAATGACTTTAATAATTTAATTTATATTTTAACAGGTACAATTTTCCATCTCGGATATTTATCTTCTAAATATTGCAACGTCATCACGAGCTCAGTTGCAAGAGAAGGTGCAATCAGAGGGTGATGCAAAAGAAGGAAGAAAAGAGGAAGAAAGCCAATCATCACTGGGCGAGAATTCCCTCTTAACAACGTGGAAGCGGAGAGGCAGGGCCGAGAGAAGCTCAACCATCGATTCTATGCGCTCCGGTCAGCAGTTCCCAATGTTTCAAAGATGGACAAAGCATCTCTACTCGCTGATGCAGTAGAATACATCAATGGTCTCAAGGCAAAAATTGAAGACTTGGAGGCGAAACTTAAAGAACGACCATCCCAAAAGGCCAATATTTTTGACAATCAAAGCATCAACGCCATGGTTGGTCACACAAGGCGGCAATCATCAGGCAGTTTCACTGTAACTAAAATGGAAATCGAGGTGCAGATTGTTGGATCAGAAGCGTTGATCCGAGTTCAATGTCCCGACGTGAACTACCCTAGTGCAAGATTGATGAACGCGCTTAGAGATCTTGAGTTTCAAATTCATCAGGCAAGCATATCAAACGTGAAGGAGATGATGCTTCAAGACGTTGTGGTTAAAGTTCCGGATGGATTGCAAAGTGAGGAGGTCATGAGAACTGCTATTCTTCAAAGAATGCAGAATTAATTAGCTTATCTTAACTTCATGGGGTTTAATCATCCTACATGATGATCACCTTCGGTTTCGTAGAAAATAAGACAAGCTTCTGATGAGTCGAATTAATTTCAGATGCTTAGCGGCCAGTTCAAGGAAAGGAACATAGTATATTTTGTACTTCTTCTTTCTTATATTTAAAGCTAACGTTGGTATTTGCTTAAATGTTTTGTGTCTCTTGCATGCACCAACATTAATTCTCATGTACTCTTCTTCATGAAAAATACAAATACAAAATTTCAGTGTTGACATACTTCTCTAATTAGAACCTTTTTGTAGTCAAATTTTGAGTGTTGAATGTTAGCCCAAGTTCATAGGTTCAACATTGAACTCCTATATGAGAGAAAATAATAACGACTGCATAAAATTTGAATTGAAAAACTCTTCATATAAATCAATATTAACAAGATGAATACATGTATTCTCGACGTTGTTCTACAATTGAGAATCTGCTATCAAAATGAAAATTGAGTATACAGAATTGTGAACATCTCACTTTTTAGCAAAAGATCAAGATTCAATCTTGTTTTTGGTATGTTCACCCCCCACCCTCTTTCCCTTTTTTTAAAAGGAGATACTGATTCTATTAATATCATGAAAACAAACAAGAGCATAATGCTCTACATAACCAGAGTCGAAAGCTCTGATGCTACAGTTTTTCGAATACAATCAAGAATACAATCAAACGAAATCCTAGCTAGCAAATGTGCAGCCCAATTATTTGACTGCTTAGTATGACAAATCTCCCAATACTCACAGGAACTAAGGACCAATTTAATATCCTCCAAAGTATGCCCATACATGGTTCAACTAACACCATAATTTTTTATGACCGTTACAACTTGAAGAGAGTCGCTTTCCAGAATAATATTTGTGAACCTTAAATTCCTACAAAGTTTCGCCGCTCGCAATGCAGCATAGGCTTCGACTACTACCGGTTTCAAAATTGAGTAAGTCGTAAAGCTAGCAACGGCAAACATGTACCTTACCAGAGAAGTCCCTAACAATAAGACCATACCCCATCTTCCCATTATGAGTGTCCATAGCCGCATCCTAATTAACCTTAAAACGTCCAAAAGGAGGTGATTTCCAACGTGTTAATCCTGCAGAACCATGATCCATCCCAGTCACCGTTGTATTCTCCTCACGAACCATGGCATGTCTATAATCCTCAATATAGCCAAAAGCCGAACAAAGCTAAACACGTGGATGTTGAAAAACCTCACCATGAAGAACGTACTCCATTACGTCTGAACCACAACTTGCAAGAAACTTCAACATATAAAACTCAACTAAATGCTCAAAAACATCTGCAAATGTCGAATCAACAAAGCAGCTCTTCTGAATTTTTCTCCCACAAATGCTCCACATATTAGATTTCGAAAGGCTGTCCCATAGAATATGGGTAGAAGTTTCCCTTTCAGTCAGACAGAAAACTCAAAATGGATCCAATCCCAAGCCTCTCTTGTTTAAATTATCTTTGGTAGGAAAGACGTTGTGGCAAGCCCTCCACAAAAACATCTTAACTAGATTCACGCGGAACCTTCATACTCCAAATCAGATTCCAAAAATGGTTTCACCTAGAAGTATATGAACAATAACCCAATGAAACCTCTTGACACTCCTTCTCTAAATGATAAGCACTCCGCATAGAGAACTCGCCCATAGAGGTACCTTTCCATACCATAAAGTCAGATTGTCCATACTTACTAATTGGAATCCATGAAATAACCTCCTCTTCCTCTTTACAAAAAATAGAATTCAGTAATAAACCATCCCACCAATTGGTAATCGGATCAATAAGAGTACACACCATAGCATTATTGGGAAGTACCGTCTTTGGGGATTGAACTTGATAAGTAGTCGGTTGTGGTAGCCATTTATCCCTCAAATCTGGACTACTTCCCCATTTCCGATCCGCCATACAATGCAATCCTTGATAAGATCTTTAGCAGAAAAAATACTCTGCCAAGCAAAAAAAGGTCGACTCCCTAGACTAGCCTCCAAAAAAGATCCCCTAGGAAAATATTTAGCTTTCAAAATTTGACTAGCCAAGCTTGAAGGATTTTTCAAAATTCGCCAACCCTCTTTTGCAAGCAAAACTGTGTTAAAACACCTCAAGTCGCGAAAGCCTGTATCGCCTTTGAATTTTGGAAAACCCAGCTTCTTCTAGCTCATCTAGTGGATCTTAGAATTATTCTCTTTATGCCCCCCACCAAAACTTTTGCATTATGGAGTTGACCTCCTTACACAAACCCACTAGTAATTATAATAGGAAGACGCTCATGCATTACATAGGAATAGTTTGGATGACAGCCTTGATGAGAATCTCCTTGAAAATTTAACTTTTTGGAATAGCCAAATTAATTATCAACTTATGATCTTATGGAGTAAGATGGAGGCTAGGTTGGCTCATGATCTGACTCAATATAAAGTGCAAGACAAGTTATTATTTGAGCCCATTCGAACAATCTATTAGACTTACTGATTAAATTCATTATATTCTATTAGGGTTAGGCCTTTTAAAATAAGATCTTATTTAACATAATATTAGAGTAAAGATCTTATGTTCTACCTTATTATCTCAATAAATTACCTCTAATTGACTTGAATTGAAGGATATTATGTATATTATATATTCTTGTCAAGACTTCACATGCATCAACATATATATATATATATATAACCATAATTTCCAAATATCTGTCTTAATTTATTTGGAGACAAATAAAGAATATGAAAATGGGTTGTCATTCGAATTAATCATAAACTTTTGAGTGTCAACTGAAATGAGAACGCCATTGAGTTGGTCAGGTCGAACTCGCGCCTGAACATGAACAAGAAGTTGGAAAAGACCCTTGGTCGGTGGCATTTATTACCTGGACCAGGTCAAGGGTTCGAGAGATGGTAGAGAGGAGAAGAGAAAGAGAAAGAGAAAAAAGACCCTTTGTATTTTTCAGTTGTTAATGGGAAGTTTATTCTTCTGTTCAAAAAAAAAAAAAAGTTGGAAGAGACCCTTCCAATAGTACTCCAAGTTGGAGCAGCCAAGACCCACATCTCTAGCCATGTAACTCTAAAGTTTATAGGCCCATTATACTCTTTTATATCTTGGACGAAGCATGCATGGGCTTGCGCGCGTTGATGCCGAAATTAAGTTCCACCAGACCATAAGTTTCACATATATCGCAGTTTAATAAAGTATAATTCACTTGAAACCTGGTTGACCTTATTAAGACCCTATTAATAAATGGGCTTATAAGATGTGAACTTATGTTAATCAGGTCATACTAAGTATTTTAGTCACTTTAACTCATTTATATTAAACAGGTCAAAATGGCTTGAAATATGTCATGTTCAGATCAACCTAACTTGATTTATTTATTAAACGAGTTATGTGGGTCGGTCGTGTCGTATTACTCGTTCATTTTAATGAGTCATCTTAGGGTTGAAAAATTTGACTCATTTAATCAAATGAGTTGAGTTTGGGTTGACCTAAATAAATTATATAATAATATGCCCATGGTTTGACACGGCACAAACCCGAATTGCCACCCCTACTAAAACATTTACAATAGATAGAAACCCAAATAGTTTGGGGTAGAAGTTTTAGTTTAGGATCGGGGTTACCTACAATTGGAGATTTCTTGTAATAATTCACTACAAAAATTGGTGAAATTCGCCACGTGCAGTTCGGCACGTGTACGGGTACTGTACATGTGTCGAACAGTTTGCCACGTGCGTTTTGCCACGCGTGCGACTCGTGTCTGATGTGGAAGTCACTAACTGCACATTTTGACACGTGTATTGAAATACACGTGTCTAACTGTTTGACACGTGTATTTAATAAAGAAAAGATTGTTGTTTTTTAAGTCCCTTAAACTCTTAGGGTGGGGTCTATGCCATCTATAAAGAAAAGACTCCGGTCTACAGTGTCATCTGAAAAGATTTGGGGGGAAAAATGGGTGAGTTTGACAACTCAGTAAGGAAAACAACAACAAAAAACAGAGGGAAAGGGTCTTCACTTGCTACTATACATGAGACAAAACCAGAAAAGGAATAGAGGAGGTGCTGTCCGTGAAAGAGCTGCTGTTTTGGGAGAGAAAACAAAGAGTTTTACTTGCTGTTTTTGTGTAGTAAAGAAGATAAGTGCTGCTGGTTCATTGCTGCAAAAAACATAGGAAGCCGAGAGAATTAAGAAAGAGAAGTTGGCGTGAAAAGAGGGGGTGCTTGCCTCCTTTTATACCGAATTGGACGGCCCCTTTTTGATCTCATCTGATGGCTGGAATTCAGCTTGGGGAGCAAGAAAGATCAAAAGCTGAGATTCAACTCCTTAGGCAGCAAGTTTAGATGAGTGTTGCGTTGTCAAGGATCCAAGAAGGAAGAAGAAAAGAGAGGTGGACGAAAGAGGGGCTGTATCTCTTTAGGGAGAAGCTTTGGACATCTAGGATGACATGGGTGGGATCTGATCTATGGCTAGGAAGAATTCGTGGGCAGCAAGTTGTGAGCTGAGGCATGACGTCCGTAGGTTGAGGGGAAACGCAGCACCTGGACAACTTAAGAACTAATTTCCTAACTTGAGTAGTTGAGTTCCTCTTGTGATCAAACTAAGCTGGATTGGGCTGGGTAACGTGTGGGCTGTACTGGGTTGTTTGAATTAGGTGGGCTGATGTATATTAATTCATATGGGCTGTGCTAGAAATAAAATGAACCCATAAATTTATTGATGCTAATTTTCGTCCAAAACAGTGGTAGTTGTTTGCGCGGGTGTTTTCGTATCCTTAACGAAGTCCAAAAATTATGAAATTCGAAGAGTAGTTAGAGGACTTTGAGACGAGCGTTTTGACTTTTGAATCGACTAAAACGGAGTTAATTTGACCACATTTTCGTAATTTCAAAGTTTAAGGTCCGTTTAAACCTTCATTGAACTATAATTAAACTAAAACAATAAAGGTAAATGTTTCTTAGTAAATAAATATTTATTTTCATAAATATTCATATTTAAAAAAAATATGGGGTATTACAATCTTTCCCCTTATTGAATTTCGTCCTCGAAATTCAAAAACTATGAAGTTTTCAACAGAGATTTAGATTTCTAAATCTAAAGAAACGTACTATACTCGAAAACTTCGACTATGATAAGCGGTTGCTCTTATCATTTCAAAAAGGGTGTAAGAAAATAATATTTTATATTGTACCATGATCTATTGTATAAGTCGATCTACCAACTTAGGCGGGGTACTAACCTTTATCCAATACTTACAACCCGAGTAGTATCTATCATAACTACACCATAAAAGTGGAACCTTGTGCCAAGTTATCCTAGGTAGTCCGTCGTTCCAATTCAATGCCTATGATCGACGCGATTTAAACAGTTTCGGAAGTGGAGCCTAATCTTACGTTATTTAAATATGTGTGACTAATACTTTGCTAGAAAAAAAAAAATAGGGGTAGAGTACCTGTCACCACTTTATTATTTGTCTCCGCCTTGCCTAGTGTGAGAGTGTATACCCTGCTTTTGTCCATTTCCCTTCAGCTCGGATTTGGCTCCTACCCTTGCTGTGGGGCAGTCTCTTACGAAGTGTCCGGTCTGCCCACACCAAAAGCATACGTTGCTTCCTATATGGCATTGCCCTTGATGAGGACGGTTACATTTCGGGCAGAATATGCCGTTGGATGGGGCTGGTCTGTCCCCTATAAAATTAACTCCTTGGTTGCCTCCATTCTGCCTTCACTTCCAAGAGGGTTGATCATCGTTTATTGGGGGTGCTGTTCTCTTCCGTGAATCCATCATTGCCAAAGTACTTTTCTTAATGCTATCCTCAGCTAGAGAGGCCTTGTTGACCAATTCCACAAAATCTTTAATTTCAAGACATACGACTCGATCAAGAATTTGGTGATTGAGGCCCTGTTCGAACTTCCTCACTCGGTTTTCTTCCTCTACTACTAAGTATGGCGCAAATCGAGCTAATTCATTAAAACGAGCAGCGTACTGAGCAACCGTCATATTCCCTTGAGTCAAGTCCATAAATTCCCGTGCTCTAGCGTCTCTGAGGATTTTAGGGAAGTAATGCTGAAGGAACTCCTTTTGAAAACGTTCCCAAGAGATTGCCCTTTCACTTCCTAATTCTTGAACTAGTAGTACTTTCTTGGCATTCCACCATCGTTTAGCTTCACCAGACAGTCTGTAAGCTGTATATTATACCTTCTGTTCCTCTGTACATCCTGCCAACTGTAATATTTCTTCAACGTCTACTAGCCAATTTTCAGATTCTACAGGACCTTGTTTTCCGTCAAACATAGGGATGTTAAGCCTTTCAAATCTTTTGAATGGGCAACCTTGCTCCACGTCACGAGGTACCTCACCACTGAAATCGGTTACGGCTGTGATGAACTGCCTAGCCATTTCTTGGAACATTTGGGCCACGTTGGGGGTAGCTTCGGTTTTCGTGCCTTGCGATGATCCTTCACCTCCGTCTTCCATAACTCTGCAACGTGTCCAGATTTAGAGCTTCCTATTTTGTTAAAAAATTTTGAATCATAAGCGTAATGGTGCAACCTATCCGAAGTCTAGGTTTCCATGTCGTTCCCTAGGTTTACATCAAGTCAACTTACGGTTGACTTTGCTTTGATACCATCTTGTCACGCCCCTGTTTTGGAATATAAGGGAAACGCGAACTTGAGCTATAAAACATCTCTATAATTTAAAACATGTACACATTTTCCTAGGAATAGCGCATAACTATATTTCATTATAAGAACATATACATAGTAGTTCTTGAGTTATTACATCTCAAAATAAATATGTACAATACAAAAGTTAGACCTGTCTTTATCGATCTATTGCTCTTAGGGTGGGGTCTATGCCATCTATAAAGAAAAGACTCCGGTCTACAATGTCATCTGAAAAGATTTGGGGGGAAAAAGGGGTGAGTTTGACAACTCAGTAAGGAAAACACAACAAAAGAACAGAGGGAAAGGGTCTTCACTTGCTACTATACATGAGACAAAACCAGAAAAGGGATAGAGGAGTTGCTGTCCGTGAAAGAGCTGCTGTTTTGGGAGAGAAAACAGAGAGTTTTACTTGCTGTTTTTGAGCAGTAAAGAAGATAAGTGCTGCTGGTTCATTGCTGCAAAAAACATAGGAAGCCGAGAGAATTAAGAAGGAGAAGTTGGCGTGAAAAGAGGGGGTGCTTGCCTCCTTTTATTCCGAATTGGATGGCCCCCTTTTGATCTCATCTGATGGCTGGAATTCAGCTTGGGGAGCAAGAAAGATCAAAGGCTGAGATTCAACTCCTTGGGCAGCAAGTTTAGATGAGTGTTGCGTTGTCAAGGATCCAAGAAGGAAGAAGAAAAGAGAGGTGGACGAAAGAGGGCTGTATCTCTTTAGGGAGAAGCTTTGGACAGCTAGGATGACATGGGTGGGGTCTGATCTATGGCTAGGAAGAATTCGTGGGCAGCAAGTTGTGAGCTGAGGCATGACGTCCGTAGGTTGAGGGGAAACGCAACACCTGGACAACTTAAGAACTAATTTCCTAACTTGAGTAGTTGAGTTCCTCTTGTGATCAAACTAAGCTGGATTGGGCTGGGTAACGTGTGGGCTGTACTGGGTTGTTTGAATTAGGTGGGCTGATGTATATTGATTCATATGGGCTGTGCTAGAAATAAAATGAACCTACAAATTTATTGATGCTAATTTTCGTCCAAAACAGTGGTAGTTGTTTGCACGGGTGTTTTCGTATCCTTAACGAAGTCCAAAAATTATGAAATTCGGAGGGTAGTTAGAGGACTTTGAGACGAGCGTTTTGACTTTTGAATCGACCAAAACGGAGTTAATTTGACCACATTTTCGTAATTTCAAAGTTTAAGGCCCGTTTAAACCTTCATTGAACTATAATTAAACTAAAACAATAAAGGTAAATGTTCCTTAGTAAATAAATATTTATTTTCATAAATATTCATATTTAAAAAAAATATGGGGTATTACACATGCATATCTATATATATAGTATTAATTATAGGTTTTTTTAACTTTGTTATGTTTACACGTGTCCAATTGGGGAGATTATACAGTTAGCCACGATGTCAAAAAGACACGTGCCTAATTGGACGAGTGTCTACAGTAACGGGTACTGTAGACATGCGTCCAATTGTAAGGTTTTTTGTAGTGATTGTCTCTTCCTTATAATTGAGCAGGAGATTGAGAAAAGAGCCACATGCCCGAGCAAATTTCAGGTTGTCCGAACACCTGCTCGGATATGTGAACTCTATCGAGAGCCTCATAAAGGGTTACTGTCTCATAGAGTAAATGAAATTTGAATTACCAAATAAAAGAAAATAAAATAGAAAAATAAATACAATAAAGTATGACTTTGAGATGATAGTAAAAAAGACGTAATAAAATCTAATAGTCCTAAACTTACCAAATTTAAAACGATGTTGTTTTAGTGAATTTAAATATATAAAAGAATGTAAATGCGATTATTAGCCGCATGCATTTTTTAAAACCGGTATCTGTTTATATATATATATATATATATATATATATGCAGATATCGATTTTTGTTTACAGTATTTACATGTGTGAGTAATGGGTAGGCGCAGATAACTGTATTTTCACGATGCCGTGCCGCTAATAATTCCGCCATGGCAAGAAAAGAGGAAAACAGGCTGGGAAGATCAATATATTCATTGATTCTTTACTATTTCTGCCGCGATTCGTGACCATGGTCCATGTACCAAAATCAAGTGCGAATCAAAACTTTTGCTGCGATTGACTTTTCCAACACTTGCTGCATGTCATGAGGCCGGCGGCAACTCCTTAATTAGGAATCTCGGTGGCCGCAAAGAGCATAATTAATTAGGATTTAGGCCCCTAAAGTCATTGTGCGTAGAGATGAAGAAATCAAAAAATGCATGCAGTCATGGACTCATGCAGATGTGAGGGATTACGTTTGGAATCATATATTCCAAAAGTGAAGTTTTAGAATCAAAAGAACGGTTGAAAATTATCAACTTCTGTTTCCTTTAGGAATTGTTTGGTAAAAGAA
Organism: Alnus glutinosa; assembly: GCF_958979055.1. Lineage (NCBI taxonomy): Eukaryota > Viridiplantae > Streptophyta > Magnoliopsida > Fagales > Betulaceae > Alnus > Alnus glutinosa. The sequence goes on along the minus strand of NC_084898.1, from coordinate 668,321 downwards.
AATAAAATTTTTTTTTTTTTTTTTTTTTTCTTTTACACTTTTGTAAAAAATAATTAACTTTAAAACATTTTAATTTTATATCACATCAATAATTTTTTATTACTATTTAAATAAAAAAAATTACTACAATAATATATATATTATCAACTTTAGTTTACTTTAGTTTACTTTAGTTCTTTTTTCATGCACAAACAAGATTTTGACCTCGAGTAAACGTGAGATCATAAGAGCAAAAGGTAATCATCCCATCAATTTAATACAAATAACACAACAAAACATGACACTAAGATTTACGAAGTTTGTATTGATTAAATGATCTTAAACTTTTGAGATATGTAGTAATTTAATATGTTATCAGAGTCAAATGTCATGAGTTTGAACTCTGACTCTATTATTATTCACTCACATTTCAATTAAATATTTCACGTATTAAGCCTCACCAATTAAAAGGGAGTTTGAACCCACACACGTGAGAAAGAGTGTTAAAATATTGATTAAATAATTAAATTTATTCATTCTTAATTATTAGTTTAAGCTTTTAAGATAACAGTTCATTTTAATAAGTTTACATCCACATGTAAATAAAGTACAAAAAGTAGTAAAAAAAATTACTCAAAATCTAAAATCTCAATAAACTCAAAATTCACTCTTACATTGGGCTGTCCAACCATTTATCCGGTCAGGTGGGTCTCATAAATGGTCTCTTACAATCACCTGTCCGAATTCTCTCAAAGATGGACAAATAATTGTAGAAGATCATAATCACCTTAAATTGCTGGCGCAATTGCAATTTGTGGGCTCTAATGAGACTCATTTGTTTAAAAATTTGAAGAATAGGGTCTACTTGGTCGATTGATTGCTTGATCTACAGTCAAATATTCGAATAGGGCAGCTATGCTAAATCACATCTGGAGTTTGTTCACTCAAGCAGTCTCTTTATAGGTGGCTTGGGTGGAGACAACTTGGCTTAAGGGGGAGAAGCTTTTGGCATATCCCCATTCCAAGCACTTGTTCTTGGAGTTGGAAGAAATTGTTAAAGCTTAGAGAATTTGCTCAGAAATGTATTTGGTTTTTCATAGGTAGCGAAAGCAAAGTCTTTCTTTGGTGGGATCACTGGCATCCGGATGGGTGTCTTTTGGAGAAATATGGTTATAGAGCAATGTATGATGTAGGTAGTCATGTGGATGCCTGTGTCTCTTCTATCATTAGAAATGGAGAGTGGTATTGGTCGGCTACTCGTTCGGATCAACTTGTCCAAATTCAAAGTCGGTTGCCTGAGATTCCTATAGGTGAATCTGATCAACCTATTTGGGAGTTCCTTAGACAAAAAAACAAATAAATAAAATAAAAAATAAAAAATAAAAAATAAAAAATAAAAAATAAAAAATTGTGCTAACTGCTTTATTTACTTGTTTGCGCATGTGACTTTGCATATTTTATTATTTTAATAATATGTTTAATAACAAGCTGGGGATCTAGATTCAAAGTGGTACATGAAGATTCACAGGTTGCCTAGGTGCAGTCAATGTAGAAGTATCGAAAAGAAGAATAATAAACAAGCCACTGAAACTGTAGGATTTTAGTTATGCTGGAACCACAGGATTTCAGTAAAAGATTAATAAAACTTGGTGAGATAATTCGTAAAAGAGGGACCGTAGAATCCCAATCAACACGCTAATACGGACCGAAGGATCCATCACGAGAGGAGTGCTTCAAAGATATAACTGTATATAAAACTGTCACGCCATTTCTTAATTTGTTTATATATACATATACCTATTCAATCTATGATTATGAATTGCAATAGGCTATAAATTGTATATATATATAATCTTTATTTTAATTTATTTCATTATGTTGCATTTTATAAATATATCAGCATTCATTATATTATTGGAAACAGCGGACTCATTTAAGTATTTTTGTATTATTGTTTCTATCTGTATTATTTATTAATACAGGATTTGAAGATGAAGAGTATCAGGATTATCCGGATGCTTAGATGGATGTGTTGTGGTCTCTTGGATGTGATGGACTACCCTGCTTAGTCTATCCTTTCATGTACATATGTCAAACTCTTTTTATATGTCTCTTTGATGCTATGATATTTTGGTATTACTAATACTTTATTAAGTGTCGCTTGTGGCACGTATGTTATTATTTGAGATGTATTTTGTTGGACCACAAAGGGTGCAAACCCAAGTGTAGGTTTTCGCAAGTAATAATTCTCGGTAAGTATGAGGTCGATCCACAGGGAATGGTAGATACTAAGTAAAATCCCTATTATTGTGCAGAAAAGTAAATTGACTTGGTTTTTCCGCTAAAAAGTGGAGCAATGGATAAATGGTAAACTAAACTAAAATTAACTAAACTAAATTAATAAAAAGAAAAATTAAAAGAAAACACTAAGGCTTCAGGTATCCACCTAGCAATTTATTACATATTCTTGACACATAATATACAATAGATCAAACATGGGTTGATTGAGAACTTGATTTCATAAACATGACACAATAAATTAAGCATTCAAAATATTTTCGAATCATAACAAATCAAACAAAGTAAGCATTGGATATAAACAAAAATCATAATGAATCAAAATAAAGTTGTATCATTAAATTACTCTCAAATAAAAATCAATCCCAAATTTAATCAATAATATAAGAGTATCAAGAATACATAATAAAAAAAACTAGGCTTCACCCCTAGCCTTAGCTAGAGATTTAGCCGCTCAAACAATAAAACCAGTTTAGAGCCTCCATAACTGCCCTCTCCTCTTGCTTCTCCCCCCTTCGCTTCTTCGCTTCCTCCTTCGCTTCTCTCCTCGGCTCTCTCGCTTCGTCTCTGACCAAAACATGGTATTTATAGTGCTTGCGATGTCTTTTTGGTACTTTCTTGGTGGTCCAGCTAAGGAAAGAATCAAGTCTTGCGTTAATTGCACAGCAGCCCAAGTATGGAAATGAATCAGATCTTGAATATGTGTGACTTGGTAAAAATCATGGAAAGAAATCATGTAAAGTCATTCTGATTTGTGCTCCACACGTCCATCACCAATTATATATGGAAAGAAAATCAACTTGTGTATGGAAGGAAATTGCTTTGGACATGGCAAAAGTCCGAATCAGGAAAAATCTATTTCAGACTTATTTGTTTCATTTTTCATTATCTTTCCAACGCCACCAAAATCAACGCAATCAGATTTTTGAGCCAAAAGTTATGACGAAAATAAGATGACGAGCTCATTCTGGATTCTTTCCATAAATAAAGATTTTGCCGACTTCATTAAAATCTTGGAATTTGAAGGATTTTCTTCCAAAACCTTTTTACCAATAACGTGTAGAGCTGCTGCCTCAATCTTATTTCCTAGCTTATTTGTCAATTCCACCAAGTGGTCCAGTCGCTTGAAAGCTACAACAATTCCTACAAAAAGAAATATAATTCAATGCATTTATATCAATTTAAGCTCAAATTTAATAATTAAACATTATTCCACAATTAAGTATTAAATGCAAGAATTATAACAAAACATAATATGATAATGCTTATTTTAATAGAGAAAATATGCACTTTTAAGCACTTATCATATTTATATTATCATAACAAAGGTTATTATTTTATATATTGAGGTTATTCTGTCAACTCTGATGTGTCATTGTAAAGAAACAAAAAAAACTTCTTGCTGCCAATATTTAACTTTGATGATTGTCGTAATGTCACGTGAAAATCGAAATTTTCACTTACGTCTTTTTGTAAAAGGTGGGGCGGGGCGTTACAGTAGCTGCTGCGTGTCATTGGCAACTGTTTAAGATGGTTGTCAAAAATGTATTCTTGAATGGTGATTTTGCTGAGGAAGTTTATATGCATCCTCCATTTGGCTATGACCATCCTTCTCACACAGTTTGCCGTCTTCGTCGTGCTCTTTACAGTCTCAAACAAATTCCTCAAGCCTGGTTTGCTAAATTTAGTTGTGTTGTTGCTCAGCAGGGCTTTGTCCCTAGTGCCTATGACTCTTCACTTTTTCTTCGGACTACTAGTGCTGGTATTATTCTTATCATTCTTTATGTTGATGACATGATCATTATAGGGGATGATCTCTCTGGTATTCAAGATCTTCAACACTTTCTAAGTCAGAATTTTGAGATGAAGGACTTAGGGCAGCTTAACTACTTTCTTGGTCTTGAGGTTACTTCAGATTCAGATAGATATTATCTCTTTCAAGCTAAATATGTGTTTGACTTGCTTTCCAAAGCACGCTTGACGGACAGCAAAATATGCATTTCTCCACTTGAACCTAATATTGGGCTTCTTGCTACTGATGGTAAATCTCTTCCAGATGCTACTCTCTATAGACAACTGGTCCGTAGTCTCATCTATCTCATTGTTACTCGCTCAGACATTTCCTATACGGTTCACTTGGTTAGCCAGTTTATGAGTGCACCTCGCTTTACTCACTATGCTGCTGTTCTTCGTATCTTACGCTATGACTTTGTTTCATGGCCTTCACTTTTCTTCATACTCCTCTCTTGAGCTCCGCTCTTACTTTGATGCGGACTAGGCCAGTGATCCTACTGACCGTCGCTCCACCACGGGTTATTGCTTCTTACTCTGTACCTCTCTTATTTCTTGGTGTAGTAAGAAGCAGACTATTGTTGCCTGATCCATTACTGAGGCAAAGTACCGTGCACTTGCCAATACTACAGCTAAATTTCTGTGGTTACGATGGCTTTTGACAGACATGGGTGCTCCTCAGACGTCTAGTTCTCCTTTTTATTGTGATAATCAAAGCACCATCCAAATTGCTCACAATGACGTCTTCCATGAGCGCATCAAGCATATTGAGATTGATTATCACTTCATTCGGCACCATCTTCAACAGGGCATTCTACATCTTCGATCTGTTTCATCTGAAGATCAACTTGCCGATATTTTCACGAAATCTCATCCTCCTGGTCGGCTACGTGATCTTGTTTCCAAACTCATGTTGACTTCATCATATCGAGTTTGAGGGGGGATGTTAGAATAATAAGATACTTGCCATATTTGTGGAAGAATATTTTCGTAATATTATCAACATATCACGGAAATATTTTCCCATCAATTATGATATTATTAGATATTATTGTATAATGTAATTACATTATTTTTCTTATTTTTTTGGCATCATTTAACTATAAATAGGTCATTTCATTGTACAAACAATATATTTCAAAAATACGAGTTTATTTCATAATTGTATTCTATTCTCTTTTTCTTCACAATGAAAGCTTTTATTCATAAAAAAATAAAAAATGAAATAAAAATAAAAAAATAAAAAATTGAATAGTCAATTATAAATTGTCTGGATGCATAAGTATCTTATACGTACGTACCACGAGCCATCATATGCTAATTCAACTTGTCTAATACATTTGTAAATCGTTTTATTCAATAAAACGATTTAATTATTAAAACTGTCTCGTCGGTATTTTGAAATAATCATATGGTAAAAAAGTGATTTCTAGAACTGATAATCACCATTTACCTATAAAATTTTCCTTTCATTAGATAGATAAATTAAAGCTAAACCCGGCCACCTCAAATGAAGCCAAAAACATGCATCTATACTCCATTGCGGGCAATTGCAGTGTAAATTTGCTGGACGCACACTTAGTACACAAAGTGTGCAGGAGAAGTATCACACTTAGTACACAAAGTGTGCAGGAGAAGTATACTCTTTGTTCAAAATTCAACCAGCCTTTAACCGAACGGGAAAAGGACGATGAAGTACTACTCCTTCACGAAAACGTGGCTGTCCACAACCAATGTTTTCAAGAAATTGTGACGACCCACAAAAACTCACCCATTGGCCGCTCTTGACTCCTAAATGTTTATCACGTGGTAGTTTCCTCGCTACTTCTTACCCCAACAGTAAAAAGGTAATCAACTCCGAGATTAAATACCGGTGGCATCTTTTTCAGAACGCATGGCATCGGTCGTCGTTTAGTTTCTTCTTTGCTGCTTCTCGTCCTCTTTGATACTTTTTAACATTCGCTTCAATTATCAGTTGCCTACTCGATCTGTCAAAGACACTAGAGATAAGGAGCAACAAATAGAACCAAAATCGAAGAGATTATGTCTTCCTCTTCTTCACCATCGCTTATTGCCGCTGGTCAATTGCATGAAGCCTCACCCACGCTTCAACACCACCTCCAGCTCATAGTTCAAAGCCGGCCTGAATGGTGGGTCTACGCCATCTTTTGGCAAACATCCAAAGACAGCGACGGTCGTGTTGTTTTCTCCTGGGGCGATGGTCATTTCCGTGGCACCAAGGACGCCGGCGTCGCTTCCAAAGCCGAAGAAGACCAAACCAAAAACAATGCGATCACCAAAGGATTCCAAGTTCTTTTTGATGAAGACATGGACGTAGATAGGCTAGTGGACGGCCATATCACTGACTCTGAATGGTTTTACACCGTCTCTGTGACACGGTCATTTGCTCTGCCTGATGGCGTTCTCGGCCGCGCGTATAGTTGCGGGGCGTACATTTGGTTGACAGGGTACGACGAGCTTCAATTCTACGAGTGCGAGAGAGTTGAAGAAGCTCGTATGCATGGCTTTCGGACATTGGTTTGTGTTTCAACTTCTCGTGGGGTCGTTGAATTGGGTTCTACCGATGTCATCAACGAAGATTGGAGCTTGGTGCGGCTAGTGAAGTTGCTTTTTGGTTCTGAAACTATTACTTCTTCTCCGGTCTGCAACGAGGAAAACCACGACAATCAGGTGCTACTAAAATCATTATTTATTTAAAAGTTTAAGCTTAAATGTAATATTTAATTAAAATAAGCAATCAATAGTAGATACGAATTTCATAACTTATGTCATGATAACGTGTTCAAGGATAACCAATAATCTTAAAAGCTTAAAATGATGAGAATGAATGAATTTAATAATTTAATTTATATTTTAACAGGTACAATTTTCCATCTCTGATATTTATCTTCTAAATATGGCAACGTCATCACAAGCTCAGTTGCAAGAGAAGGTGCAATCAGAGGGTGATGCAAAAGAAGGGCCGGCGGGTTTTGGCCGTTCATCGCCTGACTCGGTGCCTTCTGACTCTAATAGTCTTTTTGCGTCCGAGCAGAGGAAGAAAAGAGGAAGAAAGCCAATCATCACTGGGCACAAAGTGGAAGCGGAGAGGCAGCGCCGAGAGAAGCTCAACCGTCGATTCTATGCGCTGCGGTCAGTGGTTCCCAATGTTTCAAAGATGGACAAAGCATCTCTACTCGCTGATGCAGTAGAATACATCAATGATCTCAAGGCAAAAATTGAAGACTTGGAGGCCAAACTTAAAGAACGACCATCCCAAAAGGCCAATATTTTTTACAATCAAAGAATCAACGCCATGGTTGGTCACACAAGGCGGCAATCATCAAGCAGTTTCACTGTAACTACAATGGAAATGAAGGTGCAGATTGTTGGATCAGAAGCGTTGATCCGAGTTCAGTGTCCCGGCGTGAACTACCCTTCTGCAAGATTGATGAACGCGCTTAAAGATCTTGAGTTTCAAATTCATCATGCAAGCATATCAAACGTGAAGGAGATGATGCTTCAAAACGTTGTGGTTAAAGTTCCGGATGGATTGAAAAGTGAGGAGGTCATGAGAACTGCTATTCTTCAAAGAATGCAGAATTAATTAGTTTATCTTAACTTCATGGGGGTTAATCATCCTACATGATGAGCACTTTCGGTTTCGTAGAAAATAGGACAAGCTTCTGATGAGTCGAATTTCAGATGCTTAATAAACGGCCAGTTTAAGGAAAGGAACATGGTATATTTTGCACTTGTTCTTTCTTAAATTTAAAGCTAACGTTGGTATGTGCTTAAATGTTTTGTGTTTCTTGCACCAACATTAATTCTCATGTACTCTTCTTCATAAAAAATAAAAATACAAAATTTTCAGTGTTAACTTAGAACTTTTTTTAAGTAAAATTTTGAGTGTTGAATGCTAGCCCAAGTTCATAGGTTCAACGTCATTGAGCTCTTAGATGAAAGTGTAATACCCCGTTTTTTAAGATATTGAATAAAATATCTTAAAATATAATTTAAGACCTAGTAATAAGGCAAAAGAATAAATATGAATATTTATAAAAATAAATATTCATTTATTAAGAAATTTTTATAGTTTTGGATTAATAAGAGTTCAAACAGACCTCAAACTTTGAAATATTGGAAACAGGATCAAACGAACTCTGTTTTGGTTGATTCAAAAGCGAGAACGCTCGTCTCGAAGTAGGGTCTCTTGCGGAAAGAGGAATCCATGAATTAGCAGCAGCCAATGACTTGAAGAGACGACTAAAGCAACAAACATCACATTCAGAAAAGAGGCCAACAATAGGGTATGATTCTAAGCCGGATGCCGATAGAAGTTCCCCGCCTGTATCAAGAAATCAGAAACCTCGTTGTAACAAGTGTGGAAAACCGCACATGGGAGACTATAGAATGGGAAGCCCAAACTGTTTTAAGTGTGGTAAGCCTGGCCATTTCCTGAAAAGTTGTCCCATGAATCCTCCTAAAGAACCAAGGCCGCAAGGAGGTGGATATCAACAAGAACCTGCCCAAGCACGAGTATATTCTCTTGTCCTTGATGATGTTGATAGAGAGGAATTTGCAAATATGAAAATAGACACCATATAAAGGTTAGTACTCGTTCGTGCCATAGTCAGTAAATCGACCCATAAAATAGATCATGGTACTATATAAAATATTATTTTCTTACACCATTTTTGTAAGGTCAAGAACAACCGCTTATCATTGTCAGAGTTTTTGTCTATGATAAATTTCTTTCTAAAATAGTAGATGAAATTTTAACAATAGGAGAATAAGATAAATGACTTCTAATGAAACAAACGATCGGAAGATTATTTTCTTATGTCGTTTCTCTCCCGTAACGATCAAGGTTAGGATAACTAATGATTAGTAATAAAAATGTTTCCCATGATATTTGTATTGGTAGACATAAAGATTAGTAATCTAAATCTTTCCTTAATGTAAACTTTTTTTTGCGATATAACGTTTACGAATTTCGGGGACGAAATTCTGTTAAGGGGGGAGGGATGTAATACCTCGTATTTTAAGATATTGAATAAAATATCTTAAAATATGATTTAAGACCTAGTAATAAAGCAAAAGAATAAATATGAATATTTATGAAAATAAATATTCATTTATTAAGAAACTTTTATAGTTTTGGATTAATAAGAGTTCAAACGAACCTCAAACTTTGGAATATTGAAAACAGGATCAAACGAACTCTGTTTTGGTTGATTCAAAAGCCAGAACGCTCGTCTCGAAGTCCTCTAACTAACCTCTGAATTTCATAATTTTTGGACTCCATATAGTACCCGAAAACATCCGCGAAACATTATATCTCTGAATAGGACGAAAATTAATATATAATCTTGTGGGCCCATTTTATTACCATATGATCAAATCAGCCCAGCCCATGACAGCCCAGCTCTCACATGTAAACCCAGTTCACACACAGCTTCGTTAGTTACAGGAAAACAGCAAACTAAGTTTCTAAAGTTAGAAACTAACTCCCATTTAGATATAGATAAGAGATATTAAGCTATATTCTTATCTTATAATCATTGTTGAAGCACCTGTGTATCATCTATCCGTAGATTGTTTTTGTGTTGGGATTGATCTTCACCGTTCGGGTCTCCTATAAAAGGAAGCTTGGAGATGGGTCTTCCTCACACCAAGCCGAAAGCTTCTTCCTCTTGTCGAGACTCTCTCCATTTTTAGTGTAGTACGTGAAGAAATCAGAAAAAGCTCTCGATCTCTTCTCTCTTTCTGCTTCTCTCTCTGTTGGCACAGCAAGCAGTTAGAGCACCCCAAAGAACCCATCCTCTTCTTTGTATACAGCAGGAAACCAGAAACTCTTCATCTTCTATGTTTCTCTTCCAACCCGTAGCAACTCTCTCCTTCTTCTTTCTTCTCTGTTCTCCTTCTTTCCCGTTCTTCCCTTTACTCTCTCTTGCCGAGAGACACAGGGAGACTGAACGAGAGAGTGAGAGACCCTGAGATGGAGAGAAGAAACTGAGAAGGAGACCCAGAAACCTTCCCCCTCCTTCAATCGGTGAAGAAACCAAAGCAGAGCAACAGCTCATTCCTTCTTAAAGCTGCAAAAAAATCAAACCTCTTGCTCTCTCTCTCACCGTAAGTCTCTCCCTTTAGTCCTTTGTTTTTCTTCCCCTGTGTGTGTGCATGTAAGAAAACAAAGTAAAGAAATGAGATAAGGAAGAAAAAATGAAGCTCTAGAACCATATGGGTGTGTGTGTGTGTGTGTCCAGTGGGTTAAAAAGAGGAGAAGAAAAGGAACAAAAAGGATAATAAAAGCATGAAGTGTCTAGAAGAAGACAAAGAAAAACAAGAAACAAAAAGGAAGTAAGGAACAATTCTTGATGGACCATATCGTTCTCTTTTCCACGCAAGTCCACCTTTTATTTTTGTTAGTCAACTTACTCAACTTAAAAGGTAAAAAGTAGCAAAAGGCAAAGAAAAAGAAAAATATAAAAAGTAATAAAATAAAGAGACTTTTTAATATCTCAAAATATCATTTTGAGATATTTGGTGAAGCTTTAATTTATTTTATAAATTTCTAATTTATAAGTTTTGTTTTAATGTTTTGTGATTTTACGATTCTTATTATTTTAAGTATTTAACATTTTAATGTTGGTTTTAAATCATGTTCAAGCAGAGTATTTAATTAATAAATACATCGTTATAATGCCCGAGTAAAAAAGTCACTATTTTTCAAAAGTACCGGTACGCTACCCAAATATATTAAAGTAATATTAGGCACTATTAATACTTATGCCGTTATTTTGCTCAATTTTTTATAATTGAAATTATTTTATATCTATGATAGTTAGAATTATTGAAACAGCGCCTGCCTTAATATTATTTTAATAAAGTGTTTTATTATTTCGGGTTGCGAAACTTTATTATAAAAATTGTGAGTTTTAACTATTATATCTATTTTTATAAAATGGGTATTACGGGATCTACGTGGATAAATAGATATTTAAAGGTCTTAATAAATGCCGTAATAAATTTCGCATAAAAGATTAGTAATAAAATGTAATTGGACAAATTGTATTTATGGAGATAATTTTAAATATGAAATTATATTAAGAATTAAAGGTCAGAAATTATAATAGGATTAAAATGAATTTTTAGTGAATTATACTAATTCACTATTTACTTGTATTATATGTGTATATATTGCAGTGATTATATCTGTGAACGTTTTCCTGAAGCCAGAAGAATTACTGTGAGTATTTCTTACTCACTGTGAATGATACGTGTGGTGGTTTTTGATTATATGTTGAAGTCTGCTTTATTTAATTGTATGCATATGGTTTGACATTTGGTATGTTTAACATGTTCTGGTTGTAATTATGTATATGATGTTGTTTGCATGATTATATTGTGGTAAAGTTATGAGTTATAAATGGGTTAATGAAAAGACCAGAGGTTTAGGTACCAAGGCGTCAGTGATTGAGGAGACCAACGGATGAACTGAGGTTTACGTACCAAGGCGTCAAACAATTGACTAGACCAACGGGTAAACCGAAGTTTAAGTACCAAGGCATCAATACACTGATAAGACTGACGGATAAACCAAAGGTTGAAGAAATAATAATAACAAAGCTGGTGAGCATAGGCTACCAGTGGGAGCATAGGCCCCCTGAGAGATTTAATGAAGCATAGGCTTCCATTAATAAGCATTGAGCATAGGCTCGTAATGAAAGAAGCATAGGCTTCAATCTAACGGAGCATAAGTTCATAATAAGTAAAGCATAGGCTTTAGATGAATGGAACATAGGTTCTTATTAAGGTTAAAGCAAGAAGTATATAAGGTTGTGCACATATCTATATAACTGTCATCATTTGATTGCTTAGTGTACTTTTAAATAATGCAGTATTTCACTGTGGTCAAGGACTGTTGACTCACTTAACCACAGCATGAGATTGTAGTGATAACTACAATCTCATGCGAGTTTTTGCAGGGTGGATCAAAGGTTAAGACTACTGGAATAATTATTTTAAAATGTAATATTTGTTATGTTGGAAAAGACAATAGTCATGTATTTATTAAGTGCCACTTGTGGCACATATGTTATTATTTTGGATGTAATTATTATATCAGAATAAAATGCTATTATTTTTGTATATTGAGGTTATTCAGTCAGCTCTGATGTGTCATTGTTAAAAAAAAAAATTATATTCCGCTGCTAATTTATAACTCTGATGAGTTAGTAATGTCACGTGGAAATCAAAAAAAATTTCACTTACGCTTTTTGTAAAAGCGGAGCGTTACAGAGAGAAAAGAATAACAACTGCATAAAATTTGAATTGAAAATCTCTTAATATAAATCAATATTAACAAGGTTAAGACATGTATTCTCAATGTTATTAAACAATATTTGAGAATCTGCTATCAAAATGAAAATGGAGTGTACAGAATTGTGAACATATATCTCACTTTTTAGCAAAAGATCAAGATTCAATCTTGTTTTTGGAATGTTTCCTTAATTAGTTGATTTTATTTGTAATAAAATTTAAGAAAAAAATGATTAAAAACTCGAACTTTTTGGAATAGCCAAATTATCAACTTATGATCTTATGGAGAAAGATGGAGCTTAGCTCATGATTTGACTCAATATAAAGTGCTAGACAGGTTTTTGCTTGAGCCCATTACATCAATCTATTATTAGACTTACTGATTAAATTCATTATATTCTAATAGTTTAAACCTTTTGAAATAAGATCTAATTTAACATAGTTTATCTCAATAAATCACCTCTAATTGACAAATAACAAGATATTGTATATATTATACATTCTTGTCATGACTTCACATCAACATTATATATATATATATATATATAACAATAATTTCCAAATATCTGTCGACTTAATTTATTTGGAGACAAATAAAGAATACGAAAATTGATTGTCATTCGAATTAATCATAAACTTTTGAGTGTCAACTGAAATGAGAACACCATTGAGTTGGTCAGATCGAGCTCGCGCCTGAACATATATGAACAAGAAGTTGGGAAAGACCCTTCGAAGGCAGCCAAGCCCCAAGACCCAAGTTGGAGCAGCCAAGGCCCAATTCCAATAGTACTCCAAGTTGGAGCAGCCAAGGCCCAAGACCCACATCTCTATCCATGTAACTCTAAAAGTTTATAGACCCATAAAAGAGTATCTTGGACGAAGCATCCATGGGCCGAAATTAAGTTCCACCAGACCATAAATTTCAGATTGCACTTAATTTTTTTTTTTTTTTTTTGGAGAGACATTGCACTTAATTTAGGGTCACAATTTTTAATACGATCCACGAATACAATATGAACCCCAACATGAAATTAGCAGATTATAGTTTAATAAAGTATAATTCGTGTCAAACCGGATCAACCCTGTTAAGACCCTAATTAATAATTGGTCTCAATTTCGGGTCAACCCACTTAACTCGTAGATGACTCGCATACTTTGTTAGCAAACTCTAAAGTGTAAATCCAATTAGACATGTAATCTTACTTTCTTTTATTGCTATGTATTTGTTTGTGGAGATGAACTTTATTGAATTGCAATATTATCTGGTTGGATATTACACTAAGAAGTTGGGTTATGTTTATAAATTATGGTTATGATTAATTGGATATTGATTGTCATTAATCTAGTTGTAAATGTGTATAGTTGATATAATTTATGCTTATAAGGTATGAAATTGTGTGGTAATCAGGCCGTATTAAGTATTTGAGTCAATTTAATTAATCAATTTATATTAAACATGTCAAAACAGCTTGAAATGTGTCATGCTCAAATCAACCCAACTTAATTGATTTGTTTATTAAATGGTTATGTGGGCCAGTTGTGTTGTGTCATTTGTTCATTTTAACGAGTTATGTTAGGATTAAGAAATTTGACCCGTTTAATTAAATAAGTCGAGTTTGGATTAACCCATATAATAGTATACTCATAGTTTGACACGACACGAACCTGAATTGCCACCACTTCTTAAAACATATACAATATATAGAAACCCAAATAGCTCGGGGTAGAAGTTTTAGTTTAGGACTGGGGTTACCTACAATTGGGGATTTCCTATAATTGTCTCTTCCTTATAATTAAGCAAGATATTGAGAGAAGGGCCACACGCCCAAACAAATTTAAGATTGTCTGAACATCTACTCGGATATGTGAACTCCATCGAGAGCCTCTTACAATTGTAGTCGGGTATATTGCAATTCAGACAAAGAATTGCAACCAATCCCGATCCTTTGATTTAATTTTGGCATGTGTGCTCGATCAGCCATGACCTGTCCATTTTTATCTCTATTGGTAAAATTTAACAAAGCCTATTCCATATTCGATTTACCTTGTTGGAAATAAGAAAGGGTATTTAGATTTGATTTCCTTCAGTCTTAAAAAGCTCATGCTTCTAGACATAATTCTCATTCTAAGCTAATCTAGCTATATATTCTACAAACTCACCTATTGCTGTGTACCAAATGCATTTCTCGTATCTCCCAAACTACTACTTATCATGGCAACTAAATGGAGTTGTCTCGATCATGCTATTCAGAGCAATCAGTACTATCACAAGTATAACCATATGAATGAATAATGTTGTTGTGGTATTTTGGTCGGTGGTCCTCCCCAATCTCTAAGCTTACAGCTAGCATTTGTTAGGTTGTTTCTTTCACCAACCTGCATGAGAGCAAGTCGTGTGGACAATATTACCCACGATGAGTGAGTAATATGATGTTTTTGCTTTTCCTAGGTCAGCCAACAGCCCACAATATTAGAGGTGGATTAATTACACAATGCGTTGTCGTTTCTGATTATTATTACTACTGAATTCTGAAAAGCTCGATGTAGTCAAAGTTGGGTGACACGGCCCAAACCAAATAAGGAAATAGCTTCCTTTTATGTTTGTTCTTATCTTCATCCTTAATTATCTTCTAAAGAACATATCAAGAGAAATTGGCCAAGAAATCATTATGTTCATACTTAAGGAACAGATTAACTTAAAAAGTGGTAGATCGATCCAAGTGACAGCTGCAAGTATTGGAGGAAAAGGATGAATAAAATAATAAGAAATGGTAATTTATGAATTGAAAAAATGGGTTGATGGGAAAGCAAGAATATTTTGTGTCTTAATTCTAATGATATTATTGAAATAATAAAAGAAAATAAAGTGAAAAATTAGTCAATTGCTTATGGACTAGGGCATATATATATATATACCAGTTAGAACATCCCCCCTTCACTCGCATTTGGATCTTCATGACTCCATGCGCATTGGTTTAACTATATTATTTCTAGGCTTGACGAATAGCTTAGGCCAAGATACACGTTTTCACTTTTCAGGTAGGTTTCTTCAAGTATCTTTCTTCAAAAGAGCCATGCGTGACATATCGCAAAGAAAACTCGAGGACGGATTTTTTTCAAGTGGGAGTGTCTGATGTAAGACAGAATTTACTAATATTTTTTGCGAAAAAAAAAATTTCAAAAATAATATAGGAACATCGCCCTTTGATTAGAAATTTACTTGTTTTCAGACAATGAAAGTACAGAAAAAAAAAAAAGAAAAAAAAAAAAGAAGACTTAATCGTTAAGCCAGGATTTTATTTTATTTTATTTTTCTTATTTAGAATTAAGACTTTATTTCATTTACTTACTATGACTAAATTTGCCTATTTATTTATTTTTCTTACTGGGATTAGGTTTACTATTACCACTAAAACTATATAGGTTTACTATTGCTACAAAGAATAGGTTTACTATTACTACTAGTATTATGTTTACTTTCTCTATAAGTATTTCTCTTCTATAAATATGCTTACTTATTATGTAAAAACTCAAGCCATTAAATTATTATAAAATCAGATAATTCTCTTTCAAATACTCTGTGGAGTTTTATCTTTTTTTTTAGCCTACGAGCTTGTTTTTATCTTTTTCGGTAGAAGACGAAGACGCTTTTTCTTGCAGAATAAAAAATGCTGCTCTTTGATTAGTTACCTTAATCTTTCGCTACGTCTAAGAAATGTTACTTTATGAATTGAAATAATGAGTTTGATGGGAAAGCAAGAATATTTTGTGTTTTCTAATGATATTATTGAAATAATAAAAGAAAATCAAGTGAAAAATTATTCAATTGCTTATGGACTTGGGCATACCAATAATTAGAACATCCCCCCCTCCACTCGCATTTGGATCTTCGATCAGTACTCCATGTGCATAGGTTTAACTGTATTATTTCTAGCTAGGCTTGACGAATATATAGCTTAGGCCAAGATACACGTTTTCCCTTTTCAAACAGTAGCATATATAATTGCGTGAGGCGCGTTTGCACTTACAAGACAATGCTTGTGGACTGACTGGGTAGAGTTTGTGCTGTGATTATGACAGTTACTATGAAAAAAGAAAAAAAGAAAAAAGAAAAAAGAAGAAGTAGAAGAAGAAAGTGATACAAACACTAAAAAAGCACATAACAAAACAAACGAAGGAAAAGAAAACAAAATGAAAAAGTATAAGAAGGAGATCGATGAAATGAGCGAGATTAATTGCTTTCATTTCAATTTGATTAATTAGTTGAAAATACTGTTATGAGCTTTTCGAAAAGACCAAACAGAAATGATGTTTAGCAACGTCTAGTCATGAGCCTTAGAGATGAAAGGTTCCATTTTGAATGGCATATCGCATGCAATTACATAAATAAATTCGATCTAGGTATTATATGTATGTATTTACTTAATTATATATACATGTTCAATGGATAGATTGAAAGAAAGATACACGTACAAATTAATTGACTTACTAATATGTTTTAACAGGGTGAATATATATACTCTCAAGCCAGAAAGAAACCATGGAACCAGGGAATTATGGAACTAGGGGGTGATAGGGGCCATGGCCCCCCTCAATTCTGAAAAAGAAAAACAAAATTATAAGAAAAAAAAAATTAGTTTACTGATCACTATAACAATTTTTCTTTTACCCCTAATCCCTGCTCATAAGAATTTCTCGTTCCGTCCATGATGGAACTTGTTGGGAAGAATATTGACCTTCTCGGGTACCGGGCCCAACCCGAGAACTAGGCCCACTCTGGTCCACCCGACCAGGTCCAAATATTAAAGAGAGCATAATCCACCCGAGCCCGTTAAGACCACTTGGGCCCAATCTGTTACAATTGGCCCGAATTGCCGACCCAAATACTAGTTGATATCCACATCCAAGTATATCTCGGTAGTACCCAGAATCTAAGGGACGCGACGCACGACATGAAACTTGATGGTGCTTCCGAGGTAAGCGGAACCCGAAATATCCGTTCATCCGGGGCCACGTCTCCTCCAACCGCCTCATGCACGAATTGAGAGGCTAATTGAACTGCTATTCAACCTCTATAAATACTAGAACCCTCTCAGATATTAAGGTACATTCTAATTAATCTTTCTGGCATTATTCTGCGCATTTACTCTCAGAACCATACACTCACTTAAGCATCGGAGCAGGGTTGTCGGAACCCCCCGACACAGCCTTCTTTTTCAGGTGGACCAGGAGCATACAAGACAAATATCTGATGGACACGTCACCTACCGCAAACTGTTTTAACAGTTTGGCACTGTCTGTGGGAACGACTTGTGTTGTTTCTCTACTACAAATCCGCTATGGTGAACACTAGATCAGAAGCGAACAGAGCGTCTCGGGATGATAGAAACACCCGAGAGGAAGGAAACTCAAACGATCCCCAACTCACCCGCATGAATGAGAAAATTGAGCAAATGGCCAAAAGTATTGAGGATTTGGCTACAATGAAGGCTATTCTCCAGGCTCGGGTTCCGGAAATCCACCGGGCAGTCACAGATCCAGAAGTCCAAGAGGTCCACAATAGTCATATCGGAGAGCGACGGGAGGACGAAAGACCCGGAGGCAGCCGAGTCGAGGAATCCGGAGAAAGAAACAACCAAGAAGAAGAGATTCCCGTGCACCTTCCCCCTCCTCAAATCGAGGCCGAAAGGGCGGTGCAAGGCATGATCACCCGACTAGAACAGAGATGCAATGTTCTGACTGCAGCTATAGAACGGAATGACAAGGGAAAAGCCTCCCTAGTCGAGAATCTTCTACAAAAAACCACTTCTCCATTCACCGAGGATGTGGCCAACATTCGTCTCCCCGAGAAGTTTAAAATCCCTAAGATTCCGTTTTATACAGGCCTTGAAGATCCTGTGGAGCATCTGGACAATTTCCGCACCCACATGGACCTTCATCGAACGCCTGAGATGGTAGCTTGTCGAGCCTTCCCTCTGACCCTCTCGGGTAATGCTCGTGACTGGTTCCGGAAGCTTCCTCCAAACTCCATCCGCCACTTCGATGACCTCGGGAGGATGTTCCTGACGCAGTTCATGGCCGAGAGGGTTAGAAGGAAGCCATCCGGATCCTTGATGTCCTTACACCAGGGACCCGAGGAGTCTCTCAGAAACTTCTTCTTGAGATTCAATCAGGCGAGGCTCGAAGCTGAGACCGCAACCGATGACTTCATATATGGAGCCCTCTTCCAGGGAATACGGAAAGATGGAGCTCTTATGGCTGATATAGCCCGAAAGCCTCCACAGAATATAGACGGCTTCATGAATAAAGTCGAGAAGTACATCAACCAAGAGGAAATGCTCCAAGCCCTGCTAGGATCCGATCAGAATCGCACTTCCACTTCCGAGAACAAAAAGAAGAAAAAGGATCATCGGAAAGAAGAGCCCAAGCGTGTTCCGGAAGAAGAGGAGGCTAGGCCAAAGCGAGATCAGGAGTCGTTAAGGGGTCATAACTGGACACCCCTCAATGCTCCCATCATGGATGTTCTCCTGGAGATAAAGCTAGACCCCATGTACCGGAAGCCCAGGCCAGTGCTGGTGAACTCGAATTCACCCAATGCAGATCAGTATTGTGCTTTCCATGATACCACCGAGCATCGCACCGAAGCTTGTATTTCCTTGAGACTTCTGATAGAACGTTTTATAGAAATTGGAAAGCTCGTACGTTTCCTCGCAGATCAAAGAATTCAACAAGATCCGGGGCACGGCAACTGCCCCCAGGAAAACTACAATCGGTTCCATCAGAATCGGAACAATCCTCGGAATGACCGAGGAAGAGATCAGGAAAGGGGCAGGGAACCAGAACGCAGGCCGGACCCTCAGTTCGCACGAGAAAGAAGCAGGAGCCGAGCCAGACCAGCACCACAAGAAAACCTTCCAGAGATACAGATGATTTCGGGGGGTTTTGGAGGAGGAGGAGAGTCTAACTCGGCACGGAAGGCATATGCAAGGCATTTACAAGATTTCGAGGTATACTTGATGCAGAAACCTCCAAAGTCCCAGAAACGAGATGCCTAGGTGACCGGGTTCTCGGATGATGATTATGCGGGGGTATCTCTTCCCCATACCGATGCTCTGGTACTAAGTTTGGTCATTGCCAACCATAAAATACATCGTATCTTGATTGATACAGGAAGCTCGGATAACATCCTCTATAGGTCAGTCTTCGAGCAAATGAAGATAGATCGAAACAAGGTGATCCTGGCAAGACATTCACTTGTGGGATTCACAGGGGAACAAGTGCTCCCGCTCGGTTCTATTGAGCTCCCGGTGATAGCAGGAACGTACCCGAGGCAAAATACGATAATGGTTCTGTTCTTAATAATAGACCGTCCATCGGCTTACAACGCCATCCTTGGAAGAATAGCTCTCAATGAGGTTAAAGTGGTAACTTCAATCCCCCACCTGAGCATGAAATTCCCCACCGAAGAAGGAGTCGGTGTCGAAAAAGGAGACCAATGGATGGCTCGAGAATGCTACAACACAAGCTTGAAAAAGCTCCCAGAAGCTGCAAGACTCGAAGAGAGGAAAAAAGACGACGAAAAATAGCAATCACCGTTGGGGGAGCCGGTAGAAGAGTTGGAAAGTTTCGAGCTCGGTGACTCGAAGAAGACGATCCGTGTAGGCTCGCAGCTTTCCCCGGAGATAAAAATGGCGTTGGTAGCATTCCTTAGACGAAACCAAGACGTTTTTGCGTGGAGCCATGAAGATATGCTAGGAATACCCCCATCTGTGATTGTCCACAAACTAATGGTCAACCCAAGTCACCGACCAGTTAAACAGCAAAGAAGAAGTTTTGCTCCTGAACGGAATCAGGCTGTAGCCGAGGAGGTACAGAAGCTCCTGAAGGCCGGGTTTATCCGGGAAGTAGATTACCCGGAGTGGTTGGCCAACGTGGTGTTAGTCAAAAAAACCATCGGAAAATTGAGAATGTGCGTCGATTTCACTGACCTCAACAAAGCATGTCCCAAAGATAGCTTCCCTTTGCCTCGGATCGACCTGCTGGTAGACTTTACATCCGGGCATGAACTACTCACGTTCATGGATGCTTTCTCGGGGTATAACTAGATTCACATGGATGAGATTGACCAAGAAAAAACATCTTTCATTACCGACCGAGGCCTTTATTGCTACAAGATGATGCCGTTCAGTCTAAAAAATGCAGGGGCCACGTACCAGAGGCTAGTAAACAAGATGTTCCGAGATCAGATCGAGCGGGACATAGAAGTTTATATCGATGACATGCTTGTCAAGAGCATCCGAACCGCCAGCCATACAGCAAATCTGAGGGAGACCTTCGAGACGTTGATGAGTCACAAGATGAAGCTCAATCTGGCAAAGTGCGCTTTCGGATTCTCCTCCGGGAAGTTCTTGGGGTTTATGGTCTCGCAAAGAGGAATCGAGGCAAATCCTGAGAAGGTTAACGCAGTCCTCGGTATGCAACCACCTCAAACGACCAAGCAACTGCAACAATTGACCGGAAGAATAGCAGCCTTAAACCGGTTCATCTCCAGATCTATAGACAAATGTCTCCCGTTCTTCAAGATATTGAGAAAAGCGTTTGAATGGAATAGTGAGTGCGAGGAGGCCTTTGGGAAGTTGAAAGAATACCTGATCAATCCCCCGCTCCTGAGCCGCTCGGATGAAGGAGAAATACTTTATCTCTAGCTGGCGGTATCGCCCTCGGCTGTAAGCTCTGCTTTGGTTCGCGAGGATTCCGGGGTCCAAAAATCAGTGTATTTCACCAGCAAAGCACTTCATGGAGCCAAGGAGAGGTACCCCCAGATAGAAAAGTTAGCATTCGCCTTGATTGTCTCAGCACGAAGACTCAAGCCATACTTTCAAGCACATGCCATACGGGTACTGACCGAGTATCCAATGAAAAAAATATTGCAAAAACCAGACCTCTCGGGCAGGCTGGTGAACTGGTCAGTAGAGCTCGGGCAATTCGACATAGAATTCCATCCTCGAACATCCGTCAAGGGTCAGGTACTAGTTGACTTCCTTCTGGAATTCAACAATACACTCGAAAGCGAAGAGCTGCCCAAGAAAGAGACATGGGTGGTATATGTCGACGGTTCCTCAGCCAACTGGAAAAGTGGAGTCGGCGTTGCTCTAATAAGCCCGGATGGAGAAAAATTTCAGTACACGATCAAATTAGATTTTGTTACTACTAACAATGAAGCAGAATACGAGGCCGTGTTGGCCGGGCTCTCTATAGCTCGGGAAATGGGAGCGAAGAACGTAGAAATCCGAAGCGATTCCTAAGTAGTAGTAAGCCACATACAGGGAATTGTTGAGGCTCAAGGAGAAAAAATGATCCAGTACCTCAACAAAGTACGCAAACATCAATCTAACTTTGACAGGACCTCCATGACAAAAATTCCCCGGGAGGAAAATGTACAGGCAGACGCCCTCTCCAAGATGGGCTCGGGTACCGGACCCGATGTCAAAACATCAGCCTACGGGGTGGTGATACAAACCGAACCATCAATTACTCCTAAGTTAGACGTGATGGAAACCGAAGAAAGATCGTTCGACCCAGAATGGGCTACTGATGTAATTCAGTACCTCCGAGACGGATCTTTACCCAGGGACAAACTGTTGTCTCGTAAGGTAAAAACGCACTCAGCTCGGTACGTGCTTATTAGAGGAATACTTTATCGAAGAGGGTACACCGAGCCACTTCTCAAGTGTCTCACAAACTCGGAGGCAGAGTATGTGCTGAAGGAAATACACGAAGGAGTTTGCGGGAACCATTCAGGCTCACGGATGCTAGCACACAAAGCAATAAGAGCCGGGTATTATTGGCCAACAATAAACAAGGACTCGTTCATGCTAGTTCAACAATGCGACAAGTGTTAAAGGTTTGCTCGGGTGATGAAAAACCCCCCTGAAAAACTCAATCCGATCAGCTCGCCTTGGCCATTCGCGAAATGGGGGGTTGACATAGTCGGACCCATGCCACCGGGAAAAGGAGGACGGAAATTCCTTCTTGTCGCTGTAGACTACTTCACGAAGTGGGCTGAAGCCGAGACATTCGCTACCATCACCACCGCCAATGTGATAAAATTTCTTTGGAGCTCGGTCGTATGCCGTTTCGGCATTCCCCATGCCTTCGTCATCGATAACGGAAAGCAGTTTGACTACGGACCGTTTCGTAAATGGTGTGCGGAACTTCGAATTCGAAATTACTATTCCACTCCGATTCATGCACCGACAAATGGACAAGTGGAAGCCACCAACAAAACACTCCTTAAAACACTAAAGAAGAAACTCGGCAAGAAGAAGGGAGCTTGGGCCGAGTATGTTCCCGAGGTGCTCTGGTCCTATCGTACCACAACACGAACTCCCACAGGTGCTACTCCTTTTTCTTTAGCATACGGTTCCGAAGCGGTCATCCCTGCTGAAGTCGGATCACCAAGCTTCCGAGTGTCACACTACAATCCAGGATTAAATGATGAAGGGATCAAGCTCAATCTGGATTTGCTACAAGAAAGAAGAGATGAAGCACAGGTCACATGGGCAGCATACCAGGACCGAGCCGCCCGTCATTTTAATAAGATAGTAAATCCTTGAATGTTCCAACTCGAGGATTGGGTCTTGAGGAAAGTAAGCCCGATGACCAAAGATCCAACTGAAGGAAAGCTCGGACCCCAATGGGAAGGCCCATACAAAGTGATATGGTGTCACGGCAAGGGGGCATATCATTTGATTGATACAACCGGCAGGGTACTACCGAGAGCATGGAATGCCGAGCATTTGAAGAAGTATTTTATGTGAATCACATGTAACCGATTATGATTTCAGTAAGTTCAAATTTAGAGTTTGTACAGCTCAAATTTTATACAACTTATTTCTCAGATCAAACCAGATCAAATCAAATCAACTGTACTGTGTTCCTCGGTTTGAAACACAACCGTCTCGGAACACACTCACCGATCGTATTCCTCGGTTATGACTCGGACAAATTCAAAATTTGTCTAAGTCATTGGGGGTGACTCGGATCTACCCAGCTCAAATCAAATCAAGTGTTGTGTTCCTCGGTTTGAAACACAACCGTCTCGAAACACAACCACTGATGCTCAAATCAAGTCAAGTGTTGTGTTCCTTGGTTTGAAACACAACCGTCTCGGAACACAACCACCGATCATGTTCCTCGGTTATAGCTCGGACAAATTCAAAATTTGTCTAAGTGATTGGGGGGTGACTCGGATCTAACAAGCTCAAACCAGCTCAGATAAAATCAAGTGTTGTGTTCTTCGGTTTGAAACACAACCGTCTCGGAACACAACCACCGATCATGTCCCTCGGTTATGACTTGGACAAATTCACAATTTGTCTAAGTCATTGGGGGGTGACTCGGATCAAACTAGCTCAAATCAAATCAAGTGTTGTGTTCCTCGGTTTGAAAGACAACCGTCTCGAAACACACTCACCGATCGTATTCCTCGGTTATGACTCGGACAGATCCAAAATTTGTCCAAGTCATTGGAAGATGACTCGGTTCAAATCAAACCCGCTCAAAATGATAATTCTATTTATATGCCAACCCGGCTGCAAAATTTAAAATCTCAATTCAAAATACAACCGAAAAAAAAAAAATATATATATTTTTTATAAGTTTGGACTGCCTGGCGAGTCAACTTCGTCACCAGCTTCAACTTCCATGGCATCTTCATTTTCGGGAGTACAGTCCGAGACAGAAGGCCCGGATGTCAAGTCATCATGGTATGGATTGGGAGCGTCCTCGGTCCAATCTGTCACATCCGGAAAGAACTCCACGCCCAAGGTTTGAAGTTCATTAGTAGCACTCTCTGGCATCTCAATGAGGTCGGGAGTTACAGTCTCTAGATCGACTTCGAAAATTTTCGGATGAAGGAGCATAGTTCTCAAGCTCTCGAAACCCCAGTTTGACCCCTGGCCCCAACTAAGGCCTCGGAGCCAAGGAACCAAATCGAGTTGTTTCTTCAAGAGCTTGGACTTGGACTTGTAATGGTGAATCTTCTTCCGAAGCTTCTTGCACGGAGCACGAGCTTCCTTTTGCTTCTCCGCAAAAGCTAGCTTCTCGGCTACCAGCGAGTCCTTCTCCGTTTCCATCTCAGCCACCCGGGCAGTCAGAGCGGCCTTGCGTTCGTTAGCCTCAATAAGGTTAGTCAACACCCGGTCGAGGGTCTTCTCATTTTCAGTGGCCTGGACACGAGCCTCCTCTGCCTACTTCTGAGCCAAAACCAGATCTTTGTCCCGAGCCTTAATTGTCCGATCTCGGAGTTGAATGTCATTTTTTAAGGTCTCGATCCAGGACTCCAAATCTTCGGTCCTAGACACGTCGAATTCCAGCTCCTGAATTCGGGACTGCATCTCGGTAGCCTTGGCCGCCAAAGAGGGTTGGTTCGCGGAAGCTTCCCGGTGGGTTCGCCACAGGGCAACCGTCCTTATTATACCATTTAAAAAAAAAAAAAAAAAAAGGGTAAGAAATGGAAAATAATGGGTATGAGAAGTTAGGCGTGCAACTTACCTGAAGTTGGGCGTGAAGTATAGCCTCTGCAAGTTCTTCCCGGGACCCAATCCCTAGCACAGATGAAGACCCTTCTGGGAGTACCTCCTTCAAAGCCTCTAAGGGACAGGCCAGTAAGTCCTCCCTTAGGGAGTCTATTAACGCTCCCGGTCGGGAGGCGTTGGTTTCCCCAAGTCTGTTGGTCTTTGGCGAAACCACCGCTTCGGTCGGATTTGATCCTTCTTGAACCGGCTTTAATAAATTCGCTGTCTCGGTTTCCATATGATCCTGGGTCCTCAAGGCATTTCCGGGACTTAGCGAGGCTTTGGGTTCCACCAGCAGTCGATCCTCAAATATCAAGCCTGCACTAGACTCCGAGCGAGCCTCGGTCTTGGCAACGGGTGATTGATCCACAGGCTCCCCAGTAAATGGCACAGCTAAAGCATCGGAGTCTGGAAGGGAAGGCTTTGCCGGGATCTCCTTTGTAACCGGCGCTGTTGGCAAAACAAAGCGCGGGTGACCAAAAAGAAGCTCGGCTTCATTGGCCCGAGTCAGCGCGTACTCCCGAGGATCCGAGGCAAAGCGAGTCCTCTTTGTTGACCCTTGCACTTTCTCCTTTCCTTTACGTTTGGCCGCATTTTGAACCGAAGGAACCTCCCTCTCCAGCTCTTCAGGTTCGCCGTCAATTTCAATCACATCGGAGTCGGGAGCACTGTCGACTCCGGCCAGGCGATCCTCGGACTAAGCGTTGGGGACCTCTTTCCCGGACGCTTCCGCCAAATCCTTCGCAAGTGTAGAGGATTCTGGTGGGGCAGTCGGGGAAGAAGTAGTTGGAAGCTCTTTTCCTGAACTTCTGATTGACTTGTTCTGGGGAACGGTTTCACGGACAGAGACGGTTGGGGTGTGGTCACCCACTCTCGGAATAATGGTCTGCTTCGCGACCTTCAATTTGGGAGCGTCTGTTTTCGGCTTAGCGCTCCTCTTTGGCTTGGGGCAAGCCACCGAGACATTAGCTCGGGGGGTAGGAGCAGCCTCGCTCCCGGATTTCCTCACCATTGTTTTTCCCTTCCAGTCGTACCAAACTTTGCCGGTGGGAATTTGATATTTGAGAACTTTTCGCATGTTCTCATCGGTAACAATGTTGTCATAATCAATCTTCGAGATGTTGGTCGGCATTTGGGAGAAGGTCAACTTTGTGGCAACCCTCCTCCTCCCGGTTGCATTCAGGGCCGGAGGTTCCCTAAGGTCAATTTGGATTGGTCTCCACTCCTGAGACATCCTTTGGTCCTCCGCCAGGGGTGTAGCCGACTCCCATTCACCCGAGACCCTAAAGAATTCAGATCTCCATCCCCGGTTGTTTGAGTAACTCTGGGAGAGGAAAATGAAAATCAGGTTCTCCCGGACGGTGAACTCAACAACACCTTCCCTTTTATAGTTGACTCTGTATATATTGAAGAACTTCGGAATCGTCATCCGGGCTTCCAGCACCGTACGCTATAAGATGAAAGACGCGAAGAGGTATCTCCACGCGTTTAGTGCGATTTGACTCGGGGAAACCCCGAGGTATAACACCATCTCCCGAGCTATGTCAGGAAAAGGAAGTCGAAGCCCGGCTGTAAGCATCTTCTCGTAAATAACTATGTCACCCCTTTGGATCTCCAGGGTGACTGGGTTCTGGAAGTGGAGAAGAACTGGCGGAAGAATGTCATAGTTGTTCCGGAGGCGGAACTCGTCCCCAATAGGCCAATACGAATCCTTGAAGCCCCTCGACGATCGAGGGGCCTAAGAGGCCGGAGGATATCCCTCCCTGAACCGGGATTGTCACCCCGTTCGGGCATCACCTCATCGTCTGACAGAGCATCTTCTTCTTCAAGCTTCGGAATGTCGACTATTTCGAATTCCTCCGCGTTAGACATTTGGTAAGAGAGAATGAGGAAATGATGTGCGGTATGATTTCGGAGGAAGTCGAGAGAGGATTGGAAGTCTAAAGAAAATTCGAGGTGAAAATGGGCAGAGTGTGGAATGAGTATTGATACTAGCAGGTAACCCGGGTTGGCCGGTTTCCAGTGACCGGTAGTCGAAGGGTCTCATCCAAATTTCCTCCCTCCAAACCGGCAGCGGAAGAGCCCCCGGTTGCAAGCCTGACAGCTGCAACGCGCCTCAAAAGATGAACCAACGTCCAATTGCATTTAATGCGCAGTCGGCGTACGTCAACAAATCCCGAGGCTTGCGGATTTCGATGAGAGAAGAAGATTTGAAATTTGGAATTTAAAATTAGAAAAGCGCGGGACTCTATAAAAAGTGCGAGATTTTCGAAAATGGCTCCCAGAGGTTCTCGGGTTGATGCCACTCGGTTGAAGCAACAAATAAAATGAAAATATCCAGTTATGCCACCGATCCAGGTATAGAGCCAGTCTATTGTTCTCGGCAGTATTCCTCCGGCCCAGTCTCAAAATAAAACGCGATTTAATAACGGTTGATTGTGCATAAATTCTCTTAAGCACAAAATTTGTGTAAGAGAATTAGGGGGTAGCTGTTGGAAAGAATATTGACCTTCTCGGGTACCGGGCCCAACCCGAGAACTTGGCCCACTCTGGTCCACCCGACCAGGTCCAAATATTAAAGAGAGCATAATCCACCCGAACCCGTTAAGACCACTTGGGCCCAATCTGTTACAACTGGTTCGAATTGCCGACCCAAATACTAGTTGATATCCACATCCGCGTATGCCTCGGCAGTACCCGGAATCTAAGGGACACGACGCACGACATGAAACTTGATGGTGCTTCCGAGGTAAGCGAAACCCGAAATATCCGTTCATCCAGGGCCACGTCTCCTCCAACCGCCTCGTGTACGAATTGAGAGGCTAATTGAACTGCTCTTCAACCTCTATAAATACTAGAACCCTCTCAGATATTAAAGTACATGCTAATTAATCTTTCTGGCATTATTCTGCACATTTACTCTCAGAACCATATACTCACTTAAGCATTGGAGCGGGGTTGTCAGAACCCCCCGACGCAGTCTTCTTTTTCAGGTGGACCAGGAGCATACAAGGCAAATATTTGATCGACACATCACCTACCGGAAACTGTTTTAACAGAACTAGTTACATGGAGGAGTTCTTCATAACTACATGACACTAACCCGAGGTAAATTTTAGTTCGATTGTTGATCTGATTTCTAAGCATGAGATCAGGGGTGGAACGGCATTGGGGTTTGGAGGGTTTTTATTTTTTTAAAAAAAAAACTCTCTGTAACCCTTTCAAATCAAATTTTTACACCCCGCAAATTTAAAAATAAAATAAAAAAAATCCTTTTAGTGTTACCTCCTACCTAAATTTTAGTCCCGCCCCGACCCGAAACGGTCAGTTCGATCTAAAATTCTTGAGAAACAACCTAACCGGACTTGGAGCTACACACCTACCAGATTGCCTAGAATTCTCCTTGCCTAATAAATGCTTCAAGTTGCAATTATATCCATTGCTAGCTGTCCACAGGCAGGAATTCAGTGATCCCCTGTGCTTCATCATAGATCCAGATTTAATCACAGATCGAGGATGCCGGCTCACTCATGTGATGGTTTTGATCAAAAGCTTAATTAAATCTGAAAAGGAAATTTCTAAACAAATTATTTATTACTAGCAATATATAATAACAATGAATCGCAAAAGCACAAAAAATAAATAAAAAAATCAAAAAATCAAAATATAATATAAAAATTAATTTAAAAGGGTACTCGAAAATGTGAAGCTTGTGACCAAATGGCATATGAACATGATTGGATGCATGCTTGAATCCTGATGATCAATTGGTATATACCCAAAAATATTTTAAAAAAGATATATTAGAAAAATATTCAGTCTTTAGCAAAAGCAAAAGGAAAAATACTGGTTCAGTACTGGTTCTTGATGGTGGAGGAACTATTGTTGTCCTTTGATAATATGGAGAGAATTGATATCTTCTTTTGTGAATAGATGAAAAAATTAGGAATCAATAAAGGCATTTAGAGCAGAAATTGCCCACATATTGGGAGCAAGAATATATAGGAAGTTAATTATTATTCATTTATGTAGCACTGCTGTTTATCTGCCATAAGGGTGTCAGCTGTACATTAACTCTTTCATGTAATCAAGATTTATTGTTTCAACCATTCAACCAACTCAACAATTAAAATTCTGTCCAAGACAAAATTAAAAGGGGTAGCAAAGGTTCAAACGAGGAACATGATCTCCAGATTTGATTTTATGGATTTAATTGTATGGTATATATATATATGTTGTCACTCCATTTGAAATTTTTAAATGACGCAGCACCATATAAACTGTGAGATTTTAAAAAAACATATATAAACAGTCTAATAGTTCATATCTATTTCAATTTAAATTAACCGAGACAATCCTTATAGAGGACACTATGAAATATAACAAAACAAAATCTGAATCGTAAAATGGTTAATTCTCTATTTCAAATGAAACGAAAATGATCATTTTAGGAGGCACCGTAACCGTAAACTGGTTCCGATCGATCCGAGCGGAGGAAATAAGCCAGATGTTCAACTTAATGTTTATTTATTAACTTTATGAAATTAAGTACATCTTTATAAAATTAAAGCAAGTATTTTCACACCTCAAAATGATAGTGGATAATAATTTCATGGGCCTAACTGAGGCTTCACACTTGAAGAAGCAGTAAATAACCCGCCAACCTCAGGCTACTCATTCATTTATCAACTTTTGACTGGATGAGCTAGAATTTATGGTGACTTAATTTAGACCAAAAGAAAGAAAGTAGAAAAAAGGCCAGGAGGTCTCTTTAATAATTAACCACTTGATGAGTTCCTCCATATTTCCTCTAGTTCTCTTGCAAATGCCTTTTGCCTTCCTACAACGATAGTTATGTGATCTTTTTTCTCAATCACTTTGACACGGGCACGAGGTATTCTGGTCTGGACATTGTAGCTACACTCAACTGGGATAAGCTCATCATCTTTGCCATGGAAGATGGTGACCTCGCACTTCAGCTGCTCTCTGACTGCATCCATGTATGCGTCGATTTTGCTGGCGGTGCCGCAGATGATGTTGTGGAGGGTATGCCATGCAGCGTTGTGGGTGTGGCAGAAGAAACCTTCAAGCAAGAATGTCCTCATCCTGTCAAAGATTATATTTCACCAAAATTAATTAATTAATTACGTCATATATGCTTAATTATGACATAAGTAGATACATGCATGTCTCTGTCAAAAAGCTCCCAACAACGTACATTAATTAAATGAAGAGCCAAATTAATTTCAGTCTTGAATTCTCTCCCTGTTAGTTGTGAGTGGTGACTTTCTCACCAACATTTGACCTAAGCCCGGCCCCCGAATGGCGCGTAATAAGAAACTTCAATTTGGCCTATGTGTATATCTGTCAGTACTAGCAACATGCACCGTGCTTTTAGGTACAGAAATATCCAAGATTTTTCATCCAAGGTTAAAGTATGAATTAACGGAGAATCAAGCCAATTTTGATCAAGATTCAACATAAATTGTAAGCTTCCATATGTGTACGTGTTGCTTTCAATGACGAAATCTAGATATTCGTCATTGAAAATGCATAATAACCATCGATCTTATTTATGACTACGTTTGAGGCCTCTTTACATGACAAGGGTCTTTAATTAATAATTTGTTGTTCAAATTGCATTTGAGAGAATCCACATAAAATTTACCTGTCTGAATATATAGGTCGCTGGTCAATCAGTTCAAAGTTTATTTGGACAAATAAGTCTCATATGAACTCACTAACAATATACTATTCAAATTGCTAAAAATCACAATCCCTCTTTATATTCCTCCTTATTGCTATTTTTGTGTTCATTTCAAACTATCCAATCAAAATGTGACGTTTCCTCAATCGTAAAAGCCAATGCAGTCCTTTTGCAAAGGCACTTGCATTATAATCTAATCATGGAGTCTAGATATTTTTAGTAATTTGTTGTCCGGATTGCTGGTAATTCAAATGGTAAATGTCTCTTTGTAGCTTACATATCCAAACAAGTTGATGAACAACCCAAAATTTGTTTGAACACGTGAGCCTCATATTAACTTTCTTCGGACGGTAAAATTGCTCGAGATTTTATCTATCTCCTAAGGACAAAATTCGTATGTATTTCAAATGAAATTAATATTATTTTTTTTACGATACTCTTTCATACGAGGAGTGATTGTTACACTCACACTCCACAACTCCAACACTCACACTAGACACAAGGAAGTGAGACCCAGTGTGAGCGTTGGAGTTGGAGTTGTGTAATGTGAGTGTAATAATCATTTTTCCTTTCATATTTATTGCAAATTGCTAACAATTGAACAATAAAGTTGCTGAAAATATTGCTGAATACGTACAACCTAATTGATTTATAGGACACCTGTGTTCTAGTGTACTGAATACGGGCAACCCCACCATATATCAATAGGACACTTTGTGTTCCACTGCACCATAATGGATCTGCCCCCACTAGCTCTCTTTTTCTCGCCGGGGTCCAGTTCCCCTTAGAACTGAACCGTTGAGATTGTGACATATCTCGTAACAGTCTGGAACTGGACCCAAGCCCGATCCAACTGTCCTAAATGGGAGAGTCCAAGGGACAGGATCATAAGAAGATATATGAGCCATATGGAAGTGGCTGTAGCCTAGCGCCTAGGATTTTTTATAGCCTTCTCGTCTTCTTCTTCTACTACCATTTTTCTTTTTCCCACTTTTAATACACTAATTTGAAGAAAAAAAGAAAAAGGCGGTGGGTTGTTTGGTATTTATTGATGGGAATGCAAAGGTTGATCAAAGCGTTGACACAGTCAAAGGTGGTAGAGGGGTTGGTGATCAATTACCTGTTTCTAGTGACAAGTTTGGTGAGAAATTCCCACAACCGGTGGTTCTTGCATATGAGCAGGCAAATCGTCCGGCTGATGTGCTCGTACCAGCATGCAGTTGAAGCCCCAAACGCAATCAATGGCCACACACGCCTTGGAGCCAACCTTCTCATCACATATTGCGCACCTTGTTCACCCTTTGGCACCGGGAAATATGGCTGCCGGCCATGTTATATATCCAAAAAGAATATCATAAACATATACTATATGTTATACCCACAAAGAAATTTGATTAACAGGAATTACTTACAGGTGCGAGTAGTGTTAATGATTTGACGCAGGCAGGGTGCTTAACTGCGAGCGCCAGAGCCAAAATGCAGCCTAAAGAATGAGCCACGATGTGGAAGGATTTAACTTTGTTTGGCTCGAGCACGGACCGCTCTATCATGTCTACATGCTCTCTTAGCGTGTAAAGGGAGTCGGTTGGCTTAGGGCTCCTTCCAAATCCAAGCAAATCTATGGCAAATAAGCGATAAGTTGATTTGGCCACACTGGAGAAGTTTGGAAATAATGTCTCCGTCCAAAATGCTGATGATGAAATGAAGCCATGAATGAACAGCACATCTTCTCGTGCTTTTTCTGACCACCATAAACAATGTAAATATATATGAACTTTGAGCTTATTTATGAGAAGAAAGCAGGTTATTTTCTGATTAAAGAATGGATTTGGCTTAAAAAAAACAAAAAGAAATTAGTGGGTTCATCAAGAAAATGTTGTTGGTGATGAAATTGTGTTTGTGTTATTACCTTTGCGTCCTTCAGCTCGAACAAATAGAGTTTCTTTGCTAGAGGAGGTCCAAGAAGTGCAAAATCTACAATTACAATCGGACCATCTTGGGATGGGATGTAATTGGCCGTGCCGTCCAATCTTTCCTTGAAGCATTTCAACAATGGTGGAGTTAACCGTGAACGATGAACGGACGGTGCCCTTCTTGATCTTCTCACAAGATTGTACGATGGTGGTCCTGTCGGCCACTTTGAGCCGTTTGAGCTCGGTAACCGTCAAGCTAGACACCTCGGACACCAAGGAAGGACGTGTGTAGAGGGTGTCGGAGATCTCTTCCAATTGTAGCTTGCTTGAGCTAAGGCAAACAATCTTGGATCCGCCTTGTTCGGAGACCAAGATTTTCCCACTGCAAGTGATGGCTTCTTTGCCGGACGAGCAGTAACATGGCTTCCATTCGGCTTCAATGAAGAAGTCAGCTAACTTGTAAACAAAGCAAAGAAGGAAATCGAGAAGGTCTAGAAAAGAGAAGACAATGAAGCTCACAGCCTCGTTTATAACTCTGCCAGTAACTATTAAAACCGTTTTGGTTTTGCCCATGGCAGCCATTAAACAAGACCACCAAGAATTGAACCAGAGAGAGAGAGAGAGAGAGAGAGAGAGAGAATTACAATGAAAACGTGAAGGCAGCCATTGCCTTAATAAGTTGACAGTGTCATTGGAAGTACCGATAGGCTCAGTGTAAATAGCTCCATCTTCTCTTGGAAGGCAAATGCTATGCTAAGAAAAAGAGAAAGCCAACCGAATGGGTTTCTGGTTCTTTGGGTATTCTGAAAATGGGCCATGGAAACAGCTACCTCCCAAATGATGTCGCATGGAATGAAAGCGTGTGGGAATGCTTTCTCTCGATCAAACTTCAAATCTTAAAGAGAGAGAGAGAGAGAGAGAGAGAGAGAGAGAGAGAGAGATGAATTCATTGTTTCATTTAACCTCGTTTGTTGGCCAAGGAGAAGGTCGGGTGGTAGTTGAACCCCCCCCCACCCCCAATTGAAGAAACAAATTCTCCTCAGCAAATATTTCGCCCTATGGGTCGTTTTCTTTTCCATACGATACTTCTTCCAATAGAATTAGTCTATATATAACAAAGAAACAAATGTTTCTTCTTTCTTTCTTATACCCAAGAGATCAGAAAAGGGTCACTTTTCTTGCCCATGATTCACAAATTCTAGATTTTTTATTTTTTTTCTCATCCACTAGGTTAGAAGTTGGAACTCTTTCTTCATTACTGATCAGAAGTAGACTAACTCATTAATGTAAATGAGTAGGTCTCCGGAGCCTAACGACTAGTATTTATTGCATGCTGGCTTAGCCACATGACACCCATTCTCTTTGTTACCAACCAGTCACCGTCCTCAAATATATACTACAAATTAATAATATTGCATATATATATATATATATATATATTCCACCGTTATGATTTTAAGCCAAAATAAGTGGGGGGGAATTGGACATCCTTCTATATGGGAACTAGGCTTAATTTCTTGACTCATCTAGTGTTTGGGTGCCGAACGATTCAAATGCTCAGGTTAAGCCATGATGATAAGCCATCTGTACAACGTGGGAACGCGGTTTCACTACAAAAAACTCTACAATTGGCCGCGTGTCTACAGTACCTGTTACTGTAGAAACGCGTCCAATTAGCCACGTGTATACAGTACACGTGGCTAGAAGGGGGCGCATCACAGTTGGCCGCGTGTATTTTTACATGCGGCCAACTATTTTTTACACGCGGCCAACTATTTAATACACGTGGCCAATTGTTTTTATCAAATATATATTAATAAAAACAAATTTTATTAAATTTTGTATATGGCCGCGTGTATTTCTTACACGCGTCCAAGTAGCCACGTGTATTAAATACACGTGGCTAATTGTTTTTATTAAATATATATATATATATATATATATATATATATATATATATATATATATATATATATATATATATATATATATATATATAATATAATATAATTGGCCGCGTGGCTTCCAGAATTTCTGAAGGCAGTGGCGCGCGGGAATTGTCCCGCGCGCCACTGAACAAGAATTTCAAACGGAAAAAAAAAAAAAAAAAAAGAAAAAAAAGAAGAAGTTAAATATACACGTTCTCTCTCTCTCTCTCTCTCTATCGCTCTCTCTCTCTCTCTCTCTCTCTCACGGTGTGTTCTCTCTCTCTCTCTCTCTGTCTCTCGCTCTCCCTCTCTCTCTCTGTCTCTCGCTCTCTCTCTCTCTCCTCTGTATCTCTCTCTCTCTCTCTCTCTCTCTCTCTCTCTCTCTCTCTCTCTCTCTCTCTCTCTCTCTCTCTCTCTCTCTCGCTCTCTCTCTCTCTCACGGTGTGTTCTCTCTCTCTCTCTGTGTATCGCTCTCTCCCTCTCTCTCTCTCTCGCTCTCTCTCTCTCTCTCTCTCTGTCTCTCGCTCTCTGTCTCTCGCTCTCTCTCTCTACTGAACTTGATCGTACGTGTTTTTTCCTCTTTTTTTTTTTTTTTTTTCTTCCAGTTATTATATTTTTTTTCCTCTAAAAATAAAGAACTAAATTAAAAATACAATCAATTATTTAAAAAATAATTAAATACAGATTTAAATTAAATAAAAAATTATTTTTTAATTTTTTTTTAAAAAAAACATATTGCCACGTGTATAATAATACACGCGGCCAACAGTTGGCCGCGTGTATTAAAATACGCGCGGCCAATTAGCCTCGTGTATTTTAATACGCGCGGCCAACTGTTGGCCGCGTGTATTATTATACACGCGGCCAATTGGCCGAGAGTATTTTAATACACGTGGCCAATTGGCCGCGCGTATTAAAATACACGAGGCTAATTGCGCAGTTAGTCTCAACCGGGTTGGCCGCGTGTATTTACGTGGCGACTTGCACGCGGCCAACAGTTTGCCACGTGTACAGTGACCGTACACGTGGCGACCTGCAAGTGGCGAAAAACAATTTTTTTTGTAGTGTTTCTAGTCACTTTTGTCTTTCATAGTAGAAAGGTCTTGCACCATATTTTTCCAAATAAAACAAATGATATTTGATGGTCCTGCACCATATTTTTCCAATGGGCCTAGTCACTTTTGTCTTTCATAGTAGAAAGGTCTTGCACCATATTTTTCCAATAGAGTAAATGATATTTGATGGGATTAGGTATTCTTAATCTTGGGCCTAGTTACTTTTGTCTTTCATAATAGAAAGGTCTTGCACCATATTTTTCCAATATATATATATATATATATATATATATATATATATATATATATATATATATATATATATATATATATATATATATATATATATATATATATATATATATATATATATATATATATATATCAATCAAAGATACCAATTTTGATAGCAACATCTTTTGCACGCTTAAAAGTGAGAAAACCTCCCTATATTGCCCTATTTATATTTCAGCCATAATATGTGATTTCAATCATTCAATGATTAATTTTCACAATAGGAATGTTACGCACTTTCATTTTTATATTCTCATCGTTGAACATGACTTTTAAAATTATTATTGAATTTTGATTCAATAATAATTTTAAAAATTACATTAAAAGCGGTAGTGTTTGAGCCTTTAGTGCTTATAACTCGAAACACTAATCCCTTGAAAAGGATTGGCTGCTTAAATTGCCTTCGGAGCTTGACGTAAAGATTACTACAAGACTTGGAAGACTTTTAAAGTAGAAAATGACTGCTTAAACAGTGTAACACGTAAAGAATAATGATTCAATGCCACCTCAATATACAACTTTTCACCACCTTGCCTATGTAGCAAGGTGGTCCCCCACTACTTTTTGAGTTTTTTTATTTTTTAAAAATAAATTAAAGTGAGGGACCACCTTGCCACATAGACAAGGTGGTGAAAAGTTGTATATTTAGGTGGTAGTGAATCATTACTCAACACGTAAAAGACTAGGAAGTCTTTGAATTAATTGTGATAGTCATCGTGACAAAGGACGTCTAGTCGTCTACCAGTTGACGAGCTGACTACTCAGAGCATTCTTATATCCTCTTCTCCTTCTTATATATATACACAGAAAATATTAAAAAAAAAAAAAATCACTCACAACAGATATTTTATTGGTTCTCTGAGTATCGAGAATATTACAGTTCTACGTACCCAATGCATCAGGAACTAAAAAAGCTTCTTTATTCATTATTTTAATACAATTTTTTTTTTTTTTCTCATCTCTCATATCTTTGCCTTTTATTGAAGATTGTGTTTAAATTTTGTGAAAAAGTGAGCACGCATATATTGGTAAGAACTTATACTTTGTAAAGAAATAATATTTAATTGATATAGGAAACGATAAATGAAGCTATTGTAAAGTGTATTT
This sequence comes from Alnus glutinosa, assembly GCF_958979055.1. Lineage (NCBI taxonomy): Eukaryota > Viridiplantae > Streptophyta > Magnoliopsida > Fagales > Betulaceae > Alnus > Alnus glutinosa. Next base: position 631,346 of record NC_084898.1, on the reverse strand, counting down.
GACTAAAAAGATAAAAAGTAGTTTTGTTATCTAAATTTAAAAAAGCTTCCTAGTCCCATCAATTTTAATTTCTTAATTTTATATTTTGGTATTATATAGGAAAAAGTCTGCATACCCTTTAAACTAATATCCAATGGACAATGTTTTTGCAAACTTTTAATCGTTACAATGTCCCCCCAATCTACAAAAAATTGTCAATGTCTCTCAAGGTTAGCAAAAGAAAAAAAAAAAAAAAAAATATGACCCTAATTATTATTTTTTGAATAAGACAAACCTATCTTATAAATTTGAAAAAAAAAAAACTAAAAATTATAATTCTTTTTCTTTTAGAAAAAGAAAACTTTTTAAATCTTCATCCCTTGTTTTTTTTCATTTTTTTTTTTAATTCTTAGTTTTAGTTTTTTTTATAAGAACTTTTATTTTTAATTTTATTTTATTAAGGGTATTTTCGTCATTAGGGAGATATTGATATTTTTTTATCAATTAAGTTGTCGTTTGAAGGAGTAATATTAGAGACTATTTTTTTTTTTGGCACTGATTGCTGCACTACAGCAGCACAACACCCCTCTCTGTCGGGTATTAACACAGTATAATCTTAGGCTTATCTGAATGTACAAAGTTTAATCTTGTAAATATCATGGAATTAAAATACTTGTAAATAATAACTAGTTGGACCCATGATTCAACAGATACTATATATGTGATTGCTGGCAGGACGATCATAGATTAATTAACATGTAACAAGTAATTGTGCCAAGTGTCTTGATATAATGCCAAGGAGTTCAGGCCTATATATCGCTTAAACATTATATACATCTTCTTCTTCTTCTTCTTTTTTCCTGCTTTGTTCACCTAACAATGATCACTATATTTAGATGACATCAGTTGCTGGATCTGTTGCGGGATATATCAAGGAAAATTGTGATATATATGGCCGGGTATGGCTGATCATACGTTCACGTTAATTGCAAGAACTCTAACCATTTATATATATATAATATGTTAAAAACAGAGTGAAAAATGTTAAAAACAAATGTCGCTTTAAAAGCTTTAAGATCAAGAAAGGAGAACACATGCCACTATTTAAAAGCCTATATATATATATATATATATATAGGAGGACACATGCCATTCTTTAAATGCCTATATAATTTGTAGGTTAAAGCAAATATTTCGTCAACAATAATAATTAATTATATTAATTACCACATTATATTCTTCGCCACACGTGCAGTTGTTCTTGTGTCTTGAAAATATGTTAGCTACACCTAGTGTGGGTGGTGCGGCAAGTCATGATGGTTTTGTTTGATAAAGGATTAAAGGTTGTTGAGTATAATTTTATTTTTTTTATAGTAGTAATAAGTAAAAAGAATTTATATGAAAAAGTAAAAAAAAATTGTATTATAGTGAATTTTTTTTATTTAAATAGTAATAAAAAATTATTAATTTAATATAAAAGGTGAAAAAAATTAAAATATTTTGAAATTGGTTATTTTTTAAAAAAGCGAAAATGAATGGATAAAATTGTTATGTTTGTCACCAAACATTTCTGATATATATCATACAATAGTACGTAGTACTACTAATTAATGCTTGATTACGTTATGCTAAAGCTAATATTTTTGGTTTGCAGCATTAATTAACTTTGTATGTCAAAGATATTCATAATGTGCCAATGCACCTAAATATTTTAAGAAATAATTATATAATTAGACTTTATGGTCGACTTAAATTACGAATCATTTATTGTTATATTTGTTAGATATGCCAGAAAGAGGTCACGACCCAACACCTGGGCGTACCCACCCCTAGCCATGCCTGAGGGTGGTACGTGGCCTTCCATGGGCCTAGCGTTGGCCCGAAGGCCACCCCTAAATGCATGGCCGTGCACCACTTCTATGGTAGGCGCGCGACAACCATTTTGGGTGTGGCCGTCCAACCAGCAGCCACCTTTCACTATTTACCATTTTTTTTTTAAAAAAATAATAATAATAATTTTATTTATTTATATATATATTTTAATTGTAATAGACACGTGTCGATTTCTTATTGGCTATGATGTGGCAAACTAATGGACTCCATTAACTTAGTGGACGAAAAACGGGTTCAGGAAGTGATTCGTAATTATAGTTTACCACAAGGACCTATCATGAACTTTTTGTACCACATGGAGTGATTCGTAATTTAGAACAACTCCAAATATCAATGGTGTAATTATACCATATTTTAGACTACAAGTAAATTCCTTTTATTTTACTTGATCAGTACGCGCGTTATACTGATTAGAGACGGATCAGGTCGGATGGGGCCATGGTCATCTCTTTTCTCTTTCTTTAAAAAAAAAAACTCCCTTAAAAAAGTGAAATTATGTACACTGTATTTAGGTGAAAATTAATAGTTTGGCGGCTAACATACTTGGCCGGTTAACCCTGTACGGCGCACGTGAAAGTCTCAATTTTGAACCCATTAAAATTTTTCTCAATTTTTAACTGTGTTCTATAAGAGTCATTTCAAAAAATATATGAGTGAAAGTTCATTAGTTAACTAAACAATTACCTTGACTCTTGAAAGTTCAATAAAAATTCTCACCCAAACTTTATATAATCGATCGTTATCCATTCAACATCCTCATATTTTGTTTGTGTTTTGTTAACATTGAATGGGTACGTATTTTTATTTTTTATTTTATATATTAATTTAGTCTTCAATTTTAGTATTTTTATTTGGCCTCCTCTATCAGAATTTCCGGTACGTTTCATCCCTGAATATTTACTGATTATACTACAGATTTTTAGTGGCACCACGGATTAATTCTTAGGTTATCTACATGATAAATTTAGATAATAGAGACGGTAGCATAGTCAGTATTTACTTAATTCATTTGGCAAATATTTTTGTTTACTTTTCTTTAGCCTTTCAACCATAATTCTAATTCCTTTTAACTTTCTTTAGACCATATAACATATAGGATAAAACACTGAAAAAAGAATGGGCTTCTTAACAACAAATTCAAGATATACAGTACTACAGAATGTGCAACTAATGCTCTGTTTGTTTCGACATAAAATGATTTCCGTCGTAAAATATTTTTGACGAAATCATTTTCAAAAAAAAATAATTTTCTAGAAAATATTTTTCGGCGTTTGGTTTGCACGAAAAAATTACAAAAGAAGAAAATACAACTGTCGCAGGAATTCGGCAACGTCCAGTCGCCGTTGCTGGATTCCGGCGAACACGGTTGGCCGAATCTGGCCAAAATTGCCGTATTCCGGCCGGACTCCTCCGAATCAGTGGCCGAATCCATCCAGATCCGACCGAATCAGTGAACAGATCCATTCAAATCCGGCCAAATCTCGGCCATTTTGGCTAGATCCGGCCAGCTTCTGACCATGGCCGGATTCCGACCAGATTCGACCGGAATCTGATCCGCCGGCATCCGGCGACGGTGGATAGATGTCGCTGGATTCCGGCGCCGGCAATATTCCGGTGACTGGATGTTGCCGGATTCCGGTGCCCCCTGGATTTCGACGACCGATCATTAGGACTGAGCATGGGGCGGAGAAGGGGTTTTTTTGACCCCGCCCCGCAGGGGTGCGGGTTCCCCAAAGGGAACCCGCAACTCGTGAAAAACTTATTGAAACCGTGCGGGGCGGGGATCCCCACGGGTTAATACAGATTTTTTTTTTTTTTGAAAAAGGAATAATACAAATTTTTTTAGGTAAAATTGTTGCCTTGTAGGCCCATGCAAATGTGTACTTGTCAAGTACCTTAAACAGAGCCTATAAAGCTTAATGATTATAAAGATATCTTTCTTCCTATATACTGTTAAAGAAATCAAACAAGCAGTTTTCATACTCTTCAGCTAATGTAAGCAAAAGACATAAGAAGGCAAAGGTTCTGAAGCTTCAAAGAGTCAATCAGAATAAAAATAGAGGCATTGGAAAAATAAAAATCTTGTTCTTAAGGATCTAGTCAATCATTTCCACGTTCAACTGCTAGAACAACATAAATTAATTGCATCATGGAACAATTAATTTAGATTAGAAATATAGCCCTGTGATGAAGTTAAATGCAGTAAATAACGGTGTAAGAGTACCTGCATGTTTCCAATCAAATGGGCAAACAAAACTAGCCGGTTAGGTTAGAACTGAAGGACCGAAGGAAAGGAGAGTAAAAAAAGAATTAAGAAAGTGAAGTTTCTCGACCAAAATGTGTCTTTTTTTTTTTTCGTTTTTTTTTTTTTTTCAAATTCTGCTGGGTGGGGCGGGGACCCGCGAAATTTTAAGGGCTCCCCCCGCAACCCGCCCCGCACCATGCGGGGGGCCCAAATAAGGCCTCGTGGCCTGCACCATGGGTGCGGGTTTTAGTCTTTGCGGGGAGGGGCGAGGCGGGGATTGCGGGGAGGTGCGGGGATTGCGGGGATTTGCTCACTCCTACCGACCATTGCCAGATTCTAGCAATCGGATATCAAACGTGCATGCAATAACGAAAAGTTTAATTTCGAAAAACGATTTACGGTTTTTAAAATCGTAAATCATTTTCTAAAAATTAAAGAAGGTTTTACGGTCAAACCGAAAATGATTTTTCGTTGACCATTATTTTCGCCCCTACCAAATACCGTAAAATGTCGAAACCATTTTCCAGAAATCATTTTACGCTGAAACAAACGGAGCATAAATAGTAAAAAGTTGGCCAAATAATGACGCGATCTTTTCTGTAAGGGCGGTTGAAAGCGATAACGTACTGAGGTAAATTCAAGAAACGTGAGAAAGAACACAATTTTTGAAAGGTCCTTCAACCCTATTTTAAACCCTCACTTTCAAGCAAGTTAATAATTATGACGGCAACCAAACAGATGCCAGTGAAGGATGAACCTAATAAAGAGAAAATGATGCATGACATTGAATGTTGTTACTCCTTTTTCTCTTTTTTCTTTTTCTGGTTTCCTTCCTATTTCCTTTATCCTTTGCGAATAGAGAAAGGGTATTTGTAGATTTGATAATATATCTTGTATAACTTTGTATAAATCATCAATATATTTGAAACATGCACTATAATATGATCCATTGGGACCCTGTAAATCTATGGATGTCCAGATGCAAATCTTTGTCTGGTGATTTTTGTTTTGTTTTGTTTTGGTTTTTTTTTTTTGGGGGGCGGGAGTGCAAATAGAGAAAACAACCAAAACAAAAAAAGAAGACAATCAAAGCCAACAAAAAAAAAAAGGGTGGGGGGAAGGGCAGAAGGGGATCAATGATCTAGGGTTGACGATGTTTTGCATGATCTAGGAATCCGGCACGAACTTAACACGAAATTAGTGGGATAAGGTTGAGGGGTCTGACCGGTTTAATTAAATGGGTCGGGTTAGGGTTGACCTACATATATCAATGCATCAGCCCAACCCGACTCTACAACATAAGGACTGTCAATTCCAGACATGAAGCCAATACGAAATTAGCGGGTTAGACCCGTTAGGATTGGATGTTCTGACCAATTTAATTATATTGGTTGAATCTTATATCAATGTCTTTGAAAATAAATTTAGACTCATATGTAACCTCAACCAAACAGTTAACCATATATGTTGTTAGTATTTTGGCCTCATTCTGTGTTTGGACAAAATCACTTAAATGTAAAGATGCTGTAAACAGGGATTCCACTATTCAAAGTCTGCAAGTCAGAAGAAATTCAAGTTCCCTGTCAGCCGTCCGGACGATCGAGCCATCCCGTCCGGACGACCATCTGTCCACTGTTCCATCCGTCCAGACTACATGTCATCCCGTCCGGACGCTAGACAGACCAGCATCATCCGTCCGGACGAAGTGTTCAATCCGTCCGGACCCCAAACTGTATCGAGAAGGTTCTGTGCCAGCTTGCATCCGTCCGGACGTTTCAGCAGCATGTCCGGGATTTCTTTCCAAGTTCCAAGAAAGGGAAGATCAATCAATCGTCCGGACGCGCGTCTCTGTAAGGCAAGAATCGCAATTCAAATATGATCGTCCGGACGTCTGACAGCTGTGGTCCGGACGCACATGCATCAAAGAAGGAAATTGTCGATTCGACTTCAACCGTCCGGACGACTGCCTATCATGGTTCGGACGCGCACATTACCGATATGGAAATTGCGTGTTGAAGAATAGCTGTCTGGACGCTCATCCCCCATGGTCCGGACGCTCGAGTGCCTTATAAGGAAATTACTTGCAGCGGAAGTGCGACCGTCCGGACGATGTGCCATCTCGTCTGGACGATGTCCTTAAACAAGAAAGATTTCTCCGCAAAAATTTCAGAAAAATCTGTTCGCACAGTTATCCGTCCGGACGGCCCATGTCCACCGTCCGGACGGTGCCTAGGTATATTTTGCCTGACGCTCATTTGAGCCCCCAACCTATAAATAGAGGCCCCTGGGCACTAAGAACTGCAAGAATTCGGTGTGAATTCCATTAGAGCTCAGAGAAGTTATCAATCCCTCTGAAGCCGTTTTACAAGTGTGCTGTGCTGTAAACCGAAGTCTATCTTAGAGGTCGGCTCTAAGGTAAGGAGTTCCATTGAAGACCCCATCAGGTAGGTGAATCTGGTTGGGAAGCGTTCTTGTTGGGTTACACGTCAGAGATCAAGGTACGACCACTGCATCGGTACATGTGAGTATTACTATCTTGTATCTAGCTATGTCTTCTGAATAGTGAAATTCTTGGCTTTGGCTGCCCCGGAGTGGTTTTTCTCTTAACTGGGTTTCCACTTCGTCAACAAAAATCTGTGTGTCATTTACTTTCCGCTGTGCTTTAATTTTTGTTGACACTTATGCACACACTTTATTTTTAGAAGTCATTTCCGTTTTTCAATTGGTATCAGAGCTGATACACTCTGTTTAGGATTTATTTCCTGAGTGTGATCCTCATCTCTTGTGACTTCTATTTTTTTATTACACCTTTTATCATGAATTCTTCTCAGTTTTCTAATGAAGATTCTGATATTAAGCTCTTTAAGGTTTTTAATAAATTGAAGAATGCTCAACATTCTAAAGAGCTTAAAAAGGTGAAGCAAGAAAAAGAGTCTTTGATTGTTCAGTTATCTGAATCTCATGCTTTGATTGACTCTTTGAGATCTGAGAATACCATGTTATTTGACAATATTGATACATTTGAGAATAAATTAAAAGAATCTGAAGATCTCCTGAAAAAATTCTCAAGTAATAATTTGAAAAGCATGCTGTGTATTCATTCAGATATTTCGAACAAGCCTGATTTGACTGCTGATTTAAATACTTCTACTTCACATGCTTCTGATTCTGAATTAGACTCTGTTGGTATTAAGCATGTGATAGTAGATGCAGCATGTTCTAAAAATTCTTGCTTAGATAATTGTGGAAAAATTGGTCATATTAGACCAAATTGTGTTGTGTTAAAATCTCACAGACCTTGGAAGAAGCAGGAGGACTCCAAAAAGGGCGTTATTGAGAAAACATCTTCAGATAAATATGTCCCGCCCCATAGGAGGCATACATCTCAAAGAGGTAAGGATTTTGTTGTTTGTGAAAATGCTAATCTTAAATTTGCAGAGCCCTTCAAGAAGCATTTCAGCAAACGAAGTCAGCCTACCTGCTATCATTCTGGTGTCTCTGGACCCATCAGGCCACACTGTCCTCAAATCCGACATCAGCAGCCTCGGATCAGGAAAACAGAGCAAAAGACAGGTAAGTCTAGCTCTAAACCTTCTAAGCCTCATCATGTTTTTCAGCAACAACGGCATTATCCTCAAAGCCGAATGCTTCAAAGTGAAGCCTCACAAGCCCAAGAAGAATCAGACCAATGAAGGGCTTGTCAACATGATGAAGAATGTCCTAGTCAGATTGATCAAGTGGGACATGGCTCACACCCCTGCCTCACAGGTAAAGAAGGTATGGGTAAGGGAGGATGAGACAATTCACCCCTTAAGGGGGAGTGGACTCACCTAGTAGGTGAGGTCTCCTATGCCTAGGATTTTGGTTCCTAAATCCTAGTGCATGTCAGGTATGTTTGCATTGCATTGTTTATCTTGTCATATCGTACTCATGCCTTGCATTCTGTTTGAGGAACCGTTTATTTTATCCCCATATTTTCTCTTATTGTCTTGAGAAACATCTGCAGATATTCTCTTTTGGGGATGACAGTTGAAGCACGTCGGGCGGCTGCTTTTCTGTCTTGGTATTTCTTAAACCTCTCTCCATGAGGACAGGTTTGGTTTACCTTACATGCTGGGATTAGATGTCATTTCCTTTTCCATAAGCATGTCTTTGTTGTTTTTCTGTTTATTGTTTTTCAACAAAAAAAAAAATGGGGAGAAGATGCGGAACTTTATTCATTTCTTTTGATAGCTTTTCAGTTTTTGCATGTGTTTTGCCTGATATCTCAGTTCATTGTGCATTGATTAAATCTGCTTATATATGATTGAGAGTTTATGCATGATATCTGCTAAGTTTTTCTGTTGCATCTTAATGATAGATAGTTACTTTCCTCATGCGATGAAAATGTGCACTATCTAAGACTCCCTTAAGGTACATCTTTTCCTTTTCTGACTTTTTGCTTCTAAAAATTCTAGATAAGAGAAGAGGTCTTTGATTAAGATGGTCAAATTGACCACATGCTAGTTGAACCTAGATCCTAAAAATTCTGGCACCCTCTAGGATTGCAGCACCATAAGAATCAAGCAGTAAATCATATACATTATGCCATTTTAAATTGTATATTCACTGCTTATGTGCTGAGTTTGCTATATGCCTTGCCCACTACGTGCAAGTAAAAATTTTACTTTGTCCTTCATGGTTCAAGTAAAACAATTAGGTGCTGCATCTTAGGGGGAGTGTATCAGATGAGGGTGGCTAGGCCCTAGTAAGATAAGGTCTGACTTTTGGCTGATCTTTCATTGATTTTCTCTCTTGTTTGGAAAATCTGGTTGCTTTTTGTCATATCAGTGAATTTCATACCTTATTGAGAAAGTCTTCACACACACGCATTGCATGAATTGAGTAATCTATTTAAAATTTCTATCTGCAAGGAAATTTGTGCTTATTGAATACTTAACTCTCATTTATATCTTTGCATATTTTTGCAATGCTATTTGATTGTTTTATCTGTTAATTATACATGCGTGTTCTGAAGCTAACTTTTGAGAAAAATATTTTTCTGCAAATTTTTCTCCAGTTTCAGATTTTCAGTGTGAAGCGTCCGGACGGACCTTATCTTATGTCCGGATGAGCGCAGTCTTGCCTAGCAGTAGCCGTCCGAATAGTTAAATGACACGTCTGGATGGGATCTCTACAGGTTTAAGACTTGCGTCTCTTTTTCTGCCATACACACATCTTTGCATTTTTATTGATTTATTATGGCATGTTGTGTGTTTTTCTCGTGGATTTCTTCCGAAATTTTGGCATTCTGTGCACATCTCTTCTCATCCCATGATCTTCATTGAGTCTTCCGTTATTTTTTTAAGTCTTTGTGTTTTTAGAATATTGGAACATTTGTTGGGATATTTTCATGAGATATTGTGCATGAAAATCCTTTTCTGTCTGTGTGCTGGGCTGATCTTTTATGCCTTATGAATAGTTGCATTGCTTATATTTCTCTTTGGCATCCATTTGACAGCCGTCTTAAATACCACATTATTTTTGGAACTAACAGGATCTAATGGAATTTTTGGAAGTACTTCTGGTTGGTTTTGATTCAGGAATATGACATCCAGCGGCAGCCAGCACAATGTTTGACAGATGCAACCTTTGGAAAACTGACTATTGTTGAAGTCGGATGTTCAATTTCCAAAAGTCTTGGGATTTGATACTTGGAGGATTTTTGTTCCTCTCTTTTGGGCCACTTGCAGACTTTTCTCTATTCTCCTATTGTTTTGAATTTTAGAAAGTTTTTTGTCTGTGGATAATATTACTCTGTTTCCCAGGTCCTTCTGAGATCGTTAGGAGGAGTAATTTTTATGACAGTTAGTTTTTATTACTCTATTTTACCCTTTGTCCCTTTGAGACAAAAAGGGGGAGTAATTTTTATTTTCGACCGGGAATGTATTTCCAAACCGGTCAAGTGATTTTTGTCCCAGAATGGCCAAAGGGGGAGTTTGTTAGTATTTTGGCCTCATTCTGTGTTTGGACAAAATCACTTAAATGTAAAGATGCTGTAAACAGGGATTCCACTATTCAGAGTCTGCAAGTCAGAAGAAATTCAAGTTCCCTGTCAGCCATCCGGACGACCATCTGTCCACTGTTCCATCTGTCCGGACTACGTGTCATCCCGTCCGGACGCTAGACAGACTAGCATCATCCGTCCGGACGAAGTGTTCATTCCGTCCGGACCCCATACTGTATCGAGAAGGTTCTGTGCCAGCTTGCATCCGTCCGGACGTTTCAGCAGCATGTCCAGACGCCTCCCAGTACTCGATCAGTTTCTGATTTCTTTCCAAGTTCCAAGAAAGGGAAGATCAATCAACTGTCCGGACGATGTGGTATCCCGTCCGGACGCGCTGTCCAAACATGCGGCAGGGAATCCGGATTTTTGGATCAATTTGATCTTCAAAATATTTTTCAAATCAATACACTTTCATTTCTTGATTAATATTCTTCGATACTCTGCTTGCTCAGCTCTTTCCTTTCTTGATTAATATTCTTACAATATTTCTTCTGATTAGGCTTTTTCCTTTCTTAAACAATATTCCTTCAAGATTCTTCTGAAAGCCTTCTGAGTAATTTATGTCTCAATATAGTAACCTTTTTGTCAACAGAATTTATCCAATAATAAAAACCAACAAACTCCCCATTTGGCTATTCTGGAACAAAAACGGTTACTCTATTAAAATTAAAATTACTCCCAATTTTTGTCACAAAAGAACAAAGGATAAAACAGAGTAAATTAGCCCCGTAAAAAGTTCCATAGTCCAGAATATCCAAAAAGTATCATAAGCTAGAAAATAATAAAAATTGCTAAACCATTATTACAAAAATAAAAACAAGTGTCATGGCACTTGATCCCGCGGGTCTTTCGGAAGAATGTTATAAAGAGTGTTCCACACATTAATCTTGATCTTGTCAACATCTGCCTCTAAGAGCTGTAAGCGCTGATCCATAGTAAAAAATCGATCATCCATGGAGAGAAGCCGATCATTCATTTGAGTCAGGAGCCTAAAAATTGCAGCATTTGATGGCTCAGTAGAGGAAGAGGAAGTCGAAGGAGTAGAGGGAACAGAAGAAGATAGATCATCCTCAAAACCCCACGCTCAATCACGATCTTCCTGTGACCAATTTGTTAAATAGCAGCAGCCGCCTCTGCCTTAGACCTTTTGCAGGAGAGCCCATGACCCATATAGGAAGCAGACATATTCTAGAATCATACACAAAAGAAATATACAAAAAAATAAAAAATAAAAAAATAAAAACACTCAAAAAACCCAAAAACCCTCAAAATTATAATGAAAACACATGTTAGTCTCATGAAGGGCTAATAAACAAATAGAGCCAAAAAGAATGCCAAACAAGGAAAAAAACTTCACTTAGGCATTTCATCGAACACATGGTATGCACAAGCATTTTTTAGAATAACAAAATCAAGTGTATGCAAATAACCCCCTAAAATCTCAAGAGTAATATGAAAATCCCAACCACAGAAAAACATTTTTAGATAATCACTCAATCCATTAATCTCAAGAATGTAAAAAAAAAAAAAAAAAAATTCATAAACCCTAGAAAAAAAATTTATGCCTCAAACATGAAACAAAAAGGATTGGGGTAATTACATTTTCCCCCCATGAACTACCAATTTTTGCATAAATCCCCCATGAACTTCCAACTTAACCAAAATAGAGCATTCAACTACCAAAGTTACTCGCTTTTCCCCAAGAGGTGTTAAGTCCAACGGTCAATGGGTCATGTGCGAGTCACGTGCCATCTAAGCATTTTTCATGCCATTTTTGCCCTTAGCCGTTGACGTTAAACAATTATGAATAAAAAATAAAAAAATAAAAAGGAAAAAAAAATTAAAGAAAACAAAACAAAACAAGCTGCATGTCTCTTTTTGAAGCTTGTCTCCCATTTCAACTTCAAACAGCAAGAGCCCGATAGAAGAGGAGGAGGCAACTTTCTGAGGACCAACAATGTCATGTTCACTGAAGAGCGAAGCAACCTCTGGGGAGCCCATGTGCCATTGTGGAGAACCTGCACCTTTTAATACTTCATTTGCTAAGGATAATTTCGGCCGATTGTTCTATGATTGTGTTAACTATGAGGTAAAAAAAAAAATTTGTAGATAATTTCGGCCGATTGTGTTCGATGGACATGATGGGTTTTTCCCTTCTATTTTGTAGATAATGGATAATTTTTGTTTAGGGTTTGAAAGTTTAGATCTTAGATAATTTTGGCCAGTTGTGTTATACGGAAGTGATGGGTTCTTCTCTTTTATTTTGTAGACAATGGGTAATTTTTTTTAGGGTTTGAAAGTTTAGATTTTTTTTTTTCCTTATTTCTTGTTTCTGGACATTGGGTAAGTGAAGTTTTTGAAGTTGAGCTGTTTTTGAGCGATTTTCATGTGTTTGAATTTTTAACCACTATCTCTATGAGCCGAATACTGTTTGAATTTTTCATGTGTTTTTGAATGTCGTTTCTGGAGTTGATTCATTGACTATTTTTTTTTTTTTAAGAAAAAAAAGTTATTAGTTGTTATCAGTATTTGTTGGAGAATAGAGTGATATTTTTCAAGTATGCTATCGGACAATATGTAGTTTGAATTGAAATTAGTGATATTTGGGGTGAATGAATATGTTTGGGGTTAACCATCTGTACAATACAGACTATAACACATTCATGATATATATATTTTTTAATGTGTTTCAATTTTTAAACACTTGCGTTTACAAGATGAACATAAGTAATCCTGCTAATATTGACTGCTAATATTGATGAATTAGCCTTTGCCCTTTTAAAACATAACAAATTGTATTATCTACCTACTGGAAAAAAAATAATAAAAAATAAAGAAGAAGTAACATTAAACATACCGATGACAAAAGCACCATATTGATTTGTCATTGTGGGACTCAGCATATACTTCAGTTTCTTTAAGTGTTATGACAAAGTCCAAACATTTGTTTAGATGCATTCAAACCTTGATAAACCATGATGGATCCAAGCCATATTTTCATTTGTTTGGGTATGCATATCATTTTAAAGTTGTGGTGGATAAATTATATTCAACTCAAACATTAAGTTAGAATTTCATGTTTCTTAAATTAATAAGCTCAGGTAACCTAGCCTAGGGTTTTATTCTTATTCTTTCATGTTTTTAAAAATTTTGCATCATTGTGCTAATATAAGGTATTATACTCTTCAATTTAGATTTCCATCTTTTAGGTAGAATTTCTGCATATATTTTGCTTTCAAATCTGTGATATGGGGGATTATAGCTTAGGGTAGCACAAATTGCATTCATAAGCAAATTCTCGTAGACTTTGGTAAACAAATGAAGGTATGTTTAAATGTAAGGTGCAAAGTTGATGGATGTCTTGACTTTAGAATGTATGATTTTGTTGAATTTTGAACTAACCCTTATTTATATATGACATATAATTTGAATAGGCTGGTCGCTCGTGTGAATTCTTCCAATGAAAAGATACTGAGATGTGTGACTATGCGAAATGAGTGTTGGATCGTCTGCAACACAAGGATGTGAGGCTGAACAAAGAGGATGCAGAACTGAAGGCCAAGCTAGAGATTGAAGCAGTTCGATATGACATGCATGTGAAAGTTTCGAAGACAAATAGTCAACTTTTGGCATTTTCTTGGATTTTTTTTGTTGTCTTTGTAGGTGTGTTTTGGGGCAACTATTATGGTACATGTAATGGACATTTTTCCTACAAACAACTACCATGAAAAAAAAATATCTTGTCTTTTGTTCTTAAATATGTTTGCTTGGAATGGCAAGTGGGTTTGTAACCTTCTAATGACGAGTGTGTTTGGAATGACAATTGGGTTTGTAACTTTATAATTAATAGTGTATTCGTAAACGTGTAATGAATATATAAGGCATAGATTTACATCATGGTATGTTCATGGAGTATGTTATTGTATGAAACAACAAATTGGTAGCATTAATAGGAATTCGGCTGGTAGCATATGGTAGTTCATGGTGGCATTTTGGTGAGGGTTGTAAGTTGATAGTGGCATTTTAACAATTACTGGTAGTTTATGGGGGAAAAAATGTAATTACTCCATAGCATTATATAGCATGTAATTTGGTATTGGTGATTGTAAATCGATTCATTCTTCCCTGTAAATTCAGCAACTTGCTCTCAAACAATTACAATAGTTGTATAAAAATCACAAGACATATAAATCAATCAACAAACCTAAGCAGGATTTTAAGAAAAATAAAAAAGTGTCATTTCCAAACACCACATATAAATCAATCAACAAATAGCTCATTTCCAAAAACAATCAACACCAAGAAATGGTCCTCCCAAAAACCCATCAAGTCCATACCTACAACAATAACAACAACAAAAGTTCCTTCATAAACACAATCAACAAATAGCTCATTTCCAAACATAACCAACACCAAGAAATAGTTATCCCAAAAACCCATCAAGTACATACCTACAACAACAACAAATAATTCCTTCATAACACAATCAACAAATAGCTCATTTCCAAACACAGCCAACACCAACAAATGGTCCTCCCAAAAACCCATCAAGTCCATACCTACAACAACAACAACAAATAGTTCCTTCATAAGCACAATCAATAAATAGCTAATTTTCAAACACAACCAACACCAAGAAATGGTCCTCTCAAAAACCCATCAAGTCTATTACCTACAACAACAACAACAACAAATAGTTCCTTCATAAACACAACCAACAACAACAAATTGTATCCAACAACATTGTACAACACCAAACCAACATAGTCCATAATTACAACAAGTAAATAACAACAAAAGTTACATCATAAACACAACCAACAACATAAATTGTCACTTCAAATGTTACTTCATAAACACAACAACCACCAAAATTTGTCACTTTATACTTCCAACAACAAACAACACCAAAATAGAGGTAATTACTATTTTCCAACAAACTGAAACATCAACCAAACACAGTTTCCAAAAGCCCATCAAGGCTGCCATATTGGTCTTTTTCCTTTGTTTTTAGCTTCCATTCGCTGTAGACATTTCTCCATTGTTGGTACCACAACTCTTGTTGACATCCTTGCTGGTTCTCGAATGACAACTCCGGATGCCCTGATCAGTTCCCGAGTGACAACTACTGGTGCAGTTGCTGGTTGACCAGCATCATTTGTGAGGTCAACAGTTGGTATCTCTTTGTTGGGATTGGGCTCCTTAAATGTTGCCAACAACCTACCAGACCTCCTGGTAGATTCTGCAGCACCAGATTTAAGGTCTAATGTCTTCTGTCTAACACGGGCAGTTGTGGGCTTCCCTGCCTGTGCAAGCCATGATGAGTTAGTAATTCAAAGCCTATTTACCTCCAGGGGTATATGTGTAAAGTTGTATTTACTTACAGCTGTTTGGTTTCCTTCAGCACCAATCCTTTGTGCCCATCACCCCTAAAGTTCATATACTTATGTCTCATACATATGCGATGCGGGACCCTTGGTAGCACTGCCTTGAAAGTTGAAATCAAACCCCAGACACAAAACAACATAAGACAAATAATTAAAAAAAAAAAAAAAAACAACAGAGTTAACTCCAACCACGAATGTCAATGCACAAGTGAAAATGTATGTAGAAAAAACAATAATTTAATATTCAAACTAAGTAAACAAACATACCTTATGCCTGTCTGAGATGAATGTCCACCCGTTAGATCCATTTGGACCAAGGTCAGCCACTAATGTCTCTAGAAACCTACTCCAACTATCCTTCATTTCAGCTTCAACTACAACCATTGCAATGGGATAAATGTTGTCATTCGGATCTCTCCCAACAGCAGCCAATAGTTGCCCCCCATAACGTTCCTTAAGAAAGCAGCCATTAACACCTATCGCATGCCAATAAGCCTGTCTAAAACAGTCATTGCATGCTACAAAAGACATATACAACCGTAGAAAAGTAGGTGGGACATCTAAAGTAGGCCTTTCAACTTTCATCAACATTGTACTCCCTCTATTCGTTTGCCTCACAGTTGCACAATAATCTCATAACCACTTGTATTGCTATTGGTGCTTACCTTCTATCTGTTCTTTAGCCTTCTCCTTAGCCCTATATAGTTGTCTAAAACTGACTTTCACATTCCATCTCCTTTTTACATCCTCACAGAGAGCTGCAAGTAGATAGTGTGTTTGTGTCTTGAATTTGTAGACCATCCTACCTGCAATCCACCTAGAATTTACAATCAAAAACTTGTAACATCTTGTACACTGGTGGTTAGGGTTCAGTGACTTAAGCATAAAAGTCATCTCACCCGGTACCAATGAACCATAAACTCTCCAAGGACAACCCATGACCCTATTCCTACAAACTCCAATCACCTGGTCCCTATCATTTTTTGTGAATAATACATCCTTCCCCCTAAAATTGTATTCCCTCACAGCTTTCCTGAGCTGAACTGTCGACTCAAATGACATGCCCACATCTAAATGCGGGTCTTCCATGCCTACATCTTCAAACTGAGAAGTCCTAGTAACATACTGAGCCCCACTAATCGCCTCATACTCCTCATCACTTTTAGGAGGAGTTACCAAAATATCATTTCTGACCAACTTAGAGGATACCTCATCCTCTTCATCGTCATCCAATAATCGTCCATCCGAAGTAGTTAAACCGCTTGAGCCACCAACATGAGTGGTCTTTGATTGAGCTGCCTCCTCATGGGCACCCTCCTCATCACCACCATCTCCATCACTCTCACCGCTATCTCCATCATTCTCACCACCAGCCTCCTCATGAAAATCAATAAAATAATGCCAATCATCTCTAAATGTGGAAGTCTCATCTCCACGGGTTGATGTACTAGCTATTGGTTCATCAACAGTATCACATGCATCGTCATCATCACTCATCACTAACTTCCAATATGGGTCATTTAAAACCTTCCTCCTCCTTTCCTCATATCCACTATTCTCACCATCTTCACCCTCACCCTCATTTGGGCCTACTTCATCACCATAATTTGCAAAAGAAACCGTGTACAACACAACAAATTTTTTACCTAAAAAGACATCAGCCATTTTAACGACATCCTTGTCAGATGTTAATAGAACCAACCCATTATCTAATTCTTTATAGGGTTCACGATAGTAAACCAAGTCACCTGGTCGGTATCCAAACTTTTTACCTACTGTTTTGATCTCAATTAAAGACAAGCAATTCAGGTCACAAGAATCTTCGTACAACCCTATATTTCCTCCAACATACATGCACCTATGTTGCCGATCAAACCGGCCCCTATCATGAACCCTAAAAATCACATCATTGTTTGCCATTGTATATGTCGATTGCTTGACTCTGCACATATAACATATTAATTAATATGAGTATTTGTGCATAAATAATTGTGTATGAGTAACAGTATTTAACCAAAAATAGAGAAATAATAAAGATTTGAAGAACAAATCAAATTTTGCTGAGAATCAGATAACAAACAAATCAACTTGCTATGTACAGATTCATTCACCAAGTTTTTGAGACAAACTTGAATTCATGTTTGTGTTAATTTAAGTTTTTAAGTTTTTGATTTTTTGTTGTTAGGGCTAACTAGCACTACATATGGTTACCTATTAGCTACATATGAAAATATCATTGTGTTATCAAACCCTAGATTAGATGTATTTTTCTTAACTATACATTATGACTTTCAAATAATGTTCATAGCAGTTGTTTGAAAATTGGAAAGGACATAGATTTTGAGAAGAAATGAGAAATTTTGGACATCAAAATAAGCAGTTGAAGATAGGGAGCTAGTTTAGAGTACTAAATATCTATTTCATATAAAATTCCTCTAACTACTTTTATCTTCCCACAATCTCTAGAAAACTCAACACCTAGAATTTTAAAAATTCTGATATGGTCCACAGTCCATTGTTAGTCATTTTGTGGGATTTAAAATTTATTTCTTCAAACAACAATAATCACTTGTTTATTTGAGGATGATGTCATCCTTTAAAGCTGCATACTTATATATAACTCCAGGTCTAGTATACATATATTTCTGGAAAAGTAAAAAAGTCAGTCAAATATACTTTCATGGGGGATTTAACTGCATATCACATGCATCTCAACATAATGGCAGTACTTGTAAAGAGTGTGTGTGAGAGAGAGAGAGAGAGAGAGAGAGAGAAGGGGATTAAGGATCAATCCCCTTCATAGCAGTTTTCAACTTTATTTGACAACAGTTGGTGTACTGGTAAATGTCGCATGTCAATTTATAAGTGAATTATAATAAAATTTGTAGTATCCTAACACGACACTCATAAAGGAAAACTAATTACCTCCTACTGTAACATAAACTGCATTAGCTCAAGAATTAAACAGTCTGAATATGGAATCTTTTTAGAAGGTTTTAGTGAGATTCAATTGAAATTGGAAACAGCTTATGAGTCAAGCCCATAAATCCATGATAAAGGAAAATTTTGTCCCCAATAGATTTTCTTCTTCCCTTTTTGTTTTTAATGCATTTTCTACTTAAAACATAATGACATATCTATGTTTTATTGTTCCTTTCTTCCTTTTCTTATACATAAAAAATGCTATAGGTTTATTTTCAACATTACGGTATATCAGTTTTTGTGGGTGTTTCTTTTCTTCGGGTGTGATTCTTTTATGTGGGTGTTTCTTTTCTTCGGTTGTGATATATATATATATATTTTTTTGTGGGTGTTTCTTTTCTTTGGGTGTTTCTCCCGAATCCATAGACATTCGGGACCACTTAAGAGAAAAAAATACAAACAAACAAAGGGGACCACCGACAACCATGCGGGACCACTACAGAAAAAAAAATCAGGCGAGACCACTACATGAAAAAAAATCCCAAAAGCTTTAACAATCAACAAACCCATCGACTTTATCACACCAAGAAAAAAACACATTTTTATTTTAATGAAAGAGTGAATTCGGACGATACTTGAAACAAGTGCAACTTTAGTGCGAATCTAGGTTTGTTCTGACTTTTTAGTGCGAATCCACCGTTCGTCACGTTCAAAGTGCAAATCTTTGGTGCTAGAAGATTTCTCGGGTTTCTGAGTGTAGAAGGCGGGGTTTTTTTTTTCCAAGTATGTAGAAGACGAGTTGTGTGGCCCAATGGGTGCTTAGGGTAATTCTTCACGGGGCATTTCAAACATTTTGGATGATAAAGTAAGGGCATATGCTTAATTCAACAGGGGTGTATTTTCAAATTCTGACAGTTTTATTACTGAGGGTATTTTTTGTCTTTTCAAAACCGCAACTGAGGGCAAAATGGGCATGAAAAAATGCTTAGAAGGCATGTAACCCGCACATGAGCTGTTGATCGTTGGACTTAACACCTCTGACTGACGGAATGGGGAAAGACGAGTAACTTTGGTAGTTGAATGCTCTATTTTGGTCAAGTTGGTAGTTCATGGGGGATTTCTGCAAAAATTAGTAATTCATGGGGGGAAAATGTAGTTATCCCAAAAGGATTGAAG
Organism: Alnus glutinosa; assembly: GCF_958979055.1. NCBI lineage: Eukaryota > Viridiplantae > Streptophyta > Magnoliopsida > Fagales > Betulaceae > Alnus > Alnus glutinosa. The sequence goes on along the minus strand of NC_084898.1, from coordinate 611,698 downwards.
ATATAGTGTAATGAGCATACCTTGATGTTTTGAGAATTTGAATTAGCAAGTGAATACAAGTATAAAGCACAAGAGAAATCGGAGAGCCAAGGAAGATTTTGAAAAAAAAAAAAATCAAGCCAAACAAGTGCCAAAAGAAGAAACAGCTGCAAAATTTAACAATTCCCGACACGTGTCTGGACAGAGGGAACACGTGTCCGAACATGCGTTCAATAGTGAATTTACTAACACTTGTGTTCGGACACAGGTCAGGGCTGTCCGGACAAAGCTCAAAAATAAAATAAAATAAAATAATTCTGGCAGAAAATCAGTGTAAATTTTTTATTTTCCAATGTGAGCTTCCAAAATACGCATGTATTTAAAACTGAGAAAACAATCAAATAGCAACTAAAAAATATCTAAAAATATAAATGAGAGTTAAGTAATCATGAGCAAATTTTTTCTAAAAAAAAACAAAAAAATAGAAAATTTACTCAACTCATGCCATGCGTGTAATGTATGAAAGCTTAGCCAATAAGATAAAAAGATCACAAATTGGGTTATAACACCGAAATTTCCTATAAAAAAAAAAAAAAAAAAAAAAAAAAAAAAAAAAGAAGAAGAAGAAGAAGAAGAAGAAGAAGAAGTTTTTATCAGTCTAAAGTCAAACCTTATCTTACTAGGGCCTAGTCACTCTCATTTGATATACTCCCCCCCTAAGAAACAACACATTTTCTTTTACTTAATCCATTAGTAACCGTCTCTTTCTACAATAATTTGATCACTAACTCTTTCTATAGGGACAAGCGCAAGAGTTTTTTAAGAGCATATTTAGTAGTGGACTTTTTATTTTTCATGTTTTCTAAGAATTTATTGCTTTCTTTCTTGGTGCTGCAACGTAGAGAGGATGCTAGAATTTATGGGTTCTAGGTTCAACTAGCGAGTTTGTCAATTTGACTAACACACCCAAAATTTTCTCAAAAAGGATATTCTGAGTAAAACGAGAGAAAGAATTTCTTAAGGGAGCTTTGATAGTGCACAAAAGCAATAGTGTGAGCGGAATAAAGTATCAAGTTTCAGATGCAGTAGAAAACTAATATAGATATCAAACTGTATTATCTCATGTAGATGTAAGGATATTTCATCAAAGTACAAAGACTGAGATATTAGTTAAAAAGACATGAGATATCAGAAAAGTTGTCCAAAGAAAAAAAAAAAATACACTACATCTCCCCCCCCCCCCCCCCCCCCCCCCTTTTATAAAAAAAAAAAAACTTCACAAAAAAAATAAATAAATAAATAAAGGCAACAAACAAAGCAAATAAAAAGACATGCTTTAAGGCTAAAGAACACAGTTGAGTCTTATTCCTAGCATGTGAGAAGACATGTTTAGAACATGTCACAAGCAATAAAGGAGAGCTTAAGAAAATCAAACCTGCCTCCATTAAGAGGTTTGATATCACCTAAAAATCAACCAAAACAGAAAAGCAGCCGCTCGATGTGCTTTTTCTGTCATCCTTATTACCAGCCCGATCAGCATTAAAATAACTCTGAAAGTAAAATTAGACATGCTAACTGTTCTCTTAAACAAGATCAAACTATTAGAAGCAAAGAGATAGAGAAACTTAGATCAATCACAAGAAATACTCAAGACTGGATGCAAAGCATATGCAAAATAATAAAAGTAAGGCAACATCAGCAAGATGCAATGCATAGAACCTGACATGCTCTAGGATAAAAACAAGACCAATTATCCTAGGCATGTTATGTGACCATCTAACTCTAGGTGAATCCGAGGGGGAATGGTATCAAACTTCCTAACCCAAGCCTTTTTAACACTAGGTCCAGTGTTGTGACCCTTATCCAATTTATCCAACCTACTCAAAATATCCCTCATCATGTAAAACAACTCCTCACAGCTTTTCCTAGAATAGGAACTATCATGCTTATACTCATAGGATTTTTTCCAGGGAACATATTTAGGCATGAAAGATTTTTTACCAGTCTTACCTTTCTTAGGATCATGTTTCTTAGTCCAAGACTTCTAAGAGTGAAACTGACGACAGTATGGTCGAGTATGACCAACAATACCACAGTAAAATCAAGTAGGAATGAATTTAGATTTAGATTGCTTCTTAACAGGTATTTTAGATTCAGTTTTAACATGCTCATGAACAATAACTGATAAGAGTCGAATGTTGCACATTCAAGCCCCTTAACTTATATATGTTAATTCCTTAGCATTGTTATTTGTTTGATTTTGTGTTGTTTTATTGTTTTCAAGTTGTAAATAAAGATGCAATTAATTCCATTAATTTTGGGCTTAAAGCACATTTTGAGAAGACCTATAAGAGACGTTTAAGCTCAACCAATCATAATAGAAGACCTATATGATGTGGTTAAGTTTAATCAAATCAAGGGAATAATTAAAACGAAATTTCTCCACTAAGAGTCAAAATCGGATTGGATTCAAATTTGAATTTTGCACATGTCTCAGTGTTTTAATCATAACTTTTGGCTCCATTATCTGATTGCAATAACATTGGTGGCATTGGAAAGCTAATAAAAAATACAACAAATATGTCAGAAATATCTTTTTTCTAATTCTAATGTTTGCTATACTAAAATCACCCTGCAATAAAAGACCGCACTTCTGGATGAATTTGGAATCCTTTTCCTACTTGGATTGAAGTTCCAATCTCCTACTTTGACAAGAAGACTCAAGAGACGATTTTTTTTGGAATTCCAAGAGCTTCTAGGCCTCTCCTAGTCTCTATAAATATACTCCTGAGCTTCAAGAGAAGTTATGCTTGGTGCTGGTGCTGGTGCTTGTGCTTAGTTTTAGATAGTAAATTCTTATTGGAGGCTTGATAAGTTAAAGAGGAGAAGAACATGGCAGGAGGCCATCCCAGCACCACGATGAGCAGCTAAATTCGTACTAGGGTGTTGATGTAGCCCTTTTCCAAGTAACAATGGTTTGATTGTATTTTAATTTGAAATTTTCTATATGCATGATGGTTGTATAACTGTGAGAATTGATCCTAATGTTTATTTTCAATCTTTATGAATTTCTTATCTTGTCTTAGAAAGTATTTTATATTGATTGAACTCAATCTTTCATATTTTCTGTGATTATGTGAATGATTGTTATACAACGGTTTTAATTGGCATATGAACAAGAGGGTTAGATAGGCCATGCCTAGGGAAGATGGATTATACTACACCCTACCTTAGTGTAATTTAGGTAGACAATTCGTACTAACTGAAGATGGGTTATACTTTTCTATTGATTGTGTGTATCCTATTAAAGACATAGCTAATCCATACCTAGGGAAGATTGGTCATACTGCATCATAGTGGTTAGGTGAACGGTTCGTGCCAACCGAAGATGGATTATACTTATTTTTTAGAGGTAATTTATTGACTACTCGAGTGAGACAAGCCCTATATCATGCACAGTATGAATTTTCCTTGTTAATTTATGATTGACCATTGTTATGCGGTGAGTGGTGAAATCAATCCCCTATTCTTTCTCCTATCCCTACTCTATTTATATTTATGTCTTTTACTTTTATGTATTTATTTTTAGAAAACAAAATCAAATCAAACATCTTCTAAATTAAGTTATATTTAATCTCGAAATGCTTGATAATAATACCCCTGTAGTCCTTGAGGTTCGACACCCTCTCTATAGCCTTATCCTATAAGGATTCGTCCTATTGCGAGTGGTAATTTTTATTATTGATATATTTTGGTAAGCAAAATGATTGCATCAATAACATTCTTACCTTTATCCAAACAACCAATATGAGTCTCAGAAATTTCAGGCTTAACAAAAACAGTTTTAGAGATAGAAGCAACATGTAAAGAAGATGCAGCAAATTTATCAAATCCTAAGCCAGATTTAGCAGATGAGCACTTTTGAGCTTTTAGCATTTGAACAAATTTATCACCAGAAAATTTTTTCAAATGCCTCTGTGATTCGATCAATTCATCTTTTAGACACTTAACTTTTTCAATTAGTCTGCTTCTTTCAATTTCAAATTCATTAAGCCTTTTAACATGCTGTTTGTTTACCTCTCTTAACGCAGAAAATTTCACAAACAATTTATTATAGACTCTCTAAAGCTCATTTTGTTCATCTTCAAAACCACTATTTTTGGAATAGTAATTATTAAATTCATTTGGACTATCATACGAAGCAGTAAAAGCTAAATGATTTGAGTCCTTACCTGGAGTCTCATCACCGTCAGAATCATCACTTAAGGTAGTATTAAAGGAACTACCTTTGGATTGCTTCAAATTTCCACAATCAGCACGAATATGACCATAACTTGTGTAACGACCCACCTCCAATGACACAATACTGTCCGTTTTTGACTCCTCCAAACCATGCTTCCCAAGAGATCACCCATCCTACTGTTACTCTCGCAGAAGCACGCTTAACTGCGGAGTTCTGATAGGCTCATGACCATTACGGCTTTGAAATGCGTTATGTCAAAAAAAGTGTGTTTATACATATAAGCACATTCACATTCTCATACCAAACGATGTGGGACGTCACAATCACCCACTTTTGGGACCCAGCGTCCTCGCTGGTGACTCTCATAGGATCACCCCATTCTTGGCGTCCCAGTGAGTGCCCACTGGCGACCTTCACGAGCTTGTGCATGCTCCCCCCATCTCAGGCTGAGCAATGGCTTTGATACCATTTGTAGTGACACACCCCCAACGACACAACATTATTTGATTTTGGCTCCCCAAAACCGAACTTCCCAGAAGGTCACCTATCCTAGTATTACTCTCGCAGAAGCATGCTTAACTGCAGAGTTCTAATAGGTTCATGGTTATCACAGCTTTAAAATGCATTGTGTCAAGAAGAGTGTGTTTATATATATAAGCACATCCCAATTCTCATACCTAGGTAATGTGGAATGTCACAACCTGAGCATTCAAAACACCTAGGACCATGTGGTTCCTTTTTTTCATATTCAAATTTTTCTCGATCAGTTCATTTGGAATCTCCCTTAGAATTTTTAGAAAATTTAGCATTCTTGTTCCTAAATTTTTTGTTACTAGAATTCATTAATTTCCTAAAATTTCTAGCAAACATATCTAATTCATCCTCATCAGAGGATTTTTCATATTTTTCTTTAGCAGTCTTGAGAGCAACGGATTTAGTTTTCCTAAGGGGAGGCAAAGAAAATTTTTAGATTTGAAGAGATCCAACCAATTCTTAAATTCTCATATTGTCAAGATCCTTACTTTCCTTAATAGTGGTAACCTTTATCCTAAATCTTTCAGGCAAATATCTTAAAATCTTTTTATTAAATTTAGCATTAGAAATTTTCTTTCCAAGATTAATTATAGAATTTCGCAAATCACTTATCTTGGTATAAAACTCATTGAAAGACTCTTCTTCCAGCATCTTAATTCCTTCAAATTGAGAAACCAACATTTGAAGTTTTGCAGATTTTACAAGTTGATTACCTTCATATGTGGTTTCTAGGACCTCCCATGCTTCCTTAGCAGTTTCACAATGAGAAATTCATGAGAATTCTGAAGGTGAAAGTGCTTAGCATATAGCATTTATGGCTTTGTCATTCACAACAAGAGTTTGTTATTAAGGAACAGGTCATTCAGCTATTGGCGTCACTGTTGGAGTCCATCTAGTTTCGACAATAGACCAAACGTCTATAGATTTTAGAAAAAATCTCATGCGGGATTTCCAATAGCCATAATTTGATTCGTCAAAGAAAGGAACAGAATTTAGAAGAAGAGACATAATAAGAGGAGTCTAGGATCATTCTCAGGAAATTAATCCAAAATGAGTGAATCCGCTATGATACTAATTGAAATTAAACTTAGACTCCTAAGTAACCTCAACCAAATATGTAAAGTAGTAAAAAGAATTAACACAGATATTTGGTTACAAAGTGGAAACTCTTTGCACCAAAGTGAAAAACCACTCCTGGGCAGCCAAACACAGAAAACCAATTATCAGAAGAAATAGCTAATTACAAGAGGTCCATACTCATAACCCTTTGCAGTAGTCACTCTCTTGAATTATAACAAGCGCCTACTTATCTGCCTCTCTCCCAGGCCTTTGTGGAGAGTTCTTTTATTGATCCCTTAAATGTAGCTCCTTTTCAGTTAGATTTCAACAGTTGAACGGTTACAACAATTACAAATAAAAAACTCTAAGAGAAATACATATAAACGTTTATGCCTAATAAACCTTCTCTTAGCATAATGGAATTATTTACAGGAATTCTTAAAGAAACACTGCCTAGTGTATCCAAGTTTCCAAACGTCTCACTTAAGGGTACTCCGTTAGGATTTGCTGTTAAATCCTGCCAAAATTTCTAAAATACCCCTGTGTTTATTTTTTAAAAAAAAAATTAAAAATTTTTTGAAAGATTTACGTATGAGTATTTTTGCAAATTCCGTTAAATTCTAACCAGCATCTAAATCCTAACATTTTTTTTTCTTTTTTTTTTATTCTTAAAAAAAAAAAAAAAAAGATAAATATTTTGAGAATTTTGACAAGATTTAACAGATGCCGATGAAGGATGAACCTAATAAAGAGAAGATGTTGCATGACATTGAATGTTGTTACTCATTTTTCTCTTCAAATGAAAAATGAATGTGTCATGTATAACCTTGTATAAATCATCAATATATTTGAAACATGCACTATAATATGATCCACTGGGACCCTGTAAATCTATGGATGTCTAGACATAAACCTTTGTCTAGTGATTTTTGTTTTGTTTTGTTTTGTTTTGTTTTGTATTTATTTATTTATTTATTTTGGGCAAATATATAGAGAAAACAACCAAAACAGAAAAGAAGACAATCAAACCCAACAAAAAAAAGGGGGGTAGAAGGGGATCAACGAGCTTTTACATATATAATGTTGACGATGTTTTACATGACTTAGGAATCTAACACAACCCATATGAAATTAGTGGGTTAAGGTTAAGGGGTCTACTAGTGTAATTAAATGGGTCAGGTTAGGGTTGACGTATATAGTCATATATCGGTCCCCAATAGGTAGCTCAATTGGCTGGAGACCACGCCTCATGAAGCAGATGTCACTAGTTCGAATCCTCCCTCCCCCTCTTGTGTGGACATGTCAAAAAGAAAGAAAGTATATAGTCAAATATCAATACATCGGCACGACCCGACCTTGCAACATAAGGGCTGTCAATTTCTGACCCGATATGAATCCAATACAAAATTAACAGGTTGAACTTGTTCGGATTTGATGGTTTAACCGATTTAATTAAATTGAACGAATCTTATATCAATGTCTCGACACAGACCGAACATGATTTCCCACCCAATTCAAAGGTATAATAACTATGAAAGAAAAGACTAAATGGGAATGCATGTATAGGCCTTCTTTTTCTTTATTTTTATTTTTGCAGGTGGGAATGTTGTATAGATCGACTTGGATCGGTGAAGGAGTGCGGGCGAATTAATATTTAGATCAATAAATTAAAGGTGGGCCAATGTATAGACTATTCTTTCTTAATTAATTTCTTTTCTTAATTGGGTAGGCAGGAATCTATAGACTTTGGTCGGTGAAGGCATAGATTATGTGCGCTCCAATTAATACTTAAATCAATAAAGATGTGGCCATATGGTTGTGAGATTACGCATGGACGTACAGGTCAATTAGGACGGCAATGAAATTAATGTAATGACGACCCACTGATCACGTCTCTCAAAAGCTTCATTCATATTAATTTCTCGCTTGCGCAGCCAACAGCAGACGGATGAATATATACACTTTTGCCCCATCAGTCTTGCTCGTGGGAGCTCACTTAATTAATAAGATAATGGAGGGTGCTCAGATTTGGTGTTTTAGTGAAATAGATTCTTATTCATAAAACGAAAAAATAATAATTTCGTGTCAAAAAATTGGGTATATATATATATATATATATATATATATATATATATATATATATATAGGTCAATCATAACCCGACTCATTTAATTAAACGGATTAGAATTCTTAACCTAACCCTTTAGTTTTGTGTCAGATTCGCGGGTCGTGTAAAAAATTGTAAGTACTAAATTATTTTCATGGACCCGGTCTACTAGGAGGCTTGTTCAACGATCTTCTAAGTAAGGCAATATTAGCAAGATACAATGCATAGAACCTGACATGCTCTAGGATAAAAACAAGACCAATTATCCTAGGCATGTTATGTGATCACCTAACTCTAGGTGAATCCAAGGGGGAATGATATCAACCTTCTTAACCCAAGCCTTTTTAACACTAGGTCCAATGTTGTGACCCTTATCCAATTTATCTAACCTACTCAAAATATCCATCATCGATCTTGTAAAACAACCCCTCACAGCTTTTCGTAGAATAGGAACTATCGTGCTTATACTCATGGGATTTTTTCCAGGGAACATATTTAGGCATGAAAGATTTTTTATCAGTCTTACCTTTCTTGGGATCATGTTTCTTAGTCCAAGACTTCTAAGAGTGAAACTGACGTCAGTATGGTCGAGTATGACCAACAATACCACAGGGAAATCAAGTAGGAATGAACTTAGATTTAGATTGCTTCTTAACAGGTATTTCAGATTCAGTTTTAAAATGCTCATGAACAATAACATTCTTACCTTTATCCAAACAACTAATATGAGTCTCAGAAATTTCAGGCTTAACAAAAACAGTTTTGGAGGTAGAAGCAACATGTAAAGAAGATGCAGCAAATTTATCAAATCCTAAGCCAGATTTAGCAGATGAGCACTTTTGAGCTTTTAGCATTTGAACAAACTTATCACCAGAAAAACTTTTCAAATGCCTCTGTGATTCGATCAATTCATCTTCTAGACACTTAACTTTTTCAATCAGTCTGCTTCTTTCAATTTCAAATTCATTAAGCCTTTTAACATGCTGTTTGTTTACCTCTCTTAACTCAAAGACTTTTACAAACAATTTATTATAGACTCTTTGAAGATCATTTTGTTCATCTTCAGAACCACTATTTTTAGAATAGTAATTATTAGATTCATTTGGACTATCATATGAAGCAGTAAAAGCTAAATAATTTGAGTCCTTACCTGGAGTCTCATCACCGTCAGAATCATCACTTAAGGTAGTATTAAAAGCACTACCTTTGGACTGCTTCAAATTTCCACAATCAGCACGAGTATGACCATAACTTGTGTAATGACCTACCCCCAATGACACAATATTGTCTGCTTTTGACTCCCCCAAATCATACTTCCCAGGAGGTCATCCATCCCAGTGTTACTCTTGCAAAAGTACGCTTAACTTCAAAGTTTTGATAGGTTCATGACCGTTACAGCTTTGAAATGCGTTATGTCAAGAAGAATGTGTTTATACATATAAGCATATCCCCATTCTCATACCCAGGCGATATGGGATGTCACAATCATCCACTTATGGGACGTCACAATCATTCACTTTTGGGACCCAGCGTCTTCGCTGGCGACCCTCATAGGATCACCCTATTCTTGGCGTCCTAGTGAGTGCCCACTGGCGATCCTCATGAGCTTGTGCAAGCTGTCCCCATCTCAGGCTGGGCAATGGCTCTGATACCATTTGTAACGACCCACCCCCAATGACATAATATTATTTGATTTTGACTCTCCCAAACCAGATTTTTCAAGAGGTCACCCATCCTAGTATTACTCTCGCCGAAGCACGCTTAACTGCGGAGTTTTGATAGATTCATAGTCATCACGACTTTAAAATGCGTTGTATCAAGAAGAGTGTGTTTATACATATAAGCACATCCCAATTTCCATACCTAGGTGATGTGGATTGTCACAACCTGAACATTCAAAACACCTAGGACCACGTGGTTCCTTTTTTTCATATTCAAATTTTTCTCGATCAATTCATTTGGAATCTCCCTTAGAATTTTTAGAAAATTTAGCATTCTTGTGCCTAAATTTTTTGTTACTAGAATTCATTAATTTCCTAAAATTTCTAGCAAACATATCTAATTCATCCTCATCAGAGGATTTTTCAGATTTTTCTTTAGCAGTCTTGAGAGCAACGGATTTAGTTTACCTAAGGGGAGGCAAAGAAAATTTATAAATTTGAAGAGATCCAACCAATTCTTAAATTCTCATATTATCAAGATCCTTACTTTCCTCAATAGTGGTAACCTTTATCCTAAATCTTTCAGGCAAATATCTTAAAATCTTTTTAATAAGTTTAGCATCAGAAATTTTCTTTATAAGATTAATCATAGAATTTCGCAAATCACTTATCTTGGTATAAAACTCATTAAAAGACCCTTCTTCCAACATCTTAATTCCTTCAAATTGAGAAACCAACATTTGAAGTTTTGCAGATTTTACAAGTTGATTACCTTTATATGTGGTTTCTAGGACCTCCCATGCTTCCTTAGCAGTTTCACAATGAGAAATTCGTGAGAATTTTGATGGTGAAAGTGCTTGACATATAGCATTTATAGCTTTGTCATTCACAACAAGAGTTTGTTATTAAGGAACAGGTCATTCAGCTATTGGCGTCACTGTTGGAGTCCATCCAGTTTCAACAATAGACCCAACGTTTATTGATTTTAGAAAAAAATCTCATGCGAGATTTCCAATAGCCATAATTTGATCTGTCAAAGAAAGGAACAGAATTTAGAAGAAGAGACATAATAAGAGGAGTCTAGGATCATTCTCAGGAAATTAATCCAAAATGGGTGAATCTGCTCTGATATCAATTGAAATTAAACTTAGACTCCTAAGTAACCTCAACCAAATATGTAAAGCAGTAAAAAGAATTAACACAGATATTTGGTTACGAAGTGGAAACTCTTTGCACCAAAGAGAAAAACCACTCCGGAGCAGCCAAACTCAGGAAATCAATTATCAGAAGAAATAGCTAATTACAAGAAATTCATACTCACAACCATTTGCAGTAGTCACTCTCTTGAATTATAACAATCGTATACTTGTCTGCCTCTCTCCCAGACCTTTGTGGAGCTTTTATTGATCTCTTAAATGTAGCTCATTTTTAGTTAGATTTCAACAGTTGAACGGTTACAACAATTACAAACAAAAAACTCTAAGAGAGATACAGATAAACGTTTATGCCTAATAAACATTCTCTTAGCACAATGGAATTCTTTACAGGAATTCTTAAAGAAACACTGCCTAGTATATCCAAGTTTCCAAACGTCTTACTTAATGGTACTCTGTTAGGATTTGCTGTTAAATTCTGCCAAAATTTCTAAAATACCTCTGTGTTTATTTTTTTAAAAAAAAAATTGTAAAATTTTTCAAAGATTCAGGCTGGGTATTTTTACAAATTCCGTTAAATTCTGACTAACATCTAAATCCTAATATTTTTTTTCCTAAAAAAAAAAATGAGTATTTTGAAAATTTTGACAGGATTTAACAGATGCCGGTGAAGGATGAACCTAATAAAGAGAAGATGTTGCATGACATTGAATGTTGTTACTCATTTTTCTCTTCTTTCTTTTTCTGGTTTCCTTTCTGATTCCTTTGCGAATGGAGAAAGGGTATTTGCAGATTTGATAATATATAATAACAGTTAATTAATTGTGGTGTCTTCAAATGAAAAATGAATGTGTCATGTATAACCTTGTATAAATCATCAATATATTTGAAACATGCACTATAATATGATCCACTGGGACCTGTAAATCTATGGATGTCTAGAAGCAAACCTTTGTCTAGTGATTTTTGTTTTTGCTTTTGTTTTTGTTTTTGTTTTTGGCAAATATATAGAGAAAACAACCAAAACAGAAAAGAAGACAATCAAACCCAACAAAAAAAAAAGGAAAAAAAAGGGTGGGGGGGGGGGGAGGGGGGGGTAGAAGGGGATCAACGAGCTTTTACATATATAATGTTGATGATGTTTTACATGACTTAGAAATCTGACACAACCCATATGAAATTAGTGGGTTAAGGTTAAGGAGTCTACAAGTGTAATTAAATGAATCAGGTTAGGGTTGACCTATATAGTCATATATCAATATATCGGCACGACCCGACCCTGCAACCTAAGGGCTGTCAATTTTTGACCCGACACGAACTCAATACAAAATTAACAGGTTAAACTTGTTCGGATTTGATGATCTAACTGGTTTAATTAAATTGATCGTATCTTATATTAATGTTTCGACACGAAGCAAATATGGTTTCCCACCCAATTCAAAGGTATAATAACTATGAAAGAAAAGACTAAATGGAAATGCATTTATAGACCTTCTTTTTCTTTTTCTTTCTTTTAATTTTTTATTTTATTTTTGCAGGTGGGAATATTGTATAGATCGATTTTGATCGGAGAAGGCGCCAATTATGTGCGGGCCAATTAATATTTAGATCAATAAATTAAAGGTGGGAATGTATAGACTATTCTTTCTTAATTAATTTCTTTTCTTAATTGGGTAGGCAGGAATGAGGAATCTATAGACTTTGATCGGTGAAGGCGTAGATTATGTGCGAACCAATTAACTACTTAAATCAATAAAGATGTGGCCCTATGGTTGTGAGATTATGCATGCACGTACAGGTCAATTAGGACGGCAATGAAATTAATGTAATGACCCACTGATCACGTCTCTCAAAAGGTTCATTCATATTAATTTCTCGCTTGCCCGGCCAACAGCAGACAGATGAATATATACACCTTTCCCCCCATCAGTCTTGCTTGTGGGAGCTCACTTAATTAATAAGATAATGGAGGGTACTCAGATTTAGTGTTTTAGTGAAATTGATTCTTATTCATAAAAAGAAAAAAATAATAATTTCGTGTCGAAAAATGGGTATATATATATATATATATACAGGTCAATCATAACTCGACTCATTTAATAAAACAGATTAAAATTCTTAACCTAACCCTTTATTTTTGTGTCAGGTTCGCGGGTCGTCTAAGTAATTGTGAGTAATAAATTATTTTCATGGACCCGGTCTACCAGGAGGCTTGTTCAACGATCTTCTAACCTGCTTTGGCAGGCCATGCGAATGGTGCTTCTCTGAGCACTATGTCATAATACCGACGTACTGATCAAACCATCGGATTTTTTATTTAACAACGTTAAAGCTACATGAGTCTGCTTAATTCCCAAAACAATGGGGATTTCAAAGCGTTTCATCTTCCTTTTTGTATTCGTTTTTGTGTCGTTGCATATTTTGCCTTGTCTTTCTTTTACTTCCTTCGTGTTTGGAGACTCCCTCGTCGATGCTGGAAACAACGACTATCTTTTCACCCTCTCTAAGGCGGATTCACCTCCTTACGGCATTGACTTCAAGCCTTCTGGTGGGCAGCCCACCGGAAGATTCACCAATGGTCGAACCATACCAGACATAGTCGGTAATCCTATTAAGTGTTTGAATTCCTTGCAGTACTGCTCCATTGTGCTCCTTTAAAACATTATGTTAGGCATTAATTGAGTTTTTTTTCTTTATTTTGAACCCTTTTGCTAATTTAAAATTTTCTTTCGTTAGGAAGGCATATATATTTCCAAAGCTATATAATTAGCACTTGAAATAGAGATGATCTATTTTTTGCACCTTTAATGGTGTATATGTTACTATAGTTATTTACAATTTTAAATGATGTGCAAGGCCGGCCAGCTCTATGGTTAGTCCAATTACGTATGCTACTGTCTAAGGCTCCTAATTTATAAAATGCCTCAAATTAAATTTAAAAAAAAAAAAAAAAAAAAAAAAAAAAAAAAAAAGTAAAACAAAAAATGACATCGAATGTTTAAAAGCCTAAAAAAATTCAAACTAAACGTGATCCACGTTTTTTCTTTCTCTTATTTTCTTTGTTTACCTCTAATCTTTTGCTTCTAGCATTCTTTATTTCTTCGATATTTTATGTGTTATACTTATTAATCATCGGACGCTGTTGAATTTAGTTGGTCGTTGATTTTAGAACACAACTTAATTAGTTAATCCTACTATTTACAATCGTTTATTTTACAATATGGACACAATAGATTAGTTATGTTCTCTATAGAGAGAAATATATATATATATATATATATATTAACAACAGTTGAACATGGAAATTTAATTGATTAGTAATTTTGCATTTATAAATAGGTAATTAAAATTAGTTTTTTAAAGTAATATTTAATATTTAATATAGTATTTTGAAATTAACAAGGTCTATTTTAACTTTATGCTTTAGACCTCAATTTTAATTTATTGAGCCGTCGATGATGGTGTGGCACAATTTTAATTGATGTGACACATATATACCATAAAATGTTCTAAAACAAAATCTAAACCTTAGAATACTCTTCTAAGCTATTAACCATTCCACTACTTTGATTAAGACTATTCTTTGAAATTTGGTATTATATATGTACGTAAAACATTTATGTGTTGTGGAAAAAAGATTAGGAAAAGAAAACTGCCAAAAGTTAAAAGCCATTAATGCCAAGGTCATGTGCCATGACCTTCGTTGTCCTTGAAAATGATATTTAACGTATGCGTTTATGGTATGCTTTTCTTTCTTCTTAAAGGTCATTATCCTAAGTTTATGGTATATATTGCACCTCTTTTTCTTGTTAGATCCGTTCTTCTCAATAAAATAAAAATTTAATGGCCGATAAACATGGTCACACGTCCCAATAAATTAAATACGGGTGTGATGTGAGTGTAGTACGTAACACTTCTCTTATCCTATGTTGTAACCAGGGACAAAATTAGAAATTCAAATTTTAAAGGGGCTGGACGGTAAAAAAAAAATTAAAAAAAAAAAATCCTAATATTTTTTAACCAATTTAAATATTAAAAAAAAAAATTAACATTTTTTTAGAAGTGGAAGCAAGCGAGGGGCCATTGCCCCTACCAGCTGACCCTTAGTTCCGTCTCTGGCTTGTAACATATTTTGTCATTGGATTTTATGGTATGAGTAATGTTACTCATCTTCACACATATTTATCACACAAATTAATTTTTGGGATAATTGCACAACTGGTCTCTAGAGTTTGCCTAAATTACGAATCACTCCATGTGGTACAAAAAGTTTATGGAGAGTTCTTGTGGTAAACTATAATTACAAATTACTCCCTGAATCTATTTTTCGTCTACCAAGTAAACAAAGTCCGTTAGTAGATTACAATACAAATAATATTTAGAGGTTGTCTAACGGATTTTGTTAACTTGGTGGACGAAAAAACGAGTTTAAGGAGTGATTCGTAATTATAGTTTACAACAATGACTCTCTATGAACTTTTTATACCACAGGAAGTGATTCGTAATTTAGGCCAACCCCAGAGACCATTGATGCAATTATCTCTTAATTTTACATGATCAGTCGATATGAAATAAGTATGATAAATGTATATGAGCATGCAGTATCTTTATGATAAACTTTCTTATCTTTATGATATACTTTCTTAAGAAAGAGGTATGCATGTGGTTCAAATATGCATGCCTATAACCTGATTAATTTCTCTATTGATTAACCTTTATAGACATAGTTAAGTTTGCTTAGAGTGCATGTGGTGAAATCAGGTCAAGCCCTTGGAGCTTTGTCATTTCCTCCACCTTACCTAGCCCCAAATACTCAAGCTGATGCAATTCGCAGAGGAATAAATTATGCTTCCGGAGCCTCGGGCATATTGGATGAAACAGGATTATTGTTCGTAAGTACATGTTAACTATAGGACTAATTATTTCCTTTACAAGAAAATTAACTTGAGTTTCTAAATTACAGACTAGAATATAACACTTCTATTTCTCTTTAATTCAATTAACACAGATAGGAAGAATTCCATTAAGGGAGCAAGTGAACTATTTCGAACAAAGTAGAAGCTACATGGTCAGTGTAATGGGGGAGACTCGTACAAAGGAACTCTTGAAGAATGCAATCTTCTCTCTAACCACTGGGTCCAATGACATATTGAACTATTTCCAACCATCCATACCCTTTCTTGGAGGTATCAAGGTTTCCCCCTCCTCCTTCCAAGATTGTATGGTTTCTAACTTCACCTCACAGCTTAAGGTACGCAATTGTTAACATTTGATATTTCTTCCCCAAATTGGTGATTTTTTATGGCTTTGATTTATGTTCTGCGCCTGTTCACATAAAATGTAAGCCGGGGGTGTCACGTGTTCTCAATTACAAATACGGCACCCCCAACTTACGTCCTGTATTCACAATATTCACAGGACGTACACAAGATGCAAGCCTTACTCATATTTTTTTTTTGGGCTTTGATTTGTGTTTTGTGCATGCTTGTGCACACAAGACACAAGCTGACGGTATTACTAATATCACACTCCTATCCCAACTTACGTCCTGTATTCACACGACGCAAGTCTTACTCTTTTTTTTTTTTTTTTTTAATGAATTTGATTTGTGTTGTGCGTGCTTGTGTACACAAGACGTATGCTAAGGGTGTCGCACATCCCCATTACTAATATAACACACCCAACTTACGTCGTGTATTCACAACATCCACCGGAAACATAATGCGAGCCTTGCTCATTTTTATTACCCTATGGTTTTTTGTTTAGCGATTGCACGAATTGGGGGCTAGAAAATTCGTTGTGGTTGGGGTTGGACCACTAGGATGCATACCATTTGTGCGTGCGACCAATTTACTTCTAGCTAGTGGAAAATGCTCGGTTAAGGTGAATGGATTGATCAAAGGGTACAACAAGAAGCTGAATACAACGCTAGATCGATTAAATCAGCAGTTGGGACCAGAAGCCATCTTTGTATATGCAAATTCCTATGATGTTTTTCAGAGGATCATGCTAAATTATCGTCAATACGGTTCGCCTAAAAGCTTGAGCTTAATTCTTAGATTAATAATTGCATTAATTTTTGATTGATTTTCCATAGAATTAATTTCAAGCAGCCCACTAATTTAGTAGTTATATATCTTTTGACAGGATTTGAGAAAGCCGATAAACCCTGTTGCGGAGGATACTCACCGCCATTCGTTTGCATTGAGGACCGAAATGCAAACAAAAGCTCTAGATCAGCTCTATGTGAAGATCGATCAAAGTATGTGTTTTGGGATGCATATCACCCAACAGAAGCTGCGAATATCATAATTGCCAAAGTGTTACTCGATGGTGATGAAAGCATTAGCTTTCCTATGAATATCCGGGAGCTTTACAACCACAAGCCCTAATGACCTATAAATTAATGGGATGATTAATTGCAACCTGAATGATCCAAAACATGTAATCCGCATAAATAAATTGCAACCTGTCCTTTTAGACATGTTATGTACGTACTAGACCATACGTTGGATCCTTTTATTTTTTAATCTTTGCTCTTATTTCTTAGCTTACTTATAAAAAAAGAAAAATGCCATCTATCCCTGTATTTTATGTACGGGTAGCTTACGCGCTCATGTGACATTGCCTAATGAGTTATTAAGGGGTGGTCAGACAACTATCCTAGCCACCCCTACCGAACTTCTGGAGTTTCATGGGCTCAGGAGACTTGGAGGAGGGCAACATGACTATGGAGCATGCAGCTGTATGCTACCAGGTTTACTAAGCTATCAAGTGTCGCTCCGTACTTGATTCCCGTTGAAAAGAAGAAAATTGAAAAATTTCAGTCGAATCTTATAACGACCCATCATCTCAATAAATGTACACTTGGACATGTTGATATGAGAGGTGCATGTAGTGAAAATTGGTCAAGAACTTGAGCCCTCTTTTAAGAGTAGAATTTGAAACAAAGAAATCCGATTATGTTGGGTATGTTAAATGAGTATATATCACTCGTTCTAAAAGTTTAAGTTAATAAAAAATGATAAATTTTGATCATTTAATTAATATTTTAACATTGTAGTTAAAGAAATGATGATCTTGCGACGCACACAAATTAATAAATACTTAATTTGCAAAGGTGTTCAAGAAAATCACTATGAATGAAGGAAAATAAGATCTAGCTAGATTAGGCTTCTTATCGATGCTGATCGTGAATTTATTCTTGAGAAGTCAAACCCTTATGTTTGGGTTGGCTTTAGAATA
The DNA here is from genome assembly GCF_958979055.1 of Alnus glutinosa. NCBI lineage: Eukaryota > Viridiplantae > Streptophyta > Magnoliopsida > Fagales > Betulaceae > Alnus > Alnus glutinosa. The sequence goes on along the minus strand of NC_084898.1, from coordinate 593,716 downwards.
AAACCAAAGCTTTCGATCTGTCTTGATCGAGTGATAGAAGTCCTTGATGTATAGTTGCTACAGCCAAAGCTTTGAACCTGTATACTATTTAACAGATAGTAGAAGATGCATCAGTACTCTAGAATATTTCCTAGCATTTAATTAAATACAATAAAGAAAGGTCAACTCTAGCTAGCAGCAAAGGTTTCTGACACAGCTCTTAACTCCCTCGATCAAGAGAAGTCAACCCCTTTCCACACTCTTCAAAGTGCCTTCCCTAGAAGAAATGGGGTTGACCACTGCTCTGCCCCGTATTATTCTGTTTGTCAACTACCACCAACACATGAATAAAGATGAGCGAGTTGCAAAAACCCAATTCAAAGTTGTAAAAAATAAGCCAACTGAAGAACACAGAAAACAGTGTTTTGACCTATTTCTTTAATATGCAGCATGATTTTGGCTTCCCGATGCTTTAAGATTGATAATAAAACAAGAAACGAAAGTGTTTGTGGGTGTGTTATAGTATGGAAAACGATAACACGTCGACATGCATTGAAGCTGAACAGAGATGAGCTGTTGAGTAGTAAGAAAAGTCATCGATGGCCGGGCTAGCTGCAGGATATAGTGCTTGTTTAATATTCAACCACAAACATGGGAAGTAAATGAAGAGCAGAAACTGAGCTGTATGATCATATATATGCTTCTCAGAATTCTGCATTTTCTTACAGATCTTACCGTGCATGTGGTGTTTAGCAGTTAGCTTGTCAGCCACGATCTGGCCATCTGTTGCTAGTAGGGTCCACGATCAACTACAAACAATATCGCTACATTTTCCATATTGTAACAAAGATAATCAATGACCAATAGGTCCAATCTTTGCAGCTGAATCAATTTCCATGAGGATTGCTCCATATCAGAATCTAGAGATTCGGATGTAATTAAGATAAGGAAGAAGAGAAGAACAGAAACAGAGAGAAAGAGTTTGAGATTATGGAAATGAATATCTGAATTGATTAACTTGATTTCAAATACAAAGACTTTTGTATTTATACAAGAATTGAACTAATAATAAGATTACACGTGGATAACAAACGAACTAAGCGAACTACTTAACAACTTAAACAGAAACTGTTTATTATCTAATAGGCCCCCTCGAGATGGATGTGATGAATGGAATAAATCAAGAACATTCATCTTGGATAGCAACCCTTGAAAAACTGGTGGGTGGAGAGCTTTTGTCATGAGGTCGATCTGCAATTTGATGAGCAGATTTCAAATGAAGAGTTCGGATGATGCCTTGGTCAATCTTTTCTCGGACAATATGACAGTCTAATTCGATGTGTTTTGTACGCTCGTGGTATACGGGGTTGGCTGCAATGTGAATAGCAGCCTGACTATCACAAAAAACCAAAGCTGCATCAGAGTGGGGAAGCTGCAAATCTCGAATAAAAGCAAGGAGCCAAGAGATCTCACATGTGACAGCAACCATAGATCTGTACTCGGCTTCAGCAGATGACCTGGAGACAGTATGCTGCTTCTTAGACTTCCATGACACCAAAGAGTCTCCAAGGAACACACAAAATCCAGTAACTGAACGACGAGTGTCAGGACAACTCGCCCGGTCCGAATCACAGAAAGCTTTCAGCTTGAGATCAGAATCAGATGGGAAGAAAACACCCTATTCAGGAGAAGACTTCAAGTATCTAAGTACTCGAGAAGCAGCGTCCATATGTGGCTTTCGGCCACCCCTTGACAAAAAAAACCCCCCTTTTTTTTTCCAATTTTTTTTAAATTTTGTTTTAATATTATTATTATTTTAATTCATTTTTAAAGATTTTTAATTTTTTTATATAGTGCCATGTGTCAACCTTTGAGGTTGACACGTGGCGGTCCGTTAGTTTTTGGACGGAGAAGTTAACCGGGGTACTTATTCAGTCATTTCCCAAAACTGAGGTATTATCTGTGATGCAAATAAAGTTTCCAAAACTCAGAGACTAAAGGAGTACTTAACCCTAATAATAAAACATTACTTTGCAGTTTGCAGAGTAGTTAAACTTTTAAAATAATCCATCATAACATGTATAGTAAAAAGAGTTGAGAATCCTTAGAATTAAAATACATTTGGAAGGGGTAAGGAGTACCACTTACCTCGCTAATGTGGTAAGGTATGCGAGAATCTGCTAAGACCTGAACAATAACGTTCATATGGGTTAGCCCAGAGCTAGCTACTCAAATATCCTAATTAGGAGTATGTCGTCTCTTACACAACCATCCTGACCCTTTCCCCTTATTAAAATATTTTTTTTTAATAATAAATAATTAATTAATTAATTAATTAACCTTTATATATATATATATGGGGGCTTGGGTCAAGAATGGTCCATTTTGACATCCTCCTAACTAGGTTAAGTACTAAGGCCCAAAACTCACTAAATAGGTCTAAACTAGTGCTTCCTCACTTAACCTACTTGGGCCATTGGCCCAAAACACCTAAGGCTATTCACTTAATAAATTTTGGATCAACAACCACTCAAACATGCCATGGAAATTAATTTTCCAGATTTAATTCAAACCTTCTTCTTTTCTTTTTTTTCTTTTTTTTTGTCATATACGAGAAATATCATATTTTCCTAAAGTAGTTTTAACATCACTTTAAATGTTAATGTTTAGAAATAATTTATCACTCAAAAGAACCATATTATAAGACTTTTTTGGTTATAAAAGATTATGACCCAATCTAAAATCTAAAATCCAAACTCATTACTCATTTTTAAAACCATTTTTCACTTCATTTTACAACTATGGACATTTGGTATGAATCTTATGTAATTTCCATGAAGAATATTACTAAAGGGTCATTATGAAGTCTTCTTTATAGCAAGGTGGTGTTCATGAGCTCATACATTTGGTCATTTACAAAACTCTTGGTCATCTAAGATAAGGTAGATGTGATTTAAGAAAAATAAAACATAAGGTACATAGGTTTGGGTACAACACATGTTTTTATGAGGTCTTTTTAAAATGTGTTTTCATGATAAAAGAAATTTGACAATACAAGAGTTAAGTTACCTAATAAAATAATTTAGTCACATTCTCATGGTTTAAACAAATATTTATACAACATAGGCAAAATATCTCATCTAGGTTGAAGCATGCTAACACATAGTTTTAAATACCCAAATAAAATATAACATACAAGTTAAATCATAACATAAATGGTAGCTTGAAAGAGGAGATGTTGAGTTACTTACAAGGTTAAGGTAAAAATCACACTAGAGCTTAAATGCTTCTCTAATGGATGAGTGAGATGAGCTCTTGGAGAAGTTGAGAGGTGAGTGGATGGAGTGAAATGGGAGGACTTGGACGTGTAGGTGGGAATTGGGGGGGTAAGAAACAATTTCCCTTATTTTGGGGAAGTCAAAAAGGAGCATTGTTCTTCCAAATGAAGAAAGATTGCTCCTATTAATTAGTTCATTCCATGTAAAGGTCCCTTTTCTTTTTACCTAGGTGGTCTTATGCATGGAGTGGTTTGTGATTTCAAGACCACTTAATTAATAAAGATCATCTATAATTAAACATAATTTGAAGATAGTTAATGCACATAATTAAAATAAAGTCATGTTACATTAAAATCACAAGGTTTTATTTCATATTGTTCTATATGGCATACGTTATAAATTAATCCTTAATTTGTGAAATCAAGTATTTTCCATTATCTCTTTTAGAGGGCTTGATCCAATTTTTATTAAGCTTATTAGGCCTAATGACATGGCCCCTAAGTTTAGGTTCAAGACCTTGGTTAAATTCCTAAGTATAAACATGAGGGTGTTACAATATCAGAATCTAGAAATTCGGATGTAAGATAAGGAAGAAGAGAAGAACAGAACCAAAGAGAAAGAGTTTGAGATTGTAGAAATGAATATCTGAATTGATTAACTTGGTTTCGAATACAAAGATTTCTGTATTTATACAAGAATTGAACTAATAATAAGATTACACGTGGATAACAAACGAACTAACTAAGCGAACTACTTAACAGTTTAAACAGAAACTATTTATTATCTAATACTCCACACCGCAAATTCTATGGGATCCACCTGTCCAAGCAAATGGCCTTGTACTCCAAGCCATCCGAACACCAATTTGAATTGTCTGTTTGGAATTGCGTTAGACAATAGAACTTTTATATTTGAAAAGAGCCGTTGCGAAAAAAGCTTTTTCTAAAAGTGCGTTTTGACCTTTTCCAGGCTAAAAAAAAATCAAAAAAGTATTTTTTGAGGTTTTTTACTAAATATGCATGCCAGTTTTCTCTTTGCATGTACTAAAATTAACACAATTTCAAACGAGCTTTAAAAATTCGAATAAGGTACAATTTGATTTGCTGCCAATCCTCATCCAAGGAATACTGGCATCTCGTTTTGCTGAGCACCTTATGAAATTTTATTTTTGACCCTTAATTAAGACTTGAAAAAGCTTTAAAAAGTTTAGCACGTTTAGCACCACATACCATTTTGGAATTATAACCTTTATAAATGGCAAGGATCAGTTGAAAGCACTGAAAAAAATGTACTCTAATTTTCTTCATATACAAATCTTTACCTATTTCATTGATTTCAGGAGATTTGGTGTTACTGCAACGATTGATGATGGTTCTACTCGACAGTTCTGTTACATCCCAATCAGGGTTTTTTTTTCTTATTATTATTATTTTTTTATATATATATATATATATTTATTCAATATGGGAGAGGGGAAAGGGAAATACATCCCAATCAGGTTAATCGAAAGATAGAAGCACTTATTTGACACCCATGAGGTTGCCTGGGCCTAATTAATGGGGCTTGCCCCAGCGAAGGGCAAAATCTCGGCCTTGTTTTCCCTCGGGGCTGAACTTGCTGGACTGGATTTAGAGACCACTTTGAGAGTCTGAGACCCAACGTCCGTGAGCCCTTTGACATATGTATCCTCAGTACCGACCAAATAATAAATATTTATTTCTGAGCAACTCCAAGAAAAAATAAATAAAAAGAAAAGAATTGGGGTTTATGTAGGGAGTGACAATTCATACTCTTGGGTCGTGTTTGAGATATTAGTGCAAGACTATATAGGTTAAATCACTATATATATTGGAAAAACTAGATTTTTCCTGCCTAATTATCATCCTAATTGCAATTTTTTCAATATTTAAATTTTACAATATTTCCCTTCCACACCTAAAATGATAAAAATACCTAATATGTCAAAAAAAAAAATCAAGAAAAAACCGAAAAACCAAAAAAAAAAAAGAAAAGGAAATAGACAAAATTAAATTCATAAAATGGTAGATTAAGTATTTTTTTTTTTTTTTTTTTCACTTTAGATCACAGAAGGAATACCTTGCAAGTTTGCAACCCCATTGGTAGACTAGGAGGGATATTGCAATTTTTTTTTTTTTTTTTTTAATGAAAGATTTGAGTGTTTCATTTATCAAAGATTACGAGCATAAAATTCTTACATCACAAAGTATAAAACTCTGCAAAAATTTAAACATTAAAAAGACATTATAAATAGAGTAGTAGTAAGAGGAGTACATATATAAATATTCAACATGAAATGTGAAATTAATGTGGAATATAAAATATTCTTTATAAATGGTTATAGATGAGTGGGGGGCTGTTTAGTCATTCAACAAATAGAAGGATCCAATAATTGAAAATGAAAAAAGAAAAGAGAAATATTAATAATCTGTTCCAGAAGTGGCATGTATGGCCACAATTTTTCCTATGGAAACAAACCAAACTCAACCAACCATACGATCCTTAGCCTCTCCGGAGCTGTTTTGTACTGTTCTTTCTGGAATCTCCAGATGCTACATACAGTTTGAGGTCAGTGAAAATTCATGGTGGTCCTAAGCCTGCAAGTTGCCCAGTTTAGGCCTCCTCTGCATTTCACATTGCCTAGACGACCAAGCTCCGGCAATGTCATCCGGTGTGGGATTGCGGAGCCATCCGGAGAGCCTGCTCCTTTAGGACAGAAAACACTGTACAATGATGGGTTTTTTGAGAAGGTGTTCATGACACTGTTTGCTCGGAAGATGGAGAAGTTTGCAGCTCCGGCAAGAGATGTGACAGAGACTAAGAAGAAGGGATGGTTGGAATATGACTACGAGAGTTTTGTGGACGTGTCCAAGAGAGTGATGCAGGGAAGGTCTCGCATTCAGCAGCAGCAAGTTGTTCGTGAGGTTCTCTTGTCTATGCTCCCTCCAGGTGCGCCTGCTCAGGTGGATAATGAATGATAATTCTCAGTTCTCTCACTTACTTTGGTTCAGTGGTTTTTACTCTGTTTACAATTCCTTAATGGTTAATACATGAAAATATTAGCTAGGGACTTGGTTTTTACTGGTCTATATGATGTCTTGGTATGAGAAGTGAATGATAATAATGTTTGAATTCATGACTTTTACTCTGATACCATGTTAAATCATCAGTTATCCCAAAAGTTTAAACAGATAGAAAATAGTGAATTCAATCAATTAACTAATATTCTAACAATGTGTAGATGCGGGTGCTATTGCTAATAAGGTTTAATGAAAGAATGATTGATCATGAGGGTAAACTTTTAAGTTCATATCAGGGAGGTAAAACAACACTAAATAATCTTCTCACAATTGGTGCAAGGTATAGGCTAACAAAGTTAATGTTGCTGCAGTTCAGGAAACTATTTCCTCCAACAAAGTGGGCTGAAGAGTTCAATGCTGCATTGACAGTGCCCTTCTTCCACTGGTTAGTTGGGCCTTCTGAGGTAATTATGCTGCCAACTTTTCTTAACAATAGTCTTACATGTATTGCTCAAGCTCAAAGGGGCATCTTCTGACAAAGTTAACAATGCGCATAGAAGACTATTACGTTAAATCTTCACCTATTTCAAAAGTTTAAATTGATAAGAAATGATGAATTTAATCACTTATTTAATATTCTAACACTCGTTTTTTACTTGTGACCCCAAACTCTTTTTCAACAAATGAGATCCAATACGTGCAATATTTAACCGAAATTGGGGTAGGTAATACCATTTAAATTCTAAAAACTTAAACTGATAAGAAATATTAATCTAGCTCACTCACCATATCCATATAGAGGAAAATTAGTTTAAGGTTTACATTCCAAGTTCATTTCCTTTTTAACTTGATACAAAGCATCAAGGAGGCTTGTTATTCATTTTTCACTTTTATGAATTACATGCATGTGCAGCTAGACTTAAGATCTTTCAGACTTTCATATTGAGATTCATGTGCTGCTTCTTTTAGTGTTCTATCTTTAAGATTAATTTGATGAGTGTCCACTAGGTTGTAGAGGTTGAGGTAAATGGGGAGAAGCAAAGGAGTGGAGTTCATATAAAGAAGTGCAGGTAATTTCTACATCATAAGAAATAATTCGACTTACATTTCACTTTTCCACCATGGCAGCAGCCAAATGAAGCAGTGTTCTTGAAAGAGAAGAAATGATTAGTAGATGGTATTATCATTTAGAATAAAGACCTAACAATGATTTTCCAATTTCCACAATTCTTCCCCTCCAAGGTATCTGGAGAACAGCGGGTGCGTAGGAATGTGCGTAAATATGTGCAAGATTCCTACACAAGATTTCTTCACCAATGAATTTGGGCTTCCATTAACCATGATCCCAAGTATGTATTCTTATGCTCTTGTTCTTATCATGCCCCAAATCTTTGATCTAAGACTGAAATAGTGACATTGTTTACTTTAGATCGATGATTTGGTAGTGCATATCAGCTTCTATGTAAAATAATTGTGCTCTGATTTCGCAGTAAAAATACATTCTAAAATGCTTGTGATGGAACATATTTAAGCAGATTCTTAATTTTTTTTTTTTTTTTTTTTTTATCTTGTCTATGTTCATCTTTAGATTTTGAAGATATGAGTTGTGAGATGGTGTATGGCCAAGTTCCACCCCCACTTAAAGAGGATCCAGTGTCCAAACAGCCTTGTTTTGCAGATATTTGTAAGTTGTAAAATTTCTATTATAATCAATGAACATTTTCTCTGTTTTCTAACTATAGCACCATCTGCAGGCTCCATGGCAAATCCCAGCTCCAGTGTTTGTCCTAAACTACAAGCTTGAGAAGAGCTTCCATTTCATATCAAATTGTTATACAAAAAATTAGCTTATTTCATGTATACAGCTAAAATCCATTTGGCATGCCCCTTTCTCCTGCTTAACAGAGATATATGACTTTAAAGAATGTGAAAGTTAGGCAATGCCACTATTTTTGTTTGTAAATCTTAAAAAAGAGACTGATATTTCACCCTTTTTCATATCTCATTTTGGAGAATTACAGAGAACAATTCTAAAAGTGTGATGGACTGTACAGATATCATATTCTCAGTTTCTATTCAAGAAACAAGTACAAATGTTCTCCCCTGCTTTTGGGATGCATAAACTTTCTTCTACATTAAGAAATTTATGGTATACATTACAGCTTTTACAGGGGATTCTGTCCTTGCATCTATATCAGTTCTCTTCCATATTTTAACAATATGTTCTGTCTTTCTACTTACCCTTTAATTAAAATAATAGAAACAAGTTTTCTCTTATATATCAGAGAAAAAGTAATGATTTCGCGTATGATATGGAGTTGGCATACAAATACAAGATAAGAAGCACTCTCTTTGATTAGCATAGTAGTTTCAAGTGTCCAAATGAAGATTAAGATTGAATCTCAAGAATCTGTTTATCAAAAAATGTGTATTTGTGGAACCAAATCATATGGATCAGACAGCATCTAGCATGTAAACTAGAGCAAGGATTATCAAAGGCATAGTTCCAATCCGAATTCAAAAGCAATGGGTACAAGAGCTGTGGGAGTTCTCTCGATGATGCTGGAGGATGATTTGTCTCTCTTTGAAGTTAGAATTCTATAAAATGAGTTGGTGGTTACCACAGCATAGGGTGAGAAAGTTTAATAACATGCTAAAATAAGTGTTAACATCTTACTTATCTCAAATAAAAATACCTCTTCTCTAAGTAGCTCTAGCAATTTCTTCTTCATGCGTTCTTATCAATTCACTTGAAGAGTATGTTTTCAAGTGCATATATAGTTGATCAGATCATTAACTCACTAATTATTCTAAAAACTTAAAAGTAATTAAAAAAACAAAAAAACAAAAAGACAAATGAAGTTAGTAGAAGGTTACTTTGGAGCATTTACCTATTAAGAGTACGTTTGGCATTGCGATTTCGCATACCAAAAGTTCATTTTTAAACAAAATCGCAAAAAAAATGTATCGTTTGAGAGTACATTTTTAAAAAATTATGATTTGAAAATGTTAAAAAATCTGTATTTTCAAAATCCAATGAAATGGTCGGGGTGTGTTTTTAAAAATGCGCGATTTTAAATGCCAAACTGCGATGCTACCAGACATTTAACTGCATTTTTAAAGGCCAAAATAGCATTTTCATGTACGTTTGTGATTGCAATTTTGTAAGCAAAAAGTGCGATTTTAAACTAAATCACAAAAAATGAATATTTTGAAAATTTAAAAAATTGCAATTTAAACACGTAGAAAACTGCTTTTTCAAATCGCAGAAAATTGGACGCTTTTTTGAAAATGCAAAATTTTAAATGCTAACTTGTAATTTTAAAGGTTAAACAACGATTTTGCCAAACGTTTAACTGCGTTTTTAAAAATTATTTTTTCAAATCGCACATTTTAATCACAAATTCAAATGGATCATTCAAATCATACATTTTAAAATCATTATTTATAATCTCACATTTTGAAATCGACTTAAATTTCACATCAGTGGAATGTTGCCGTTGCACCGCTCACTTGTTGGTAGATATTAGTCGATCCTGCATGCGCTCCTAACACCTGCTTACTGATGTGGGTGTTTTTTATTTTATTTTTTTTTAGAGGGAAAGTTTTTTTTTTTTTTTTTAGAGGTTTTTGAGGAAAAGTTAAACATTCATTAATACAATAAAACAACATTACAACAACTGATGTGGTTTTTTAATAAAGTTGTCTTATACATGTCGAGGCATCTTGCAATTTATGCTGGAGTTGACCAGCCTGCCTTGTACTGTTCATACATGGAACAAAAACAATGTTTTGGCTCTTCAGCAGTAGAAAAATCTTCTAAAGGTGTTTTTAATATTCCTGTTTTTCCTCTGGAAATGGACAGGAAACTAACGTGCAAGGAAGCATTTCTAACATTAAGAAACATAAATATTTGGTCGTTGAATTGGTTGGCAGGTAGTTTGTTCAATAAGTAAAGCTATTTTCCTTTTAATAATAGCTCAGGACTTTCTTTGTCAATATCTCCATTTTAGCCTTTTAGGCATCAACTCCTTCATTAGAGTTTTTCCCAATTTGTTTGTGGCGTTTTTCCGGCCTTATCTACCTCAAATTGGGTCAAGTTTTCCTTCAAGCTGGGTTGAAAGATATTTCTCTAACTCGGTCTATTAAACTGATATCTGTCTTTAGAGCACGTGATTCTCACATATATTTTTAATAAGATTAACAAAGAGCATGTGAGAATCACGCAATCTAAAGACAAATTTCAATTTAATAAATGGGGCTAATTTTTTTCTTCTCCCAAAATCTTAGTTTGGGAGGAGGGAAGAGCTTCACTCCTCTTTGTAGGAAAAATAGAAGAGAAAGGCTGAAAACTCACATTGAGTGTGCCGTGTATTCCATTCTTTAAATATAGATTACGTACAACATCAGAATTAATACAAAAGATCTTGAGAAAATCTGTAGAATTGATAGGGAGACAATCATGGGATTGTAATTGAGGAGAGGATTAAGGGATTGGGATTATGATTATGATTAGTTGAGGAGAAAATCTTGAGATTACGTTTTTTTTTTTTTTTTTTTTTTTTTTAATTTATTTTTTTATGAATCAGTAAGCATTTTCATTCAAACAAACTGCAATTACAAACAAAGGTCTAACTATCTAACTAGACCCATCAAAACAACAAAGCTCAAAATCTACTCTGCATCAAAACAGAGAGAACTAAACAAGAAGAGAATCAGAAATCAAAATAAGACTGATTCTGCTACTATATTCCAGATATGACAAAGAGAAACATTTACTCTAGAAATAGGAAACTTGAGATTATGTTTTGAGAAATAATACACATACATCTTTTTTTAGTACATCTTTTTTTAAAATTAATTATTTGACCTATACAGATTTAATAGTTGATTTAAAAAAGAGATGTACTTTTCGTCCCCAACTCCTTCCTCCTATTCTCTCTTTTTCAGCTTCTTTAATTTACTTTCTCTAGCCTACATGCATATTAGAGGTTATATCTACTGTATTCCCTCCGCCTCTACCATCCACGCGCCCATGCATGACGCATCCTCCTCCCTCGTCGGCCTTTGGTCCATCGACTATTCACCGATTTCCCACCCCTGCACCCACATGGGTACCCCACGTGCCGCCTTGGGCTACATGTGATATCTTTTCCCTTATTAAAATCACCACCGATGGAGAAAGAATCCAAGATGAATCATCGCCATCACGGCCATATATGATATGTGAAAACATAATCCAAAGTTAGGCTACTCTACCACTCGTGGTCCTCCAAGAGTCCAAAAATCAAGCCGCAGCTTCCTCACACGAAAATTCAGTGAAATAAGAAGATGGTTTAATTTTCCCACAAAAAAGAATCCTAATATACTTGACCATCCACGTGAAACTCTAGGCCATTCAAAAGGCCAAATCACATGATTTGGAATTATGGTTGAACTTTTAACTAATTAAACTGTTAACCCAATTAAGCAGCCAACCTCCCCCACCACTGAGTAGTCACTGATGGCCTTATCTTTTTTGCTTTGACGGCTCATGCATGTGATTCACTTTTCTACGTATCCCGTGACTTTGTTGCTGCGGACAAATTTATTTTTCTTCAAAACTTTTAATACCATAGTACTGTGCCTCAATTTATGGCATCCAAAGTCCAAAGATGCCTAAATTAATACCATATTCGTCACACGTAAATCACGCTTTAATTTAAAGACTTTTGGGGATAATCAAGAGTGACTCTCTCTCGGTACGAAATCCTAAAAACCATAAAGTTTTCTCTAAATTTAGTTGAAAGAAACTTCTTTTATTTTATTTTTTTTTTTTTTTTGAATAATTTAAATTGATAAAAGAAAAGACCTAATGACAATACATTCCTTATGAACAATGTCAAAGATAATGATTAATTAGAATTTCTTTCAGTCATATACTATCTATGACATCGATCTATTACACCCGTTTTAGTTAGAAACTTCTTTAATTTAGTTTATTAAATCAACATCTATTTTTAAAGTATGATTCTCATATGGATACGAGAATTAAAAATATGTATGAAAATCGCATGCTCTAAGGCAAAATATCCGTTAATTTAAAGGGTGTTTCTAAATAAAGCCACGGAACACGTCCGTGTGAAAAATACAGTGGTTCCAAGCGATTTTAAAGGCCGAATCACATGCATTAACTGCGTTTTAAAATTAGACTTACCCTTGGTAACTATATTTATAAAAAGCACATTTTGAAATCGTTATCTTTACAAACAGAACCCTTTAAAAAAAGATAGCGAGAATTATGCTCGAGTCTATCTCTCAGTCACGGCTCATGATTTTCAGGCTCAAACAGTCATGAGGATAAAGTTTTGTTTGTTGTCCCCACGACAAATGTCCCGTTAAGCGCCTTTGATTCCGTGAGCAGCATGACACACAGGACACAAACACATTATCTCAACGACCATTAACGAACCTCGCTCCCAACGTCCTGCTTTCTATAAATTGCAGTCCCTACCACGAGACATGTCAAGCTAGCCCACAAAATCTCTCTGGTGCTTTCTGTATTAAACTACCAGAATTAGAAGCGAAAAGATGGCAAGTACCACCGCACCTTCAATGAAGATTCAGATTCTGTGCTTGACACTTTGTTCCCTCTTCTTGTTATCCTCTGCCTTTACTTCTAAGGATTACTCTGAAGCTCTTGAGAAATCTATCCTCTTCTTTGAGGGGCAGCGGTCAGGAAAGTTGCCGTCAAACCAGAGGGCCTCGTGGAGGGGGAATTCTGGGCTGTCAGATGGCTCTTCTTATCATGTATGAAGCTCCATTGTGGTGTTTGTCATTGCTTATTTAGACCAACTGTAAACTAAATGGATGAAGCTGAACTTTTTTGCTTGCTTGTGGATTTCAGGTGGACCTTGTCGGGGGTTATTATGATGCTGGAGATAACGTCAAGTTTGGCTTGCCAATGGCCTTCACCACTACATTATTAGCATGGAGTGTCATTGAGTTTGGGAGCTCCATGCACGACCAGCTTCACAATGCCAAAGATGCCATCAAATGGAGCACTGATTATCTTTTGAAAGCAGCCACTGCAACCCCTGACACTTTATACGTACAAGTGAGCAAAAACAATATGCTCTAAGAACCAGCAAAAAATATGGCAGTATTTATATATATATATATATATATATATATATATATATATATATATATATATATGAATCCTTACATAATTACATTAGAGTTAATGCTCACTGTTGGATCCACGAAAAATCTACCATCCGCACGTTCGGATTGAGCCTTTTCCAAAACCTACAAAAAAAAGAAAAGGGGTCGCCAACAGGCCGCCGGTCTTTCGACCGTAGGCACTCTTATATTGGACACATATGTCCAAATCAATCTTTGATGTGCAGTAGGGGAAGGAAAATGGAGAGAGTTAGGTGAGAGAGGTCCTTCTCTGAGAAGGAACCCTCTTGAGTGTAGAGAATGAACATGTCTTACTTAGTGAGGAGGAGACCTTAATTAAGAGTAATGCCACACTCATTTTTTCATCTTAAGTGACTTTTAAAATTACTATTAGTTTTGACATATATCTTTATCGGATTTTAATCCAATAGTGATTTTAAAAACAACTTTAAGAATGAAAAAATGGGAGTGTGTGTTACTCCTTAATTATGTCTTTCTTAGGCGCCTCCCCGGAGCCTTGTAGCAGCTTGCTTTCCACTAGACCATAGGGCTTCTCTTGAGTCTAGTAACAGTAGGTCTTGTATTCGATTGGATCTCTGATCTTCTTGACTATGCTTGAGTTGGTCTAGGCCGGGCCTCTGGAAACCCATGTAGTCCCTGTGCGGGTTAGAGACCCCTTGGGCCTAGCTTGGGTCTCCTAAACTAGTGACCCAAAGGAACCCCAAGATAGGCCCAGGCGGGTTGAATCTAGACCCAACACTCATCAACACTATGGAATGGTGCAGAATCATATTGCTCGAGAGCTGATGGTTTGGTGCTGAATGGTGCAGGTGGCAGATCCAAACATGGACCATCGTTGCTGGGAGAGGCCTGAAGATATGGACACGCCTCGCAATGTATACAAGGTATCTGCTCAGAACCCGGGATCTGATGTGGCAGCAGAGACAGCTGCTGCACTGGCTGCGGCTTCAATAGTATTCAAAGACTCCGACCCTTCTTATTCCACCAAATTGCTTCATACAGCTATGAAAGTAAACATCCAGACCACTTGTGTTCTTGGTTTCCCTGTTCTCTGTTTCAGCAGCTAAATTAACAAGAAAGCTCATCACAATGGGCAGGTGTTTGATTTTGCAGACAGGCATAGAGGTTCTTACAGTGACTCTCTCAGTTCGGTTGTCTGCCCATTTTACTGCTCTTACTCAGGCTACAATGTAAGATAATGAATTTTAATTTCTTCTAGCTTTGTTTTTACTTAACAACAGTTCTTGACCCCAGAATTCTGTCAATTAGGATGAGCTTCTCTGGGGTGCATCATGGATTCATAGAGCCTCAGAAAATAGTTCATACTTGGCTTACATCCAGTCCAATGGCCACGTATTGGGAGCAGATGATGATGACTACTCCTTCAGTTGGGATGACAAGCGGGCTGGGACCAAAGTTCTACTTTCCAAGGTCCTATTCCAAATGTTAAATTACTACTTATCTCAAAAGTTTAAGCTGATAAGAATACATCATAACTATAACACTCCACTCACGCGTGGGCTCAAATTCTCCAATTTTGAGTCAATTGTTGCTACTCTAAATTATCTTAGTGGTCTCATGAGAATTACCGTACTTGGAACTTTTCCACAGGCTTTTCTAGAGAAAAACAATGAAGGATTTCAGATATACAAAGCACACTCAGACAACTACATATGTTCTCTAATTCCAGGAACATCTAGTCTCCAGGCTCAGTATACCCCTGGTACGTCAGCAATCTCCTTCCTTTCTTTTCCTCTGCTTGTATATTGCAATGCCAATGGTATAGGTGCAGCTCACATTCACAGTATGGCGGGCCTGTCATCATCTCAATAGAGATCACAAATTTCTTGTTTTCCAGTATATGGACGACAGTGACTCCCCCGTGCTGTGATTTGAGGCAAATTTTCACTCCAAAAAGATGGACCTTAATGGTAAATGCATGATTGCCTAACATTATAGTTTACAGGGGGACTTCTTTACAAAGGAAGTGCGAGCAACTTGCAGTATGTTACTTCCACAGCTTTCCTTCTCCTGGCATATGCAAACTATCTTAGCTCCAATGGCGGAGTTGCCACATGTGGTAGTTCAAAGGTGACAGCAGAAAATCTCATCACACAGGCAAAGAAGCAAGTTGACTACATTTTAGGAGATAATCCTGCAAAGATGTCTTACATGGTGGGCTTCGGGGAGAAGTACCCCCAGTACGTCCACCATAGAGGCTCCTCCGTACCATCCATACACGCACACCCTGCTCAAATTTCCTGCAACGATGGGTTTCAATACCTCAAATCCGGTTCCCCCAATCCAAATGTCCTTGTTGGAGCTATAGTTGGAGGCCCTGATAGCGGAGACAATTTCTCCGATGATCGGAATAACTACCAGCAATCTGAGCCGGCTACATATATAAATGCACCATTTGTTGGTGCTCTTGCTTTCCTCTTAGGCAATCCCACCACTAAGTAATAACACTCTTATTACCTATGGCTTGAGGATTAGTATCTGTACCATGTAAGTTTGAAATTTAGACCGAGTGGATTTGAAGAGAAATATATATATATATATATATATATGCTTCCCTGTAAAAGCAGAGGAGCTTTGAAAATGCTCTCATGTTGGCTTTCAAACTTACTTTGGTTTTGAGAAATTGAGATAATATCATCAATGAGAAGAAGCTTCTTGCTCTACAAGTACAATGTTATAAATAAAAGAAGGACATTCCTCTATCCATACTCAATCTAGCACCTGTGAAATTGCAACCTTTGCCATAACATGGGCTGCTTTATTAGCTTCCCTTCCAACATGTGGAATCGTCCGGTTGCTCAATCGCTTTAGCTTTATTTTGGTATCTTCTATCAGTTGGCCGAAACCAGACCAGCAAGGCTCCGTGCTCTTGTATCAATTGGCTTTCAAACTTAAAGCTGATAAGAAATTGTGAATTTAATTATTTATTTTACCAAAATGAAGGTTAAACTATAGAGACATATTTGAACTTAGAGACTTTTATTCTAATATCATATTAAATCACCAATTATTTCAAAAGTTTAAATTCATGGAAGGTGATAAATTTAATAAACTTTAATAACCACAATGCCAAAAAGCCGTAGGCATAGATGAAAGCATTAAATTAAATAGCTCATGAACATTGTATGATATCGAGCACTTTTAAGTTATTTGTGACCAAAATTTAATTAATAATCCTAAAAATTACATTTTTATTTTATAAATATTCCACAATGTTAATGTGACAGTCACAACTAACTTTTGTGTGTTTTTTTTTTTTTTAACAATAATTAATCCAAAAGTTAACATGGCAGTGCCAATCAACCTTTGGATTAGTCATTGTTAAAAAAAAAAACAAAAACAAAAATTAGTTGTGACAGTCACATTCGCATTGTAAAATTAAAATATGGTGAAGAGCATTAGTTAATTCCAATTGCAGCAATGAAGGGTACTCACAACAGTTTCTTTATAATATATTTCATTCCCCTAAATAAAGGGAAAATCTAAAAATTAAAAAAATTAAAAAAAAAAAAAAAAAAAAAAAAAAAAAAAAACCCTCAAAAAGTCATATGCAACGGCTTCTCTATTACTTCCCTAAACATTCGGTATGGATGTATGGTACCTGCTACCCAAGGCATTGAGTAGCATTTTAGTTTTCCTATAACTTCCTTATTCATTATTTAATAGAAATATTTCTCTCCTCAATCTCTCATCTTTTCGCCTTTAATTGAGAAATGTGTTAAAATTTTGTAAAAAATGTAAGGATAGGTAAGGAACTTGTATTTTGTAAATAAATAATATTTTAATAATACAAGGAAAGATAAAGGAAGTTATTGTGGAGTATATTAAGATATGAAAGTAAAAAATAGTTTTATTATCTAAATTTAAAGAAATCTAAGGGAAGTTATTGATAGTCTTTTTACTCAGAGCAGTTTTTCCTTTGATTCAACGGAGTTTAGTCAAGATCTGGGTCTACAACAAATTGTTTTGGAGGGTGATGCGAGTCAAATAGTAAACATTGCTAATTTTGCTATCGCCAAAAAAAGGATTCGGAGTCGATATGAGTCATATGAATAACTAGTGGAGGGTACCAGATATGTTCCAAAGCTGGGAGGTGTGTCATGCCAAAAAAGAGGCTAATTATGCTCTACGCATGAGTTGGCCAAAGCAGTTGTTAAACAAGTTTCGATTAAATTTGGATTGAGGAGATTCGTACTTGTATATGATATCATAAATTTAGAGCAAAAATCTCTATCTATTTGAAATCAAATGAAGTATGAAATTTTCTCAAAAACTATTTTAAGACCATTTTCAGGGCGTTATTCCGGCAATAAAATATCAATAGCTTCTTAAAAATACATATTCAAAAAATAAAATTATTTATATAAAAATATAGGCAAAAATATATTTTGAAAAAGATGGAGAAAAGAAAGAAGAGACAAGAAAGCCTACCTCGTCCTGCAGATGATGTTATGCTCTGAAACTGGGCTAATCCTCAAGAGGCTACAAATATTCTTTCATGCCTTAATAGATAAACTGCCCTATCTGGTTAAAAGGTTAACATGGCCAAATCTGCTATTTCTTTTAGCAACAATGGTAGTCCATTCAACAAAACAAAAAGAAAGCTTTTGAGGAGATAAAGGATAAAATTCTTAATAGAGTTTCTGGTTTGAAGGCAAGAACATTATCTCAGGCTGCTATAAGCCTATAACAATTCTGATTAGATCCATGGCTGCTTCTCTACTGCCAAAGACTCTATGCTCCTAAGTCGATTCGATTTTCAGAAAGTTTCTTTGGTGTTTTTGGAATTTTGGAAACAAGATATGATTCTAATTCTACTTTTTTTAAAAATAAATCATATTTTATATTTTATTCAACTTTTTCTAAAAAGTCAAACATCAAAATTCGCAAACAGAATAAGAATTCAATTTTAATTTCAAAAATTCAACATCCAAACGCACTAGGATTCAAAGAAATCAAATTTAGCCCCTCTTGCCTGGTCTAAAATCTGCAATTTTAAGTTTTGACACAAGAGTTAAAAGATGATAAATTAGATTTATTGTTGTTAATGTAGAAATAGAAGAGATTTGTAACGTTCAAACTATTTCTCTATAATCAAAGTAAAATATAATTAAAAGGTTTTAACGTGTGGACGTAGGCCATTGTTAAATATGAAGGAGCATCCACATGGGCACGCCCCTCAGCATTCAAGTCAAGCGATACAACGCTTGGCTATTGTAAAATATAACTGATTATTTTTAGTTATTGTTCCTATGGTATAACTGCTCCAAATCGTTGTCTATAAATAGTCTCTTGATAAATGGGTTAAGATAAGTTTTTAAGAAAAAGACAAACTTCAATTTTTTCTGTGCCTCTAGACCGTGGATATTGTGAATATTACTTCATTACTTTTTGGTAGTGTATTCCACAGCTAAGAAAAAGATAAACTGCCATTGTAATTGTTCTCGTGATTTATAAGTTGCTTTGTATTTGTTTTTTTTTTCTCTGAAAGATAGAAACTGTGTTTCTGCTATTTGTGGCCGTGCTAAATCGAGCCACGTTAATTTTGAGTCTTTCTTTCATGTTGTCATATCTTTCTTTATGAGATTATGCATTCTTACTCACTAAGCATTTGGGAGATCTTTGTCTTAGATCTATTATGAGTCAAAACAAGGCATCGCTTGGATAAAAAAAAATTTAGATGAGGAGCAACTGTTATGGGTTAAGGCTCTTAAGCAGAAATCCCTCAAAGACAAAAGCCTGTTAGAGGTCTCTATTAAGTATTAATCCTGTTGCTTCTTGACTTTGGAAAGGAAAAGTAAAAACACAATTCTCTTGTTAGCAAGAATTACTGCAATCTTTTCTTTGGAGACTTTCTAAATGGCCTATTAGTATAAAGACTTTTGAAAATTCATCTCTTGCTGTTTGGGTGAAAGTTATTCTTATCTTGCGTAGAAAGAAAAAGAAAGTAATAAAACTAATAGAGGTAGTTTTTTTTTTTTTTATATTGAATTGTATATAATTATATTACAATAAAGACATCTATAAAGAAATGAAACGTGTCACATTAGATAAAGTGGTGAGGTATGCAAGACCAAGTATATTAAGAAAATTATCTATCTTTCAAAAAAAAAAAATAATCTAATTATTAAGAATAAGATACAAGGTTAAGATTGACAAACACATTTATAATTTAAAATAAATACATGTAACTGAAGAAATAGAAATTACCAACTTTATATATACAAATTCGTGAGACATAATAACTTTAAAAAATAAAAATAAAAATTCCAGATATTCTAAATTTCCTGAGACCTTAATTTAATTTATTAAATTAAATTAATAAGTGTTTTTTTTTTTAATTTACATTTTTATTTAATTTTAATTTAATTTAATTTTGTGGAAAAAACATGTAAATAGTTTAATTTAATAAAAATAAAAATAGTTTGAGGAGGAAATCGAAGTCAAAGTCACCTCGAATATATCCTCAAGGATATATTGTTCCTCTCTCGAGCTCTCCGAAGACTTGTGTTCCTTAGTTCGGTGAAGCGTAATCGTCCGCTTACCGTTTATTTAATCCAGCCTCCACAACCACCAAATCCGACCGCAGATCTGAGAGATCTACGCAGTCCTCTCATGGCTCCCCCGACCCGCTCCGTTTTCCTATCTCTCTTGCTGTTCCTCTCCATGTCTATTTCTCTGGCGGAGATCCGGTTCACGAGCGTCCGATCCGACGGCCGGCCCATAATCCCCTTCGACGAGTTCGGGTTCACGCACAGGGGCCGCCTGGAGCTCAACTTGTCCAGGATCTCGCTCTCCAGCCCGAACCTCGACCTCAACCAGGTCGGGTTCTTCCTATGCACCGGGGAGTCCTGGATGCACGTGGTCCAGCAGATCGAGGACGGCGAGGTAAAGTGCGCCCTCCTCTCCGACCTCGTCAAGCCGGTGTACACCTTCGACAAGCTAAAAGCTGACAAGGACGTTAACACCGTTTTCACTGAAACCGACGCCGATCAGTACACGCTCGTGTTCGCGAACTGTTTCAGCAACGAGCTTACGGTCTCGATGGATGTGAGGTCGGCGATGTACAATTTCGACGGGAAGAGTCGCCGGGACTATCTCTCCGCCGGGAAGACCGTGCTCCCTAGGGTTTACTTCCTCTTCTCGCTGGTCTACTTCAGCCTCGCTGGTATCTGGATCTCCGTGCTCTACAAGAAGCGATTGACCGTGTTCGGAATCCACTTCTTCATGCTGGCCGTGCTCATTCTCAAGGCTCTGAACCTCGTCTGCGAGGCCGAGGACAAGTCGTACATCAAGCGCACCGGAAGCGCGCACGGCTGGGACGTGTTGTTCTACATCTTCAGCTTCTTGAAAGGAATCACGCTGTTCACGCTGATCGTGTTGATCGGCACCGGATGGTCTTTCCTGAAACCCTACCTTCAGGACAAGGAGAAGAAGGTGTTGATGATTGTAATCCCGTTACAGGTGATCGCTAACATCGCTCAGGTCGTGATTGACGAGAGCGGTCCGTTCGCGCAGGGCTGGAGGATGTGGAAGCAGGTGTTCCTGCTCGTCGACGTGATCTGCTGCTGCGCCGTTCTGTTCCCAATCGTGTGGTCGATCAAGAACCTCCGCGAGGCCGCCAGGACCGACGGCAAGGCCGCGGTGAATCTGATGAAGTTAACTCTGTTTAGGCAGTACTACATTGTGGTGATTTGCTACATTTACTTCACGCGTGTGGTGGTGTACGCGTTGGAGACAATCACTTCGTATCGGTATCTTTGGACCAGCATGGTGGCTGCGGAGTTGGCGACGCTGGCGTTTTATGTGTTTACAGGTTATAAATTCAAGCCCGAGGCGCATAATCCGTATTTCGTGATCGATGACGAGGAGGAGGAGGCAGCGGCGGAGGCACTGAAGCTCGAGGACGAGTTCGAATTGTGAGGGAGGTGACGAAGGAAGAGTGACCTTTGGAGCTGTTGCAGTGATTGAGGTAGAAAATTCATACTTTTACAAATGGGTCTTGTTAAATTTGAGTATTATAGGCATTATGTAGGTAGAATTTGCGCTATGTTATATTTGTTGTGCTGATTGATCTGCTGCGCCTGTTACTAGGATGGTTTCATAGACCTCTTATGTATGTCTGTGAATTGGATAGTAATTGTAAGTATTGATACCAGATCCTTTGCATTTCAATTTTTGGGGAAAATGGTTGTGTCTTATATTAAGTTCTTCAACTGCGCATATGAAATGTTGTAATCGTTTTTCAACTAATTAGTTGATGCGAATTGAATAAATGAAACATTTCATAAACTTCCAGCCTCCTGAATGCGACAGACTTGATTAATGGAGTTATTCACTTGTAGAGTTGAGTGGATGCTTATTGAAACATGATAAACTGATTCAGCTGTAGTGTTGTAAGATTGCCTAGTTGCAATTGCTCGATGGTGAGTTGGTTTATGTCCAGCTTGTTAACAAATCTTATAAAAATGTGGACTATGGTAGAGCTATGGTACCCATCACTGTGCTGCTTGGATTGTGTAATGCAAGACGCCGTCTATTTTCATGTAAGGGTCTTAATACATCTTTTTTTTTTCTTTTTTCTTTTTCTGGGGGGAGGGGGTGGGAGTTTGGTGAAAGCAGTCACATCAGGCTCATCAAATTTATTCTCTATTTTAGCTAAAAAATCATATTTCCTTGTTTTAGCCACCCACTTTCACTAATCCATTAAAAAAAAAAATAAGATTTCTTTATTCTTTGTCCAACAATCATATCACACTCCCTCCATATATTTTAATGTCTTTTTCTCTATTTGGTGAGTGAACGGCAATGTTCACGCTCACAAAAAATTTCAACACTTCAGTGAGCCTTTTCTCCCCATTTTAACGTTATGGCTAGCCAAAATAGCCTTTTAGCTAGCCTGCTGTGAATGCTCATGAAGTGGTACCTAGTATCATAAGTAAAAAAGAGGCAGGATCACAACATATGGATGCCAATTCAAAGTATGGTCTATTGGGGTTGTTATTTATGTGGCTGATTCCTGGTTAACAGGCTCTTGAGAATACAAACAAGGATCTCTTTATTTGAAGGACTTGAATATTAAACATTACAAATGCTTTTTGTAAGTTAACTAAAAATAAATTAAATGAAGGTCATTCTCATACTTGAACCTATATATATATATATATATATATATATATATATATATATATATATATATATATATATATATATATATATATATATATATATAAACAGTGAGTTAAATGAATTATGCCCATCATTTCACCGTGTTGTTAAAGTATTTGTTAAGTGATTAAATTTACCTTTTCCTATAAGTTTAGGCTTTTTAGATAAGTTGTGATTTAACATGGTATTAGAGCTTAAGGTCTTGAGTTCAAACCTTGATTCTATTATTTATCTTCATTTCAATTAAATATTACATATATGTTGGACCTCACCTATTAAAAAAATAGTTTGAGCCCATACGTGAGAGGGAATGTTAAAGTATTGATCAAGTGATAAGATTTTCCTTTTCCTATAAGCTTAAGTTTTTCGGATAAGTGTTGATTTAACACGTATTATGAAAACGAAAAATGTTCTTCAGCTTGAGAACATTGATTCTAATTGTTACATGGACGAATGCTTTTAAAACAACCTACCGAGTGTTGACTTCACAAGTTGTATTTGACCTTCCTTTCCCTCCTCCCCCCCTGGCTAAGAGATACCTCTCTTTCAATTTGACATTGTCCGAGAAAGGTAACCAGTGTCATTAGTTTCCCCCCGATCTTGTAAGGTATTTAACCAATCTGAGACAGTTTGTCACCAAGTAGCATCACTTAGCTCTAACAGTAGCATCAGCATTTGAAAATTCCACTTGATATCACAATTTTCTGCCAGAGAATGAGTGAAGAATTTATAGGGGTAGTAGACTGTTGGTGGACAACTTTAATATGCATTTGTGTGTGTGTGTGTGTTTTTTTTGTCTATATCAGAAAATTTATTCATGATCTATCATTTGATGCATATAGATGTCTCTAGAAGTTTTGACTATTTTTCTTCAGCAAATAGGTAAGCCGGAATCCTCACCTTGTGGTGCTGTATCCTTCCTGCTAACTGTAGTTGATGATGGCAGAATGCATAGGTTAACATGCTTCTCGTGCAAAGATATGATTTATGGTTGAAATTGAAAAGTTAGAGGTGTTATCATTGCACAAAATGGCTTTCGAGCTTTAGTGAGATTTACAGGTGTAGTTTTTGATTTTGAATGGCTCTTAAGGTTCCATGTATAAATTTCAGATTTGTTTTTTGATTATATTTAGTGTAACTACCAAACAGCCGAGGCTCATGCCATACTTGATGCAACTCCCTTCGTTGTCACTTCTAAGCTAGCAAGGATGTAATTTATCAGCCCAGGTTGTCGTTGTAAGAGCACTCCCATCAGTTTCCTACCATTTTCCCTATATTTAGGGAACAAAACTACTTTTTACTTCCCTATAAAAAAACACCCCACAATAGATTCCCTAAATTGTTCTTATATCAATTAAATACTCTTTTCTTATCTTATTTTATTATTTTATTTCTTTTTTCTTTTTTTCTCTCTCTCTCTCTCGTCTTCTCCGGAAACTTCCCCAAATCCATCCTCTCTCGCCTCCGCCTCCCTCACCCTCCACGGCCTCCTCAATCCTCTCCCCAAAACCCTCTATCTTCAACCACAGCAACCTCAATTCCTTTCCTTTCACCGAATTCCTCTCTCCTGCAATTCTCACAATTCCCCCAATATCCTCTGCCTCTCTTTTCCCGCATTCCAAACACAGCCTCAAGTCCGAGCTTTTTCGCCAACGGATCGCCCGGTTTACTCCCTGCCGATAGCGACAAAAACTTGATTATTGGCAAGAAGACGCCACCGGCCCTCGCTGATCGTCAATCCGTAGGACAACCCCAAGGTACTCTTGCCCAGCCATTTGACGAAGTAGGTGGCGATCCTATCGCCCAAGCCAGTCTTGACGAAGCCGCGGGCGAAGAAGGAGATGACGATGAGCCAGATGACCTCGTTGGTGAAGGCGAAGATGGCGCAGGAGAAGGACAGGGTTTTAGTGATGACGGAGGCGGTGAGGCTGAGGAAGGCCCAGGCTCTGACGGGCAGGGGGCTGAGGACGAGGCTGGCGATGGTGGAGATGAAAATGGAGAGCAATTGCCATGAGGACGAGGCCGGCGATGGTGGGATGGTGAATTTGTGGAAGAGGAGGCGTGGATGGGTGGGAGGCGAGGTTTGAAGCCGAGGGAGAGCTTCGGCGATGGGGGGAAGATAGAGGAGGAGAGAGGAGAGAGATAGAGGAGAGAGCTTTTTTTTTTTATTAAAATAATGGGTTAGGAAGCACTGTTGCTTCCCAACCAAAAAACCCAATTTTAGGGTATTTGTTGGAGGTTGATTTTTTGTATTTTTTATGATATTTTTCCTAAACATAGAGAAGGAACCATTTTAGGATCATCGATGGGAGTGCTCTAAGAATTGCCTTAGCTGCCTAGATTGTTTTGAGGGGTTTCTCTTAGGAGGATGGATATGGGGTTGAAACTCTTTTGCTAATTTGGCCTTATCTGGAAAGTTTTGGTTTTATTATCTTAGCAGTCTATTAATTTAATTTATGGCCTTGACTTTCTTTGCCATCTTAACTTTGGATTTTAATTTGTTATTCTGGGAATTAATTCAGGAATTTAAACTAGTATTTTTATTTGTTGAGGGGTTGCTATCACTATGTATTTTCAATGTTATGCATCAGGAGGATTAATTCTGAGTTAATAGGTGCAAGTTGGCTTTTCGACTTTGAGTACGGGTATTATAGCTTTTACTACAATTTTCATAGCATTTACCGGTCACTAGACAATTAAATTCACTTATCAAATAAATGTTGTTGCTTAAATTTTCACTGTTAAGATACTGCTATAAGTTTATAAAAAAGTTGTAGTAAAAATTATAGTACTCCAAATATTTTTCTTGTAGCATAAACCCAAGTACAATCCAGCATTTCGTACCAACCAAGAACTTGTTGGTTGTTGATTGTCTGTTGTTATTTGAGGGGTTTTGTTTATTTTGAAAATATTTTATAGATGGATGTCTCCTAAAAATATATCAAATTATTGTCCTTGGTTAATTCTTGGCTTTTAAAAATAGTTGCTCACCTCATGGATTTAGAAGTTGACATTATCAATGACGTGTGAGCTTATCATGTACAAATTAAAAAAGAAGGGCTCGACAATAGCTTTTCATGTGCTAAATTCAAGGACAGGGAATTATGAAATTTAATGCTTCGTTTGTTTAAGCGTAAAATATTTTTTATATTTTTCAATGTTTGGTGCAATTCAAAATGATGGTCAACATAAATCATTTTCAATTTGACCGTAAAAGTTTCTTTAATTTTTGAAAAATGATTTACAGTTTTAAAAATCGTAAATAATTTTTTAGATTTAAACACTTCATTTTTGCATGCACGTTTATGGAAATCTGTCACTGTCGAGCATTGGAGTTTGTTGGTAGCTCAAATTTACTGTTGAAGGTCCACGAATTTTGGTATCCGATTGCTAAATTCTAGCACCAGCGACCACCGTCGAAATTCGGCCGGTACTGAAATTTGGCATTGGTCCACTGGATTCCAGTGACCAGATTCTGTCGAAACTAGTCAGAATTTGGTTGTATTGTGCCAGATTTTGGCCAGGTTGGCCGGAATTCGGCACAAATGGCTAAATTCCAACCTTTTTCGCCAGAATTTAGCTATTGCCCCTAGATTCCAGCCATCATCGCTTAAATTCTGTCGGCCAGTGACAAAATCTCATCACCGATGATTTTTTGCCGTTGGTAATTTTTTTCGTATGAGCCAAACGCCGAAAAATATTTTTAATCCGTTGGTAGAATATCCTAAGAATTCTAAAAAAAAAAATAATCCATTCTTGAGTTATTGTCACACACATGCAAATTTGTCCCTTAAATAAATTTATTAAGTCCTATAACAAATCATAAACGAGGGGAGGGGACTGTGGGCCTGTGGCCTCCATGGTTTTGAAAATTTCCTTATTTACTTTTGGGATTTCATGTGCTTACTGTAGATGGATTATCACACCAAAAGCCATGACCCAAGGACTTCCTTGATTCCGTCTCTCAAGGTTATCACATGTGACATACAATGTTAGGGGTATCTCATCATTTTCTAAATGATCACAAAATAGTTTAGGGGCTTGTTTGTAATTGCGTTCAAAAATAGAGATTTTGTCTACTGAAAAAGCTTTTTAAAAAAAGTCTAGTTTTCAGGTTTCTCAAAATGCAGTTTTAAATTTTTTTAGAGCAAAAAGGTTTTTAAAAAGTAATTTTTAAGTTTTTAACTAAACGTACTCATTTTTGTTTGGCACATTTTTTTATGTATTAGAAATATTTTTTCGAAAAATAAGTTTTTTGAAAATATTTTTCAACCAAAAGCAATTTAGGTAGAAAGAAAGAGAGCCTTGGTTTGGAGAATAGGACAGAGAGTGAAAGCCAAAACCCAAGAAAGACGTGCAATCTACAAGGATAAAGGCCACTGTTTATTTAGCCTATTGAAGCTGAGGTTTTTTTTGTGAATGAAAGTTTGTTCTAGAATTCTTTGTTTTTGCCCACACTATTTACTGCAAGAATTGAGACTATTCTTTGCATCCACAGCGTTTACTTGTATTATTCAACTTATATGACATTGGAAGATGGTCCAATTTTGTGGTCCATGTCCAATATATCTCTTATGCAGTTGAGCCTAGCCAACTTTCTTGTGCATGTGCCATGGGGCCTGTAGACTCTAGTCAACCATCTCCACATATAGAGGGCTTTTATCTATAGCAGTAGATACGTTTGTACATATTGAAAATACGAGTTATAAATTACGATTCCGAAGAATTTTAATTGTAACTTAATTAATCTTTTTGGAGTGATAATACTCGCTACTCATGTACGAGCAGAAGTTTGGAATTCTTGAGACGTGTGAAGCTTTTTTGTGTTGGTATGGATATATGTAATATGGTATATCGGGAGTAGGAAAAATGTTGTTAAAATATTAATTAAATAATTATATTTACCACTTTTTATCGGTTTAAGCACTTAAGCTTTTGAGCTAAATAGTGATTTAAATTGTTTGAGAGAAGACGTCTTGAGTTCGAATTTTATCTCCATTAATTTACTTTTCGTTTTAGTTAAATCTTTTACGTGTTGGACCGGAAGAAGAGGTAATTGAGTTTTTACGAGTGTAGTTGAACAAACTAGTTTATAGACAAATGGAGCATAAAAACAAAAGAGGGAGACAGCCATGTTGAAGAACGAAAAACGTTTCATGTGGCTCCTTTCTCTCTGTCTCTTTTCTTGCAGACAACAGAGAGAGCTCGTCGTTGCTGGGGGAGGGAGGCCTCCCTCCTTCCCCCAGGTTTTGTTTTTGTCCCTTGGTCCTCTTGGACTAAGGTTTTGTTTCCTCCTGAGCTTTTCTCAGTGGAGGCTAGCTTTCTCTCAGCCATTAGGGTTGTGGAGCTGTTGTCCCCTAGCCTTGTTAGGCTATGGTGGTTTTTTTCTGTGTTTTCTTGTCTCTTTCTTTTGTTCTTTGCAGGAAGGCCCAAATGGAGGTGTTCTAGCTTGGGAGTGCGGCGGGTTTTGTGTCTTTAACGGAGGTTCTGGCCGGTTTTATTCAAATTTTCTTCTTCAACTTTGGAGCCAGATCTGCACACCTCCGGCTATTATTCCAAGACACGCGCCCCCCAGCCGTGTTCACCGTCGTCGTCCGCTCCAGTGTTGATGATTGTAGGGACCCTCACGTTAGCCCACAGTGTCCTTTCGTTGTCAACTTTTCAGGACTTGAAACTTGGGTTGGGTGCCAAATTTGATCGAAGGTGAGAGAGCTCTTTCCATGTATTTGTCTTGTGGAATCCCAGCAAACTAATTTTATGTGTGATCCAAAAACGTATTGTAATTATGGACCTTCCCAAACCCTTTTATTCATAGAAGATCACATTTTGTAAATTACGGAAGAAGAAAAAAAGGAACATTAAAGAATGGGGTTGTGGTCGATGAATGATTGCTCACAGATAAATACATGGTCCCATGGTAATTAATTGCCCTGCGTGGGTCGTGTATCTCAGTAAGAAGAGCTAGGTAGAGTTCTTAAATATTGATGATGGTTGAAATCTACCCCGCCTTTAATAAATGATCCTGGAATATTAGTCTGTCACAACAAAGGCTTGCCGGTTGAGCCGACGAAAAATGTCTTTGATGCCCAAGTCAGTCGAGTAAATTAACCAAAAAAAAAAACAAAAGGAAAGAAAGAAGTAAACTCCAAGCATCAAATCTGGATTTGTTATGACACGTGATAAGTACTGAGTGTGACACATTTAATCCCCTTAATTTACATATGTTAATCTCTTAGTTTTGTATAATTTAATATTTTGTATTGTTTTGTGTTTTCTTGTATTTTACAAGTTCTTGAAAAAAATCCGTTAATTCCAAGATATTAATGAAGTCAAATCCATCAATACCAAGATAATAATGAAGCTGGCCAACTCAATTTTGGAAAGAATCAAAAAGCCAAATCAAATTTGACTTAAGGAAAAGAGAAGCCGGCCAAATCTTTTGTTTTGGAAAGAATCTAGAATGAAGACGTCTCATTGTTTTGGTCATAACTCTCTGCTCAGGAATCGGATTGCGATAAAATTTGTGGCGTTGGAAAGCTAACAAAAAATGAAACAATTACGTCAGAAATAGCTTTTTTCTAATTTGGATTTCCGCTAGGCCAAAATCGTCTCGCAATAAATGACCACAAATCTGGACAATTCTATTCCGATTTCTACCATGATTATTTCCTAATTTGACCCAAGAGATGATTTTCTAGAATTACAAGGGCTCTAGGGCTTGTTTGCTCCCTATAAATAGACCCATAAGCTTCAAGAGAAGGGTGTCCTGGGGTGTGCGTTCTTGGAGGCTTGACAAGTTGAAGAGGAGTATACCATGGCAGGAGGCCATCCTAGCACCACGATGAGCGGTTAAATTTCTAATAGGGTGTTGATGTACCCATTTCCAAGTAACGATAGTTTGATTGTATTTTAATTTTGGATTTTCTATATGCATGATGGTTGTATAATTGTCAGAATTGATCTTAATGTCTACACTCAATCATTATGAAATTCTTATCTTGTCTTAGAAAGTTTTTTCTATTGATTTAACTCAATCCTTCATATTTTCTGTGATTATGTGAATGATTGTTATACAACGATTTTCATTGACATATGATCAAGAGGGTTAGATAGGTCATACCTTAGGGAAGACGGATTGTACTACACCCTAACTTAGTGTAATTTAGGTAGGCAGTCGGTGCAAACCGAAGATGGGTTATGCTATTCCATTGATTGTGTGTAAATCCTATTAAAGACATAGCTAGTCCATACCTTAGGAAAGACGGGTCGTACCGCATCTTAGTGGTTAGGTGGACGGTCCGTGCCAACCGAAGATGGATTATACTTATTCTTTAAAGGTACTTTCTTGACTGCTCGAGTGAGACGAGCCCTATATCATACATCATACGAATTTTCCTTGTTAATTTATGATTGACCATTGTTATGCGGTGAGTGGTGAAATCAACCCCCTATTCTTTATCTCATCAAGATCATTTTTAAATTTATGTCTTTTTACTTTTATATTTATTTTTAGGAAAATCAAATCAAAATCAAAAATCTTTTTAATTAAGTTATATTTAATCTTGATAAAGCTTGATAACCATACCCCCGCAGTCCTTGAGGTTTGACACCCTCTCTATAGCCTTATCCTACAAGGATTCGTCCTATTGCGAGTGTTTTATTTATTATTGATATATTTTGGTAACAAAAGACCGCAATCAACACGCTATTGATTGAAGTGAGTTTGCAACTTACATGGTTCCTGGAGACTCAAGTCTCCAACCATATTAGTTTGAGCTTTTTGGTGAGATTACTTTGTTGAACTAATGTCAGTTTAAGATTGTCAAATAACAGAGACAGAGCATGGTTGCCTAACGTTATAGTTTTTACAGGGGGACTTCTTTACAAAGGAAGTGCGAGCAATTTGCAGTATGTTACTTCCACAGCTTTCCTGCTCCTGGCATATGCAAACTATCTTATCTCCAATGGCGGAGTTGCCACATGTGGTAGTTCAAAGGTGACAGCAGAAAATCTCATCGCACCGGCAAAGAAGCAAGTTGACTACATTTTAGGAGATAATCCTGCAAAGATGTCTTACATGGTGGGTTTCGGGGAGAAGTACCCCCAGCATGTCGACCATAGGGGCTCCTCTGTACCATCCATACACGCACACCCTGCTCAAATTTCCTGCAACGATGGGTTTCAATACCTCAAATCCGGTTCCCCCAATCCAAATGTCCTTGTTGGAGCTATAGTTGGTGGCCCTGATAGCGGAGACAATTTCTCCGATGATCGGAATAACTACCAGCAATCTGAGCCGGCTACATATATAAATGAACCATTTGTTGGTGCTCTTGCTTTCCTCTTAGGCAATCCCACACTAAGTAATAACACTCTCATTACCTATGGCTTGAGGATTAGTATCTGTACCATGTAAGTTTGAAATTTAGAGGGAGTGGATTTGAAGAGAATATATATATATATATAAGGAGCTTTGAAAATGCTCTCATGTTGGCTTTCAAACTTTTTTTGTTGAGAAATTGAGATAATATCATTAATGAGAAGAAGCTTCTTATTCTGCAAGTACAATGTTATGAATAAAAGGACATTCCTCTATTCATACTCTATCTAGTACCTGTGAAATTGCAACATTTGCCATAACATGGGCTGCTTTATTAGCTTCCCTTCCAACATGCGGAATCGTCCTATTGCTCAAACTCTTGAGCTTTATTTTGGTATCCTCTATCAGTTGGCCGAAACCAGACCAACAAGGCTCTGTGCTCCTCTATTAGTTGGCTTTTAAACTTAAAGCTAATAAGAAATGGTGAATTTAATTATTTATTTTATCAAAATGAAGGTTAAACTATAAATGCATATTTGAACTTAGAGATATTTGTTCTGATATTATGTTAAATTATCAATTATTTCAAAAGTTTAAATTCATGGAAGATGATAAATTTAATAAACTTTAATAACCATAATGCCAAAAAGCCATAGGCATTGATGAAAGCATTAAATTAAATAGCTCATGAACATGGTATGACATTGGGCACTTTTAAGTTATTTGTGACCAAAATTTAATCAATAATGCTATAAACTATATTTTTATATCACAAATATCCCTGTATGCTAATGTGACAGTCACAATTAACTTTTGTCTTTTGTTTTTTTTTTTTTTTAATGATGAAAAAAAAAAAAAAAACAAAAGTTAGTTGTGATTGTCACGTTAGCATTGTGAAATTAAAATATGGTGAAGAGCATTACTCAAATCCAATTGCAGCAATGAAGAGCACTCACAACTAGGGGTATGCATTGGGCGGGGCGGTGCGGGTTTCCGCCTTTTTTTGCCCCGCCCCGCACCTTTGCGAGTTGAAAATTTTCAACCTGCAAATCGCACTTGATAAAGACTAACCATGCGGGGCAGATCACTGAAGGGCGGGGCTGGTATTTTGAGTGACATTTATGTAATTTTGATTTTATTTTGTAAAAAATAAAAATTCGAAAAAAAAATATTGGTTTTTTTAATAAAAAAATTAAATTCATATTAAATTTTCACAGAATCTTATGAATGTAAAGTCAAATTTTTAGGAAATCAACTCTGTTTCATTAAAGAAAAAAATTATAATTTCAAAGCTCCTTCGACATGTTGACACATATCTTTCAATCGTTCCTATTTCCATACAAGAACATTTTCCATAGAATTAGCCTTGTAAACTAAATTAAAAACCCTATTAATTATAGATAAAATTCTAAGAAACATGATTTTTTCTTTTTTTCTTTTTTTTCTCCTTTGTGCGGTGTGGGGAGGGGCGGGGCGGGGACCTGCATTTTTTAAAAGGCTAAACCCGCAACCCGCCTCGCCCCGCATAAATTTCTCAAATTAAGACCCTAACCCGCAAAAAAACCTGAAAACCCAGTCCTCTGCGGGGCGGGGTGGGGCGGGTGCTGCAGGGCGGGGCGGGGATTACGGGTTTTGCACACCCCTACTCACAACAGCTTCTCTATAATCTCTTACATTCCCTAAATAAAGGGAAAATCTTAAAAAACAAAAAACAAAAAGTCACGTGCAACAGCTTCCCTATTACTTCCCTAAACATTGGATATGGTACACTACATTGAGTAGCATTTTAGTTTTCTTATAACTTCCCTATTCATTATTTAATAGAAATATTTCTCTCTCCCTGATCTCTCATCTTTTCGCCTTTAATTGAGAATTGTATTAAAATTTTGTAAAAAATTTAAGGATAGGAAAGGAACTTGTATTATGTAAATAAATAATATTTTAATAGTATAGGAAAAGATAAAGGAAGCTATTGTGAAGTGTATTAAGATATGGAAGTAAAAAATAGTTTTATTCTCTAAATTTAAGGAAATCTAAGGGAAGTTTTTGCTAGTCCTTTTACTCACAGTAGTTTCCCTTTGATTCAACGGAGTTTAGTCGAGATTTGGGTCTGCAACAAATTATTTTGGAAGGTGATGCGAGTCAAATAGTAAATGTTGTGATTGCCAAAGAAATGATCTGGAGCGAATATGAGTCATATGAACAACTAGTGGAGGGTACCAGATATGTTCCAAAATATGTTGCAAAGCTGAGAGGTGTATCATGCCAAAAAAGAGGCTAATTATGCTCTACGCATGAGTTGGCCAAAGGAGCTGTTAAACAAGTTTTAGATAAGTTTTGATTGAGGAGATTCGTAGTTGTATGTGATATTATAAATTTAGAGCAAAAAGCTCTATCTATTTGAAATAGAATGAAGTATGAAATTTTCCCTAAAAATATTTTAAGACCATTTTCGGGGCGTTACCCCAGCAATAAAATATCAATAGCTTCTTAAAAATACATATTCTAAAAATAAAATTATATAAAATTAAAATTAAAAATATAGGCAAAAATATATTTTGAAAAAGATAGAGACAAGAAAGAAGAGACAAGAAAGCCTACCTCGTCCTGCAATGATGTTATGCTCTGAAACAGGGCTAATCCTCAAGAGGCTACAAATATTCTTTCATGCCTTAGTAGATAAACTGCCCTATCTGGTTAGAAGGTTAACATGGCCAAATCTGCTATTTCTTTTAGCAACAATGGTAGTCCATTGAACAAAACAAAAAGAAAGCTTTTGAGGAGATAAAGGATAAAATTCTTAATAGAGTTTCTAGTTTGAAGGCAAGAACATTATCTCAGGCTGTTATAACAATTCTGATTAAATCAATGGCTGCTTCTCTACTGCCAAAGACTTTATGCTCCCAAATGGATTTGATTTTCAGAAAGTTTCTTTGGGGTTTTAAGGATTCAAAGAAATCAAATTTAGCCCCTCTTGCTTGGTCTAAAATTTGCAATTTTAAGTATTGACATAAGATTTACAAAAACTCAAGAAAGAAGAGTTGCAATAACTCAATAGACAAGAGTTACAAGATGATAAATTAGATTTATTGTTGTTAATGTAGAAGTAGAAGAAACTTGTAACGTTCATACTATTTCTCTATAATCAACGTAAAATGTAGCAAACAGGCTTTAACGTGTGAACGTAGGTCATTGCTGAATATGAAGAGGCGTCCACATGGGCATGACCCTCAACATTCAAGCCAGGCGATACAACGCCTGGCTATTGTAAACTATAACTGATTATTTTCAGTTATTTTTCCTATGGTATAATTGCTCCAAACTGCCACAAACTGCTCTCTATAAATAGTCTCATATTAAATCTCCTATTAAATGGGTTAAGATAAGTTTTTGAGAAAAAGACGGACTTTCAGTTTTTCCCGTGCATCTAGGCTGTGGATATTGTGAATATTACTTCATTACTTTTTGGTAGTGTATTCCACCACAAAGAAGAAGAGGCTTATTGGAAAATCACGTGTAACAATATTTGATTGCGGTGCATATAAGGTACTGCTTTATTCCGCTGTGCATGACAATTTTATTTCTAACATTGATATCAAAGCCATTGTTATTGTTATCATGATTTATAAGTTACTGTGTATTTGTTTTTATTCCCTGGAACATAGTAACTGTGTTTCTGCCATTTGTGGTGATGCTAAACCGAGCCATCTTAATTTTGTGTCTTTTTTTTATGTTGTCATATCTTTCCTAGGTTATGTGTTGTTACACACTGAGCATTTGGGAGATCTTGGTCTTAGATCTATTATGAGTCAAAAAAAGGCATTGCTTGTGAAGCTTGGATAGAAAATTTTAGTTGAGGAGCAACTGTTATGGGTTAAGGCTCTTAAGCAGAAATCCCTCAAAGACAAAAGCCTGTTAGAGGTCTCTATTAAGTATTAATCCTGTTGCTTCTTGACTTTCGAAAGGAAAAGTAAAAACACAATTCTCTTGTTAGACCTCCGCATTAATCTGAGAGATCTACGCAGTCCTCTCATGGCTCCCCCGACCCGCTCCGTTTTCCTATCTCTCTTGCTGTTCCTCTCCATGTCTATTTCTCTGGCAGAGATCCGGTTCACGAGCGTCCGATCCGACGGCCGGCCCATAATCTCCTTCGACGAGTTCGGGTTCACACACAGGGGCCGCCTGGAGCTCAACGTGTCCCGGATCTCGCTCTCCAACCCGAAGCTCGACCTCACCCTAGTCGGGTTCCTCCTCTGCACCCGGGAGTCCTGGATGCACGTGGTCCAGCAGCTCGAGGACGGCGAGGCAACGTGCGCCCTCCTCTCCGACCTCGTCAAGCCAGTGTACACCTTCGACAGGCTAAAAGCTGCGAGGGACGTTAACACCGTTTTCACTGAAACCGACGCCGATCAGTACACGCTCGTGTTCGCGAACTGTTTCCGCAACGAGCTTACGGTCTCGATGGACGTGAGGTCGGCGATGTACAATTTCAACGGGAAGAGCAGTCGCCGGGACTATCTCTCCGCCGGGAAGACTGTGCTCCCTAGGGTTTACTTCCTCTTCTCGCTAGTCTACTTCAGCCTCGCTGGAATCTGGATCTCCGTGCTCTATAAGAAGCGATTGACCGTGTTCGGAATCCACTTCCTCATGCTCGCCGTGCTCATCCTCAAGGCTCTGAAACTTCTCTGCGAGGCCAAGGACAAGTCATACATCAAGCGCACCGGATACGCGCACAGCTGCCCCTTGAATGGAATCACGCTGCTCACGCTGATGCTGTTGATCGGCACCGGATGGTCTTTCCTGAAACCCTACCTTCAGGACAAGGAGAAGAAGGTGTTGACGATTGTAATCCAGTTACAGGTGATCGCTAACGCCGCTCTGGTCGTGATTGACGAGAGCGGTCCGTTCGCGCAGGACTGGGTGACGTGGAAGCAGGTGTTCCTGCTCGTCGACGTGATCTGCTGCTGCGCCGTTCTGTTCCGAATCATGTGGTCGATCAAGAACCTCCGTGAGGCCGCCAGGACCGACGGAAAGGCCGCGGTGAATCTGATGAAGTTAACTCTGTTTAGGCAGTACTACATTGTGGTGATTTGCTACATTTACTTCACGCGTGTGGTGGTGTACGCGTTGGAGACAATCACTTCGTATCGGTATCTTTGGACCAGCGTGGTGGCTGCAGAGTTGGCGACGCTGGCGTTTTATGTGTTTACAGGTTATAAATTCAAGCCCGAGGCGCATAATCCGTAGGGGTGGACGTCGGTTCGATAGGCGGTTAATTCGGTCGGTTAACCGACTTTTGTCGGAATGCAGTCTTGAATTTATTTCGGTTAAGTCGGTTAAGCGGTTAATAGGCGGTCGGTTTAGTCGGTAAAGCGGTTAATAGGCGGTCGATTAAATCGGTTAGCATTCGGTTAAAATGGGTAATGAAACGACGTCGTTTTGATTTTATTTTTTAAAAAATAAAAAATCAAAAATCAAACGTTTTGTTCTTACTAAAACGACGTCGTTTCGTTTTATGTCGGTTCGGTTAATCGGTCGGAATAGAAGGCAGTTCGGTTCGGTTCGGTTAGGTTGCCGATCCGGCTTTCGGAATAAAATTTTATACCGACTACCGAACCGAAATTAGTCGGTAAAGTCGGTAGGCGGTCGATGGCGGTTCAGTTCGGTAAGTGGTCGGTAGGCGGTTAGGCGGATAATTTGCCCACCCCTGATAATCCGTATTCGTGATCGATGACGAGGAGTAGGAGGCAACGGCGGAGGCACTGAAGCTCGTGGATGAGTTCGAATTGTGAGGGAGGTGACGGAGGAAGAGTGACCTTTAATTTGGAGCTGTTGCAATGATTGAGGTAGAAAATTCATACTTTTACAAATGGGTCTTGTTAAATTTGAGTATTATAGGCATTATGTAGGTAGAATTTGCGCTATGTTATATTTGTTGTGTTGATTGATCTGCTGCGCCTGTTACTAGGATGGTTTCATAGACCTCTTATGTATGTCTGTGAATTGGATAGTAATTGTAAGTATTGATACCAGATCCTTTGCATTTCAATTTTTGGGGAAAATGGTTGTGTCTTATATTAAGTTCTTCAACTGCGCATATGAAATGTTGTAATCGTTTTTCAACTAATTAGTTGATGCGAATTGAATAAATGAAACATTTCATAAACTTCCAGCCTCCTGAATGCGACAGACTTGATTAATGGAGTTATTCACTTGTAGAGTTGAGTGGATGCTTATTGAAACATGATAAACTGATTCAGCTGTAGTGTTGTAAGATTGCCTAGTTGCAATTGCTCGATGGTGAGTTGGTTTATGTCTAGCTTGTTAACAAATCTTATAAAAATGTGGACTATGGTAGAGCTATGGTACCCATCACTGTGCTGCTTGGATTGTGTAATGCAAGACGCCGTCTATTTTCATATAGGGGTCTTAATACATCTTTTTTTTTTGGGGGGGAGGGGTGGGACGGGGTGGGAATTTGGCGAAAGCAGTCACATCAGGCTCATCAAATTTATTCTCTATTTTAGCTAAAAAATCATATTTCCTTATTTTAACTATCCACTTTCACTAATCTGTTAAATTTTTTTTTTTCTAAGATTTCTTTATTCTTTGTCCAACAATCATATCACACTCCCTCCATATATTTTAATGTCTTTTTCTCTATTTGGTGAGTGAACAGCACTGTTCACGGTCACAAAAAATTTCAACACTTTGGGGAGCCTTTTCTCCCCATTTTAACGTTTTGGCTTAGCCAAAATAGGCTTTTAGCTAGCCTGCTGTGAATGCTAATGAAGTGGTACCTAGTATCATAAGTAAAAGAGAGGCAGGATCACAACACATGAATGCCAATTCAAAGTATGGTCTATTGGGGTTGTTATTTATGTGGCTGATTCCTGGTTAACAGGCTTTTGAGAATACAAACAAGGATCTCTTTATTTGAAAGGCTTGAATATTAAACATTACAAATGCTTTTTGTAAGTTAACTAGAAATAAATTAAATGAAGGTCATTCTCATTCTTGAACCATATATATATAAAGATCACTCTCAATCTATAACTAGCTTAAGTTACAGTTAGTTAACTGAATTATGCACATCATTTCACCGTGTTGTTAAAGTATTTGTTAAGTGATTAAATTTACCTTTTCCTATAAGCTTAAACTTTTCGGATAAGTGGTGATTTAACATGGTATTAGAGCTAAAGGTCTTAAGTTCGAACCTTGACTCCGTTATTTATCCCATTTCAATCAAATATTACATGTGTTGGGCCTCACATATTAAAAAAATAGTTTGAGCCCACGCGTGAGGGGGAATGTTAAAGTATTGATCAAGTGATAAAATTTACCTCTTCCTATAAGCTTAAGTTTTTCGAATAAGTGGTAATTTAACACATGTTATGAAAACGAAAAATGTTCTTCGGCTTGAGAACATTGATTCTAATTGTTACATGGACAAATGCTTTTAATATAACCCACCGAGTGTTAACTTCACAAGTTGTGTTTGACCTTCCTTTCCCTCCTCCCCCCTGGCTAAGAGATACCTCTCTTTCAATTTGACATTGTCCGAGAAAGGTAACCAGTGTCATTAGTTTTTCCACGATCTTGTAAGGTATTTAACCAATCTGAGACAGTTTGTCAGCAAGTAGCATCACTTAGCTCTAACAGTAGCATCAGCATTTGAAAATTCAGCTTGATATCACAATTTTCTGCCAGGGAGTGAGTGAAGAATTTATTGGGGTAGTAGACTGTTGGTGGACAACTTTAATATGCATTTATGTGTGTGTGTGTGTTTTGTCTATATCAGAAAATTTATTCATGATCTATCATTTGATGCATATAGATGTCTCTAGAAGTTTTGAGTATTTTTCTTCAGCAAATAGGTAAGTCGGAATCCTCACCTTGTGGTGCTGTATTCTTCCTGCTAACTGTAGTTGATGATGGCAGAATGCATAGGTTAACATGCTTCTCGTGCAAAGATATGATTTATGGTTGATATTAAAAAGTTAGAGGTGGTATCATTGCACAAAATGGCTTTCGAGCTTTAGTGAGATTTACAGGTGTAGGTTTTGATTTTGAATGGCTCTTAAGGTACCATGTATAAATTTCAGATTTGGTTTTTGATTATATTTAGTGTCACTTCCTAACAGCCGAGGCTCATGCCATACTTGATGCAACTCCCTTGGTTGTCACTTCTAAGTTAGCAAGGATGTAATTTTTCAGCCCAGGTTGTTGCTGTAAGAACTGCCTTAGCTGCCTAGATTGTTTTGAGGTGTTTCTCTTATGAGGATGAATATGGGGTTGAAACTTTTTTGCTTTCGTCTTTTTTGCAAATTGGCTTTATCTGTAAAGTTTTGGTTTTATTATCTTAGCAGTCTATTAATTTGATTTATGGCCTTGACTTTCTTTGCCAACTTAACTTTGGATTTTTTTAATTTGTTATTCTGAGAATTAATTCAGGAATTTAAACTAGTATTTTTATTTGTTGAGGGGTTGCTTTCACTATGTATTTTCAATGTTATGCATCAGGAGGATTAATTCTGAGTTAATAGGTGCAAGTTGACTTTTCGACTTTGAGTGCGTGTATTATAACTTTTACTACAATTTATGTAACATTTATCGTATCAGTCACTAGACAATTAAATTCATCTACCAAATAAATGTTGTTGCTTAAATTTTCACTGTTAAGATACTGCTACAAGTTTATAAAAGAATTGTAGTAAAAATTATCATATTTCAAACATTTTTCTCAATCAGATAAACCTGAGTACAATCCGGCATTTCTTACCAACCAAGAACTTGTTGGTTGTGGGCTTCTTTTCTCCATAGAGAGAGAGAGCGAGAAAAGAAGCAAGGAAAAAAAGGGTGTTAGTCGTTGCCGGGGGAGGGAGGTCAGCCTCCTTCCCCCCCGGCTCTTGTTTGGCCCTTAGTCCTCTTGGACTAAGGTGTCTTTTGTTTCTTCCCTGAGCTTTTCCCAGTGGAAGCTACATTTCTCCCAGCCTTTAGGAATGTAGAGCTTTTGATCCCCTAGCCTTGATAGGCTATGGTGATTTATAATTTGTGTTTTTCTTTCTCTTTCTTTTGTTTCTTGCAGGAAAACTCAAATCTGGGTGTTCCAGGTTGGAGGTGTGGCGGTGATCGTGTCTTTAACAATGGTTGTTTGGCCTTTTTTTCTAGGTTTCTTCTTCAACTTTGGTGCCAGATCTACACAACTCTATTGTTTTTTCCAAGACACGCGCCCCCCAACCGTGCTCTTCATCTTTGTCTGCTCCAATTGCTGAAAGCTCGGGCCACGGTGGTCGTCGTTGTCCGGCGCGTGGCCTGCATGTGCCAAAGAGCCTATTGCTCTTTGGCACAAGTGACGGCCACGCCCTGCTTCTTTTGGCCGTGCACAATGCTAGTTGAGGTCTTCGGTGGTTGATCTACGGCTGGGTGGGATCGATGACGGCATGTGTCCCCCACGCGCTGTCGTCTCCGGTAGATTCCGCTTCTTCCTCTATTGTCGATAGCTTTTTTTGGGTTTTTTCCTGCTTTGTGTTGTGTATTCCTCTTGTTTCTTTCGGTATAGTCTGTCTGTGTATTACTCAAATTTTATTGAAATTTTTGTTGGTGAGTTGCTAGATCGGCCCTCTTTTATTTGAGAGTGAGCGTTAATGTAAGAGAGGCTCAAATGTAATTTTGGTAAAATTTGATGTTTCTGTTCGAGCAGCTGTTTTTAAATTAGATCCTTCTGGCTTAGAGTTTAGGGGTCTTGTTGACTTCCCTTTCTCTGTATTGGCCTTCGGGCTTTCTCAGTTATATATAGTAGCAAATGCTACATGTTTGGGAAAAAAAAAAAAAAAAAAAAAAAAAAAGAGAAAGAGAAAGAAAGAAAGAAGAAGAAGAAAGAAAGAAAGAACTTGTTGGTTGTCTGTTGTTATTTGTGGGGTTTTGTTTATTATGAAAATATTTTATGAATGGATGTATGCTAAAAATATATCAAATTATTGTCCTTGGTTAATTCTTGGCTTTTTAAAATAGGATTTGATTCCTACACAACACCACCACAACAACTGTACAACACCTCCTCACATGAGGGTGAACCCCACACACCGAGTCACACCCCCATGTGAGGGGGTATTGTGCAATTGTTGTAGTGGTGTTGTAAATCTATCATTTTCCTTTTAAAATAGTTGCCCACCTCATGGCCTCAGAAGTTGACATTATCAATGACGTGTAAACTTATAATGTACAAATTAAAAAAGGAGGGCTCGAGAATAGCTTTTCATGTGCTAAAATTCGAGGACAGGGAATTATGAAATTTAATGCTCTGTTTTATTGGGCATAAAATATTTTTTTATATTTTTTAATGTTTGGTGTAATTGAAAATAATGGTCAACGAAAATCATTTTCAGTTTGACCGTAAAAGCTTTTTTAATTTTTTCAAAAAAATTTATGGGTTTAAAAATCGTAAATCGTTTTCTAGATTTAAACTTTTCATTGTTGCATACATGTTTATGTGAATCTACCACCGCCGAGCATTGGAGTTTGTTGGTAGTCCAAATCTACTGCCAAAGGTCCTTGAATTTTGGTATCCGATTGTCGGATTCTGACACCGGCGACCACCGCTGA
Source organism: Alnus glutinosa (assembly GCF_958979055.1). Classification (NCBI taxonomy): domain Eukaryota; kingdom Viridiplantae; phylum Streptophyta; class Magnoliopsida; order Fagales; family Betulaceae; genus Alnus; species Alnus glutinosa. Next base: position 552,122 of record NC_084898.1, on the reverse strand, counting down.
AATCTGGCCGATGCCGAAATTTGGCACTAGTCCGCTGGATTCCCGAGACCAGATTATGCTGAAACTAGCTGAATTTTGGCACAAATGGCTAAATTCCAACCACCTTCGCCGGAATCTGGCCATTGCCGCTAGATTCTAGCCTTTATCGTCGGAATCCTGTCGGCCAGTGACGAAATTTCGTCACCGGTGATTTTTCGCCGTTGATAATTTTTTCGTACGAACTAAATGTCAAAAAATATTTTACATCAAAACAAACAAAACATAAAGCTGATAATTTAATCCGTTGGTAGGATATCCTAAGAATTCTAAAAAGGAAATAAGCCGTTGCAGAGTTATTGTCACCCACACGCAAATTTGTCCCTTAAATAAATTTGTTAAATCCTATAACAAATCATAAGGGGGGGGGGGGGGGGGGGGTCTGTGGGCCTGTGGCCTCATTGGTTTTGAAATTTTCCTTATTTACTTTTGGGATTTCATGTGCTTACTGTAGATGGATTATCTCACCAAAAGCCATGACCCCAGGACTTCCCTCATTCCGTCTCTTAAGGTTATTCACATGTGACATACAATGTTAGGGGTATCTTCTCATTTTCTAAATGATCACGAAATAGAATAGGAGCATTTTTGAAATTGCGTTCAGAAATAGAGATTTTGTCAACAGAAAAAGCTTGAAAAAACTTTTTAGAAAAAATTCTCATTTTCAAAAAAAGCTTCTCAAAATGCAGTTTTGAGCTTTTTTTAGAGCAAAAAAGTTTTTAAGAAGTGATTGTTAAGTTTTTTTTATCAAATAGACTCATTTTTTCTTGGCACATCTTTTTATGAATTAGAAATATTTTTTAATAATTTTTTTGAAAATATTTTTCAACCAAAATCAATTTAGGTCGAAAGAAACATAGCCTTAGTTTGGAGAATAGGATGGAGAGTGAAAGCCACAGGAAAGACTTGCAATCTACAAGAATAATGGCCACAGTTTTTTTAAGCCTATTGAAGCTGAGGTTTTTCTGTTAAATGAAAGTTTGTTCTAGAATTCTTTGTTTTTGCCCACACTATTTACTGCAATAATAGAGACTATTCTTTGCACCCACCGCGTTTACTGTATTATTCAACTTATACGACATTCGAAGATGGTCCAGTCCTGTGGTCCACGTCCAATATATCTCTTATGCAGTTGAGCCTAGCCAACTTTCTTGTGCATGCTGTAGTCAACCATCTCCACATATAGAGGGCTTTTATCTATAGCAGTAGATACGTTTGTATATATTGAAAATACGAGTTATAAATTACAATTTCGAAGAGTTTTAATTGTAACTTAATTAATCTTTTTGGAGTGATAATACTCGTTACTCATACGAGTAGAAGTTTGGAATTCTTGAAACGTGTGAAGCTTTTTTGTGTTGGTATGGATATATGTAATATGGTATATCGGGAGTAGGAAAAATGTTGTTAAAATATTAATTAAATAATTATATTCAGTGCTTCTTATCAGTTTAAGCTTTTGAGATAAATAGTGTGATTTACATTGTTTGAGAGAAAAGGTTTTGAGTTCGAATCTTGTCTCCGTTAATTTACTTTTCATTTCAGTTAAATATTTTACGTGTTAGCGGGAATTAAGTTTTTACAGGTGTAGTTGAACAAACTAGTTTATAGACCAATGGAGCAGGAAAAACAAAAGAGGGAGACAGCCATGTTGAGCCTGCAGAATGAGTAGATGATTGTTGGGACCCTCACGTTAGCCCACAGTATCCTTTCGTTGTCAACTTTTCAGGACTTGAAACTTGGGTTGGGTGCCAAATTTGATCGAAGGTGAGAGAGCTCTTTCCATGTATTTGTCTATCTTGTGGAATCCCAGCAAACTAATTTTATGTGTGATCCAAAAACGTATTGTAATTATGGACCTTCCCAAACCCTTTTATTCATAGAAGATCACATTTTGTAAATTATGGAAGAAGAAAAAAAGGAACATTAAAGAATGGGGTTGTGGTCGATGAATGATTGGTCACAGATAAATACATGGTCCCATGGTAATTAATTGCCCTGCGTGGGTCGTGTATCTCAGTAAGAAGAGCTAGGTAGAGTTCTTAAATATTGATGATGGTTGAAATCTACCCCGCCTTTAATAAATGATTCTGTAATATTAGTCTGTCACAACAAAGACTTGCCGGTTGACCCGACGAAAACATCTTTGATGCCTAAGTCAGTCGAGTAAAATAACCAAAAAAAAAAAAAAAAGAGTGAACTCCTTAAACTTGGAGAGAATGGTCAGGGCAAGTTTAGTTGCAGCATCAAATCTGGATTTGTTATGACACGCTATTGATTGAAGTGAGTTTGCAACTTACATGGTTCCTGGAGACTCAAGTCTCCAACCATATTAGTTTGAGCTTTTTGGTGAGATTACTTTGTTGATCTAATGTCAGTTTAAGATTGTCAAATAACAGAGACAGAAACCAGTTCATTTATGTGTTCCTGTTGGATTTCCTCCAATTGTGTTGACCAAAAACAGTATTGGTTGGCATATGGGGGCCTCCCTAGTCCCTTGCATTAATCACTCTAGGTGAATCACTGTGGAAGTGACTGGTTTGGAGAAATAAATAAAACAGGACACATTCATTAAGAAATGGCAGAGAAAGAGAGAGAAGGAAGACTACCCTCCACTTCAGAATTATAAGGATGAGGTGCATGTGATGTATCCCTTTCCCTTTTGCAATCCACATCTTGAAAGCAAGTTCCCGAATCAAATGGGCCTACTCCTATTACTTTCTTGACAGGGAGAATCCCCATTAGAGAAAGGAAAAGAAAAAGGAAGCAGCAAAGGAGAAAGCAAAAGACTATAAAGAAAAGCACACAACATATAAACAAACAAGAAGAAGGACATGGAGGAGATGATGATGATGATGATCAGTAGCCCAGCAAATCCCAGAAATGAAACCATTTCTTCCGAACCCATCACCACCTCCAGTTGCCCTAGCTGGAAACTGTACGAAAATCCATTTTATTATCCTCAGCTTCATCCACAAGAACAACAACATCAGCAGTGTCAAAGTGACAAGCACTTTCATCAACTACACCTTCCTCGCTCTACTCGTAAGATTGCTGCCTCTTTCTGGGATTTAACCTTCTTCAGACCCATCATGGAGTCCGAGCTTGAATATGCTCAAGCCCAGATCATGGAATTGAAGACCAAGCTTGAGAATGAACGTAAGACACGTAAGAAGGCAGAGTCAACGAATAAGAGGCTGGCCAAAGATCTTTCTGAGGAGAGGAGAGGAAGAGAAGCAATGGAGAGGGTGTGTGAAGAGCTTGCCAAAGAAATTTCATCTGATAAAGCTGAGATCAATAGGATGAAGAGAGAGATGGAAGAAGAAAGAAAGATGCTAAGGATGGCTGAGGTGTTGAGGGAAGAGAGAGTTCAAATGAAGCTCACTGAAGCAAAGATTCTATTCGAAGAGAAGCTGTTGGAATTGGAGGAGTCTATGGAAAAGAATCAAGAAGAATATCATCCAGTAACTACCAATGCTTCTTATGCTTTTTCTAGTTTTTCAGGGAAGTTCAAACAGCCAGCTTGCAATGATAATAGTGGGATTGATTCAAGGGAATCCACTAGTTTGGTTTCAAGTGAGAAGTCATCAGCTTGTAATGACAATGATGCAGATCCTATTGTTTTGGGCTTCAAATCTTGTAATAACGATAAGGGTGGTCTTTCATTCATGACAAATCAGAGAAAAGCCTCACCAGAACCAGAGAATCCGCATGTAAAGAGAGGGATCAAAGGGTTTGTTGAATTTCCACGTGTTGTTCGAGCAATTGGATCCAAAACTAGGCCTTGGGGCACAAAGCTGGAGTGCCAGCAGGCTCAGCTAAGGATTCTGCTCAAACAAAGGAGTCCCATCCGATCCAATAATCTTATTATGAGTTGAAGATGATCATATGAACTCCCTTGTTCTTCTCACCTCTTTGTGTCTTGATAAATTTTGTTTGGTTTTCATCTGTAATCTTTACTTATTATTATTTGTTTGATTTGTTTTTGCAAAAGGGCATGCACCCAGTACCCCAAATTTTTCTGGTTTGAAAAATCATCAGAATGAAGTAAATATGTTTTGAGTTTGTTTCAATTGAAAGTTTGTTTATGATATATATAAAAGTATTTGTTTGAACGTTTGCAGAGTATTATTACAAGTTAATATGATCAGTAAAGTGTTGTTTAACTTCTTTTGGATCTGAGCATTAATGTAGGTGTTATTGCGGGATCTGTCAAAGGCTTATTTTTTTTTACTTCTGAAGACACTTGCACATGTGCACATGCTTCACTTTTACGGCAAGGGGTTTTGTGGCCCTTGACAAGGATAGAATATTAAACAGATTTTATGGAAGAAGGGAAAATTATAGAATTTTTCTTAAGGAAGAAATCTTCAAACCTTGGCTTATTAAAATTTTTGTTTTTTGGTCATATGTTGCCTCATGTTAGAGGGTATTCAGGTCTCACCTGTTCGGACAATTGTTCGAACAACCGTCCAAGCAACTTCTTACATGAAGTTGTCTATTGCATATCATTGCACTGGATCGCAGCCGATGATCACTTTATGCTTACAGTTTTGGAAAAAAAGAAAAAGAAATTCTTCGGTCTGGCTATGATTATATACAATTTAATAATGAATGGGAAAGCAAGAAAAGCTATGGCATTTGATCAAATGCCGTGAACTAAACAGAGTTCCAAACACAAATAATCATTCCTAATTAAAGCTAATTGATGAAAGCTATGATGCATGCCATCACAGCCTGGCATCTTTGTGGAAAAGTGGCCTTACTTTTGGGGTTCATATCCCCTAAATTCAGTTCCCATTTTATGGCTCTTTTACCTGTCAATCTCACCGAATTAGAAACATAGTATAGTTTAATTGCCTCTAAATGAGATATAAAGTTGATGGTACTTCTTTTACTTCTATTGTTTCTTCCATGTAGCAGTGATTGGGAACCCAATTTATTGTCCAGGAATTTGATTACCATCCTTGACTGTGGCCATATTAAAGCCATGTTCCTTTCAGCGACATGCTTTTTTTTTTTTCTAAGCCCTTTCAGCGGCGGGCATGTTCTTGAAAATTCGAGTATGCCATCTCAGAATGTGGAGGGGCATGGCGATACCATTTACCAAGGTTTCACCAGGGCCTCGGTCCATGTCAGCCCAACGAAGCCTGTTTACCCTTTGGGTTGGATTGTATTCGTTATCAGGTACCAGTGCTGTCAAGTTAATCCCCTCTCACTTTAGGAGAGTTACTGACCGGCAGCCCTCAGACTATCGGCCGCTTCAAGACAAACAATAAGACTACTTTGACAATTGCGTATAAATGAAAGTATTTTTGGGCCACTATACCCGCGTCACAGCAACAACGTCTGCTACTTGCCCAGACAGGACAGTCTGTACTGATAGGATGTCAAACGCCCAAGTAGGAGAGTCTATATTCACTCCCCAACCGGGCGATGCTACCTAAAATAGGTTGTTGTACGGTTATACCCTCTCTATTATAAATAGGAGCCGACTATAGGAAGTTCCTAGCTAGGTCTTTTTCTCACCTTCTTACTATTTATCCTGTTTAAAGAGTTTTCTATTGACCTAAGCATCAGAGTATTTATTGCCGACTTTCAACATATTACCTCTACCTATTTCTTATCTCTTCACAGTTTCTCTTGACTAGACTACCGGCGTGCACGTGTTCAACTAACTATACTAACAGGACACATACATTCAAAATTCTATAATTTTCAAATAGTTCGATTCGCTTTAACTTTAAGAACGTGCATTCATATAAACAAACGTTATCATATCACACTTGTGAGTCGTGATACTCATTGTTATATCAAGAATTCAAGATTCATCCCTAGTGTTATACTGACAATTTATGTTGAGATTTGGAGTTTAAAGATGCTACCATAAGACTACTCCGACGAATAAAAAAATGTGATCAATTGAAACATTTTTTTATTTTAAGGAAAACGATATAAACAAATAAAGTTTGCTATTTCATATACCAGATACACTCTGGGATTGATAAAGCCCAAATCATGAGTTCTGACCAAACTACAAAAACCAATGCGAGAAAGCAAAGCAAAGCACATATAACAAGACCAGATTAAATGGTGGGAACTTAGATAACTCGACTAGCCATATCAGGCTATCAGCATAATGGTTGCGTGGAGAACATTGGATTGCAGCCTAGAGAATAATCGCCCCTTGATTTCATCCCAACTACGTCGTGATTTCAGGCAAAGAATTTGGCAACGTTCATAACCTGCCAGCGAGCGTAGAGTTCGGCATTACATCTAACTACAACCATAACTTGCCAATAAGCGAAAAATCCGACACGACACTTGACTAAGGATCGACACCCCATATAAGAAGATGATACACAACCGTTTTAGGTACAATCGCATAACTAATCTAGATCGATATGCTTTGTTTCTTTGTTAACTTAAGCATCATAGCTAGGGTTCTCACTTGGCAAGCCTGCAAACTGTTTCAACCCTTTTTGTAGGCTCATATAGGCTGCATTCAACGTACGATCAACTAGATCATCATCATTTTTTAAGAATGAAAATGAGACTATCTAAGATATTTTATTTTATTTTTCTTAAAAAATAATAATAATAATAATAATAATATAGAACAAACTAAGAGCATGGCAGGATCTTAGTCGATCATCAGGTCAGTCTAGCTAGTTCAGCTAGTACATATACCTGACCAATCACATATACTTTCAGATAATCAATTGTAGAGATAATAACTTCAATGGAAAATGGTGAGATTAACGTTACTTGGTCTCCACCTCTTTGTAATGGGATCAAAATCAACTTGGATGCGGTTGTGGATCGAAGGAAGAAGTTTATTGGAATTGGGTTGGTTGCCCGTGATCATTTGGGTGGAGTCCGTGGTATTATGTGTTTGACGGTGTTATATTTCAGATTCAGCTTTAGTTGAAGCAATGGCGGCAAGAAAAGGAGTTGAGTTTGCAAGGAGGCTGGGTCTTTGGTCATTTACGCTGGAAGGTGATTCTATATTGATTGTGGAGTCTTTGAAAAAATGTGATGTTTCATCCGGTGTATATGGGGGAGTGGTCTGTAATATTATTTCTACACTCTCTGACAGTCTGACTTTGACTTATATGATTTTTCTTTTGTTCGTAAAAGTGGTAATAGTGTGGCCTATGAAGTTGTTAAGCTTGCTGTTTTTATATCTATCTACCAACTGTGAATTGATTCTTTTCCTAGCTTTTTGAAAGTTTATATTCAGAAGGACTATTGTAATCTTGCCGGTTAATGAGACAAGGATTTCTATTAAAAAAAAAAAAAAGCTGGCTAATATTTATACAATCATGTTAGCAATTAATATTTAAGCTAGCTTATACCATTCAATAAATCAAGCCCAAATTGATTGAATAGTGGGTCTAAATCTACTTTAGCGGTGGGGAGATTTTACATATATTCGAATTGATATCCGGAATTTAATTAGAAAAAATAAAATAAAAAATTTGATATCCGGAATAAGACCCAATTAATTAAGATTTTTCATAAATCAAGCTTTTATTGAGCTTGGCCTGCGACACCATTCCTCTCTTCTTATCAAGGCCTAGCTTTAACAAAAAATTTCCAGCATACCATATGAAGGGAGGGATCTACCTTGATATGACCAAAAATCTGACTTACTCTTAATATATAAAATCTCAAAGGGTAAATCCATTTTTGAATAAAGATAAAACTAACAATAAAATGTCGACATAAAACTCGAACAACAGTTTTTCTTCAAACTGTGTTAAAGTAATTTCCTTCAATTCAGTATATTAAATTAACATCTGTCATTCAAGCACATAATTTTTACTTGCATTTTAAAAAATTACATTTGAGAATCATATGTTATAGAGAAACATCAATGATTAAATGCGGTGATTTTATATCCTTTGTTCTTGAATCCGTCGGCCTTTTATCCTTATTGGGCAAGTTCTAAGAGGCAAGTCTCCCTGGATAAGGATCATCTACAATTATTTGTCCGAATTTGAGAGAATTCGGACAGATAATTATGAGATGCTACTTATGAAGCCCACCTGACCGGATAAGTGGTTGAATAGCTTAATTTTTATTTAGTTAGATGGGTTTCGTAAGCGATCTCTCACAACTACTTACCTAAATTTTTTCAAATTCAAATAAATAATTATAAAGGATCCTAATCCAGTTTCCTAAAGATGAATCTTGATTCCTCATATAGTTTATTTACATTTGGGGCGCAAGCAAAAGGAAGGGTTCCGGTATGCGCCCTGTTTGATGAGCTCGAATCTCGGATTGGGCCAAATCTTCTTTTGGGCCAATGGGCCTTGCTATATTCTTGATACTCCAATCGTCAGTGCTTAGGATTACTCATCTAGCGAAAATCAACCAACCCATAACCATTTTAAACCCAAATTTACTACCCATTTTGCAATCTGTTCTATTCTAGACCCAATCACAAGAACTGCCCTAAATTAGGCTTTTTATTTATAGACACAAAGCTAATACTAATTGAATAGTGGGTCCAAATCTAGTTTCATGGTGCTAACTTAGGGAGAAAACATTTATTGGGACCAAACTCAAAAGAAGGCCTAGGAAATTTAGTTAATGCATCACATCAATGGTCTTTTAAAGAGGTGACAACCAATGAAGCTTTGGTTTTACACCAAAAGACCTAAGTCAAAGGAGTGATGTTAAAGACACTTGATATGTTAAAAGATGCAACTTTTATTACGCCAATTATTAAAATATAGACAACAATTGTTAACATAACATTTATTATATTTTATAAATTAATGTGGCGGTTTATGTAGCACTAATCACATCAGTTACTTCATTTTCAATGTAAATGATCACCTAAATTTATAAGGAAAGTACAATAAAAATCATAATATCTCAAACATTTTTCAAGTCAAACGGAGGGGTTATTGTTTAGGCAGTTATTCTATTTTTATAACCACAAATGTTCCGTCTTAGGCGATTAGCGATTATTTAAAGCTATAACCGCACTACATAACTGCTTTTAAGTTTGGGCATTTTGGATCTATTTTTGGATGTTGGGCCTTCATTGGACCTCTTTTCTTGTATGCTTATTTTAGGTGTTTCTGTGCATTTTTCTTTGCCGGATGTGTGGTGGACTAGTGTCATTTAAAATTCCATATTAAACGTGCATGTGTGTGTATATATATGGATAGGCAGTTAGTTGCTAGTAATCACATTCGCCTACCCCTAAAACCACTAACCGCCCCGTCCTAGGTAGTTAGCAGATTTTTCCAACTGCCTACAAAATTGGTTAAGCTATTAGCATTTAGCAGTTATTAACTGCCAGTCTTTTCATCCCATTTTCTTGGACACATCTTTTGCAAATTCACTATTAAATCTGTGTAATTTATATGTGGTCTCACAGATTTAATAGTGAATTTGTATATCTCTTATACGGAGACTATTTTTTTAAAAAAAAAAAAACTTTTTATCATATTAGAACCTTTATTTTTATTTTTAATGAAAAAACTTTTATATGTACAATTATTAATTGAAGGTCTTAGGGGACCAAATAAGTTGCCAAAAGAGTTAAGCCGGTATTGTCTGTCCTAAATAGCCTAAAATATGGAACTCAACTACCTTAGGTGAACCTCACAGTCAAGGCTGACAATTTTGAACACAATCTGCAAATTCGACACGAATCCAATACAAAATTAGCGGGTTAGGATTGATGGGTCTGACATGTTTATTAAACAAGTTGGGTTAGGATTGAACAATATATTCTTAAACCTATATCTCGGTACGATCCAAACCCGAATCTAACATGCGACATTTTTTGCTGACAATTTTTCACACAACCTACGAACTCAATATGAACTAAACACAAAATTAACAGCTTATAATTAATGAAACTGACCCATTTAATTAAATAAATATATTAAAATTGACTAATATAAATTTTTACCTCTGCTTCAATACAATTCGTTTCCTCTACATAAAAACACAAATTGCGACTCGTATCCATTGTCCAATACACCTTTATTATGCTATCCAATCCGAGGCCACAAAGTCCAGCACCAAAGATTTAGCCCATATTCACGCAAAACGAGGCTCCAATTGGGGACACATACTACTATCTCATTGAATTTGAATTAAATTTTTGGCGCTCAAAGTTGGAGTAGAATTGTCCTTACACAGATTTTGAAAATTGAATGACAAACACTGTTCTGTTCATATCTTTTTTTTTTTTTTTAAAAGGGTTCGGTTCATATCTTTACCACACACAAAATCATTATTTAATTCTTTAAAGTTAAACAAAATAATAATAAATTAAATTAAATTCCATTCCCAAAAAGTCTCCCTTTGTATGTGAACCTTTTGTCCTCACTCTTACTCTCACTCTCACTCGTTCCCTCTCACCCTCACTCTTTGGTTTTCAAACTCGGAAGAGCATTGAAGAAGAAGCTCAAAGACCCAAAAGAAAGACATGGGGTGTGTGTCTTCCAATCTGCTCAACCACGAGGACGAGTTTACCCAACTCGGAAGCTCCGCACTGAGTCACCACATCGTCTCGCTCACCTCCACCACCTATGGCCTGCTCACTCTCGACCCACCATCATCTCACTCAACCACGCCGTCACCGACAACCCCACCGACCCCACCTTCTCGGTTCACCCTCGGCTCCATCTTTTCCGAATCCAAGTCTCTTTGGTCCGAGCCCAGGCCCCCCATCCTCCGCTCGGACCCAGCCGAGGTCATCAACTCCTGGGAGCTCATGGCCGGCCTAGAGTACACCGCCGACAGCTTCCGCTTCTTCAAAGACTCAAACAAAGCCAACAAAGAGAACTCCGACCCGAACCGTATGAAAAGCGACAACCTTTGGAGACCCTCTTCGGTCCTGGACAAGTACGAGAGGTTATGCCCGCCCAAGGGAGAGAACAGAGTGGTGATCTACACGACGACGTTGCGGGGCGTGCGGAGGACTTTCGAGGCGTGCAATGCAGTGAGGGGTGCGATACAAGGGTTCGGAGTGTTGGTCTCCGAACGAGATATATCAATGGACCGCGGGTTCAGAGAGGAGCTGAGGGAGCTGATGAGAGGGAAAGCAGAGAGAGACGCAATGGTGCCCCCGAGAGTGTTTGTGAAGGGGAGGTATGTGGGTGGGGCGGAGGAGGTGTTGAAAATGGCGGAGGAGGGTTTGCTGGGTGAGCTTCTTGATGGGCTGCCAAAGAAGAGAGGTCTTGGCGTGTGCGAAGGGTGTGGGGACGTGAGATTCTTGCCCTGTTTTCAGTGCAGTGGGAGCTGTAAGATGGTGATGGTGGTGAAGGAGGGAGTGGGTCAGCCACACGGCAGCACTGTGGTGGTGAGATGCCCTGAGTGTAATGAGAATGGCTTGGTGCTCTGCCCCATCTGTAGCTGATCAGTTCAACTACCTTGTTGACCATCTGCTTGGGTTTTTTTTTTTTTATATATATATATATATATAAATCCAATCTATTAATCACAGAGTAAGATTTACCCAAATTTCACTCTTTTGAACTTTGTGTTGAAATCATATTCTGTTGTGCTGTAATTTGGTTTATCTGTAATATGTAGTGGAATAATAGAAAAGTAAGCTGAATTATATTCTCACTATGCTGCTTGTCGTTAACTTTTTGTTGATGGTCTAAATTGCATTCCATGGCAGCTCAAATTACGTTATTTGAGCTGTATATAATTACTTAACATGTATAAATTTATGCAATTGAGAAGATTTTGAAATTGGATGATTTATATTGCACCATTATGATTGTTCTTAAGACTTTCTGCAGACATCTTTGTCCTAGGATGGAAAGTTGTCGTGGGGCTATATTCAGGGCCGGCCGCTTAACAATGCTTTTGGAGGATCCGTCAATTGGAACATCTTGTGGCTCGGTGGGTGCGGGTCGGCCCTGAATATTAGATGGAAGTTGGAAATGCGTCTTTCATGATTATGCTGTGGATCATATTGAAGGTGGTAGTGACTAGTGAGGGCAATCCTCGTTCACAAGGTAATTTTCATGCACCTATATTAGGATGTCTTAATTTTGAAAAGGCTTTGAACAGGGCTTGTGTCGTGTGTTCTGTATATACATGATGCAAGACGGGGTTGACGCATCAGTAATTGAAGACGGGTGATACCCCAGCTTGTGTACAGGCACTAAACACAAACCAAAGCCATATATTTTTGGAGTCCTTCTACACTTGAATCTCTTATCTTCCCTTCATCCTCCTTTGATAATAAAAAAATTAATTTTTATTAAAAAGTTGTCTCTGATGTAACATTAGAGACAACTTTTTCCTTAAAATCAATTTTTTTAAGGAAAAGAGGATGATGAAGGGAGGATGAGAGACTCATCTTTAGCATTTCCCATATTTTTGTATCCTACACAATTGCAAAGAAATTGACTTCAATATGTATCAAAATTTGACTTGTAATATCTTTTGCAAAGTCTTGCATTAAGGAAATAATGCGAAGTGCAGGCTCATATGGCCCCGTTTAGTAACCCCTTTCCCTCCCTTTCTCTTATGGGAGAATTTTTTTTGAAGTGTGAGTAAAAAGTGATTGATGTGATATAAAGTAAAAAGAATTTATATGAAAAAGTAGAAAAATTTTGTATTGTATTGAATTTTTTTATTTAAAAAATTATTGATGTGATATAAAAAGTAAAAAAAGGTTAAGAATGTTTTGAGTTAATGTTTTCTGGAGACTCGTCAATAATGAACTTCAAATTTAACACATTAAAAATAAGGTTGGGCTGGAAAATGGCCTTAAAACATTTGAAAACTCCAATGCCTCGGGAAGTCGAGTCTTTGTTTAAGTTTTACATTGGATTGTTTAAGTCAAACAGTACAGTTTTCGATTTGGTGACGTGTTAATTTTTTATTTGCTTTTTTCGATATCTACAAAATAATAAAGGTCTGTCGAATGTGCTAACGACGTCTCACTTTGATGCCTAAGTCAGTAATAGACAATTTCAGAGAATATTGAAAGTACGTAATATCAAAGAATTCAGTATCTTTTGATACTTGGAGTAGCAGTCTATTTATAGTCACAAAATTCTAATATAGTTGGAGTGGAATATGCCTCAATCGTTGATCTTTTGGGATCTAGGATCTTAGAGAGATTGGACTATCCCAAATCTTTTGTGATCTAGGATCTTTTCAGGGAAATTGGACTATCCCGAATCTTTTGGGATTTGGGATTTCCTCAATGAGTTATTGATCAAACCAATTCCACGGATATCAGGAGAATGATCCCAACATACTTTGTCCATATCACCTCATGGTGATCTCAACTCGGTCATGGGCTCACATGGACTTTGGGAATGATAATTTTGCCAACAAATTCTTTCATCGATTTCTTATTAGGTGAAACTAAGAAACTAGAAGTGATTTTATGGACCTTCAATTATAACATTGATTAATCATTTTAAGTAGGGGTGGGCAAATTATCCGCCTACCGACTGCCTACCGAACCGTCGACCACCTACCGAACCGAACCGCCATCGACTGCCTATCGAACCAAACTGCCATCGATCGCCTACTGACTAATTTCGGTTCGGTAGTCGGTATAAAATTTTATTCCGAAAGCCGGATCGGCAACCGAACCGAACCGCGTTTTAAGTGGCAACCGAACCGAACCGCCTTCTATTCCGACTGATTAACCGAACAAACATAAAACGAAACGATGTCGTTTTAGTAAGAACGAAACGTTTGATCGTGTTTTTTTTTTTTTTTTTTTTTTTTTTTTTTTTCCTTTAAAAAAAATCAAAACGACGTCGTTTCATTACCCATTTTAACCGAATGTTAACCGACCGCCTATTAACCACTTTACCGACTAAACAGACTGTCTATTAACTGCTTAACCGACTTAACCGACCGCCTATTAACCGCTTAACCGACTTAACAAAAATAAATTCACCGACTGCATTCCGACAAAAATTGGTTAACCGACCGAATTAACTGCCTACCGAACCGACGCCCACCCCTAATTTTAAGCTATATTACAGATGTGGTTAACATAGATACGGCCAGCGTTTCCTTGAGTCGTGACAAATACTATCAGAGTTAACCTAGTAACACCGTGTACAAGAGGGAGTTGGGTATTTTAGTAAAGATTGTGACACTCTAAAAAATTAAATCCCACATTAGATTGATAGATTGTGAAAATGTTGCATTGAGTGTTAAATTTTACATTGATTTTTGATTATGTGAGATTGTGGTATATAAATGATTACATAGAACTTTAATTAATTGTAACATTGACTAACTATTTTAGAGTATTGCAAAGATGTGGCTATCATTTTCTTGGGTTGGGACAAAAACATGGGATTTTGAGGTTAAAAACGGTTCCAAACGAGTATTCCTTTCAAGAACGTTGTAGTACTTGTTGAGATAGTCGTTTTGATTGGTCGTGACCCTCGCAACCTAGTCAGTCCTAGGTTTCTTCCAACAACTAAGTCCAAAAATTGTCGTTTTGAGACAATTCCTTTCAGTTTCATGTAACTTTTTGAAATTAACACGGCGGTTTGGTCACTTCGTTAAAGTTATATTTTAAAGCACAATAATCAAGCATGTTAAAGTAATTTATAAAATAATTAATTCCCAAGTATATACTATATTAATTTTACACATCGACAACTAGATTCACGACAAATCAATTTGATAATTGATCCATAACTTTAATTAATAAACGAGGGTGGTGGCGTGGAACTGCAGAAGGGATGATCGACATCAGGGGCTTTGCGGCAAGGGAAGAGGAAGACAGCATGGGGGCTCGACGAGAGAGGTCGACGCGTGAAAACGAAGGTGAAAGTGAGAACTGAAAGCAACAAAAAATTAGAGGATTTCATAAAATGTGGTCATGTACTTGGGGTTTTTAAGGATAAACATATTTTAACTATATAGGTTTTTGCAGGTAGACACAAATTTGATCCGTTTATTAATTATGTCTAACAGGGTCGGTCCATTTTGATGCGAATTCTATTACACTAAACTCTTACTCTCTAATTTCGTGTTGAGTTTACAAGTCGCGTCAAACATTAGTTACCATTAAGTAGGTAAAACACACTAAAAAGAAAAGAGAGACCGATAATAATTTTTTTTAAAAGAGAGAAAGAAAAAAAGAGGGCCTTCATTGAGATAGAACAAGCATAATCAATATTAACACCCCACAGCTTTTGGGTTTGGTGGGCCTAAAAGGCCAGATGTAAATGACAGCTACGGGGGCAACCGCAGTTTTTGGGTATGAGATGGAAATGCTAAATGGATTTGTTTTCTTTTTCTCCAAGCACAATTGACATTGGCTTTAAACGAACACAGATGGTATTTGATAAAAGGCCTCAACGAGTTGACGATTGCCTACTATCAAATACCTTCTGCGTATGTATTCGTTTATGGTGTCAATAGGGTTTATGTTTCTTAGAGTTTAGGTGCAATTAAGTAGTTGTTAGGTATTGAGTCCGTTAGAAAGTATTATTTGTTAGATTATTCAATTTATTGATTTACTAGTTGTTCTGTTCATTAGTTATTTTATTAGTTTACTATTGTTGTTTGGGTAGAAGTATGTTTTATGTTTATCTTTTTATGTTGTTATTTGAGTAGGCTTAGGTTTATCTCGTTTATCTTTATCTTATATGAGTCTTGTTGATAGTAAGATAAGTTGTTGAGTTATGAGTCAAATAGAAGTTCTATTTTATGTGAAACTCTATTTTCTATTGTATTGTATTCTTTTAAATATTGCTTTGTTATTGAATAAAAGTAATGAATTAAGTAAATTATCAAACTTTATGTTTGTGGGTTCAGAACACTTCTAATTGCTTAATATAATAGATCTAAAATTCCTCAAAAATCCTATCATATCTTGTTATTGTTAAATTCTCGTCTTGTTATTGTTAAATTCTCGTCCTACGTTACGTAAGCACGTAACAGTTTATATAAACCAATAGAATCTACTTAGCATTTTCAATCTTTCACACACTTTTGTCAAACTTGGATGATTAAAAATCACTTTTCCAGGCTAATGAAGTAATAATCCTTACGTAATCGATACTGATACATCGTTTGAAATGAACTTGTCAAAGTAGGTGTCGCTTCAATGGCTAATTTCTTCATTCATCTTCCAATATGTTCGAATCTCTGGTTTGCTATTATAATGCTCCTTAAGCCGAGCAGCCCCCCCCCCCCCACTCTCTCAAAATCCTGTTGTCTAGACAAAGCAGATCTGCTTTGTCACCATCATTAACTCTATAAATAGATCGATGTCTCTAGCCTTTGATCACCACGTACGTACATTCATACATTATACATTTGATTCCATTTCTATGTTTTTCAAACAGGGGGTCGTTAATTCAGACTTTGAGTCTTGGACGCTTCCAATCCATCATCGAAAGTCTCATAATTATTGAAGCCTCACATGTTCTATTAAGAATTAAAGTGAAAATTACATGTATTTTGGAAAAATATAAGTTTAATAGATTGATGGGATTTGAAGCCTCACTGCTCAGTCAGCCGTCTGCAGGGATTCTCATAGCCTAACTAATTACAAAAGCTTAACTAAATAACAACTAGTCTAAGCTAAACTGATGAAATATATCGTAATAATTCTCATAGCCGGATCATCAAAGCTATTTCACAAATTAGTTATCTCTGTGATTCTAATTATGGTGACGTCCTTATTGCTCTTGTAGCCTTCTTAGCAGTCTCTCTCAACCTTTGAGAATTCATTTTGGAGAGAGCTAGACTCCATTACTGTACGTGGTTTTGGTTAAGATTGACAATTTTGACATGACCCGCGAACACGACACGAATATATAGGGTTTGAGTTTAGGCTATAACCCGTTTATTACCCGTCAACCCGTTTATGACACATTTCTTACTAAATTAGCTAAACGGGTTGACATGCTAACCCGTTTTGCCAAGCCTAATTTTGGCTCTACAAAACCCCTCCCAGGTTCTAGATTGGAAGTTGCTGATTTAATTTTTGACTCTATTTTTATCATCTCGTCATCGTCCTCTTGGACGGCTCGAAAGTTCACTAAATTGCTAACTTCTACGCTCATCATGTGGCATATTGGGCCGCGGTTAAAGTTTACTCTAACTGCATTCTTACTTATTTTTTTCATTTTCTCTTTCCCCTTAAATATATAGTGGCAAAGATTCAATTTTCTCTCTTTGATTTGCTAGCTAGTTAGCTGGTGGGTTGAATTTCACGTTCTTATATTAATGGAATTTATTTTTTTTTTTTTGAAAAAAAATAATAATAATAATGAATCCAAAGATCTTCCTACGAATAAAGCATTTGGGTATTTTTCCAAGTAAACATGATTAATTAGTAGGCTGTTAAAATCAAGCTAGGGCGTACAGGAAGACTCCACGCAAGGTTTGAGCCGCCGGCTCCGGGGCCTACAAGATTGATTCCCTTCGTTGTGGGGCCAGTCGGTAAAACCCATATTGTGGGTTGGGGGCACGTAACAATCCATGCACCCACTTCAACGAACGACTAATTGTATTGTGGAAAAATCGATAGGGTATTGGCCCGTTTAGTAATTCTTCCCCTCCCCTCCCCTCCTTTTTTTTATAGAATTTTTTTTATTTTTTAGTGTGAATAAAATGTGATTAATGTGATATAAAATATAAAGAATTTTTATAGAAAAGTATAATTTTTTTGTTTTGTAGTAAATTTTTTTATTTAAATAATTTTTATGGAAAAGTAGAAATTGTATATATTTCGAATGATTTTTCAATTCTCTTAATTGGTATCAACTACTATCAAAGAAATTACTTTGAGATCGAAACATATTTGAAAGTGTTTTTTTCTCTGTTATCTGCCAAACTTCACCGACAAAATTTGTGCTTTTCAAAATCTTCATGTTATGGTCGATCAAATTAAAGAAGAGATCGATTGAGAATCTAATTTAAATGTCTTAATTCGTAGACAGTAGTTGAAGACTTGTAGTAAAAAGATAATATTGTTTGACTTCAAAAGAATGTGGTTCAACATATTTAAATCATTTCATTTAATCTTAATTATTGAAATTATCATGGACGAATCCGGATTTCTTATCATGAGGTCAAAGCAAAAATAAAAGGTCATGAAAGTCTAATTTTAAAGTCAATATATATATTTTAAAAAAAACAACAAATATATATATATATATATATATATATATATATATATATATACACCCTAGCTTGCATGCTAGAAGATACTTAGTGAGGTCTATATCTTGACTAGAACTTTGCATTTGTGTGTAGTTAACTAGAGAATGGTGGATTATGGTAGAAGTTGAATTCACAATTCCTTTCGGCCATTAGATTAATACTTTAACTACTCTAGTACGACATCAATGACAGACAATTGCTTTTTGTTTTAAGGTTTAAACACCAAGAAATTAACTCGTTGCTAAGTTAGAATATGAGAAGTTTCCGTATTCTATTTGATTTGTTTTCCTTACAGAAAATTTCACCATTTAGATTTAATTGTAGGGTTAAATACATTTTTTTTTTTCCCATTGGTTTTAACAATTTTACTTTCCCCTTCTCAGTTTCACATTCAATCACATATGATACTTCGCTTATGTGCAAATAATTCCATGTCAAACCAAGCAAAGTTTGACACGTGCCATATACCTTATTAAAAAAAATAATAATAATAATTAAATTTAAAAATCAAGAATAAAATTAAAAAATAAGGTGAAGTCTATATAACCCCTTCAAACTAACATCAAATTGATAATGTCTCATATAAACTATCAAAAAGTGTTAATGTTTCCCCCCAATGATGAAAATACCCTTAATAAAATACAATTTTTTTTTGGAAAAAAAAAAAAAAAAGTAAAAAGAAATACATAAAAACCAAGGCGACCAAATTTAAAAATAAAAATAATTTTAATTTCATTTTTTTAAAATTATTTTTTTTGTTTTTTATTTTTTAAACTTTTTTATTTTTTGTGTTTTATAAAAAAATTAAAAAATTTCGGTTTTTAAGAAAAATTAAAAATTTTCGTTTTTTTTTTATTTCTTTTAAAAAAAATCTTTTTTGGAATTTATAGGGGTATTTTTGTTTTATTGAAAAAAAAATATAAGGTCATTTTTGTCTTTTCCTAGCCTTGGAGGACATTGACAATTTGTTAGTAGTTTGGGAGGAGTCAATTGAGTGATAATTTGACGAGGTATGTAGACTTTTTTCTAAAAAATAATTAAAGAAAAAAAGAAAAAGAAAAGCCCAATAGGGTGGCTCAAGCCACCTCCAAATTAATAGCTAAATGGAGATCGGCCGAAACCATCCAAGGGCCAACTCCATTTTGCCAAAGTTATTTTTATGGGAAGAATCAAAGTTATATATCCAAGAGATCGAGTTCGTCGCCCATAAAATGATTTTGTGGATGGATCGATCGATGATATGTTGAACTTTCTACCACACAATAAAATGATTACTTTATTGTTTTTTGAGCATATAAACTAATTTAAAATAATTATTTTTTACAGGTGATAACTGATCGATGATCATAAGCCCGTAGAATGATTCTTAATTGTTTCTAATTAGTTCTAATAGATATATGCATTTTCCGCAGAAATACCGTCCTGCGTCAAGTCAACAATTACTCCAAATAATTACCTTCAAATGATTGTGGCAAATAATTGATGACTTGGAAAAATTGTAAACGTATGCATGGCTCCGAAAAAGTTGACCTAAACGACCAATAAATATTCATCCAAAAAAAAAACTAAACCAAGATTAATAGGTCCTAGCTCCGGTAAGGCCATCTTCATGCATGTGTCATTTTTATATATGGTGCCATGTTACATGTATATAAATGCTGAAGTTTGGTCACCCATCATTCCATCAACTCCTTAATTGGCTCGATCCGTTTCTTGTAATTCCCCTAATTTTTTTCTGCTTTACTTTTTTCTTGTTCCCTCTTCTTCAATGGACCTGCCCCTTTGTTTCTATAATTCAATCCGAAAGGAAGTTCATTCAACTAGGAAGGATGTATTTTGCCAATAAAGTATATATATATATAAAAGCCACTAAATTCGGCGTCAGGTTTCGGATTAATTAGCTAGTACACAAACGAAAATCAAGCATTAATTTCGTGTGCTGGATAAATAAATAACATATTAGGTGTCACATTATTAATTGATTGACAGTCGTGATGATCTTAATGGCAATTAAGGGACACATTAATTGTGACATCGAAAAATGATTGTTTTCGATCGATCTGGTTATATATATATACATTCGTGACCACAGCTTAATTAGCCACAAGCCCCAAGGTGTGAACCAAAAAATTGTTAGTCAAACTAACATTCGTCTCTACGCAAGATGTGCTTCCGAATTTGGAAACATCAAACGGCTTTCAAAGCTTTTGGTGGATAGCAGTGAACATCATGGACAATATTGCTGCCACCACCTGTTCCCAGAGAAAACGTTTTGTTTTTGGTCGACTTTTCTGAATTAGTGGGACTGTTTTGATATTTTGATATGCTACCAACTCCAATTGAAGCTATTCATTAATTAGATCCAACGGATGGCAGTGACCACTGACCAGTGAGAAAGACTTGGACCTACGACGGCTATTGCATGCCCAAGTCAGTCAAGATTTTTACCTTCAGGCTTCGAGATTTTTTCAGTAACTTGCTTTATCTTATTCAACTGATATATAGATATATATAACTTTTTTTTTTTTTTTAGTTAACAAAAAAAATTTTTAGATGAGAATTTTTTTGTTGTGAAAAAACCATGAATAAGGAGATAGCATTGATGGATCCGGTTTCATGACTTAATCACATGCGTATACCAAAACAATATTTATAAAACTTATTTTTTTTTGTTAGTTAAGAAAAAGAATTTTTAGATGAGAATTTTTTTGTTTTGAAAAAATCATGAATAAGGAGATAGCATTGATGGATCCGGTTTCATGACTTAATCACATGCGTACACCAAAACAATATTAAATTAAGCAACGTACGCCCAAGTAGTTTAGCAATTTAGCAAATATTGTGTCGTCTTTGTCACGTCCTACTTAAATGGTAGTTGAAGGGATTGAGTATCATAAATAAAATAAGTGTAAATGGGGATGTTAGTTGGAAGGGGTAAGTATATTTACTCTTCTTAATTTGTTACTAATTATCATCGATCTTAATTAATTTATAAAGACAATAGAAAGTGCTAGGGCCGGGGTTCCATCTTGGACTGATGGATCACCATGGCCTCCCCCCCTTCCCAGCAAAGGAAAAAAGATACGATATGTTTGCTTATGATTCTCGTGCTAGAAATATATATATATGTAAAATTGGTAAAAGGTAGTCGCCTTTTGTTTCATCTTTATTGGTGCAACGTTAGGTGAGGCCCCAAGAATCTCACTCTTTGTCGACACCACAATAACAAATCGATCAATTGGGATGACCTCTTACCAATGTGATCATGCCAAAGTTTGAACTAGCTGTACATATATTGCCAAGTACTGTCGATTGTGCGACAGGAAAACCCAATCCCCACTTGAAAGTCAGAGCAACGCCATGATTAACTTCTCAAGCTTTTCCATATAGTTAACGAATTCGGGTTGGGGATATGATTGCTGGTAGAAAGTGAATATCATATCAACCAAAATAGCTGACCTATAAAACAATAGTGGTTAAGGATCACATCTCAAATATATATATTATTATCTGATTATTCTTTGCAATACATGTGTACGTTCGTTGTCTGTTACATACATGACCTACACTTTATGAAATATACTATGTAATCTTATGCTGATATTCTGATCGATCAAGACTTAGGTTATACAGACAAGTGGGATAGAGGGTCCGATGACGACGATGGTGATGATGATTTGGTGAAGCTCCATATATCATTGGCGCTATTGTAGACATGCGCGATTTGACTTAGCCTACTTGAACGTATGTCTGCTAATTGTACGTCGTCATCAGGAGGAGGACAGAAAGCCATGTTGGGGTCAGTGAAGCAGGATAATTGCTTCGCTGTCTCTTCTTGGCCATTAAGTTGGGACGCCACCAGCCTATCAAAGGCAACCCAGTCATTAAGCCTAGTTTTCGTCGGGTCATGATCAACTGGGGCCGTGTCACTGCAGCCACCGGTTTGGTTGGTGAAGGAAGGTTCAGTTTCTGTAAGCATCTCATCAAATGATTGATAACATGCTTTGAGGCTATGGTGATGATCCTGATCGAAGGGTGAGCTACTGATGGGAAGAGAAGGAAGGGTTGGGCTCTCTAGGCGTGGGAGATGCATGAATCTATCAAGGAGCTGCCCTTGATGATGATCGCCGATGCTGCTACTTGTGTGCTTTGCAGTGAGAAATATCATGTTGTTGTTGGCACTCATGTTGTCGGAGATATTAAGGTTGCTGAATGATTCGTTTTCCGGCTTGCAACTCCTTCCCATGTACAATAGTATTTGATCCAGGACCCCGTCATTTCTTATCTGGGTGTTTGAATCCATAGAGATAGGCGAGGCTTTAGGACTCTCTAGGGCTTTCTGAAAATTCTTCTTCTTGAATACACGGCAAACCACCCATCCGTCTTCGCCCATCAATGACTGATCTCCTACTGTATTAGAAACCTGAATGCACATAGTTTATTTCAATATATATATATTTATATCTATACGACGATGAGAACTCAGGAAAACGTACAAAAAAGAGAGAGAATGGCTTACGCTAGTGTCGGGGATGCTTTCATCAAGCCTATACTCATGCATGATCCAATCTGATTTTTGTCCATGTGGAGCTCGTCCCTTGTAGAACACCAGAGTCTTCCTCAGTCCGATTCTTCTAAAGCCGCTATAGATGATCTTATCTCGGCCTGTGGCCTTCCAAAACCCAGCTGCTGTCGCACGATTTGTTCGAGTCCCCGTTGGATACTTTTTGTCTTTGTGACTAAAGAAGTACCAATCATTCTGTGGGGTGGATCCAATCTTGCACATCTCTACAAAGCAGCAACATAATATATATAAATATAAATCAAAATTCTGATGAACAACAATTACCACCGGCAAAGAAGAAGAAAACAATACTTGTACCTTGAATATCCCATGGCTCGAGCTTATTAAGATCAACTTCGCGGATGACATCAAGGTCAATCTTCTCATCGGCAACTTTCTTCCTGAGGTAGTAGTGAAGAAGTTCCTCTTCTGTTGGATGAAATCGGAAACCTGGAGGAACCTGGGATTGACCATTTATGGACAGATTCATATCTTTTGCCATTACCAGGAGGGAATTGCTGGCCTTAGATCCCCTAGCTCAAACAAAGAAACAATGGAAGAAGAAGAAGAAGAAGAAAAAAAAGAGGATGGTATAGAGAGAGTTAGGAAAGGAAGAGGAGAGAATAATACAAGGAGAAATAAAGGACAATAACAATGTGTGGCGGGGGCTGTGCGTAAAGGGTAATGCAGTCATGATAATTTATAATGGTTGTAGGACATGGGAAGGGTCCAAAATTGCATGAAAAGCTTTGGTATCATGGCCATTAGTGTACTTGGTGTGGGGTCAAGGGCCTCGAGAAGAACCAACCACCTAAAACTAGGGACTAGAGAGAGAGAAAGGGTTGGGGCCTACGTGGTCCCTAAATATTATAGGTATGTAAGATTTGGGTCACCCAAAAATGCGTTAGAGAGGCAAACAATGTATAGTGAGAGCGGGGGGCACGCCTCCATCTTAACTATGACACTCGACCTTAATATCTGAATGAAAAGCACCCCCAAAACCACCACTTTTCCAAAAGAATCTCTCGAAGATCACTCGTTTTACTTGTGCAACCAACTTGAGGACAAGAGGGCAAAAGAGAGAGAAGATGATGAGGTCGGAGGCACTGAGCTTTCATGGTCCCGTAGGCGAAGAAAAACATGATGGGTTTCGTGGGGACTCGAGTTTTCATCTCCTACTATCACTTTATTAACACCATCCACTGCACCCGCCAACTACAGGCCACTTTATCATGTTCGTACAATACTAGATGGTTAATATATATCAGCATCTGATGTAATTAATCCTGCGATTAATTACATTTGGCTAACAGGCGCCTTGCAAGTAGAGCAAGAACACTCTTAAACTTATTTAATGAAATTCTCGATCTTATGCTTAAGTTAACAATTAAGACCGAATATAATGATGTATTAGTATTACTCTAAGAAGGAGATATAGCTGGGATATTCGTGGAGAGAATGGTATGCGATAATATTTAAAATGATTGCATGTCTTCTTTTTATATATGCGGTGTGTCCACTGATCAGGTAAGATCTTAGTCAGGTTTTAATTTGTTCGCTACATAGTTATTGGGGTACGATCCTAACTGATTGAAGCACTGAATTACAGTTTCTTGATCGATATGCATGATATGATTGTAATTTCTCAAGATGCTCCGAATCATACGCTCGCTAACAATTAGGATAAGATCGAAGGGCAATTGTCTTATGTGTCTCTATAACACCTTAGTCTCATATATATATTGGGAAGAGATGAAAAAACTCACATAGAGTGAGTGATTTATAAAGATACTTATGATTATTAAATCTCACATTGCTTAGTTACTAAGTGAAATCGAGCTTTATAAGGGATTATAAGAAAATTTCAAATTCACTAGTCATTTTGGAGTGATAGTGCAGATGTGACTAACGCTTTTTTTTTTGTCCTTACAAATGGTATCAGAGCCATTTAGTAACGCCAAGTCATGTGGTACTGGAGCACCACATGACGTGGCCCTGACGAAGACGTCAGGGGTTTAAAAGGGGGAGTTTGTAATACCCCGGTTTCATATTGGGAAGAAATAAAAAAGCTCAAATAGAGTGAGTGGTTTATAAAGATACGTATTCATGAATGCTAAGTCTCACATTGTCTAGTTATTAAGTGAAATTGGGCTTTATAAAAGATTTTGAGAAAGTTTCAAATTGACTAATCTTTTTAAGATGATAGCGCAAATGTACCTAGCGTTTTTTCTTAAATCTTTACACCCTCACTCACAATATTCTTTATGCCGTCATTTTTAGCTTTTTTGGCCTAACCAAAGGCGGGGGTTTAGACTTGATTAATCCAGCCCAAACCAAGAGCTCCCGAGCCTACATTTTTGTCCTAGATTGATAAAGTGGGTGTATAATATGTTGCATATGTAGATGAATTACAATCCTAATTTAAGTGTGGCGCTGAATTACAGCTTACTTGGCAAGTTAGGCCATCTCCAGCAGTTGGAGTTAAAATAGCTAGTCAAAAAGTACAAATCTCTACTTTAACCACTGACTATCTTAAAAACACTCCAACAATAATCTTTATTCCACTCTTCATTTTTTTTAAATATTATTTTTTAATCTTTTTCTTTATTTTTCATTTTTTTTTCACTTCTCCCTCTCCCTCTCACTCTCCGGTCTCCCCCAACCCCCAACCCCGACCCATCTCCCCAACCCCAACCCCAACCCGCCGCCGCAGCCGATGGGACCCCCAACTGGACTCCAACACAGACAACGCCAACAATACTCAAAACGGTGACGATTCGGGCAGCGTCTCTGCCACTTCAGCCTATGTTTTGATCAATCCGAAGTCTGAACGGTCGTTGTCGATGGTTCTTAGAGACCACCGCGACACAATCGAAATCGCTGGAAATTTTCCACGCTGCCAATTCCCTTCACCACCATGTGGAGGAGGAGCTCACTGAGTCTCTCTTCCAAACTCCTCCACTCAAACCCTTGCAACCCTCTCGTTTCCACCTCATGCGGCGTCGTTCGGACGCCGATCCCTATCCCTCACCTCTACTCCGCGTCTTCGGAATCGTTCAATCTAGGGTTTCCGAAGCCCGATGGGACCGTTGATCTCTTCCATGGCCGTCGGATCGGTGGCTAGGGTTCGCCAAGTCGCCGACCTCGCTCGCCATTACAACGTCTCTGCCACTTCAGCTCCCCGATTTCATGAAGGAACTCACCGGAGGTATTGAATTCGATCCCGAAATCCAAGCTCTGAATAGTAGGCTTTTAGAGATTAGTCGGATGGAGAGGGAGACCGGTTCCAGGATTGTGATTTGGGGGAAAGGGTCGGTGAAGAGGATGGAGAGGGAGACTGGTTCCAAGATTGTGATTTGGAGGAAAGGGTCGGTGAAGAGGATGGAGAGGGAGACGGGTTCCAAGACTGTGATTTGGGGGAAACAGTCGGTGAAGGAGGGTAGGTTGCAATAGAAGAGGGATCGGAGAAAGAGAGAGGGAGAGGGAGAGAGAAAAAATTAATAAAAAATGTCTAAACACATGAACAGTGAATAGCCAATGTTGGCTATTTACTGTTCATGTGTTTAGAAAAATGGTTAAAGTAACCATTCTGTTGGAGAAGAAAAAAAAGCAAAAAAAGTTAAATATGACTTTTTGGTTAAAATAGAGCTTCTGTTGGAGATGGCCTTACAACCCTAACCTATTGCGGTAAATTACACGCTCGCTCGTAATCAGAACAAGTGATTGGAGGGTAGTTATTATTTGTACCTTATTTTCAATGTTCTTCATGCAATCATTACATCAGCTTTTATAGCCTGGCCGGAGCCTATGAGCTTTTCGTCCTGCACTGGCCGATCGAGTGGATATATAATAATATCGCCGGCTTAACTGGAACGATGAGCCGATGGCCCTGACGACAGACTGTACAAAACAAGAGTAGTTAATGATATAGCTATATACGGAATCGCTAGTACATATGGTATACTGGCACGTGCACACTTTTCATGGTGAAAGTCCAAAGGCCAACTTTTGCATTTTTCTTCTCTTTTGTGTATAACATTTTCCTTCTTGAAATATATATATTTTCTTTTCATGACCGTACATGGCAGGTGGCAACTGCTGAACCTTTCTTTCGATGAAAGAAACCACACCAAGAGTGCATATACCGACAGAAGTTCCATTATTCTGTGCATGCCTTATCCTCTCCTCTCCATCGAACTTAATTAGATTCCTCATCCATATTAATGGGAAATAATATTTCATTAGTTTCTAAAGTTTTTGCACGAAGTTTGATGCCGAAAAAATTGATGGAAAAGAACACACAATCACTCATAAATAGAAGTGAAAATTCAAGTGTTCGTGTCGGGTTTGGATTGTAACGAGTCAGGGGTATAATTAAAAACTTATAGATTAACTTTAATCCAACACATTTAACTAAATGGGTCAGACCCCTCAACCTTAATCTGTTAATTTCATGTTGGTTTCAAGGGTCGTATAAAAAATTGCTAATCTTTATTAGGGGTATAAATCCGGACCGGTTATAACTGGGCCGGATCCGGAACCGAGCACTAACCGGGCCCGGAAAACCGAAATCCGGGTAGGTACCCGGTTATTTAAGACAGGGTACCCGGTCCCGGTCCCGGGTACATGTTTTTAAAATACCCGGTTAAACCGGGAACCCGGGACCGGTTGTTAATTATTAAAATAATTAAAAAAAAAAAAAAAATACCCCCTACCCTGAACCCTGCGCCTACGGGCTACAACCTGCCCTTTTTAGTTTTTAGCCTTTTAGTCTTTTACTTTTGTTTTACAGTTTTAGGTTTTTACGTTTTAAGTTTTTAACTTTTAACTTTTATTGTTTTAACCCTAAATCACTAAAATCAGTAAATCATAGTATCATACCCTCAGACCTCAGTCCCTCAGTGCCTCACGCTTCACGCCTACACTCTTCGTCTCTTCTACAATCTTCTTTGTTCCGTTGTCCAATTTCCCTGCCAGTCCGGTGTCACTCTTCTTGTCTTCGTTTCTTCTTTTCATTTCCTCTTCAAGGTGGGTTTTTATTTTTTATTTTTTAAACCCGATCTAGGTACCCGGTTTACCCGGATCCAGTCCCGGTTATTGAAAATCCAATAACCGAGACCCCGATTCCGGTTCCCGGTTTTGGCCAATAACCGGGAACCGGAACCGGATTTACACTCCTAATCTTTATGTCATGTATTATATTTAGGTCGGGTCAATACATGAGTATAAGACTATATTGATCAACCCTAATCCGATCTATTTAATTAAGTATATCAAATTTCTCAACTCTAACTAGTTAATTTCGTTTTGAGTTCATAAGTTGTGTCAAAAATTATCAGCCATACTCACAAATGAAAACACTAAGGCCTCGTTTGGTTCGCAGAATAGACTTAAAAATAAAATGACTATTCATATGGAATAGTTATTACTTCGTTTGGTAGGGACCTATTCCTTGGAATAGTTATTCCTATTGGAATAACTATTTTCTTACGAAGAGGAATGTCTATTCCTCTAAAAAAAATGAGAGGAATAGACTACATTTTCCAAAAAAAAGCACTCATAATTTTTTATTAATTTTTTTTTTTTTGTTTAAAAAACAAAAACCTACGTCATAGTGTGGCTAGCCGACCACCCATTGCCGAGGGTGGTCGCACCACCCCCAAACGCCTCATGGTGGACCCCTGAGGTGTTTTGGGGGTGGTGCGACTACTCCAGGAGCATTTAATAGTGGCCTGGCCACCACCAATGGGCTTCGGGGATGGCCGCGATCACCTATCAATTTTCAAGTTTTTTTTTAATATAATTTGGTTTTTTTATTTTTTTTAAAAAATAATAATGTTAAATTTTTTTTTAATAATTTTAATTCAATTCTAATTCAAGTATGTGTTGCCACCAAATTAAGGAGTATGAATAGGTATTCCATTTCACTCTATTTTATTTCCAGTAATAATTATTCTTTTTTCTAATGGAATACTCAAAATGAAACCTATATGAAATCCACCTAAATAAAAAATTAGCTATTAATTTTCACCGCTCAATAAATTATTATAAGATACTTAAGGATCTCCATGTTCGCCACCCAATGAACATTGATGGTTAATTTTCCCCAGCCTACAATTTAAAATCCCAACAAATCTCCTTTCCCTGCTTGTGAGAAGCTTCCTATTGTAGAGGTCCTACTGTTTATATGGTGTTCAAGCAGGCCAGGTGGGCTCTAAAAAATGTCCTTTCAAGATTCCGGCAATCCAAACAGAAAAAATTGTAAAGAATTAATTCTGATCGGTTTTACTTTTTAGACTTCGATCACAACAATCTCTTAGGGCAAAATTGTCCCTTTTATTTCTTGACAATGAAACAAGAAAACAGAAGGCGGACGGGTAAAATTGTCTCTTAAATTTTATCTTTTAAACCATATTTCTATCACTTTACTTTTTTACTGCTGGCTATATACAAGCACAATGATGATGTCATATCTTGCCTATAACTTGCGTAATTTGGGTTAATTTACTGAAGTTTTTGTATAGTTAAGATATTGGCCACGTTGAAACACATGTCAGCAACTAATTGACCAACCCATTTAGATGAGGTCATTTGGGCATCATGAACAGTACGTAAATCAATGGTGAAAAAATAAAAAATAAAAAAATCTGATTTTGGGTATATCACGAACTTCATACTATGAGTTGAGTGGTATTTGTGTTCGTGTATCGAATTTGTATCGTGATGATGTATAAGTATATGACTATGGGTTTATTTGAGTTTGAGATATCAAAAGATACAGTTTAAAAATAGCGATTTTAAAATATGCGATTTGAAAAAGTGATTTTTAAAAATGCAAGTAAGCATCGTTAGGTAAAATAGCGCGCAGTTTGACCTTTAAAATTCAGTTTTTTCAAAAAAGCATCTCCTTGTATGCCTACGATTTGAAAAGGTAATTTTTTGCATTTTCAAATCGAAAATTTTTAAAACGCAATTTCCAAGCAGTTTAGTTTTTGCGATTTGGTTTAAAATCGCATTTTTTGTCTACGAAATTTCAATTCCAAACGCACCCAATATGTATCAACCCTATAACTCGCTAATTTTATATTGGGTAACTCATGAGTCGTATTAAAAATTATCAGCCCTAACTGTCAGATTCGGGTCTCGTCGAAATATGAGTATAAAACTATACGGTCAACCTTAATCCGACCCATTTAATTAAACAGATCAAATAATTTTGTATTATAAAAAATTGTAAGCTATGTCTATCCGCATTATATTGTATAATAATAAGAAAGCTAGCAATGAAAGAGCACTATGACCATGTGAGTTGTAGCATGCACTATATGTTTATGTTAGTCAATATAAATCCACATTTAACGACTACCTTAATCACTACAAGTAGCCCTTCTCCATGTGGCCAACACTTACTCATATTAGCACCGAGGGTTATCGAGTATGGGAGACTATATGAATTTCACCGACACACTTTACCCAATTGCCAATTATATTTGTGCTTTGTTGATCTCTCTCTCTCACTCTCTCTCTCTCTCTCTCTCATATTCAAGTAACGGTACCACCAAGCACTAGGCATATATATTCCGTTATGAGGTCATGTGTCTTAACCAAAATCATGAGCTTTACTCCCCATATTCTATGACTAATCATGATTTTGGGCAACAATTGACGGAACAACCACTTCTTACTGACCTGCACTCGACATCTCATCTTCTTGTCATCTTGCTTTGATGTTGTTGTTGTTGTTGTTGTTGGTTGTAGAATATTTAGAAATTAATTATTTTATTGACATCGAACTACTTAATTACCATTACATTTTTCCCAAGTTTCATATTTCATGACTTCCATGCCCATACAAAACCTTTGCACTATGCCTTTCAAATGACGTGTATTGTGACGACAAATTTTGAATTCCAGGGGGAGACAGAATATGATGATTAGTGACACATTAGACTGTACACAGTGTACAGAATTAACTTAATTAAGCATCCGTCTACATTAGTGCCCCAAATTCTGAAAAAAATATAATATATAATATTTCTTAAATTTTACAAATAAATTTAATTGCTTTGCGATTGGTGCGCGTTATTCATGTGAATTGACTACTATGTCAGTTTGCATATATATGTGTGTGTTGATGTAGCACTATCATCGGTCATTTGAATTTTTATTTTTGTTTTAAACAATATTATTGATTGGCAGTGTCACATTAGTAAAGTGGGATACACGAGTAATGCTAGAAGTTACTCTTTTATCATTCTTGTGTCCTTTCAAAAAGAATCGATATGATATTTTTTTATAATCATCTTGAGTTTATGATTAATACTATTGAATTTTGATCAAGTTATAATTTTAAAAGCCACATTATTTTTAAAGTGATACAAGAGTAATTTATAGAATTACTCGAAATATATATATATATATATATATATATATATATATATAGCATTTTTCAAATTCAAAGTATAATTTATAATATTATAATATTTATATATATTGAAGGTAGTGTCGGTAGACGTCGAGGTTGAAGTTTGCATGGGAAGCAATATTCTTAGGATGTCATGCTGTTGTTAGAAATTAATTGAAAAGCTGATCATGTGTTGGCACATTACGTGTACGCGTCTATGTACGTGGAAAGATGTAGAAATCTCTTTCTTTCTTCTCCCTCAATCCATCCTTTTCAATTTTTATTTTTTTATTTTTTTTGTTTGGATGAATAATTTTATCCAAAAGAATATAGTAGAAGCCATTAATCTTTTTTAATAACCAAGGTTTTGCTCTAATAGGCTAATATTGTGCACATTTTCTTCCATATTTTCCTTATGATGGGTTTTTGAACTTGACAAAATAACATATATATAATTGATGTGCGTACGTATTAAGTTATCAAATCACACATAAATTATAGGTCATCTTTCGTGAACACATAATCAATGATCACACGTCAGTTTTAACAAAATGATAATGAAGTTTATATATATATATATATATATAAAATACTTCACGTAACGTTTTTATTTTCTTCGATCTGGCTATTGACTAATCAGTGTTTCTAGATCGAGGTTAATTAATAGAAATGGAGAAGATTTATGGAATTAACATGAATAATACTCGGACCCCATATTGCTTCCTATAAAACCCATCACTGGAATATATATATATATATATATATATTAAGAACTTATAAAATTAAAATTAAACAATCAATGGAATTAATTAATACAAATTGACTAAGAATATTATTTCCTTGAAAAATACAATTGGGCCAAGTTGGCTTATAATTTAGTCAATCAAATTTATGGAAGCATCTATATATATAGGTCTCTTGCTCAGTGGCGGAGCCACATGGAGAGCAGTGGAGGCCACAAAGTTTGAAAAAATAAAATAATTGTATTTGTTTATTAATGAAAATCCTAGCCTCTTCCAATTAACTCTCAACGGAAGTGATATTTACAGTGAATATGTCACAAATCTATTCTTAGGTTTTGTAAACATTAGATTTAATTATTTAATTAAATATGTTATAATAAATTAAAATTTGATAAGTGGTGGGGTTGGATCTCAAAATCACACGTTTGCATCTAGATAATAGCTTAAGCAACTTTATCTATTTACTCTCGTTTTTTAGTACTCCTTTTCCTTTTCAACTGTAAGGATGTGTTTGGAATTGCATGCGATTTTATAGACAATAAGTGCAATTTTAAACCAAATCGTAAAACATAAATCATTTGGGAACTGCTTTTTTAAAAATTGAAATTTAAAAACGCAAAAAATCTGTTTTTTCAAATCGCAGATAAAATTGTGATTTTTTGAAAACCCAGAATTTTAAAGGCTAATTTGCAATTTAAAATACTAAACTACGATTTTGCCAAACGCTTAACTGCGTTTTTAAAAGTCACTTTTTTCAAATTGCACATTTTAAAATCGTGATTTTAAATATCATTTTTTGAAATCGCAAACCTAAACGGACCCTAAGTCACTCCAAAATCAATTAATTCACCAAGTAGGTTTAATTAGAACCAAAATTTATCAAAATCTTTTTAGGTTACCCGAAGAAAAATCTATACTAAATTGTTTCGCAGATAAAAAAAGTAAATAAATAAATAATTGGAATCAGTAAAAATTTAAAATTTCGCTAAGCAAGTTGTTCAAAATATTTTCAAATAAGCCAAAGCAAAATTCATACTCGTTTTCAGCTTGATGTGCTTAACAATAAAAAATTCTAAATTTGCCTTCCATTGGGAATTATGTCGATCATTGATAAAGACAGAAAAATCAAAGCATATATAACAGCTTGTTAATAGATTGATTCGCCTTTTTTTAACTCTTTGAGTACGACGACTAGTACTGAACAAGCATTTTCAACGACAAAAGTTTTTAAAACAATGAAAGGGAAATTTCCAAGAATTTCAACCCAAACTCGATAATTGGTAATTTTAGTTTTATAAATGGAAAAATATACTTAGGCCCCATAAACTATGACTATAGTACATTTTCATTTACACTTCTAAATTTTAAAAAGTGATATTGTGGGCCTTTGAACAACTGTTGTACCAAAAAGGATGCAAACCCAAGTGTAGGCTTTCGCAAGTAATAATTCTCGGTAAGTACGAGGTCGATCTACAAGGAATGATTCAACACGAGAGAATAATTTTTATTATTATGCAAAAAAAAAAAAAAAAAAAAAAAAAAAAAGAAGAAGAAAAGAAGAAGAAATTAATGGAAATACTAGGGTTTCAAGGATTCACCTAACATTATTTTACATATTCATGAGACATATAATGATAACTCAATTAGGTAGAATTTCAAGTCTCCTAATCGAAAAATACAGCAATAAAGCACTCCTAAAAGTAAAATAAACTGAATGTGGGTTAATTAGAATTTGAATATGATAACATGACACAATAAAATAAGTATCTATTATTAATTCGGATCATATCAAATCAAATAGAATAAGCATTTGATATAAACGAAAAATAATAACAAATCAAAATAAATTTATTCTCATGAAGCTTCCTTCAAATTAAAATTATCTCTGACATTCAATTGTTAAACCATGAAAAACAACAAATATAATGGTTTCACGAATACATAATAAGAATACTAGGCTTCTCCTCTAGCCTTAGCTAAAGATTTAGTCATTCATAGTATAAAAATACATAACGAAGTATAAATGAAAAGACATGAAAAATAAAGAACTTGAATATCAGGGACAAATCTCCTGTACAAAAGCCCTATGTTCTTCCTTCTTCACCTCTTTTTATTTTTTCTCTCTGCGGTGGCTCACCCACTTCTTTTTCTTTTTTTTTCCTCTGCAGCCCTTTTATACAAGGTCAAGAAAAACCCTAGACATTCCAATTTTTTTTTTCAAAAGTTGGTTCTCAAATGATGTGTCACAATCTCATGGGAACCAACTTTTTGGGGAAAAAAAATAAGAGAAATGTCTAGCATTTCTCTTTTTTTTTTTTTCTTTTTTTTTTTTTTCGTTTTCTTCTACGTGGGCCCCACGAATCTCTTCCTTATTTCCTTGGTCTTCCACGCCTCTTTCTCCTTCCTTTCCTTCTTCCTTTTGCTTTGTCTTTCATTTATTTGCTTGTCTTAGCTTGGCTTGGTTTTCTTAACTTGACTTGATTCCTTTTTGTCCACTTCTTTCTTAAGCTTGGCTGAATGATTATGAAAACATTCAAATAAAGCAATTTCGCATTAGAATATTTTTTATGCTCAAGATTAATAATTCAACATTTTTCCTTAATTGAATCTAAAATGTAGGAATTTAAAAAAATAGTATGATAATACTTATTTTAATGGAGAAAATATGAACTTTTAAGCTATTATCAACTACCATCGCGTGTCAATTAGACATTTTTTCATTTTCCTGCCCAAAATGCCTTTTAGGTTATTAAAAAATTACCATTTGGAAAAATGTAAAATAAAAGGGGTGACCTTTTTCATATTAGCACCCTTAATAACTTCAAGGGTATTTTTGGTAGAAAAATAAAAAATTTTAAAAATTAATTAAAATTTTATAATTAATAAAACTTAAAAAAAAAAAAAACTTTTAAAAAAAAAAAGATGGCTAAGTCACTCCCTTGGCCGACCTGAGGTGGCCGAACTACCCCCATGGGGTTAGTTCGGCCAGCCTTATGAAAAAAAAAAAAAAAAAAATTATAGGAGGGTTTTGGTCCATGAGGATGGTTCAGCCACCCCCAGTGGCCAAATATATATATATATATATATATGAGGGTTTTGGCCCTTGAGGGTGACTGAACCACTCGCCAAAGGCTACGGGGGTGGTTCAGCCACTCCTAATAGCCAAAACCCTCTTATAAATTTGGTTTTCCTTTTCTATTTTTTCTCTAAAGGCCATAGGGGTGGTCAAACCACCCCCATGAGGGTGGTCATAGGGGTGGTTCGGCCACCCCTTTTTTAAAAAAATTTTTTAAAGTTTTTAATATATATATATATTTTTTTAAGTTTTATTAATTTTAACTTTTTAATTAATTTTTAAATTTTTTTTATTTTTTTTATATTGTGCCACGTGTCAACCCTCAGTAGTTGACACATGGCAGACCGTTAAAATTGGACGGAAAAATAGACGAATATACCAAGTTCGTCTTTTCCCAAAACTCAAGTACCATCTGTGATGCGTATTGAAACTGAGGTACCAAAAAATAAAATTTTTAAACCATATGTACCAAATATTTCTTTAACTCTTTTAATAAATGAGTCGAGCTCGAATATTAAATGAGTCGAACTTGGTTAAGCTCGGCTCACCTCAGGTTAAACTCGTGAACAATACTTTTTTAAACTCAATTTGGCTTGTCAAAACTGTAACGATAGGGGGTATTTTGGCTACTGCTCTGCCAAAGTTGGGAATTTCATATTGAGACAATAGTTACAAGAACTCAAGAGACAAGGTCACAAGAGTTACAAGCAATCAAGAGACAAGAGTTACAAATTGATAAATTAGATTTATTGTTGTTAATGTATAACTAGAAAATACTTGTAACGTTTAGACTATTTCTCTATAAAGAAAGTCTCGTCAACAATCAAATGAATCAATGAAAGATATAGCCAAAGAAAAGGCTTTGATGTGTAGATGTAGGACATAGGGCAAACCACCTAAAATATGTGTTTCCTCTATTTCCTTTATCTCTCTTTAAATTATTATAAGTTCTTACGTACATGTCAATAATTTTACCGAATTCTTCCTGACAATGTCTATTTCATTTGTTACCATCACCAGAGAATCGGTGACTGTGACAGTCGGTAATCGGTTACAGAGAGAGAGAGAGAGAGAGAGAGAGAGAGAGAGCATTGTTTAGGCTGTGCTATCGCTGTTTCGTGGGGCGGCAGGGTTGTGCTACAAGCCAATTCCGTTGCCTCTGCTGGTTCTTGGAAAGAGCAAATGAGAGCTCTAAAACTCAGAGATTTGGAGATATAACACAATGGCGCCTATTGACTAGATACAACTAATAATACTTAGGAACTAGAAAAACACTAAGAAGAATAAAAAGATACATGGAAAAACCAAAAGACAATTAAAAGAATAAATGGTAGACTTACAATTATTTTACATGTGATTAGACTGTGCTAAATGTTTTTGTGACTGGTGTGGTTCCAATCACATGTTGGCATGTGTAAGCAAGTTGTAGAAGAATTGATTTCTCTGTATTCCATCCCAAACACCGTGTAGTAAAATTGCAAGGGAAGGGAATCTGTAACGAACTAGGTGTTGGGTGGTCCCTCCTATGTGGGGGACCAACCCATAAGCCAAAGAAACAGAGGCTGTCGCCTCTGTTTCTGTTGGCAGAGGGCAAGTCACGCACAGTGCGTGACTTGCGCCCAAATGAAGAAGAAAAAGAAAAAATAAATAAATACAAGGAAAGCTTGCAGTTTTTGAAGCTTTAGACAGAGAGGGAAGCTTTGTTTTTTTTGAAACAGAAGCTCGAGCAAACAGTGGGGGAGGAGAAGAAAAATAGTGTTTTACACATACCCATTTCCGTCAGAGATTAGAGGGTCATTTATGGTCCGATCTTGATAAAATTTCAATATGTTGTTCCTGACGACGAGGGCTACGCATTGATTGGTGTTGATCGTTGGACTTCCTCTCCAGTTGCTCGGTTGTTCATCCCCACTTGGTGAGACCTTTCTTTGTTGTTGTTGGAATCCACTTTTATAGTGATGAATTTATGTTTTAATCCAAGAATGTGTGTATTCTTGATGTGGTGATAACCTCTAGATATTGTTCTAGAGAAGACAATTTGTAAGCCCATTATTGTTGATAGTGGAAGTTTTAACTGGACTAGGTCCCGTGATTTTTCCCTTCACACCGAAGGGTTTTCCACGTAAAAATTTTGGTGTCTTGCTTGTGGTGGTTGCTGGATTTATTTTTCTGCATTGTTTTTGGATGAGTTGATATTATGATGCTAGCTAGATTGACTATTTAATTTGCACAAAGAGAGGTAGATAATTTTCGCTGTGCATTTTGTTATTGGCATTCACCCCAACAAAGTGGTATCAGAGCTTTGGTTGTGAAATTGCTGTGTAAATTAAATGGAGGAGTCATCTAATAGCATGGTTAAACTCACGGTTTCCAATTATTCAATTTGGAAGACTAGGATGGAAGATATTTTGTACTGTAAAGAATTGTTTGAGCCTATTGAGTTAAATGGGATTAAACCGGATGCCAAAACCAATGATGAATGGAAAAAATTAAATAGAAAAGCCGTCGGATATATTAGGCAATGGGTTGATCAAAGTGTCTTCCATCATGTAGCCAAAGAAGTTGATGCTTACTTACTTTGGTTGAAGTTAGAGAATCATTATGAGCGAAAGACTGCTTAGAACAAAGTCTTTATGATAAGAAGGCTTGTGAATTTGAAGTACAAAAATGGGCAAAGTGTTACGGAGCATTTGAGTAATTTTCAAGGATTATTGAATGAGTTGTCTACCATGAAACTTGTACTAGATGATGAGGTGCAAGCATTACTTATGTTGAGTTTTTTGCTGGACAGTTGGGAAACCTTGGTAGTGTCACTCAGCAATTCGGCTCCCAACTGTGTAATGACTATGGGTATGGTTAAAGACAGCATGTTCAATGAAGAGACAAGAAGAAAAGATAATCGTATTTCTTCTCATACAGAGGCACTTGTTACAGAAAAGCGAGGGAGAAGTAAAAGCAGAAAACCTCGTGGTGATGACAGTCATGACAAGTCAAGGGGAATATCCAAGACAAGAAAAGAGATAAAATGTT
This sequence comes from Alnus glutinosa, assembly GCF_958979055.1. Classification (NCBI taxonomy): domain Eukaryota; kingdom Viridiplantae; phylum Streptophyta; class Magnoliopsida; order Fagales; family Betulaceae; genus Alnus; species Alnus glutinosa. The sequence goes on along the minus strand of NC_084898.1, from coordinate 514,113 downwards.
TTCACTGTGGCAAGCTTGGGCATATGAAGAGACAGTGCAGAAAATTTAAAAAGGAACAGTTGAAAGAAAAATGTGAAGAATCGAAAGAAGAAAAAGACACTGCAGCAGTTGCATCTGATGGTGATGATTTAGTTGTTCGTGAAGATACTTATGTTAATCTCGCATGTCATGAGTCTATGTGGGTAGTTGATACGGCAGCTTCCTTTCATATTACACCACATAGAGATTTCTTCTCTTCCTACACCAGTGGCAACTTTGGTTGGGTCAGGATGGGAAATGAAGCAAAATGTGAAATTGTGGGCATGGGAGATATACAGTTAGAAACCAGCATTAGATGCAAATTGCTTTTCAAAGATGTCAGATATGTTCCTGAGATGCGCTTCAGCTTGATTTCTATTGGGAAGCTTAATGATGAAGGCTACCATAATTACCTTGGAGGTGGACAATGGAAACTTTGCAAGGGTTCTCTTATTTTAGCCAGGGGAAAAAAGATTAACACTCTCTACAAGACTGAAGCAAGATTAGTCAAGGGAGATGTGAATGTTGTTGAGAATGAAACTTCCACTAAGTTATGGCACAAGAGGCTTGGTCACATGAGTGAGAAGGGACTTCAAGTTCTTGCCAAGAATCAGCTCCTACCTAATATCAGAGGTACGTCACTAATGTCCTGTACTCATTGTCTTGTTGGAAAACAAAGAAGAGTTTCATTTCATAAATTCTCACAATCAAGAAAGACTAATATTCTTGATTTAGTTCACACTGATGTCTGCACTATGAACACTAAAACTCTTGGTGGTACACTTTATTATGTGACATTTATTGATGATCACTCTAGAAAAGTGTGGGTTTTTGCTTTGAAAACTAAAGATCATGTGTTGGATGTGTTCAAAGCTTTTCACATGAAGGTTGAAAGAGAGACTGGGAGGCAGCTGAAATGTGTTCGAGCAGATAATGGTGGTGAATACAGAGGTCTGTTTGAAGAGTACTGCAGAAGCCATGGTATTAGGCTTGAGAAAACTGTGTCCAAGACTCCGCAGCATAATGGCGTAGCAGAGAGAATGAACAGAACTATTTGTGAAAGAATCAGGTGTATGCTCTCTCATGCAAAATTGCCTAAATCCTTTTTGGGGTGAGGCAATGAAGACCGCAGTTGACTTGATCAATCTTTCTCCGTCAGTTCCTTTAAATTGTGACTTTCCTCAAAGGGTGTGGACAGGGAAAGATGTTTCTTTTGAGCACTTGAAAGTGTTTGGCTGCAAGGCATTTGTTCATGTTCCTAGAGATGAGAGGTCCAAGCTTGATAGCAAGGCTAAACAGTGTATCTTCCTGGGTTATGGACATGAAGAGTTTGGTTACAAACTTTGGGATCCAGTTTCTAAGAAAATCATACGGAGCAGAGATGTTGTTTTCTTTGAAGATCAAACCATTGAAGACATGAAACAGACTAAAAAGACAGAGTCTCTCTGTGAAGAACGTGTGATTTGGGTCCAGTTGTTCCTCCCTGTGTAACGTATGATGAACATAAGAGAGATGTACAAGAAGAACATGTTGACACAGTTGGTAGAAATGGTGTGCTAGCAGTTGATAATGTGGAGTCAGAAGAGCACCTAGAGCAAGCTTCCTCAAAGCCATCCACTGAGATTCAGTTGAGGAGATCTACCAGAGAGCGCCAACCTTCCAGAAGATATTCAGTTGATGAGTATGTGTTATTTTCTGATGGGGGAGAGCCAGAAAGTTATCAGGAGGCTATGTTACATGACCAGAAAAATGAGTGGCAAAAAGCCATGCAAGAAGAGATGAAATCCTTGCATGAGAACCACACATATGATTTGGTGGATCTGCCTAAGGGCAAGAGAGCACTCAAGAATAAATGGGTGTTCAGATGCAAGATTGAACCAAACAGATCACAACCAAGGTACAAGGCACGGTTGGTTGTGAAGGGGTTTAGTCAGAAGAAGGGTATTGATTTTGAAGAAATTTTTTCACCCGTGGTGAAGATGTCTTCTATCAGAGTTGTTCTAGGCCTGGCTGCCAATATGAATTTGGAGATTGAACAGCTTGATGTGAAGACTGCTTTCCTTCATAGTGACTTGGAGGAGGAAATATATATGGAGCAACCAGAGGGGTTTACAACTAGAGGCAAGGAACATCTAGTGTGTCAGTTGAAAAAGAGCTTGTACGGACTCAAGCAAGCACCGAGACAGTGGTACAAGAAATTTGACTCCTTCATGGTTGAGCACGGGTATGACAAAACTACTTCTGATCACTGTGTATTTGTGAAAAAGTTCTCAGATGGAGAATTTATTATTCTCTTGCTATACGTGGACGACATGTTGATAGTTGGTCGTGACACTAGCAAAATTGACAGATTGAAGGAGGAGTTGAGCAAGTCCTTTGCTATGAAGGACTTGGGACCCGCAAGACAGATTCTTGGTATGAAGATCTCTCGTGACAGGAAAAATGGAAGATTGTGGCTATCACAAGAGAGTTATATTGAGAAGGTATTGGACAGGTTCAACATGAGCAAGGCAAAACCAGTGAGCTCTCCACTTGCAGGTCATTTGAAGCTAAATTCAAAGCAAAGTCCTACAAGTGAGAAAGAAAATGAAGAAATGAAGAAAGTGCCTTATGCTTCAGCTGTGGGTAGCTTGATGTATGCCATGGTGTGCACGAGGCCTGATATCGCTCATGCTGTTGGAGTTGTTAGTCGGTTCCTTTCTAATCCCGGCAAAGAACATTGGGCAGCTGTTAAATGGATTCTCAGGTATCTCAGAGGTACTTCGAGGGTATGCTTGTGCTTCGGTAACGGTAAACAGGTGCTTGATGGGTTTACAGATGCATATATGGCCGGTGATATTGACTCCAGAAAGTCTACTTCAGGGTACCTGATTACTTATTCAGGGGGAGCAGTGTCATGGCAATCCAGATTGCAGAAATGTGTTGCTTTGTCTACTACAGAGGCTGAGTACATTGCTATCACAGAAGCTGCTAAAGAACTGTTATGGATGAAGAAGTTCTTACAAGAATTGGGTCTACAGCAAGAGAGGTATTTGCTTTACTGTGACAGTCATAGTGCCATACACCTCAGTAAGAATTCAACCTTTCACTCAAGATCCAAACATATTGATGTTAGGTATCATTGGATTCGTGATGCGTTGGATGAGAAATTGTTGCACATTGAGAAAATCCATACTGATGATAATGGTTCAGATATGATGATAAAAACTTTGCCTATGCAAAAGCTCGAAATTTGCAGAAGGAAAGCGGGCTTGGTAGAGCCCCCCACGTAGTCGGGAGGGGGAGATTTGTTGGGTGGTCCCTCCTACGTGGGGGACCAACCCATAGCCAAAGAAACAGAGGCTGTCGCCTCAATTTCTGTTGGCAGAGGGCAAGTCACGCACAGTGCGTGACTTGTGCCCAAATGAAGAAGAAAAAGAAAAAATAAATAAATAAAAGGAAGGCTTGCAATTTTTGAAGCTTTAGACAGAGAGGGAAGCTTTGTTTTTTTTTGAAACAGAAGCTCGAGCAAACAGTGGGGGAGGAGAAGAAAAATAGTGTTTTACACATACCCATTTCCGTCAGAGATTAGAGGGTCATTTATGGTCCGATCTTGATGAAATTTCAATATGTTGTTCCTGACGACGAGGGCTACGCATTGACTGGTGTCAATCGTTGGACTTCCTCTCCAGTTGCTCGGTTGTTCATCCCCACTTGGTGAGACCTTTCTTTGTTGTTGTTGAAATCCACTTTTATAGTGATGAATTTATGTTTTAATCCAAGAATGTGTGTATTCTTGATGTGGTGATAACCTCTAGATATTGTTCTAGAGAAGACAATTTGTAAGCCCATTATTGTTGATAGTGGAAGTTTTAACTGGACTAGGTCACGTGGTTTTTCCCTTCACACCGGAGGGTTTTCCACGTAAAAATTTTGGTGTCTTGCTTGTGGTGGTTGCTGGATTTAATTTTTTGCATTGTTTTTGGATGAGTTGATATTATGATGCTAGCTAGATTGACTATTTAATTTGCACAAAGAGGGGTAGATAATTTCCGCTGTGCATTTTGTTATTGGCATTCACCCCAACACTAGGAAAAGCGCTAGCCATGCACATATATATAAACTATCACTTCAAAATGACTACTCAAGTGGCAATCGGAGTTTTATATTTAGAATCGCTTATAAAGCTCAGTTTCACCTAGTAAAGAATCAATGCAGGACTTAGTTAACAATCATGAGCTTCTTTATAATCTATCCACTTTATATGAACTAATCATGTTCTTAAAGGGGGCTCGGGTATTACAAAATTTCTGAAAACTGTTTGTCTTGATTTAACATAAAAATTGATATACATTTATGTAGTAGCATTTTCGGTTTTGATTGCAACAATGTAATATAGTATATTACCTGAACTAGTTTTCCCCTTGGGGACAAACTTGCCCATTCAAATTTTCCCCTTAAAATTGAATTTCTAGCTCCCTCCCTCAATCCACAGTGCCTTGAAATTAAAGTTGAAGCCAACTAGCATGGAGGACAGATAACTAAAGCCACATTTAGTTGTAAATAGGCCCTCTTAAGTACGATTCAATGAAAAAATTGAACAAGTACGTGGTATATAGCACTTGGAGTTTGGCACGGACCGAATAACATTAAAAATAGGTTCAATTTATGTTTCCTTAGGTCTCGGTGGCCTGTACGCAGCATAGAATGCTAGTCCTAGATATCTTTTGTCCATTCTGCAAGGGAGCAAGGCCCCATGCATTCACCAAAGTAAAAAAGTTGATTAGAGATTCCTTGGCAACAAACAATTCTCCTGAAGTTTCCTATATGTAATCAATCAGTGATCACTAGCTAGTTTATCACTGGAGATCGAATCTTGATAAAATTAAAGCAGCTTTACCCTAAAGTAAATGATGTCATTAAGGCCAATTATTAGTGAATGATTTAGTTGAAGTCAAGATTTTATATCAGTAGGGACCCTTATTGAAGATAAATAAAATGAGAGTAAGTTGCCCCCAAAGGTTGGTACTGCCTAACAAAGAACAGCTTGATAGCAAAGATGATGGGTCTATGCCCAAGTTGTGTTTCAAAGTTTGTGGATATATTCACGTGGCCGGGGCTGCTTCAGATCTCATGCCATATTACTAAAAAAAACTTTGGAATTTTGAATTATTTTAATCATCTTTACTTTTCCATATTGTCCACTTTCGAATAACTCAAGGGAAATATAATTCAATTAACGCCTAAAAGGAGATTGGCATCACTTCAATCTTGATCGAATATCAACTCAGACAAATTGATTCATGCAAAAGGAGGGTTCCCATCTAGTAAAGGTGATAAAAACTTATTAGAAACTGAAAAATATGTGTAATTCTAATACGATGGGCTAGGAGTTCATTTTACTGATAGGGGTATACTATATTTCTGTCATATCTTCACTTTTTCTTTTTAGGTGAATCCGTGCAATTTCACCAATTAATGATACATATATATATATATATATTTACTGCATATTTCCTGCAGTCATATGTAATTCTTTCGTCACACATGCACAAGATGACAATTAATCATGATCAAGGCTGATCATGGTAATTCATAAAGATGTAATTAGCAATATTTGCGCGCACCTATGATACATATATATATTTACTGCATATTTTCCTGCAGTCATATGTAATTCTTTCGTCACACACGTACAAGATGACAATTAATCATGATCGAGGCTGATGAGGGTAATCCACAAAGATGTAATTAGCAATATTTGCGCGCACCTATGATACATATATATATATATATATTTACTGCATATTTCCTGCAGTCATATGTAATTCTTTCGTCACACACGTACAAGATGACAATTAATCATGAGGCTGATCAGGGTAATTAATCCATAAAGATGTAATTAGCAATATTTGCGCACACCTATGATACATATATATTTACTGCACATTTCCTGCGCCATTCATATGTAATTCTTTCGTCACACACAAGATGATAATGATCAGGGGGTAATCCATAAAGATATATTTAACAACAGGTACGATCAATTTACTGCACATATTTCCTACAGTCATACGTACGTACTTCTTTCGTCACACATGTACACACAATGATCATGAGGGTAATATATATATATACATATACTGTTATACACGTATTTCAGCAATACGAAAGAGGCCGGCCGGATCCAAACCATGCAGTCTCTGCTGTACGTTTTGACACTATTCTAGTGATCGAGCTCCGATCCATGTTCTGTTTTTTTATCAACACTAGAAAAATGGACCCGAAAGGGACCAAGGAATTATTTTATTAGCTAATTCAAGGAAATGATCTAGAAGGACCATTAATTATATATCAACCAATAATATTAAGCTCTAGCTGTAGGTAATTTTTTTTTATTATTAATTTTTTTTTTTGGACTAATTAAGGTTAAGGTTTAGCCAAGATATTATTCACCCAACTCCAACTTCTTGAATTGGCCAATATTTTGAACCCGTTTCCTCGTGCAATATACTATGGCTTCAATATTTGCTTCCTAAGAAGAAAATGACTCGATCGCCTCCTTGACAATGCCTTACCAACTCATTAGGGTAAACGTTATTTATGAAAGACAAGACTTCTATATATATATATATATATATATATATATATATATATCAATTAACTTGTTTGCAATTAAAATCCCATGCTCGAAGTCGATTTCAAAATGACTCGTCTTCTTTTTAATGCCTTACCAACTCATAATAATTAGGGTAATTAAACATTTTTTTATGAAGGTCAAGGCTTCTTATATATATATATATATATATTATAAAAGAAGCCTCGTCTTTCATAAAGGCAACTAAATTTTGAAATTGAAGAATTTACAACTAGCTATGGTCTGAATTATTGCCTTTTTTGCAGCAGCTATGGCCCTCGTCCGCTTTTCCCCTACCACTGTATTGCTTTCGTCAATCGAGATTCTGCCAGTTATACCAAGGCCATAAAAACAAAGCTTTCTCAACAGTTATTTAAGCGGCTTTAGCGGGCACATGGTGAAGGTGACAAATAACTTTTTCAAACATGCATTAATTATCCACCAACAATATCGGCAATAATCAATCATTTGATATGCCATGAATTAACAAGAGATTCCTTTCCTGCAGAGCACAAAATATTGGCCGTAATTTGCTGACTAAATTGCAGATAACTCTGGCAGCTAGCTGTTTGTAAAAGAATGTTGTGTTGTAGACTTGATACAAATATAACAATAAATTAACATATTAGAGTGGAAGTGTTTAATTCGTTTATTTATATTAATCGGACTAGAGTTGACGTATATGATTTTATACCTATGTCTCGATAGTCGGCACGACTCAAATCCAACAAGCAACATTTAAGGCTGAAAATTTTTAATAAGACTCGCGAATTCAACACAAATTCAACACGAAATTAGCGGGTATAGTTGAGAGGTTTGATTCATTTAATTAAATTGGTCGAGTTAGAATTGACTAAAAGAAAAGAGAATCAAATAGAAAAATAAAGATAAAGCGGAATAAAGAGAAAGTAGAGACACGAGAGATTTTACGTGGTTCGGCTTATGATTTACGTTCACAAGATAAAGCTCAAAGGGTTACATTGTTGCTCTTATTCCTTGATAGAAATTGTACAATAAAAATGATATATTTATAGTTGAATGAGATCATGAATACAATAATTACATAATTAAGCAATATATAACCTATGAGAATTAGAAAAGTTACATAATCAATATGTAACATAAGAGATCGATTTATGAGAGTAATGCATGAGAGTTACATAATTAATATGTAATGTATGAGAATTATGAGAGTAAATATATAATACATTAACATTGACCTTACTTATATAATCTTATAGCACCCATGTCTCGATATGACTCAAACTCAACATATAAACACGAATTGTCACCCATAATAAAATGATTGATATATACAAATTAAACTCAACTGCCTCGGCAGCTTTGGATGAGAAATGAGCTGATTACCTGTATAATCAAAACAAGTTAGCCCCATACTCATTTTCTTACATAAAACTGCCGGAATTAACTGTAATTTGATCGGCAAATTGCAACCAATCCTCAATCCATAGAATTAAGTCTGGCACTGCATTCCAATTATAATTGTAATTAATCGAATTTCATCCAAGCATGCTGTGTAAATTGAGGTATATAGCCACAAAAGAAATATATGTTTGGGAAAATGGATAATCAACTATTAATTATGAGTACACCATCATTCCGACCTTCTCGATATTGGAATTTAAAGAATAAAAAGGAATTAAAAAATGTGTAAAATAAATTATAATAGAAATTACGTGTCCACGCACGTACCGTCGCCGGCACCACATGATAAATGAGCTAGTAAATTAATTATAATAAATGATGATTTGATATGTGAGCTGATGTTGAATATTCGGGTAATTTGGTAGGTGATTAGTCCAAGGGAGGTTATACGTATTGAGACACAATTGTCATCCTTTTCTTTGCTTTTTTCTACTTTCCCTTTGTTGTTTTTCCTGGAGGTGCATGAGAGGGCGTTGTCATGAAATAAGATACTTGTTTTTCAGCTCGTCTGACTTGAATACATCAAGCTCCATCGATATAAGTTATTTATATTGTTCTTTCAAGCATAAAAAAATTTAAAAATTATATATATATATATATATATATATATATATATCATACTGTGGGAATGTTAATTAATCATCAGCTTCATGCATGGCGTTTTTTTATTATTTTTTGTTTAATTTTGGGAGGCATGCTCAATTCATTTTGAAACAAATGAAGAAGAGAAGTGAACAACAGCTTCAAATTAACTTTAATACACAAGCAGATGTTGCCTATATTTTAAGACAAATCAAAAGTAAATTTTGATGGTGATTTAACAAGGTTTGAGTGTTGTTAGAGAATAGGTGTATGTCACCTCTCTCAAAATATCAATAGAAGTAAATTTTGATGGTGATTTAACAAGGTTTGAGTGTTGTTAAGAGAAGATGGTATCGCCTCGGTTAAAATATTAATTTAAACGATTAAATTTTTTATTTTTTATTAATTTAATATTTTAAAATTTTTGATAATTTAACATGATATGAGAGCAAGATTATGTCTATGTAATTAATTTACCTCCTATTTCACTTTAATATCCTACTTGTATTGAGCATCACTTATTATGGATAAGTTTAAACCTACTCGTATTATCGAGTAATTCTACATGTATATTAAGTGTTCATCAAGTGTCCATCAAAAAATGAGATGGCTCATCCCCCCTCTTGTGTGGACATGTCAAAAAAAAATGAGATGACTTTTAAAATCACAATTTGATCAAAATCATCATTTGATCAAAATCATAATTTGATTAATCACACGCCCAATAATGATTTTAAAAGCCACCTCATTTTTTTATGGACACTTAATATATATGTAGAATTACTTCATATTATCATCTTAAACTTATAAAAATAAATGATAATTGAATAGCATCCAAGTAACTTAGGTTGAATAATAATCATACTATGAAATAAAAACACTCCAACAATATTCTCTATTCAATTCTTCATTTTCTTAAAATATTATTTTTCAATCTTTTTTTATTGTTTTATTTTCTTTTTCTCTCTCTCTCTCTAGTCTCCATCTCCATCTCCAACCCCCATTCCCCATTGGGGCTAAGCCACCCTCACCTCCCTGCAAACTCAGAAACCCCCAAGCCCCACGAGCGCAAGTCCTTCAAGCTCTCCAAGAAGATTTGGAAAGCGTTATCCATGTTTGAGGGAGGCGTTGGAGACGACGTTAGAGATGGGGTTTCTAGGTTTGTCGGGATTGGGGATGAGGACGAGGTTTGTGAGGGAGTTCATGGCAAAGATTGGGAGTGGGAAGCTGAAGGAGATGGAGGACAAGTGCAGAGCAGTGAGGGGGTAGAGAGGGAGATAGGGAGAGAAAATATTAATTAAAAAAAAAAAAAAAGTAAATAGCTATTCACTATTCATGAAGTTAAGAAAAAAGATACAATAACTACTTTGCTGAAAAAAAAAATAAAAATAAAAATTAACTATTTTGATTAAAATAACTCTCCCACTGGAGATGCTCATATAGATTAGAGCTGCTGCTCCTAGCTAGGGTGATGATTAAAAATGATCAAAGAAAGACTGGAATATATACTTTTCTATGACCAATTATGGACAATTTGATTTGATGATAAAGGCCTGGGCTTTGCTCAGCTTGGGCCCAAGCCTATACCATTTCCTCTTAAAAGTTAAAACCATGCATTTGCTAGCATTATCAGTCTAGAGCTCTACCCCAGTGGGCTCAAGGCAACACTAATGACTATCATGTAATATTGATAGCCCAACTCAGCCCAGTCTAGACGACGAAACCTTTGTTTTACTGCATGGCAAATTAAAGAGTAATTTTATAAGTTTTTATTATAATGATGTGGCTTTTAAAATAACTATTGAACTTGTGATTGATCGTTATTGAATTTTGATCAAATAGTGATTTTAAAAGCTAGCTACTTCACTATTGGAGGGACACAAGAGTAACTTGTAAAATTAGTCCGAATGAAAATCGATATTGAATTCAAGCAAAATGATAATTGGCAAAGTTCAGCCATCCAAACTTTAAAAGGAAGAAATTAAGTAGCTAATAGAACTTTCATACCCTATGTGATGGTGGGTGAGAGGTTAGGATATAATTTTCTACAAATTCGGACAATAAATATAAAAGAGTTAATATTGGGCCTATTTATTCAAGCAAATTATGGGTTGTCCGCCCATCTGCTTTGATACATAAGTCAATGAGTATTTGAGAGACTAAAATAGTAAACTGCTTAGAGTTGGAGTTTAATGTTACCCTAAATATAGGGTAGCACTTTTGCTTTCCCATCTATTATTTTATAATAGATTAGAAAAAAAAAAAAAAAAAAAAAAAAAAAAAAAAACTTTATCTTTTCTCTTTCTTTTCTTTAGAATTTATTTGAAACAATATTTAAATGCATTTATTTGAAAAGATATTTAAATATTATAGAGAAAGCATAAGGAAAGATATTGTAAAATTTATTTAAATAGAAAAATAAAAAAAAATAAAAAACAAATTAATTTCCTAAATTTATAAATAAATAAAAATAAAAATAAAAAATGTAAGAAAAATTGCCTAGTGCTCTTAGGCTTAGTTTAGTTCTACGTGGGCCTTAATTTGAGTTTCGTGTGCTCCCTAAACCCAAAGCGTATTTCAAATCGTGGCTGAAGTGGCCGGTATGGAAGCTAATCCCCTACTGCGCAAGCAACAAGAAACCGGATTGATGGGCCAATCTTAGACCTTTGGGTGCAGCCGTGCAGGCTGTATGGGCCTGTTGGCCCACTTCCCAACACATAATATTACTGGATCTTATCCAAACTGATCCTCTTCCAAATAAGAGTTAGAAAGCTGCAATAATGGATCGGATCAATGAATATCCAAAACCGAATATAATCCAACCTTAAAACCCGAATGCGCGAGTGATCGAAATACTCATCACGAACTCGCCAAACGCAGCGTACTCTTCGAGAGCCCTCTCATCAGCCTTTGACCTGAGGAACTGGGGAAGGAACAGCCAAATGTAGGTAACCAAGAAGAATCCGACCGTCAAGGGGCCCGAGATCAACGGTGGCAACCGCCACCTGCCGGTGAGAAATGCCTTCTTCAGAACAACCTCGGCTGTTAAGCACAAGCCGTGGAGGAGGAAGAAACACGTGACCTCCCACGTGGGCCTCGCGCGCCCCAAGTAGTAGAAAATGAGCTCATGCATGAGCCCCAACACCACGAAGTTGGCGAACATTGCGGGCAGAGGGGCCCACTTCGGGCCGACGACACGTGCGGTGGCATCGTATACGGTGAGGCGCAGGATGTCGGCGACCATGAGGTTCCACCTCCTGCCCCAGAAGTCTTCTAGTGAGGTGGAGAGGTATGGCTCGTTGAAGTGTGGCTCGAGGTCCACTCCTAGAAGGGCTCGAGCCAGGGCTCCCATCATGGCCAGGACGATTTCAAAGAAGAGATATATGTGAGAGCAATAAAGAAGCATGACGATACTTGGATGGATATGGTCACTGTAGTCATAGACACGTATCAAAATGGCCAGAAGGATACCCATTATTGCATATTTTAAAGGAGATCTTGGTGGGGGAGAATGGTCTGTTTCATTTGGGGTACTGTTTCTGGTTTGTCGGAGCTTGATGGGAAAGTAAGCAACAGCCATGAAGCGTCCAAGAGAGATTGATGGGTCAGAAGACAAAGGGCCTTTACCAAGAGCTTGAAATTGGCAAGCCAGGCATTGAAAAACGAAGTTATCACTCCTAGATGAACAGAATGGAGATTGAGAGGAAGGTAGAGGAAGAAGCAGACAATTGGGAGCACACAAAGGACTCTCCTACGACCTCTGGGGACTATCTTACAGATTGCATAGCAATAAGAAAGACATACGAAGACTGAGAACCATACCTTTATGAACTTGTTCACTTCGCCCTCCATCTTTCTTTTTTTGGATCTTTTTCTGTGCTCGTTCTTGATCTTTGCAATGTTTCTGGGGGAAGATCTGAATGTAAGGATAGTCATCCATGGCGATCCATTAATTATTGAGACTAGCTACAAAAAGGATTGGAGTATAAGAGTATTGTAATTTTTTTTTTACAGATTGGTGGGAGATTTCATAATGATTAAGAATGGACAAACACGCTTTCCAAAAAAAAAAAAAAAAAGACAAACACGTCAAGATGTACTAAACAAATTGATAAGTCAAATTTTTTTTTTGTTTAATTTAAAAAATTCAGCGGTGCTTGTTAATATATTTGGAGAATATTTTTTGTTTAATAAAATATTTTCACCTAGAGAAATGTATCATTTTCTCTTTCTGTTCTTTTCTCATCCAATCCACTTTTAAAAATCATCGTTAAATCTATAAAGCTCACAAAGCGCACATGAGTGACTCATATGAACCTTATAAATTTAATGATAATTTTTAAAAGTTGAAAGCTAAGATAATGGCAGAAGAGGATGTATAATGCATCTCTTTAATATTAGAAAAAATTTTATTTATCACCTTAATCTTTCATCACTTTTACAATCATTCCCATAAACTTTAAAAAAGTGTTAATTTAATGTATCAATCTTTTAATTTTTTTTAATTTTACCCCTTTTATAATTTTCTGTTAAATCCTAACGTAATGGTGTCTGAATTCTTAAAATACCCCTTATTTTTTAGGAAAAAAATAAAATAGAATTGCAAAGGCTTTAAGCGTTGGTTAGGATTTTTAACAGAATTTGTAAAAATACATATGCATGAATCTTTAAAAAATTATATTTTTTTTTTAAAAGAAAATAAACATAGATATTTTGAAAATTTTGACAAGATTTAACGAAAAAAATCTAAAATTAAAAAATAAAAATTAAAAGATGGATACTCTAAATTTATACTTTAATTTTAAAATTTATAAATATAATTGTAAAATTGATGAAATATTGTGACTTAAAAGTTGAAGTTTTTTCTCAATATAATGTAAAGATGAAAATTATTGTTGTATTGTGAATTTTGTTTTGTATATGCATAGTATGACACTTCCCTGATAGCGACAACAAAGGAGATTGGAACCTTGGAACCTTGGAACCCTCCATGTCCTCAATCCGGACCTAAAGAGGAAAAACCAAGAACCAAGAGCCACAATCATGTACTTTATGTTAGCCACTTATGCCCGATCTGCATGGGCCCAGGCCTACACATTTCCTCTTGAAACCACGGCTTCTCAAACAAGATCAGGCCCGAGGTCTGGCCGAGTAGGGCTCAGGTTACCACTACGAATATCATGCAGTCCCCATAACACTGTCTTCAAATAAAGAAAATTTTTGCTAATCGTGTACACGTCATTAGCTTAGAGCACTAGTAGCAGATTTCTAACTATTTTCTCTACTTTAGGAAAAATTTAGAGAACCAAACCACTGTTTTTTTTCCCTATAAAAAAACACCCTATAATAGATTTCCTTAATTTTCTCTGTATCAATTAAATACTATTTTTTACTCTTATTTTATTCTTTTTTCTCTTTCCTACTTTTATTTTTTTTATTCATTTCTTTTATTCTCTTTCTTGCTCTGTCGTCTTCTCCGAATCTCCATCACTTCCATTTCTCCTTCTGAATCCAAGATGCAGAAAACTCGATCCAAATCTCCGATGCTGAATGGAGAGATTCATCGTTTGACGACCGCCACAACCTGATCCCACAGAACAACGACATCAAGCACCAACTCCTCTCCCCCCATCGCTCTGCCTTCCACATCGACGATCTCCACTCCACAATACGTCGCCGTTTTGCTTCCATCCACTTCAATGAAAGGTACCTCCTTGCTGTCCTCCAGACCAGAAACGGTTCCGTGTCCGAGTCTGAAGCCGATTTTCAGGTACCTCCTCCGCCCTCCTCCTCTGGATCGCCATCTTCCTCTGCTTCCTACTCTGGAGGAGCCGTGAGTTCGCCAACGAGAAGAGCAGCGTGTTTTCTAGACACGTGAAGAGAGAGCCAGAGAGGAGAGAGGAAAGAGAGATATTTTTTTTTATTATTATTAAAATAAGTTATTGGGTAGCTACAGTGCTACTCAATGTATTGGGAAGCACTGTAGCTTCCCAAGCATGAAACCCTAAAATAGGGTAACTGTTATGGCCTGTTATTTTGCAACTTTTTTTCAAATTTTCCCTATTTTAGAGAATATAACTACTTATAGGGCATCTGCTACTAGTACTCTTACAGGCTGATTTGGTACTGTCACATCAGCTTAAAAGAAATTTACAAATGAGTTACAAAGGGTCGGTCAAATAGCCACTCTCATGGATGGCCGACCAATCAGTTACCTCCACCAAATCTTTGGGAGTCGTCACAAAACTCCTTAAGCCATCGGATTGAGGGGCGGCCCATAACAATTGATAGGCCAAATTTGTGTGGTTGACGGTGCAAACCATGCGTGGTGGTCGGGGGGTGGCATCGTGGCACCAAACATGAGAACTGGTGATTTTGTGGGAAAAAATAATTATTGACATTATCATGTCAGCACATTACTCTCAACTAAATTGTTCCTAAAACAATCTAGTACAACATGCATATATATTCTAAGAGTACTAGTAGCAGATTTCCAATCGTTTTTTTTATATTTAAGAAACTAAACTATTTTTTGTTTCCTTATAAAAAAAACATCCTATAATAGATTCTCTTACATTTCTCTATATCAATTAAATATTATTTTTTTACACTTATTTTATTCTTTTTCTCTCTTTCTTACTTTTTCTCTCTTCCCTATATCAATTAAGTATACCATTTTATATTAACATAATACATAGGGAATGAATAGCAGACATATATATATAGGGAACTACTATTCATTTTCAACCCCCTCATCTAAATATAAAGCATCTGCTGTGGGAGTTTTTTTGATATTTTTCACGAAATTTTCTCTAAATATAGGGAAGGAAACCAATATAGAGTAACTGATGTTAATGCTCTAAGACATAGCAAAATAATTTTCATATATGCTATAGAAGTTAAACAAAAATGGGGTGAAAGTTGTAGTTTCACTTCACAGTTCAAACTAGATTAACATTCTCTTAAATTATTTGTCTGAATTTTAGAGAATTCGGACAGGTGATTGTGAGAGACCATTTATAAAACACATCTCATGACCAAATTAATAAAAGTTGTGTTATCCAACCACTTATTAAGTCAGATGATCGTGTCCCATAAATAATCTCTTATAATTATTTATTTAAATTCTCTCAAATTAAGACAAATAATTTGAAAGAATTCTGATATTAACTACTTACCAGTCTTTCATGCTCTGACCACAAAGATCTATCTCACATTGAAAGTCTGAAACAGTCTACATCACCATTTCATAGATATAATACAAAACAATGAAGAACAAAGGTTAATTTCTCATATCATGGAATTTAATTAACCCTAAATGTCTAGTACTAATCCATCTTTCTTAGAGGAAGCGTTCCGACTGCTAGAGAGGCTCCATCGGTCTGAAAACTCCAGAGACGAGACCCCACCACTACCGCACTTAGCGACGGTCCTCACGCTCTCTATCAACTCTTGGGTGCGACCCTCTTGCGACAGTATCTCCAGCAACTGCTCCGGGCTAATCACCAGCTTCACTTTCCAAAACCTTCCACTGTTGTACCGAGAGAAAACCTCCGTGTAAGACCTCTTCAGCATCCCCTGGTAATCAAACGACATCCTGTACGGGGCAACCAACGACGTCGCCGGTATGCTGTTGGACCGGATGTGGCCTTGTCGGACAATTTGGCCGTGTGTGTTAACGTTAACGTTGTCTGTCGTGGCTTGGGCGTGGAGGGGGAGTAGATAGTATGACTCGCCTGCCACAAGCTCTTCGTGCTGAGAGAGTGGCTTCCAAAAGAGGTCGTGGCTTCGGAAAATGCCGTGGCCTGGAAACTCATTGGCGATGCAGCCAACGGTTACTGGCGCGAAGAACTCCATGACCCCACCGTTGGATGTGACGACTTTGATTACTCCTCCATCAACCTGATCTCCCAAGCCTCCAAAGATACAGTTTCCCATGTATAAACTAAACACAGTGAAAGTTTCTAGAGCTGGCTAGAGCGCCAATCTCTCTGCTGCCTATTTATTTGTCTTGGGGGTGGGTTTTGGAGGGTATGAAAGAGAGGGAAAGCAATCGTCGGTGGGATTCTTCTTTGGAGCTTTCTTATTCCACCCACCAAAGAAAACAAAGCAACAAAAGAGAGAAATTAAAGAAATGTGGCAAATTGTAAAGCGGTGAACATGCATATATGGGCAAATGGTTGGGACTAAGCGATCCTTGGGGGACCCATATAGATATCTAAGATTGTTGGCCAGTCAACATTTGTAATCAACTGGTCAATGAACAAGCGACTGAACATTTCACATTTCTCCTTTCCACTTTCTCTTTATCAAAATCAATCCTTTGGTCCCGCATTTGTCCAGCTACCAAAGTGAAACTAGACAATTCTGTTGGTTTTGGGTTGAACACCTATAAAGAGGTAGATAAGAATGTGGAAAAGAAGGGTTTTGTGTCTGTCCAATGATTCTGTGCACACCCACGATCAATTATGTCACTCTCAACTTGGGTTTTGTTCACATATAAGTAAGCCTTATGCTCCGTTTCTTTCGGCGTACAATAATTTCGGCATTTTATGGTGTTTGGTAAGGGCAAAAATAATGGAAAAATCATTTTCGATTTGATTGTAAAAGTTTCTTTAATTTTTGGAAAAATATTTACGGTTTTAAAAATCATAAATCATTTTTCGAAATTAAACACTTCGTCCTTATACGCACATTTGATATTCGATTGTCGGAATCTGGTATTGGTCGGTCGTCGGAATCCAGGCGGCGCCAGAATCCGGCAACATCCAGCCACCGGAATACTGCCGGCGAACCAGATTCCAGCCGAAACTAGCAGGAATCCGGCCATGGTCAGAATCCGGCAGGATTTGGCCGAGATCCGGCCGGATCCAGTCAAAATGGCCGGATTCGTCGAGGTGCCGGCAATTAATTAATTTATTTAATTACTTACAACAAAATAAATTAAAGAGAACTCGTCGAGATGCCGGCGAGATCTCACTCTGATGCTTAAGTTAGTCTTTGAAATAAAAGTATGCCCAAAGCACAATGAATCAATCTAAGGTTTGTACCTTGTATAAGATGCATGTATTTATATGTTACGAGGTGGAGTCGGGCATCAATTTATGTCTTTACTTGGGGCTCACACTTCTTTGTAGGTTGGCTTTGGCCTCGAGGCCTGGAACTCTTCAGATGAATCGGTCTGAATGGAATTATTCCTAACATTAACCGGTACTTCAAAAAATAAAAATATAACACACTTAAAAGACGTTACATCAACCAGTATAATATAAATGCAATAAATGAATGAAAATAATAGCATTTATAAATAAATACTCCATACATATTTCTCATTGTGTTTGTATCCGTTTGTAATCCAATAATATCAACGAGTCTCTCAAATTAAATACTAGATGACAAAGTGGACGCTTGTTGCTGGCTTGGTGCAACGGACACATGTAATTGTGTGGACGGCATTTTGATGACTAGTATTTAACTCATAGTTTGTGAATCTTTGTCAAAGTGGGGCATGGACAATTTGCCACTTTTGCAGACAAGTGGCTATCAATTCTTTTATTTTATCTTTGGTTAGGTTAATTAGCATCTTCAAAAGAAATAAAAAAGGAAATTAACATCTCCATAAAGTAGCAGTTCTAGAAACAACCAAAAATGAGTGGGACACCACGGCAATCCTGGGAGGGCCGTTGGTCGCACTTCCTTCCTTGAAGTTGCTTTTTCGTGTACCATTAGGACATGTCATGGCTGATGAGTGATGGCTCCTTCCAATCTGCAACAACTGCTTTGTTACAGTAAGGTAGCTGTCAGCATTACAAGTACACAAGCTTTTTCTTAAATGCTTGTGTTTCCTTCCATCTTGTGGACCTCCTGGATCAATGGATTGCTGCCTGGCCTTCCACATCCCGCTAAAAGAGGGATTTGGATTCTCTCTAATTTTTTTTTTGTCTGAATTATTAGATGTGAACTCACATTTTCCTGTAAGTGGATGAGCATGCTTGCTTCTGTTCTGATGGACTCATCTACTCGAACAGATGTTCGAGGAATCCAAGCACGTGTTGGGGTAGTCTAGGCACCTATTTGGACAAATGGGTTTTATTAAAGCATTTTCTCAATTGCTTGTCCAAATTATCTGAAATATAGACAACCAATTATAGAAAATCTCAATCAGCATTTTGCAGTTGAAATTAATAGCCGAGTCGACCCAGATAGCCCAGAACAACCAATAAACATATTTACTACCATGCCAGAGGACTTCTTAGTTAATTCACTGATCTTTCAAGAAAAAACTCAAACTTTTTGGAGCATGCTTGGTTCTGGAATTTGGGTCTTTTTATAATTAATTGTTTTTTTTTTTTTTTAACTTTTTATGTCCTGGAAGAGAAATTTTGTTAACATAAAGCTTAACATGCATATATATGTGTGTGGGTGTGGGTGTGGGTGTGGGTGTTGGTAGATTTGATTCCAATTGAATGAATTAAGTATATTTCTTTGCTTTCTATGGAAAAATGTAGGAGTAATTTCTTCCAGTCTTTTGGAGTGGATTACAGAAATTGAGTTTTTAACATGGCAGGCATTTACATCCTAAAAAACAGAGTGCCTACTGCTACGCCTACTCACTTCCTTCATGGATGGTCTGCAGCACTGGTCTCCACCTTGACATAGAACCAACAGCACCACACCATGCCCCTTTCTGAACTCCAAACAGCATCTCCTCCGGTGATATCTTCTTGGACAGCAATTCCTGAAGCTGCTTCTTTGTTATAACCACTTTCATTCTCTTTGTATAGCTTGTGCCTCTGCCATCCATGTCTACTGGACAAGCAGCCGGAGTACTAGACAGCGGGAGAAGATAATAAACATGCCCCACCTTCAACTCATAATTCATAGGAAGGTGCTTCAATGGTCTTTCCGACAGGCCAATACCATAACCAGAGAAGCTCATCAAGACATCCTTAACAAGCATAGGCCTCGTGTACTCTAAACTCTCTCCATCAGTTCTCACAACCCGTAATATAACTTCTAGGTGGTTGCAGACAGCTGCTTGAGCACAAGATTTTCTTAAGCAACTGCCCATGGATGGCTAGCTGCCAAGTGCCAATGATATTATTTTTGGAAATTATACCAATAAAGAAAGCAGAGGCTTTATATTTCGGGGGAAGGTCTGCATGCAGTGAGAAGTTTTAAAGGGACAAGTGAACCATATTTTGATGCATGTTTATTATAATAAAGCTTTGTTTGTTATGATTTGTGAGTGGACAAGTCACAAGTGCCTTTCTGTTACAACAAAAGTTTAAAAACAGTAGAGCAAGCAAGAAAAGAACATCTTAGAAACATAACATTGGCAACATGCAATTGAGACTCATTTCCTCATCCCTACATATTTGCATCTGGGATAAGGATCTATGATATTAGGCTGTCGGTCCGAATAACACGGATATTGAGCCAATCTAAGAAAATGGGGTTGTGGGGTTTTGTAACTTTGTTGTTACCGTGCACAACAATGATGAATATAATACAGAATAAAAAAATAAAAAATAAAAAATAAAAAATAAAAAATTGAGATACAGATTTACATGGTTCGATAATGTGCCTACGTTCACAGGAATACGGTTATATTTCACTAACTGATTTAGGATTACAGCATAACGTACTTATAAGAAAACCCTAATTGTACAGATGTATTTTGAAAAACTGCAAAATATCTTGTACCGTATCGGCTTCTATTCTAGCATTTTATATTACTCTTTATGTCTGAGAGAATATAAGTCGCTTGTTCTAACAGGTTCTAAACTCTTTTTAAATTGTCCAAATTTTTGTGTTATCGAGAGATCCCAATCTATGCATTCTAGCTAGCTACGTCAAATCTCCAATTTGACTTGTATTAGAAATAGAATTGAGAGCCAATGAGCATCATTTAGACCCCTCGTGAAGTCTAAGAGATAGCCTTGCAAAATGTCTACTTAGCAAATTGCAAATAAGAAATTGAGGGATGATTATGTATGGTCCCTTCCCGCTTGTTAAAGGTGACTCTAATTTTACAAACATTAATTTGCGGTGGTCAATGCCGCGAGTGACGCCAGAAAGCATAAGCAGCAGGGCAAGTGCACTGGTTTCATATATATATATATATATGCCTTCTTGAATGGACCGGCAGCTATGGGAGACATCCACGTTGTGCTTTAGCAATAATGTCATTAATTATCACAAAATTTATATATTTTTAAGTGTAATGGCATCATGCTTACATAATCACAGCGTATATATAATTCAAAGAAATTAACAGCCTAAAGTCTAAGATTGTATATTGTCATGGTAAGATACAGAGTAATGTCACATTCTTATTTCATTACTATCTCGTGAACTTCTTGATATGGTAATGTTAATTAGTCTTTTTTTTTGGGAAAAAAAAAAAAAAATCGAAGACTATTTAGCACTATCACAATAGCAAAATGGGATAGTAGTAAGATAAAAATGTGATTTCTAACATTACTCTAAGATGTGTAGTGTTACGTACTACACTCTAAGATGAGTAATGTTACATACTACTCTTTTATTTCACTGTGTTGACCGGCACTGCTCATTAACCCTTTTTTTTTTTTTTAGAAAAAAAAAAAAAAAAAAAAAAAAAAAAAAAAAAAGGCAGCGAAAGACTTATTGATATTGTCACATATCAGCCAAATAGGATAAGAGTAAAATAAAATATAGTATGTACTATGTAACATTACTCCTCTAATATATATGTAGACTGGACCTTGTTATAGATCCAATATCAAGGGGCTAGCTATATTAGGTTAAAAAATGTAAGCTTAATATTGTGTCCACTCTAATAAGTTTAATATGTGACATTTATCACATTAGCAACTAATCATTTTTTTTTTTAATTTTTTCACTGGAAAGAAAATTAAGAAAAAAATTAAAAATTGTGAATTGTCACATGAGTTTGTAAGGGGTTGTAATTAAAGGTATAGTACTTCAAACATTTTCTATCTTGATAATTATTTGTGAAGTAACGCTATATAGCATACTGCTATACGACTACCATACAATTAGAATTACGTGTCAGTGAAAATTAGTCCTTAATTTTTTATTTTTTTTTAAAAAGTAATAATCCGATGGCTGAGTTTCACTGCCATATCATCAAGTTGTATGGATTAAAACTCTCTTTTCTTTCAAAGTTGGAATGCTTTGAAAGTTTCTACATGTACCAATTTTCATGCATATACATTTAATTAAATAGGCTGCTACCCACCTTGTGTTTGGTAGCACTTTTAACTGTGAATAGAATTAGGCCCACATTAATAAGGTTTTATAGATAGTACATGATAATAATTGCAACCAGAACTCCGGCACATATGGTTCTAGCCTGTCCCTAAGGGATAGCTCAATCGACTGAGGATCACGTCTCATAAAGGCTAAAGCGAAGGTCACTAGTTCGAATCCCCCCTCTTGTGTGGAATATCAAAAAAAAAAAAAAAAAAAAAAATGGTTCTAACCCATATTAACCTTGCCGAAGGATTGAAGGGATCAATAAGCAAGAAGGGCGAGGGTCATGCTTAAGATGGGCTTGGTTTTGGAACTGGTCTTAGCAGAGTCCATGTTGGGGCGCCAAATTGAGTCCAAGATCAGCCCAATTCATCTGAATTAAGATATTCCCTGCTCTATTTGATAATTAATAGTGATTGGCATTTATTTTACAAATGGGTATTTTTCTTATTTCTGTTTTTTCCATTAGAATTTAACAAAAAATAAATTAAATTAACGAAAGAGATAATTATAAGGGGGTGATCGAAAAGCATCGGGCATTTTATAACTTTTTGAAGTTTGGAAAATATTGCAAATTAAAGAGTAATTTGAGGGATAAATGTTATCTTCCAAAATTTATCGTATATAGTGTTAGGGTTTATGGGCGGACAAACCCATGTAACCAAAATACCAAACTTATTTGATCCAAAACTGACCAATTTATCCGGGTTTACCCAATACATGAAGCATGAAATTCACTCACATATCATTGTCGCATCACTTGGCCAAGCTCCAACGTTTTTCCTAAAAGAAAAAAATTAAAATTTTACCTCTTAATTTTATTTTATTTTTGCCCTCCAAATATATATACATTTTTTAATTTTGCCCCCTCCAAAATCGTAAATGCTAGCTCCGCTCCTGACCACCTGGACGGTAACTTATAACCAAATCCAATGTCACAAACCTCTGAAATAGGGCATGCTTAATTCTATTATATCTCTTTTTTTCATTAAAAATTTAAAATAGTTGAAAAGGTTATAAAAAATCTCGCTTTTTTATTTTATTTTATTTTAGTTTAGTTTAGTTTAGTGCATCTAAAGCCAAATCCTTATTATGAAAGTTTTCATGAATATATAACATCATGTGTGGATCTTACCAATGTTCCTTGTGCCGAGTAATAATCGTACAATTAGGTTTTGAAAAATTATTTTCCAATATAATATAAGGATAGCATCAAATTATTTTATTAAGGTTTGATGTAAGTGTTTGGCAGGCAGGTCTTGTCAATTGACTGCTAATACCGGACAAGTGTATTTGCTTAAATAGATCAAATTGTCCGCTAGTACACGGCAATATTGACCGGAGACAAGGGGTTGAATTTTGTTCGGCGTGAGTTTGGGGTCAATATATTTTGTCTCCATTACATGGTTTGATTGAGTCGCAACTTGCTCGAGAAGGTTCCTCACCATTTCAATCTAGTATATTTTTTAAAAATAAAAAATAAAAAATAAAAATTGACTATTTTACTCGTCTAGAATGGACTAATCTAGTATATTTATTTATTTTTTATGTATTTTTTTAATAAAAATATATTTTTTAAATATAAAATGACGGACCGGGACGTTTATCATTTATCCGCACCATCTCTTTTTATCCGATGTTCACATAAGTAGGGAGGGAAGATTTGAACTAGTGACCTCCACTTCATGAAAAGTGGTTTCCAGTCGAATGAGTTCTCTCTTAAAGATGATATCTTGCCATTTGATTTCATATTTATTTATTTTTATTAATCAAAAAATTATGTAAATGAATTGAAAATTGCTAGAGTTTCTTCTAGTTTTCTTCTGGTATAAATCTAAAAAAAAATAAAAATGTAATAAAAAAAAATTATATCTATATCCTTCTAGATGACATAGATGTAATTTTTAAATTATTTTATTACATTTATGTCATTTTAAATAGACATTAACAAAACACTAAAAAAATCTCTATCATTCCTCAAATGAATTTGGGTCTGATTTTGTGTTTTCTTTTTTTAAAAAATAAAAATAAAAAAATCAATAATTATGCCTATGAATGATAAAATATCATTTTTCTTCTGAAATATATGAATTTCCCGGGAAAGTGCCGGAGTCAGATAAGGGAAAAGTAAAAAATAACAAATAAATAAATGAGTCAACCAACACGTCCTTATCATTTCTCATTTTTTTATTATTTGCATTAATTCGTGCAGTAAGTGCGGATATGGCGATTTCATTTACCCTTGCCCATCCCTGCTAACCTCAGACCTACCCTCAAGCACTGCATACTCCCAAACAGTTGGAGAAACGCATCAAATGGGATTATAGAAGAATCACAACACTTATAATAAGATTTCTTTTAGTTTTTCTTCATAATTATTCATTGATCGATTTTTTTTAATATTTTTTTGGATAATTAAGTAACGTCAAGTAAAACTACCAGATTATAATACAAAAATTCCAAGGCTGAACTGTTTAGAAAATACACAATCCGGAAAATCTGGAGTCACTGTGCAGTACTGAATCTCACCGTGACATGCGAGAATCAAAATTCTCGCATATCTTGGCGCTTGATTCGCGTGGGTTTCGGTGGGTGTGTTCGGTGTTCCCTCTTCTCATGTCGATATATTATGCAGAAAAGGGACAGAAATCCTTTTTATTAAAAAAAAAAAAAAAAAAAAAAAAAACAAATAACATATGCTATCATTGATACTGAAATGGCTCGAAGGCTTACAACTTGAGATTAGAGGGATAAGACCCCCTACACTCTAAACCAGAAAGATATAACTTAAAAAACAGATGCCTAGGCAAAACACAAATCTTATAAGAATAACATTTGAGCCTCTCTTTACAATAAAGCACACTCTAAAAATAAAAGAGGACTGATCCAGTTACAAGCCAACAGATATTTCAGTAAAAATTGAGCAATACAAAGGTAGAATGTGACCGGAAAAACAAATGGAATACACAACACAACAAACAAAAAAATTCAACCCAAGCCGGCGACGTCAGAGGACACTATCTTTGCCGGAAAACTCCCATAAGTCACCCTGCAGCAGACCGGTCACTACAGCCCCCGACGCCACCCCTGCACAACAAGAAAAGACAGAGCGTGGCCATCACACACATCCCAATAAGAAAAGGTACCTTGGCGCGTGATGGTCACGCACCGGTCACCGATGACCCGCACGGTTGATGCAAGCGACGACAAGATCTAAAGACGACGATGAATGCGATTGAGGGGTGCGTGTCTCACAGAAGCCGACGAAAGAGCGTAAATCTGGCTTCAAAAAATATAAATGAATATGAAAATCCGGCCAGCCCTCTTCCAGCAACACGAACCAGAGCAACGTCACCTCGCTAGACGTCTCAAAGAGAACCTTCTTGTCAAAAACAATAAGAAAAGAACAAAACAAAACAAAACACAAATCTCTAAAGCCCTAAAATGATTATAGGAAGAGCAACCACCACCAAATCTACCAGGGGGAACAAAAGCTCCACAATCTTAAAGGCTGGGAGAAAACCTAACCTCTACTAGTACACACCATAGAGGGACAAAAAACATTTCATAGCCCTAAGAGAGCTAGGAGGTATCACCACCGGGAGGAGGGAGGCGTGGAGGACTCTCTCTCTCTCTAGAAAACAGGAGCTTCTCTCTCTAGAAAACTGGAGCTACCGAGATGCTGGAAGTTTTTAGAGAGAAATCTATTCAAGAAATAAGAATCTCTATTTTTTTTTTTTTTAAAGAAAAATCTCTGAATCCTAACATTAACTAAAAAGCGACTAAAGCAGTTACATTATGAATGACAATTTGTGTTCACGTGTCGAATTTGGATGGTGTCAAGACATGAATATAAGTCTATGAGAAATGCTATATTTCCTAAAAAAATTCTCTCACAAATTTGCTCCCCAAATGATATGTCATAATCCTATGTAATTTCTTATTTTGAAAAATGTATCACCATTTCATACGATTATGACACATCATTTGAGGAGTAAATTTAGAGGAGAAATTTTGGGAAGTGTAGCATTTTTCTAAGTCTATCTAGGTCAAATTCTAATCCGACTCATTTAATTAAACGAGTCAAATCTCTCAACTTTAATCCTCTATTTTTATAAAATACGTATCAAACTTGTGAATCATGTAAAAAAAAAAATTACATGCTATAGACAGTACACTCATATGATCTTTTGAATTGTTGACAACTTTTGTAATGTTTATTTATTTATTTCCTCCTTCCATTAGTAACATGTGGTTCTTTCGTAATTTCTCTCTTAATTTATTTCCACAATGACATTCATACTGAACTTATTTTTCCAAGTAAAACACATTAAAAAAAGGCGACACGGTCCAGGCCCAATGCTATAGCTAAAAGCCTACAAACCACCCAACTGGCCAACTGCCCAACTGGCTTTCTCATGGCTTGTTGCGTACCAAGACAAGAAAGGAGCAAATTTAGTAAAAGAAAATGTCAGAATATATAATCATCGCATAGGAAACTTCAGCAGCTATAAAACCTCAGCTAGCTAGCTACTGAATAATTTGGTAATCTACATATCAAAGAAAAGGATCGATTGCCAAGGCACATAGGAAAAGATGGAAAACGGGCACGGAAGATCTGCCAACTCTTCGTTCAATCCAAGTGACACAGCCGGGAAGGTCATCTCCTGCAGGGGTAAGAGGTTCAGCTATACTGTAAACATATATATATATGTATATGCATTCCATCGTGTTTATGATATAGTCGATCTACTAATGTTTACTTCTCCATGGTGGTGGTGAAGCTGCTGTTGTACATGGTCCGGGAGAGCCTTTTGTGGTGGAAGATGTACGAGTAGATCCCCCTCAAAAGATGGAGGTCCGGATCAAGATCCTCTTCACTTCCATCTGTCACACTGATCTCAGCGCTTGGCAAGGCGAGGTATATATATATATATATATATGTATATCAAAGCATTCAAAAACTTAACTTTTTCATTCAGCAACTGAACCAATACAAACAAATAAAAAAAAAAAAAACAGGCTCTGTTTCGGACCCCCCGAAACAGAGCACAAAAACTTAAAAACACAAAAGCTAGAATCAAGCCAGCAATTCCACAGGAATATTCCAGTTTTGACAAAGAATAAGATTTGCCCGAGTCTTCTTAAATCTGCCCCTTCCCAAAAGTCTGTAACGCACTTCCCAGACTATGATCTTCAGGATTTGCTCCTCTGTTTTGGGTTGGCCATTGTGTTCTATTTCGTTTCTAGCGCGCCAGATATTCATTCAAAAATTTATTCGCCATCACTCTATATATGATCCCACAATTTTGTTTTTGTTTTTGTTTTTGTTTTTTTTTTGTTGGTTGAAGAATGAAGCTCAGCGAGCATACCCTCGAATTTTCGGCCACGAAGCTTCCGGGATTGTTGAGAGCGTGGGTGAAGGTGTGACGGACATGAAAGAAGGGGACCACGTTGTTCCAATCTTCAACGGAGAGTGTGGAGACTGCATATACTGCAAGTGTGAGAAAACTAATATGTGCGAGAGATCTGGGGTGAACCCGTTCAAGACGGTGATGGTCAACGACGGTAAGAGTAGGTTCTCGAGTAAAGAAGGGAAGCCCATATTCCACTTTCTCAACACCTCCACTTTCAGCGAGTACACAGTCCTTGAATCCGCCTGCGTCGTCAAGATCGACTCTCACGTTCCCCTCAAGAAGATGACATTGCTGAGCTGCGGCGTTTCTACCGGTGAGAAACGAGTAAAATATTTTAATTATTAATCTTTATAATATATGTCGGATTTAAGTCTTATTAAAATTATATACATTCATTTTAATTTGACTTATTTAATTGAAGGAATCAAATATTTTTTTTTTAATCTTAATACGCTTAATTCCATATTGAATTGTGTCGGCTTTTCACTTTTCATGTAAAACATCGTGGGTCTAGTTGTAAGAGCCACTCAAATGCAATTGGCAGTTCAACTTTGACAGCTTTCTTCTGTCAGGAGTGTAATCGTGTATTGCCTCTATGTCGGGGGCATGAATATAATAACCCCGTGCTCTAAAGTTTTGTCCTGTTGCATTCTTTCACTTTCACACGATCACTTTTAGGTTTTATAGATGTTCTTGAATTTCTATAAAATATTTTTTCTAAATTGATTTTTTTTTTTTTTTAAAAAAAAAAACAATAAAACCTGAAGTTTGGTCCCCTGTGCTTTGATATCTGATATCTCTCCCTCTCGATGTGATTGGACGTGTGAAAATAAATCTTGGCCACCTGATCAAGGAGTTGGAGCTGCATGGAATAGTGCCGATGTCAAAGCAGGGTCAACTGTCGCAATTTTTGGTTTGGGTGCCGTGGGACTCGCCGTAAGTTAAACTTATTTATTTTATTACGTTTGTCATGTCCACTTGTTTAAAGAATCGGATCTCATCATAACTCTTTAACATTTACTGTTCGAATTGTTAATAATTTCTCAGGTTGCTGAGGGGGCACGGGCCCGAGGAGCATCAAGAATAATTGGCGTTGATATCAACCCGAACAAATTCATAAAAGGTATTTAATACCTTGTTGCTTTTTCTTTTTCTTTTTCTTTTTCACGAGCTCTATGCTTACTTCGTGATTCATAAAATGATGTTTTGCTAACATTGTGTGTGTGGACGTGACAGGCCAAGCAATGGGAATCACAGACACTATAAATCCAAGTGATATCAAGAAGCCGGTGCATGAGGTTAGTGAATTTACTACAATCACAAATTAACTACAAATCTTCTAATTCAATCTATTAATCGCTTGTTTTAAGAACTTATATCAGTTTGATAGACCGAATTGAAAGAATTTCTCCCAAAAAAAAAAAAAAAAAAAACTTGAAAGATGATGACATTGGTTGGGTTGTGGGGTGGCAGAGGATTAGAGAAATGACAGGAGGCGGCGTGGACTATAGCTTTGAGTGCGCAGGCAACTTGGAAGTTCTACGGGAGGCCTTCTTGTCGACACATGAGGTACGTACATTGAATTCTAGCTGTTTTATTAGACTCTTATTAATGTTTGACCAAAAGCTGTATTTTTCTGAGCAAAACATTGGCCGCCTATGTTGATGATGAGCAGGGATGGGGATTGTGTGTAATATTGGGGATTCATCAAACCCCAAGACTTCTTCCTCTCCATCCAATGGAGTTGTTCAATGGTCGCATGATAATCGCTTCAGTCTTCGGAGGCTTCAAAGGGAAGTCCCAACTGCCTCATTTTGCCAAAGAATGCATCAAGGGGGTCGGTTACTTAACCTAAATAGTCTCTCTGTTTAAACATTTTAGTGTCGGTTTGGTTGAGCGATTTTAAAACACGCAATTCGAAAAACCATCACCCTCACGTTTGTGCCGTTGGGGTTATTTTCACTTTTGCAGGTGGTGAATTTAGATGAGTTTATTACCCACGAGCTTCCATTTGAGAAGATAAACGAAGCATTTCAGCTGCTCGTGGAAGGGAAGTCATTGAGATGCCTACTACACCTTTAAGCCTTTTTCTTACAGGCTGACATACATGAAGGGGCAATAAGCTCTATCAACGAGCAGGCTACATGCATGCCGGGGGGAATTTACAGGCGTGCCTAGACCTTATTATAAATCTCATATGAATGTATTCTTTTGCAGTACTTCATTACCGTATTTTGGATTAATAGCACAAAGATTAATATCTAGACATGACCCGAATCTAACACGAATTGTTGCCCCTAATCCCAAGTACTCAAAATCTGGAAAGTCAATATGTCTTGAAGACAGAATTAGCAGCAAGTCCCCCACAGCATGCATGCCATTCAGATCAGTAAAGTAGCGATAGTCCACAGACATTCAAGCAAGCAGTTTAAAGCAACATAAAGCAGGGTGACAAAGATCCTCAAAAACACAATCAGAACTAGGAATAAGAGAGAAAACACAACTCTGCATGTGTGCACAAGAAGCTAGCCATATAACTGGCAAGAAAATTTTGAAATACCACTTTGTCAGTGTCACAAAGCGACTATTGATAGGATTGTCATAAGTCAGAAACTTCTGTATAGGGTTTAATCTAGGGAAAATCCCAATCCATATCAATGAGCAGTATACATTAAATCTTCCAAAGCCTAGGAGGTTCTGTCCAACTCTATATGCTAGGATGCTAGGATAAACAAAACATAATCCCGATGATAACAAAAGAACGTGCCGGCATTGAAGCAGAGGACGAGTATACATATTTAAGTAGACCAACCAGAGATGGAAAGCATCTTTACATGGTTTGTGTATGTGTGGGGTTAAATATATATAAACTGAAATGTTGAATCAGTCTGGGGTGCCAAAGATGTTCAATGCATGGGAAGACGAGGAGCACGAGGGCGGACAGGTGTCTTTGATGGGCTTACCCTGATTATACACAACACCAAAAATCAATTAGATAAAGAAAGCCATAATTCATTATACTGCAGAAGTTTTAAAACAAAAAATTCAGGGCCGGGAATGAAAGAGCAAGCAATCATACCTTATTGGCGAAGAACCCAGAACCACACCGCTACAGTTAAGAGCAGCAATTGCACTTTCAGCCTGCAGGAATAATAAAAATTACATTTGTATTTCCATACATTGCAACAATCAATATAGAGGTAAAAGCAAATTGGGAGGCCTTCCTCGAGAAAGTCATTGAATTGTTTAAATATCGTTTGGAGCTCAGTTGATTACATTGCAACAATCAATATAGAGGTCAAGACAAATTGGGACTTAATATCACGTGACCTAAACCCCACTTAAATAATCAATTTTATGGTCACTAGTGACAGAAGACAGGCAACCACAAAAACACTGAACAACATGACTTGTGCATGTGATCCTTACCACTTTACAAATCCTTTGGTTCTAGTCAATAGAAAATCATTATACCAATAGTACGCAAAAGATATGCACATAGCAATGCAAACATGTGACTCTGTTTTTATATTGTAATTTTTAAATCTTTTTCTCTTATAGGCATATATAACTCCCAGGAACCTGCCGCTCTAAGTGGAACCAGATTGGGTAATGACCCTTTTAAATATAACTCAAACTCCTAAATGGGATTCAGCCTCTGACCTTATCCTTCACTACCCCATATTTATGGGTAGGGGATAAGTCATTTATTTGGTCCAAAAGCTATGGGAAAAAGTATCATCTGAGATTAAAAGGTATAAAATAAGCACAAAACAAAAACATCGATCATCAATTCATGAGCAAAATGCAATTCAACTAGTGACAGAACTAATGAATCAAAAGAACCAATAATAAGCAATTAATGGGCAGAATGCAATTCCATTTTCTGGGATTTTGATTGAGCGAGACTATAAATAAGGTAGAGCTCTGTATAACCAACCCTTGCACTGCCATTCATCCAAATTTTAATTTGATTCAATTAGTCTCTACAAAACTAAAAATCCATAAATATCAGATCCCTCTAACAAAGAACTGAAGTATTGTCATGAACATCAAATGCTGAAACAAAAAGGAAATGGAGACAAGCTTACAAACAGTCTTTGTAAAGGTTCTAAATAAACTTTTTTACTTATTATAAGAATTAAACATTTAAGATATGAATTTATTCTTAAAAAAAATTACACACACGCGAGCTTTGAGCAAATTGTGGATGGCATCATTGGTGGAGATACTATAACCAACAAGGTATTATAAAGCAACATTGGGCCCGATTCCACCATAATAAAGCTGAAAATCTCTATAGAAATTATACAGTAACCTCATCTTGAAACCCATTTAATCTCCTCTCCCATGACAACCCTCTCAAGGCATTTGGTCTTCTCAAATAGGGCACCACTAATTAACTCAGTACAACAGGTCACATTTGCCTTGTAAATATCAGAAAGACGTTTGATAATCCAGGTTAAGAACAGTTACAAAATAGTACAGTCAATGAGCATGCTCATGTTCAAGTTAAGAAATAATATATGCCTATTTAAAGCATTGTGCCACTAGTGGTGTTTGGGACCACCATCCAAATTGCATATCATGAGGGCGGTAATGTTTTGAGGAAAACAAAGTAAGCTAATAAAAGCAAGGCAGAGAATATGCAAGCCATTGAGTCTATTGTAGCCAAATTGGATCTTATCCTAACAACTCGTGGATGAAAACTAAGTGAATAAGTGGGGCCAAAGTATGTTGTTTGTGCACCAAGAAATGATTAAGATACTTCAATATTGCGCACACCATTTTATTTTATCTTCAGCTTACCTCAATTCTGGACTCACAGCACCAATTAATTTTTAGTGTCAGTCCACCTAATTAATCAAATCTGAATTCTCTTATCTTGAAAAGAATTTATTCACCATTATAATTGCCCTAAAGCAAATATAATTTTCATGACGCACAAAGCATGACTTGTCAGCCTAATCAAGCCCATAGTTTTACCTTAATTAGGTGTGGAAACCACCATTTTACTTTTCCCTGATACTAATCGCAAAAATTATTTATCACCCGACAAACTTACAGCTAATAATTTTTTGGGAAGAAAATATATTGATGCTAACAGTACTATGAATGCATTCCCACGCTATCCTTTAGAATCTTCGCACCAACTAGAACAATCTACCCGTCCTACACCATGAACCTTCCTAAAACAGAAACTGCCAGTATGGACTACAGACTCATACATTTTTTGGACAAACAACACACACACAAAAAAAGAGTTGATCACCAATTTCTATTATACCTTGATTTTACTAAATAAGATGTGGAATCCACAAATACTACTGTTGATAAATGTTATTCTTGGTTGCTATAATAAAAAGAAAGAATATTGATCTATATGAAAAAATTTATCAATTCATTCCCAGCACGACTAAAAGCTTATTATCACTAAATTATAAACCAACCTCATAACCACAACAAGTCCTACAGAAATAGTTTTGACTCTCACTCCAATCCTAATATAATCAAGATTAATCCAAGGTACCCAATTTAAGAGGGAGTAGCAACCAATGTTATCAAGAGCGATCCTGATGGTTTTCTCATCCACATAGCTCAGAAAATCTCTTTCATATTGGAGATAAGTATACCTCAATGTAAATCACTAAATTATAAACCAACCTCATAACCACCACAAGTCCTGCAGAATAAACCATAAAAATGACAAACAAAAATAGTTTTGACTCTCACTCCAATCCTAATATAATCAAGATTAATCCAAGGTACCCAATTTAAGAGGGAGTAGCAACCAATGTTATCAAGAGCGATCCTGATGGTTTTCTCATCCACATAGCTCAGAAAATCTCTTTTGGAGAGATAAGTATACCTCAATGTAATCCTAAAGAAACTATGTCATAGCCCCCACTGTCCACCAGAGCTACTTTCTAGGGATGTAAAGCCGGCCGGTTATAATCAGCCGGTAGCCGGCCAACTGCTTTTGTTACCGGTTGGAAATAACCGGTAACCGGTAACCGGCACTACTGGAGTAGTTACCAGTTTTAGAAAATATTTAAATAAATGTATTTATTTATTTAAAAAATTAAAATAATAAAATTCTAGGGTTTCTACTTTCCGGTTTCCGCCTCTTTCTCTCTTTACAGCTTTACTCTTTACTTCTTTACTTTCTACGTCTTTGGACTTTGGTGAGTTTGGTCTTTCTGCGTCTTTTTGAACAGCCACAACAAAGCCCTGCATATTGGGCCAAAAAAGGCTGAATTTTTTTTAAAAAGGGTTAAAGACGTCTAAATTAAGCCCAAAAAGTAGGCCCAATACCCAAAATAGGCCTAAAAGACCCAATTTCTAAAAAAAATCAGTTACCAATGCGGATAACCAGGTACCAACCAATAACCGCCGATTATTAAATAACTGGCTACCCGGTTACTAAAGCCGGTTTGAGATTTTGGCGACTAGCTACCCCAGTTACCGGTTTTAGTCAATAACCGGTAACCATAATTGGGTTTTCACCCCCTACTATTTTCCTCAACCATTGAGAGGAATTGCCCTACATTAAGAGAATCTAGAACTAGACACAGGTACAGGAACCATTGCATGTAAGACCCATTGCTCATGCAATTTGGGATTCTCATTTTGGTCAACCGGCTATGGAAGCTTTTACTCGAGGGGGTGCTCTTGGACCAGTAAATATCGCTTATTCCGGTGTTTATTGGTGGTGGTATACAATCGGTTTATGGACTAATGGAGATCTGGTCATTTGAAAACCCCCTATTTCTTTACGAACACTTTGTTTAAGCCTCCCATAGATTTACATGTTTTAATGATTATAGGGGGAAAAATACATATGGGAAAACAAAAAAATCAGCACGCACTAACAAAGAAAAAGAAGCAATTACCATCACAAACTCAACAAAAGCAATACGAGTGGAATGGTGATAGTCCCCTAGTAGCCTCAGGCGATAAACCTGCATCAAAAAGTGCATTCCTTACAACTGATAGTCAAAACATTGAGAATATACAAAAGTTTCAGAATCATGACAGCGATAATCACAAACCTCTCCGCAGACCGATTCAAAAAAGAGTTTGACATCAGTTTGAGAAACCTGCACACACAAATTAAAAAATTAAATAAATAAAATTTAAAAATTAAATAAATAAAAAAATATTGAATTTAAGGGTTTTTGCAGACCACACCATGGGGCACATTCAATGGTAAACTACTGAAAAATCACCTTCTTGTCAATATTTGTACAATAGATAGTTCTTGCGCACATCTCACGTTCATCTTCAGTCTGAAATCAGAAGAACCAATCAAATCAACACATACTCATGTAACCATGGATAACAAAAAATGCAATGGTTAAAATAGCTAAGCCTCTCACCCTTGGCAAAAAAGTTGGATTAACTGGTGCAATAGCTGTTTTAGAGGGCAGCACTCTCACGGGGTAGAATCCAAGCACTGTCCCCGCCAGATGTAAAGCAGCCCTTGCACCTTCTGCATAACAAACAGAGTAATTAATAGAGTGACCATAACAATTTCATTACCAGACTGGAAACTCTTTAACTATGCACCACAGAACTTCACATTACCTTCGTCAGTAAACTCAACAAAAGCAAAACGAAGCACAGAACTGGGGTCACCACATATTCGGCAATCAACAACCTTCACACATAAAAGAACCACTTCAAGACCAACATTTCAACCACCCTATTAGAAAACCATTAGTAGAAGAAAAAAATTCCATTACCTGTCCACAATTGACAAACAGAGCTGCAAGCTGTTCTTCAGTGACCTGTGTCCCAAACAACCAACACATCAATCGAACACACTGACCCACACAGACACACTCACACAAACATAAACCCTCCAAAGACAGATTACAATGGCAAGAATCGATTCTATACCTGTTGATCAATGTCAGACACATACACAGTCCTCCGAATTGACTCCTCTCTCTGAGCCAAACTTGTCCTTGTGTTCAACCTCCGTCTCCCTTGATTATAATTCTTCCTCTGAGACAAACACCCACCAAGAAACCTCTACAGATAAATGCTAAAACCCAGAATCTTAACATTAAAACCTGAGAAAACAACACCCTCTACTCAACTAAAACCAAACACAAACTTATCCTGCTTCAAAAAACCAAATACTCCAAGAAAGCTATCATTTTTAGGCCTCTTTGTCCTTCATTTTCTGAGGCAACAATCAAAGGGTCAATCTCATACGTACCCGTCGGGCATTGTTTCCGTTAGCAAAGCCATTCCTGTCGTTGCCGGGCATTAACAAGCTGTTACCATAAAACCCACCATTGTTAGCCAGTGATGGAGGCACAAACTCCTCGGCCATGGGGTTGAGCTTCGAGAACAGGTCCTGCAAGTCCCTCATATCCCGCTGGAAGCTCTCGCCAGCGTCCCCATTTCTCGACGAATCACCGCCGTTGGATCGGTGGGCCCCGATCTTCGCATCGAAGCTCTGCTGGGTCTTAATGTACAGCCCCTGATCGTGATGGGGGTCAATACGGTGTCGCACGAGGCCGTGCCTGGCCTGATCGTGACCGTTGGATGACGGCCCACCACCCGATTCCTGCGAAGCAGCCTCGAAGCTCCGGCTCGACGAGCCCACGCTCAGCCCAGCATTCTCAACAACAGCCATTGATTCACTCACACACAGTTCTCTGATC
The DNA here is from genome assembly GCF_958979055.1 of Alnus glutinosa. Taxonomy (NCBI): domain Eukaryota; kingdom Viridiplantae; phylum Streptophyta; class Magnoliopsida; order Fagales; family Betulaceae; genus Alnus; species Alnus glutinosa. Next base: position 478,096 of record NC_084898.1, on the reverse strand, counting down.
TTTGATCAAAAAGAAGAAAACCCAAAATACAAAATTACAAAAACAACTCAGTAATGTGTTCGGAAAAAAAATTCAAAGCTTAAATCCTTCAAAAGCTCGAATCTTACTTTGGGGTTTTTGTTTTTTGAATATTTTGTTGAGGTTTTGTTTTGGGTTTCGGAGTAATTGTGTGAAGGAGAGAGAGACCGAAGAGGTTCCTCGGATCGAGGTGTGGATCTGCTTCACATCGTCCTAAGAATGGCGAGGATTGTTCGACTCAGATACTGCTTTGCTTTGAGAGAGAGAGAGAGAGAGAGAGAGTCAGACTATGCTCGGAGGATGGTATGTGTAGATGAGGAAGCTCTAGGTGATGGTAGAATTCCCAAAATCAAAGTATTTTTAATATTTATAACTCGTAAAGATTCTCTAATTATCAAATGTTTATTGCAAATTACTCTTTAATCTTGAAATTCATCTCGTCGTATAAAAATAGTTTTAATTTTTTTCAATTTCATCAAACTATATATAAATTGCCAAAGTATTCTTGTAGAAGTCTCAATTCAATTACCCATATTTTAGCAAAAAGATTTATCTCTGATGATTTTAATTCAAACCATCTAATAGATTAGGGATTCAATTAATTAGTTTTTGTACTGTTTACTTAGAAACCAAAATCTGATTGATTATATTTTAATAAATACATGAAAAAGTAATGGGATGTAAAACTATTTAATTAAATTTGAAGAATTCTACAGCTTCTCCGAATCTCCGTAGCCCATACCTGTTTTGGATAGACACGAGCGTGATTCGTGAAGCCTTTGCGTTTCGTGACTCGGGCACGTACGTCGGTACGTGGACTGGAACAAAAAGAGCCGTCGCAGAGATCACTCCGTCAACTTTTTTGGCAGCGAGCGACTGCCTTTTTGGCTTCTCTTTTCCTTTCCTCTTTTATTTTTTATTTTTTATTTTTATTTTGTTATAAGAATATGTTTGGTTCACCATTTCAAAAAAATAAGATTTAAAATATGCAATTTGAAAAAGTAATTTTTAAAAACGCAGTTAAGTGTTTGGTAAAATTACAGTTTAGCCTTTAAAATTCTGTATTTTTAAAAAAGCATCATCTTACCTGCGATTTAAAAAAGTAAATTTTCTGCATTTTCAAATCTCAATTATTAAAAACGCAGTTTTCCAAACTATTTATATTTTACGATTTTGTTTAAAATTGTACTTATTGTTTACGAAATCGCAATCTCAAACGCACCATAATGATATAACACTTTTAATCTGTTCTTAGATTCGTCTTTTTTAAAAAATTAAAAATGAAGGCCGACGGCAATATTATATCCGTAAAATGGAGTCAAATTTTATAAAAATATAGTATAGAACATTACTTAAGTTAAAATTACGTTATTATTTTTCTGAGTTAGTGATATGATAATGTCAACAAATCCTTATATTAGTTCTTACCGCATAAAATTTTAAATTAAAACCTAAAGCAAGGTCAAATCAGTCAAATAAAATAAAAGTTAGATATGGTGTAGTTTTATGCATTTCTCTTCTCAAATGATTGCTTGGTTTGTCTAAGTAAGATTATTATGCCCAAAAATGTTACTTAGCTTGAAAAAATGTTCATTTCTCCCATAAGTGGGTGGTTTGCTACCCTAATTAAACTTTTGGAGATGGCCACACTATTCTTAGAGTCCTGAGATGATAACGACCATTCTCAATGTGTGATATGACGATTGGTGGTCTAACTATACTCACGTGATGAGTGAGGGTGGCGCTAATCAAGGTTATTTTTAAAAAAAGTGATTGATATGAAAAGTCAATTAAAATATGTCATGTTAATCGATTTGAAATTGTTGTGAAGAGTAACGTTACTGTTTTTTTTATTATTATTTTGTAGCGTTCAAGGATGGACCTAAATAGTACAAGGAAATTTTCTTTAGTCTTTAGTTTGGGGTGAAAGGCAACTCAGCAATTTATGATTTAAATATGGTTGATCAACCCTACAATTAGGAAGATGATATTGGATAAAAAATTGTTCAAATGTTTTCATTTTCTTTGCTTACGATTCCTCAACCAATAATGGCTTTATTTCCCATTTTGCTGCGTATGAGTTGCCAATGGAATATTAAGAGAGCAAATACCAAATTAAATAATACAAGTGAAGATTGAATAAGAGCGTTGAACATGGGTTTACTTGCAAGATCAAGCAAAGCATGATTTTGACAAAAACAATACATAATACAAGTAATATTACCCCACCAAATATATATATATATATTCTAAAATGATATTTTCATTAGATTGTGCATTTTGCACAGAGAGAATTATTTTCATTAACCATGCATCTCATGGTGTGGAATTGATATATTAATATCTATTAATATTATTTACATTTATAATAGATTATGCATTTTGCACAGTGAACATCTCCAATGGGTATTGGCATTATTGCAAGGGATTGTGAACGGCAAATAATTGCGGCAAAATGTCAGACTATATTGTACAAGGTAAGAACCTGTTGTAGCTGAAGCTTAAGCAGCTTTGTGTGTTGGAAAATTTTGTTGCGATTTAAGACTCCAGAATCCATAATATTATTCTAGAATGGGGCTCCTTACATGTGGTTAATGCGGTCAGAGCAAATGGTCTAAACTGGTGCAGGTACGGACAAGGACAATTGGTGGCGGCTATATAAATGGTTTTGTCCACTTGTCGGAGTTGGCAAATTAGCCATATTTGTAGAGTGGCAAATTTTGCGGCACATGGTATTGTTAAGACAGTGGTTAAACAAATCATGAATAGTGTATGAATTGAATAAATTCTTGAGGACAGCCGTAATATTGTAATTTTCAAACAATCTGCTCGTACTTCATATAGTGTTAGGCTCTTGTTCATTTCTAGAGTTTTTGCTCTAGCTTTCCTGGTCAGGATAAATAAAGTTCAAAGATTTATATAAAAAAAAAAAAAAAAAAAATTGTTATTCAATAATAATAATTAATGTAAATAAGGCTATACTGTAATTTGATAATTGTCTAAGTATGCTTCATTTGATATGTCAATCGGAAATACTATGTTAATTTAGTTAGTTTTTTTTATTTAGTTTAGGCTGAGTTTTTTATTATTATTATTTGTTCACTACAATGATCTTATTTTAGGTGGAAAAAGTATGCACAAGAATCATGTATATGCTCAGGGAATAGGAGTTTGAAAAAATAAAGCCCAAACGACATTTAGGCTCTTTTAACCACTATTTTTATTTGTAATGGTCTTTTTATTGTTTCAATTTTTGTAATGTTCATTAATTTACCATTGGGGTACAATGTCACCACCCTTTTTAGCTTTTTGTATTTTTATAAATTTTGTTTTTCGTTTTTTCAAAAATATTAATTTTTTGGGATAAATACCCCATTGGTACCTGAGTTTTACGTGTTTTTAAATTTAGTACCTCAGTTTTGTTTTGTATCATAGGTGGTACCTGAATTAAGGGTAAAAACCCATTTGGTACATCTGTTAGATTTTCCGTACAAATTTTAACGCCTCGCCACGTGTCAACCGCTGAGGTTGACACGTGGCACTACATAAAAAAAATTAAAAATTAAAAATTAAAATATTTAAAAAATGATTAAAAATAATAAAATTAAAAAAAAATTAAAAAAAGAAAAAAGAAGAGGGGTGGCTGAGCCACCCCCTTGGCCGGTCTGGCCGGTCTGGGGTGGCCGAACCACCCCATACCCACAGTTGAAAAAAAAAATAAAATAAAATAAAATTTTGAAGGGTTTTGGCCCTAGGGGGTGGTTCGGCCACCCCCAAGGGCCAACCCTCAATTTTTTTTTTAAGGGTTTTGGCCCTAGGGGGTGGTTCGGCCACCCCCTAGGGCCAAAACCCTTCAAATTTTATTTTATTTTTTTTTTTTTCAACTGTGGGGTGGCCGAACCACCCCTTATGGGGTGGTTCGGCCACCCCAGACCGGTCAGACCGGCCAAGGGGGTGGCTGGGCCACCTCCTTGGCCAAAATGGGGTGGCCGGCCACCCCCATGGTGGCCAAGGGGGGTGGCTCAGCCACCCCTCTTCTTTTTTCTTTTTTTAATTTTCTTTTTTAAAATTTTATTATTTTTAATCATTTTCTAAAGATTTTAATTTTTAATTTTTTTTTTATGTAGTGCCACGTGTCAACCTCAGCGGTTGACACGTGGCGAGGCGTTAAAATTTGGACGGAAAATCTAACAGAGGTACCAAATGGGTTTTTACCCTTAATTCAGGTACCACCTATGATACAAAACAAAACTGAGGTATTAAATTTAAAAACTCGTAAAACTCAGGTACCAATGTGGTATTTATCCCTAATTTTTTTAAAAAAAACTATGGTTTTTTTTTTAAAAAAATAAAAAATAAATTATGTTATGTAGTATAATTTTTTTCATTTTTTGTCGTATAAACGGGACGTTACAACCTCAATGATATATTGGGGAGGATATTGCAAAAAATGAAACAAATCATCTCCAACAAATGCTCTAAATGGCTCATAGTAGCAAATTGAACCTTTTTGTTTAGTATTTTGTTCTCTCTCTCTTCTCCTTTTATTTAATCATTTATCTCTCCCTCTCTCTCCTCCTTTTGTTTAAAAAATAAATAAAAATTATTAAAAAAGTCATATTTAAAAAAATAGGAAGTTTGAAAAATTGGAGTCTGTATTAAAAAATTGGTAGCTAAAATGAAAAAATCGTGTATTTTGAGTAACTAAAATAGCCAATATTGTCGGAGATGCTCAAATAGTAGGGACATTGCAATTAGGGTGACAAATAGAGGGAGTAAATATAGTCTTTCCAAAAATAAAAGTATTTTAAAAGAATAATGTTATACATCACCGTGCAATCCCTCCAAAGCTTATATGTCACGAGCAGGGGCGAAGTTAGTATTTGAAATTTAGTAGGGCAAAATTGAAAAATAAGTTTGGGGGCAAAACTAAAAAATGAAAAAAATTAGGGGGTAAAATTTTAATTTTTTTAAAAATATTATAATATTTTTTAAAAATAGAAAAAACATTGTGGCTTGGGAAGGTATGTGTAGCTCTGCCTTTGGTCGTGAGTCCCTCACACCATATACAATTTTGTTTGGGGGATGGGAGGGGGATTTGGGGTCAGTTGGGTGACAAATATAATTGCTAATTCTCAAAAGGCTTGGGAAAATATTAAGACTAATGTTTTGAAAAGTGTTTTTGTATTTTGATTTAAAAAAAGTTTTTGATGGTTGTTTTTAGTGAGAGATCCCCCGTAAAAATTTGTTTGGTAAACTTTCTCAAACGTTTTTTTTGTGTTTTCCAAGTAATAAATGTTAAAAATGGTTATTTTAACAAAATACAAGCTTCATTTTTTAGGTGTGAGGTTGAGTTATTTGTAACGCTCTCAAAATTAATTAATTAAAATAAATAATTTGGAGTGTTACTCGTAGCACCGCCACACTAAACATGTAATTATCTGAAGTTACTACATAAATACTAACTATCGGTGTAAATTATAGTGAAAAATAGAAAAAGAATTATACGAGACGATAAATAATATTTTTAAGTACAACAATTACTAACATCAACACCCACACATAGCTTTCAATAAGTTAAAACTAAAGAGCAAGACAACTACTATATGTTCTACCAAACTTAACTAAATGAATTATTCGCTTGGTGTATTCACATAGCGAAATGCCCATTCTAAAAGTCCATCAAATCTGCTAGCCTACAAAATACCAAAGTCTTTCACAGTGAAAAGTAATTGCGTTAGTCTACGACTTAATAAAAAAATTATTACGGAATTTGTTATGCAATGTACCTTAAGTATCGAAAATCATGTTTCATAAGCTTTTGGAAAACAAAAAATAAAAGATGGCACAAGTTTCATCAAAATTCATAAGTGTTGTCTATGTTATTAGGTTAATACGAAAAAAATGGATTCAATGTTAAAAGATAAATAAGTGCAATTTCGAACAATTCATATTTTTATGCACAAATAATGTTAATTGGATATTTAATATATAGTTGTAACTTTCTTCATATGTCATATCTCAATTTCTAACACATTCTCATTAGGGTTGGTATTGTCCCGAGTGATTCATAGTATAACATCGGTGCCCTGTTGTTGTTGCATACTGTCCACCAAAAGTGGCATGACTTTATCCTACTTCGAATAACCCACGCTACAAATGATATTTGTTGGTACAGTTTTCGGCATGATGATGTGCCATTCATTAATTCACCTTCCACCTCAATATTTGTAAAAATAACAACCCACACTGATGGCTAAGTTAGTTATTGATTAAACTGTTTTGAGAGTATTTGTAGCAGAGTAAATTAAGAGATTAGAGTGTAAGTTTATACTTGGGGTAGCAGCCTCTTTATAGTTATACAGTTCTTAGATTACTAGAGTGTTTCGATGTAGTTTCATTAGGAGTCTAATTCATAAATTGCATGGAATCAGACTTATTTTCCTGGAAGTCCAATTTGAATAGGACACTTCCTTCAGCTATATTTCAAGTAGACACCACCGCCTGTACTCATATTTTGTGGGATAAGGCCCTATCTCAGGAGATTCAGGATCGAGCTCTTCTGCAGCTCACTAGTTGCGCGGTCAAGTGATATCCCTTAAATCTAGATTATAGTCTTCAAGTGATATTTAAATTGCTTCAAGATGATATCGAGAGGAATTTCCAAGATGTTCGTAATTCGAGATGATCAAATCTCGAGACGTTTGTTATTGAGCGGGTTGGGCCGGCTCGGTCAAACCAATTGGGCTTCCAATTTGGATATGGGCCTAATAAGCTCTGGAGAATGATAGTTTTCCCAACATCTGTCCGTAATAACCATCAATCAAACATGAATATGACAGTCCCACACTATAAACCATTGGCATCAAGACAATTATAAACTGAACTGGACCATAAAATAAAGTGTATAATATTACTCATGATATACACAACACCTTGGAAAACATTGCAACACATTATTAGGAGCCATCTCACGGCTTGGAAGACCACTCCCTTCGGTCAATCCTTCTGGCAAAAAATTCAATATATATATATATATATATATATATATTTTTTTTTTTTCTTCACATTTTGATCCCACCAATCAATTCACATTACTATTTAAAAAAAAAAAATTTGGAAAAAGGCTTTGCAAAACGTGTCACTCTATGCGTATCGCCTGAGTCTCATTTATCTAGCGTAAGGGACTTTAACGCAAGGTGGGGGCCGGCTGTTCCAAGCCGAGCCGAGATACACAGCGAGTCAAACCGAGACGGACGCCAAATGAAGCCCAAAATCCGAGTTTTCCCAGACACTATTTCGGTTCCGCCGATCTGTACGCGAGAAAGCCATTTTCGTCCCGTGTGGATTGAAACCGCAACTGGCCGAAGTCTCCCTCCCTTTCTCAATCAGTGTTCATATCAAGTTAGCAACCAACAACACGTCAACGAGAAATCTAGGGGTTCCACCAGGTACTCTCTTTCTAATATAACTCATTTTACTTAATTTTGGGCGAGAATCGAGGAATTCGATTTTGGGATAGTTTTAGCCGTTTAGGGATTTGTAGTGTTGTACAAATTGGAGGGGCATTAGGGTTAGAGGGGTTTTAATAATTATGGGGCGGTCGCACCGGTACCAGAGCACCGACCCACCGGACGACTGGGTTGATGAATCGTGGACCGTGGACTGCGTGTGCGGCGTGAACTTCGACGACGGCGAGGAGATGGTCAATTGCGACGAGTGTGGCGTGTGGGTGCACACGCGGTGCTCGCGTTACGTTAAGGGAGACGATATTTTTGTGTGTGATAAGTGTAAGGGAAAGAATGGTAGTAATAGGAATGATAGTGAGGAGACTGAGGTTGCGCAGTTGTTGGTGGAGCTTCCCACCAAGACGGTGAGAATGGAGAGTGGTGGGTATGGGTCCAATGGGCTGCCGGCTCCAGCGTCAGCTCCAGCGCCAGCGCCGAGGCGGCCGTTCAGGCTTTGGACTGATATCCCGATGGAGGAGAGGGTGCATGTGCAGGGCATTCCGGGTGGTGATCCGGGTTTGTTTGGTGGCTTGTCGTCAGTGTTTACGCCAGAGCTGTGGAAGTGCACTGGGTATGTGCCCAAGAAGTTTAATTTTCAGTATAGGGAGTTCCCTTGCTGGGATGAGAAGAGAGAGGGAGATTCTAGGATTGAAGATGAGAATGAGAATCCGGTTGATAAGGGTGCCGGAGTTTTGTTCTCCTTGTCAAAGGAGAGGGTTTTTGCTGCCCCCATGGCAGCTTTGGTGGGAATGAGAGGGAGGAGTGAGGAAGGTGGGTGTGATAGGAAGGTGGCGCCTTTGAAGGAGATGAAGACGTGGGAGAGTGAGGAATTAGATGCTAGACGTGTGCAGAATGGTGGTGTGAAAAAGGAGAGGAGCTTACTTCGACCTGTTGTAGTACAATCGAGCAAGCGCAAGAAAGAAGATTGGGGGACATCCAAAGATCGGAGTGGGAAGAAGAAGGCTAGAACTGCTGAGAAAGAGGCAGATGCAAGGAAGAGAGGTTCACATTCTTCTAAAACAGGTGATTTGTTGTACCCTGCAATTCTTTAGAAGTGTGTGTGTATATATATATATATATATATATATATACACACACATAATGTATATTTTATAGTACAAACCAGTGTTATCAATTCTTTTCTAGTTTTACATCAATGGCAAACGTTTGATGGTGCACCACATCTTGCAGTGGTTGACATGCGCTTGTTGACTCCAATTTTTTGTTTTCATTTCTATTACTAGCGTTTACACCCACCAGTGAATTTTATGAAGACAGAGGTCCGAAGTTTATCAAAGATGACATTAAAAGTGTTAAGAACAAGAATTTGAAGGATGCTGTGGTTCCAGAGCACGTACCAGATGGTTTTCTTGCAGTAGACAATAATGTTGAAGAGCTTCAGAACAACTTACCTGCTACTAAGCACTCTTCAGAAGCCTTACCTTCTGACTTGCCTAGGTGTGCGCTTTCTTCTGGATCTGGTCTCAAGGAAGAAAAAGATGGTCATCAAGTACCTACAGCGGTTGGGAGTTCTCCGGAAACTGTTGTTGGTGTTGCATCATCGTTAGAAAATATTGATGCTGGTGGTGTTCCTGTAAAAGAAGAGGTATGGTTCAATGCTTCTCACGTGTATAAATTGTAGTAAAAATTAATTTTCCATCTTGTACTTAGGGGTAATTTCGAGTCCTTTGCCTGTAATATTGCAAAGCAAGGTAGTCTTGAATTAGCTTTATATTGCTATACTCCACTGCCCCTAGTGCTAAACCATTATTGGCCTATCGCCAGTGGTGCAGGTACCTCTGCCATTTCCCTGTTACCTACATGAGGTAATCATCCAGAATCTGACTGTCCAGAATGTATTAGAAGCAAGGCTGTAAAACTCTGCAAAATAGAACTATTGCGTTGAAGGTTTCCTGATACTGGATTTAAATTAGGTTTAACAACCAACATCCTTTAATATCAAGGGTTTGGAATTTAAAGAGAGCAAGATGATAATGGTCTGGAAGAGTTTTCAAAGTTGGGTTGATGACTAGTTTCTGAAAGTTTATGTGGTCTAAGCATATGCTTTTGAAGTTAAAGAAAGTTAAAGAAGATGAATAAATTAGAGGTTACCTGATCTGTGTTGTGGGGGGGGGGGGGGGGGGGGCGCCTTGCACGGGTCCGGGGTTTGCCCTTTAGGAGTGGGTACACGAAGTGGCCATGCCTTGGGAGGTTCCCTGTCATTAAAAAAAAGATGAATAAATTAGAGGTGGAGTGAGGAAGACATGGGAGATCAAATCTAGGGTGTTTCTGCGATTTATTGATGAGGGGAGGTTAGTCACAGGCAAGAGGGAATGCATGCGTATGCTATTGGTAGTACTTAGTTTTAGTCATTACTTTATGACTTTGAATGTATTAATATGTCGCTTATATAAGGTTGCTGCCTGAGCAAGGCAACCAAGTGGATTTGTAAGATAAACAAGTAAAGACCATATCTATGAGACTCTCATTAAATACTAACCCAAATAAGAAAAAAGAAAAAAAAGAAAAGAATAAGACCCCATTCATAAGTGACAAATGTTCGACCACAATGTAGGCTCAAAACTGTACTGAAAGTCGAATGAAGCCCAACCCTGTAAATGTCAAAACCAAAATTTTTAACTCTCTAAGCTAATTATAACTAATACAAGGCTGTGCACTTCGAGACGAGGTTTTGGCATTATTCAAGCTGGCTGACAGGCCTGATCGCATCTTCATTAGTTCTCATTCTTAAAAGTTGTAGTTTTGTTATTGTAGTGAAAGGTGTATAGTGGAAGCCTCATAAGCAATTAATTGATTCTGGTGATTGTTTTTTTGTTTTTGTTCTTAGAAATGGGTTTTGAATACAATACACACGCATGTTATCTATGTGTGCATGCATGTCTTTGTGAGTATGCTTTATATGCTTTTAGACATAACCTATTCTTTTGGGATGGTCTCTCTTAGAATAGATATCTATGTCACATGGACTCATGTTTGGTGTTGAGTGCTGTATTTTTCTAGGTATGCTTTATATGCTTTGAGACATCACCTGTTCTTTTGGGATGGTACCTCTTAGAATAGAGATCTATGTCATGCACTCATGTTTGGTGTTGAGTGCTGTATTTTCTAGGTGTCTGATTTTTCCACTATTCAAATCTTAGGATATGGGATTTACCTAAAAAGGATCCAAATATTGAATACCGGTATGTGGACCTGCCATATCATGTTTTAAGTAATTGGTAGTATGCTTCTAATTACACCTGTTCCATGTTTGCTTTACAAGATTTTGCTTAACCTACTAAATTTTATTATCTATCACGTGATTTAGTGTATGTAGCAACTCTAGTGCAGAAACAACTTTTAAATTATTATTATTATTTTTTAAGTGAGAAGTCTAGAGTTGTAGCTTTTAGCTTCAGTTCCTGATGCTTTTACGGGAATCATTTAATGAAGCCCTCTTTCTTGTACTTTGAAAAATAGATAAAATAGAAAAGTTTTCCCATAGCAGTAGACATGGCAGTTATGTATAGCCAGTTTAGCACTGAAAGCTTTCTTTTCTTTGCTAACTTTCCATCAAAGGTGTCCATAGCTGGTTGCGTAGCGTGTCATGATGTGGAAGAAGTAATTTTGTGATTTTGTGATTTTTGTTATTCTTTTCTTTCCTGAAAAATATTATTTTTGTGTTGGAAGCAACAACCACTGTTGTGTTGACCCAGGTACCTGGAGACAAGTTGCTGGGTCATGTATTCCAGATAAGGATATAGTTAGTTAGTTAGTGTTTGTGAGTGTGTTTGTGTGGGTACATGTGCATGTGTATGCATGTGTTGCCTGCGTGTGCGCATGCGCATGTTCATGCTCGTATTATATGCTTCTTCTAGACTTCAACTATTGTGTTTGAGTGACACTTTTGTTTCTTAAAATAGGGAGCTAGCAGGGAAAATGATAACTTAGAAAATAGTGCAGAAGGTTCTGCTAGACCTGTTGTGAAGCCTCCTAATGCAGATCTGGCTAGCACTGCTCCGGAAGTTAAGGACAATCAGATTCTCCAAGATTTTAATGGGGACATGTCACTGACCTCTGTACAACCAAACATTAAAGTCAAAACTGAAGAAGATGAAGCAAATTCTAGGGGGATCTTGAATATTCAGTCTTCTCCTCTAGGTGATGCAAAAGATACAGGGATATCTTCTGATCGAATGTCTGAAAATTCTAAAGTGAATGATGCACCTTTAAGCTGTTCGCAATCCAGTGACCATATACAAGATGCACAGTCTAGTGACCATAAACAAGATGCTGAAAGAAGTTCAGAAGCAGTCAGTGATTACCATATAGATAAATGTGATGCATTATCTGGTGGTCCTTGTCAGGTTAAACGATTAGAGGACTCTGAATGTTCTGTGGCAGTTAAAAAGATTCCCTCTGAAGCCAAACATGTGTCGGGGTTTGCTGAAGAGCGTTCAAGGTCTGGTTCAAACTCTTCAGCACAACCCAGCCAACATAAACTGGTAGTATCTGTTGGAAAATCTTCTTCCACTTCATCCACCATCGTGCCTTCAAAATCATCCACTACTGATGACTTTAAATCTGCTGATACTCAGAATCCAAACCCTATCACTATGCAACGAGCAACGTCTGACTGCAATGTTAGAAATAAGAAAGATCGTACTTCAAGTGATGTGGTCAAGGATGAAGAAAATGATGACTTGCCTAGGAATACCATAAAAGAGCGTCTGAAATCTTCTGAAAATTCTGCTTTGAAAGCGTCACACTCGAGCAAGATTTCACATGATTGTGTTCCAAAGCGAACTGTATCAGATTCTAAAGATTCTGTCCTCCACTCATCTTCTAAATCGTCGTCATTACAGAATATTGTTCCTAGTACTGGCTCTGGTGAGTCTGCTGGATCACTGCACCATCAGAAGTCTTTACATGCACAAAATAAGATTCCAGCTTCAGGTCTACCACAAAGAGGTGAAAAGTTTAACCAGACAAATTTCCTGCCATCATCTAAGATGAACCAGAGCCATGGACCTTCCGGGCATCCTCCAGCTTCAAATTCTCCTGCGATACTCAGCGACGAAGAGGTGTGAGCAGAAGTTTCTCTAATTAGAGATTTCATGGGCTTTGTGTTTGATCCATCTGTATTTATCTTATTTTCCTTTTGGTTTTTGGCAGCTTGCTTTACTTTTGCATCAAGAACTCAACAGTTCTCCTAGAGTACCTCGTGTGCCACGCATGCGCAACGCAGGTAGCTTACCTCAGTTGGCTTCTCCAGGTGCGACAAGCATGCTAGTAAAGCGTTCATCTAGCTCCGGAGGAAAGGACCACAGTTTGGTAAGATGTGTGGTGTTTTTGAAATTTGAAATTTAATGAAAAATATAAAGCACTGTCCCCTTTCTACGGAGTTGAAGTCTTTGTCAACATGAATAGTTAACGTGAGGGTGGCTCTGGTAATTGATCTCATTATTGATAACTTTTTATAGGTTTCTAGGAGAAAATACAAGGATACATCCAAAGATGGATTCCGCAGTTCTCGTGAGATTGATGATGAAGCGAAAAAGATGGACAGAGTGCCATCTTCTCCTGATCGAAGGAAACAAGATGTAGTGCACAAGGCAGATGCTTCTACTACCAAGAGGGAGGAGAATGGGTCCCCAACAGGGTTGCTTTCTGTTAAGAAGAATATCCCTCCTGCCTCCACAACTACAAACAGTGGCCCGTCTTCCTCCACTGAGGCTAATGAACGTAATTTGTCGTCTGATGATGCAGGGGCAGTTGGGGGTCCTGTTCATCGCACTTTACCAGGTAGCTGCCTGTTGGGGGCATTATATCTCAATAGTGTTTTTGAATTCTCTATTTCAATAGGATCAATTTAAAAAGAAAAGCATCTCAAAAAAATTATTTTATTTTCACAGTTTTATTTTCATTGTTCTCTCATCCTTTTTTATCTATATGTAGGCCTGATCAATGAGATTATGAGCAAAGGCAGGCGCATGACTTATGAGGAACTCTGTAATGCTGTCCTGCCAGTATGTTGGTTCTATTGCTGGCTAATTTTCTACATATTTGTTAGTTTGCCTTTGCGAATTTAAAAGAAAATTAATTCTCTTTCTTCTGTCTTTTGCTTCACAGCACTGGCATAACTTGAGGAAGCATAATGGAGAGCGTTATGCATATTCAAGTCATTCTCAGGCTGTTCTTGATTGCCTGAGGAACCGTCATGAATGGGCTCAGTTGGTTGATCGTGGTCCCAAGGTATGCATGGAGAATTCTTGCAACGGTATTTAATTTCCTGTGCATGTGCCATGTGAAGTGTTTAATTAAAATCTGTCGTCAACGCCATTGTTGAGACCACTAGTTCAATGGGAATTGTAAACCAAACTGTTAGTAAATGATGAAACTTGTTGTAAAATGGCCTAACTGGCTTTCACCAGTGCTTTAATAGTAGCAACTGAAATTAATGAGCAATTTTGGACCCTGAATATACATTAGTTGTTAGCTTTGCATGTCATCTATTTGCAAGAAATTTTATTCCCCTGAAAATTACAACTATTTTAGTGACCATGGACCTTGTAGCGTAGGTGGTAATAACCCAGCTTCCCATGTGGCCTTGGTGGTTTGGTCAGGATTAACACTCTTCTAAGGCTGACATGGCTTAGCTTGGTAATAATGATGATGATGATGTTAGAGTCAAGAAGTGTTGGGAAAAACATTGGAGTGTGTAAAATCAAGGAGTCAAGAGTGAATTTTGACATAATCAGGTTTCAAGTTGTTTAAAAGTTTGTCTGCACTATAGTTCAGTAGTTTTGATTCCTGTACCTTATATTTGAAAGTAGAATTCAGTAGGCTTACACTCTCTCGAAACTCTTCTGCTTTCCAGCTTTGCTTCTTGATGATTTTATTGCCTGAATTTATCTGAAATCAGTATCCTTTCACTAAATTTGAATATACACTATTTTGTACCAGACAAATTCAAGCAGGAAAAGGCGTAAGTCAGATGCTGATGAATCAGAGGATAATGAATATGGCAAAAGCAGATCTACAAAGGAGGTAGAAGGTAAGAGCCTTGACTCACAAAGAGAAGAGTTTCCCAAGGGCAAGCGGAAAGCACGAAAACGCAGGCGGTTGTCTCTCCAAGGGAGGGGAATAAAGGATGTGAGAAAGTCAAGGAAGGCTGATTCGCTCTCTGATGATGATGTTGGACCATTTACTGATTCTAGCGAGGAGAGTATGTTCAGCGAGGATGAGATTCAGGGAGGTGGAGCATGTCCTGCAGGGAGTGAGGCCTCTGCTAGTTTAGATGAGACAGGGACCTTGTAATTCTAGATTGTTACTTAACAAAAAAAAAAAAAAAAAAAAATCTAGATTGTTGAACTTTTGGTCTTTCTGCTGATTTCAATGGTGGTTCTGGAAGTGGCTACGACCGTGTTCAATGACCGGAACATGTTGCCGAGCAGTCCAGCATCTTCAATGTAAATTTCTAGTTACAGAGCCCATTGTCTTATGGCCTCAAAAGGATGATGGAGGTCCATCTACACCTACGATGATATCTCAGATGAGAGATTCAGAATCAGAGCGCTCTTCCACCCTATTGTAGTTGATGAATTTTGTGACCAGTGTTAGTGTTGCTGGACGAGTGGTGGGTAGATACTTAGTGCCAAATTTGATGTGACTAATGTATATATTTATGTACATATGACTTGGTACTTTGTAAGCATTTTTGTTTTCAGTAGTAGATTCGCTGAAATTTAGAAAAGAAGTATCATATCGGATATAGCTTTAGCATGACTGTGACGGGCAGGTCATGAAATTTCTTTTCTTGTCAGTTACGGAAAGTGATCAACTCCCTTCTTTTGTTTGTGGTGTGAGTAGCCTGGATTTTCTTTTCTTGGTAGTTACGTAAAATCTTGCATTACGCCCCTCGTGGGTTTGCACAGCTGTTTTGGGCTTTCTTTGCCATTTCTCCCCCTCGCTGAGCACTCGGTTACTACTATACGGTTGTTTTCACCCGCTTTGTAACTTCGCATGTGCATGAAATATTTTTTCAAATTGAAATATTTTTTCAAATTGAAATATTTTTTCAAATTGAAATATTTATTTATTTATTTATTTTATTTTTTGGGGGATGGGGGTGGGGAAAGTGGTGTCATCTGGGTCTCGTAATGGGATACAAAAAGGTGCTCTAATGTAAACAAGTTAATCAATAAGCTTTTTAGGTATTTTTGCCATGATTTTATTTTATTCATTGATCATGATAATAGTAATGATGCTGTCAATAGTGACAACTAGGAACTATTTGTGATTTTGGTGTTGCCATTAAGGAAGATACATACGTGCCAGACCATCTTGATTCTCACCTTTTGGGCCAATCTTAAGTTATTCATAAGAACCAAGGAAAGAATATACTTTCCCCAACAAAAAGGTTCTTCTTAATAGTACGACATCGGATGTGTAATTGAAGAGAAAAGCAAACTAGATGAGTAGATCCATTGCTTTCTGCCTAGAAAGAATAATAATAATAACAATATTCATTGCTTTTCTTATCCCTTTTTTTATTTATTTATTTATTTATTTATTTATTTGTATTAGGAATATGATCTACCATATAATAAGCCTCTAAGAAGTCGGCATTTTTCAGTTTGTTAGCCTGTCTAAAAAGGAAACTTGATCACTTGGGAGTTGGGAGGTATTTTTTATTCTAACCAAACAGTCTCATTCTTCTACTTTTTTTAAGCTATTTTTCTTCTTTAAGACGAATTCTAATTTAACCATCGGAGTGACCTCCCCCTCCTCCCATTCGACTCGGCGAGATATTCATGCATGACCTTCGTTTCCTTTTGTAGGTACTATTGATTAAGGATTTAACGTGCGATCAATTGATTATTCATAATACATGCTCATTTGTTATTATTTTTGTTACAAGACAATCCAAAATATGAAACACTCATAACTATTTTTACATTTATATCATGCAAGAACATATTTTCTAACAAAAAAAATAAAAACATCATCTAAAAATTTTAACAAAAATGAGCCTTATATTGTGAATGAGGAGGTATGCATATGCCACCACACCCGCACCACTAATTTTGTACCGCTAGATCTTTGCCACGTATAGAACATCGAGATCTACCATATTATATCATGGATGCTACTTGATTGATCAATTACGTATGTTATTTTGATGATTAATTTTTTTACTTGCATTCACATCTTGATATATTGATGGCCCTACCCATTTTATAGGTTTTTATTTATTTATTTATTTATTATTATTTTTTTTTTTTTAAGGTAATCATAAATTTTATAAATTTATAAAATCACTTTGTTCTTCACTTACAATTCTGAATAAGCAACTAGGACACGTGTCAACCCAAACTTGGTAAATATGCTGAGTTACAGCCAATTGCGCCAGCTTGTCAGTAGCTTCGTTACCTTCTCTTCTCATGAAATTAACCGTCCAAGACTGAAAATGCGATAGCAGGAGTCGGGCATCAACAATGAGACTTCTGTACTTGCTTGGCAACCCGTCATCTTTCCCCAGTGCCGAAACGATCTCCTATGCGTCACCTGCCATTACGATCAATCGAAATCCAATTCATTACACAATTCCACTACCAGTCGAGCAGCAAAAGCTTCAGTCGTGACCAGATCAGAAACACAAGGTTGAGTTGTACACATGGAAAGCCCCCACCTTTCCTGTCTGATCCCGGGCAATAAGTCCCATCCAATGATCTTATTTCTCCGGTCAACCGCAACATCCCGGTCCAATTAATTTTAATCCATTTTATATGTTGAAAACCCCATATAATATTTCACGGAAAGGTATTAAATTTCTGAATCTCTAGTAAATGAAGACAGTTATAAAAAAAAAAAAAAGGAAAGGAATTAACGGTCACTTTAAAGTTCTAAATATGCATTAAATTACTACTACTTAATATTATCATAATGATAAGATTAGAATCCTTTGATTTTATATAATAATTATACAGTAGATTTTTAAAAATTTAAAACTCTAATCTTTTTTTTTTTTTTCTTCTTCTATCAAATGCTTCAAATGATATTATTTCGTTAGTTACCATATTTTAAAAATTATTATATATATTTCATTAAAGTACATATTAAGGTGATAAAATCTAGATCTTTCCTTTTCAAAAAAAAAAATATAAAAAAAATCTAGATTTTTCAATAAAAAATAATAATTAAAATTTTGAGAACTCTATCTTAAAATTATCTTATAATTATAATCTAACATTACGCGATGTTAAGTATCATCAATGTGTCCTTTCAAGAAAATTCAGGAAAAAAAGAGAGAGTCAATAATTCGATAATAATAAAAAGTATTATGCTGGTTCAAAAATAAAAAGTATTATGGAGATAATAGTAATATTTGGCGTTTGGGCCTCCCCTAAAATAAAAGAACGTTCCTTTCTTGGAGGCTTTAAAAGCGTACGTGACTCAAAAGTAAGGACACGGTCGTTGAAAAGACTGAGATTTCCCTTTGCTTTTGATCCTTTCTCTCAATCCTGCAATCTAGGGTTTTCCCAAAATCCAGTAATCCCCAAAATCCTTTAAAAGATTCAATCTTTATTGGCTAATTTTTTTTTTGTTGGGTCTCCGATCTCTCTCACCCACCAATTCTTCTACGCTAAGGTTTGTCCGATTCTTCAAATTTCAAGCACCTTTTTGGATCAAGACCTGCGCTTTTGTGTATATTCGCAAATTTGGGATTTTTATTGAAAGGTTTTGGGTCAATGGGGCGCGGATTTGATCGTTGATTTGGTTTTGGATTTGAGATCTTCATCCAAATTTTCAATTTACAGGTTTTGTGATTGATCATGACGATTCCTGATTCTGGTTTTATGATGGAAAACGGGGCCAGTTGCTTGCCGCACCCGCCCGAGGAAGAGAAGCGGATCGTGACGGATTTGATGAACAAATCAGAGGCTAATTTGAAAGAAGGCAACCTTTACTACGTCATTTCCAATAGGTAAATTTTTCTTTTTTGGTTTTTCAATTGTACCCAGTTGAAATTTTTGTGTGGCAGTGCATGTTTTGATGTTTGTGTGAGGAAAAATATGCATGTGCTGCCCTAAGCTTATTATTTTCATGGGCTTTAATTATGAAAATTCTTTTGATGTTTTTGGGCATGATGAAAATTACCTCTACTACGTCATTTCCAATAGCTTTCTTTTTGAGTGTTTTTTTCTTTTCTTATTATTTCTGTTTTCGTATAATGCCCAATTGGAAAACTTGTATTAGTTGTATGGCAGTGCATGTTTTGATGTTTGCGTGAGGAAAAGTATGCATGTGCTGGCCTAAGCTTATCATTTTCATGGGCATGAGCTACTTGCCAAGAAAATTGTGAATTTCGGTTTCCTATGTTGAGTTTGGGTGTGCGTTAAGAAAGGATGGGAATTTTATGAAGCAGTATAAGATTTCTATGTTTGGGATGGTTTATAAAATGCTTTAGTGGATGGTGTAAGGTGGTCCTTTTAAGTTTTATCTGGTCTTGGGGCTTTAGCTTGTTGGGGCAGATTGTTCTTCTAGGAATTAAGTGCGGGCATTGAAGGTTTTACATGGTGAAAATGACGAGTTGGTGCTTTTGTAGAATTTTCCTTCGAAAAAAAAGAAGAAATTTAAACATTCTTTTGGTCATGCTTGATTTTGTACGCAATGGCCTTCTTCTCATTCATGTGGGGTACTTTTTTCTTGGATGAATTCTTCTATAATTCTATTTTCTTTGATTAAATACATTGACTAGATGTTGCAAATTGCTAGGAATAATTAGTAGCCAGTTCAGCTGCAATAGAGTAAATTACACAATACATAACTTTTTTTTCTTTTTTTCTTTCTTTTTTTAAATTTTTTTTTTTTTCTTTGATAAGTTACAATACATAACTTTTATGACATATTTTTTGATAACCGGGGTATCAGGGGGCTCCTCCCCGACTAGATCCCCAAGACACCGTGCAAAGCTCCACCTCCACACGGGTCAGGTGAGGCTCGAGGTTTCGCCCGCGGGCGTGGTTCCAAGGAATTGTTTGCACTAAGGAGGGTCGAACCTTAGACTTGATGTTTCATAAGGCACTGGGGCCAAGTGATTTACCACTCGTGCCAACCCCTTGAGGTTAACTTTTATGACATATTAAACGCGGGACATGCATTCGGTTATTGTCCAAGTACCTGTAATACTGCCTGAGCAATTGGTTGGTGTTAGTAATAACGCTTGCTAAGTCGCTTTTGGATTTCTCTCTTCTTCTTGTTTTTTTTTTCCTCTAAATCATAAAAGGCTCATGTTTGTAAATGCAATTGCTCTGGCGTTTTCTTTAGGTGGTTTACAAGCTGGCAGAGGTATGTTGGGCAAGGCACTGCTGAATATTCAACTGATGAGCAGTTATCTGATTCTCAACATTCGAATGTGGTTCCTTCAAAAATGGCTGTTAGACCCAGACCGATTGATAATTCTGATATAGTTCTAAACAGAAATGATAGTGAGTGCAGTGATTTAGAGCTCCTTAGAAGCTTGCGAGAAGAGGTGGACTATGTTTTAGTTCCTCAAGAAGTTTGGGAAAAGCTTTTTGATTGGTAATATTTATATTTATGTTTTTCTCTGATCTAAATTCTGTTGCTGTCTTGCCTATCTTTTTTATTTTTATTTTGAAGGTTATTTGTTGATTTGAAGCGAAAATAAGATAGATTTAGTTGGAGGAATAATGTAATGGTAGTAGTTCTAGGAAAGGAGTCACTAACATACTTGTCTTTGTTATGATCAGGTACAAAGGAGGACCAGCATTACCGAGGAAGTTGATTTTACAGGAGGGTGTCAAACATCGCCAATTTAATGTGGAGGTTTACCCACTTAGTCTTAATTTGGTTGATTCAAGAGATGACAGCCAATCAGTTATAAGGTTAAGCAAAAAGGTACTAGCCTTTTCTTTTTTATACTTGAGAAAGACCTGCATGAATTTTCCCTAGATTATACATGGTTTTACTTCATCACTTTTGATGCTAATGATGTATGTTGGCTGCTATAATTTGCAGTATAGGTTGTTATTTCTAAGTCACTTTTACAATGCTTTTGATGTGTTTGGAATGAAAAATGGTGTGGGTGTCTGCATGAATGTAAGGCTTTGATGGTCTTCCCTTTTTTATATTTTTATTTTGACAAGTAATTGGACTGTTAATTTGTGCAAGCTTAAGAACTGCATAGATTTTGGCTTCTTTTTTTTTTTTTTTTTTTGGTTTGTTTCTTATAAATTAGTGTTTTCGCATTTGTGACTCTTCTCTCTAGTGCAAAAGTGATAAAGGTTGCTGTTCACCTAATCATATGATGACCATTTATGTGAAGTTGATTGATCATGTAACTCAAATGAGCTCAAGATGGGTTTAAATTCTGAGGTCAAGACTTAGTCATGAGTAGTGATTGAATAGGACTTGGTCTGTGACATCATTTTATTTCTTGCTTTTCTCCCTTTCCTTAAATCACGGAATATATAAGTTAAACTTGACTTGTTTGTTAAGGTCTGTAAGAGGTTTTCTGCAATCTAGTGAGCCTGGAGGATGTATTTCCATAGGCCTTGAACAGTTTCTCCTAATGAGCTGTTCTTTGTTTGCCTTTTTCTTTATGATTAGAAAGTGGTAGTAAATGTACTTTCCTGCTCTTGGGTCAGTGTAGTCTTTAGCTATTCTATTAACATAAGCTTCTTCATTTGATTATTTGGTAAATTTGAGATGCTAATTGACTAGGACTTGATTGCCTGCCAGGAATTTTAAATGAAGAGGCGTTTAATGGTGAATAGACAAACATTTGGTTTAGAGGGTCCTTAAGGGGTTTTCTATCCTTTGAATTATGCCCTTTTGTGGCTGTTATGATCAATATAAAGCCTTGCATAATGTCTAGTCACACACCATACATTGTTTACTCATTATTTTATTTGCGTTTCAGGCTTTTGTACGGCAGCTTTATGAGAAGGTGTGTTCACTTAAAGGAGTAGAACAGGAAAAGGTGCTTATATTTTAGTTTTTGTCATTTGGTGTCAGATTTCTTTTTCTTTGAGTTAAGATAAAGTTAAGTTCTTTCTTGGTTATTGCTTATATAACAGGCTCGTATTTGGGACTACTTCAATAAACAGAAACAAGTACCATTAAATATTACGAGCCGAACGCTGGAGGAATCAAACTTGCAGATGGATCAACATGTGAGTACTCTGGCAATGTATTCATCTTTTGGATTGAAATTTCAGTAGATTTTTCTGTAATGATATTATTATTTTTATCAACTGATAATATTACTATTTTCTACAGCTTGGCTGCTAATGATTAATTGCTTTGACTGTTTATGCTATTTTTTTAGCATCTTGTTTTTGTCTAAACTTCAATTGCTTAAGTGGCAACATTGTGCAAATTGTGTTGACTAGTTGTTTAGTGTTGTGTTTTGTTCTGAACTTTAGTTGTGTTGGTAATGGAGACATCGCATGAGGTAAAGGAACATTTTTTATTGATTTACAAACGCATCTAATGAGTCTTGAAGCCACAACTTTACCTTCCACCTGATTCTTACCGGGGCAGTAGGTTGAATTGGAATTAGAGCTCATTTGCGACACTATTAGGTTGACTAGATAAATAAATGTGTATATTGTAAAAGGGCGAGAAAAAGTGATGAATGTGATTCTGTACAAGAAGTGCAATGAAAATCTAGGAAATGGCAATCCACTTTTTACTAATAATATGTTTTTTAATTTCTTAGAAAGTTTTTGTCATTCTGTTAACTGCACGCATATTACTTGATGGCATGTAAGTTGTAGGTTTGTATTAGCACTAGGCTGGACATTTCACTATTTTTTTTTTTTTTTTTTCATGTCAAGATCTCTAAATTTGTGTTTTTAGTGGTTTTTGTTTTTACTAAACCATAGCTGCATTGTTGATGCATCCTTTTCTCTACAGATCCTTCTGGAGGTGCAAGTTGATGGACATTGTTCTTCTCAATTGGGCATGGATTCAACTGGAAATGAGTTAGCTTTGGTACCCCTCGAACCTTCAAGGTCATCCGTGACAATTGCAGGGGGGCCGACCATGTCAAATGGGCATTCAACCAGTTGTAGCTCTAATATGTATCGGGGAAGTGCTTTGAGCACAGCATTCAGTGATATAGATGACAGATATGATAGTTATAACTCTCTGAGAAAAGGAGAGCGGGGTGGATTGGCTGGACTACAGAATCTGGGAAATACTTGCTTTATGAATAGTGCGATTCAATGTTTAGTCCACACACCCCCTCTTGTTGAGTACTTCTTGCAAGATTACTCTGAGGAGATCAACACAGAAAATCCACTAGGAATGCATGTAGGTCATTTGTTCCTATCTATGCTTGCCCTTCTGGTTGTTCCTATCTATTTACCTAAAACTTATAAAATTTGTTGTTGCTTT
The DNA here is from genome assembly GCF_958979055.1 of Alnus glutinosa. Classification (NCBI taxonomy): domain Eukaryota; kingdom Viridiplantae; phylum Streptophyta; class Magnoliopsida; order Fagales; family Betulaceae; genus Alnus; species Alnus glutinosa. The sequence continues at coordinate 455,141 of NC_084898.1, read as the reverse complement.
GCAGGGTGAGCTTGCACTTGCATTTGGTGAATTACTGAGAAAATTGTGGTCTTCAGGGCGGACTACAATTGCTCCGCGTGCGTTTAAAGGGAAACTTGCTCGATTTGCTCCACAATTTAGTGGTTATAATCAGCATGATTCTCAGGTTAGTACTGCAAAATGTCAAAATACTTTACTTTTCTGCTGTGTTTGTCAGTTGATATCATCCATGTTATATTTTCAAGAGAAATAATTTTATGCTGCACTTTATACAACATCTAAGATGTTTGGACCTGGCCAACTGTATCTTGGTGCTTAGCTGTTGTTACTTGTCTATGAAGTGTTGGCTGCCCATTGAATGTTGAGAAGCCATTTGGAGTTCCTGTTTATTTTTTGGGTGTGGTTTATATTTTACATGACCTTTATATTTGCTCTTAATTATGAGATTGCTTTTCTATAGGAACTTCTTGCCTTCTTACTAGATGGGCTGCATGAAGATTTGAATCGTGTCAAACAAAAGCCCTACATTGAAACGAAGGATTCAGACGGTCAACCAGATGAGGAAGTTGCAGATGAGTGTTGGAAATATCACAAGGCCCGTAATGATTCAGTTATTGTAGATGTTTGCCAAGTAAGCAAATCTTTTAATTTGTGATTCCTGTTTCATGGGAATTTGTGTATATGTTATAGTTGCTATATGATTTTCCCTATAAAATTTAAATTACTAAATCATATTGATATATTCATTTGAACCTTGCTGCATAGGCAATATGATGTACCACATCTAAAAATTGTGCTGATCATCAGCATATCTATGTCCTTAATATAGATCCTCTATGATCTTCTATTCTTCTGTACTCAAATCTTTTTCTTACTCTTATGAAAAAAAAAAAAAAATTCTACTTACTAAAAAAAAGCCATTTCAGAACATATTTTTTAAGCATATTAGGTCTCCATTTCGTTGTTATTTTTATGAACTAATAACCTCTAGGTTTGAGTTATCAATAAAGGAATTCTCTATTGGAAACAACTTGGTTTTAAGTATTTGCTTCAGCTTTTCTTTTTACCAGGCATTAGTTATATTGAGCGTACATGTTCTCTCCAGCTCTTGTTTACCTTCATTCTTTTTATTGACTTCAACAGAAAACAGTTATAAGTTTTTATAGCACAATTTTAGGATGAAGTTTGTTTTTTTGACATTGTTTTCTTTGAATCTAAATATTGCAAAATTTTTCTCAGGGTCAATACAAATCCACACTGGTTTGCCCAGTTTGTAGCAAAATCTCAATTACTTTTGATCCCTTTATGTACTTATCATTGCCACTACCTTCAACTGTCACCCGGACAATGACAGTTACCATGTTTTATGGTGATGGAAGCGTTCTTCCAATGCCTTACACAGTGACTCTGCTTAAACATGGTTGCTGCAAAGATCTTATCCAGGCATTGGGTACTGCATGCTGCTTGAAGAATGATGAAAGCCTTTTGCTTGCGGAGGTAAAGATATCTTTCGCTGGTTTTTACCCTTTTGTTTTTTCTAGAATTAACTGTTTCTCTTATGATTTAATTTCGTGGCTAAGGGACGTGATTTTGATTTTCTAGGTTTACGAATACCGAATTCATCGGTATTTTGAGAACTCTTTGGAACCATTGGCTTCAATAAAGGATGATGAACTTATTGTGGCCTACCGACTATCCAAAAAGGGGACAGGAAGAACAAAACTAGAAATTATCCATCGAGTGCAGGAAAAGTAAGCTTGCTTCCATCAATTTCTGGCAATTTGGTTTTCCATTTGGTAATTGTACATTATTTAGGTATTTTTGTGAGTCCCAGCTTCGATGGCACATGGTCTGCATGGGCTGAGCTGAATTGAGTTATGTTTGACAACGCACAAGATATTTTTTATTCCACTTACAGTGTGAGGCCCCATTAGAAAAAAGACAATTGATTTAAAATCGAATGTTGAGAAGGATTATACATGGGTGTGATATCGATGATTTAATATTGATCTGTGATATCTGTTATTTTCTCCACGGTCATTTATCTATTGCCTTTCTGATCAGGTATATAAAGACTTCAACTATTGTACTACATTTATGCATATTTTTCTTATCAGATGTTTTCAAAACACCCTGGTGCATTGGGTGTGTGTGTGTGTGTGTGTGTGTGAGGGAGGGAGGGAGGGAGGTAGGTTATTTCCTCATATGTTGATGAAGCTCTTCATTTCCCATTTCCCCCCGTTTTGAGGATCAATTTTTCTTAACCAAAGCTCTCTGATTGTGCTTTGCAGATCTATATCAGACAATCTAAAGAGTGTTTCTAGGAAGCTTTTTGGAACGCCTCTGGTGACTTATTTGGATGAAGATCCTCCAAATGAAGCTGAAATTAGTATAGCTGTTTCTAGAATGCTATCACCTTTGAGAAGAATATATTCTTCTTCAACTAAGGCTCATAGCAGTAAGGAAAATGGCTTTGTTTCAGAAGCTATCGATGAACCATTGGACAGCTGCAATGCTCATTCTGGACCAGGAGACGAATCAATGGACAACACAGAACTAGAGGGAACATCCAGCACGGACTTCTCCTTCCAGCTCTTTTTAACTAATGCAAGTGGTTTAAGCTGCAAGCCGATTGAAAAGGATTCTCTTTTAAAATCCAATCCACTTGTTAAGGTTTTTCTGGACTGGAGTGATAAGGAAAATCAATTATATGATTCTAGCTACCTCAAGGATCTCCCTGAGGTTCACAAGACTGGGTTCAGTGTGAAAAAAACCAGGCAGGAAGCTGTCTCTTTGTTTTCATGCTTGGAAGCGTTCTTGACAGAAGAACCTCTAGGGCCTGATGACATGTGGTATAGTACTTTTCCTTATAATGGCCTTTAGATGAGATTATTAGGAAATATCCACCAATGCATTTTATGTTTGTCACTTTTCATGCCTCATCCTGTCTTTTAATTTGAAACTGCAGGTACTGCCCAAGATGCAAGGAACATAGACAAGCGACAAAAAAACTTGATTTGTGGATGTTGCCAGACATCCTTGTTGTTCACTTGAAGCGATTCTCATATAGCAGATATCTAAAGAACAAACTTGACACTTTTGTGAATTTCCCCATTCGCAATCTTGATTTGAGCAAATATGTGAAAAGCAAGGATGGGCGATCTCACATGTACGAGTTATATGCCATCAGCAACCATTATGGTGGTCTTGGAGGTGGGCACTACACTGCCTATGCCAAGGTAAAGGATCTAGTATTAACAATCCAATTTTTCTTCTTCTACATATTGAATCTGAAGTCGGAGATACCGAGTGAGATGCGGTCTCAGATTTTGCTTATGATATATGATATGATGAGATACTGGTTCTTATGCCTTGACTTTTACCTCTTGTGCAGTTGATTGATGAGAATAGATGGTACCATTTCGATGACAGTCATGTTTCTCCGGTCAATGAAGCTGAGATCAGAACTTCGGCCGCTTATCTATTATTCTATCAAAGAGTTAAAACTGAATCAAGGTCAGAAGCAGGAGAGACATCGCGGGCTCACATGGATTTTTGAAGGCAATGACTGGGTTCATATTGCTGTTTCATGGACTTTGAGCTTCCATTTTACAAGGTTTAGCTAATTCGTTGAGACATTGTCCATAGAATGATGCTTTTGCTTAGCCAGGCAAACCTGAGAAGCCACGGCTTAAAGATACGGATCACTGAGATTGAAGTGGACATGACATCGAAGTTTAAGGGAGCAGTTTCAGAAAATTGGCTTAGTGAGAGCAAGGATGGTTGCATTTACATAAAAAGAAATCTTTCTGTTCTATCTGGTTTATGTAGGGTGGCTGTAGTTAATTCTTCTCCTTACCTCTTGTTCTCCAAAATGTCCATTTTCTGATGTAGCCAACTCTGGTGTTATTCTATTGAAAATCATTGTGATTATTCCACTTCTTGTAAGGCATTGAATATGATCATGACTGGTATGTCCGGAGAAAGATTTTGTACGGATGCCCCCTTGTATGAGCAAGTATCAAGACAAAATTGGAAAGAAATAAACGGATAGCATTTTTTGTTGTGCTTCATTGGGGGATTTGTTATGATTCGTTATTCCTCGGATTTAGATCCTATGTTCGAGGTTGCCCGGGCAGGTGTTCGGACAGCTCGAACAGGTAAAATTCATTCGACACGCGAATGGGGGGCCCAAAAGGGGAAGAAAAGTGCATTGGATAGCATCTAATTCCTAATTCCTAACTACTTAATAATTATCGCAATGAATGATGGATGCTAAGATATATTATCTTCTGTTAACAGCGATGAAAAAGGAGGACAACGTACAAACGTCATGTCAATAATATAACCTCAAGGAGGCTATTCTATAGAATGCGGTCCTTCTCTTTAATCTACCAGACTCTTCATCAACAACACGCCTAACGCCTTAAAATAATAGTGATGCTGAGACAGATCCGCCTGCCCCACCAAAAAAAAAAGAAAGCGGATAAAGCTACAGCTGAGTGCCAACTAAAAAGAGGAAAAAGTACCGATACCACCTCCTACAATCCCTCGATGAACCCTACACTACGCTACACACCATTATTGATCAAATCAAAGAAAATGTGAAAGTGGGTAAAAGGGCCCAATTAATTGCATCAGGCTTTTCTGTGTAGCCCCCCACCCCATTGGGAATTTTCATGTAAGCACTTTGGTTTGAACTTTGATGAAGATGATGATGATTCCCAGAACACAGTCGCGTACAAACAAAGAAACAGGGTAGGATTTTTTAGGCCTTTTCCCAAGTCCGAAGTTGCCTCTGCTTATTCTCTCTCTCTCTCTCTCCCTCTCCTCTTCGTTGCTTTTAACGGCTCTCCTCCTTTTCTACCAGTAGACTAGGCGGTTGAAAGCAAATATCCAACGCTCTCAGCTCGTCCAACTTTAACACACCACTAATTGCATCATCATAAACATGAAGAAAAAGAATAGCGGGCCAATACCCGTCTGGCGTCTTTCCTGAAATCAATCAAAAGCCACCTCCATTGCTGTTAGTTTCAAAAACACAACAAAAATCTAAAGACTAATCTAAAAACCCAAATCTATTAAACCGAGATTTGTCCTAGAACATGTGATTCTCCGGTGTAAATGTACATGACTCCGGGAGAATCCCATGTTCTAAGAGAAAAAGAGAAATGCTAGACATCTCAATATTTTTTTTCAGAATTTGGTTCCAACTTAATGTGTCGAATTGTGGCACACTTCTTAAAATAATAGATCTCATGAGATTATAATACATCAAGTTAGAATCAAATTCTGAATAAAAGTGTTTAGATGTCTAGCATTCCTCGTAAAAAGAAAAGAAAAAGAAAAAAAAAGAAACAAAGAAAAACCAATAAAAAAGAGAGTTGAAGATCTTTCTGTGCGCCATCTTGTCCCCGTCAATCACAAACTCGGGACCAGGGTGTCCATGTTCCTAAAATTTCGTTCATAAGTGGTGTTATCTTATCAAGATTTTAGTGTCTATCAAGAATTGGATCTGGACCACTAAAAAACTGTGCACATGAGACTTGTCCCATGTGTTGTCAGAGAAATGAACATGGTGATTGGTGGAGTCGGTCTCTACGTACGTGAGTGAGGAGGTTTAAGCCTTAATATAACATGTTTCATCGTATCTCCTTTAAACATTGCTTATATTAAGGGTCCGTTTAAGATTAGAGTAATGTTTCTTACACAATTTTTGTACAATTTTTACACAACTCTAACAACTTTCTTTTAAAATCAGCCATTGAATATTTAGGACCCACATGTTGGAAAACAAATCCAATGGTTGATCATAACAAAAAGTAGTTAGAGTTGTGCAAAAATTGTGTGAGAGTTGTGTAACAAACATTACTCTTAAGATTAATACCTATTTTTAATTTTATAATGCAACGGTAAAAAAATAAAAAATAAAAGTCACTCACCATAGCTGAAGAAGAAATGGACAAATAACCGGTAGAAGAACTCGCCGGAGTCGAGGGTGTCGACCCGTAAGTCCCGGGAGAAGACCCACTAAAACTGGTAGAGTTGCTAACACCGTCGTTCAAGGCAATCCCAAGCGAGTAGGCGGGCGTCCCATCGGGCTTAAACAAGCCATAGTTCCTCTCCGAAGTAGGACCGGGCTTCATGTTCTCGTTGAACAAAGCGAAGACGTAGATGTTCAGCTCCGAGCTGGGCCTCATGGGCGTGCCCTTCTTCTTCTGTTCCGTCATCAGCTTAATGAGATTCCCATTGTACTTCTTGGCGTTATCGGGGGTCGCGCCGGCCTCGTTCTCGTCCCCTCTCGACGGCCACCCTGTCTCCGAGATGTGTACCGGTAGCTTCTTGTACCCTAAGGCTCCCACCGCCGCGTACACGGCGTCAATCTGCGCGAACAGCATGTTGTCGTAGTGGAGGCTCGTCGAAGGGTCCAGCACACCTGCGTTTTGCTCGAAGAGCACGAATTCCAGCGGGACCTGTTAAATCACGAGGAAGAACAAGCTGAATATTTAGCTAAAATGGAAGCTATTAATTTCAATTACTAAATTTATTATTTTTATAACTTATTATTTAATATTTTTTTTAATCTATTTAAAGGGTTGTTTGGATGTACTATTTATGACCGTTAGAAAATAAAATTAAGCATTTAGTAAAATTAGAATTTAATATTTTAAATGGCGTGTTTTTTAAGAAATATTTTTTATGGACAGTTTAAAAATGTAAATTTAATCTAAAAGATTATGTTAATATGGCTTTTATTAAATAATCAATTGTCCAAAAACTTAAACGGACAAATAACATGACCATAAAAGTAGAAATTTAATCTTTTAATTTAAAATATTCGAACAGAACCTGCTTGGGATTCGCTTTGTAGGCGAAGTAAGGGTAGGCGTTAATCAAGAATGGCGAGCAGGTCTTGGAGTGGAAGCTCAGGATGGCAGAAATACAGTTTACCAGATCCCGGCGAAAAGCTCCGGAGGAAGGTGGGTACGAGGTCTCGAGAATGGCCAACGAGTGTGCAGTGGTCACGGTCACTTGCTTGTCCAAACCCAGGTTCACGAGCGCAGTGTGCACGTTCTGCATCGCCGGAAGGAGGTTGCCGGTGAGGGAACTGTCGTTGAAGGTGAGGACTTCGTTGCCGACAAAGATGGCGGTGATGTTCGTCGCGGGGAGGAAGGCCTGGACGTTGGTCTTCACCCAAGCTTGGGCTTTGTCCGGATCTTTCATCTTCGCCAAGTACTCGTTTCCCAGACCCACCATGAATTCCACGCCGGTGTTGGCAAATGCTTTGAGCACCCTCGGATCTGCATCGTACAGCTTCAACTTGGTGGCTCCGATTGATTTGACAAGCGGCACTACGTTCTGCGGTAATGGCAGATTGTTGGCTATTTGGCCGTAGTTTACCCCAATTGAAGCCACCATTGCAGGAAACACAACAATGCCTACTACTACAGAGACACCCGCATGAGAAAAACGAAAAAGTTAGCAAATTTACGAAACCAAGCCAAAAGATACAAAATTCTTAACAAACAAGAGACACCCACAAGAGAAGAATGAAAAAGTTTGTAAATTTACAAAACAAATTTCCCAAACAAAACCAAAAGCTACATATATAGTTTTTGAAAAAAAAAAACGGAGGATTCTGTTTAGGCACAGTACCCGAGATGAAAATCAGTGAAGACCAGTAGTGGAATGTACTCAAATCCATGGTATCGGGATCCTTCTCTAGCAGGAGATGAATGAAAGATAGTTGATTGGTAGTGAATGAAGTACTCCTTCGCAAGAGAGAGAGATCCACTGAAAAAGTAACCAAATGCGGCAATTAAAAAGTAGTAAAGCTGCTTCTGCGGATGACGAATGCTTCGTAACCAGTGAGAGTGTGAGTGTGTGAGCGTGCGAGAGAGCCTCTCAATCTTCACAGCTACAACCCAGTGTGGATACGCAACCGTGAAAGCTACAGGCCGAGAGAGAGAGAGAGAGATGGGGTCACGGGAAGGAATAGTTTACAGCCGGCGCAGCATAGCGGAAAGTTGGGGCAAGTATTCGTTGAAGATGCGTGATTATAGTGTGATTATTTTATATTAGGCGGGAGTGTAACTGTGTGACGGTGTCGTTTTGTCGTCTTTTCATAAAGGAGCACCAAAGAGGCATGTAGTTTGTGTGATCTGAATCTGATTGATCTTTTTGGTGAGGGACGGTTATGATGCAGGTTTGTGGGGCCCAACAGTTGTTCTCCGACAACCTTCACATGGTCACCATTCCCAAACGATGAAGCTTTTAGGAGTAAACGACGCTTTCTTCTTTCTGAAAGAAGAGAAACGAAGAAACGAACAGCATAAGATACGTGGCATCCATGCAAAGCAAAAAAGGGATGTGAGTGAGAACCTTTCGGTGGCTCTTTATCGTTCTGATTGATGATTCCAGCCGTTGATTGATTTCTATGGAGTAACACAATTTTTAACAAGCTCAAGATCATGTGTTGCCTAATTGCCTTTAGAGCAGCCGTTTGAATCAATAATCATTATTCAACGGCTGATATCATGCCACATTAACAGATGTGCTTGATATGATGTGGCCTTAACGTTTGACTAATGGTTGTTTCATAGTTATGATTGCTTAATAAAAAACCCTCCACATAATAAAGAACTACAGAGTATGAGTGCTGGGCTTTGGGCCTTGAGAGAAGGCTTTGGATTAGTCTTTCATCTTTAATGACTGCCAGTTTCTCCCCAGCAACTAGTTGGTGAATTAGGTGAGGAGAATAATGATGATTTATTTATTTGTTGTCCTTTCTCATAAAGTATTTAGAATATAATCTTTAGAGGGTAGACTTAATATTCCTTAGATTCCCATAAATCCAGAATTGGTGGTTTATGTTTGGATAGGTGATCGAACAACTTATAGTTTATTTGGAGGGAATCATGTTTTGAGTTAGATTTAAAGTGAAATCCTTCTAGGGTGTCCGGACTTCTCTCATTAATCATCTTTTATTTTTGCTTGACCTTGTTTGCCTCGTTGAAGGTGCTTTCTGTTCTTGTCGAGTTTTCAAACTGCAGGAGGGGATACTTGGGTATCCTTTCTGTTCTTGTTGAGTTTTCAAAACGTAGGAATGAATGTAGAGCAAAAATTTGGTTGGCTTAAATGAATATGTAGGACAAAAGAGGCACCTACTTATGGTATAGACCAGTTTTATTTTACTTACATAATGCTTAAAATTATTAAGCAAGAGCTGCAAAAAACGGTTCTTCAGTGGTTCATAACAGCACATGTTAGCTTTTTATCATTTTTCTACACAGCTAAGCTTTAAATACCATTAACCCTCCAAAAAACGACCAAAAAAAAAAAAAAACACTCCCAAGCAGCACTGAGTTCTTCACCAGGCATGCAGCTTTTGTTCACATGAACTGAAGCTTGAATGAGGTGAAAAGCCAATACTTGAGCAGATCAGTTGGTGTCCTTATTCAAGTCGATGCTAGTAAATAACAAGATATTAGGCCGTGTGCTCAAGGAGTGGCAACATTTTCCTTGGCAAGAGGAGCGATTTCCTCCCCTTCAATTCCAGGTTCACTGCCGTCAACATTCAGGCTCAGCAGCATCTTTTCCCATAGTCTGGCTGGTCCCTGAATCAAAGGATTCAAACCAATGCACATTGTCAGTTAAACCAATGAACCAGAGAAAAACATTTACATTAAATCAATTCTTTGTAGTGCTTTAGCTAAATGCAATTGAATTTTTCTTGACAGAATGCGAGTAAACTTTTCAAGTGGGACAAGCTTCCTAATTAAGGCTGATATCATACTAACCTTCCATGAAAGATCTTGGGCCATGCCATTCTGAATCATCTCTTTCAAGGCAGGGGTGCCATAGGCTGCGAGAGCTCTCTTAACAGATGTTGCTATTGCAGTCACATCAGCTGGATCAACTGCCTCACACTGAAAAGCATCCAAGTGACACAGATTCATCATTTGCCATACAAGAAGAAAGATACAGGAAGTGTGTGGACTTGCTGCCACAGAGAAGAAAGGGAAAGTCATTTGCTTACTTCAACATTGAAAGCTCCCATCTGAAATCCTGTAAAACCTTCTTTGACAGTGTCATGAAGTCCACCGGTTGAGGCAACAATAGGCACCTGTGGCAAAGTCGCACCATGAAGTGACAATCAGTCTAAGCCATGCAAAATTTGACAAGTGAGATCATCGTGGTAGATGAATAGAAAGAAAGAAAAGGCCTTAAGCGTTTTACCGTTCCATATCGCATAGCATGCAACTGAATGAGACCACATGGTTCAAATCTACTAGGGACAAGCATAAAATCAGCGCCGGCAATAATCATGTGAGCTAAGGGGACATTGAATTTTGTCACTCCCCTGGCCTTTTCAGGGTGTAGTATCTCCAGCTGTTCAATTTGCTTCTCCATATTCTTTTTGCCAGTTCCCTGACAGAAACAACAGATGTCATTATCAAACTCAACTTTATGCCTGTTACAACAGCTATGATTTGCAAGAGAACAATTTTGAATGGATACTTACAAGGACTACGATCTGAACATCCTCCCCAATGAATTTTGGAATAGCTGCTGCTAGAATATCCGAACCTTTCTGCTCTTCTAGTCTTCCAATGAATCCTATCAAAGGGATATTTCTGTCAACAGGCAACCCAACTTCTGCTTGAAGGGCTTCCTTCAATAGAGGCTTTGCATCCATAACCTGAAAATTGTAATACCAATAAGTACAGATTTTCACGGCCAACTATCCTACGGAGCTGCAAGTTTTCTATAAGTTGCTTACAGTTGTGGCATCATATTTAGCATCTATGTATTTGTCCGTGGCTGGATTCCACTCTTGAACATCCATTCCATTCACAATACCACTGATGCCAGTCCTACGAATGATGTTATCCAATTCCACACCTTTGTCAACTCCAGAAATAAGTTCCTGGGCATAGTATGGGCTCACAGTTAAAACCCTATCTGATTCTAATACTCCGGCCTTCATCCAATTGATTTTCCTTCCCTTCACTGGCTTCTCATACCTGCACAAAACAAATACCAAAACATTTAGCAAGTGGGGAATAATTCAACAGATCCTTCTCAGTTAAGGCAAGATAAAACTTCTTAGCATGAAGACCAAAAAAAAAAAGGCCACCATGGATGGTGGTTTCCTTGTTCTAATGGAAACAAGAATCAATCTAACAGACGTACCCATCAATAAAGTCAAAAGAACCCTTGAATTGATCAGGCAAATTGAGAAGTGAGAAGTCTGAAAAGATAAATCTGCCCTGGTAGGCTATGTTGTGGATGCAGAAAGCAACCTGCCATCATTTATCAAGCTGTGTCAGCCCCCAAGGAATGAAAATTCAAGTTAACCACAATTCCATATGATGCACTTCAAAGCAAGGGAACCTTACTTTGGCAGTTTTGTACATCCCCCTTGGTTTGTACATAGATTTTAGGTAGCATGGAAGAAGAGCAGTGTGCCAATCATTGGCAATGAAGACAACTTCCTCCCCTGTAAGAGGCAGAAAAAGAGTATCATTAATGAAGCTATTTATTGACAGAAACTTATCGGTTTCGAGAAAGAAAGAAGGGGTCCACACCATAAGGTCCTGAGAAATATTGATTTGTGTTTAAGTTCAGAACTCTTGGTGCCTCCAGAGCAGCCTGAAAAGATAAGAAGGGAAAAAAGGGTGAATTTGAGCTATACCAACGTCAAAGTTAAGAAGCATGAGGTTGATCAGCTATCAGGCTACAAGGACACATTGAACCCATGGTGAGAAGGGAACCAAAATGAGTAGTCTGAGTCATTTCTTGGTTTAAAAATGGCATTATAAAGAGCTCAGACAATAAGCATGCTAAATTGAAATTTGCCCTAATTGACCCATCAAGTAATAACATCCAGGCAATAACACATTGCGTATGCCAGCTCTTTGCTAGTTTATTACAAGAACACAAAATTTATTCAGTTCAAATTTCTGCAACAAACATTTTTCCATCCACCTATAACCTAAGAGAAGTGTTGAGTTCACTTCTCTTGGCATCTAACTTGACCCTGTCATATACGAACTCTACTATGGAATACAATGATGAATTTGCTGTTTGAAAAGTCGATTCTAATGATTTATTCGAATTTTCTCCCAAAGCAGTAGCTGAAGATTGAAAGTAGTAGATAAATTAAGAGGAACAAAGGATAAGTTACCTGGCACAACAAGCTGAAACGAAGTTGGTTGTCCTCGTAATCTATGCCAGCCGTAGGACCATAGATTTTGGATGCAGTTTTGCCCCATACCTTAAGAATTCAGGAAGTTAAACATCAGATGAATATTCCCCCATTTTGATACTGCGGTTTAAACCCAAGATTTTGGTGCTAAATAAAATTTTAAACCTTCGCAAGGAACATTGGGTGGTCCACAAATACACGATCAACTCCTCGTCTGTAGCAGTGGAAGAAGCGAACAGTTTCAATTCTATCCCCAACTTTTATCTGCATATGCAAAGACAGTCAGAGGGAAATTCCTATGCATAGACAGTTGATTGAGACATGATCCCCATGAACAAAGGAAGATTCTCCCAAAACACAAGATAGCTGTGACTATTTACCTCAACTTGAACTTTAGTGTCCCATGCATCTTTGTACTGGTCATAGCGTGGACACACTGTCATAACACGGTGCCCCTTAGCCTAGACATTAATTAGGCATAATAGTCAGTTAATATCTTATCCAACAAAAAAGCCCAACTAGTACCAGAAAAACTACAAGCCGAAACAATTACAATTGCAAATCAAGCAATGAGAATAATCAAAAAGTGAAAGAGAGAAGTCCACTTACGGCCATAGCTGGTGGCAATCCTCCAAGAACATCACCAAGTCCACCAGTTTTGCTCCATGGACCAACCTCGGCTGCCACAAAGACCAAGTTCATTCCTTGTCCACATATAACTTTCCCAGCAGGCCTATCGTTCTCAGTGCTTTTGACTCTGTGTCTTGCTTGCCTGGCAATCGCTTTTGCCTGGGTTCTCATCTGTAGCATATCCAACTTGTTCAAAGATCTTAACCCATTATGGGTCATTGCTTGGTTCCTTAGGCCTATCTGTGCCATGTTTGCTTTAGTTTCTGATCCTGAAGTTCCATGACAGTTGACAGGTGAAGTTCTTGATACAAAGTGTGAGGTGGTCCCAGTCGCCATCAATAATGTCTTCGATCTGCCACGAATAGCCAAAGTAGTTCACAAAATGTTCTGCAAAATGAAAGAAGTTTCAATAACAATTGCTAATCCATAAAATGAACTTTACTAACGAAGACAATTAGAGCTACTTAAATCATTATAGCCACCATATTCTCACATCTCATCCAGACTCGGTTATTAATCATTCCCCTGAGTAATTTATGCCAAATGTTCTCCTGATTGTTAATTAACAGGATTCCTTTAAATAACCAGGGTTTATTTATTTATTTATTTTTTCACATAATCACAGATTGCTTGTAACAAATACATAAATTATGATAACAGCAAAGGGTCAGTTGGAGTTTTAAGCTTCATTGTGCTCACGAAGCAAGAGTTTCACAGGTATCTACCAGGTTTTGATCATCGACTAACAATCAATATTTGGACTTAAAGAAAGAAGCCTCCTATTCTATCTAAATGATGCTCCAAGACTGATTGTCCAACTCAAACAAACTTGTTAGCTTACAGTATGTGTCAACTAATTTAAACACTTATGATAAAGAAATCAAGTTTAAACAAAAACCCATGATAAGAAAGAAGCATTAGCACAAGTCAGTAGTAACAAACCTACAAACCAGTGAAGAACACAACAAAAGACCAAAGATCAGTTAATGGTATTGGTAGCCAAAACAGAACTTGCTATATTTATAAACTAATTAACAAAAAATCCAGAAAAATCTCTCAACTTGATTTGTGATCGTCAACAAAGAGCAAACATAGGAACTGATCCCCCAGATATTCAGTCAATCAGTTAACAAAATCATTAAAAAAAGGATCAGCTACTTACAAGGTTGAAAGGCAAGAGTGAGTCCCTCAGTCTTAGTTGCTGATATTTGTCAGGTCAGCTCTCAATGGAAGTGTTCCAGTGTTCCACCAAAGATCGTGAATATGTATTGCCACCCTCGACCCTCGTACCATTCCACGTGGCAACCATTAGGCGGTTGAATGGTGTCCCATTTCCCAGGCAGCTCAAGATCATAGAAATATGCTGAACAACTCGAGGTCATTCATGTGGGAACCCACCTCGAGGTAGATATTTCTTTTCGCAACACAGAAGAGGTACTGTGGTACAAGTGGCGGTAGTAAACGACATCCTAGTCCCTTACGTTGCGGTTCAGATTGATTGACTGGTGGGCCAGGTGGGGGCTGGAGCGGGTCTCAGTTTAAGCAAACAGACAAACTACCTGCGTTCCATCAAGTCACGATCAAAGTAGCTTTCTCTCAGATTTTTTTTGTTTTGTCATAGTTTTTAAATACAAATATAATGCCGTTTATTAAATTGAAAATCATAAAACGGACGGTGGAGAGGGGAGTAACTAGTAAGATAGTGACATCTCTGTCGTCTAACTGATTTTTTTCTTCTTATTAGTAATTGAGAATTACCAAAAGTGCCAATTACCTAACTTATTGATTTTTTTTTTCCTCCATTGAATCATCACCGTACCATTTTTTTATTTTTTTTTATTTTTAATAAATCTTTTAAAAATTGATTAATAGTCTACTTAACACTCATACATTAATCACTTAAATATTAACAGTCGTTTGATAATACCCGTAACACTTATTATTACGTTTATAAAATAATGCGAGAGTCTACGTAATACTACGTTAATCATTAAAATATGAATGCATGAGTGGCTCTAACTTCCCCAATAGATTAGGCATCAATTTTTTATATGTGATGTGGCCGAAATTGAGTCATTCACAGAGCTACTTGGTAAGACTAGTGCACCCGTGGCTCACGTGTGTTTTTGCCTACAGGAGTCGTGGCTGTGCTGCCATTCTACCGAGAAGTTGTTGAACCATTTTCAAAATTAATATATATATATATATATATATATATATATATATTTTGTGTTTTGAGAGTATTTTAAGAGAAATGTGTTAAAGAGTATTTAATAAAAATAGTCTCACATGAAAAAAAAAAAAGAAAGAGAAAATGTAGTTGACATTTATAAGGCTTAACACATTTTAAGCATTTAAAGTAATGTTTGG
Organism: Alnus glutinosa; assembly: GCF_958979055.1. Taxonomy (NCBI): domain Eukaryota; kingdom Viridiplantae; phylum Streptophyta; class Magnoliopsida; order Fagales; family Betulaceae; genus Alnus; species Alnus glutinosa. The sequence continues at coordinate 439,951 of NC_084898.1, read as the reverse complement.
ATGCATATTTGTACGTGTATACTCTAATACGGTGCGAAGCACCAAACACACATGCGCGCGCATGTGGCAGTGGGCTGTAAGGCGCTAGTGGCGCACTTGGCACGAAGCATCGGAGCGATCTAATCATGACCTTTTAATTTTGGATGGTCATGATCGATCGATTTAGTGGTTTGATCTAAACCATAAAATGCTTATTAGGTAGATCCAGTGGTTGGGTTTACTGGACCATCACCAAAATAAACTGTAAGGTTAAATCACATTTGATCTAACGGTTGAGATTAATTAATAACGATCTAATGGTCAGAATTAAGTGTATGTTAAAATAACAGTTTATGACTATTACTAAAGCAGTTGTGGACGGTTCCAGTTATCAACAAAATACAAAAGTAACTGAAATCTAGTTATTAATAAAAAGATCTTCTGTATTTGAAAAATTACAAGTCTCTGTCTGTTTCTAACTATAATAGAAAAATTTAAAAGTATTCTGATTTAATTTTTATTTGTGTAAAACGTAATTAAACAAATAGAGGATTTTGAATTCCATTGTAATTTAGAGAAATATTTATTGTATTCCCCTTTTACATACCTTTTGAATGAAAATACTTCCGTTTACTTTTTTTAACGGGAGCTAGGACCCTGGTTATTGTGTCCAAAAAGCAGTCTTGTGGCCAATAACATTTGCGTCTGTCCACCACAAATGTAGTGTGTGGCTGTGAGGTGATTTGAAGAAAATGGCAGCTAAAAGATTTTAAAATGTCATAGTCATCATGGGTTACAGGCCACCGTGAGCTTTGAAGGCTACCAGGAGTCGATCGATTTAAGACTTTAAGTCAGTGTCCATCTCATATGCTACTCCAAAATGAGTGAATAATTCATTAAAATTCTCTGATGACTATTGTTGATGCAATGAACATTTACAATGACTTCAAGTTGTCATTAGGAAGGAGTTTTACCTACAAAATAAGGAAGAGGTTGTCAGAAGGTTGTAAATTCGGAGACTGAAAGTTAGTAAAAAGTTAGTAAAGTTAGTAAAAAGTGACTTAATTGAGAAAAGAGTCTCATTGAGGTGGTAGTGCGTGATATATATATATATATATATATGGGAGGGACTACTAAAGGCACTGTCGGGTTAACTACTAGGCAAGTTAGACGGTTGCCTAAGGCCCCCCCCAAAAACAGGTTTATTTGAAAAAAAGAAAAAAAAAGAAGCCTAATCATAATATAAAATAGTTTTTTTTCTAGTGGAATAAGGTCTTAAAGACAAATTTGTTTGATAAAAAAAAAAAAAAAAAAAAGCCTAATCATAAGTTAAAACGGTTTTTTCTCAATGGAATAAGGCCACAATGATAAGTTTGTTTGAAAAAGAAAAAAAAAAGGGCCATCATAATTTGGAACGGTTTTGAAAAAATAAAAGAAGTATGATCTATTCTCTTATTTGGAGACTCTTTAATTTTGATAGAAAATAAATAGTTAGACCCAAGAACAAAACAATTAATACCAACAAAAATACAATGCATTTTCTCTCCTATTATGAGACTCTGGAACTCCCACATAGAATAGAAAAATATAAAAAATAATAATAAAAAAAATCCTTAGAGGCCTTGTTTAAAATTCTTGCCCTAGACTCTAAAATATATTGAGTTGACCCTGACTAGAAGACCATATCACATACTAATACGCCTCTAAAACCCAAAGGCTAAGAAAACTCAAGGCCATGCTAAGACTAAGCCCAATTAGGCTCTCATGCTAGCGTAAGGTTTCAAGCACTTCATTATATATTTCTCATGCGCTAACACACCGAGAAAGACTCTTTTTTTCATTTTTTTACTAGTTTTGCTATCTCTAAGCAAATACTTTATTAATTTAGGCGACTGAGTGCCTCCGGTCTCCAGACCGGTAACCTTATACGGACCCCTTCCTTATTTTGCACGAGCTCCTCTCTAAAAGTGGCTTGAAATCACTGTAGATGTTCTTTGCATGAACAACTATGAGCTTACATATGTATATCTTATTGTGTCATTTAAAATTTATAAATAACATGGTATCATGAAAACTACTAATTACAACAAAACAAAATCTAGACCGTATAAATGAATTCCTCTGTGACACCGATCATCTAACGCTACACCTGCACCCCGCACCAACCGGTATATTCTTTTTCATGTCCTCGTATATTCCTCCGTCTTTTTCGCTTCACACTTAATTGGATCTTTTTTGCTTTATGAATTGCGATACCATTAATTATTAATTAATAATACAAATAAAAAAGCATACACAGGAGGCATGTAAATATCTCTATTTCCATTTCAGACTTCTATTGCATGTAATTACAATTTCTTTCTTTAATTATTGGGTTGGAGGACGAACTTCAGGATCGACAATCATATTTTAAGGCAAGTGCTGACCGCACCCAAAAGCCAATCAAGATCGAGTTCAATTCAAGTTGAAATTCGATTCTTGGGATTGTGACACTTGTTTATTTTAAAATTAGATTCATCACACGATTAAAACACATGTCCCATAACAACACACACAAAGAACATGAATAAGAATGGCAATTCTTGTTCACTGTGTCAAGTGAAAAACTTGTCAAAAAATTGATATAAAACTGTACAAGTTAATCTCAACCCAACCCTTCAATCAAAACTCTCTAATTTCATATTGAGTTTATCGATAATGGATCGTGTAAAAAATTGTCAATTCTAAATGTTGCTTGTCGAGTTCAAATCGTATCGAAAAAGAGGTAAAAGACTATCAATCTTAAGACGGTCTATGTAATTTAATATGTCAAATTTCTTAATTTTAATCCGCTAATATGGCTTCTGTCGAAAAAAAAAAAAAAAAAAAAAAAAAAAAAAAAGAAAAAAGAGATGCCAGTTGGTCCAAAAAGAGTAGTTGGCGTAACACAAACAATTCAGAAGCTGGCAAAAGGTCAATCAATGCATCCGGCGGCCAACTAACACCAGCTGCATCCAGTTAAACATTTAATCAAACAGCTAACAGCTAACAGCTAACCTCATTTAGAATTCACTTCAGGTTCATGGCACCAAGATTCATCCATTGACAGGCAATCAATTACCCATTGACAACTCGTTGCCAGAAAAGCTGGATCCATAGATACTCACACGTAAACAATTTAGTCATATAATGTTAATATAATATAGTATGCCATGAGCATAGCAACATACGAGAAGGCCAGATAAATTTCACAAAAAAAAAAGAAAGAGAAAAAAAAAAAAAAAAAAAACTGACCTTCACGCTTTTGGGTTCAATGATATTACACCATCAATTAAACGAGAAAGTGAAAATTAAAAAAAAAAAAAAAAAAAAAAAAAAAAAAAAAAAAACCCCAAAAAGTAAAAAGAAAAAAAAAATAACACAAAAAAAACAAAAATGGCCGAAGCGATCAATGGGAATAAATCCTCATGCGAACCCTCAGTTAGCATCTAAAGAGTAAAGACGCAGACAAAAAAGCACGGTTTTATGCGGTCATCTGTGAGCCGTGACCAAGGTCTCGATGAACCTGAGGCCGTCGAATCTCGGCGCGAATTTCTCCTTATTTGACGAGCCATGCGAATGGGGTGCGCAGTTTTTCACCGAAGAAGAAGAACTGGAAGAAAATCCCTAGAAAAAAATTTGAAAAAATCATCAAATTTAAACACTTTTCGACAACAAACGACCTCAGAAAAAACATTGTGGAAAAATCAATCATGGTATTTCAAAGATTGTGGCTTGTATTGAGGTTCAAAATACCTCGGTGGACCGGGGATGAGGCGAAGGGTCAGGATCTCCCGCGGAGGAAGAGGAGCCGAGAGCGACGGTGGACGCGGCTAGCACCGACGCCACGAGAGTACATGACCCCTTCATTCCTGCTCTTATTTCTTTGCCAAGCTTCGAGACGACGAGAACCAGAAGAACAACAGTACGGTTCGGGGCTCCAACTTTTCTACTGGGCGAAACCCGAAGTGCCAATCCGGATCTCGACCACGCTTCGTTATGGTGCTCTGGCCGTTTCGGGCTGTGGGGGTCGTTTTTATATCAAGAAACCAGGGCTTGCTTAGTTGCTTTCCACGCCTGACGCCTCGCCCCTCATTTAACGGAGTTTAATTTTAGTTTTACATCCGGACCTCACTTAGAATTATCATGTTAATTATAATTAATTTAATTCTCTTAAAATCAAACCACCCTAATTTTAGAATCATTACTTCCTATTTTCTAAAATTTCCCAAATTCTCAATATTTATATATTTTTAGGCCAACTTCCCTTTTACCGCCGCATTTATGATATTTCATAAATTTTATGAAAAAAAAAAATTACTAATATTCATTTTAATTCTTATTGCAAGCATTTATCTAAGGGAAAAACTGTTCAAGGTATAAAAATATTAAATTGAAGGGATAAAACAAAGACAAAGAGGAGAGAGAGATGATGAAAGAGAAGTGAAAATTGTAATAGTTTTTTCAATATTCAAATTACTTTTAGGATTATCTATAAAAAAAATAAAAATAAAATTACTTTCATCCAAACACCCCATTAACTGAATTAGGGGCTTGTTTGGGTGTGCAATTTTTTATTTTTATTTTTTATTTTTTATTTTTTTTGTATTTAACTCCTGATTTTGGGGTTAAATATATATATAATAATTTAATTATTTAATAAAGAGGAAGATTAGAGGAAATTTATATGACAAATATCTTTAACCAATATATGTGCTCCACTAGCGGCGGCGGCGGGTGTTAGTGAACAGAAAAAATGTGAACCGTTGAAGGAAAGGTAAGTGGGTGCCACAGTCGTGCATAACTGCATATAGAATAAAATGGAAGATTCTTTGACTAGGGTTTAAAAAAATAGAAGGTGCTTTGATTGGAGCGCAAGGTACGATGGGGCTTGGAAGTTGAAACTTGGAAATTCGGTGTTTTGCCTAAGCTCGACGCTGTCTAATAGCTTACACATCTTTCAATTAATTAGTGCATCTATAATTAAATAAAAAACAAATTAAGTTTTAAAACAAATATCTAAAGGTGGTGAAAGCTATCTTTTTTTTTTTCTTTCTTTTTTTTTTTTTTTTTTTTTTTTTTTTTTTTTTTATTGATTGTGGTGAAAGCTATCTTGGATTGGCATAAAAATTTCTATCAACTTTGTCGTTTTAATTATTAACAATTCGAATAATAAATATCAAAGGGTTTGCGTGAATTTTAACGCTTCTTCTGAATGGTGTGAGAATATGATTATTCCAAAAGTATATAAGATTGAAGAAAGAGGATTTTATTTGAGTAATCCTACTCGCACGTGCATTTTATTAGTTGATGTATCAACGTTATATTAGTCGAAAACACCTTCTCGATGCAATCTCTAACCACCATGTAAGGTAATTGGAACCGTTAGATTTGATGTTTCGTGACGGCGAGATCCGATCATAACCGCCAAATTAAATATCGGAGGATTTTTCTTTTTTTTATTGACGCGATACATTCAATTTTGCAGGCGTGGGAGGCCAAGTCAAGTTTATATGTTTTGTCGTTCACAAATAGCGGACGTACGTAAGTTTGGTGATGGCATTTGGTGGATCGTGAAGGACTGGAGGTTGAACTTTTTGTTATTATTATTTTTTAATTTGGTAATTCAAGTCATAGTTTTGATTTGGTCTTCTATAGCTTTGAATAAATGGGTATATATTGTAGAGCAAGTGGGAATGGTTTAGTGGTTTACATGGATGTTGAGTTGTGATGATAAACATAAGTCATTATATTATTATTTTTTTTTTTGAATTTTACATTCATTTGACTTAAACTTTTGGTTTATTTATAACCACTTGAACCCTACATAAGGAATAGATAAGGTCAACCAATAAATCAAGGGATGAGCTTCGAAACAAAAATTACCATCGATCAAGTGTCCAAATAAAAGAATTTGAATTTTGAACCCTCATTTTAACCAACAGAATCCTCTCTTTTTTCTTTTTGATATCACAATTCCTCCGCTAGATCCAGCTCGACACGTGTCACTCCACTGTGTTTCTTTCCCGTTATCTTCCATTTGCACCGACATCAACCGCATCTCCAATGAACTTTCGCGCATCGAAGCATGGCCTACACACGCTGGCGAGTGGATCTCGCTCATCGGCGCTTAGTGGCCACGTTCCTCCTCCTAGCCTTCTCCTGCTACTGCTGTCGGTTGTTCGTGGTGGCCATCTTCCTTCCGACCACATCTGCAAGCGTTAGGTCTTTTCATGAGTCGGTGTTTTGTTCTGTGTTTTTAATTTGCTTTGGGCTGTTAAAATCATCTCCACCATAAGCTTCATTTTACCCATAATTAATGTCTTATTTACTGTGGTGGGGTTCACCTTTGGGTGTGTTACTGTCGTTGTTTCTTTGTTGGTCTACATATCAGATTATTGGACCTTTCAAGGTTTGTGACCCTTTTTATGCTTCTCAGTTGTGCCATTCATAATGCACCTTGCCAAATCGCCTTAATTGACAACCAATTTTCTTAGTCTTCGTGCCAAAAAAATATAGTACCGCATCATTCATTTAATGTATTCTCTTTTATTTTTTGTTTATCTACACTATTAAAGTTAGTTCAAGATTTTTTTTTTTGTTAAGATTGCCCAGCCTTATATATATATATTTTTTTATGTAATTTCTTTGCTAATATAATTATATATAAGATAAAAAAAAAGTACATGAACATGAACAAAAAGACAACCTCATTACACAACATAAATACAAATCAGTTCGATTTAATCACACGGTCCCACAGGATCAAGATGATATTTTTTTAGAAATCTGTGACTTGTAATTGCTGCCTTTGATAGTGGAAATCAAGTCATCAACCATACTTTTTTTTCTTTTTTTTTTTCTTTTTTTTTTTCTCAATTTTCAAGTCAAACGTGGACAAGGTCATCATCGTGATTCATGACTCATGCGGACCATCCTCCACACGCCTTCGTAATTTCGTGAACCAACGCTGACCGTCCGAGACGCGCGGCTTTAGATTGGAAAAGTCTTTTCGCTTCTTCTAAACACGTGTTTGAAGCTTGGAGAAGCTTCACACTTCTTCCACGCTACCTACGAATTACCAACTCAACAACGGAAAGGACTCCTAATTAATACCTATAAAAACCTTTGCTTCCCCTCAAGCAATCACAAACCTTCCTCTCTCAATTTACAGACTCGTTTGCTTTTGTGGTTAATTTGTTCCAGCGATTTAAAGCCGCCATGAATTCCCTCTTCAGTTCCTTCGACGTCTTGTTTGCTGAGGTCCTCGGTCAAACGGTGAAGGCCTCCTTCTTCCCTTCTGCCCCCAAGGCCGGCCAGAGTACTGATTCTACTGCTACTGGCGGCGTCAAGTCGCAGCATGATGGGGTTCCCAAGAAAGCTGCAGAGAACGTGAACAAGAAGCAACAGCCGCGGAAGAAGACCCCGCGGTTCGCGCCGGAGTTGGATGGGCTGAACTGTTTCGAGACCATCGTCTCTTCTTATTAATTAATTAGCCTTTTTATTTTATTTTATTAATTGCGCCATATGAATGTGTTGGTATGGCTGGATATAGTGATAGGAGCATATATACAAAGTTTTGAAATTTAGCGCTCATTCTTTGATGATCGATTCATCTTGATTCATTGATTCTGATGGGTATATGTAAGCACCTGCTTCGATCTAATTGATATTCTAATTAATCTTAATTAGTTTCTTTATTCTTTATTCTCTAATTAATTCTTATTCATCGATCTCAACTTTGGAGACGAAATTCTCACGCTCAACCCTTACCCACCCAACAAGGCAACAATGAACAACACCGGCCATCACCGACTCCAACGTTTCTTGCTCGCTAAGGCACTCATCGTGCCGTGCTACACTTTCTTTTTCTTTACTTTTTCGTTGATTAATTATTATTATTATTATGTCTAATAAGCCAAAGAGTGATCTCAATCCAATGTGAATGGGTAACTTTTGACCCTTGAACAGCACAAGAGTTTTGCCTTTGTGGCAAGTTGGCAACCTCAAACTACCTAACGACCGAAGCCCCAAATATTATTCATCCTTAAATTATTAAAGTAATAATTTTCTTTATACTCATTCATTACACTTATATTATACCGGTTGATATTATGTTAATCAATTAAAATACGTTACGGATGTGATAAATATGTGTTAAAATAAGTAGAATTCTTGAAGAATAGAAGTGGGTTGTGTAATCCCTCAAATTCAAATCAACTATTGTTGGGATTGTCCAAACTATGCTTTTTTTTTTTAGGGAAAATGGAAGATTCTTTGACTAGGGTCAAAAAAACATGAAAGATGCTTTGATTGGAGCCCAAGGTACGATGGGGCTTGAAAATTTGGTGTTTTGCCTAAGCTCGACGCTGTCTAAAACATACACATCTTGCTATTAATTAGTGCATCTATAATGAAAGAAAAAAAATTAAAACAAACAAATATAGATGGAGAAAGCTATCTTGGTTAGGGATAGAAATTTCTAACAATTTTGTTGTTTTAATTACTAACAATTCGAATAACAAATGTTAAAAAAAAAAAAAAATTAATATAATATCAATGTGTTCAAGTAAATTTTGAGTTGGCCACTACCACTTCTCGGCTTCCTTGAACCGAATTAAGATGAAATTATCCAAAGCGTTTGAGTGGTTTTTAAGGCTTCCCACATATGGTGTGAGAATATGATAATTCCAAAAGTACAAGATTTAAGAAAGAGAATTATTCGTCCAAGAAAAAAAAATTTAAGAAAGAGAATTTTATTGGAGTAATGTTATGATAGAACCGGTCCCTCAAGGTTAGGAGGCTAATCCACGTTACTTGGATTAAGCATCTAAATGGATAGCTAGATTATGTTTATCTTTATGTTTCTAGAATATGCTTATCTTTATCTTTCTAGACTATATATGTTTATCTTTCAATAATGATTAGAGGGGTTGAGAGACATGTTAGGAGTAGTAAACGTAGTTGGTTTATTTAAGGAAAGGGATAGCTAGGAGAAGGGCAGAAAAGATATAAGCAATCCTTGTGTTTACGGTGATTCCTACCTTAAGTGGAATATCATTAATATCGATCATCTTCCATTCTATTTCTACATTCATCCATATTTTTCATACTTCTATCAGAAATCACGCATCATCACTACAAAAAAATCATGAATTCTGGACGGTTTCAAACAGTCAAGAAATTGGAAAAAAACCGTCTAGAAAAAGGTTCAGACGATTTACTTGACGGTTTCAAACTGTTCAAGAAAATGTGTCGCTAATTCGGGTTATGGACGGTTTGGGTCAAACCGTCCGCAATTCCAGATAGTTTGAGAAAAACCGTCCAGATTTTGTTTTTGTTTTGTTTTTTTTTTTTTTTTGTTTTAAACAATTTTTTTAAATTACAATCCAAACCCCCCCCCCCCCCAAAAAAAAAACAAAGATTGTTATGAGCACGCTTAGATCCGTCCGGTGGTTTGGAAGAGAGTGGTGACGAGGAGGGGCTGGAGGGGGGAGAGAAAGAGAGAGGAAGAGAGAACTGGCCGGATCTCTCTCTGTATTCTGGCCACAGATCCGGCTGAGTGTGGGTTTCGGCCGGATCTGTCAAACCCACGCACGTACACCGACGTAGGTTTGACATATCCGGCTGAAAACCGTCGCGAGATCCCGTCGCGCATCCCTTTCTTGCCGACCGTCCAGATGCCATCGACGTCTGTCTTCAATCGTCGGCCGGAGAGAGGAAGAAGAACAAAGAGAGCTTTGAGAGAGAGATGGGTTTTTTCGAACCTGCAGAGGAAGAAGATCGAACGATGTGTTTTAAAAAGAAAGAAACAGGAAAAAAAAAGAAAAAAAGAAAAAAAAAAGGGAACAAAAAAAGAAGAAGAAGAAAACAAGAAAAGAAAAGGAAGAAAAAAAAAATGTTACAGACAGTTTCAAAAGAAGACGGTTTGAAAAAAAAAACCGTCTCTAAATAAATTTGAATATTAATTTCTAGACGGTTTTTAATCTCTAAATTTAGAGACGGTTTTTAAAAAATCATCTATAAAACTATAATTTGAAAACCGTCTAGAAAAAAACAGTCAAGAAAATGTGATTTTTTTTTGTAGTGCATGTTACTTGCATGTGCATTTTACTAGTTGATGTATCATTGTCACATCAATCAAAACACCCTCTCGACACAATCACTAATCACCTAGCTTGCGAGGTGATTGAGATTGTTAGATTTGATGTTTCGCGACAGCAAGATCTAATTATAATGACCAAATTAATATTGATAGATTTTTTTTGTTATTTGGATTGACATGATACATTCGATTTTGCAGGCGACCAAGGCCGAGTCAAGTTTATATATTTTGTCGTTCACAAATACCGTCCGTACATAAGTTTGGGGCATGTTTGGGTGATTTCTATATTTCAAATATTTTTTTAAAAAAAATTCAAATTCTACTAAGATTTTTTCAAGTTTTTTCTAATTTTGTCTCAAATTTTCTAAACCATTCAAACATAATTTCAAAAAAGTAAACTCTCCCGATATTTGTAATTTTAAATATTTTAAAAAAAATCACACACTCAATCGAGCTCTTCGTGATGGCATTTGGTGGATGAGCTTTTTGTATCACCTCGTCATGTTCCCTCCGGTCGTGAAGGCCTGAAGGTTGAACTTTTTGTTATTATTATTTTTTAATTTGGTAATTCAAGTCATGGTTTAGATTTGGTCTTTTTATTGCTTTGAATATATGGGTATATATATTGTAGAGCAAGTGCGAATGGTTTAGTGGTTTACATGGATGTTGAGTTGTAATGATAAACATAAGTCATTATATGATTTTTTTTTTTTTCTTTTGAATTTTAAATTCATTTGACTTAAACTTTTGGTTTATCTATAACTACTTGATCTCTACCCAAAAAAAAAAAAAAAAAAAGACAAATAAATTGAGGAATAGATAATGTCAACCATTAAACCAAGGGATCGAGTTCTGAAACTGTTAAAGTACTGTCTCATATTGTTAAGAGATATATGACTTGGAAGCTTTATAAATCATTGACACCCCTCCACTCTCAAGGTATCTTTTGAGAGTGGGTAAGGTCCATAGACTTTTACATTGTATAAGAGCAGGTTTTTTGGACAATGATGAGCCTTTCCTTCTCGATGTTGAACACATGTTTGACGAAAGTTACCACACGTGAAGAAGCGTGTTAAAGTGTCTTACATCACCAAAAAATACATGACAAAGTGTCCAAACAAATTAAAGATTAATTTGAGCTAACATAATCTTCTCTCTTTTTTCTTTTTGATATCACCAAGGAATTTGAACCCTCATTTTCTTTTTAATTTCAACCACACTTTTTTGTTTTTGTTTTTGTTTTTGTTTTTGTTTTTTTTTTTTTTTTTTTTTTATCAAGTTTAAAGTCAGACGTGGACTTGCAAGGTCATCATGCATGACTCATGCGGACCATCCTCCACACCTTCGTAAACCAACGTTGACGGCTTTAGATTGGAAAGCTTGGAGAAGCTTCACGTACACCTTCTTTCCCCTAAAAACCTTCTTTCCCCTAACAAGCAATCAACAAAACCGGTTTTTTTATACAGAAATAACAGGTAAGTGCAACCGATTATCTGATTATTCGGTTGCAATTTATTTTTAATTTTTCAATTTTTTTAGTTAATGGTTGTTACCGGTTATTAACGGTTACCCGTTATTTCCGGTTAATAACCGCACCGCTTGTACACCCTTACCTCAACGAGCCATGGCTCTAATATTTAACTAATTTTTAATTTTTAATAATTTAAGGATGTGTAATGCTCTTCTTTATTTCCTGTTAATAACCGTTATTAACCCGTTATTTCCTGTTAATAACCGCACCGCTTGTACACCCTCACCTCAACGAGCCATGGCTCTAATATTTAACTAATTTTTAATTTTTAATAATTTAAGGATGTGTAATGCTCTTCTTTATACTCATTTATCATATTGATATAATATGTTTTAAGAGACTTTTTTTTTTTTTAGTGACTAATATGAGAAGCCACTTAAAATACGTTATGCCAATTAGTATTACAAAGATGTGATAAATGAATATTAAAAGTAGTATTACTCTTTAAGAATAGAAGAGAGTTGTATAATCCATCCATTTAGGGGGGCTCTCCTTCCGATTTGCCCCTCATAATTTATCTAATGGCTCAAATTCAAATAAACTATTGTTAAGATTGTCCAAACTATAAGCAATTTTAGCGAAAGATACTGAGAATGAGAGAAAACAAAACACTAGCTACAAGTGTCACTTTCTCATCTTTAACAAACTTAACTTGTGAAAAGAATTTCAAACTAAAGAGTAAAGATCATAACTCTCTTCTCTCTCCTCTCTCCGGAAACAACAAAAAACAAAAAACCATAATTCCTAGTCTCTGGCTGCTAAGGAGAAGGGAGTATTTTATTCCCTCCTCCTCCCCCCTCCCTTTCCTGCCTCTTCTAAGGCTCAAACCGCCTTGTTGGATGCCCTATCTGCCTCTTTTGAGGACCTTATTCATCACTTTTGGTGATTTATCTCTGTTCATCAACTCTGTCGGCCCCTCCTTCACCGGAAACCCTTCGGATTCAGCCTCCTCTAGCCGTTCCCACCCTCGAATCTACCCCCTTTTTGAATTTTTTGAATTTGAATTTTTCAAACACCGATCTATCTACTTTAGGAAGCTCGACCCTCAGACACGCCACTTCACCTTGCTCCTCAGTCTCTCCGTTGCCACTCGCCACCAGTCTCATCTTCGTCTGGCCAACATGCGCTCTTGAGTATATCTCACTTGTTGGTACGTGTCTTACATGTGCTGACAGCCCTCAGCTACATGCGTCGCCTCCTATTGTCTCATCCCCTGTCTTCCACTGCTACTGTCGATCTCCTGGGGTGGTCTCCTCAGTTCCAGCCACCTTGAGCTGGAGTGTGGTCAACAAAGACATCAGCCTTCTACTGCTCTCCTATGCTGGTCTTGCTGCGTTTTTTATTTTTTGTGCTTTTTGTTGTAAATTTTTGTTCTTATATTTTTGTCTTTCCTTTTTGTTTCTGCATGCTTCTTGTATTTTATTTTATTTTTTTCCTTTAAGAGTTTGGGTAGGGTTGAAGAGTATCACAATGATCATCCCTATATGATTATATCTGAGTTGATCTCTTACACTAGGGGTTCAAGTAGGTTTGAATTTGGTAAGTTTAAAATTTTAGGTTATATTAGGTTTTTTTCATTATTATCTCAAAGTTATACGTATGTTAATAAATTTATTTTATTTATTTATTCTTTGGATAATCTAAATTGAGATTACTCTATGAGACAATGAGCCTTTATGATTGATAATCTTGAATTTTGTAACAAGTAAAATATTACTTTATTTAAGCTTGCATATAGTAATTCCCGCATTATTTAATCATGTATATAGATTTAAATAATAATCCAAAATGCCTATTATCTCATATGCGGATAGCAAACAATATCAACAATAATGGCGCGAATGCGAATAGTAATCACATTATGCTAACACCTAAAAGTAATAATTAAATTATTCAAATATTGCTAATATCCTTAATTCCCTAATTCCTTGATCAACGCAATCACTAATGAAGTTAATCACATGGCCCCACAAGATCAAGATGGAATTTACTAATTTAGTACAAATCTGTGACTTTTAACGACTGCCATTGATAGTGGCAATCAACCATACCTTTTTTCTCAATTTTTCAAGTCAAATGTGGACATGGTCATCATGGCACATGCGGACGGACCCATACCATTCACCGCACCTTCGTAAACCAACGCTGACCGTCGTAGACGACTTTGGATTGGAAAAGTCTTTAGCTTCCTTACACGTGTACGAAGTTCGAAGAAGCTTCACACAACTTCCACGCTACCTACGAATTACCAACTCAACATGGAAAAGGAGTCCTAACTAATACCTATAAAAACCTTCTTTCCCCTCAAGCAAATCACAAACCTTCCTCTTTCAATTTACAGACTTGTTTGCTTTTGTGGTCAATTTGTTCCAGCGATTTAATCCGCCATGAATTCCCTCTTCAGTTCCTTCGACTTCTTGTTTGCTGAGATCCTAGGTCAAACGGTGAAGGCTTCCTTCTTCCCTTCTGCCCCCAAGGCCGGCCGGAGCGATTCTACCGCTACTGCTACTGGCGGCGTCAAGTCGCAGCATGATGGGGTTCCCAACCCGAAGAAAGCTACAGAGAACGTGAACAAGAAGCAACAGCCGAAGAAGACGCCGCGGTTCGCGCCGGAGTTCGATGGGCTGAACTGTTTCGAGACCATCGTCTCTTCTTATTGATTAATTGCGCCATATGATCAATGTACGTGTTGTATGGCAAGGATATAGTAGAGATAGGAGCGTACAAAGTTTTGAAATTTAGCGTTCATTCTTTGATGATTCATTGATTCTGATGGGTATATGTAAGCACCTAGCTGCTTCGATCTAATTGATATTCTAATCTAAGTTTCTTGTTTCTTTAATCTTTATTCTTTAATTAATTATGATTCATCGATCGATCTCAACTTTGGAGATGAAATAATCACGCGCAACAAGGAAGAACACCATCACCGACTCCACCGTTTCTTGCTCACTAAAGCACTCATTGTGCCGTGCTATACTTCCTTTTCTTTACTTTTTCGTTGATTACTTATTGTTTATTATTATTATTTATTATTTTGTCTAATAATTAAGCCAAAGGGTGATTTCAATCCAATATGAAGGGTAACTTTTGACCCTATTCAATCTGGTATAAGAAACTTATTTGGTATTCGATTATTTATAATCAGGTCTTCGGAGTCGGAGTCGGAGTCGAGTATTCATTTTCTAAACATCCGGTTATAATCGGGTAACCGGCTCCGAGTGTATAATATATTAAAAAAAATATTATTAAATTACCCCCTACCTTTTTTTTAAGTGTTATTTTAGAATCAATGATATTTGACATGTAAACAAGGTTTATTTCTTATTTAGAAGTTGAAACATTTAGCAATGAACACGGGATAACCGTGTTAATTCATTAAAATTTAAATTGGATGAACTGTTAAATCATTGAGAGCCCCTTCTATAAGGTCACGGCAGAAAATAAGAGTTTTTTTGCCCACCAATGAGTACTTGACACGTCAGTTTAGCACACCAAAGCACAATAGGGTGAAAACACCCGATCACACTAAATTCATGAAGAAAAAAAAAATGAACAAAAAACTCAGCAACAGGTCCGCAGCCCCAAGATGGAAAGCCATCGCCACAGGGCCGCGCGGCCACTCCCGGCCTCTGTGGAGTGGCCTCGCAGCCCGGTGGCGGCGGCTTTTCGGCCTGGAGCTGCGGATTTGGGGCAGTGATGGTGTTCTTCTAGTTGGGGCCTTGGGGGAGTTTTTCTTCAGGCTGAATCGTGATTTTTTTGGGCAGCAGCATTTTATTTTTTGAGTTTTAGCTGACGTGTCGATTTCTTATTAGTTGGCAAAAAACCCTTCTTTTCTGCCACGACCGAACAGAAGTTATACTCTAAATGATTATGCAAGTACAATATATCACTATTAACTGGCCTGCAGGGAAGGGGTGTTGAAATAGTTTAATAGTAAAATCATGGCCAAGAGATACAGATAGATGTTCAAACCTGTCTCACATCCATGGCCAGTGCAGCTTGTAACGGGGTCATGGTATCATATGGAACCTGCCATACAAAAAACCTTACGTAAATGGAAGTTATATTGACCTGTACGACCTTAATATCTCTCAAAGGATTGTTTTAGAAAGAAAGGAAAATTTAAATTAATGCTTGTTGTAACTGCAGGACTTGCCTTGGCTGTTATGAAGCGGAGATCATTAGTTCGAATCGCTCTCCTCCTCTTGTGTGGACATGTTAAAAAAAAAAAAAAAAAAAAACTAAATACAAAAAGTAATTTAAATGAAGTCCAAAAAAGTAGGCCCAATACTTAAAATAGGCCTAAAAAGTAATTTTTTTTTTTTTTTTTAAAATACTACCCGATCCAGATAACTGGAGTACTCGGTTCTGGAGTCGGTTCCCGGTTATTACTCAATAACTGGGAATTGGCTTAGATTTACACCCCTACCCTTGAACCACACAAGACTTGGCTTTGTCGCAAGTTGGCAACCTCACAACTCCTCAAACTACCTAACGAGCCATGGCTCTAATATTTACCTAATTTTTAATTTTTAATAATTTAAGGATGTGTAATGCTCTACTTTATACTCATTTATTATATTGATATACTATGTTTTAAGAGACTTTTTTTTTTTTTTTTTTTTTTTTAATTTTTGTTTTAATATATATATATATATATATATATATATATATATATATATATATATATATATATATATATATATAGGGTTGGAGTAAATCATTTTATTTCAATTTATTTAAATTGACATGTCCTTAAAATACGTGATTTTCAAGTGTATTTTTAATAATGCATGTGTTAATTCTATTAAAAATACGTATTAGAATCGTGTGACTTTTAACGAATGCCATTGACTTTCCAAGCTTTTTTTTTAAAAAACATATAAAAATATAAAAAAAAAATATAAAACGAATCTACTCCTTAGAATATATTCACATATCTACGAGGGTAGAGCTTGAGGTCCCCAAACTTATTACCTAAAATCCTTCAAAGTTGTTGCACACCACCACTTAAACATATGAGCAGAATTTTCAGCAATTTTATTGTTCAAATTACTAAGAACAAAAAATGCAAAGGTTCTTAAACGAGTCTACTTGTTTGAGCATATTTCGGATAGTTTATCCTCTTACTTAAAGAAGTGAATGACTCTTGGCAATTTGAACTGTAAATTATCGAAAGTTCATATTTAAAATTTATAGGTGACCTTCTAAAATAAATTATCTGATTCTCAAGATCTTAAACTTAAAAGGATAAAGTTTTCATTTAAATTGGGCTGTGATTTTTTTTTTTTTTTTTTAAAAAAAAAAAAATTTAGACTATTAAATTGATATGTTTTTAAAGCACGTGATTCTAATACGCATTTTTAATAGAATTAACACATGCATTATTAAAAATACACTTGAAAATCACGTATTTTAAGGACATGTCAATTTAAATAAATTGAAATAAAATGATTTACTCCAACCCTATATAAATAAAAAAAAAAAAAAAAAAAAATTATTATCCTAACCTATATACCATCTCATGTATCATTTTCTGTCAAATTCTAGGTACAATAAAATTGAAATAAAATGATTCTAATACGTGAAATGAATACAAAATATGTAATCATTATAATATTTTAGCCAGAAAAATAAAATGCTAACTCCCCCACGCTATTGAATGGATGAGAGTCATGACTCATGAGACCTTCAACTAGGAGACAAATGACAGTGCATGTTTTATTAGTTTTAAAATCATAAATTAGGAGTAATTACTCCGGTGATGGCGGCGTGGTACTGATAATCAACTTTTGATAAAAATAAAATAAAAAATAAATAAAAATAATGTTATATTGCATACAAACATTTCAACAATATATAACTCAATATGAATAAATAAATTGATTCTAATACAAATCTGTGACTAATTTTAACGAATGCCATTGATAGGGCAATGAACCATTAATTCCCTTTTTTCTCAATTTTTCAAGTCAAATGTGGACATGGTCATCATGGCTCATGCATGCATGCGGACGGACCAATACCCATTCACCGCACCGTCGTAAACCAACGCTGACCGTCGTAGACGGCTTTGGATTGGAAAAGTCTTTAGCTTCCTTACACGTGTACGAATTAAGTTCGAAGAATTGAAGCTTCACACAACTTCCACGCTACCTACGAATTACCAACTCAACATGGAAAAGGAGTCCTAATTAATACCTATAAAAACGACCTTCTTTCCCCTCAAAGCAATCACAAACCTTCCTCTTCCAATTTACAGACTTGTTTGCTTTTGTGGTTAATTTGTTTGAGAGATTTAATCGATCCGCCATGAATTCCCTGTTCAGTTCCTTCGACTTCTTGTTTGCTGAGTTCCTCGGTCAAACGGTGAAGGCTTCCTTCTTCCCTTCTGCCCCCAAGGCCGGCCGGAGTGATTCTACCGCTACCGCTACCGCTACTGCTACTGGCGGCGTCAAGTCGCAGCATGATGGGGTTCCCAACCCCAAGAAAGCTACAGAGAACGTGAACAAGAAGCAACAGCCGAAGAAGACGCCGCGGTTCGCGCCGGAGTTGGATGGGCTGAACTGTTTCGAGACTATCGTCTCTTCTTATTAGTTAGCCTTTTGATTAATTGCGCCATATGAATGTGTTGTATGGCAAGGATATAGTAGAGATAGGAGCATACAAAGTTTTGAAATTTAGCGTTCATTCTTTGATGATTGATTCATCTTGATTCATTGATTCTGATGGGTATATGTAAGCACCTGCTTCGATCTAATTGATATTCTAATCTAACTTTATTGTTTCTTTAATCTTTATTCTTTAATTAATTATGATTCATCGATCGATCTCAACTTTGGAGATGAAATAATCACGCGCAACAAGGAACAACACCATCACCGACTCCACCGTTTCTTTTTTACTTTTTCGTTGATTAATTATTGTTTATTATTATTATTATTGTTTATTTTGTCTAATAAGCCAAAGGGTGAACTCAATCCAATATGAATGGGTGACTTTTGACCCTTATTCAATAAGGGTGTAATTTCGGATCGATTATAACCGATTGAGAAATTAGCTTCGAATATTAATTGGCTTTAAAAAATTGGTTTAGTATCCAGTTCTTTATAACTGGATAACCGCGTACTCGGAGTTGGAACCGGTTATTCAGTTATAACCGGGTACCTAGGAAATGAATACTCAGTTATAATCGGATAACCGATTCCGAGTATATAATATATTAAAAAGAATTATTAAATTACCACCTACCCTTTTTTAAGTGTCATTTCAAAATCAATGGTATTTGACATGTAAACAAGGTTTATTTCTCATTTAGAAGTTGAAACATTTAGCAATGAACACTGGATAACCGTGTTAATTCATTAAAATTCATTAGAAAGATGGAGATTAGTCGTTTGATAAAGAGATGCCAAAATTTTTAATAGTAAAATCATGGCCCAGCGATACAGATGTTCAAATTAAACCTGTCTCACATCCATTGCAGCTTGTAATGGAGTCATGGTATCATATGGAACCTGCCATACAAAAAAACCTTACATAAATGGAAGTTATATTGACTTGTACGACCTTAATATCTCTCAAATTAAAGGATTGTTTTAGAAAGAAAGGAAAATTTAAATTAAGGCTTGTTGTAACTGCTCCCACACTACTATAGCAAAACTAAATACAAAAAGTGTCATCAAGGGGTAACTCAATTAGTTAGAAACCATATCTTATGATGTAGAGATCATTAGTTTGAATTCATCTTCCCCTTTTGTGTGGACAAGTCAAAAAAAAAAAACGTGAATACAAAAAGTAATTTAAATGAAGTAAAAAAAAAGTATATATGCCCGGCCCAAAAAATAATTTTTTTTTTTTTTTTAAAAAAAATACTATCCGGTCCGGGTAATCGAGTAAAAACCGATTAACCGGGGTACCCGGTTTCGGAGTCGATTCCCGATTATTACCCAATAACTAGGAATCGGCTCCGGGTTTACACCCCTACCCTTAAACCGCACAAGGCTTGGGCTTTGTGACAAGTTGGCAACCTCACAACTCCGCAAACTACTAGACGAGCCATGGTTCTAATATTTACCTAATTTTTAATTTTTAATAATTTAAGGATGTGTAATGCTCTACTTTATACTCATTTATTATATTGATATAATATGTTTTAAGAGACTTTTTTTTTTTTTTTTTTTTTCTTTTCAAGTAACTGACATGAGAAGTTACTTAAAATACTTTATGCCAACTAGTGTTACATAGATGTGATAAATGAGTGTTAAAAGTAGTATTACTCTTTAAGAATGGAAGAGAGTTGTATATTCCATCCGTTTAGGAGTTCTTCCAATTTGCCCCTCATAATTTATCTAATGGCTCAAATTCAAATAAACTATATATTGTTAAGATTGTCCAAACTATGCAATTTTAGCGAAAAGTACGGAGAATGAGAGAAAACAAAACACAAAATATTGTGCATTCCTATAGGCGGCTAATTTCATTATGTCTAAAAATAATATTTATATTGTCTCTAGTTAAATTTCAAATTTGATACCCTTCTCGTTTCACTTGCACTATGCTTGCTTCACTATGCTTTGCCATGTAGCCTCAATACTTGCTACTAGTGTCACTTTCTCATCTCTAACAAACCTAACTTGTGAAAAGAATTTCAAACTAAAGAGTAAAGATCATAGCTCCCTTCTCTCTCTGGAAAAAAATAAATAAAAGGACCATAATTCCTAGTCTCTGGATGCCGAGGATAAGGGAGTATTTTATTCCCGCCTCCACCCCCCCCCCCCTCCCTCTTTCCTGCCTCTTCTGAGGCTCAAACCGTTTTGTTGGATGCCTTATTTGCCTCTTTTGAGGGCTTTATCCATCACTTTTGTTGATTTATTTCTATTCATCAACTCTGTTGGCCCCTCCTCCACCGCAAACCCTTCGGATTCAGCCTCATCCAACCATTCTCACCCTCGAATCTACCCCCTTTTTCGAAGTTTTTGAATTTGGATTTTTCAAAACATCGATCTGTCCACTTTAGGAAACACGACTGTCAAACGCGCCATTCCACCTTGCTCCTCAGCCTCTCTGCTGCCATTCGCCACCAATCTCGTCTTCGTCTGGCCAACATGCGCCTGCGAGTATATCTCACTTGCTAGTACGTGTTTCACATGTGCCGACAGCCCTTAGATGCACGTGTCGCCTCCTGTCGTCCCATCCCCTGTCTTCCACCACCACTATCGATCTCCTAGGGTGGTCTCCTCACTTCCGGCCACCTTGAGCTGGAGCGTGGTCACCAAAGAGAGTAGCCTTCTGCTGGTCTTGCTGTGTTTCTTTTGTATTTTCTGTGCTTTTTGTCGTAAATTTTTTGTTCTTAAACTTTTGTCTTTCCTTTTGTTTCTGTGTGTTTGTTGTATTTTTTTTTTTCTTTCCTTCAGGCGTTTGGGTAGGGTTGAAGAGTGTTACGAGGGTTATGCCTATATCTGAGTCTCTTGCACTAGGGGTTCGGGTAGAATTGAAAGGTCTCACGATGGTCATGCCCCTATCTACCCCATCTCCTACCGTTTTTATTGACGGTCACGTTTTTTGGTGTTCGTGCCAAAAATTAATAAGGCAGCGTCATTCATATGATATATTCCTTTTTACTTTATGTTTTCTCTTGTTGTTTTGGTGCTAATTGTTGGATTACTCAACCCTAATTTGTTGGTCTTGGTTGTAATTCTTTGGATATGCGGATGCAGTTATCAAAATCTATTATTCGCATTTCCTTTACATATATATATATAAGTTCACTAAAAAGATGTTTTGAATTTGGCAAGTTTAAAACCTTTATATTATATATATAGTAATCATGGCATTATTTAATCTTGTATATAGATTTAGATAGTAATCCAAAATACCTATTAACTCATATGCAGGTAGCTGCATCCGCAATATGAGTTACATTATTCAAATAGTAATCATACAATACGAATACCTAAAAGTAATAATTTCATTATTCAAATATTGCTAATAATTAGGTCCGCATCCTCATTTATACCTCAATGCCCAAAAAGGCATAACAATAATTCCTTGTTCAGTAGACAACACAATCAGTAATGAAGTTAATCACACGGCTCCACAGGATAAAGATGGAATTTAGTACAACGAATGCCATTGATAGTGGCAATGAACCATTCCCTTTTTTCTCAAATTTTCAAGTCAAATGTGGACATGGTCATCATGGTTCATGCATGCGGACGGACCAATACCATTCACCGCACCTTCGTAAACCAACGCTGACCGTCGTAGACGGCTTTGGATTGGAAAAGTCTTTAGCTTCCTTACACGTGTACGAAGTTCGAAGAAGCTTCACACAACTTCCACGCTACCTACGATTACCAACTCAACATGGAAAAGGAGTCCTAATTAATACCTATAAAAACGACCTTCTTTCCCCTCAAAGCAATCACAAACCTTCCTCTTCCAATTTACAGACTTGTTTGCTTTTGTGGTTAATTTGTTTGAGAGTTTTAATCGATCCGCCATGAATTCCCTGTTCAGTTCCTTCGACTTCTTGTGTGCTGAGTTCCTCGGTCAAACGGTGAAGGCTTCCTTCTTCCCTTCTGCCCCCAAGGCCGGCCGGAGTGATTCTACCGCTACCGCTACTGCTACTGGCGGCGTCAAGTCGCAGCATGATGGGGTTCCCAACCCCAAGAAAGCTACAGAGAACGTGAACAAGAAGCAACAGCCGAAGAAGACGCCGCGGTTCGCGCCGGAGTTGGATGGGCTGAACTGTTTCGAGACCATCGTCTCTTCTTATTAGTTAGCCTTTTGATTAATTGCGCCATATGAATGTGTTGTATGGCAGGATATAGTAGAGATAGGAGCATACAAAGTTTTGAAATTTAGCGTTCATTCTTTGATGATTCATTGATTCTGATGGGTATATGTAAGCACCTGCTTCGATCTAATTGATATTCTAATCTTAATTAGTTTCTTGTTTCTTTATTCTTTATTCTTTAATTAATTATGATTCATCGATCGATCTCAACTTTGGAGATGAAATAATCACGCGCAACAAGGAACAACACCATCACCGACTCCACCGTTTCTTGCTCTGAAAGGCACTCATCGTGCCGGGCTATACTTTCTTTTTCTTTACTTTTTCGTTGATTAATTATTGTTTTTATTATTATTATTATTATTATTATTATTATTATTATGTCTAATAAGCCAAAGGGTGATCTCAATCCAATATGAATGGGCAACTTTTGACCCTTGAACCGCACAAGAGTTGGGCCTTTGTGGCAACTTGGCTACCTCACAAACAACTCCTCAAACTACCGAACGACCCATGCCTCTAATATTTACCTAATTTTCAACTTTTAATAATTTAAGATAAAGTAATGCTATTCTTTTCGTACTCATTTATCACGCTTATATTATTGCTTTGTATTTTAAGAGGTCTTTTTTTTTTTTTTTTTTGGTTTCTTTTTAAGTGATTGACATGATAAACCACTTTAAATACACATGTTATAAATAAGTGTTAAAAATTATATTACTCTTTAAGAATGGAAGCAGGTTGTGTAATCCATCCGTTTAGGGGGCTCCTCCCAATTTGCTCCTCATAGTTTATTTAATGGCTCAAATTCAAATAAACTATTGTTAAGATTGTCTAAACTATGTGATTTTAGCGAAAATTATGGAGAATGAAACAAAACAAAACAGAGTGTGCCTATGTCTATAGGAGTGAGCGGCTAATTTCATTATGGTACTTTTGGTACTCCTCGTTTCACTTGCACTGCTTTGCCCATGTAGCCGTTATTATTAGAAAAGGCATCTCTCTGCTGGGGAAAATATCTGTTGTATATTTGTGAATGCTAATAACTGCACCACAAACTCTTGTAAGGAAATGAGTCATGCTCTGGGAAATAAAAATGTATAATATTCTGTTGATCGTCTCCTTCAAGTCACAGTGCAAGAGGATGATGTCACAGAAGATATGCAAAAGGGGGGAAAACGTGAAAGAACTTGAATATTCCTATTATTTCTAGATCTACAGCATGAGATCCCTTGGTGAGATCTCCAACTGTAACGAGTACAAACTATTTTCATCTCCTCTTTTCCAATCTAAAGCTGCTCTATAGCTCAAACAATAGGAAAAAGAATAGCACTTCCTATGCTCTTCAAAAGGGGCATGGCCTCCATCGGGCAGTTTCTCACTTCACGGCAACGATGCATTAGCAGGCATGTCTCAAATGGTGCAAAAATCATTCTGAATCACAACCTCCTTCCATTTCTGGCAAACCTTCGCGCGACACCAAATATAACTGCCTTAGTCAAGAGCCCCCGGTCAAGGCTACAGGCAAGGAGAATAGCTCCACCAACAACTAGAAGCTTTGGTACGTGCCTCCCCTTCGGATTCTCATGCTTTTCAATCTCTGACGAATTATCGGAGCTGCTTTCCAAACATCTCTGGTAGTCTGCACTGACTTTAGTGTTGATCTGGGCCATGCGAGCACATTGTGAGAGTGGGGCTCCAGATGCTCTCTGTTTTTGATAGGTACGTAAGGCAGGGTCAATTTTCTTAACAGCACCCCACATGCCCTGCCGAACCCCAAGCTTTGCAATCTCCCATGGTATACCCATATCTTCGTGATGAAACAGTAACACTTCACATGCAGTCAACTGGCCGTCTCCCCTCTTTGATTCAACTGTTTCACATCCAATGAAAACATGCCTTAGTCATTGATTGACTCCACCAAGACCACAAGAAATAGCAGAGAAATACTGAAAATTTAAGCTGCCCATTATATGCCAAGAAGGATATCCTTTTAAGAAGTTTCACAGTTTTTCTTTCAACTTCTCATTCACAAGTAGATAAGCAAAACCACTTTGATTTTATGATGAATAAGATATACAGTAATATATTACCTGCACGAATGCACCAACTTGAATAGAACAAATCAACACGTCTAGGTTTGTTGCGCCTTGGCACTGAGGAGCAAGGTACTCCCTAAGATAAGAAAAAACATGAAAACAAGTTATTTCCCTATTCAGAAAATTTAAGAAATCAAAACTGGCTTATAGATTTTTTCATGAAACACTAATTACAAATACATCACAACACAGCTGGCACACCCAGCTAAAAGAAAAGAAAAACAATTCCAACTTATAACCATTATTTATGCTCTTATCTAACACAACAAGTTCCCTCTATATTGCAGTTGGACTCAGTTCACTAATGATGCCAAGTAAAAGGATACAATTAGAATGACGCAAGTGCCTTGTGCAATTACAGCATATGGTAATAACTAGTGACTTGCCTCACATCGCCAAAGTTTCAGTCGCTACAGAGTAACTATCATTTTATATATGAAAAGATCCAGTAATTTGAAAGCTACATAAATCTTAATACTTCAAACATTAACGAGTAACTGTCATCATATACTGCACCTATACAAACTAAAGCATTAATTTGCAATGGCGCAAGTGGATAGAATGCAACAAGTATCCCAAGAAGACTACATCTGCTGGTCTGACCGGCAAAAGATTCTTGTATTTATCACGACAATATAAACCTAAAGGTACAAGCACATATATGTACTGCAGAATCTAAAAAGTAATCTTTCATTTTTCCTCCCTATGAATACAAGAAAGCCAATGCAAAAAAAAATGCCCAATTCCTTCAACCAGAGAAAAGAGTTCAAAGAATAAATGTATAACTTCCCCAGTCTAAGATAAGGAGCATGAATAAAGCTAAAAGCATTCCCATACCTTTGTCACACAGTAGTAAGATCGTCCAGATTCCCAGATTCGACGGCCTATTATATACTCCCGATCGCTACAAAAGAAGGGGAACTGCACCACAAAAAAACAAGGTAAAACATAAGCTAATGAAACGAGGGCAATCCAAGCATCTAAAGATACAAGAAATTGTTCTCCTTACCTTTCGCACCCACTGCACCATCATGGTTCCAGTGGTGGGACACTCCTCCAAGGTTTCAGCATGTATAAGCATGTCATCCCACTTCAATCGGTACTCATCATCCCAAAAGAAATCTCTCACCAACTCAGGAGTGGCATCCTC
The DNA here is from genome assembly GCF_958979055.1 of Alnus glutinosa. Classification (NCBI taxonomy): domain Eukaryota; kingdom Viridiplantae; phylum Streptophyta; class Magnoliopsida; order Fagales; family Betulaceae; genus Alnus; species Alnus glutinosa. The sequence continues at coordinate 414,265 of NC_084898.1, read as the reverse complement.
AAACAATGTCCGGCTACGATATTGTGGAGGTCCAGTCTAGCAAAGCCACCAAAAAGTAATCCAATCAATTACGAGAGTGCACAAGCATGATATTCCACACTAATATGATATGCAAAGAATCCTAGCAATACATATAAATACAGAACTCATTTCCATCAGCCAATCATCTATCAAACTACATATCCATTGCGGAACATTTCAAGTAATGAATGAAAGGCTACCTCAGGATCTCTACGCCAAGCTTGATAGCCCATAGTACAGGTAGAACGATCCATCATCTGAATCCAAGCAGGACCTCCGTCTCTTTCCTCAACGAGCTGGTATAAATGCTCTAAATCCTCTCCCGTCACTGGACCCAATTTTTCACTATCGAGCTGTGACGAACTGCCAAAGTAAAATCAAGCTGTCAGAAACGAGCTAGATCACAGTTGCACTCTCAATTTCCATTTCCAATATTAAATTCAAACCGTACGATTGAAAATTTGGCAATTAAACTTTTAGATATGAACCGTATCTCAATTCAGCGAGTCAACCCGTTTGATTGAAAATTTGACAATCAAATAAGATTAAAGAACGAATTCATGCAAACCTAACGAAGTAATGATTCAAACTTTTATACATGACGAAAATCTCAATTCAACTAATAGAATTCATTTACACCTCCTAATCCAAAGTACTAAGACCTCAAAAATGAATAATTTGCAAACTCGAGTTCCCGAATCACTTCTACAATATACGAAACCTGACAAACCTGGAATCGGATTTGGTGGCTGGTGGTGGCAAAGAGAGACCCTCCTTATCATCGGTGGTCCAAGAAACGCAGCTGGGCAGCTGAAACTTCAAGGCGTTCAAGCTCGGAATCGAAGGGAAACACGTAGACAACGATGTGGTGGTCGGCGACGCAGGCGAAGCGTCCTTGGACTCGGAGCAACCCAAAATCTTGGCCCATCTGGGCTTCCATGCCCACCCAACCAAAACCCCAACTATCACCGCCACCCAAAGAGGCGCTATGAACATCATGAGCTCGCTTAGCACATCCACCATTGTGGGTCTCCGCAAAATCTCCAACAAAGTCGAAAGCAAAGCCATAACACCGCAACCCAAAACCCCCAATGGAAATTCAAAGAAGACCCAGAGAACCAAATAAATAAAAGCAACAAAATTTGAAAGAAAAACCCTCGATTCAATCGGATTGGTGAGCGTCAAAGCACAGCGATTAACGAGGGTTTCAAGAGAGAGACGGATAAGGTAGAGGATAACCCACTAAATTCAGCAGATATATAAATAAAAAGAAACGAAAAAAAAGAAAAAGAAAAGAATATAGCTAGAGAGAGTAGATTGGCGAAGAATGAATGATGAGGCCTAGATATGTGATTTCTGCAGAGACAGAGAGCAACAGAGAAAGAAGAAGACAAAGTATTTTCAGAAGCTACGGATAAGGATTTCGAGATAAGCGGTAGAGAGACGTGGTGATAGGATTACCGTAGGGCCGGGTTTTTTGCACTCTCAGGCTGTTGAGTTTTTTCTTCAAATTCTTTTTTTGGGGAGCAAAATGATATAATTCCCTGGCTATGTTTGCGCAGTAAATGTTTGAGGAAATGAAAATATGAGATGATGGTAGCTTGGATAAGGCTTTTCTATATATAACGCTGTACGTGGACGCCAAGGGAGCTCAGAAAGACAAAAAAAAACATGTGTTTGAACTTTAAAATGTGGTCCGGAATTTATATGGTATAGTCCGTTCCCCTAAATCCCCAAATCCCTAATTCCCAAATGAGTAATGCCTCTCTCTCTCTGGTCTGTCTCTGTCTCTTCATTGGCCACTTCACTTTCTACCTAACCTTAATGTACGCTGCAATCCTAGCTTTGTGTTTGTGGTCACGGATCCTTGTTTTTCACGTTCGCCGACTTTATTTTTTATTTTATTTTAAAGTAACAGCACCATTCACACATATAATTGGCGTATTTGAAGTGATTAACATAAAAAATTACTTAAAACACTTCACTAATCAACCTATATGAAATTAAGTGATAGATAGATATTGGATTCACAGTAATTAGGCTAAGAGTATTCGAATTAAATTTTTTTTCTAAATTTAGCTCTAAAAATTTACCTTAATTGATTTGGCCGGCCACTTTTCAAAATCATTAAATATAAAATATTTTAAATATTTCTCTACTTTAACAAAGTATTCTATTTTATTGATCGAACCAATTTTTTGAACTCTTTGCATTAAAAACTTATTTTAGTTAAGTGGGAAGAACATTAAAAAAAACCTTTAACTTTTGGACATTTTAGATTTAAAGAGCATTACTTATCAAGAGTTAAATTTAACAATGAGTCGAGAGTTTATTAAATGGGGTATTTTGTGAGTTTTGTTAAAATTTTAGAGAAAAGCTAGAAGTAGAGAGATCATTGCGAATGCTCTTACACAATTAACGTGAGAAAGCCCATATGAAACACACCTGCAATGGCAGACCCAGACGTGACAATTTGGAAGGGCCAAAAAAGAAAAAAATGAATTAGGGGGGGCAAAAACTAAAAATAAAAAATAATTTTTTTTTCCTTGGAAAAAATCTTAGGGTTTAGGGGGTATGAAAAGTATATCGAAATCTTCAGCAATTTGCTCGATCTCCAAGTACATTGTGAAAAGCCTGTATGAAACTTTCACCTTCAAATTAATTTTAGACTATCCGAATGCAAAAATATTTAAAAATCCTTATTGGTGAAGACTAGCATTACTCTTTTGTTACTCCGGGCCACCATTTTCATTTTGTTTTTGCTTTCACGATATTGTGATTTGCTGTTCCTTTGTATGAGTCAGCTAATCCTAATCTTAATATTGATATAGTATTAATTAGAACTAATCATTTAGGTCCACATCTGGTTTTTAATAGAGTAAATCTTATATAATATTCAATTTTTTATTACTTCAGTTTATGTTTATTAACATAATAAAATAAAAAGTTTGTGAAGACAGAAATCCAACACCGACAGGGGACTTGGACCAACATTTAGAGGTTGTAAAAGGTTTATTATTGTAGACTTGTAGTACCCCTTCGCTAATTTAATATTCTTGACTTCCAATTATCTAACGCGGATTTGCTTTGCCGCTGCCTCTGACTGCCCTTTTATTTTGACCTTACCGAGTTGGAGAAGTCCATTCATGGATGTGGTAAGGCACTTCTTTAGACCAAGACCAAGTAAACACGAGAATGGCGAGGAGGTTGGAATGGTCATTTCACAAAAAGATTAGGGTGTGTTCGGTAAATAGTTGTATTGTGGAATTTCTTTTTTTAAAAAATAGTAATAAGAAGTGATTGATGTGATATAAAATATAAAAAATTTGGACGTTTTATAAAATAGTGAAAATATTTTTGTTTTGTTGTGGGTTTTTTTTTATTTGAATAGTAATAAAAAATTATTGATGTGATATAAAAAGTGAAAAAAAGTTAGAATGTTTTGGATTTGATTTTTTTTTTAGAGAAGTGAAAAAATAAAAATAAAGAGGGAGATGAAAGTGTTGCCAAACACACTCTACAATTCGTGTCAGCGGTACTCTTCAACAAATTACTGTTTGTTGGAAATAAAGAGTAACACGAGAGTATGGTTTTGTTATAAATATATTATGCTATAATCCTAAATTATTATTGAATATACCCGCACTCTTGTGAACACGTAGGCACATTACCGAATCACGTAAATCTATGTCTTGATTTTCTCTTGCTCTCTCTCTCGATCTCTTTTCATTTCATATTATTCATCATTATTGTACACGGTAAAAACATTGTTTATCTCAAAAGTTTTAACTGATTAAAAATTGTGAGTGTAACCATTTAATTAATATTCTAAAACTCCACCTGAATAAATGAGATTCGGTTAATATGTAAAATGTTCAATTAAAATGAGAGATAATGATATTATGTTAAATTATCAGTTATTTCAAAAACTCAAATATATAAAAATAATAAATAAATAAATAAATGTTAAATTTAATAATTGAATAAATATTCTAACAAAGTTGCTTTGCCTAAAAATATGGCTTTTGGTTTCGTAATCATCATGTTTAGTGAGAAATCCATATGATAATACAGTCTTGTCAGTCGTTGTGGTGACATGTTCCACTTGGACCACTTCAGCTGAAGAACCTAATCCCCCTCTCTCACGTGTATGACTAAACTTCCCCCCCTTACTCCGTCAATTAAAATGTGAAAGAAATTTTCAACAGGGTTCACCTATTACCTTTGAAACACACAATAAATTTTCAAGTAATTACAGAGTGGTACGAGCGATTCGACCGTAAAATTTTGACATAACTCACAAATTCAACATAAATTAAACACAAAGTTAACGAGTTATAATTGAAAAGTTTGATTCGTTTAATTAAATAAATTACCTATATATATATAGTCTTATATATATTTATATCTCAACACCGATCTGAACCCAGTAAGCAAAGTAAAGGCAATTAATTTTTGACATGAACCCAACAAAAAAAAATTAACAACTTAAAATTAAAAGATTTGAGTCGATTTAAGATTTATTTATATATTCTTATACTTGGCTAGTTTTAATACGGTCCAAACCCGGCACAAGATCACGAATCACCACTTTTGGGTGTGAAGTTTGAAGTGTGAACAGTATTGTGAGTCATTAGGGCCGAATTATTCAATTTGTAGCAGCTCCCAAAATAGTGGTTAAAGTTTCAAACACAAATATCACGTATTGAACCGACCACTATTGAAGTCATGAAGTACATGTTTTCGACGTGTTATGTTCTTCAAATTCGTTTGTTGTAGATTGTACGGACGCTGTATTAATTTCTCTTCAAAGTTCTGATCATTGCACACTCTTTTTGACCTTTTTATGTACGACTGCGTGGTGGTCAGCTACACGGCTCGGGGATCTGTGGCTCAGGGTCATGCATGCATGCTTGAGATCAAAAAGGAAGAAAGCATTTAGTTTGTGGTGATCAGTTTCAAGTTTCAAAGTAGCATGCGTAATGGGAGACGGGACCCATGACAAGAAACGAAACTGGCCTGTAATTAATTCTAGTTAGTATAGAAACGAAAGCCCCCGCGGCCCCAGCCCCGGCCCCGGCCACAGCCTTTCTTTCGGAAGATTAAAAAGTTTAGAGTCGAGACGACATGGACGTCCGATGAAGAAGAAGACAATGGATGTCGCTGTTTCATCTACCTAATTGACGGTGAATATATATGGTCCGTGATTCAGTCAGTTTGCCTCTTGTACATCATTTTCGGAAGAGATACCCTACTTCCATCTCACCACACTTCTCCACTAGAGAATTCCGGCTGACACACCTGCCCTTAAACCATGGACCATACCACCTTTTTTTTTCAAAGCAAAAAGGTAGGTCGGAGAGATTAATTGTAGCTATTTTAGTTGGACGTGACCATAATAGCACCTATCCGGTGGTAGCCGCACATGAAGAGTTTAGACGGTGAGAACCGTAAGCGTTCTCTCAAATAGTTTGATTCAACTCTACTAAGATATCAATGAAAACTAATCAAACATAAATATTCTCATTGAGAAATTCAACGATGCCCTAGTGTGTATCTAATGACTATGGACACTCTTATTTCAACATCCCATATGTGAACAGGTTCTTCAAGTGTGCTGTCTGGTTAATTACATGATTGGATCGGTTTTTTTATTTTTTTAAAAAAATAATAATAATAATAATTTCCAATCTTTTACTATTTTTATTCGGCAATGTATTTTTAGTATTTTTAATAATATCCATCCGTTGGTGCTCCTTTAAAAAGAGATAGTAAGTGCTAGTGCTATGGCACCAATAGTGACTACTCAACCTACATATTCTCCATGTGCCTACCTGATTTGATCTTTGTTGCGGAGACTTTGTGTAGTTGGAGATTATTCCTTCTCTTCAACAACTCCATGTTTAAAATACTTGTCTCTCCTTTAATAGCTTCTTTCCGATGGTTGTTGTAGGTCAAATCAAGTTAGTTTTTTTTGGCACGCCTCAAACACTGCTTTGCGGTGCTATTTTTTGGTCTCTAGATCAAGATTTAGAGGCCCGAGATATTTTTTTGACTCATTTCCTATAGTTTTTTATTCCTTATAACCCTTTTCCCAATATTGCTTAAAAAAAAAAAATTGAAGCCCAAATTATACTTGAATTAGGTCAAATTATGCTTTATTTAACTTTCGTGGTCAAATCAAATTTTGGTTTCACATTTACTACTTGCTAGGGCTCAACCACCATTTGAAGTCCATGAACTAAGCCGTAATTGAAAACATATTTAATTAAGCCTACGACAAATTTAATTTTTTCAAAGGTCCCAAGAGCTTCTGACTGAAAATAAAATCCCACAAAAATAGCCCATTGAGCTGCAAATGGGGCCTGCCCACATAAGCTTAATTCAATGGGTTTGCTACTCGGGATCTTTTTGGACCCAATCCCTATATATATATATATATATATATTTTTTTTTTTTGTAGGTAAACCCTATATTACTTACATGCAAAAGTGTTGTTAGAAATATTACAATTTTTATTATAAATATCTTACAAATTCATAATTAATAAAATGATTAAGAAAACAAACCACATTATTGTGTTAAAGATATTACAATTTTTATTATAAATATCTTACAAATTCATAATTAATAAAATGATTAAGAAAACAAACCACATTATTGTTCTAGAATGACTATTACCTACTAAAGTGGTAGTTAAACAAAGTGTCCGACATAAATGAGGGTCATTATCTCCAAAGGGATAAGAATTTTTTTTACTTTAAAACTTTCTATATTTTTTTTTCTTAACGAGTTTACTATCTCAATAGGCCTCCGGCTGGTGCCACTCCGATGGTTTTCTTCTTATCTTGCAGGTGATCTGTCGCTGACATAAAAGAAGATCACTATCCCCAAAGGGATAATAGCTTCTTTTCCGTTAAAGCTCTTTATATTTGTTTTCTTAACGAATTTACTATCCTGGTCGACCGCCGGCTGGTGCCACTCTGATTGTTTTCTTCTTGTCTTGCGGTTGATCCGTCGCCTAGTTTGGCAGTCCAAAAATTTGCTTTTGCATTAAACATATCACCAATTATGGACTCCCATAAGTTTGTAAAGAAATAGTAAGAAATTGTAACAAAAACAATTGTACGCACTTTCCATATAAGCACAGAGGCCAGAGGGTCTACTCTTATCGTGTGCAAATATGACTGTAAGGTATTCTTCATTTGTGATTTTATGGTTTGACATGCTTATACGTGATGTTCATGCATCAAAACAACTGCAAACCTGTTAGATTTCTGGACTACCAATAGAGAAGTTTAACTTGGAACTAAAGAATTGCATCATATTTCCTGACTCGAGAATCTATGTGCAGAGAATAAATTAATCATATACCAACTGTCCCGAGGCATTAATGGACAAAAATCGGGCAGAAAAATTGTGTCTAAACCACCCTTTTCACCACATGCACATACACATATATTACAACCCATAGAGAGATGTTTCAGAAGCTGGTGTGCCAGATAGCTTCATCACCCTCTCCACAGCGCTGGTGCACCTCCTCCATTCTTTCCACTGACTTGCAAATGCCACTACAGCTCCAGTCAAATGATGCAGCACAAGGATTTCCTGCTTGAGCCTTCCACTCACAATCTGTAAGCAGAAATTTACATCATAAGAAATTTTTCTCGACTATTCACAGACAGAGAAACTCAATTCATGGTTTCTTTTGTCTAACTCTTTCACACCTATGCACTGTTTACAAGTAATAATGGTAGTAAACTTGTGATGTTGGCTATTTCTTTTTTGACTATATACATAAGTCAAAATGTGAAACTTAAAAAAATAGTAATAATGAAGGGAAACAATATCACGAGTATATATCTGCAAGCATCTTACCTGGGGCTGTCCCACAGCAGAGGCTCCTATCATCGATGTGCTCAACATCAAGACCAATAAACCAAGAACCCAGAGAGACGTCTTCATTTGCATATTTATGAAGTATGTGCCTAGAGAGGAATAACATTCAATAATTGAAAGTTTTAAGTTATATAATAAGTATAGAATGATTTTGTTGCAGGAACCTACCGATTCACTGAAATATAAGTGGCCAAATCTTTGGAGATAGCATAGATTTGACCCGTTGCATGCCTAAAGTATTTATTTCCCTCTTCACCAAATTTCCAGTACTCGGGTTCATGGTATTTGATTCCTCTGCATTTAGTAGCCAAAGGTACATCTGATGAATGAGATCCATAGATGATGATCCCTAATAATTCAACAAACTTCAAAAAAAGAAAAAGAAGAAGCTTACTTCTGTGCCAGGACAGGTCCAGACTTCATACAACCAAGATAAACCCGTGGTTTTGATCTATGGCGAGCCAAGGTAGATCCAACCATACCTGTCAAATGTTAAATCAATTCGATTCCCCCAATTAGCACCTTTTCCTTTTCAACATACAGGCACTTTTTTTAGAATGCAGATAAACTAACCAAGATTTATGTGCACATCATCATCAACTTTTATATAGAAGTCAGCATCCCACTTAGCAACAGCTGTTGAAAAGTATATTTGAGTTTTTGAGGACAATTCATGATATCCTTCAATATGATTCTGCAAAAAACAAGTAACCCTGCATAAGCTCAGAGAATAAATTTCAATCAAAGGATAATCTGCTAATTCTAACCACTACGGAAATTTAATTAGCTGGTTCAACTATTATTGACTAAAGTTTTTTTGATAAGTAACTATTATTGACTAAAGTTATATCTATAATCCTGACTTCTGATAGTTGATAGCTTATTGAAACATCTGCCGGCAAGGCTTTCTTCTTATATGTTAAAATATAGCCATTCCAAATTACTTTAACTGTAATTCAAACAAGGCAATGAATCCAACATCATGCACAAATAGAAACACAACAAAGGATTTATTTATGTTCATTGACGCTCCATAGCAAATTTGATGAACCATGCACATGTTTGCTTTATCTGAGTTGTGATACATACATCTAACTAACATTGAGTTTCGATTTCAAAAAACGTTTTTCCAAGTCATTATAATTTGGAGAATGGCTTGTACAAAACTTGGTAATTTTCTCCTAATAAATTTATTGTACTTACATAACTATTCACTTTTTCTTATGTGTATATTTATTGTGAATATAGGTCGTAACTTTCTGGCCGTATTTTTTAGATTGATTTTCCCAATTTGAACTTAATTTTCTATTTTACAATTTTTTAATCAAACCACCTGTACAACCACTGACCAACTAGTTGAATCAGTCACCGATTGACCTCAATAAGATCATTGTCAGCTCCTGGTTTAATAGTATGACTAAAGATAAGAGGTCAACTTGGTCCCTAGCAGTTTTACCATACCAGTCGTAAGAAGTCGTTATGTTGTTCATCTTCTGCATCAATAGCACGATCCAATACACCACCTGGAGTTGCACTAACAACCACAAAATTTAAACCATTATGAAGCAAGCAAATGTAGCATGCAAATTCCTGACGAGATCACGAAAAATCACCTGTGTCCTATAACAAAACGTATTATAATTCCCTTCTCTGTTTCCAACTTCCTTAACTCCTCTCCTAAAATGAAAAGTGACCAAAGAGAGTTAGTAATAAGTTTATTTCAACATTTACTAAATGTTACATCTGCGAGAAAGGCTATTAAGTTTTGAACTGAACCTCGGGGCATCCATGTCTCTCTGATTGACTCTCTTCGCTTTCTGCTGCTGAACGCAGTGATGATTCCCATAACAAAGAAAACCTTCTGACGCTCCTTTAATCTTTCACTTCCTGATTTTGTACCCATCGGAGATTCCTCCTCATCATCAACTTTGGCAGCTCTAGTAGCAGCTAGCTGCATCTCTAACGAGGAAATTGTTTTATCTAATGTCCTGAAAGTATTAAGACAACAATTTACCATATAAATCAAATTACATGACACAGAAAGTTACACAATTATCAAATCTAAGATATAGCCAGAATTCTTTAAAACATTATTCAGCAGGATATAGAATGTTACATGATTACATCATGTGTTTGTGAAACTTGAGAAAGGATGTCGCCTGCCCCAACAGAAGTATCCTGTTATAAATGAAGAATACTATCAGGATTGTTAATAAAGGCAGTGGAGCTTATGACGACAATATTCTTGAGACTTGCCTTCTTCTCACAATTGTCTATGGGATGCAAAGTTCTTTGTTGATGTTTCTCCACTGATAAAGCCTCCTCGTCCATTTTAGCTGGATCAGGAATAGCCCAAAACCTATGAAATAGACATAAGCAACTTATTGATGGATGGGCAGAAGAATAACAAAAGTTTGGAAAAGAATCAACCTTCAGATACTAATCTAACAAGTTTAATCATATTGGACAATCATGACAGGGAAATGCAGAAATGTTTAAGTCTTATCTAGTAGGATATGGACCCATATGACCTCAATATAAGGCACAACTAACTAAACCTCGTATATACAATCTATTAGCACTGTATCTTTTCAAAACAAATCTCGCAAATCTGCAAGACTACAAAGGAAGCCATATGATGCTAGAATCAAACCATGAGATGCCATCGTCATGTTTTTGAGCCTTGGTGTCAGCTACAGATATAGGGTAATGATGCTTATTTTCAGTAGTTTCCACATAAAAAGAGAGGAGTTTTGTTGGGTAGATTTAGTCCTTGGGAGTTCTTTCAATGAGACCATAATATAACATATTATCACACCACTCAATCCAAAATTTTAAGCTAATGGGATTTGGGCTCAATTGTGTTATATTAATCACTCATTCTTATGATATATTTTCAATGTGGGACTCCATAATCTTCCCCTCACAATGAGTCTACTCTCCCCCTTGAACGGAAGTTCTTTTACCAAGTGTTCACGCGTCATCACCAAGAGCCCAACTCTCGCAACTATGCACGCAAGCCTTGTGCTTCTTTAGTCCACTCTACCATGGGTAACAACAAATCAAGAACCACATGGGAGACATCTTCAACACTCACTCTGCCAAACCCTCAGCTCTAATAACATTGTAGGATAGACTTATTCCTTAGAGAGTTCTTGTAATGAGGCCATAATATAACATATTAGGACATCACTTAACCCAAAAGCTTAAGCTAATGATTTGTGTTAGATAAACCATCATTCTTATGATATATTTCCAATGTGAAACTTAATTGATTTTCACTCACATGTGCACACTCAAAAGGGTTGATGAATTAGTATTATTAAACTGTGACGGCAAAGGCATTTACTCTTTACTTTGGTTCATGGGATAGGAAGACCTCTTTAGCCGTCTCATCCATAGTGAACCAATTCTCAACCAATTTTTCAAAGTGAATAAATGTGCTAATGGGTTATACACCGCTTGTCTTTCATACAATAAATCTTTGGCTTCAAAAAAATGGTGATGGTCATTACACAAGAAAAAGAGCAGTTTAAAACTTCACGAGGGGTAAATACTTTCAATATTTTCATGTCAGTCGATCATTTCTCCCGATTGTCAGCTTTTGAAACAATTCTTAGCTGAATTGTAATCAATTACAATACTAGTAATTCCACCAACTCTAAGGTTTTGTCTATTGGCTGCTCTCAGACTTGGGAGCAATTCGTATGCTCCTGAAAATCAAACTAAACTACAAAAGCTGACTTCAAAGGTAATGCAGCAAAATATTCCCGGTATAAGAGAACGCATAAGGCCAATTAAACTAAGCTTGGCATCGTCCAAAGCTAACCATCATCAAGGTTACACCTTGCTTTACTAAAGTGCAAAGAAATCGTAAAACACAATTAAACCAGCACCTGAGGTCTTACCCCAACAACTAGTTGCGTTTAACAATTCATGCATCTTGGTATATACAACTCCCATCACCCCCAAAATGACTTGGAGACAGGATTAGAATAAAAGATAAGTAAAGTCTCAATCTTCAACCTGGAATCCAAATACAAAGACCCTTAAATCCAGAAGCCATAGGGTCAAATCTATTCATAAAGACAACATTTGTCATCCCTGGGCCGAAAAAAAGAAGACCCATTTGCACAAAAGATCATCACTATCAAAGCTTCCCACCCCATTAGAAAGAGCAGCAAATCTAAAAGTCGACAACTTCAAAACAAGATCTTAGCCATTTCCACAAGAGAGAGAGAGAGAGAGAGAGAGAGAGAGAGAGAGAGAGAGAGAGAGAGAGAGTACCTGTTGATAACAAGAACACCCAAGAAGAAGCTGGCGATGCAGAAGATGGCAACCCATCTGGTGGAGAACCCATTGCCAGCCTTGTGAGGTCTGCTCAGGCCCATTCTTCAATCTCTAAAAAAGCTTTCAGCTTTATAAGGAAGCGTCCTCGTTACAAAGAGAAAAAAGGGACCCCATTAGAGAAGGAGCAACAGGCTATGCAGAGAACAAGAAGAAAAAGCGATGATGTTCAAAATCGCTTGGGGAATGAAGCTGTCACTTGTAAATTACGTTCGGTTTCATTGTTTTGTCACGGGAAAAACCTTTAAAAATATGAAAATTTAACAAAAGTCAGGACAACATCAACTACCAATAATGCCCTTCTCTGCTCAAAAGCAAAGCCAGGACTACTGTCTACTGTCTGTGCCCCGTGCGGGCCGTGCCCCCTGCTCTCTCTCTCTCTCTCTCTCTCTCTCTCCTTTTTCTTTATGTCTGGACTCTGGAGTTGTCAGCTTTTTGGATTACATCTTTTATAATTTCTTTAAATTTTTAAAATTTTAAATTAAGTAAATTTCATGTCATTTTTTACATAGACGTGAAAAATTTGTTATACATTAAAAATATAACGTTATTGAGGTAAAAAAAAAAATTATTCTAGATGGTTTTTTATTCACTTTTAAAAAAATGCTTTTTTTTTTTTTTTACTAAATCAAAAAATAATTTTTTGCTCAAAAATTTTCTACGATAAAAAAATATAAAAGCATATTCAATTCTCATTATTAACATATTACATTTTTAATAGATAATATTTTTCATTTCGTTTGAGGCATAAAACGATATAAATTATCATAATTTGAAAATTTACAATTTTTTTTAAAAAAAATTGTAGGGAATCTCATCCCAGTTTTTTCTCTATTTTCTTCATCTTCTTCTCTCTCTTTTTTTTCTTTCATTTTTCCTTTTTATAGTTGTTTTTCTATTTACCGGTAGTGTTTTTTCGGTTTTTTCTGTGCCAGACCATCAAAGTATCAAATAACTCATAAAAAAAAAAAAAAAAAAAAAAACAGATTACTCAAATTAAGATGATAGATGATTAGGCTCAAATTGAACCATCTTATTATGAAATATTAAGTCATTTCTTTGGATAATTTTATATATTAGAGTTGTAATCGTGGTTGTAAATGTGGGTTGCAAGCATTCTTGATATCATCAAAATATAAATACTTTTTTTTTTTTTCCCAATTTTAAATGTGCGTTGAAAACAAGTTTCCAACTTGCTATATGGTGATGTTTTTACTCATAGGGATCAACAACCATATATAATAATAAGAGTTGGAGTAGTTTTAATTTGGATAACATATTCATTTACGTCAAGTCAAGATAGACAAATTTCAACTCCATTCATCCAATCATGTTACATGGTCTTGGTCATTAATCTTAATTAATTTTTAAATGTCAATAACTTAAGGGCTCAATGTGCCATTGCTACACGTAATATATACAAAAAAAAATAATACCAAGTCTTGTTCTTAAGTGAGACCTCTTTTGACCCATAAATAACACCGTCCAATAATTTCCTAACCTACCGGCCAAGAAAACGGTCACAAAAAATAGAAGAAGATAGCTTTTGTAGCGTAAACAAAAAATTGGCTACTGATAGACACGCCTGCAGTGATAAAAAAGGGTCCTGATTGCTACAACAGAAAGATTACGTTAAGATCAACTTAGGTAAAATCCTTAGTTAATTGATAAGAAATAGTTTCGTGGTTGCCCTAAAGATATAGTAAACATCACATAACTTATTGATTAAGAAACATAAAGAAAACTAAAAAATGTGTTTTTAATTTTGACTAGTGAAAATGAAACTAGTGAAGAGGGAAGAGGGAAGAGGGAAGAGGGCAGTTTGGTCCAAATGAAAAAGTGCGATCGCAATTCACATGTATGTATGTACGTGTGCTTGCGTTGCAAGATTTTTAAAATTGGAAAGCGGTAGTGCGGAGAGGCAGGGAGGTAATGGTAAAATCAGGCTGAAGGTAGAGGATAATATGGTCATCTGGGGGCAAGACGGTGCAGGACTGCGCGTAAAAAGAAAAGAAAACAAAAGAAAATAAAAGAAATGATGTCCGAAGACGAGACAAGACGAGGTGATGAAAAATTTAAAATATGAAATCAAGTGGACCGCCACCCTGGAAAATATTCCTTTGGATCCTTTGCTCCTAATCAAGAGATTAGACTATAATAATAATAATAATTATTTTTTAATTATTGTATTACATTCGATAGAATTTGTTGGGTTTTTTTTTTTTTTTTTTTTTTTTTTTTTTTCTCTTTTTTCAAAAAAATCTCTTAAAAGTTTAATTGAATAAAAAATAATAATAAATTAACATCATTTTCACGTGTGGATTCAATTTTTTTTTTAACAAGTGCGGGGTATTATTGGTTGTTGTTTTTTTTTTTTTTTTTTACACATCAAAAGGCATGGTAAGGCTGAGGCACGTAGTGTTAAATTTTCAATTATCTAAAAAGTTTAATAGAAAAAATATTTAATTGAAATCAACGGATTCTCATTCACATTGTAGGATTATGGATCTTGGTTCGTTTTTTTTGACTCGCATGATGAAAAAAAAAACTGAACAACTATAAGCCAATAACAAATATGGCACGACACACGAGAGTAAGCCAATCAATCGAGCAAGACAAGTTCGGTGTTAAAACGAATAGGCCCAGCCAAGATGGTCAACTAATTATTTACTAATTACGAAGTAATGTTAGAAATCATCTTTTTATCCTCTCAAAATTTAATAAGCTTTCTCTTTTCTTTTAACCCTAAAAAAAAAAAAAAAAAAATGAAGAAAAAGAAAAAAGAAAAAGAAAAAAAGAGAGAGATAAAGCATTCAATATTGAAACTTACAACTTCTGAATGTAGTCAAAGATGTTCGCCGGTGGGTTCCCATAGTTCTTGAGAGAGTTTCACCATTGAATTGACATCTTCAATTTTAGATAATGACCTCCTTAATTGTATAATTGCAACTGATTAATTGAATTGTTGGTGTGTCATTTTTGCAAATTGATCTAAAAAAAGATTTGAATGGTCTAAAAAAAAAAAGATTGAATTAAATAATTAAATAAAAAAAAAACGTGTGACAGAATGGGATGGTCGATCAGAGTAAGAGGTTTTATTGGCAAAACAACATCGAGAATGGATATTTGAATGTTTTTCTTGGGTCGGGTCAGTGAACATTCTGTCCAAAGTGTTGAGTTTGGACTTCATTGAGCCCAGTGGGCTTCTCGACCTCGGCCTGTTGTTCATCCCACAAAATGGGTTTTACAGGCCTAAGTGGCTCAGTGCTGTCTCAAATGGTGATGGAGGGCGGGTCCCATGTACGGACGGAACCAAGGGATGTTTATATATGGAGGGCCATATATCATTCTAAAATAAAATCCTTAATAATTCCTCGTAGACTTTTTCCTAAGAAAATGTGAACAATAAGGTACTTGTTGAATGAAAATATCCTCATATTTTTCAGTAGGATAATATTGACCGGTAAATATCAACCGAAATAGATAAAATATTGTGTTAAATATACTTTGACAATTTTTAATAAAGTCTCATGAATCGACAAATGTGGCACTTAAACCTATAAAAATGCCAATTTGTTACAATTAAGTCACATTAAAAAAATTATACATATATTTAAAAAAATTATATATATATATATATTTATTAAATACTAAAATACATAAAGTAAGGTTCAATTAGTATAGACAAAATTTACATGAAATTTTGATTTTTTACGAAATAAGAAAATAAGGGTGTTTTTGGAAAATTGGCATAAAAGTGGCTTAATTGCAACAAAATAGTAATTTGATAGGTTTAAGTGTCACACCTATCAATTTGTAGGGCTTTATAAAAAATGGTTGTTGCATGATTGGGATTAGTATCCTTTTAAATTATTTGTCCGAATTTGAGAGAATTCGGGCAGTTGATTGTGAGAGACCATTTATGAGACCCACCTGACTAGATAAGTGATTGGGCAGCCCAATTTTTATTTCGTTAGGTGAATTCTATAAGTGATCTCTCACAATTTTTTGATTAAATGAGGATGAGGCATTGTTGATTAAAATCTAAAATATTTGTTGACTTGCCATTTTGATTAAAGAGTTAAGTCAAAGCGGATGAATGATGTTTTTTTTTTGTTTCTTTCTTTCTTCATCAATGTGTTTAGCCCTAACCATCACCTATGACGATGACGCATTGCAGTCGCAAGCTGGTGGATGAATGCATGTTGAATATATATATATATATATATATATATATATATATATATATATATATATATATATATATATATATATATATTCACACAGGCCTGCATCTGGTGGATTAAGAATAACGCATGCAGTTTATATATATATATATATATATATTCACACAGGCCTGCATCTGGTGGATTAAGAATAACGCATGCAGTTTATATATATATATATATATATTCACACAGGCCTGCATCTGGTGGATTAAGAATAACGCATGCAGTTTTTGACCTATTTTTTCGTCAGACTTTTCTTTATTAGAAAAAGAAAAAGAAAAAGAAAAAGAAAATGGAAGCTATCTAGGATTGAAGATATTGTGTACGGATCTAGAAGGTGGTGAGCATTTGGTCTGTTGCGTTGTTGCTCGTAGACTTTTCTTTTGAAGTCGTTTTCCAGGTAGCGATTGATACTAATGCTGTAATGGATATATTATTATTAATTAGTATTATAAGACTTTTTCTGCATGATATTGAAAGTAACAGTTTACCTAAGGATGAACAATTGGGGATCCTTTGTGAGATGTTTTCAATAGGGTTTACCTACTCGAACAAGGTTCAAATTGTGCGAACAGGTGTTCAAGCATGTGAACTCGTTTGGAGACTTCTAACACTTGCAGCCGGGCATGCATCCAAGAAAATGGATATAGCAAGAAAATGGATGCGCATTAGAGCAACAGCTTTTGTGCTCGTTCATTGCTTGTTTTAACACGCAAACGGCTTTCTAAAGCTTAATTCGTTACTTATTTGCTAGTGCATTACGACTTTTCATCCCAATCCTCACTATCTTTCCTACATATACGATAAGATAAAGTGGCCCTATATTTTTCAGAAATGTCCTTCTGTTTTTTCAGGAATGGTGGAGCTTGTTTCTTTCTTATTTAATAAATCAAATGATGAGTTATTGGGTCTTATGGTGGCTGTTTTTCGTAGTACCTGGCCGAGAAGGAACAAATTGGTTTTTGAGGAGAAATTTTCTCCTCCTTTAATGGTTTTTAGAGAAGCATCTAATCTCATTGAGGACTTTCGGTTGTTCAGTATGAAGGAGCAAAAGGTGGTGAAGCCGGGTGTTGAAACTTTGGATAATAGTAAAATATGGAAAAATCCGAATTTGGGGACTATAAAGGCTAATTGGGATGCATCCATTAACTTAAGGGATGGTGTTCTTGGTTTGGGTTGTGTTATTCGGAATGATGTAGGGTTGGTTGTGGGAGCAAAATGTTGTGTGTGTAAGGTGTAGGCGGATCCTCTCTTGGCAGAGGTAATGACAGCCTATTTAGCTATTACTTTTTCTAAGGAAACGAGCTTTACTAATATTGAGTGTGATTGTGATTCACTACAAGCGATTCAAGGAATTCGTGATACAAGATCTTTTCATGTTCGGATTGAGCATTTTGTGGAGGAAATTAGACACGTTACATCCGGTTTATCCTCTTGTTATTGGATTCATTGTTGTAGAAAAGTTAATGTTGTAGCTCATGTTATAGCTAGAGAGGCTTCCTCAAAATATATATCTCTAAATATTGGTATGAGGATATGCCTCTTTTTACATCTGATGCTTCTTATAGACACCTTTTGACCATAATATGGTCATCTTTTATTGAATGAGAAGAATTTTAGTCTACAAATGGTTATCAAGTTTGGATTTAGCTTTTAAAAATATGTGTCACATTCACGTACTCTAAAATTACTGACAGATACGGATGGTTAATATCTGACTGTATATACAAAAATACTTTTTCCTACACCGTTTGTTAAGGAATTAATGTGCTCCATGATTTCTACAGATAGAAAAGCTAGCGTCCATTAGAACTGCGTGGAGTACACTCTCCAAATTTGGAGCCCATTGAGGCCACTTATCTGGGCGTTGGGATAAAACTCCTGTCTTTCACAAAGTCTTGAGTTTTAATTTTAGCCATTAATGAATTTCTGGTTACTAACACATCAACTACCACGGCCGTCCCTTTTCGGTTAAGGAGGGCGGTCAAATAATTGTTTTGGTCAGTAAAATTTGACTTTTCCAATTTATCCTGTAACAAGGAACATGGCGTTGACCGTGTTGAGGTTGTTGATAGTATTAAATAGCGCAAACAAACATGTTTGCAGAACCCAACAGAGTTTCTATGTATTTGGTACTTGCTTTGTGATTCCCAGATCAAACTTTTATTAAGTGATTTGGAGATCAAGCTTTTCAACGCATATTGGATCAATCTCTCTCTCTCTCTCTCTGTGAAACTGCTGGATGATATCTGCAAACCAAATGAGTCCACTAATGTTTGTTTTAGTATATGTAATCTTGATTCTGAATGGCCATGTGGAGGCCAGGAGCAATGTATGTATTGTTCCAGCATCCAGAAACACATTTCTTTCCCATAATTATGGTGATTTTTAAAAGTCCTTAATTGGGGTGAGTAAATTTCTTTTCCAATCTGCAGGTTCACATAGTTTATCTGGGAGAGAGGCAGCACGATGATCCCAAGTTGATCACAGATTCGCATCATGATATGCTAGCCACAGTAGTGGGGAGGTAGGTCTGAAATAAATGAAGTGGAAACAAGTAAACAAATTAATCTGAGTATTTTCTTCTCGTCACTTTTTTCTCTGTGCAGCAAGGAAATGGCTTCAGACTTGATGGTCTACAGCTACAGACACGGCTTCTCTGGATTTGCAGCCAAGCTCACAGAGTCTCAAGTGCAAAAACTTGCTGGTATACAAGCAACAGCTAAATCATGTTTTTGGTGACTATGAATAATGTCTCGAATATAAATTAAATGATTAAATTGTCTATTCCTATCGACTTAAGCTTTTTGGATAAACGGTCTTTTATTTTTAGATATGAGTTTGTCGATTATAATAGTGTGTATTTTTAGAGTTGCCTGGTGTTGTTCAAGTCATACCAAATAGCCTTCACAAGCTGCAGACAACTAGGAGCTGGGATTTTCTCGGTCTCTCTTCTCAGTCTTCTACCAATATTCTTCATAATAGTAATATGGGTGATGGAGTTATCATAGGAGTCCTCGATACAGGTCCGTTAGCTTCACCTTCACCTTTACCATCGCAATCATATCTTTATCTCTCTCATGTCTAAAACAGACCCTGAAGAAGTCACCTAATGAAGCAGGAATATGGCCGGAGTCTAAAGCTTTCAACGAAGAAGGCCTTGGGCCAGTTCCATCTCGCTGGATGGGTGTCTGCAAATCTGGGGACAAATTCAATGGCACGGCACACTGCAATAGGAAAGTTATTGGAGCCCGTTGGTACATCGATGGATTTCTTGCTGAGTACGGAAAGCCATTGAACACAACTGGAGACCAAGAATATTTGTCTCCTAGAGATGCAAATGGACATGGCACTCACACAGCCAGCACCGCCAGTGGTTCATTCGTGGGCAATGTTAGCTACAAGGGCCTTGCGCGTGGAACTGTTAGAGGCGGCGCACCCCATGCTCGCCTGGCCATATACAAGGTTTGCTGGTCTGTTCTTGGAGGCCAATGTGCAGGAGCTGATATACTGAAAGCCTTTGACGATGCTATACATGATGGGGTTGATGTTTTATCTCTGTCAATTGGGTCTTCAATTCCTCTGTTCTCAGATGTTGATCAGCGCGATGGCATTGCAACTGGTTCATTCCATGCTGTGGCCAGGGGCATCACTGTTGTTTGTGGAGCTGCAAATGATGGACCTTCAGCATATTCAGTTCAAAACACAGCACCATGGATCTTAACTGTTGCAGCAAGTACCATGGATCGAGCATTTCCTACACCCATTACTCTTGGAAACAATGAAACTTTACTGGTATGCAGTTTGAAATGTCAACCATCAAATTGAAAACAGTCTTCATCAACATTTCTTTTGAGCATGAAGATGAACCAATTGTCTTGTGTGATGGTTTCTTGTAGGGTCAAGCCCTGTTTACAGGAAATGAGAATGCTTTTACAGGCTTGGTATATCCAGAGGCCACAGGACTTGATCTTAATGCAGCAGGGTAGCTTGATTGATTTTATTGGATGGGCATTCTTATAATTTATCAAGCTAACTTGAAGCATAATTCTTTTTCCTAATTACACGTGTAGTATGTGTCAAGACCTGTCACTTAATGACACCAAGGCAGCCGGGAAGGTGGTTCTCTGCTTCAATTCAATAACGGCTATACGGGGTGCTACAATGCAGGCTTCAGCAGCTGTGCAGGCAGCAGGTGGTGTTGGGCTGATTGTTGCCAAGAATCCTACTGATATCTTGGCTTCATGTGGTGGCGACTTCCCATGCATTGAAGTTGACTATGAAATTGGTACCCGGATACTATTTTACATCAGGTCTACCAGGTAACAACATAGATATGATCATTCTTCACTTCATGATCATTATCACCAGGTTCCTTTCTGATCTCTTACATGTGGTTATTGGAATGGAGTACACAGGTCTCCTCTAGTAAAGTTGAGCCCTTCCAGAACAATTGTGGGCAATCCTACATCACCCAAGGTTGCTTATTTCTCCTCTAGGGGGCCTAACTCTATTGCACCAGCAATTTTAAAGGTTCGTTTTATTACACAGTATGCCTTATTAACATACACTGGACATGGACCAACCTGAACACAAGATCAGACAACTCTCTGAAATTTTTCCTACTAAAACGGGACAAAGCCTACTTTCTTCAATGCATTTAAAAACTGCTTTGAGTAACAGATACTTTTTCTCATTTTGCCTCTTATTTAGAAGATCTTACAATGACAAGTTCACATAGCATACTCTTCCTGATCCAACTTAGCCTAAGCAGCATCTCAAAAAAATTGAGGGTTTTCTTCTTAGATTCTTTTGACACTCTTGTTATTTCTGTGTGGAACAGCCAGATATAACTGCACCTGGTGTCCACATATTAGCTGCCACTTCTCCCCATAATCCATCGATGGATGGTGAATATGCCATGCTCTCCGGAACCTCAATGTCAACTCCTCATATCTCAGGAATTGTGGCACTTATCAAAGCTTTGCACCCTAACTGGTCCCCTGCAGCAGTAAAATCAGCCCTTATCACAACTGGTATTCCTATGCTGATACCTTTCATTATTATTTTTTTCATTGGTTCAATACAATTCACAAGACGGTATATAATATTAGAATATAAATTAAATAATTAAATTCATCCATTCCTATAAACTTAAACTTTTGAGATAACTGATGATTTAACAAATTGACTAAAGTCAATGTTCACAAATCTTAAATGCAGCATGGCAGACTGCTCCATCAGGTTTACCACTCTTTGCGGAGGGATCTCCTCAGAAGCTTGCTAATCCATTCGACTTTGGAGGTGGCATTGTAAATGCAAATGGAGCAGCAGACCCAGGACTGGTATATGACATGGGCACAACGGACTATATACATTACCTCTGTTCCATGGCTTATAACAATTCTGCTATCTCCCGGCTCACAGGGCAATCCACAGTGTGCCCCAGTAGAAAACCCTCCATTTTGGATATAAATCTACCTTCCATAACCATCCCAAGTCTCAGAAATTCTATAACTATCACCAGAACTGTTACAAATGTCGGAGCCTTAACATCCATTTACAGAGCTGTAATTGAACCTCCATCTGGAACAAAGGTATCAGTAAAACCCGAAGTATTGTCCTTCAATTCTGCTGTTAAGAAGATGTCCTTCACGGTTACAATCTCCACAACCCAGGAGGTGAACACAGGATACTATTTTGGGAGCCTAACATGGACTAATGAAGCGCATGCTGTAAGGAGTCCCTTGTCAGTGAGAACTGAACAATCTTTTGCTGTATGACTAATAGAAAAAATTTAGGATTAATGGGGTCTTTCGTTTGGTGTTAAATTTTCTTTTCTAGGCTAATATTCATAGGTTTTACTAAGATTTTCATTCATTTTTGGAACTTTAATTTCTTGGATCATCATTTTATCAATAATAATAAAGCCTTCATCCAGTTTTCATACCAGTTTTATTTTTATTTATTTTTTTAATTTTTTTAATCCACCCCTGTAATTAAGTTGTTATGATCATGGTAGGGCCTAATTTGAGATGTGAGCGCTAGATTGAACCAACCTAATATGGGATAGGTTTAAGGTCTTTAACTTTCTGCGTTTCATCGACTTTAAAACTTTTGATGTATTGGCTAAGTACCTAGCATTAGCGGGTGCAGTGGATTTGAATAACTATTCAGCATTATCAAATTATCCATAATGACCACATTAGCGCTGAAATTGTCAAAAACAGTTGCCACATAATCCTGTTTCCCACAAAATGCAAAAAGAGAATCACAAAGGTCTCACATTCCATAAAATCATTTACCAAAACTTTTAACATAATATGCGCATGAAAACAACATTAGCAAAATGGGTTGCAGATATATGACCTGTGTTTTGTTTGGCAGGAGAAACATCAAAAAAAAAAATATTCAAAATCTAAAAATCTAAAACAGGTATGGATAAAAGTTTCTCCAACTCAAAGATAACAAAATACAGAATCCAAACAACAATTCATTGGCTGCTTTCAGTACCCAAAAGAACACATGGTAACAACAGATAGCTTTTATCATAATCAAGTGCATCACATGGTTCTTACCCACCTTCTAAAACTGCAGGAAATGGAGAAATGGCATTGCAAGGTGTTTCCTTTCACATAGAAAAGCAGCTGAAATCCCATTTGTAAAACCTATAATTTACATGTATAATGACAAAACAGACAAGTAAAAGTAATATTCCTAACAAACCAAGTTTCCTCTGCTTTTCACTGTCTTTTTAGCACTTTTATTATCTATTCTAACTTAAAGTTACAAATAGATAATTTATTGAGAGTGCTCTAAGTTAGTAAAAATGGGTTTTGGGTAGCCATTTTGCATAAAAATTTACATAAATTATTGTGAGTACTCTAAGCCGACCTACCAAAGACCCATCAGGCCCATTGGCCCAACAACCGCAAGACCTTTGGAGTTACCTACAGTGTTAACTTTTACCAGACTTGAGGGGGCAAGTTTATTGAGACCATTCCCATTCACTGCATGTTGTCATCATCCCTCCTTAAGACCTTTTCCCCAGAAACACCTTTCCGAAAAGCAATCCTTCTTTTCCTTGAAAAAGAAGAGTCCCCCTGATGACAATGGACAAACAGGAAAAGCAAAAGCACCACACGGAAGTTATGGGGTGGGAATCTTATGGCTGGGCTTTCGGGAGAAAAAAAGAAAAAAGTAAAGGTACGTGTTAACAATCAACGTGGGAAAAGGGTCTACGATGACACAGTGCAACATCACCATCATTCATCTTAGATCATTCAAGGGCAGACCATCAACATGACTAGACGGAAGGACTTTAATTATTACCCATATCCATGGGTCCATGGGACCATGAGATCCAGCATACAAGTTTAAGCAGCTATGAGGGTACAGTACATTTTCATATCAACAAATGCGAGAGTTTGAGACCTATCATAAATCCATGCAGTTGATCGACAAGAAGCATTATAAATCCATACTTGTATGTTGGGCTGCCGATTCGTGTTTACATGAGACTGATGAAGATAACTCAACCCATTTATTTAAACGGATTAGACCTCTTAATTCTAATTTACTAATTTTATATTAAATTTACAAGTCGATCATGTAAAAAATTGTTAGTTCTATTTGTACGTTAATAATATGCTAGGCTGTGATATCTTATAAAGTTATAGTTCCAAGTCGGGAATATGAACTGCCTACGTTAAGTAAGTAAATTATAAAGATGTTAAGTGTTAAGTCTCTCATTGATTTTTAATTTATTAAGGGAGACTGAAAAGGTTTAATTGTAATTTGATTAATTTTTTAAAATGATATAGCTAGACTTTTTCCAAGGTCGCTACTTGGGCTGAACTTGAACGATAATCTTTACAAATACGCATGATCAAAAAGCTTTATTCCTACAACTGTTCAAGTTGACAAAACAAAGGCTCTGAAAAGCGAAATATCACGTCTCACGTGGAATGCAATATACACGATGCAGAGCTATAATGGGAAATTTTGCATCAGCATCTTTCAACTCCCAGCCCCATCCACTAACACTTAACAGTTATATTTTGCTTGCTTTACTATTGATTGAGAATAAAGAGCAAAAGTGCACCAGGAAAAAGATGTTTCTCTTTCCTCATGTCTGTTGCTAAGCTCTAATATATAGTCACAGATACAGGGATAACTGACTAGTAAACCTTGGCAGATTTGAAACTGCGAAACCAAGCATACAGAACTTCATTCAAAACAAAATACACTAAGGAAACCCCACCTCTCCGTATGATTGGCTGATGGATACCAATTCAAGAAACTGGAAATGGGCAAGAAAAAACCACTTGCTTGCAGTTCTCTCTATCTTTTTGTTGCAAAACCATCTTCATGTCTCTGTAATGTTTGTTGAGGCCAAAAGTAGTGTAAGTGTACATGTGTAACTTCAAGTACTTCTAGCTCCACCTTTTTTTTTTTCCCTTCTTTGAACAGATGCTTACCTGGGAACGTTTCTAGGTGCATATTGTATATATGGGACAGAAGAAGTATGATGATCCAGCCACTACCAAAAATTCTCACCATAAAATGCTATCAACCTTGCTAGGAAGGTATGACTAAAGATCTACAATTTTTGTTGTAATTACACTCAGAGATGCAAAGTCATAGTTTCTTCTATTTGTATTGAAGCAAAGAAGCTGCAAAAAGTTCCATACTATACAGCTATAGGCATGGCTTTTCTGGGTTTGCTGCAAGATTGACAGAATCTCAGGCAGAAGCAATTGCAGGTACGATATTCTATTGATCAAAACTATATAGCATGAGCTAGCATATTCACTGATAAAGTTGCAGACTTTCCTGGAGTTGTCCAAGTGATCCCAAATCGCATTCACAAGCTCCATACAACCAGAAGCTGGGACTTCATTGGGATCAACCAACATTCTTCGAAAAATCTTTTAAGAAATAGCAACATGGGTGAAGGGACAATCATTGGTATGATAGATTCAGGTAACTAATATATCCTCCAATACACAGCAGTAGTACGACAAAAAAAAATGTACTTGAATGCAGAAAAAGCTCAATTTATGCAGGAGTTTGGCCAGAGTCTGAGTGTTTCAATGATGAAGGCATGGGTCCAGTTCCATCACGCTGGAAAGGAATTTGCCAACAAGGAGAGCGCTTCAATTCCACAAATTGCAACAAGAAACTTATTGGAGCTCGTTGGTTTGTGAAAGGAATGAGGGATGAAAGCAAACTGCCCATTAATGACACTGACACCATAGAATTTCTGTCCCCACGAGATGTAATTGGCCATGGAACTCATACGGCTTCGACAGCAGCTGGCTATTTTGTTAAAAATGCAAACTACAGGGGATTAGCTGCTGGTTTAGCTAGAGGAGGAGCGCCGCTTGCTCACCTTGCTATTTACAAGGCTTGTTGGGCAATTGGTAACGGAGGATGCAGTGATGCTGACCTTCTAAAAGCATTTGACAAAGCCATACATGACGGAGTGGATATCCTATCCTTATCTGTTGGCGATGACATTCCTCTGTTCTCCTATGTCGATCAGCGTGACCCAATTGCAATTGGTTCTTTCCACGCAACCGCTAAGGGGATCAGTGTAGTTTGTTCAGCAGGAAATGATGGTCCTATCTCGCAAACAATATCAAACACTGCACCATGGGTCATCACCGTTGCAGCCACCACAATAGACAGGGCCTTCCCAACAGCCATTACACTTGGAAATAACCGCACTATATGGGTAAAGTACATTATTACTAGAATTCGAATCAGACAAATGATGTACCAATGTGTTTGATAACTCTTTTTAGGAGGGTTTTTTTTTTTTTTTTTTGTGTTGTAGTTGAAAAAGTGATTTGATATGACATGAATTAAAAGATGTTTTGAGTGTTTTGTGTTGAAAGTTGTTCGTTAATGTTTTGCTTGTTTTTTTTTTCTTTGATAAAAGGGAAAAAGAGAGTAGTTTGGCAAACACACGTCTAAGAGTATTTTTTTTCTGCAATGGTTGTAACTTGTATTTATTTCAGGGCCAATCTATCGATATTGGAAAACATCATCTTGGATTCACTGGCCTTACATACTCAGAACGCATAGCTGTAGATCCCACAGATGATTCAGCGTGAGACCTCTCTTTTTTTTTCTTTTTTTTTTTGGTTCACTTTTTTCTCATTTGTCCTCTGACATCCTATGCGTTCTTCAAGCAAGGACTGTCAGCCAGGAAGTCTCAATGCAACGAAGGCAGCAGGGAAAATTGTACTTTGTTTCTCAAAATCACATCAACAGAATATAGCCTCTGCATCAAATTCTGTTCTGGTGGCAGGAGGAGTTGGACTCATATTTGCACATTTTCATGATGACGGGCTTTTATCATGCAATATAATCCCATGTATTAGAGTAGATTATGAAGTAGGGACACAAATACTTTCCTACATCAGAAGAGCAAGGTAAGGAGAAATGGAAGGCAATGGTACGACAAACTGAATTTTCAGGCAATCGAATGAAAATTAATTAACTTTGTCCACCTCTTCATGAAGGTCTCCAACTGCAAAGCTTAGTTTTCCAAGAACGGACATTGGGAATTGGGTGTCTCCACGAGTTGCATCTTTCTCATCCAGAGGACCAAGTTCCATGTCCCCATCAGTGCTAAAGGTAAAGCCAAGAAGCTGAAAATTGCTGTCTTTTATACCATGAATCATTTCCATTTAACCAGGGAAACCTTTGTATCTGTATGACATGCTGATTGACGGTGGGGTAGCCTGACATCGCTGCACCGGGTGTTGACATCTTAGCGGCATATCCACCAGTATATACAAAACACAGCAATGGGTTTGCACTGCAATCAGGAACTTCAATGGCTTGTCCCCATGTGGCAGGAATAGTAGCTCTCATTAAATCTGTACATCAGAACTGGTCACCTGCAGCGATAAGATCAGCTCTGGTCACAACCGGTAAGTAAAGACTCCGTCCACTGCAATTTCGTAGACTACAAGTTTAATTTTAAATCATATCGTAAAAAATGTATGTTTGGGGATATGCTTTTAAAAAATTGCGATACGAGAACATAGAAAAATCTGCATTTTCAAATCGCATGCAAGGGGTATGTTTTTTAAAACGCGGATGTTAAAAGCTAAACTATGATTTTATCAAACGCTTAATTGGATTTTTAAATATTGCGTTTTCAAAATCGGAAACCCAAGCAGACATCATTACACTTTAAGATTATGGAATCTGTAATGAACAGTGACCATCAAAACTTCTGCAAATTGCAGCTTACCAAATTGGAACAGATGGAACGAATATATCTCAAGATGGCCCCAATCGCAAGGTAGCTGATGCATTTGACTTAGGTGGTGGGCATGTTAATCCCAACAAAGCAGTGGATCCAGGGCTGATTTACAACATTAGCACAGATGATTATGTTCAGTTCCTCTGCTCCATAGGTTACAGCAGTGCCTCCATCGCCAGTTTGACCAAGACAACAATCGATTGTGTGGAGAAAAGCCATTTTGAACTCAATCTCAACCTCCCTTCTATCACAATTCCTAACCTCAAAAAAACAGTAACAGTAACAAGAACGGTGACAAATGTAGGACACTTAACTTCAGTCTATAAAGTTATGGTGGAGGCTCCATATGACATAAAAATGACAGTAAAGCCTCAAACTTTGAGTTTCAATTCAACCACCCAAATTCTTTCCTTCCAAGTTACCTTCTCCTCAACACAAAAACTATATGGAGACTACAAATTCGGAAGTCTAACATGGACAGACGGCAAGCATCTTGTTAGGATTCCTATAGCTGTACGGCCATCAAACCTGGATCATATATATGGAAATGCATAAGATGGATGGAAAATAATACAGTCGAATGATTATCTCTGAGAATGAATCTGCTTCAGTCTTGGACAAAGGGATATGAACAAAAGAAAGCAACAGTGAACTATTAGTTCATTTGATGCTTGATAAGAAATGGAATTCATGTACCTTCTGAGTAAATTTGGAAGACTTTGTCATTTAGGCAAAGGATCAATTCAGCTTCTTTTGATTTTCTCACCAAATGTGGACGAATTTCAGCATTAAATCTTTCTATATTTGTTCAGTTTTTCCTTTCTTTGAGGATTCTTAAAATTTAGGAGATTTTCTTTCCTTTTCTTTAACCTTTTGAGCGTTGTTACAAGTTTGGAGCTTTTGTATGGAAATCAGTTTTTGACATCAATAGTAATTTCAGTTCTTCATTCTCAACAAGTGATGTTGATTTGTGAATTGAAGACACAACTTTTCTTTCAGCTAGTATTGGTAGTACATCAATCACACCAAACCAAGCGTAAACAAGCAAATAAAGTAGGTAGGAAAATGAGGAACAACACAACCAAAAGCAACGGACAATTATTTACATCGTTTGGCCTAATGAACCCAAATATCCCAACTCTTATAATGTATTTCCAAACCCGAAATCACTATGAAAGCAATCCAAAACACCTTTTAGATCAAAGTTTTGCAAGAAATAATGTAGAGAAACCTCTGTAAAGAAAATCTCTGTATGGCATTATTAGCTAGAAACGGAGACCTGGCCTTAATGTTAACAAAAATAAATCCAATGTCAACATGCATATATCATACTATGATGTTGTTAGGCACAAATTTGAGATGGATTTTGATAAATTCAATATTGCTTTGTATTCAGTATTCTTATACGCACTCCGATAAAGGGCAATGCTACGGAGCAGCAAAATTTCCGGAATTCATCCAGAAATTTTGCTTCTCCATGGCATTTGTGTAATTACCTATAATTACAAAAATGCCATGGGGAAGCAAAATTTCCGGAACCCCTATGATAAATCATCAGTTATTCAAAATTTAAGTCGATAGAAAATAATAAATTGAATCATATAATCAAAATATTCAAACAAAATTATTGGGCAGATTTTGGTAGGAGAGAAACAAGAGGCAACGAACCAATCAGCATAACAATTAACATGGCAAAGTGTGAAGCTATAGTGGCGACATTTAAGGCCGTCTATGATCATCTCATGGCTTCTTTCAAATCTATTCAAGCAGATGACACTAAAATATCTTCATGTAAGTAGAGGCCTGCAAGGTCTAATATGCTTGTTTAGATTCAGAGTAAGCTGTATTTGATTCCGGTTGGTGATCAAGATACTCTTCAATGGACTGATTCGAAATCTAGTAAGTTCTCTTACTTGGATACTTGGAATGTAATTTGTATTAAACACAACCAAGTAGAGTGGTGGGATTTAGGTTGGTTTTCTCTCTCCATCCCAAAACAAGCTTTTGTGACTTCGCTGGGGACAAAGGATGCTTTGGCCACCGATAGAAAGCTTTTAAATTGGAGATATAAGGGTGAGGTGAAATGTGTGTATTTTTTCGATATGACATTGACAAGAGATCATATTTTTTTTTTTTTTTGTTGAGTAGTTGAGTTTGGAAGCATGCTATAGGTCTTTTTAACGTCTTGAACCCCTTACAAGGTGGAATGATATTGTTGATTTGGGGATGCAGAGTTGGAATTAAGAGTACTAAGTTGAAAGCTTATCTTTGCCGGTTGATGTTTAATTCTATTGTTTACAACCTTCGAAGAAACAAAATGCTATCCATTATGTTAATTATCCAAAACTGAAGAACAATTGCTCAAATAGATCATATGGGATGTTAGAACTAGGATTCTCTCTAAAGGTAAGTTTAATGCTACTAAAGGAAATGTTACCCTTCATAGGATTTGGGGTTTAATGGGATTTTAGTTTGATTTTGTTGTGTTTTTCCTGTTGTCCTCCTTTTGTTGAATTTTTTAGGTTGGTTGTTGTCTTTTGCTTTACCTTTGCTAAGGTTTTTTTTGTAATTAGATACTTTGTTGATAATGAAAGTTACTCATTCATATAAAAAAAATAAAAAAATAAATTCTGGGATTTCTTTTGGGTAATTATTAATCAGTGGGTTGTAATTAACGGTTGATTAATAGTAGGGTATCATAGGGACTATCTAGAAGGGTGACAGAGTGGTCCAAGTGTATGACCTGCAAAGTGTAGGATGCACTAAATCTTGGGGAGGTTTTTATAATTTTTCCCATATTTTAATCTCACTACTAAAAAAACTCAGTTTCTAGACTTTTTCCCATATTTTAATCTCCTTACTGAAATTAGATTCGTGTTATTATTTGTTAGAAAATATAAACAAAAGCAGAAAAACGAAATGCTCCTAAGCCGCATTACAACGTCGCTTTTCTTAAGAAATTATTTGTCCCCACCAGAAAGGTATGCAAAAAGGTTACAGCAAATATTTCTCCAGGATACAATGGAGCTCAGAAACCTCTGTTTGTTTTAATCTCGTTTTGCACTTACGAAAAATCAAAACCGAACACTTTCAGATTTTTCTATTATATCAAGAGACAGACAAAGACTTTTTAATTTTAAATACAAAAGGTATCAGAAAAAGGCATTGAAGATAAAAGAAATTTTATTATTTCTTTTATTAAACATTGTACATCAGTTATTTCTGTATATTTCTGATAACTGGACAGCAGTTACTTTTGTATAATATTGAAATAACTGTTAATCCAACCGTCCATAACTGCTTAAGTAACAGTCATAAACTGCTGTTTTAATAGACACTTAAATCTGACAATCAGATCAAATAACTGTCTATGATTGATTAATAATAACCATTAGATCGTTATTTATTAATCTCAACCATTAGATCAAATGTGATTTGACCTTACACTTTATTTATTTGATTGTCCAGTAAATTCAACCACTGGATTTACCTAAGAAGCATCCTATGGTTTAGATTAAATCACTAGATCGATTGATCAGGACCATCCAAAATCGAAAGGTCATGAGTGCGCTATCAAAGCGCCACTAGCGCCCTACATGCAGCCCACTGCCACACACGCGCGCGCGCGTGTGCGTCCTGTGCTTCACACCGTACTAGAGTATACACCCAAGCATTACTTTAAATGCTTAAAGTGTGTTGGTCCTTATAAATGCCAACTCCAGTTTCTCTTTTTTCCCATGTGGGACTATCTTTATTTAATGCTCTTTAACACCTTCCTTTTAAATCATTCCCAAGACACAAAATAAATATATATACATATTAATTTTGAAAATACTTTAACATTATTCATCCAGTACTCTTGACTATTTTTTTCATTTTAATTAATATGAGATTAAGATCAATATAAAATTGTTTTTGCATAATTACCGACAGTTAACATGCATGGATTGGCTGAAAACACAATTAATACTAATTCACGGGCTGGAATGGATTACTTTCTGTCAATCACAAGCCATCGATGCCACCAAGTCTTGTTCGGCAGAAAGTAAGTATATTTTTTGTTTGATATGCCGGCCTTTGCATACTGGGATTGGCTAGTCATGCTTAGTTTCTTGGCTTTGTCTATGCCTTCTCTCCTTTGGACTGTGTGGTGCGCGCATGTGCTCGCGCGTTTCCCGCGATGTTTTTGTCAGTATATATGTTCATAGCAGTGTAATAAACCTTTCCCATGCTGGCTGTTGTTCATCAAGTTTACCTCTTGTATATTCGTGGTTAATGTTTCATTAATTTACCTTCTGTTTATGCATTTTGGGATCTTGATGATCATGGAAATAAAGCTAATTATGTCTATCTAAATAGAACTGCATGATAGCGTGTCTGTGTATTAGAGAGAGAGAGAGAGAGAGAGGACGCCAAAAAGTCAAAAACGTATTAATGTGTAGCTTAAAAACTAACAGAACACTGATATTGATGTTTTCTCTATTAGATTTTCTGTGTAAATTTGCTTCTTTCTGAAGGTTTCAGAACACTGATATCGAATTAAATTTACACCGTTGAAAAAACTAGAGATCCTAAGCCAAATCCGAACGGGAATAGTTCCCATCAGCTACTCCTAGCCAACAAAATAAGCATTCCTTCCACTGCTTCTGTTCTCTCCCCTGGCTGGAAACAGCAGTGATCTGCACAAAGGGCAGGTCACCTGGCCCTCATCCACCCATCTATCCAGGCACTCCCTGTGGAACACATGACAACAGTTAGACAGCTCCCTGACTTCGTGGCTTCTCTCGACGCAGTCCAAGCAGACAGAACATACCATACCCACATCTTCATGATTATCATGCGCCCCATATCTTTCAAGAAGATTGCCGTATTCCATCACAGAAAGCCTCTTCTTGATCAAGGCCATTAGACTGTGGAGTGGGATTAGCGACGGAGATAAGCCATCCATTACAAGAACATAACTTGTGGAATCAGTACTGGAGTGATCTTCGGTGTCAGCTTGTTCTGGCGAATCGAGAAGACCCAGACGAGCGAGTGCCGCCATGACCATGAACTTCAAATAGTACTCCAGCAGGCCTAGTAGAAATCCAATGTTCATGCATTTTGGGATCTTAAGCACAATACAGATTAGCCCCATGAGTATGCGAGGGGAAGAGATATTTTGAACAAAATAGTTGGTAATTATCTGGGACTGGGGGGTGTCTTGGTGGCGTAGAAATCCAATGTTAGAAGCTTTTTCTCGATTCAAAGATGATATTTAATAAATGTGAAATGATTGAGAGGGGACTATTAACCGTCCCCTCTCCCAATAAAAAAAAATCATCTCTAATTAAAAAAAAAAAAGAAAAAAAAAAGAGGAATGTTACATATTATCTCCTTGTCTTTCTTTTGTCCTCTCAAACTTGATGTGGCTCTTACAATCACCATTGAATTTATGATAGATCACTATTGAATTTTGATCCAATGGTAATTTTAATAGCCACATCAATTTTGAGAAGACAAAAGAGGGACAAGGAGATGATATGTAGCATTATCCGTAGAAGAAAAACGATGGTTAAATGATTTTTTTACGTAGTTCCATTCTCCGTCCGCCGTCCGGTCATGTCACGTGGACAGTGACATAATATTTGGAAATGAATTTATTAAGGCACAAACAATTGACCGATTGCAAGGCCAAACCGAAAGAAAATATAATAAAAACAAAATTAAAGTTAAATAATAAAATATAAATAAAATTGTTTACGTACTTTGGTTAATGAGTTACGTTTAAGATAAAGTTTAAATCATTACATTATACTTTTATTTCTTTAAATAATTTTTTTACGTAGTTCCATTCCCCGTCCGGTCCTGTCACGTGGACAGTGACATAATGTTTGGAAATGAATTTATAAAGGCACAAACAATTGACCGACTGCAAGGCCAAACTGAAAGAAAATATAATATAAACAAAATTAATGTGAAATAATAAAATATAAATAAAATTCTTTACGTACGTAGTTTGGTTAATGACTTACGTTTATAAGATAAAGTTTAAATGGTTATATTATACTTTTATTTATCTTCGATGAATTCACAATACATGAGGCTCATATTTATAGGAGAATTGAAAAAAATTTGGATAGAAAAATATGGTAATCAAATTAATGTCACATTTGATTACAATCAAGTCTGATTACCATCAAATCAATTAATTAAGCAAATCAAATCAATATCACATTTGATTGTTATCAAATTTGATTACAATCAAATCAATTAATTAAGCAAATTTAGTCCTAATAAAAAAATGAAATAAAATTTTAATTGTAAATAAGAAAAAATAAAATAAAATAAAAATCTCGACTTGATGATCAAGTCTTTCTTTTTGTACTTTTAAACAACATTGCTCCAATATTTTTTTTTTGACATTTTTTATATTTTCGTTTTCATAAAAAATATTAATAAATTCCATCCAACATTACCTTCGCACACAATTTTCTTTTTACTAAATTGGTGAGGTTGTTAAAGGACTCATTTTGGACAATTTCATATTTTGATGAGTTTATTAAAAATGCTCTAAAACATGTAGATATATAGGTGACGAATTAAGAACCTACATTTAATATATCAATTTAAATTTTAAATTTTAAAAAACGTGATAACATATTTATTACTTAATATTATGTACCATAAAATAGTTGTTTCGCACTTTACTAAGATCCTTGTTGGAGTCCAATGGCTTGTGACGTACAGTTAATGATCATGAGCATTTCAATTGAATGACCATCCCCATTGCCCGGATTTTGGTATGCATGCACACACCCAGGACGTCGTCTCTGTTCAGCCGCCATCTTCAGTTGCTCGGAAGCAAGAAAAAAAATTAGTAGGAAGTACTGTTTGGTGATGAGTACGTAGAAATGAAAGCATGGTGATCTCATGGAATCAGATCCTCGGTGAACACCTGCTGCATGGTCCCATAGCAACAGATGTAGGTGCATAAAAGTCCAAAAGAAGTCAGTCAGAGGTTGACGATCGATCGATCCAACTAAGAGCATTCACAGTGGGTTATGTAAAATTCACTGTGAATCTATAATAGATAAGCAAAGCTAAAAAAAGCCCTCCATCCGATTATGTAAACCATCGCTAAAGTAGATTTTTCTTACATCTGTGAACAGTGCAACTCTACATGTGAAGTTATACTGTTCACGCATGTATCTTTATTTTATTGTTTCTTTCAGCTGTCTTATTTTTTTCTTTCAGTTTTCTTCTTCTTTCAGCTTTCTTTTTCTGTGTCTCCGCGTCTCTCTGGGTCATCGTCTCCTACCCCTTCCTCCTCTCCCAAATCTCCCAAACCTTAATAAACTTACTCGCAAGGCCGTCCTCCAAACTCCCATGTCTCTCACCAAATCCTCCGACACCTAACCCACCCACCACCACCTCCAAATCCTCAGCGACGGTGGTGATTTCCCTAGGCTCCCAGTACTGGGGTGATAGAGGAAGAGAACGGAGGTTTGATTTTTGGGGCTTTTTCTAACATCAATTGGGAGTGTTGGAAACAGAGATGCGGTGGGATGGGTTTGTGGGAAACGAACAGGTGAGAGAGGAAGAGAATGGAGTTTTTCTTTGGGTGTTTGTGGGAAACGAAGATGCAGTGGAGATGGTTTTTTTTTTTTTAAGAAAAAAAAAATTAATAATTTAAAAATGATTATTTTAATAAAATAGAGATAAATTTAGATAGTCGGATGGAGGATAGTTTTGAGAGTGATTAGCTAAACTAACAAAAAGGATGTTTTGATTATCTAAAATAGATAAAATTTTACATCACCCGGCGGTGTGAGTTCTCTAACGGGTTTGAAGAGGTAAGTTGAGAAGGTTATAAAATGTTGATACCCGCGAATTCCCCTGTTTGTTCTCTGACTACTGCTGCTTAGTATTCCTACTCCAACATCATTTATCGATCAGTACAAACGCGTCTGCTGTGCAATACAGCGACTGATAAATAAAAAAAGAAAGAAAGAACAAACGAGAACAGAATCTGAAACCCATATGTTTTGTGAAAACGATATCATACTTAAAAGTGCCAACCTTTGCTGACTATAAACAATAGGTTAGAGGATTAGATTGAGCTAACTCATTCAATGCTAGCTAGCAGCTTGAAGATGTCTTCACTGTTCATATTCAATAACATGCAGGAGAGATTGTCCGCAAAACCCAAACTCAAACAAGAAAAGCTAGAGATCGAAATTAAAGCATGCATTGGTTAAACATGTTTTGCATCTCGACCAACTCCTCAGCTAGTGCTGAATTCTTTGCAGATGGTGTTGATTGTTAACTCCTTTCAACCATGACATCAAGATTTAATCTTTCTAAGACTCCTTTCAACCTTTAGGTTGAATGACACATAATATATATTGATCGCTTACACTTGTAACATGTATATATATATATATATATATTTTAATGTGAGACTCAATTTTCTTATCCTTACATGTATATACTAGGAGTGAAAATAGGATACGGATATTAAAAATGCAATTATCATTTTTAGATATCCGTATTCGCATCCGTATTATATGATCATTATTCGCATCCATGCGGTTAGTGTGGTTATTATTCGTTATTCGCATATGAGGTAATGAACGTTTTGGATTACTATTTAAATTTATATACAAGATTAAATAATGTAGTTATTAATCTACGGAAGCTTAAATAAATTAAGATTTAACTTGTTACAAAATTCACAATTATCAGTTATAGATGGTCATTGTCTTATAGAATAATTGAGATATGATTACCAAAGATAGAAAAGAAAAGAAAAGAAAAATGTAAATGTAATGAGGTATGACTTTGAGATGATGGTGAAAAAAGCCTAACATAACTTAAAGGTCTTAAACTTACCAAATCCAAAACGACGTTTTTGTGAATTACTGCATTCCCTAAAATTACTATTCACATCCGCATATGCGGATTTTGATTTTTGCTAATCGTATTTGCATCTACATGTATAGATAACAAATGCGAACAATTATTATCCACCCGCATTTTCTTGACAAATCTCACTAGCTATAAGTTTTTTTATTCTTTTTTTAAAGGGCATTAGTCATGAGTTGGTCCATATTGATATCACATTTCGGATATAACCTCCAACCCACTGGCCCAAATTCGAGGCTGTTGGGCTAAAAATCTTTTCAAAATTAGCATTCTCTTGCTGCACACTTGGGCCTTATTGATGAGATTGCTCAGATTGGGATTACGTTTACCCTCATTCCTCTCCTTCTCCAACTTACTAAACAAATAAAAAGTCTTCAAAAAAGAATTCTAAAAAATGAAATAATGAAAAACTCAGGCTCACTAACCTGACGGTGGCCTTAATAATTCTGACTAGTCGGAATATTAAAAATGGTAATATCTGACTAAATAATTTAGAGAAAAAAATAATAGCTGAAATAGATAGTGGTACGTACTAAAAGAAAATGGTTTTTAATTAAAAAATAAAAAATTGATTAGCCGGATTTGAATGATCGCTTTGCAAATGAACGTTGTCCTAATAAGATAGGATATAATCCTTAAGGAATAGCTCAATTGGTTAAGAATTACGCCTAATGAAGTGGAAGTCATTAATTCGAATTCTTCATCTTTCTTTTGCACGTGTATAAAATAAAAATAAAAATAAAATAAAAAAAAATAAAAGAAAGAAAGAAAGAAAGAAAGGCAAAAACAAAAACAAAACAAGATAGGATACAAACAGGGCAGAGAGTGGCGGAGGTTTTATCCAAAACTTTGCGCTTTGGTGAATGTGAATCGATCAAAATCCCATACTCTACCCAATGGTGTCGATGGCGTCTTCACTCTCCACTTTTCACTATTCTCCTTCTTCTTCCAAGAACAGTGACAATGTTAAGCTTTCCTCCTCTCTTTTCGGTTCACCCATTGCCATTAGTAGTTTCTCTTCAAAGCCCAACAACATTTCTCTTGCTTCTCCAACACCCAGGCGTCTCGCGGTCATCGCCATGGCTCCACCCAAGCCCGGTGGCAAATCCAAGAAAGGTTTCGCCGTTTTATCTTTTTTCTATCTGGGTATGAGTTTGAGGGGCTAAAAGTTGTGTAATTTTGCTGATGGGTATGTGTGTGCAGTGGTGGGTTTGATAAAGCTGGCTCTGGAGGCAGGGAAGGCGACCCCGGCGCCGCCTGTAGGGCCGGCATTGGGTTCCAAGGGTGTCAATATCATGGCTTTCTGTAAGGATTACAATGCCAGAACCGCTGACAAGGCCGGTTATGTTATTCCTGTCGAAATCACCGTCTACGATGTTAGTTCAGTGTTTTTTTGTTTCCATTCCCTTCAAAATCCTTTATTGTTATTTCTTTCACGTTTATTTGGGTTTGGTTTGAGGATTAATTTCTTGTTTTCTTTTGATAGGATAGGAGCTTTACTTTCATATTGAAGACCCCTCCTGCTTCGGTTCTGCTCCTTAAGGCCGCAGGTATGCTTCTTTGACACGCCCATTACATGTTTGATTATATTACCCCCTATCTTGCGTGTTATGTTCTTCCTCTTTTTGGTGGAGGGGTTGGGGGTGCTCAGTGTGTGTAATTGAAGTGTCTAATTCAAGATATTTAACATTTTTTATTAGTGTATTGCCAACATATTCACCATTGCAACATATAGAGTGTTATATATGTAAAATCTAATCTAGACCATGAAATGGTTGTTTCCCATTTCACTTGCAATGGAGAGGATCTATTCCCTTGATTTAGCAGCTCTTTGAGTGGGGGGTGAGGCATTTCTTGCGTTCATTAGCTTGGTTTTATTACACCCAAACTGTTTTCTTACAACTAGAATCTCGACAACTATAATTTTTTACTTGAGCAGATTGAAAATTTTACTTATCTAAATAAGCGGGAAGCTCTTTGGTCTTGATTTAAGCATTGAATTTGATTGTGCTTAATAAAAAAAATGGAAAAAAGGCGCTCATTGTATTTCGCTAAAAGTTTATTGGAATACTTAGGATGGAGAACTTGTGCTCTTACTGAATTTTTGAAAGACCTCTTAAACCAAAAAACCCACCCAAATACATTACAACACCTGAGAGTGGCTCCAGACTATAAGTTTCTATATTTTTAAGGCTTGATGCACCACAAATATGATTATATCTATAAATTTAAACGTTAAAAGGAGAGACGTTGTATTAATTTGATTTTGGCTTATACAATTAAATTACTGAGTCTAAGGTGGAAAAAAGTGTTCAATGAAACACTCATGTTTCTATTGGCTCTTGACCTTGTATTAACCATCTAAGTTTAGTTATTAGTGTATGGTGTGAATGATTAGAAATTGGGTTCAAAATGCATAGAATAAACTCAGATTGACTCATTATTAGTTGCAGAAGAATAGCTGGTATGACTCCCAAGGGTGTCCTAATGGCTATGACATTGGAAGAAATAATTAAATGAAACTTTTGATTTAACCATCTTTATGCTTTCTTTTTGATTGCCTCACCATATGTGCTATTGTTCTTTCTATTTTGTTGAGAAATATTCCAGTCTTATAGAGAATCCAGCTTGAAGGTGGTCACCCTGGTGATATGTATTGATGGCATGCCCGGGTAGTGACTTGTTACCATGGTGTTGTTATCTGTAGAATATTGATAACAACTTATTATTATAAGTTTAAGTAATTAGTGATTTTTCTTCTCCCACTTTAAATTCTATAATCGAGTAGTGATAATTTACTTATACTGAGTGATATGTATGTAGGTGTAGAGAAAGGTTCAAAAGACCCACAGTTAGAGAAAGTGGGCAAGATCACCATTGATCAATTGCGCACAATCGCTGCTGAAAAGCTGCCAGACTTAAATTGCACAAGTATTGAATCAGCAATGAGAATTATAGCAGGCACTGCAGCTAATATGGGAATTGATATTGATCCTCCGGTTCTTGAACCCAAAAAGAAGGAAGTTCTTTTGTAGACGCGTTTGTTCTTTGTTCCCTTGATTTTGCCTTAATTGTATTTAGAAATCATCTTTGTGCAATAAGATCGATAAATTCTTGAGTTGATATGCGATACCTTCGATTTTTGTCTTCTGGGCATTACTTGATTTAGTTAACTCACAGGTTTATGATAGGATTTTATGTTTGAATATGGATTTCTTGAAAGTTGTTGATCACACAGGGCAAAGTTCATTGTTTAGGGGGGGGGGGGGGGGGGGGGGGGACCAAAAAGAACACAAAACGATTATGCACTTGTATAAAGTATGGGTAGTAATTCGTGTTTGGGTCATGTCGAGATATGTAGAAAACTATATAAGTTAATTATAATATGATATATTTAATTAAATGGATCAAATTCCTCGACTTTAACCCGCTAATTTCGTATTTGGTTTGTGTCGAATTTTCAGGTCGTATAAAAAAATTGTTAGTTCCAATGTCGCGTATTAGGTTTGCGTTATATCGAGGCACGGATATGTAACTACATAGATCAGTCATAATCTGATCTATTTAATTAAATAAGTTAGATCTCTTACCTTAAACTTGTTAATTTCATCTTGAGTTTGTAAGTCGTGTCAAAAATTGTCAACCTTACAAAAAAAAAAAAAAAAAAAAAAAAGTGAAGCACCGGCCTACGGGTAACAGATTCCTTCCACTATGAAGTTCCTTTTTCCGCCGGATAATGTTGTCTAGTGGAATGAAATGATATAAGAATCAGCCATGCTTTGGATTGATAGAATATCCCTACTCTAGCCTCTAGGGACACAAAAAGGGCATCACATAAAGGGCTCCGCATCAGTCTACACGGAACATTTTCCTACCACTTTGGACATGCTTTTACACCATAGAATGATGTTCAATGGAATCATATGGTCCTAAGAATCAACCATGCTTTTGAGCCCAGAGAAGGCTTCCATGACCAAAATTGACACCCAAATAGTCAAGTCGATAGAGCTTATCCACATGAAATTACCCAACTTGCAAGCCAAGGTTGAACCAAGCTTCCATACTAAGAGGCCAATTTGTCTATTAACATCTTATCAACTGGCCAGCCTTTTAAGTATCCGAACCGGCATCCGGTACAATCTAACATGAGAGGCTTCTCGCCTCGGCCTCTATCTATATAAATTGTTCGAGCAATTATCTCAACAATTAGGGTCTGAACAACCTCTCATATTATATATCCAAATATCGGTTTTTCAACCAAGACTTCAGGCACTACACTTTTGCCAAGTTGTTTTCATGTAAGACTATAAGTAGGATTAAAGGAACATACATCTAGTGCAAGTAGTTTTCATGTAGAAACAACATTCAAGTGATATTGGTCAAACGTAGAAGCCACGGTCGGATTGTCATCCACTTATCATTGTCCTCAAAATTCTAATATCTTCACGCGGACGGATTGAGACATCGACATCGTAATCCACTACCACTACTAATACATTAAATGATTTTTTTTTTTTAAAAAAAAAAAAAATTTTTTTACTTAAAGATAAAAATAAAATTATAATAAACTCTGTAGAAAAATAATCAGAATTTGTACGGAGGTCACAAAAATTTATAAATTCATTTTACACAAATTTATTTATTAATTATTACAATACCAAACCACATGACCAATTTAACAATTTTTTATTCTTATTTTTCTTAAAAAAGAAATTGTTACATAACTTTTAACTGAGAGTAATGATATAGACTTACCTCACCGGTTGATGTGAAGTGTTTTAAGTGGTTTTCATGTAGGTCACTTAAAAAAAATAAAAGTGTTAACTACTTAAAACACGGTAAATCAACCGATATGAACTTAGTGTAAAGAGTAACAGTACTCTTAATTATATATATTTTTTAAAGTAATGTTAGAAATTATATTTTTATTCTCTAATTATCTCACAAAGTTAAGGTGGCAATCTCAATCAACCATTGAATCAATCATATTAATAATAAAAATAAAAAATCTAAAGATAAAAATGTGATAAATATGGTTATTCGTTATTTTGTTTAGTTACTGACATCACATAAATTTTGGACATAAAATTGACTACACAACAAAAGTATATATATATATATATATATATATATATATATATATATATATATATATATATATATATATATATATATATATATATATATATATATATATATATATAAAAGTAATTGGTTAGGACTATAAAACTATATAATAATATATGTGGATCAAGGTGGCGGCCCAAAAAGGACAAAAAGGTCAAGAGCCCAAAGTCATTGATTGAGATTCATTTACATCCAAACAAATTCGATAATTAGCAGTATTAAGTACGAGTGTTTTGTTTTGTAGAACTATAATAAAAACCACAGAGCAGCCGAAACTCAGATAATCTGGCGGACCACCACCAATACCTCCAATCATAAAAACCCCCCCTTTACTCTCTCTGCTTCAATCTGACTGAAACATACTCGTCATACATATTCAAGGCTCATGGTATTTCTCTCTTTCTCTGCATTTATTATATGTTTAGTTTCGTTTGCATCCTTTGGAATTCAATGCCCCTTCGATTTCCCAGACCATGATTCATTAGGCAGTATGTTTTTTTTTAATCATATTAAACCGTCTCAAAATCCCATTGATAGAAGAAATCATGTTTCTTTGGTATGTTTTTGGCTGTTTGATTACTTGTTTGTGCTCTTTTAACGTGGCATG
Source organism: Alnus glutinosa (assembly GCF_958979055.1). Taxonomy (NCBI): domain Eukaryota; kingdom Viridiplantae; phylum Streptophyta; class Magnoliopsida; order Fagales; family Betulaceae; genus Alnus; species Alnus glutinosa. Next base: position 371,844 of record NC_084898.1, on the reverse strand, counting down.
GCTTTATGCTTTATGGGTTTCTTGAGTTTTTTGGGATTCTTATGTGGATAGATGACGACGTAGTTCTCGTGATTGTGTTCCTCGTGGATAAGTGGGTTTGTTTTTGACTTAATGAGCGTGGTTGGAGGGTTTTCAAATTGACATATTTTTGCTTTCTCATCACAGATTGAGGTATGTTGCATGTGTATGTTGATTCGTTGAATGCTTGATTTGTTGTATGGGATTGGACTTGGTGATTATAATTAGAATTCCATGCTTATGGGCCTTAAATGAATCGTTGATTGCTGCTTAGTTTTTGTTTCTGTTGTTGATACCACATACCCATATATTAATTTCACTATCCGAGTCCATAATGCCCGTTAATAGAGGATCATGATTGTTTTTCTGTTTAGATCATGAAATTCCGTGTGAAAGTTGCGAGTGCAACATGTGTGATACTTTGTTTCCTTTCAAAAATGTTCAAACGAGTTAAGCAAGGCTTCAGTTGTATCGTTTTTCATTTATTATCATAGAAACAGTTTTGTTTACGGCCTGAGAGTTTATTCTGCTTAAGAAACAAGTAGTGGTGATTAATTTTGTAATCTTAGGTTAAGGAATGGGTTTAAGAGTCAACTTTAGAAGTACTTAAGATGGTCATTTCGGGGTCCTTTGAGAAGTGGAGTTAGCTAGAGATGTATGGGACTATTGATGGTCTTATTTAGGCTCTATGGAGTTCTGAAGTTACAAGTTTGGTTAAAACAAATGCTTGTGTCTATAGGTTTGATGGGTTATCTTCAGAGTCGTTGGTTGAAGAAAATTCAGTGTTGTCAGTTGAAGCCATTTAGTGTATATTGGCAATAGGAAAGGTAATGGCTAATGAGTCTATATGCAAGACTCCTATCCCCTCTCATCCCCCAAAGGTGATGTAGTTCTTGAATTTTTCTTCTCCAATTATTACTAGTCGTTTATTTATGAGGAATATCTGGAAGCTATGTGATCATGTGTAGCAAAATGATGTGCCTCAAGTCAGCAGTAAAGGCATATGGAACAGGACCGCGAGGTTGCAAACAAGCCTGATACAACAAGTAGAGGTGAAATCTGGAGTACCACTGGTTTTGATTGATTTTTCTATTACTGGAGCTAGGAATTTTGAATACTTGAAAGTTCAATAGCGAAGTCTGGGAAGGGAAGGGAAGAGAATAGTTATATGATTGATTCTTTTTTTTTTAACCTCTGATCTGTTGACATTGATTGAAATTGTGGTTGTATGCTTTTATTGTTGTGTAGAAAAAAACTTCGATCTCTTTCTATTGTTTGATTTCCGTCTGTTGATGTGGTGAAGCATTCTATTAGTGATCTTCAGCTGCCTTATGGCCACACTATGAAATGTCTCCCTACATAAGCTGCTTGCTAGATTTGGTGCAATGGTGTGGAATAAAGGCTGGACACCATTACTGCCTCCAATCTGACATTGATTGCTCCATTTGACTCCGTTTGTATCAGGATTTGTGGGACCTAGCTGGCGGTGTTTTTAACCACTGCTAGCTATTTGTTGGTGGCCTCTTAGGATGTTGCAGACATGGTGAATAGGTAAATGCTTTATAGATTAGAGATTATATTTTGGGCCTAATGTAGGGAATTTGTCGACACTGCTGCTTTGGTGAGTATAAAGTACACTTCTGGAATGTAGGCTGCCCATAGTGCATCCACAAACCAGCAGGTTTTGAATATGTGGAAGATCTGGGGCTTAGAACAAAGCATATGTTGGGCTCTGACATCAGATTTGGCTGTTAGTGTTGAATTTTGTGCAAATCTATTGTCTTTGTATGACGTTGCTCAATGATTTCTTTTCTTTGTAGTTCGGAGCTCATTTTTAGGCTACTGTGAGATAGTCAATTGCTTATTAATGCAATTTATTTCTTCTTAGTAGATCTTCGTCTTAATTTACATTTCTTGACTGTCTTGGATTCCTATCATTGTGCATAAGCTTTTTTTCTGATATAGTGTTCTGTACATTCACTATGCTGTATTCCAATGATGCAACATGCTATGACATCATTTTTATAGTTGTATGGAACGAAATAACAGGCCTGCATAATGCATATACTTAAAAAAATATCTGAAAAAGAATTCAAGTTTGTCATTGTTTGTTAATTTTAATTTTCAGATGGAAGCACAAAATTCTGAACATGGTCATATAATTGAAGTCTCTGGAGATGTGCCAGCAGTGGGAACAAGTCTGTCTGGGAGTAAGATTTGTGGGGAAGCAGCATGTGGGTTTTCAGATGCAAAAACCAGTTCCAGAGATGCCATGGAACGGTCAGCATCCATGCGGAAGCTTTTGATGGCTGTTGTACTCTGTGTCATTTTCATGAGTGTAGAAGTTGCCGGAGGTATTAAAGCCAACAGTCTTGCAATTTTGACTGATGCAGCTCATCTGCTGTCCGATGTAGCTGCATTTGCAATATCGCTGTTCTCGCTCTGGGCAGCAGGATGGGAGGCAACTCCACGACAGTCTTATGGTTTCTTCAGAATTGAAATATTGGGTGCTCTTGTTTCCATCCAAATGATATGGCTTCTTGCTGGAATCCTTGTTTATGAAGCCATCGCTAGAATTGTTAATGATACTGGTGAGGTTCAAGGCTTTCTTATGTTTGTTGTTTCTGCATTTGGTTTAGTGGTTAATATTGCCATGGCTCTCTTGTTGGGACATGATCATGGTCATGGCCATGATCATGCACATGGTGGACATGATCATGGCCACGGTGATCATGGTCATAGCCACGGGGGTCATGATGAAATGCATAGCCATGGGATAACCATTACCACACACCCTCATCATCATAATCATGATCATGGGGGTCATTCCAAACACGATGAGCACCATCACGCGTACAAAGCAGATCACACTGAACCTCTGCTGAAGACATGCTGTGAAGGTGAAAAGCAGTCAGAGGATGGAGCACCATCAAAGCACGATGCGCACCATCATAAACATGGCGGACATTCCAAACACGAAGAGCGCCACCATGCGTACAAAGCAGATCACACTGAGCCTCTGCTGAAGACATGCTGTGAAGGTGAAAAGCAGTCAGAGGATGGAGCTAAACAGAAGAAGAAGAAGTGGAACATTAATGTACAAGGGGCTTATCTTCATGTACTTGGGGATTCCATTCAAAGTGTTGGTGTTATGATTGGTGGGGCAATTATATGGTATAAGCCTGAGTGGAAGATTATTGATGTAATATGCACCCTTGTATTTTCCGTGGTTGTGCTAGTCACAACAATCAGGATGCTGCGGAACATTCTGGAGGTTTTGATGGAGAGCACGCCTCGAGAAATCGATGCCACAAAGCTTGAGAAAGGTCTCTGTGAGATGGATGAGGTAGTTGCTATCCATGAGCTGCACATTTGGGCCATAACCGTGGGGAAAGTCTTATTGGCTTGCCATGTTATAGTCAAGCCTGAGGCTGATGCTGACATGGTACTGGACAAGGTTATAGACTATATCCGAAGAGAGTACAACATCAGTCATGTGACTATTCAGATAGAGCGCCAGTAGATCCAGAGAGAGAGTAATCAATAATAGGTATAATGTTGCAAACGGTTGTCTTTCAAGTATCAATTCTTTTCTATATGCGGTGATCATGTCTGCTATGATGGTCTTTTTTAGTAACGCGTGTATTGTGGACGGGAAATTCTTAATTGAGTGGATTTCTTCATGCAACAACTTTGCTTCATGCTTTCACCTTTCTATTTTTGCCTCTGTAATCAGTTGCTATGACGGATCTTAGAGAAAATGCAATTGTAAGGGATCTCGATCCTAAATTGATGAGGCTGTGAGCCCGTTGTTCTGTTTTTGATGTGGTGCCAGTTTTAATACAGATGGTCTTGGCCTCTCCTGTAGAGATAAGCAATGGCTTTTGAGGGGTCAGTGAATAGGCTTTGTGCTGATTAGTATTGTAGTATTTAGTGGGTGCTCAGTAACAAAGTATAAAGGAGTCTTGAAAGAGGTTCTATTTGCATCTTTATCTCTCATACAGTACATTATTTGGGGGACTTTTTATTTGCCGATGTCCACTGATACAATGACAGAATATGTCATGACTAAATTGTTACATATTCTTGTACAACTCCACAACTGAAAAGTCAAAAGCACGACATGCCACTTGAACACCAGAAAATCCTGCTTCTTTTGCCAAACTTTCGAGTTCTCTCTCTGTCCTCTCCTTTCCGCCCTGGTTTATATTCGTCAGGACCAAATATAACTGAGACAAGCTTTTATCAGCATTAGTAGTTGCAGTGGTTTCTGTATTCACCACATCTACTACTATCACCTTCCCGTGGTCTGGTAGTGCTTCATAACAATTTCGCAGTATCTTCAGGCAATTTTTGTCGTCCCAACTATGAAGTATCCACTGTCTCATTCATATCTCAATGTCAGTTAAAAACTCTTCATAATGCACAACAACCAATGAATTGGTTATTTAAATGCGCAGGCAACAAGTTACTGATTTATATATGTTTGCTGTTCTCTGAATTATCATGGGAGATAGAAAGACCCAACTCTTAGAAAGAACTCAGTTTGTATGTACTTCAATTATGTACCGTCTTTGAGAGGGACAGAAGCAATATTTGAACTAGTTTGATTATACTGATCGACTAACCTTCATGAAAATGGCATCTCCTTTAGGAATTGTTGCAAACATGTCTCCTGCAACATGCTCAATACCTGCAACACACGAATTAGGACAGCGAAGTAGATTTATTAATTTGAGACACTTATGATCTAAACGATTGCATTTTCCCAGTCAGAAAGGAGTTAATTATTATGATAATTGTACCGTTGGTTCCTGTGGTATGTCATAATTATTTGAGATAATTGCACCGTTGGTCTCTGTGGTATGCCATAATTATTTTTCACTCCTTATGGTTTAAAAAGTTCATGGGAGGTTCTCGTAGTATGCAATAATTACAAATCGATCCCTTGCGTCAAATTCTGTTAAAATTTTTAACAGATTCCGTCAAATGCCACGTCAACGACACGTGTCGCCAATAAGATGGCAAAAATTTATTAAAAAATAAATAAAAATACTTATTTTAAAAAAAAAAAAAAAAAAAAAAAAAAAAAAAAAAACCTGAAAGGGTGGCAGGGCCACCCCCAATGCCCCCAGCCACGGGGGGTGGCCCAGCCTTCACCTTTTTTTTTTTTTTTTGCTTTTTATTTATTTTTTTTTTAAAAAAAAAAATATGTATTTTTATTTATTTTTTAATAAATTTATATTTTTTTATTAAGATAGACACGTGTCACCTTCTTATTGGGGACACGTGTCGCTGACGTGGCATTTGACGGAATCTGTTAAAAATTTTAACAGAATTTGACGCCAGGGATCGATTTGTGATTATTGCATATCACGAGGACCTCCCATGAACTTTTTAAACCATAGGGAGTGAAAAATAATTATGGCATACCACAGGGACCAACAGTGCAATTATCCCTAATTATTTTTCACTCCCTATGGTTTAAAAAGTGCATGGGAGGTTCCTGTGATATGCAATAATTATGTTTTACTCCTTGGGTCGATTTTCCGTCCACCATTTTGACGGAATCTGTTAGACCTACACGTCAATTTATTTATTTATTTTAAAAAAAAAAAAAAACTGGCAGGCAATGGGTGGCCCAGCCACCACCAGAGGCCACCAGGGTTGGCGCGCAGCCACCCCCAGAGGCCGCCTGGGGTGGCGCGCGGCCACCCCAGTGGCCATCGGGCCACCCCTATATCTACTAGGGGTGGCTTGCAGCCACCCCCGGTGGCCTCTGGGGGTGGCCCAGCCACCCCTTGCCACATTTTTCCTTTTTTTGTTTTTGTATTTTTTGTGAATTTTAATTTTAATTTTTTCAAAAAAAAATAAGTATTTTTATTTATTTTTTAATAAATTTATATTATTTTATTAAGATGGACATGTCAGCGCCACGTGTTGCCAATAAAATGGCGACACGTGGCGCTGACGTGGCATTTGACCGAATCTGTTAAATTTTTTAACGGAATTTGACTGCAGGGATCGATTTGTAATTTTTGCATATCACAGGGACCTCCTATACACTTTTTAAACCATAGAGAGTAAAAAATAATTATGGCATACCACAAAACCAACAGTGTAATTATCCCTTAATTATTTGAAGAAATGCAAATATTGAAATATAATTCATACCAGGATAGGAGGGTGACTTTTCTATAACAGGAGGCAAATCAAAGTTGACACCGTTAATGGTAGGGTACTTGGAGATGATCATGTTAAGGATGGTGGCATCGCCACCTCCGACATCGACCAGCGATTTCAGGCCTGCAAAACCCTTGTACGTCTCAAGAATCTTCTTCATCAACACCGGGTGAAAATCTTCCATTGAGCTCTTGAATACCTCGTAGAATCTGGCATCCTTCCCAACGTACTCCATCGCATTCATCCCATGAGCCTTGTAAAATGGTACTCCTCCTTCCAGAACTGCATCTTTCAAATGGTACCTGTTGTGAGAGAAAAGGGTGATTGATGATGATGATGATGATAACAAACAAAGTAACGAGCTTTTGTTAACTCGTAATACATACCAGATATCCATGATGACCTTGTCCTGTACCAGGTCTAAGAAGGGTGCCATTGATCGTCCATCCTGGTTCCGGATGAAGTATTTGGAGACCGGCGCCAAACCATAGAGCCGGAGAACGTGGCCGTCGTGCTGGTGAGTGGAAGTAGAGCAGGTGAGTATGGAGTGGGTAGTGAGAAGGCGGAGCATAGAATCAAGAAGTGGAGATGAGTCTGCGTTGCTTTGAGTGGGGATTTGGGAAGCTATTTGGGAAGGAGAGAGAAGGGCTCCTGGACCAGCTCTCTGTATGATCTCAAGCACACCAAGCTCTATTGTTGCTTTCAATACCATCGGCAGCACTGATGCGCTTGCAAGCTGCAAAGCATATTGGGAGAGATTCTCCTCCTCATCATGATCATGATCATGATCTAATTCCTTGGTGGATGCAGTTCCCGTCTGGTTTTCCATGGAGTTCATGTGGTTTTGGTGTCAAATAGAAGAGATGGTGAAGTTGATGAACGAGAGGCTGAGTATCTTTTCTATGTAATAAACCATTAAATAGACAAGAAATTGACCTCCAAGACAACTTTAGTTAAGGCTAGCTGTTCAAAGCTTGCATACACAAATTGGATCTTCCTTTTAGGCGGCTGGATCTTACTTTTATCTTATTTTATTTGCTAAATATTGAAAATTGTCACCCATATATTAGTGTGTACCTAATATTCTCTGACAAATCTTATAATTATTTGTGTCTTTGAATAAGTAAATGGACGAACCTAACCCTAACCATCTACAAACGTTACACCTGATCACATCGAAAATTCTCAGGAGCCATTCAACTACCAACCTAACATTATTTACCTCTTCTCATCTTGATGACGGTCTTACACTATCATTTTCCTCTTCTAAAATTGCCTCGAACCCGATCGGCAATTTTTAGGGTCTAGTCAATGAAACGGCAAGCAAAAACCATAAAAGTACAGAGGCTGTTAACAAATAACCAAGAGTCTAGGGGGTTAGTCACAAAAGCAAAGAAAAACTGTTAATTTCCTTGATGTTTCTTAAACTCTTTTAAGGGATAATTGCACCGTTGGTCCCTGTGGTATACCATAATTATTTTTCACTCCCTATGGTTTAAAAAGTTCATGGGAGGTCCTCGTGATATGCAATAATTACAAATTGATCCCTGGCGTCAAATTCTGTTAAAATTTTTAACAGATTCCGTCAAATGCCACAGCAGCGCCACGTGTCGCCAATAAGATGGCGACACGTGTCTACCGTAATAAAAAAAAATATAAATTTATTAAAAAATAAATAAAAATACTTATTTTTTTAAAAAAAAAAATTCAAAAAAAAATTCAAAAAAAAAAACAAAAAGAAAAAAAGCTGAAGGGGTAGCCCAGCCACCCCTTGGGGGTGGCCGCGCGCCACCCCCAGTGGCTGCAGGGGGTGGCGCGCGGCCACCCCCAGTGGCCGGGGGTGGCACGCGGCCACCCCCAAGGCCCAGGGGGTGGCCTTCGGGCCACCCCTAGATCTACTAAGGGTGGCCCGATGGCCACCCCCGGCCACTGGGGTGGCCGCGCGCCACCCCAGGTGGCCTCTGGGGGTGGCGCGCGGCCACCCCCAGTGGCCGGGGGTGGCCATCGGGCCACCCTTAGTAGATCTAGGGGTGGCCCGAAGGCCACCCCCAATGGCCATGGGGTGGCCGTGCGCCACCCCCGGCCACTGGGGTGGCCGCGCGCCACCCCAGGCGGCCTCTGGGGGTGGTGCGCGGCCACCCCTATGGGCTGGGGGTGGCCTGGCCACCCCTTTTGGGGGCCACCCCCTTTCCCCATTTTTGTTTTTTTCTTCTTTTTTTTTAAAAAAAAATAAGTATTTTTTATTTACTTTTTAAATAAATTTATATTATTTTATTAAAATTAGACATGTCAGCGCCACGTGTCACCAATAAGATGACGACACGTGGCGCTGACATGGCATTTAACGGAATCTGTTAAAAATTTTAACAGAATTTGACGCCAGGGATCGATTTGTAATTATTGCATATCATAAGGACTTCCTATGAACTTTTTAAACCATAGGGAGTGAAAAATAAGAGAAATGCTTGGTTGTACACTCTCATCCCACTCATATCCCACCCTTGTGTACTTGGACTAATAATGTGAGAGGAGAAATGCTTGGTTGTACACTCTCATCCCACTCCTATCCCACCTTTGCCTACTTGGACCAATAATATTGTTAAAAAAAAGAATAATGATTCAATGCTACCCAAATATACAACTTTTTACCACCTTACCTATGTGGCAAGGTGGTCCCCCACTATTTTTTGAGTTTTTTTATTTTTTAAAAATAAATTAAGGTGGGAGACCACCTTGCCACATAGACAAGGTGGTGAAAAGTTGTATATTTAGGTGGTAGTGAATCATTACTCAAAAAAAAATGGGTCCCACTACACTCTCTCCACTATCTCTAACATTATTGGTCCAAGTATACAAGAGTGGGATAGAAGTTGGATGAGAGTGTACAACCAAGCATTTCTCATGTGAGAGATAGTAGAGAGAGTATAGTGGGACCCTATTTTTTTAACAACATTATTGGTCCATGTAGACAAGAGTGGGATAGGAGTGGGATAAGAGTATATAACCAAGCATTTCTCGAAAAATAATTATGGTATACCACAGGGACCAACGGTGCAATTATCCCCTCTTTTAAAATGTCCTGGAAATTTGGGACGCCTTCCAACCAACCAACTCACCTGGCGCCTAGCGGCCGCATCAAGCTTGAAGCTTCCCTATCTTTCACGTTTTTATTATTCCTTTCTTTTATTTATTATATTATTTGTATGACTAAAATTGGACCACGTGTTAAGTAAAAGGCAAAAGCCAAGTTGACAACGAAGGATATAATAAGCAGAAATTGTGGATATATACAAGGTTGTGAAGTAATTAAGGAAGAGAGAAAACAGGGGATAACTATGAAAATACTAAAATCTTATTCAAATTCAAAGTGCTGAACTAAGCTCACAAGTGGGGCTTAAATAATTGAAGAAAAACGACTTTTAGGTGGATAATTTTTTTTCTTTCTTTTTTTTTTTTAAAAAAAAAAATAATACTAGTTTTCTTTGATATTTATGTTTGCTTAGTATATTATATTGTCTTTGACTAAGCTGTGTCTTAAAAATATATTTAAGCTCAAATGGGCTTAAAACACATATCTCATAACTTGTTTTAGGTTACTATTAATTACAATTTATTTCACTAAAAAAAATTGAAATTGCACTATAGTATTTATTTTGATTAATCAAAGCTCCATTGACTTCTTATAATTGCATTTAACACCTCCATAAAATATTTATAGTGAAATTAAAGTTATGAAAAATATTGTCACCGTATTTCACTATCTCTTAATCCTTGAGTTTCCGATTTAATCTCTTGATTATTCTTATACTCTTGAGTCTTGAAAAACTATTTCATTGAGTATGTTTAATATTAGTAACTGTTGTAATGTCCCGGACATTATTTAATAATTAAAGTATAAAATTTGAGTAAATGATTAATTAAAATTAATTTAGTGTCATTAAAAATGCAAGAAGATATTTTCAATTTCAAAGAAATTAGAAAAAGAAAAAAGTAGAAAATAAAAGTAATATAAAATAAAATATATATATATATATATATATGAAAGTGGGGCGACCTGCGCCCCACCTTCACACAAATGGCCAAAGGGCCATTTAATTAAAAGGCCAGATGGCCATTAAAACTAAAAGGGCCAGACGGCCATTCTAAAAAAAAAAAAAAAAAAAAAGAACAAAGGCCGGCCATGGCCTTTGATCTCAAACGCACGGCAGGCCCTTTTATTAAAATCGGGCAGAGACTCTATTTCACTCGGTTTTTCCGAAAATTCTAGGCCCTCTCTCATTTTCTCTTATGGTTTTAATAGAAAACCCTTAATTCATGAAGATCCAACCATCCAAACTCAAATTTGACTTCAGTAACATGATCTACGAAGCTCGATTTACATTTCTACTGATTAGTTTGAGGTATTTTCATAAATTCTTGTCATTTGAGATTTTGGATTAAATCTTGAAATGTAAAGTTTAATCTTTGTTTATCTTTAGGATATGCATGGTTTGGAGCTTCTTAAACACTTTCCCAGTGTTAGATTTCATTTGGGCAAATTTTGGATAAGTTTCCCTCAAATCCTAACTTTTGGGTATTTAATTTTAGCTGTATTTTTATATGATTAACCTTTAGTAAATGCTATGGGTTAATAATATTGATATTGGGGTAATGTTTTGTAATTATGGGTTTAAGTTTGAAAACCCTAATTTGATGGGTTAAATTAATTTGTGGGTTTTTAAGTGATTAAAATCTAGATCGTTAAATTATGTTAATAAGTTAGTAATTGTTGTAAAAAGATTAATGAACATAATTTTAGAGTTAATGATATTGAGAAAATGTTAGTGAGAAATAATCTAGAGATTATTAAATATAATTTTAGGGCTAATATTATTATAAAGTGTTAGTGAAAATAATTTATGGGTTAGTGAAATTAATTGCGGGTTAGTAATTAATTAAATAGTGATTTTAATATCTAACCCTCTGTAAATATTTTAGGTTAGTATTGTTTGAGTTTTAGTTAGTGTCTAGAGTTTATAAGTAGATGTTTGGAACCCTTAAAATATTATGGGTTTTCCAACGATTTAGCCTTCAACGATTCAAATGCTAATTTTAGTATTAAATTATTTAGAGTGCTAAAAAGTGCAATATGTTATTCCACAATGATGCATTGCAAGGTAGTGTCTAAAGAACTTAGTGCTTAAATTCGCGCAGCCAAGTTGAGTATTCTACTCACTGAGAAACTATTATTTTCATATATTAATGAATTGCAAAATGTATATGATGTTTTATAAACCTGAACCGACTATATGTTAATAATATGTTTTGGATGTGTTAAGTAATTTCAATTATGTTGAAATATATCAATGATATTTATGAGAAATGATGTGTGACTAAAAAGTATGATCTGAACTGATTTGAAAAATTTGATTGTGAGCTGTTGTTAGGATTTAAATTACAGAAATATTGATTGATGAATTAATCTGTTAAACTGTTTATGGATTTATATTGAAAGCATGTGTTAAAGACATAATGCAAGAAATGAAATATATTGTTTTAAGGCATAAGGCATAAGGCATAAGCATATAAACGTTAAACGTACATCGAAGTGAGATTTATAGCCCACGGGAAACTATACTTGGAGTTAGTCCCATGAGTTATTGGATTAATTTCTATGAGTTCTTGGATTAATTTTCATGAGGTACTTGGGTTAAATCCCATGAAACTTGGATTAATTTCCATGAGATACTTGGGTTAAATTCCATGAGTTCTTAGGATAACTTCCATGAAGAAACTTGCATGAACATATATATCGTTGTTTTTATGAGTGCGATGTTTTTATGCTATGAGTAGTTTTGCAAGACGTATTAGTATGCATATAAGTTTTAATGAAAAAGAGCATATGTATATTTCTATCGTCTGGTTGCACGTGTTCAAAAAGCATTAAACTTCAATGTACAAGGATGTTCATGTTCCCCATATATGAGTAATAAAATGTTTATGAGTAAGTAGGTTGACTGTCATTGTTCTTTAGTAAAGACATGCTTGCATATTAGAATTCTACTATAATGCTCGCATGACCAACTGAAGTTCAAGGCACAAAGCTGAAATAAGAATAGAGATGATGTTGCTTGTATTTTGGAGAGATGGTATCTTAGTATAGAAGAGTAAGATGCTATGTTTTATTACTTAAGACTTATGTGTAAGTGTGAAACCTATAATGGGGTGATTGCGTGCACAAACGTCTAAGTTACCGGTCAAAATTAATATATTGTAGATGAGTTTATATGTAGAATGTGACGACCCATTTTTTTTTTTTTTTTTTTGAAAACATACATAAATGGATCATCGCAGTGGCACAACCACTTGTCGCTCAGCTAACATAACGTACATGTTCCATAACATGTACCTGATTTTCAGAATTACATCTAATACAGCGGAATATAAATATCAATGTGCAGCAGAACACATATCAATAGCGGAAATACATCTAATACATAACTGTTATCAACAACAAAAGCCATTTGCATATCTAACTAATTAAAGCTTATAAAACATATTACATTAATTACATAATAAAATACAGGTTCAACAAATACGTATGCCATGTAAGACACGAGCCATAAATAAAACACCTAAAATGCGGACAACCAATGAGTCTGTGACTTTTGATTGTCGCAATGTTCTCCAATTATAGCATTCCATACGCTAGGGGGACGAGTCAACATTTATATCTGCAGAACCTGCAACCAAAGAATCAATGTATACACGGTTGTAGGGGTTGCGGCATCCGCACAGGTGGAATTATGAGCTCACCGACTTAGCATAAATAATTACACTAAGACCTCAGAGGTATACTATTCACTGAGTTTTCGCAAAGAATCGGCTTTTCTTTAGTCTTACGTTTATAATAACAACTACTTATTTTTATAAATTATTTTCTTGAAATCTTGTAGCTGATGAAGTAAACATGGACTATTCAGAAAACATTTAAAGTATACTATGTAGCTGAGAACATATATAAAAGTTCCAGTCATCCCACCTTGAAAGCTTCTACATATAGACATATCTACAATATATTACTCATATATGGGTACGTGAACATTCTTGTACTTCCAAGTTCAATGCTTTTTAACATATGCAACCAGACGATAGAAATATACATAAGCTATTTTTCATTAAAACTCTTATGTATACTAATACATCTAGCAAAACTACTCATAACATAAAAACATTACACTCATAAAAACAATGATATACATGCTCATGCAAGGTTTATTTGTTTTACATCGACCAGATAGCGAACTACCCCCCGATTAAAGTTTTACATCGACCGAATAGCACTCGGTACTATCCGCCGATTGGAGTTTTACATCAACCAAGTAGCACCCGGTACTACTTGCCGATTAAGGGCTTGTCGTTTCTCGTGGGTTGTAAACCTCACTTCAATGCACATTTAGCGTTCATATGCTTATGCCACATGCCTTAAAACAATATACATATACTTTCTAATTTCATGAACATGCATTTAACTCATACTTTCAATATAAATCCATAAACAATTTAACATATCAATTCATCAATCAATATTTACGTAATTTAAATCCCAGCAACAGCAAGCAATCAAATCCTTCAAATCAATTTAAATAACACTTTTCAGTCATACATCATTTCTCATAGACATCATTAATATACTTCAACATAATTGAAACTACTTAAAACATCAAGAAAGCATATAATCAACATAACGTCGGTTCAATTATGTAAAACAATATATCATTTGCAATCTTAAAAATATATAAAAGTATAGTTTTCTCAGTGAGTAGAATAATCACTTTGGCTGCGCCGATATTAAGTATTAGATCTCTTAGACACCACCTTATAATGTATCACTGTAGAATAACACATTGTATTATTTAACATTTTAAATAATTAACACCCTAATTAGCACTTGAATCACTCAAGGCTAAACCGTTGAAAAATCTATAATATTTTTAAGGGTTCCAATTGTCTACCTATAAATCCAAGACACTAATAAAACTCAAACAATACTAACCCAAAGTATTAACTAAGGGTTAGATATTAAAATAACTATTTAATTAATTACAAACCCACAATTAATTTCACTAACCCATATATTATTTTCACTAACACTTATAATAATATTAGCCATACAATTATATTCACTAATTTCTTTACAATAATTACTAACTTATTAATTTAAATCATCAACACATTTAAAATAACGTTAACCCATAAGAAAATCTTAGGGTTAACTTCACAAATACTATTTAAACTAAATACCTATAATTATTTATTTTTACTAATTTTAGAACCTATCCCCATAAATACATATTTTTACAAAACCCATAACTAATTTGAGACTAATCATCACTATAACCACAATTAATCGACAAATTAACAATCTAGGTTTTAAATACTTAAAAACCCCAAATTAATGTAACTCATCAAATTAGGGTTTCCATATTTTTACCCAATTCACAAAACACTACTCCAAATCATAATACTATTAACCCATAAGCATTTACTAAGGGTTAATCACATAAAAATACCACTAAAATTAAATACCCAAAAGTTAGGGTTTAAAGAAAACTTACCAAAATTTTACCAAACTAAAACCCATGGTTTGGGTAGCTCCAAGTAAGTTTCAAGTAACCCATTACTTAAAGAAAATACTTGATTAAACTCACATTTCAATATTTTAACCCAAAATCACGAAATCATGAGTTTAGTGTTTTACTTCAAAACGATCGGTAGAAACGTAAATCGGATTTCATAGATCATGTTTTCGCAATCAAATTTGAGTTTGGACGGTTGGATCTTTGTGGATCACGATTTTTATATGAAAACCAAAGATAAACATAAACAACCCCTTTTTTTTCGGATTTTTCCCAGGAGGCGTTCTTCCTCTATTATTTTTTTCTTTTTCTTTTCACGTATCATTTTTTTTTTCTTTTTCTTTTGTGAAGGGCCAGGCGGCCCTTCACTTTGTGCAGCATGTGGGGCGCAAGCATTTGTAATTTATATACTTCTTTTCTTTTGTTTTTGTTTTTTTGTTTTTGAACTTCAACACCTGATTTCCTTCAACGTTGGTCCTTTCTTTTTGGTTTGGAATAGTTGACTTTTTCACCTTCTTTTCTTTTACTTTTTATTTCATTTTCTTTATTTTATTTTATTTCCCTTTCTCTACTTTTTTTTATTCCTTTTCTATTTTCTTTAGACTTAAAAATATTACTTATATATTTTTTTTTCATGACTACCATTACAAGTCTATAGGTTAAAAATAAAAAACTTTGTTTTATTTTACCACACTAAATAGACTTATTTTTATTTAATCCTAATAAACCCCTCAAGTATTTTCCTGGACATTACATAGAAGCTTCTAAGGTGGGATGACTAGAACTTCTATATATGTTCACAGCTACATAGTATGCTTTAAATATTTTCTATTATTCGGTGTATGCTGTATCAACTATGAGAGTTTTTCAAACAAAAGTTTATAAAATTGGTAGCTATTATAGTATACGCAATACTAGAAAAGAAAGTCGGTTCTTTGCGAAAACTCAGTGAATAGTATACCTCTAAGGTCTTAGCGTATTTATTTATGTTAAGACGGTGAATTCATAATTCAACCTGTGTGAATGCAGCAACCCCCGCAACCATGCAGATATTGATGCTTTGGTTGCAGGTTTTGCGGATATAGATATTGACTCGTTCACCTAGCGTATGAAATGCTATGATTGGAGTACATCGTGACAGTCATAAGTCACGGACTCATCGGTAGTCCGTATTTTTTTGAGTATTTTATTTATGGCTCATGTCCTACGTGACATATGTATTTATTAAGCCTGTATTTTAGTATGTAATTAGTGTAATATATTTCATAAGGCTTAAATAGATAGACTTGGAAATAGCTTTTATTGTAATTAAATGCTATGTATTAGGTATATTTTCGCTTTTGATATGTATTTCGCTACACATTAATTATTAGGGAAAATTGCATCGTTGGTCCCTGTGATATTCCATAATTATTTTTTACTCCCTGTGGTTTAAAAAATTACTGGGAGATCCTTGTGGTATGCAATAATTACAAATCGATCCCTGGCGTCAAATTCTGTTAAATTTTTTAACAGATTCCGTCAAATGCCACGTCAGCGACACGTGTCCATCTTAATAAAAAAATATAAATTTATTAAAAAATAAATAAAAATACTTTTTTTTTTAAAAAAAAAAAAAAAAAAAAAAAAACTGAACGGGTGGCTTGGCCACCCCCAAGCCACAGGGGGTGGCCCGATGGCCAACCCAGGCAACTGGGGGTGGCCGCGCGCCACCCCCAGACAACTCCGGGGTGGCGCGCGGCCACCCCCAGGCCACTGGGGTGGCTGCGCGCCACCCCCGGATCTTCCAGGGGTGGCCCGAAGGCCACCCCCTGTGGCTTGGGGGTGGCCGCGCGCCACCCCCGGATCTTCCAGGGGTGGCCCGAAGGCCACCCCCTGTGGCTTGGGGGTGGCCGCGCGCCACCCCCTGCGGCCTCTGGGGGTGGCACGCGGCCACCCCCAGTGGCTGGGGGCGGCCAGGCCACCCCCAAATGGGTGGCCAAGCCACCCGTTCAGTTTTTTTTTTTTTTTGATATTTTTTTTTTTTAAAAAAAAAAGTATTTTTATTTATTTTTTAATAAATTTTTATTTATTTATTAAGATGGACACGTGTCGCCATAAGATGGCGACACGTGTCGCTGACGTGGCATTTGACAGAATCTGTTAAAAAATTTAACAGAATTTGACGCCAAGGATCGATTTGTAATTATTATATACTACGAGGACCTCCCAGTAATTTTTTAAACTATAGGGAGTAAAAAATAATTATGGCATACCACAGGGACCAACAGTGCAATTTTCCCTAATTATTATATTTCGCTGTTAGATGTAACTTTGATTATCAGGTGCATATTATGAGGTATGTGCCATATGTTGGCTGAGCGACTTGTAGACGATTTGAGAGAGTATTCATAATAATTTTTTAGAGAGATCGAGTGCCCTTTGATACTTGATATTCTTTTGTATTTGTAGAGGTTCTGGTGCAATTAGATTGCTCCAAGAATTCCTGATTTCTAGGGATTTGCAGTTGTTGGAGATGTGAGCTCGGGAGTACGGATCTTTCGGGATCCGTCACCACATGACTCGGGTGTACGGATCTTTCAGGATCCATAACCTCTTTGGAGTGATTGCGGTCACACGTGTCGGAGCAAAATATTTGTGATTCGTATCCCTTGGATCCTGGGTGGTTTCGAGACAACCGCGATCTCGAACGTTGCAGTGTATTCGGGTCAGTTGTTCCGGTCGGGTCTGCTGACCGGGTCCAAATAATTTCGATGGGCCTCATGGACCGAGGAGACTAATATTTTCCCGAACAGTAACTCCTTATTAAAATATTTTGTCAAATGATTTAGACTAATCCATTCTCATTAAATTTATCTTAAGAAAATATTTCATATTTCTGTTATTAAAATCAAAGTGATTATATATTTTATATTGAGGTAGCGTTCCACAATGCTATACCGATCACCTAACAAAACAGGACTTTGACAATGAAAGATTTCACCTTTAAATATATCAAGGTGACACACATATTTCTTATACAAAGATATGTCCAATTTTCTAATAAAATTCATAAAATAAGCAACTGTTTTTTTTATTAATAAGCAAAAACGTAATACAAATGAAAGTAGCATTTAAGGCATTATCCCTAGTCCTACAAACTGAATGAATAACATATTGGTCGAGTCTTCAGCCAATTAATGTTCACGGGTGCAGAGAAAGAGAACCAGAAATTCCATTAGAACGGATCGGAGAAGAGTACACAACGAATTAACAACAGCGTAATAGGTCAAGCACTAGATGCTTTGAACATGTCTAAACAGGTTTGGGTTGCAAGGCCTCTGTTCCAAAATTTCTCATAGTATTCTCCGTAGGTAAACTTTCTATACACTGCCGGCTGCTCGTCGCTGATCAACTCCTTAGCAGGCTCTACTGCAGCATCATATGATGGACAGTAGAACGTTGGGATGGATATCCGCTCCTTGTTGCTGTTCACAACAGCGCGATGGAGCACACTCTTGTATCGATCGTTGCTAATAACCTGATACAAAAACCAAAGATTAACATCATGCCTTGCCAACTGATGACAAATCCAATCTGTTTAGATAAAAAGGCAGATCGAAATTGGCTGCAATCTAGTGCTCGACTGCAATTGTGAGAGGCTTCCGACAAGGCCTATCGGCCCGAATACCTATTCGGCCAGGTGAGCCTCATCGAGACTTCTCGCAATTGCCTGCCGGATTACAGGGGCAACTGAGTGTGATTTTACCTGCATTTGATCACCGATGTTGACAATGAAGGTGTTTGAAATAGGATTAACGGCAATCCACTTGCCATTGCTTAAGACCTGCAATCCAGGAACATCATCCTGAAGAAGAATTGTGATTAAATTAGGGTCAGTATGGCCAGGCAATCCGTAGGTAAGCTCTGGCTGCGGACAGGGTGGATAATAATTCATCGCCATATGTTGGGCATGCTTCCCTAGAGCCTTTCCAATGTAGTCTCTTTCAAGGCCTAAGCTCTCCGATATGGCCTCAAGCAGTCTTAGCACCAACCCTCTAACACTGGTGCAGTACTCTGCCACCTCCTCCCTATACAAAAATACAATACAACAAGCTGCAATCAGAATAATTATTCAAAATCTTGACCACAAACGATAATTAATTTATCATGATATATAGCAGAGCAATTACCTAAAGGATGGAGGGTTTGAAGGCCAGTCGTGAACATAGTCCTCGAGAGGATAGCAATGGAGTCTTAAGAAATCCCTCCAGTTTGACACCTTTTCGGTCTTAACATTGAAACTAGTGGAAAGCCTGGTTGTCTTGGAAGGGTCATCTGAGTAATTCTTCAACCTCTCACTCTCTGGCAACCGGAAAAAGTCTCTTGATGTACGCATGATTTTATTGATCAATGTCTCTGGTATTCCATGGTTTTTAACCTGACAAATTGACAACTCATGGATTATAAGAAGAAGGTTCATATATCATGGTGCATGTAATCGTAAGATAGAATAATCAATATTGGACTTCAAATATACAACAAATTGGTACCTGAAAGAAACCATGGTGTTGGCATGCTTGGCCAATCTGTTTGACAGTATCAGAGTGGTTGGAGCCATGGAGGCCCTGGAGATCGATGAGAGGAATGGAGACCTCTGATGTCTGAACGTCGGAGAGATTTGGCCGGTCGGAGATTGGCCGGATGTAGCTTGAGGGAACATGGCTGACGCCTGATACTAGGTCGGTTAGCAATAGCTTAGTGCTGGCCATGTTTTTGCTAAGCTAATCTGCCAATTTCTGGTCTCAGTTCTGAGTTGTCAAGCTGAGGTGACGACCCATTTGCATTTATACTTTATAGCAAATGAGTGGGGCCCGCGAATGACATCGCCTTTCCTACGTAGGCGTGACGATAGGAGAGATCCAGTGCATCTTCCAAGCATGGCCTTGTTTGGCATGTGTTTGATTAGTGGATAGCAGTGCGTCTGTTAGGGATAACCATTTTCAAAAAAACAATTTACATTTTTTAAAAATAATTTACATTAAAACATTTTAATTTTTTTTACTATTTATTTTACATTAATAATTTTTTATTACTATTCAAATAAAAAAAAATACACTACGGTATAAAACTTTTTCACTTTTTTATACAAATTCTTTTTACTTTATATCACATTAATCATTTCTATAACTATTCAAATAATAAAAAAAATCATTACAAAACTGAACTTTTTCATTCCTTTATAAAAAAACTTAATTTTTTTTTATTTTTTATTTTATATCACGGCAATTACATTTTATTTTTATTAAAAAGAATTTCTCTAAAAGAAAATTACCGAACAAGGCCTTACTTTTTCTAATATTTCTCGTCAATTCCAATGAAATCTAGAATCTTCTTTTATAATTTCTTTATCCTTCTCCTTCTTCTTTATTTTCGTGCGGAAAACATGTGGTGTTTAAGAAGTATATATGAAGTTATAGCAAATGTTACGCCATTTGAAGGTTCATAACCCACGTTGAGAAATTAATTTTTTATTGGAGAGCTTCTAAAGAGTAATGTTGTTTAATTATCTATTACGCGATTGCCATGCTACTTGATCGAAATTAATTATTAGATTAACACTTTTAAAAATATATATAAATGAGTACTGATTTTTATTCTTGCATCATTTTAATTGTATAATAGTTATACAACAATTTACTAAATAGCATTACTCAATCGCTTCTCAAATTCGGATTGAGATCTGGCCTATAATTCTATAAATTTCAGCTATTTATTTTTTATGAACAACTAAAAATAAGTCACATCAAGAATCATAGAGGAATGTTATGATCTTAAGTTTTCTGCATTGTTTAAATACAATCTTAATTATATATATATATATATATATATATATATATATAAGCACGTACTTTCATTGTAAGCCAGTTTTTGTGGGGGTCTAATCACCTCCAACATATTTTTAAATTATTGGGTGTCCTCGAAGGAACGACCATCTCATTGGGGTGGGGGGTCAACTAACTCAAAATAAATTGGGATGGTTGACTTCCTTCTCACCCATGAGAAAGTACGTAAAGTGGTCGATCCACCCATCCCTTCTCTTTTATAAGATTAGTAAACGATCAAAAAATAATTAAGTTAAGATCTAGAGCCAATGTAATTGTCAGTCAAAAATTACTGCAATTTAATTAACAAGATGAATTTGCAAAAATAAATAAAGAAATAAGATGAGACCAGTAAGCCAATAAGTTGGTGACAAATTAAGGTGAGGAAAAGGTAAGAAGACTATTAAATCAATTAGGAAGAGATGAAGAGGTGCCATATCAATTTCCAAATCTGATTATAATAGAATATTAATTAAAAAGTTTTGTTTTACTAGTTCTAATGCATACCTAGTAACCTAAAGAGTCGTGTTATTATTAATTATCCGAAACAGATTTGTCGAATTTGTTGAATTTTGGTTCTGAAGTTTATCATTTGAACTATATTTTATTGTTGCGTGTAGCGTCTGATGATCCCACTGTATCATTTTTCTTTATAAAAATGAGAAATACTTGACATTTTAACATTTTTTTTTTTATAGAATTTGATTTCAATTTGATATGTCACAATCAGGGGTGGAGCTACACTTTAGCCCCCCAAGCCAAAGGTTTCCCAAAAATAAATAAATTTTACCCTTAAATTTTTGTTTAGTTTTTTAGTTTTGGCCCCCTCCAAATTATTATTTTTTCAATTTTACCTCCCCAAAGTCTAAAAGCCGGCTTCGCCCTCTGATCACAATCTTATGAGATTGTGGCACATTTTTCAAAATGATAGGTCTTATGGGATTGTGACACATCAGGTTGGAACTAAATTCTGGAAAAAAAAAAAGAAAAAAAAAAAGTGTTTGGATGTCTAGCATTCATCCGACAAAAGAAAGAAAATAGCCAAGTAAAAGACAAAAATGAAATACAACAGAGATACCTCTAGTTGAATCAATCTTTTAGGAATAAATTAATGTTATTCTTTACACTCATTTATATAAAATCATATAATAATTTAAGGAAATTAAAACATGAAATAAAAACACAATTAAGAAAGTTTAACTTATGACATACGTTTATATGTCAAAGCCTTGTTTTTGCTACATCATTCATTGATTATTTGATTACATACAATATTCTATTTAAAAAAAAAAAAAAAAAAATCTAAACATTATACATTTTTTCTCTATTTTTATACCAATAACAAGAGTATGAGTGCCACCAGCAAAAAGCCCTTCTGTAGTTAACAACAACTCCTTTAATTTGCATATACACGTGTCAAGGAAGCCTCCAAAAACATTGGCATCATACTGATGGGGCCAACCTTATCATATAGGTAGAGATGGAACAAGTATTATTATAACTCTTGTCTCTTATGTGCTCGTGACTTCTTAAATAATTTATCAAGTTACGTATACTCAAAGATATACGTAACCCTTGTTGAAGTAGTCCATCTCTGCCGACCTCACCATCATGGCGTCATTGCTTATTTGCTTAAGATAGATTGGATTGCTCGTTTCGACCGGTCGGCAAGGCCAGGACAGGCGGCCGGGCCAGGTGGTAGGACATAGAATAGAAAAAGATGACGACATGACGTACTGTACATGATGTAGTTAGAATGACATCAACCGCGAACGTCATGAATTCGGGACTGGCAATATTCTTCTGATCAGAATGCCGTACAACAATAATGAAATGATTTCTTGGCCAGACGTGTGATGACACGAAAACAACAGGCTAGTAAAATCCTAACTTGTTTAATTACGTGAACCGACCGGCTAGGAAAAGGAAGCCAAATTTTACATAACTTCGGCATGGTGGACACTTGTCCACGACGGTGCCTCCTATTACGAAAAAAAACCCAATTTGCTGATGTGCAGCTTAGCTGTAATGCATGAAGAATCCCACAAATTGCCAATTCATTTTCACATGTGTAATAAGATGATAGTTCCTCAAGTACATGTTGGGCTTGTTTGGCAGGAGTTGGTGAGAAAATTTTCTCTCCCCTCCCCCTTTTAACTTTTTTCAAACACAAATAATTTTAAAATATTATTACTTTATATCATATCAATAATTTTTTATTACTATTTAAATAAAAAAAATTTACTATAATACAAAACTTTTTCATTTTTCTATATAAATCATTTTTACTTTATATCACATGATTCACATCTATCATTTTTTACTATTACCTCTAACCTACACTCCCTTACCAAACAAGGTTATTGGGTTCTTGCCAAATTGCCTTTAAATTATTTAAAATTGTTGGTTTATTTTAATTTGCTACATTTTGTTTGATAAAAATGTTTTCATATCAGGAACTTCTATAATAAGAATACTGTGAATCCAAAAAATTTGTTATAGAATTTAATTCTAATATGAAAAGAGCTGAACAAGGAAGTATATGCATAGCATATCCCTAAGAAGAGAATTTCTTGTTGAATAAAATATTCTTGAGACTTTACAACTCAGAAAGTCGGTTTTCCCTACAGCCTTTCTGAACACCCAGATGCCAGAATCCGGACGCCCATCTTAAGGACTCAGAGTCCTTTGCAGGTCCGAACGGTTTAGCAGACGCTGAACTCCGAGAGCAAAAGTCTGGAAGGAGTCTGGAAGGAGTCTGGACGGCCCAGCAGACGTGAGCCACATAGAGCATTCGTCTGCAAGAAGGTCCAGACGCTGATGCGATGACTGCTAACAGTGGAAGTACTTCATGCAACCGTCCGGACGCTAGGGTTGCAAGTCTGGACGTGCTTCAGTAATTACTCGAAGTTTTAGTTGCAAGTTCTGACGCTAGACCAAGTCTGGACGCCGCCTATGCAAATCCAAGTTTAAGTAGAATTAGGATTTCTGAAGCCTACTTAAAGAAGCTCATAGGCTATGTAATTTTAAGAATTCCATTACTGAATTCTTATTGTGATAAGAAATGGTGTTTAGGCAGAAATTGTTAGAAGTGCTCACTCTCTTAAAGTTTTATTTTGTTATATTGATTCAACCGTTTGAAGTTTAACTTAGAGAGGAGCTCTAAGTTAAAGGAATCTATTGAAGAACTATTTAAACAGGAGGTCTGGTTGAAAGACATTCACGTATAAGAACGTGTCAGAGTTCAAGGTACGACTACTACAAAAGGGTTTGTGAATACTACTATCTTGTGACTATCTTTTTCTTCTGAATAGTTGATTTCTTGAGTTTGGCTGTCCATGAGTGATTTTTCTCTTTGGTGCAAAGAATTTTCACTTCGTAACCAAAATATCCGTGCCCTTTACTTTTTCGCTTTATATTTTGGTTGCATGTTTTACAGTTGATTTTATCTGTTAGGAGTCATAATTATTTTTCAAAAACTAAATACAATTAGATAGCAGGTGATAAATTAAATTTTTTTCAACAACAAATTAGTAACTTAAACTCGACCAAATTTACAAGCGGATAAAATTTGAGTATTACTATTTTCTAAACTATTATACGATTGTTATATAACTCAATATATAATGTATTAGTAAAAATCAATGATATGACTTAGGTGCTAAAAACAAAACAAGCATATATGCTATAATTTTTTTAATGGTCTTGATTTAATTTTACTCTTATATATATATATATTAAATTAAGTTTAAGCCATTGAAAAAAAAAAAGAAACAACTGCATATCAGCCAGATATCCAAAATTCATGTGTTAATTCAAAATGAAAAATGTTTGGTTTTTATCTTTTACGCATCTCTTATCAATTTTATATAAAAAATAAAATAAAATAAAAAATTTATAATTATTTTTTTTTTAATTTTTAAAAAGTAGATGTATATATACATCTCTCATTCAAAATATGGATCCGTTGTCACTACTTTTCTTTATAAATATCTATGGGCCACGGATGGCAGATGGCACGTCATTTCAGTGGTGGACTCAGGCTTGTAAAAATAGAGGGGCCAAATTGAAAACAAAAATTTTTGAGGGAAAAAAACTTAAAAAATTAAAAAATTAGGGGGTAAAATTTTATTTTATTTTTTTGAAATTTTTTATTTTGGGGAAAAATTTTGGGGCTTGGGGGGCCAGGCCCCCCCCCCCCCCCCCCCCCCCCCCCCCCGGCCCCTATGCAGGTCCGTCCCTGCGTCATTTAATAGCTTTTTGAAAACTAAAACAAACAAAAAGAGAGCAATTACTATTGTCGACTAGTTTGGGCCGATGTAAATCTATTTTAACAAATAAAAAAAATTCTCCACACGATTCACATTTAGGTTGTGTAAATTAATGTGACTATTTATATACTTATTTAGTATGGTAATGTGGCGTTTGATCAAAAGAAAGGAACCACATGCATGGCATTCACGTTGATCATCTATTTGATCGCACTTAGTAAGAATGATTAAGAAATAGAGTCTTTGACGAAGTGCTCTCCTTATGTATGGCATTGGTTAATTAGTATCGTTCTCTAATAGGGCACGATTATAGTCAAAAATGGCATCTAATTCACGTATTTTAGTGAGGTACATTGTTTACTCAGGTGTAGCCCGATAATGAGGTTAATTAGGTCTTAATTAGCAAGTGGTGATGCTGAATTCTTTGCCTATTGCCATCCATCCACCATCGTTAATTATTAGATGTTGTGAAATACAACGTGCTCATTGACAGGTTAAGGACGATACTTTCTGACTTGTTGATTCGCTCTGCCCATTGGAATTCGCAATATTGGCCCATGCAAGCTTGCATTCACACCATATTTTCAAAAGAATATTGTAGCCGTCAAGATCGAAATCATGATGCTAGGACCTTTGATTTGGAACTATTAATTAACAAAATCTATAATTAGCTTTATCACCGAATAGAACAACTAAAAAAGCAGAACATTCCTTTAATTCCAACGGTTTCGATTCACGTCCGGACATGAGCGGGAGACAGCGTACGCGTCTTTCTTTTGAATAATTGTTTGAATTGAAGTCTTTGTGTCGATCATGAAGAGTTGTAAAGGTACGTACGTACCAATCAATTTCAAGATCTGATTAGAAAATATTGAAAATTTACGGTTTTTAAAACAGAAAATTGTTTTTCTAAAAATTAAAGAAGGTTTTACGGTTAAACCGAAAATGATTTTCGTTTACTATTATTTTTGCCCCTACCAAACACTGTAAAATATCGAAATCATTTTCCAGAAATCATTTTACACCAAAACAAACGGAGCATTATTTGGGATTGAAAATTCTCTTATTCCTTTGCTAGGTTATTGTTTTTTGCTAAGTTATATCAGTTTTGGGTTCATTGTTGGGGAGCCCACCTTACTGCCTTAATTTTGTTATCCTGCTGTTGTGAAATGAAGTTGTATTTACAAAAAATTAAAAATTAAAAAAAAAAAAATGCTTATAATTTTGCTGCTGCTTTTGTTCTTTATTGCTTTGCTGGCCTTAACCCTAAACCTATTTTTAGTAATTTGACGTCAGATTGTGTCTAATTTAGACAATAAATACGAGAAAGTTTAGCAAAAGAACAGATTTACCCTCTAAACAAATGTCCCGGATTTGTTTATTGCGTGGACAGCTCAGGGTAAGGAACACCATTAGCACGTCAAATCCTCATCGTGCATGATGTAATCAGGATGATATCACCCCTTAACGTCATTCACCATTTAATTATGAAAAATGTTACTTTTACGACAAGCGCAGATGTTGTGCACTCTTGTAATCAATCAAGACACTTTAATTATACTCATTTCCGACCCCAAATCAAGATGCAACTGGTTATTTTCACAAAAAATATTTTTTAATATTTTTTGGTGCGATTAAAAATAATTTTAGTTTGACAAAAAAAAAAGTTTCAATAAATAATTTCAATTTTTAAATTTCTTAAATAATTTTTTAAGTTTAAGTTTTTCATTCTCAAACCGCTGGACTACCATTAAACTACCCCCTGACCCTTGTTAGACCATCAACAAGCCTTCACAAAATCACAATCAGAACTCAAATTATTGGGTTATTTTTTTTTAAAAAAAAAATATTTAATATTAATATTTTTATGTTGTGAAAAACAAATGATTTTTTATAGGTTAATTGAATGAAAATATAAAATATATTTGTAATTTTTTGTACGCGCCAAATTCCCAAAAATATGTTCAATAAAAATTATTTTTCGATAGAAAACATTTTACACCAAAATAAACGGAGGTTAAAGCTAATTAACAAGAGTGTTGGTTGCAAAACTTATATATGCGATTAAGGAGGTTATTGGATCCATCTACTATAAACATATTTACTCAAAACAAGTTGTTGGTACAGTTTCCGAATGATGACGTATCAGCACCTGATTAGACTGATTAGTCCTCCGAGGGAGGGATATAATGTTCTCCAGAACAATAAAGGACAGGGATTTGCCGGCAAAACCTCCTCCAATGGTAAAGTCAGAGAGGACATTAAAGGTGAATAAATGCTATTAGAGTTAGGTAATACATGCTCCTCTCTTTATTTATACCATCCATCTTTAATTAATTCGCGCGTGTGAGCGTTCACAATCTCAAGTCACTGTTTACTTGGCGTGGGTGAATAGTAATCGGATGTGATGCGGTCGGCAGCCAGGTATGGCGCCCCTAACCTCCCTGTGTGATATGCAGGCTTGACATTCGGCGCATGGTACTGTCCCTCAATCTGACTTCGGACCAGATTTGACTCATTAAGTATCTTGGTTAATAAATGTGGGAGATCTCAATAAATGTCGGGAGTCCTAATAATTACTAAAGATCTTAATAGATGCGGAGGATCTCCCATCTTGGACTCCTCATATTTGTCAGTGGAAAACATATTCCATACGCCTCTATATCGAGGTGTCCTTGGTATAACTTAACTTTTTCGAATCCCAAAATAAGCTCAATCATCCGATCACATCTCTTCGTATAGAGGATTGGTTCGTTACTCGAGCGTGTTCCTGCATATTGAGTAATGCCTAGCCAGGTGACCCATTTTTTGATTTGGTGGGCCTAGTCACGCCCGCCTGCTCATGGGCCCACTTGGATGCAGGGGATGATAATTCCCCAACACAAGTTATTTACAACGGGGACAATTCAGAAGCATCCGATCAAGTAGATGCAGATTTGAGTACCCACCGCCGGAGGTTGCTATTCATCTTTCACCGCCGCTAATTCTCCGTACGTTTCATACGAGCCAAACGACGAATAATATTATAACAAAAATTATTATTTTTTTCTTGAAAAATATTTTTCGACAACAAATATTTTAAGTCGAAATAAACATGAGATTAATTAAAAAGAAAAGAGTAGAGTAACAGAGATGGTAAGAGATGGGAGAAAAGAATACTTCTAAATACTCATATCTTATTTCACTCCTATATATATATTACTGGATTAATGGTGTTGTTCGACAAAGAACGTAATAGAACAGAGTAATGCTTTTTATATTCATCTACTTTTTCTCACTTATTCATATTTTCCAATAACAATCAACATCAAAATATTCACTTTTTTCACTTTTTATATCACATCAATAATTTTTTATTACTATTCAAATAAAAAAATTCACTACAATATAAATTTTTTTCAAATTCTTTTTACTTTATATTACATCATCACTTTTTACTAATTCTAAAATTAATAAATTACTACTTTTTTTTTTTTTTTTTTTTTTTGTAGAGTATTTACATAACAATACCAATATGACAAAACTCACCGATGATCGATGTGCTATTAAAATGGGAAAAGTACACGTAACCCCCTCAAACTACCACATCATTGTCAATGTACCCCTCCAAACTACCAATTGTGTCAATCTCCCCCCTTAAACTACTAGAAAATATCAATGTCCCCCTAATGACAAAAATACCCTTCATAAAATTATTAAAATAAAATAAGAACTAAAAAAAATTATTAAAAAAATATAAAATAACAAAAAATTATTCCAAAAAAAAAAAAAAATTAAAACTGTTTCTTTTTTTTTTTTTTTTTTAAATAATTTTCAGTTTTTTTTTTTTTAAAAAAAAATTGTTCTTTTTCGTTTTTTTTTAATTTGATAAAAACTGGTTTTTTTTTCATTTGTTTTATTTTTTTAAAAAATAAATAAATAAATTTCAGTTTTTTTTTTTTTTTTTTTTTTTTTTTTGTGTTTTCGTTTTTTTTTTTCTTTAAAAAAATGTTCTTTTTCGTTTTTTAATTTAATAAAAACTGTTTTTTTTTCATTTGTTTTATTTTTTTTAAAATAAATAAATGTCAGTTATTTTTTGTTTTTTCATTTTTTTTCTTTTAAAAAAATTGTTCTTTTTATTTTTTTAATTTAATAAAAACTGGTTTTTCTTTTTTCTTTTTTTCATTTGTTTTATTTTATTTTAAAAAAAAATTCAGTTATTTTTTGTTTACTTTTTTTAAAAAAAAAAATTTAAAAAATTAGTTTTTTTTTTTTTTTTAAAAAAAAAAATCGTTTTTTATTTAATTTTTTTAATTTTTTTTTTAATTTTTTTAAAGTTTTTTAGTTTTAGTTTTAATTTTTTTTGAATTTATAAGGACATTTTTGTCTTATTCAAAAAAAATTAAGGTCATTTTTGTCTTTTTGTTGGTCTTAGGAGGGATATTGACATTTTTTGATAGTTTAAGGAGAGACATTGACACAATTAGTAGTTTAAGAAGTGAATTGATAATTAAGTGGTAGTTTGAGAAGGTTACGTGTAATTTTCCTTATTAAATTTTTGTACTTTTCTAATAAAGACCGAGTCAAGAACTACTGTAACAGCTTCACGTCGGCCTAATTATATGAGAGTGGAATATGTGGAATAGCATTATTAATCTGGTTCAAACAAAAGAACAGTAGTACTGCTCGAAATCTATTCATACCCGATAGCCAATAGGCCTCGTATAAATTGTCCCGGATTCGTTTATTGCGTGTCCTGTGTGATGATGTGTTGTAATAATCGCGTCGACAGCTCAGGTTGCCGTTGCTTTCTATAATCCATCAAGTCGGCAGGAACAGGCTCTCTACGTGTGGCAGCTAGTAGCTAGCCCGTGCAGATGATCGACGTATATATGTCAAATCCCCTCATGCATGATGTAATCAGGATGAGATCACCCCTTTACGTCATCCACCATATAAAATACTTCATGTATGATTTTCCCCCAGAAAAAAAACAGAAAAATGGTAGAATAATCTTAGCCAAGGAAAAATACTTTCTTTTTTTAATAGCAATCAATCTATGTGCGCACTTTATATTTTATATTATAAATCTTTATAAAATAGGTCCTTCCATTAATTTTATATATATATATATATATATATATATATATATATATATATATATATATATATATATATATATATATATATATATATATATATATATAATTCGGGGAAACGGATGATTAAAAAAGAGAAGAGCGGATTCTTTATAAAATAATGAGTAAAATTATTATTTTTATTTTTTGAGAAATTTTATCCTTTATTTTACAAAGGACCAGCTAACTGAAATGGAGAGGAGGCCTTTGCAGAATTTGGTGGGTAGGGCCACGGCCACCCTCCGCCACTTCTACCGGCAGAAAAAAGAAAGGCACGAGTTCTTCGTTTTGTATGAGAATATTGTGAGTACTGAGTAGCAAAATGTGGTTAAAGAAGTATCTATGGGGGACCGGCTGGTAGTGAGTGACATCACCTTTTTGAGCTTTTTCATGGCCAAAGCACAACCACATGCATGTATACCGACTTCATTTCAAGATTTTTGCCACCTGAGATATAATCTAAGCCACTTACGTACAATGGGTCGGCTGAGGTTTTTATTACTTATTTTCTCAATTTAGTTTATTTATTTATTTGCTTAGATTCTAAGTTTTTTCATTTTGTAGAGACAAGAATAGATTCTTAATTTAATTTTTAATTTTTTTTATATATTTAAACGAAGAGAAAAAAGAATAATCATCCCACGCTTCACATTTATTTATATACTTATTTAATATGATTAATTGACTTTTGATGAAGAGAAAGGAATCACGTACGTACCATGTAGGAACGTCGACCCAATTACATAACATTATGTCATATATATATATATATATATATATATAGTTTGAAAGTTAATTCGCATTCTGGGGTCATAAAAATGAGATGCTTTATTTTACATATAATTGTACAGATCGATGCCTCCTCAACCTTTCGTTTGTTGTTAAAGGACTTTAACAAGTAGAAAAAAATAAAAATAAATTTATATATATCACCTATAAGCAAAATTTGAAAAGAATATAACCGTCACATAAATATAATCAAGAAAGGATGGGTGACTTATGGAGTCACGATCATTATCTCTTTAAAGAGAAAACCTTTAATCCTGATGTAGTTTAAAACCCATCTTTAACTGCTTCTAATAAAACATCGACACGCCAGCTAAAGATACTATATAGAATAGAGATGAACACACATGATTTTTAGACCCAAAAGATCTTCTCCACTCCCCACTCTTCTTCCTCCTCCTATAGTCTCTTCCTCCTCCTTTAATCTTGCTCCTACTGCAACAATACCACTCGACAACTCAGTTACCAGTACTCCACACCCCTTGTCGCTACTAGCTAGTACCCCTCCTGACGATGTTGAAAACTATCGTCGGGAGAAAGGCCAAGCCACCCAAGTTTTCTATTGAAAGCTGTAAAAATAAAGTTTTACTGCAAAACCGAATAGAAGGGACTCTCTTCTTTAAATAAGTTGCCTTAATTGTATGACGGGTAGAGTATACGTACACCCCTCAACCATTCAACATCCTCTTTTATTTATTTATTATTATTTTTCTGTGCTATACCAAAAAATGTCAGTTGAAAGATTCTCTCGTTCACGGAATGGAACAACTCCAAAGTAGACCATTCCAGAGCACCGAATGATAACAATATCCCGTGCTTTGACATTCACGGGCCTTTGATTCAAACTCTTCTTGTTTTTGATTTTGTTTTTGTTCGTACGCCTTTGATTCCAATTCATTACTTCTCAACCACAAACATTTTGCTATATGATTTAATTCACTGAAACAAGACTTGGGCCGTTGAAGGAAGAAAAATCACATGCTATTCCGGCTCATTTCTTCGAACCGAAAATTACAGAAAAAAAAAAATAAAAAAATCCACAAATTGTACGAGCAAAATTGTGAAAAAAGTTTTAATTGGCAAAATTAGAAGCTCGAGGGACAATTTGTGACACTATTTTGAAAGGTTGTGCCTGTTAATTTAGGTTGACGCACAATCGATGTTTGCTTGCACTAATAACAATCACTTTATGATATCGAATTTGGATTCTCTTCATTTCTCTCTATTTTGTTATAAAGTAAGGACATAATTATTTTTTTACATTCCATAAAAATGTAAAAAGACAACTATGCCCCTCATTTATAAGTAAATGGAGAGAATCCTCTCCATTTGAAATGGAGATGATCCTGTTCCCTATGATATCAAGGGTGCTCTAAGTAACCAATCAATTTTTTTTCTTTCTTTTTTTTAATCCTTATCTCTCTAAACTCCATGGCCCACTATGCGTGATGGCCTTACCCTTAATAAGATGAGAAATGCTGCATATACTTCCAAATGTTTACTCTCTGATATGGTAATGAAAAGTACCGTTGATGTGAAATATATATACAGATTAACCCGTCTAAAATCTAATGATAATTTTTATTATCACGTCAAAAAGTAAGCACTTAAAGTACACGTAGCATTTCTGTAATCAGATTGCTTTCATAACCATAACCATGAAACATTCAAATTTGGCATTTGCTTGTGGGGAACACAAATAAGTTTTCCATTCCCTTGGGCAACAACTCAAATTTATATTTGTTTTAATCTTTAATAAGTTTTCTTGTTTCCTTGCATGGCGACAATTAGTAGGCGGACAAAGTGCATGCCTGAGTGGAATTTCTAAGCAAAACAGAACCGAGAAGAAAACATGCCAAAGCTGGGGATGAAACTATTTCAAGTGGAGCACATGCAATCAGTTGGCCTCTCTTAATTTTCATGTTTTTCAACACTACTGATAATGCATTTAGGACAAGACTATTCCCTGTCCTACTACTCCTAGCGTACTTTAAACAATTGTTGTACTAGGATGTTAGCTTTTATGGGCCGCAGTTCGGGTTTGATCAATCCGTCTAAAATCTTGGACTATCAAGCCCGTATCCTCAGCCTCAACCGGCCCGATTGATATCCAGTACTATATCAAATAAATGAGGCCGACATATTGGTGACCCCATGATTATAATATCGACTTTGAAAATCATTAAGCAAACCAACATGCTTATTGCCATGGGCGAGTTAGATGAAAGGCTGCTTTCCAAGGATGTGTGGTGGATAAGTGCTCCACGTTGCCTTCTAGAGGTTTCAGTTTTGTAATTGATAGCTTACACGTAGATAACGTGAATGACCAGTAGTTTGCCTCTTGTACCCACGCCATTAGATTGCTAATCCACAGCATTAAAAAGGTTGACATGCACGGCACGGAAAGCTCTGGTGCACCTCCTCCTATTCGTCGGTTGAGGCTATTGCTTCCAAATGGCGACTGATTGGACTAATGTTGAACGCTAATCCACACGTTAATCCATGTTAATCTACTGAGCCACGGAACTCTGTTATCACAAAGGCAACTGGATATTCTACTGAATTCATCGATTTTGAAACCAAAAGATACGAAGCGAAGTACTTTGAGCTCTTATCCACACACAGCATTTCCAAAAGGAGCCGAAGATCCCTCACAGGCCTATAAATGGAGCAAAAGGTGTGTCATTTCAAGGCCCTCAACGGGGACGTCCTAGCAGATATCATTGGTCGATTAGATGGTTCAACTCTGGCTGCTGCTGCCTGCACCTGTTCTGACCTCCGTGATATAGCTCGAGACCAATGCTTATGGAAACAGCTGTGTCACTCCACCTGGCCCTCTACTGCACTTGAAGAAGCAAATCTTCTTCTTTCGTCTTCACCCATTGGTAGCTTCCACAAGTTCTACGCCAACTCTTATCCATTGCTGTTACACGGCAAACAAATCAAATCTCCAGAACTAAAAACCCATGCCACCGCTTCTCAATTTGCTTCGCTGGTGGATCTTTACTACACGAAAGAATGTGTTCTGTCTAAAGTATTAGATGGCATACCCCAAGCAGTGGATGGCAACTCTCGCAGATGGTACTCAAATTGCCCATTTAAACTAGAGCTATTGAGCCTTGACTATGATGAACGCACACGTTTTGACAATGAACTTGGCTATGCCTACATCGAAGACGATGATGAAGAAAGAAGAGGTCCTCCATCAATATCAGTATCAGAAGGTGAAAAATTGAGACATGATCACTGCAAGGAGCTGGAGGAGAAACTCAGGTTAAGTTGGGTGCTGCTGGACAAGAAAAAGGGCAAAGCTGTCAATCTCTCAAGCTGGAAGCCAGTGTTGGTACAGAGCAGATGGCCTTTCAGTGCGGACTATGTGATTCATTTTGGTAGCATTGTACTAGTGGATGAGAGCTTGTTGTCTAACAAATTGGCCATGTGCAAAATAGTAGTTGGATGCAAACTGAGAGAAAGTGGAGGGTGTCCAAAATGGAGGGAAATTAGCATGCATATCGAGGACCTGACAGGTGCAAGTGTTGGTGGAAGTAAGAGTTTGATGGTTCTGAATCACGCTCTAGACTGCTTGCGGAGTACTAATCACCATGAAGTCAAACAGGGTTTTCGTCAATATGAGAAGCGAAAGAGAGAGATGATGAGGAAAAAGGAGTTACGGGAAACTTTAATTGAAGGATTCTGTGTCTCAATTGAAGTAGCAATTTTTGTAACTCTTTGTTATATTTATTTATTTCTCTAGCACTTCTCTACCAAATCCAATGAATTTTTCTCAGTTAAGCACATTTTAAAGCATCTTGTTCTAAACCACAACAATTAGACATGGTCCAAGCATTTAAGTCTAAAAGGGCAGCAGGAAAAATGCTAAGAGTGACAGAGTTTGCAAGGAAAAAAATATTCAAGTACATAAATCAGTCCTTAATGTGAAGACATTTGTGCCCATGATAAACATCATAAATGGGATAACATACCACAAATACAATCTCTACTCATCTATCTGTAGTTACTCTGAAATGAAGCAACTTTGATATTCTTCAAGAAACTCTCCACTCCAAAATTTTAGCGTGGTGCGCTAAAAAGAGATTTGCTAATAATACCAGTCGCTTCAATGTAGCGATCCACGCACCTAGAAATGCAACTACTCTCACCCCCACTCAGGCTTGACCCTGGTTTTGTAATACACTTTTCAAAGCATTTCCCCCTTATGGTCTGCACGAAAATGAAAATGTACTCCAAAAATAAGGAAAACAAAGAAAAATACAATCTGACACGTAAAAAAACTTAGGATGCACTCTGAAGCTATTCTCTAATAAGAGATATCCACCCTCATTTCTCAGAAAAGAACAAGCTAGCAAAGTCCAAAATAGTTCTTGAGGATCTAGTTAACATAGATTATTTATTTATTATTATTTTTATTTTATGAAGTGAACTTAGCAATTATTTATACCTTGTGGGAGCATATATCAGGTAGCACGCCCTCCTAGTAGCTAGAAAGCTTTTTGAGAATATAAGAAACCAATACGACCATCTAATGGACGCACGAATCACCACATTATAAGAGCGATGTGGTCAAGCCCAATAACCACGGTGGTCATTCTGAGCACATACATATTAGATAGAATCATTTAACGTAAAGCAAATATCAATATCAGCTAAATCATCAAGTAAGACACATTAGACAGCTTCCCCAAACACTTCAAGTAGGATTAACTAATAGAGAAGTTAAGTGCATGCGCACACGTAAATATGTCATACATTGTTGCCTTAACTGCCAAACTTAACAAACACTAAAAAATCAGAGCCAAGAGGATAGCATGTAGGCATAATGAGATGAGATGAGATTGTCATTTGGAGAGAACTTTCAAATTGTAAATGCATTTTTATGGACCTATTAAATTACCAATTATTTCAAAAATTGATAAAAATGGTGAATTTGATCATTTAATTAATATTTAAATATTCCATTTCACATGTGACCTCAAATTCCCCAATAAGTGAAGCCCAACAAGCAGAATACTTAACTAAAATGGGAGGCAAATTATGGAGCTAAGGTTTGAATTTAGGGCTACTGCTCTATTAACATGTTAAATTACCATTTATCTCAAAATCTTAAGCTGAAAAGATGAATTTAATCATTGACTTAATATTCTAATAGACCTTTATAACCTAAACCATCAAGCTATTAGGTAGATAGAAGAGAACCTCTTCCGAGGAAATCCATTAAGACTATTCAAACCATGTTGCTAGGGTTAAACAGACTAATCAGTGAGTTCACCTTCACAAGGAGATTCTGATTACTCTGGTTACTACCTTGCCTTTCAAATTAAGAAACAGAGACGACTGTCTTGTAGTCCCATTTGTAGCAATACCTCTGAAAAGCATCTAGGGTAATGAATAGATCACTAGGCATCCCTTGGCAGAGCATGACACAAACAATGCCTTAAAAGAGTGCCAAGGCAAGAAAAAAAAAACTGTTTCCTTATATGCATAAAACCTAAACTGAAAGGGCACAAAATTTGTAAAAAAAAAAGACTTGAGAGCGCAGCAGCATCTGATTGAGGATGCACTGATCAGTGAATGAATGTCAGACTTCATTCATCTTTTAGTATGCTTTGAAACTCATGTAGCCAGCTAAATATGTATTGAAGTTCACTGCATTAGCATCTAAGAATTTGTTATGGA
The DNA here is from genome assembly GCF_958979055.1 of Alnus glutinosa. Classification (NCBI taxonomy): domain Eukaryota; kingdom Viridiplantae; phylum Streptophyta; class Magnoliopsida; order Fagales; family Betulaceae; genus Alnus; species Alnus glutinosa. The sequence continues at coordinate 335,293 of NC_084898.1, read as the reverse complement.
TGAAACATTAACTTGATTTCATAAATTAATCACAAAGCCTGAGTCTTTTTAGTTCCACAATTTCTGAAGACTTGAGTAACAAAGTAAATAATCAAATCATTAACAAAAGTAAGAATCCAGAAGCCTAGGCTTTAGCTACCAATCACACCAAAAAAGAAAAGGTAAATACCTCGAGGAACTCCTCAGCATAAGCCTGGGCAAACTGGTTCTTGAGCTGGTCCTTGAAATCATCCGCCGAGAATTGCTGGGATGGCGACCCACTTGACGGCGACGATGAAAAAGCATCCATCGCTTTTCTGCTCTGCACCGCACTGCCTCCTAAATCCTAATCAACAATCCAACATGCACAAAACCCTACAACAACTAGTTTGTGCCACGCCGGTTGCTTTGAAGGTCCCCACACTTGATCCGGCCCAAGCAATTTGGGCTCCATTGATGATGTGATTTGGGTCGGGCCATTGGGAAGTCCAAGTTGTTCATTCTAAAAGTTGGGTTTGGGCCTTTCCTAAACCATAGTTAATCCATGGGAGTAGTTTTGTGCTGCCTACTTTTTGTGGAAATAGTTTTGTGCTGCCTACTTTTTGTGGAAATTAATTTCCTTTTTCTCATTGACCAATCGAATCTCAGCAGTTTAAACATTTTAATTAGGGTGAGAATTCGTGTTCTTATGCGAAATTCGAATCGTATTGATGAAAGGGTATAAGACTATATAGGTCAACTTAAACTCGCTAATTTTGTCTCGAGTTCGTGGATCGTATAAAAAATTAACAGTTCTAATTTTGATAGAATAGGATGCTAAGAATAGTAATGAATAACAACATTAATAAGTTTAGAGTTCTATTAAAGGTACTATTAGCTTTAATTACAAGTTCTTTATAAACTGACGTGACAGTTCACATGACACTTACTAAGTTAACCAAGCTGCTAAACAATTAAATTTGATTATAATTAATATAACAATGTCACGTGATTACCATGCCACTTGATAAGAAGGATGCAGTACTCCAATCAATTTCCATGTTTTCGTCTTTTACAAGTATTGACCTTATTGAAATTTGTTTATATTTATGAATGTAATTAATTATGTTGGCTAACCCAAAATCTAATTATAGCCAAAATATTATTCAGTTTGAGGGTTGAATAATTTGATGATTTTTGTTATTTTAAACTTAATAAAGGCACCTCATCCTAGCTAGTAAAAAGATTCTAGCTAGCTAGCTAGTTTAAATTAAAAAAAAAAAACCAACCGGAGACTGGAGGAAGGAATTTGAGGATGTTCAAGCGCTGCCGCCGGATTAAAATAGAACATCTCACCTCATCAAAATCTTGTAATATGAGGAGAAGTTGCCCTATGAACTCGACAAGAGCAACCCTAGCTAGGAATTAGGAAAGGCAGCTGGCTCGAACTTTTTCATGTTGCGTTATGACCTTTTCATTTGTGGCGGTTAACTATCACAAAAGTTCTGAAAACTAATAAATATAAATACAATTATTTATGCCATAAATTAAAGCTACATTATTAACAAGAATTTTTAATTAATTGAGTTGGAAAGTTACTAATAATGCACCTAGCTTAGCTACTTACTAACCTATTATAGTTAGTACGAGGCTTGAGTTCGGTTTCAATTGGAACTAAACCAGTTAGAATTGAAATATTCTTGTCATGTTATAAAAACTCATTGCCCATATTATATATATATATGATGCCGGCCAATTTAGAATTATTTAGATGTGGAGATCAGAACCCTATGATATTTAGGGCTACGTACAACTCACTTGATCACTTTCCTAATTCCCTCTCGATTGATTTGTAATGTGATGATAGGCACCTGGCATGCGAATGTATATACACCCGGCCAGCCCAGGCAACGACACATGCATACAAACTTTGGGAGACTGTTGAGAGATGTTAGAGGGCCTTTGGGCTATGAGGAAAAGTCGTTTACACGAGAGAGAGAGAGAGAGAGAGAGAGAGAGAGAGAGAGAGAGAGAGAGAGAGAGAGAGGACAAGGTAGCCGCCAACTGGAGGGTAGAGTGTGCTAGCTTGGTGGTCCAATGAGAGTTTGAAAGGTGTGGTCCAGTGTCTATCGATCTACTGCAACATGCACCAAATATTTAGAGTTTCTTTGCTGTTTTCGATCTCATAATCTTTTTTTCTGAACAAATTGCGATCTAGCTACTTCATCTTCAACAAACACTTCATGATCCCTGTGTGTGTGTGTGTGTGTGAGAGAGAGAGAGAGAGAGAGAGAGGGAGAGATAATGGGGTATTTCTAGTACTTTATTTCCATTTCTCTTAACTCCCATCAAGGGTGTTTATAAATTAACTTGATAGCCTGAATTTAAGGAACTCCTTCCATAATTAATATCGATACCCCAATTAGAGGAAAGGACCATATATCTAAGCATAAGCACAGCCCCGTGCCCCCACCTAAAGGGCCCTATGAGTACCCCAACCCCAACCTAAACCTAAACCTTCTTTGAGTGGGGGGGAGGGGAGGGGAAAAAGAAGGAATTGAAGGAAATCACAGCTAGCTTAGTTACTGGTATATGCTGAAAAAGGCATGAAATTCTAGTAAGGCTATGCATGTCAATGAGGGTAGGCAGGGGTCCATTAATTACTCCGACAGGTGAGACATCGTAGTCCACCACCCCATCCTTCTCCACGGTGCCTGCACTATCATCCATGCTAGCTAGATGCTGGCCTGTAAATTTTTTTTTTTCTTTTTCTTTTTCTTTTTCTAGATCTTTTTCTGTGGGTGACTTTTAAGTAGTTTGGTTCGTCCATTTCTTTTTCAGTTCTTGAGGATCAATCTGTTACCACTTCAGATCCTCCGGAATCTGCTCTCTTTGATTCCCTTAACGCTGAAAGCCATTCTTAGTCCACACGGAAATTGGCGTAAGCCCTAACACTATATAATTTTCAATATATATTATTATTAGTTCACTTATATATAGTATATGTATGGATGTAAAAGCTGAGTATTATGTCATATCTTTTTCTCTCCCAAAGGATATATCCAGGTCGATCGATCGACTGCAGATATATATATGTATATATATATATATAGAATCAATGACTTTCCTAGAGTAGCTTAATTAGTTTAGTTATTAATCCTATAGCCTAATTAAGATATATATATGGACGTTATTGAGTCAAAGAATCATGCTACAGCTAGATAACCAGCTTATTTGGCTATAATATTTGCCACTTGTTTAATGAAAAATTAATGAATATCGTCTCAAGTAGTACTTCAACCCGAAGACCAAAAAAAAACAAAAAATATATATATAATTATAAAAATAATATAGAATGGAGTACTCATACTCACGCCATGCCACCGAGAATATGAGCAAGACTAACCAGTTTAATTTAACATGATGAGCTTAAAATAACCAAGATCATTCAATCAAGTGCATGCCTAATGATGTCAAAAACATGGGCACGCACATGCAGTCTCATAATCTTCTGATTTTTGTAAATTAAGGATTTGTTTGTTCATTTTGAGAATTATTGATGTTTACTCAAATACTTAATTAAACACCACTACATACAGCATACTTTTAACCCTTCTCCATCTTGGTTTTGCTGCCACAAAATTACTTTCTAGCTTGTTGAAAAGCAAAAAAATATGATTTCTTTCTTGTATCTACGGTTTGCCCATTGCTATGCTTCTTCTAATTAATCTAAATGTTGTTATATTTTTTAAAGCTTATCCAAAAAGAAGAAAAAAAAGCTATAGGAATCTTGAAGGTAGTATCAATGGGCCTAGCGGCTTCACATTAATGTATAATTAAGATAAACAAGATATTATAATTCTAGCAATTTAGAAGAGTACAATTATTGAGCAAGTTTTTATATATTTTTATTCTAGTTCTTTTCCTTGCTTTTCTTATTTATTTATTCATAGATATTTTACCTACAAATCACAAGGGGTTTCTCAAAACCATGGAATAATAGGTATGGATAACTTCAACTTTATTTGTCTAATTTTTTTCGCCAACAAGAACTAATTTATTTTGTCTTTGGGTATCTTCGAAAACGTTTTGCTCCCTAAGTAGCGGAATTTATTATTATTTTTTTTTTCTTTTGATGTCTCCTTGTGATTTTGCTTTTTTAATTACCTTCCTTTTTTAATTCATAACCATTCAACCAAAAATAAAAATGTAAGTTATTATTATTAATATTTTTATTTGTGAATACTAATCTTCGATTGGTTTTAAATTACTTAAATCAAATCCTCTCCCAACAAAATTTAAGAGGAAGAGATGACATACACGTAGTAATGTTAGAAAGTATATTTTTATTTCACAATTATCTTTTAACCATTTCAATTAACCCTTGTAAAAATAAAAATAAAAATAAAAATTAAAAAATTAGTTGTGGCTGCCACGTACGTCAATATAAATTGTTGGATAAAGTGAATATATATAGCATTACTCACATTATAAATATTTCCAAACTATATAAAATTTAATTTTAAAAAATGAAATTTCATTTAATAAAGCAATAAGATTCTTATCAAAAGCCCTACCACGTACGCACGTACCTGATCTATCTAGCTAGTATAAGATAAAGAAAATTTCAATAACATCATTATATTTATACTTTTTCGTTAACGAGCCTAGCTATCAATGCAAAACATGTAATTTAGCTATGTTGAGATGAGTAATTCTAGATGTCATACACATGTCCTTCTTGTGGTCTTTTAAAAATGATGTACCTTTTAAAATCATCATTTGATCAATTTTGATCAATTACAAGCTCAATGGTGATTTTACAAGTCACCTCATTTTTAGAGAGATACAAGAGAGATATGAGCATGACATTTAGAATTACTTTTTTTTTTTTTTTTTGATAAGTAAGAGACATGACATCTAGAATTACTCATGTTGAGATATATAAAGGAGGGTTTTTAATTTCTATATAAATCGATAAAATAATAAAGGCTTAATTATTGTGTAAACTGGCAGATGGGATTACAGAAAAGGGTGCGTACTATTATTTACATTTTATTTTATTTATTGGGTAGGATGGATCAACTTTTATGAGGACACTTAAATCTTCATTTTTTTTGCCTAGCTTATTACGCGGTTAGAGAGAAATTTAGGTCCCGTTTAGTTTGCGGAATAAGTATTTTATTGAAAAAATAAATAGTTATAATTGTGAATGAAAGAGTATCAAATGAATTAATAGTTATTCACATTTCTTAAATTTGGTAATGAAAGATATGCCATAATTGGAATTGAATCTAAATTACTAAAAAACCCCCACATGATTTTTTTTTTTTAATGTTTTTTTCTAAAATTAAAATTAAGAATTAAAAAAAACTAAAAAAAAAACATTTAATTGTTGTGGGTAGGGCTGTCAAAACGGGTTGACATGACCTGTTTGACTTCCCAACTCGTTAAGGGTCAACCATGACACGACCTGTTTAGATAAAAGAGTCAAATCCTTAAACCCTAACACGACCCTGTTAAATAACGGGTTGCCTTAACACGACCCGTTTGACCCGTTTGTTAATAAAGTCTATAAAAATAAAAATAAAAACACAAATTTAAACTAAAAAAAATCATATTGTTTGAATAATCATATTATTTCACAATTGAAATATGAAACATTGAGTTGTTTTATTGTTTACTTGTTTTGGTTCAACATCTAAGTTCAAAAACTTCAAAGAAAAAAAAAACCCGCGAATTTTTTTTTAATATTTGCCTTTTTTGTTCAAGTTCTAATTCAATAAAAGAAAAAGACTTGTTTTATTTTTTGTAAGATTTTTTTTTTTAGTTTAGTCTTTACTTTTTAAACAGTAAGAGAAAGAGAGAGGTAACATGATTGTTTAAATTTAATTTTTAATGTTGAGAAAAAAAGTTTAAGTATACGGGTCAAACGGGTCAACCCACGGGTCAAACGAGTTTACCCTGTAATGACCTTTTTATTAAACGGGTCAACCCTTTTATGACCCAAACCCTTTTAAGTTTAACCCTAACCCTTTAACTTTGTGTCAGGTTCGAGGGTCGTGTCAAAAATTGTCAGCTCTAATTGTGGGTGGCCGGCCACCCACAAAAGAACTTGGGGGTGGCTGCACCACTCCCAGATCATCTTGTGGGGGACCCACAAGGTGATCCTAGGGTGGTGCTGCTACCCCCAGTGACATTGGGGAGGGCCTTGGCCACCCCAAGAGACTCTACGGGTGGTTGCGGCCACCCTCGAGAAGCTCTGGGGTGGTATTGGCCACCCCTAACCCCAATTCGGGGTGGCTAGGCCATCTTCGACGCCAATTGGAGGTGGTCAGGCCACCCCCAAATTCATCGGGGTGGTGCGGCCACCCACAGCAACATCAATATTTTATTTTATTTTATTTTTTATTTTATAAAAAATGTTGTCTATTACTTAAGGAATAACTATTTTTAAGAATAGATAATTATTCCATTCTAGGAGTCAATTCCGTATATATATATATATATATATATATATTTCGGTGAAAGATTAAAAATAGTATCTAACGCATAGAAATAAATATATGAGATATGTTATTTGCACAATTCTTACACAACAATGCTAATGTGTCCAAGATTTTTTTTTTAAAAAAAGTGTTCGACACATCGGCATTGTTGTACAAAAATACTGTGCAGCTAACATATCTCTAAACATATACCATTACCATAATTATGGGATGCATCACATGACAAGCATATATACAATATTAGGAATAATAATTATTATTATGCTGCGGCATTAATTACCAATTAATCATGAATTAAGGTTAATCCTACTATATATGTACAATAATGTTTTTTTCAAACAATGAGAAACAGTTTTAGTTATTTTCTTTTATAAAGATAATATATATGCCCCTTTAATATTTAAGATATATATATAACATGAGACGGCCGGTATGACTGTAAATTTTTGACACGATCCGTGGATCCGACATAAACCCAACACAAGATTGGTAGGTTAGGATTGAACGAGGTCTAACTCGTTTAATTAAATTAATCAGGTTAGAATTGACCTTATAATTTTATACACATATCTCTACATGACCCGAACTTGACAAATTAAGTTGAGCCCATTAGTATGATCGACATGAGCGAGAGACAGTTGTAAGAGAAGGAAAATAAATGCAGATGCATGTGGAGTAAAAGCAAAGTTGAATTAATTACTTGAAGTTGCATATATGAGCAGTTTTGGTTGATTCTTTTGTAAATTAAAGGGATGGAACTTACTTCAATAAGACAAGATAGCAAAGTGTTCTTCTTCGAGGAAGTTTCTTCCGATCGAGCATTACATAATTAACTTTTGATGGATCGATCACTTGTGTCCCAATCATCGTAATACTAATTAAGGAGGGAGGGAGATCGAGTTTAATATAAGACAAGGAAGCGTGGTTGGGTGGCTCAAACGCGTGTTTGCGTTTTTGGGATTCGAAAGTTTTGCAAGTTGCATCGGAAATTAGGGTGCGTACGCGGGCATCGTTTCTCAAGTCAAAAGAATCATAAACATAAACAAATGAGTAATTAGGGAAAGTGATTACCTGGCTGATTATTTCAATATTGAACGTAAACGTCACTGTAATCAGGGGAGATGACGGATGCCACACATATATCTAGCTTATAACCTTCGACATGTTTAAAAGAAATCAATGATATATAATTATTGTTTTTCTTGGTCTAATCAACTATATATATATTACAAGAATACTGTCATGAGGCTCTGGATAACTACTATCATCTTAAACTATTCATTGATTTGGCGTGGTCCATGCTATTAACTCCAAGTGGAGAGCATCACAGCCACGAGGCAGACATGTTAGCATCACAGTTTTCAGATAATCTATTAATCTCTCTCTCTCTCTCTCTCTCTCTCTCTCTGTGGGCAAATTTCCTATTTGTCACGTTCGCACAGAGAATTGAAGAAAGGTGGAAGAAATTTTTAGGCATGAGAAATATGACTTTGCAGATGCTGTTCTATTACGTGACACAACGTGGTTACTGGTGATCATCAGGCGCGAAGCCAACTTACTGGGATCCACGGCCCTACAGGCTGAGATCTTTTCATCACTCCAGGGACTCAAGAATCACGAGAACTAGAATTAGAATTAGAATATATATATATATAAATATGAGGCCGGACAAATAGATGAGGAAAGCTGGAGGATGGTGACTAGGACAGAACCAAACCCTCACGTGTAAATCATGTCTTAAAGCATCCCCATCTTTGCAAACTCGAGTAGGTGATCTACATCAATTAGCACAAAGTTGGGTCGGTCGATCGCTATAACCCGCGGCCACTCATGCATGTGAACTATTGATCAGACGCTCCTGGTTGTCAATTTTATATGACATATATCCTAATTAAAATGTTTGGAAGGTAGGAATTATTAATTCAGTTTTATATCTGAACCTAACTAGAAGGATTACCATTGATGTTTTGTCACTGATGATCAAAACACTTAAATCCAGGTGTACATGATATATATGAAGGAGAAATTAACTTATAAATGCAGCAACATGTAATTCTGAATTAATTAAGATCCATATATACCAGCCTTCTTTTGTTGCCTTGGTAGTTAGTGTACGTAGTACTGCTCATGACATGGTGTCGGTCGGGCGATATAACATTGATCTAATTAAAATCCTTAGAACGGTTTGATGTTGATTTGGTTAAACCCTAAACACCTAAGATCGTAACAAAATACTGTCGTTTTCATACGTACGTACGTATCATGTCACATACGTACATAGCCACATTGTACATTAAGGTGGCTTGGAGGCCAGGGTGTGAACGAGCAAAATTATTTGGATTTTGCCGTCTAGCTAGGAGAAGTGAAGATATATGCTAGTAATAGTGTTTGATGGATCTTGGATGGCCTGCGCGTTTGTCGACATGCATTAGCTAGGGTCCGTCCGATCCACACCATCCATTATGAACCTGTCCTTCTCCCTGCGCGCGGTGAAGATAGAGATAACAATTAATTAAACATATGTTCATGATATGTGTGAGATTAGCCAACTTAGATAATGGTCAGCTGAGTTCAAGAGCCAAAGTCAAACATTTTAGAATGGAAATTGAGGGGACCCTCAAACTAATTCGTTGTATATATGGAAAATTGAACAAGTGTCTGTTACCCATCTTGTGTTACATAATTAAACACCTTTCTTTTGGGAGGAAAGATTGGTGGTACTGTTACCTCTTCAATAACTCTGAGTAGGATTTAATTAACATTATAAAACTTCATAAGAAAGTCGCAAAAAATGCATGGTATCTACATGCAAGGCTGTATGATGGAGAGTACTAAACTAATAGTGCTAATTTCGCTAAGATTATCTTCTCGATAGGGGCATAGGCCAGGACAGGAAAAATGCGTGGGATATATATATATATATATATATATATATATATATATATATAATTTCCTTAGAAACTTATGTGATATATAGTATCTTAATGGTGAAAAAATTAAGCAGCAAAACTGAAGAGGTAAACTGATGTAGGACATATTCCAGCTAGGTTGAGGCATAATAGCCTTGTTGCACCTGCAATCAAATGAGAGTGCGACCGTTCCATTCCTTAAATAAGGGCAGAATAGCCCAATCGCACCACATTCGATTGCAATAAACAGATTAAAATGGGAGTGCGATTGCAATAAACAGATTAAAATGGCATCGAAATGTAAAAAAAATAAAGCAATCGACCAAAAAGAAATGAACAGGAATCTCGACAGACAACATCATTTGATTTCCTACATACTTGGGCAGCAATGCACATATGGAAAAAATTTCCTAATTGGTCACAATTCCTACAAATTTTCTTCCTTATTTAATTAGCATTAATCTTAACACCAAATATAATTTCCATAAAGAATATTAGGAATTTTCATTTTTATTTAGTCTTTCCATCTTTGTAATGTGATTTCCTTTTTAGAGGATTTAATTAATTACTTACTCTATAGGTTTTAGTTTCCATCTTTAGGTGTTTAGGTTGATGCTATAAGAAGACCAATGCAGGTAGTATAACTCGTATTACAACTTTTACTACAAAGTCTTTTATAAACTGACGCGATAGTTCATAATTAATAAAATAATTAAGTAATTATGGACTTATATATGAGTTTGTAAATAACTTTACAGTAAAAGTTATAGTTTATAAATGACTTATAATAAAATTTATAATACCCGTAACAACAACAATCGGGACAAGAATGACAAGTTCATGAAGAGAGGAGTCAAAACATTACTAGTTGTAATAGCTAGCTCTAATCCCTTGTCATCCGGTTGGTTGTGACAAGAGGATGGTCCGTACAGAAATGTTGAAAGCAAAGTCAAAACCCTCACATACCATAAATTAGACTAATTAATGATGTAATTGCAACCCCTAGCTATTTCATTAGTATAAGGACTTTTAGTTAGAGCCAACCAAATTAAAGCAACATTAATTTGGAGTGGAAGGAAAATTCCAAAATTGGAAGGATATAAAAGAAAAAAACTAAATGGTCCTCCAACCCTAGTTGGGGAATTCAATTACAATCTCTCTCGTGCCCTCCAAAACAGCTGGCCTTTTGGGCCTCATCACAAAACTATGCTCAATAATTTTATAATGAAAAAAAAAAAAAAGAGTGTGAATACCACCCAGGATGATGACAGGGACAAGCTCACATGAGCCCAACCAGATAATACATGGGGTCCCTACGTATACTTTCTCTCCCCCCCACCCCCCCCCCCCCCCCCCCTCTCTCTCTCTCTCTCTCTCTCTCTCTCTCTCTCTTTCTCGTCTGTGTGTGTGTGTGAAGAGAGAAATTAAGAAAGAAAGAATTTATTCAGGAAGAAAAAGAGAAAGTCGCCTAACTTGAGAAGCTTCCAGGGAGGCACCCCTGTAAGAAAATCACAGCCCACGCCTTACTATTTTCTTTCTTTCTCTCTCTCTCTCTCTCTCTGTCTAGTCTCTCCCTTCCCAAGGTCAACAACAAGAGGAATTTTACACTCTTTGAAACGTCCATGGGGTATCTAGTTTCGTTTTAGAGTCTTCTTGGTCAAACAGGAATGCACCGACGACCGTCATTGTATAGAGAGCTGCCCCTTGCGTTTCTCTTCTCTCTCTCTCTCTCTCTCTTCTTTTGCAGCATCATCTCAACCCTCAACCCTAGAAAGCATCAAACGAAAAATCTATCTTAAAAACAGGAAGTAGCCTTTGGTACGGTGGTGTTGCAAACCCAGTACCCTCTTCTTTCCCTCTAGCTTTTTCCTAATCAGGTGGCTTCAAATCTTGCAGATCCAGTGAGAGAATCTGAAATTGGTGGCTGTAAAACATGGATTTGGGGTCACATAGAGAAGGGTTTTCCTCAGAAGAAGCTCATGAGCAGATGTTGAGAGGTAAGCTCCCTTTCTCCTTCTACTCCTCCTCCTCCTCCTCCTACGAAGCCGCTTCCGATGGCAGCAGGCAGCTTCATGACCTCATGGACTTGTCCCCGAGAAACGAGGACGAAGATGTCAGACGCGGAGACTCCCTGCAGGACGATGGAATCAACGTGATGGAGAGAGAGCACATGTTTGACAAAGTTGTGACTCCCAGCGATGTGGGAAAACTCAATCGCCTCGTCATCCCCAAGCAGCACGCCGAGAAGTACTTCCCTTTGGACTCCTCCACCAACGAGAAAGGCTTGCTGTTGAACTTCGAGGACAGAAATGGAAAGGCCTGGAGATTCCGCTACTCTTACTGGAACAGCAGCCAGAGCTACGTTATGACCAAAGGCTGGAGCCGCTTCGTCAAGGAGAAGAAGCTCGATGCGGGGGATATCGTCTCGTTCCAGCGCGGTGTCGGCGAGCTCGGTCGAGATCGTCTCTACATTGATTGGAGGCGCCGCCCAGACGCGCCGGACCCAATGGCATCGCTTCCGAATCTTCCGCACCCTTACTTCTCCTTCCACCGCCCCATCCCCTCGGCGTGGAGTAGTACTACTGCTGGTCCTAATTTGCTAATGCGGCCAAGGGACCATTTGCACTTGTCGTCGCATCAGCTGAATATGAACAACAACAGCAATAGCAATGTCAATCTTCATCATCATCATCCTTACCGCAACAGCTACGGCAGTGCTGCTTACTGTAATTATATGGTAAACCCTTCACTGATTTACCTGAGATCGGCGGCTCAACAGCAAGAACAACAACAAGTTCAGGTGCGGAGTAGGGGGGCTGAGCCGCCCGTGGTGTTCGGGTCGGTGCCGGTGGTACAAGGGAAAGTTGCAGCCAAGAGATTGAGGCTTTTTGGGGTAAACATGGACTGCCCCATATCAGAATCCGATGCATGCGATGTCATATTGTCGTCTACCTCAATAGCTCCCCATGCTACTATGGCGGCGCTGCAGCCTTCCCAACTTTCTTCTCCGTCGCAATCTGGTCACCAATTGAGGCCCTACAACGGCACGCCGCTGCCAACCGTGCCCACCGACTTGCTGAATAAAGGGAAGGCATCCAAGTCCTTGGATTTCAACATCTAGCTAGAGAGAAAGCACCCAAAAGATCCTTAACGACAAGAGTTGCTCCGCGACACAGCGTTCTGATTGGCGTTCACTAGTTTGTTTCTTAATGCTCATGAAGACCCACAAAAATGCACAATGCCAGGATTTTACACCATTGGATTTTAATTCAGTTTGGTACAGAAGGCGGGTTTTGAAGAAGAATTAGCTACCTAGCTAGCATAAGCAAGAGGCCCTTGGAGATAGAGAAGTCACACTGTCACTATATCCAATTGTCTTCTTTTTATTAACTTTGTATAAAAATATTTATGATACATGACCAAAAAAAAAAAAAAAACCCATATATATAGATAAATATTATATATATATTGGATGAAGAGGTAGCTAGATCATCATTGCCAGAGATTTGTAGGGCCTTGTTTCCCCAATATGTATCCTATCCATGGCTTATCACTGAAATATTATTTCCGAACGTCTTTTATATATTCTCTTTCGCTACCAACTACTCTCTCTCTCTCTCTCTCTCTCTCTCTCTCTCTCTCTCTTGTTCATTAAGTTCATAACATCATTTCCTGACCGCTGATCAAACCACTTTGTGCAGTGCAAGCTAGCTGATGCAATTGATCGAAGTTTTGTTTGTTTGTTACCTTGGTAGGTTGTTGTTCTTGTCGCTGCTTCGTTGGGCAAGCCCCGCAGGTTTTACAGAAAAAGGTTGCAGAGCCTTGAAATAAAGGTTAGATAACTATCTTTAATTAGTCTCCATTTATCATTCTGCTTCTATATATATCTATGTTCTTTCAATATTCCTGCCTGTTTTGCCTTTTCTTTTCCTTTTTATATATATTGCGTTTATCAATTAATTTCTTCCTTCATTGGAGTTGAAAGCGATTTTGATACCAGAAGACAATTAGAAAGTCTAAGACACTAGTTCTGCAGCTAACCAAAATTCACTTGCATTAGCTGTTGCCTGTACAGTTTCAACAATCTCATAAAGAGGGCACTTTTCTTCCTTTTTCATCGTCATCATCATGATGTGTGTATATATATATATATATATATATGTACTACTTTTGTCATGTTTGATGTCCATGTCGTTGCAATTTAGGTTCATCCAGCTTGTTGCGGCTAGCTGGTGCTCGGGCAGTCACAAATATTAAACAGCCAAGCAGCAAACTTTTCCACTAATTTTCCAAAGGCTATAGTATATTTGTCCACCTTGTAAGGCCATTTGATGCATGAACCTCTATCCACATTAAAAGTTCCCTCACGTGTTGCATTTCTCAGCCACCCTATATATTTGTTTTGAGTACAGATACTACAGCTAGCTCTTATTGTATAAGTCTCTTACAATAAAAATTATGTGTCATTCTTATCACTGTAGTTACTATATAATTAAATTTATTTGTTAGATTTTGTTGCTTAATCTTTTTTACTGTTAGATTATATTATATATACCTTGTCTCACCATGGTGCATGTGTATATCTATGTTACAGCCTATATATATATATATATGCCCCTCATGTACAGATTAAAATACTTTTGTCACTTGAATTTGTAAAAAAAAAAAAAAATTAGAATAAAAGTTGTACTACTTTAAGCATTTATGCAACTACTACTACTAATCCCATCATGCTATGCACTATTGCATATATGCAGTGTATATATATATATATGCTTGAAGCTAGGTAATTAAGATCAAATTAACAATTGTGAGCTTGGCACAATTAATGGTAAATTGTTTTGGAGTATGTGGTTCATGTCTCTTTATATTAAGAACTGTCAAAAGATCCCCTTTTTTTTTCTCTCAAAAAAACTGCATTTGCTAGATTTTTGTTAGCACTTTCATCATTGATCACGTTAGTTGAACCATGCCTTGCTGTGATTTTACGAATTTGTCTCACAAATCTGGACACAATCAGTCGATTGTTTCATCTTAATTATAGAAGAAGTCTCCTACTTGAGTTTTGTTAATCTGATCTAGTTGCTTGTAATTTGATTAATGCTTTTAGATGATCGAGATTAGAAAAGTTGAATTTGATTTGCACCTTTTGAAAACAAGTCTAACTTATTGTGTCGATCGATCTTTTCATAAATATATTAATTAAGCAAATTAAGCAGTAATCTTTGACATCCATTTCTCAAAAGGTGAAACATCATATACTTTATTGAATCACTCAAGGATTTTGAGATGTCTTCCCCCTCTGTTTGTGGAGATGAGTTTGCTACTAGTTTTATACTCTCTATCTTTTTTTTCTTTTTTCTTCTTGGAAATCACCGGTAAAAACTATATCTCAAAAAGGGTAAGAGAAATGCTACACACTCTCAAGTACATACTCTTTGATATGGCAGTGAAAATCATTATTAGATTTGTGATGAATCACTATTAAATTCAATCTACATCTAATAATAATTTTTATTGTCACATAACTAAGGAAGGATGCATTTAAGAGTGTGGGACTAGAAGGTATGTGTATATATAGTATTTCTCGAGAGGGTAAAGATGCAGCCTAAGGTACTTTGCGTTTTGCCTAGCTTAGATGTTTTTGTTCCTTTTTAATTTAGTAAAGTAAGACATTAATTAATATCCAGCTTGTTGCATTTGTGAAGTGTGGAAGCATTATATTCGACAGTATTCTACATTCAATCACAAGATTTATAATCTGATTAGTTTTCAAATTGGTATATAAGTTATCCAGTACTCGATTCAAAAAAAAAAAAAAAAAAAAAAGTTATCCGCACGATCAAGCTCTTTTTATTCTTTGGCTGGGCCAAGGGAAGTAGGCTAGGGGAGAGGATTATCTTTTCTTTTTTAGATTATGCAAGAGATCTTGAATCTTTACATATATATATATATATATATATATATATATATATATATATATATATATATATATATATATATATATATATATATATATATATATCCCTTTAATTAACTCCTGATCATGAAACTGGGCCAAAGGGCTAGTTAGAGATAATCCCTAGCTATTCATGAATTAAAGAGAGGCTGCTAAAATTGTGTGCTCAAAGGTTAATAGGTGCGTGCCTTAATAGGTATCAATATATCTAGCTAATTAGGTCTTGTTCATTGGGTAGCTATACGTACGTGACTACCATATATTATCATATTCTAACGGTACACGGACATGCATGTACACTAGTGAGGCATATAGTAATTAATTAAACAATATCATTAAAGGAAATTAATTGTCTTTTGATTAATTATGAATTTATTACAAGTACTCCACCTATTAAGTAGGATAGATTGTTGTGTAGATTTGTCATAGAAGTTCTCTATTCTACTAGTTCATACAGGCCGGCAATTAATTAATCTAGCTAGTCTAATTAATTAGGAATTAACTTTCGACTGAAACTAGCTTGTTCTTGTTCAGAATTTCTCTCTCCGTCTTCTTTCTCTGTCCTTGTTATTAATTATTCTTCGATCTGCTTGTTCTCTTTTGCAAACAAAGCATGTTTTTGTTCTTTAGATGTGTTGTTGGTAACTACCTTTTATATATATATGAAGCTCGTTTCTTTCCCTGGTGAATGTGTGCTCATGCCTTTCTTTTGCCATCAAAATGAAAGAAGAAGAAGAAGAAGAAAAAGAATGTGTGGAAGCAATTAATTCGTTTGATGTATATATATATATATATATATATAGCTCGTTAAAGCACTCTTCTTTCTTTTCTTTTAGCTCTCTAGTCGTTATAATTCTCCAATGATCCATGAACTTGTGATCCAGATTTCACCGATCCGTTAGATATGCAGGTAGAGGTCTTCTTCCGGAAAAAATGGTGATCCTCTATGAGAACTTGAACTTTAGGGATATTAAATATGAAATTAATTAAGCTTATTCATTTCCCATTTTCCTTTTTCTTTAGCTGCTGATAGTTTTGCTCTTGACGAGTTTGTATAAATAAATTGCATTTTCCATGGAGAACAAATACCGATATATGGATGATTAAAGTATATATATATATATATATATATATATATATATATATATATATATATATATATATATATATATATAGAAGGAATCGGAGCATAACATGAAATTTTAATTACGCACCATAAAAAAAAAAAAAAAAAAATGGGGAGCAAAATCTTATTCAGAGGCAAAGTCCAAGATTTTTACTTGCGGGCCAGACTGTACGTGTCCTATTGTAAGACAAACATCCCCTCATTCTAAGAATCACGTAAAAATTCTTAACTCCTTTTCTTTTCTTTTTTTCTTCTTTTTTCTTTTTCCTTTCCTTACACACTCAAACAAGCAGTAAAAGATGTAATTTTAAAAAATAAAAAATAAATAAGAAAACCTGGCAACTCTTTTTCGACGAATCGATCTCTTTCAAGGGTCGAAAATTTAGATAAATTCACACCCAAAAAAAAAAATACAAAATTTGAGAAATTAATTTTCAAAATCAAAGAAAATGAGCAATGAGATGATCAATATATAACCTTCTTTGACCAAGGGATGTATGACGCACATCCATGGCAACAAAAGATGATAAATTGCAGAGAATTGAATGATTTTTCCTCCTAAACTCAAGAACTCAGCATTTCCCTTCAAATTAGTTGTGCCCATGGAGAAGAGAGAAAATAGAAGAAATAACGTGATGGATTAAAGCGACCCAAGAATTAATGTAAGGGCGGGCATCGGAGGTGATATAAGTGGAAATGAGCTTTCTGCTTTCCGCCTGGTCTAACCTTTGCCACTATTCGGAAGTTGAAATGATCTCCAATTCTTTTTTGACGAAGGGCCAAAGGCGGAATCGAGCGGAAGTCATAAGAGATCTCCATCATGTTCGTCCCACCCAGACAAAGATGCAACTCCCTTTCGCGAGTGAAAATGGAACTTCGGCCCGAAGGGAGAGAGAGAGAGAGAGAGAGAGAGAGAGAGAGAGAGAGAGAGTGTATAACACCTCAAAAATTTAATTAGTCTCTTACTTCGAAGATGGATTTCTCACATTGAGTATGTAAATTATAAAGGTATTTATGGATGCTAAGTCTCATATTTGCTTCTTATTAGGCGAATCTGAGTTTTATAAGTGATTATAGAGAGTTCAAATTAATTGCAACTTGATTAGTCATTTTGAAGTACTGATAAGGCAAATGTCGCTAGACGCAAGGATGAGGAGACAAAGATAGAGTCTCAAGAGTCAAATGACGCATGGATGAAGAGAATTGATTTAAGGTTTGCACTGAGGGGGAGAAGTAAATTATTAGGGCTCAAAACAGCGTCATTTTACCTTAAAAAATAAAAATATCACCAAAAGGTCCAAAACCATAAAACAACGTCGTTCTTAAAAATATTTTAAAAAAATAGTTTGAGGTGGGTCAGAATTCCGTCAAAAATTTGGGATAACCTACCCCCCCCCCCCCCCCCCCCCCCCCCCTCCTCTGAATTTTGTTGAAAAGGGGAATCAACCTCCGCCCCTGCCATCACCTGCCGTTGGAAGCTAATCCGTATGGATTGGAACCAGGTCGGTTGTTGGAACACCCTGCCTCCGCCTACACAACTGTAGAGAGATAAAGGACAACCACATGTCCTAGTTTTTAGAAAATATATATACTTTTAGAAACTTTATTAAGGTCAAACTTTTGAGTTTTAAAAACAATCAAGGTTCTTTTTTTTTTTTTTTTAAGGGTTTCAAATTTTTCAAGAGATAAGAGGTTCTTTTCAAATTTTAAAGGGTTGGGAGAAGAAGATTAGTGGGGCTTTCTCAATTTTTTTGAATGCCTAATAGATATTTTTATTTTAGGAATAATTGATCAAGGAGTAATGTTACTCTTACACTCATTTTATACTGGCTAATGTAGCATATTTTAAGTAACTTTCCATGCCAGCTACTTTAAAATAAAAAATAAAAAAGAAGAAGAAAGACTAAAACTACTTGAAATACTCACATTAGTTAGTGTGAAATGGAATGTAAAGAGCAGCAAGAGTACTCACGTTGAGCTAGCTAAAATAGCGAGAATGTGATTTTTGCTAGCCTTGTAGTAAAAACTACCAAAAAAAAAGTTCCACATCCGGCTAGTATCCTTAAATTTAGCTAAATATTTGATAAAGCCGTGAACTCTTAGGCCTCGTTTGGTTTGCGGAGTAGACTTCCGTAATGGAATGACTATTTCTATAGAATAGTCATTCTTATGTTTGGTAGGAATCTATTCTTTAGAATAAGTATTCCCATTAAAATACCTATTCCCTTAGAAGAGAAATACATATATATATTTCTCTCAAAAACGTGTCCTTTAATTTAGTTAAAATTTAGACCTCCAACCTTATTCTTAAGTTATATTTTTTTGGTGGGGGTGAGAGTGGGGGAGGGGTAATCTATAGTATTTGAATAATTTTCAACGACGCCAATCTCTATTTCTGGCCAGTGTTGTTTCTTTGATTAGCGTGAAAACATGGCATACGACAAAAGCTCATCTTTTTCGATCCCCCCCAATGGAAGGGGTTGTAGTTCAAGAGAGACCACCGTAAATCATCTTCCCAAGTTCATTGACAACAAAATTTGTTGGACAAAAGTCGCAGATTTTTTTGTGTGCTGCTCTTGAGCTGTTAGAAAAATGACCCAATCCATGGTATTTAGGATGTGTCCTTTCGGTAATAAAGTAAGCACATCACTTTTGTTATTCCACTTTGTCATCCTTTTCGGTCTTCATTTTTCAAGGCTGCCCACTGCCAACGCTCACTCTTTTGTATTATATAATAAATATACCCTGTTCGCGCGCACACACACGACGGATATATTATATATTCTATATGTTCTATATATATATATATATATAATAAATAAATTTGCAGTAGAGGGGACCCGTCCAGGTCATAGGCGTAGCATCTAGAATCTAATTGTAGGCAGGCAGGCACAGAGGCATCAGAATCCAGCAGAGTCAGGATTTATATGGGCCTGCCCATGGACAAAGGAACAGACCAGACAAGCATAACGAAATCTTCCACTACAATACCTATATATATACTCTTGAGTTGCAAATGGAAACTGCCCGATCTGATCCTCTTTCTGCTTTTCTGCATGCACTTTTGACTCTTTCGAGCAGCAGTAGCATAAAATGATCAACCTAGCTAGCTATCCCATTTCTCTTCTCAATGGGACTGCAAATTAGTAAGCATTCACTGACAAGTTTGTTTGCGATGAGATTATAGCTAGGTTTCATCCTGTTCATCATTGCATATGTAATGGACAATCTCATTACAATAGATCGGGATCCGAGATTAGATTTATTGTATTGCAATGCAACGTACCCATTTAATTATCTAAGGAGGTATATATATGTAGGCATGTGGATTAGAGTAAGTATGCAAGTTAGGGAGTGCATGTGGTGAATGGTAGGTGTTATTGTAGGATGAGATGGGCAAAAGAGGATGATGTTCTTAATTATGGGCTTAATTTCTCTAAGTACATAACCGATAGAATGAATAATGTTAGTTCGAATAACCCTAATTAACCCTTCTTAAATTAATTTTAAAGTTGAATAATATTTACTTAATTAATATTTAAATTTTAATTTTAATGTTATCAATAAAAATAACTTATTATCATCTCGAAATTGTTCTGGTCTTTCACTCTTAATAAAATTATATGTTTTTATTCTAAATTATGAGTCTTGTTAGTACAATGACTTCTTATGCCATAAATGTAAACCCGTAACAGACATATTTCAGAGTAGTCCAAAGTTTAACGCACAGGGCAGTGGGGGAAACTAGGGCGGTAGCAAAGGATAATAAATAATGTTAAGAAGCAAACAAGAATCGTACGCGAGAGTCCTGAACAGAGATGGAGATGACTGATGAGTCCCCACCCTAAAGAGAGACTGTAGGTTTTTAGGGTTAATAGGCGTAATCAATGACGACAATAAAAAGTAGCAAATTGTATATATATAAACAATATAAAAGAAAAGTGGTTTTCGTCGTTTAATTTTCTTCTATCTCTCTCTCTCTCTCTCTCTCTCTCTCTCCTCGAAGACTTTGGCTACTCAGGACGCGTGCAATCGACTCCCACTCCCTAGACTGCATGGACCACGTTGATATTTCTTTGGTTTTAATGCACCACATTCCCGTGATACCCTCTCTCTCTCTCTGTCTCTCTCTTTCACAGTCCATCGCCCTTTGGCTCTATCCTGTAGATTATCTATTTGTTTGGGGGTGAAAATAAAAGATAAATACAGTCCATATATAATGGAATGCTTTGGTTCCTTATTTCTACCATGTTCCCAAAAGTAAAATTGGGTAAGATATATATATATATATATATACATCTGATCTGGGTCTTGTTGAGTTGATGTGGGTAATCAAAGATGTGAGAGAAGGAACGGCTGAGATGAGCTGGGTTTTCACTTTTGATGTTCGTTATTTTCAGAGACTGTACATGCAGAAAGCAAGGGAAAAAAGAACAAAAAAGATGGAAGATAGAAGCAGCAGCAGAAGAAGCAGAGGGAAAAAGAAAGAAAAGCTGGTGGGGCTGCTGCTGATGATCAGTAGTGTACAGCTACGGCTTTCATATTTTGTGACAGAGCATTAACAATGACAGTGCAAAGGGTGGCAGCCGATCCCAGAAAACAACCGTAATTATGGTGAAATATAAGGGGGCCGGGCGATAGCTACAGGTCATGCAAATGCATGGAGTGCTCACCCTTTACTACAGCCGTAAATGTGGATCATATACAATATGAAGAAGAAGAAGAAGAAATTAAGTGAAAAAATTAAAAAAAAAAAATTGCCGGGGGACAAGGGTGTGGGAGTAAGTGGACCTGACTGCAACAAATTTACTGACCCCCCACCTGGATGGAATGGGATAGAGATGGGATGGCATGGCATGGGATGAAATTTGTCCTCACCCAGATGCTCTCCCTCATTTATTGCCGGGTACCCAGATTGATGCTTAAGGTATATATCAAAAGCTTCAAAAAAGAAAAAAAAAAAAAAAAAAAAAAAACCCTGCACATGTGCAAATGCTGCCCCGCCCAGTTGCCCATTCCCCTATTCCTTTCCTTTTTCGTCTCTTCTTCCCCCCTATTTTTTGTCTTCACTCTACTAGCCCCCTCTTCTTTCTTTTTCATTACTTTACCAACCTGCCTTATTTCTCCTTCCCACAATGCATTATTCACCATTTATGTTACCATTATCATTTTGGTTCATGTAATTATGGAATGTGGTGTGGACCATATGGGCCGTGCATGTGAACCATCGATAGAGATAGAGAGAGAGAGAGAGCATAAAACTTGGCTGTCTCTCTAGATAGATATATATGAGTCGTAACTTGTGGGGGGTTATGGTAAAAGGACGACATTTTGCCATGCTACGGAGGTTGTCCCCACTTCCATGAGCTGTCAGTTTTCGTCGTGGAAGAATGGCTTACATACATGGGCTGTCCAAGACTTCCATCTCCAAGTACGTACGAAAATGGCATCAAAGCCTGCAATGCTTCATGTGGTACCACTCCATCGACCAACCAGAGAGAGATAACAAATGCTCTTAATTTTTGCACTCAATTCCTCCCAACTCCTAAACCCTTCAATTCTTTCTCTTCGTCTTTGGTCGTTTTGAAGAAGGAAGACGGGGTGCATGGTGGAAGTAGTTAATTAAAAATGCAGTAAAGATCTTAGGGAACACCATTGCTTCATATATAGCCAATGTCTTTTGATGTACGTTTCATCATTATGGCATTCTTACCATGCTTTGATCCATCTCGACTACTCCACCGGATACCTTTTATTATAAGTTTATTTGATATGCCAGAATTAAGAGGGTTTAGTGAGTTTCATTAGTGGTCTTTCATAATTATTTATTCGAATTCTCTCAAATGATTGTGAGAGAATTCGGTCATGTGGATCTCATAAGTGGTTAGGCAACTCAATTTTTATTTGATCGAATGAGTCCTATAAGTAGTTTATCATAATCGATTGCTAAAATTCTCTTAAATTAGGACAAATAATTTGATGTCTTTAAGAAGACTCGCTCGCCGACATTTCCCATATTTTGGTGTAATTGTCTCAGGCATAAAAACTTCAAATGGTAGAATACAGAGCGATCGATGGAGAATTGTCTTGCCATTCTGGCCTAACAAAATTGAATGACAAAGTTTCTCAAAAGAAAGAATTTTAAGAGAAGAAAAGACTACTTGCTCCTGATATCTAGTCATGGACTCAAAGATCCAACGGACCTTGAATGGACCGAAAGCATAAATATAAGGTTCCCATTTGATTTGAGTACTGAATCCAAGCTCGGCCCAAAACTTTGATTGACCGCAGTGTCTAAGCTTGGCCAAGCCCTCTGGCATAAAGTAATGAGCAGAAAGCCATAAGGAAGGCCTCTAGTGACCAGGTTTGCAGAGACTGATCGAAGTACGTAGGGTTGGTAATTTTTTCCAAGCTAAAATTAGAGGTTGGATTAGGATCAACACGAAACTTAATCC
Source organism: Alnus glutinosa (assembly GCF_958979055.1). Lineage (NCBI taxonomy): Eukaryota > Viridiplantae > Streptophyta > Magnoliopsida > Fagales > Betulaceae > Alnus > Alnus glutinosa. The sequence continues at coordinate 312,377 of NC_084898.1, read as the reverse complement.
CGATACATGACATCCAAGATTGGTAATTTTTTACACGAACTTAACACTATATTAACTGATTAAAATTGAGGAGTTTAACTAATTTGATTAAATAAATAGTCAATGCCTTAACATGACCTAAACCCTACACAAGAACGTGAATTGCCACGCAATAGGATCCTCTCCGGTTGAAACTCAACTCGAGAGGATCCAGGTCCAATTGCCACCACTAGAAGCACACATGGCATCTGAGAAATGTGCCTGCCCAGATAAAGAATCAGACAAATGTGCCTAGAAAGAATATTCATATAGCATAGTGCTGCCCAAGCCTCTTCCTAAAGTTCAAATTGCAATTTGAGTTGTCACTTTTGCCACACTGCTGAACCAATTCATGCACCCAATTCTATTGAGGCATTCAAACCCAGGACAAATTATTCTTCACATTACAGTTAACCAGTTACATAAGCATAACATACTAAATCCGGCTCAAACTCTTTTCACCATTGAACAAAAAAAAAACAATGATGTTGCATTTCAAGGTCAATACCCATTTCCTGATAACAGCAGCCTCCAATTTTGTCATTAGTAAGATCTCCAAGGGCTTGTCACCTCCCTAAGATCCTGAAGAAACAAAATTTTCAAGATGTTTCTAACATACCGCCTACGGTGTCTCTGCGATCCATGCACGGCTTATGACACTCCATTCATACATTAATTTGAGCCTTGAACCATACATCTTAAATAAAGACCCATTCCCTAATGTAAGCTTGCCATCTGTAAACAAAACCCTAACTCCATGCTTATATATGGGAGCAGAATCTGTAGCTTTGGCTTCGAACAACTATAACCCATGCTTGGCTCAGGTGAAACATTATGAAACTCCATCATTCTCTACCTTTTTGTCTTTGGCAAACTTTCCCAACACCTGACACACCAGAAAACGGTCATTATAAAACTGGGAAAAGGTTCAGGATTAAGGGAAAGCAATCCACCTTAATTTTTGAATGATTTGCATCCATCCATCCCATCATACTTCATGCTCAAGGCACAATTTTTATATTTCAGGGCACGTAATGCCTTAAGCCATAAGTTTCTATATAGTAAAGCTTCTGGATGCATCTCTTCCTGAATCTGATGTTTTTCTGTTAGAGCATCTGCAATAACCTGCATCTGAGATAAAGAATGCAAGGATTTGGTTTCACCGCAACTTCTAAACATCAAGTGTTCCCTTCGCCCCCCCCCCAAGAAAAAGAAAATTAAAAAATAAATAAATAAAATAAAGGTAAAGAAGACATCAAGTACTAATATAATAACTGTCAGCATCCGGACAACTAATGATACCTGGATAATGTCATTGCCCTTCTCAGCCCATAAATCACTGCATGAAGAAAACGAATCCAGCGCTTTCTCAGTGAACACAGTATAAATACTCTTTTGTGCCTCATGGTAATTCTGATAGCCAGGCTCATGTGGAACAGCCATTGTCTTTGTCCATGCTAGTCTAAGTTCCACGTCGGAGCACTGAAAAGTACATTACTCAGGTTCTCGTAATCCAACAATATATGCATTTTTCTTTGTATGAATAATTCTCCCATCCCCCTGTAGCCTCAGTAATAATAGAAGTTATGATGATAAAAATCATAATCATTACTTTCAATCATGTTGTACTCAGAAATCTATCCACTAATCAACATTAGTAAACCATTGGACAAAACAGTTACCCCAAACATGAGAAAAATGAAGGTTATTGCCCTCAAAGAGTAAAACAAATTAAATCTCCATGTACAATTATGATTAACTATGCTATTATAGTTCCAGAGTGTGTAAAATGCACATTAAATATAATCTATTAACATGCCCGAGAAATCTAAATAGAAATTGTACTCGGTAATCTCAAAAGGAGAGTAAGGTTTAATTCCTGTCAAATTGACCCACATTCTACATAAAAGATCCAAAAGAATCAATCAAACAACACACACACACACACACCTGCCATACCTTGGAGTGTTCTGCTGACTTATAAGGACAGTATGGAGTTCCTGTTTGAGTTGACTCAGGCATTGAAACCCTTTGTTCAACCCTATTTGTGGAAAACACACAAAGCTTATGCATTATACGCTGAATTATGTCATGCTCGTAAGCATTCAATGACTGTAAATTTGAACAGTTCTGTACAAGCAACTCTGTCAGAGCATGCATTGCATTAATCACTATCTGAACATCTACTTTAGGAGTAGACAAAGACTTAGATACATCCTGATGTGTTTCAGTTAGATCAGAAAGAAGACCAACTCCAGAAGATGATGAACTGATGTGTTCCTTTGCAAGGACAGGCACCCTTGTTGGACCAGCATGCACAACATCCTTGATTCCCTTCAAAGAGCCTTCAGCATTTGTCCATGCAGCCTGATGCATTTCAGTAAGATCAGTAAAACGAGCAACTCCAGAAGATGGACTGAGGGCACATTCCTTTGCAAGGACAGGCACGCTTGTTGAACCACTACGCACAACATCCTCGATTCCCTTCAAAGAGCCTTCAGCATTTTCCCTAATAACAAGCTTCCCATTAGATGTAAGGTAATCTTCCACAAGAGATGGCTGAACCACGTGAGCAGACTTGAGCAAAGAGCTACTCCTCGAGTTGCCTAAAGCATATTCCTTTTTTGCTTCATAGATGCCATTACAGAATTGAGCACCAGTTCCATTACTCGAATCAGGAGGATGAGATCCCACTTTGGTAGAATCCCTATTTTTAAGTACTCTTGATGATAAACAAACAGCTGAAGATTCACCTTTCTGGAAAGATGAGAAATCACTTCTACAACATTCATTTTCATGGTAGTCTATGCCTCCTTTAGCATTACTAGGAAAAAAATGAGGCGCCAAAGGATTCAAATTGTTCTTTGTTTCTGGCTCCTTTTCAAGATGTATTGAACTTGCAGGCCCAGAGACTCCAAATGGCGATTGCCAAGAAGCCAGGGTGCCTTTCCAACAGGGTGAATCCACATCAGAGTCATTCTCATCCAGTATTTTAGAAGAACTTTCAACAGAAGCACCAGTTTTTATTGCATGAGGTTGCAGCTCAGATTTGACCATGAGTAAGGGATCTATACCATCATCAGAGATAGGCTCGTCACTTTTTTCTTCATTACCTTTTCCTATCAAGCTATGATCTAGGCAGACCTCTTTGCCTTTGCCATTCAGCAGGACATGTGGCTCTTTTAGGCTAAATCGATTACCACCATTTAGCCCATAGAACTCTTCTGGATTACAGCCAGAATAATTCTCATTTTTGTTGAGTGCATTGATGCCTAGAAAATCAGAATTCGCTGACAAAACAGGATTAAGGGGTGAAACAGTTGTGCAAGTGCCCTGTGATCCATATGATAGAGCGGGCAATGAATTATTCTTTGGTGAAGGAGAAACAGTATGTTCAGCTGACAAAGAATCTAGTTGTGAGAAGGATCTCTTGTATGAATCAACATCCAAATTACAACTGCTCCAATTCACTGCTGGCATTGGATATGACCACCGACCATGAGGAATGTTTTGAATTGTTGCAGCAGAGCACAAATCTGATGATGTTGAAAACTTCAAAGAGGTGACCCGAGAATTTGGCTCTGGAAAAGATTCATAATTTACTCCCTCAGTGCCCCTAGATTTGATTTGACTATCTGCCCCCATGATCGTACCATTTAATTTTCCATGCATATTATCAGAAAATTCACCACAAGGCTTCAACCCTTCAGCAGCATGCTTTCCTGCAAAAATAACATCTTATAAATGTAAGGCTTTGTGCGGCTGTCACAATCACAAAATATTGTTACCGTTTCCTAGTAATCTTTGTGTAGCTTCATATCATCAATTTCTCCAGTTCTATATGAAGAATGGCATAAAAAGGCTGTCAAGAAGAAGAATAATTCATGATGCCAATATATTAAAAGTTCATGATGCATTGATGTCCACGGACAAAGTTGTGGAAATTTTATTTTTATTTTCACTAGAATTATTGAGGACCATTAAAGGCAACTCTTCAAGATTCTCGATAGACAAGTGTCTGTGCATACTTCATGATTTTCTTTTGTCATTCCAATTCTTAAAAAGCAGAAACCAAAAAAAAAACAACAAACAAACAAATTATCTATAGAAAGTTGTTAGGAATTACTTAGTGTCTCCAGGTCTCCCCAATGCATAGTGTCGTTTATTTAGTAATTTAGCTGCAAGTCAAAATGAAGGCCTAATTATAGATATAGACATATTTAAGATAATGACAAACTAGTTTCTCCATTCAAATCTCAAGATCTAGTTCTAGGTGTTACTGTCCTGTATTTGTTCTATCGCATCTCCTCCTGGTATATAAATCAAAGACCACAAATATTTTTTTTCCTTGGTAATTAGAGTCTCTCCTCATACATTGTGGTCATACATATTCACAGAGCAAGGAGCACCCCCCACGCCCTTCCTCCCAATTTTCTCCCACATCATAAGACAATTGAATTGGTTGCAGTCCTTGCTTCAAATACAAGTGGACTAGAAGTAGAACTAGAAGAAGTATTCTCATATAATTTATGCACACTAATTACTTAAGTAAGAATCACTTTCCAGGGAAAAAAAATAAAACTATAGCAATCAAGTAAACCGTGTTAGTTAGATTCACGGCCAAGAGATGCCTTTAAGTTCCAAATGAAGTGATATAATGAGAAACACATCGTTCTAAGATTAAAGCTATACAACTGGCACAGGTAAGTACTACAAAAAACTTTCAATATACAATATGATCGACTTCAGCTATAAGGTTGAGGATCAGAAGGTTCAATCATATGCAAAGTTGCTATGGAGTTCTCCAAGTAAGAGAAAGATACCTTGTTTTAGAAAGCTCTCATAGGCTCTTGAACCTTCTTCCTTCCAGGAGAAACTCCCTTGATGATCCCTCCTCTTGTCCTGTTCCACATTGGATGGAACATCACCACCATCAGCCCCTTGGCCAACATAGCCAAAACCCAACACCGGATAATTACAAGATTGAGCATCAAAATCAAAACCAGAGGGATTATCATACTGCAAATCAATGACTCCCATATCGGACTGATGGCCACAATAATTAAAAGCATCCAACTTGAGATCAGAAAAGGAATCGAGCGAGGAAAAAGAAGGGTCAGAACTCGGGGAATGGTCTAGTGGAGGAGTAAAAGTTTGCTGCCATGAATTGGGTTGGGGATTGAAGGGCTGAGCTAAAGGTGACAAACGGGACTGCAATGTCGAAGACCCTTTATCTCCGTGACCCTCCATTTTGCTTCAAAATCTGAAAACACAGCCACCCAACTGATCAAAACAAATTCTTTTCTTTTCTTTTTTCTGCACAAACAAGTGATTAAGAACCAGGGCCTTTCTTTTCTTTTCTTTTCTTTTCGTCTTGTGTGTTGTGTATCCAAGGAAGTAGGATTCATTGTACACTATATGAGAGACACAGAGAGGTCAAGATACTATATCAATCAAATAGCACCAAAGCATCATCATCATCATCATCATCAATAACGGAGCAAAAGCCATAAATTACAGCACAAATGAACTAATCTAAGCGTTTAAAGATTGAAATGTGAAAAAAAATAAAAAAAATTCTGAACTTACCAAGCAAGTTAACCGGCTCTTCCTCGATCGTCGGTGCTGATTGGCTCTGAGGGTGTTCGAGCTTAGATGTTGGAATGCGTCTGACGAACAGAGACGCTGTTTCCGCTCTGGGTTTGTCTTAGAGATTTCTTTTGCACTGGTCCCCTTAGACCCCTTTGTATCTTTCATTTAAGGGTTTTTCTTCTTTTTTGTATATTACAGTCAACTCTTGGGGATATATATGATGCTAATAAGCTGATTCATTTTTTAGGCCTGCATATACTAATCCGAAATTTTCAAATATATATATATATATATATTCATTTGATGAGTATTTATTTGGTTTAGTATATTCAAAATTTACAGATTGAAAAGAAAAAAAAAAATTAATGAAAATATTATTTTTAAAAAAGTATTTAAGTATTTGATAAAATTAATGAAAATGCAGTTCTGCCTTGAAAAATCATGCATTTTCAAATATTCATTTTCTTGATTGCTGTTTGGAAACATCATTTTTTTTCACATTTTTTATCGTTATTTTTTTTAAATGCACTCTTAAACTGAACACTTACTGAAATTTTCTTTAAAAACAAGCATTTAGTCTACGAAATTGCAAGACCAAGCCCAGATTAAGAATTATATCTTCATTTCATATAAAAATATCAAAGGAGATAAGATAAATATCTCATACAAATAAGAAAGCATTTGGTGGAATTATAATGAAAAGAGAGTGATAGACAGAGTAAAACAGCATGCAATTTTTTATTTTTATTTTAAAAAAAAAAAAAAAAAAAAAAAAAAAGATGTAAAATATCAAAAATTAGGTGGCAGCAGTGTAAATTGCTGCATTTGTGAGGACGATGGAACAAATAAATATAAGACAAAAGTTCTGATATTCATTATATGTATTTAAATTTTAACATAATGGGGTCCACAGAAAAGATGAATTGACCATGTCACCATGATCCAAATCCTTCGAGAATCCAACGGCCCAGAATACAGAGCGTGCTGCCTTCTTGCCTTACCAATTAAGTTTCCTGCTAGGATATTTCCAACCTCCCCCGTCCACATTCAGGGCTCCTTTTACCCAAATCAACCACCATATCCCGGGACATTGACAAGCTGCAGCAGCCCTTTCAAATGTACGAGTGTGGATGACACATTCATGTGCATATAGGGTGTTTCATTGTATTTTTTTTTTCTATTTAAAAAGGCAGTCAGGAGAAACTAACGGCGGTTATTTTACATGGTCGTGATTATAGTAGCACTTACTCGTAGGGAGCCGTACACAAAGGGTCTAGACGGTGAGAGTCGTAAGCAAGTTCAATTTAGCCATAGCCTAATATAGCCCTACCAAAACGTCAATAGGAACCAAGATGTTTCATTAGAATTACTCATTTACATGACATGATGTTATCATTTTTCATTCTTGCACAAGTTGTCTCCATTGAGTGAAATGGAGAGAATTTATTTCATAATTTAGATTAGATTTGATAAATTTTAAAAAGAGAGCCCCTTCTATAAGGATGGGCTGTAAAAGTGATGTTTTACAGCTTCCAATAAAGAGTTTACACATCATCTTACAAGATTAAATATAATAGATATGAGAACACCAAATCTTATAAAAAAAAAAAAAAAAAAAACAATTTCCAGTTTTTACTTCCTAAGAGACCAAACGGCTCTAAAAAAACCATAACCTCCTCTCACCCCACGCTACTGTGCCGCCGGCACCCAAACTCACCATCATGTCACAACCAATAACACAAAACAATGGACAGTCCTTCGCACGGCCTAAAGAACGACCACCCAAACACTCACACACCCAACTGATAACCACCACACAAATCCATCCCGAAGGCCTTCAACAACAATGTCGCCTACGAAGAAGACTACAACAAACACCATTTTAATTTTGACCAGTCCCACCTTGAGGCTTGACCATCATAGGGAGGTTGTACCCATCAACCAAGCTGATAGCGAAGAAGTTGAACCCACCAGTGCCGTTGAGCATGAACTTGGCCAAGGTCGTTGGCAGCGCGCCGCTATTCCCTGAGCACTCGATTTTTCTGGAGCCGCAATCACCTGTGACGCAAGAGAACTTGCCCGTGAAGTCTTGGGAGCAGTGGGTTCGGCCCCAGATGCGACCGCCCCAGGATCAGAGGTCGGTGGGGTGATGGTCTTGGGCTCGCCCTTTTTGAGCACGAAGCCGGTTGCGGACTGTGCCGGTACACCGGCGTTGCATGGAATGCCCGGCCATACTGTGTACTCGCTGAAACCCAGTGGATTCCGGCGGTGTGGGAGAGATGCACTGGGGATGGGAATGCGAACGGGATTGGTGGGGATCCGAAGTGGCACAAGGTGATGGGGTTTGTGGGCATTCAGATCGGGTTTGGATCCGCGGGTCGCCGGTGCTCCCTGTGCCAGACTTGGATGCCGTCCGATCGCCAAGGCCTTCAATGGTACCTATTCTGCTTTTCCTGCATTCACTGATAGCAACCCCATCCGAAAAGGAAGGAAGGAGCTGAAGAACGAAGAAGAGGATACAGGGAGAGAGAGAGAGAGAGAGGGGCAAGATGGGTGTTTAATTTGTTTCATAGGATCGGATGCTTTGATGTTTGTTGTATTTTTTTAAGTTTTTATGATTTGTCTAATTCTAATTGGTTGCTGTAAATTATGGGATTTACAGACCATCCTTATTAAAGGTATTCTCTTTTAAAAAACATGTCATTAAGTATGCTAGTATTGGCCATTAAATGCAATAAAACAAAATATAAGTCATTTGAAGAGTGTTACAAACATACCTCTTAAACATTCATCCTCTCACATAGAATGAAACCCATACCACATATGTCATACTCCATATAAGACTATGGATGTATAAAGAGTTTTTTTTTATCTTTTTCCATTTAACTATTTATGATGACCATGCATTATCTAAGGACAATAATGGAAGAGCCAGAGAAAGCTATCCCTTTTAATTGGGAAGGGCCACAAAAGCACATACTTTATGCTGTCCACTATTGCTAGTCGTAGAAACTACAGGCATGTTTGGGTGTTGGTCTCTTATTGTATTATATTTGAAAATGTTGTTTGGGTGGATTTTTAAAGTCAAAATTGTTGTCGGGGTTTATCCGACCCACTTCTCGACCCATTTTTAACCTAACTCAAAAAAATTAACCCAATTCAAAAATAATTAAAAAAATGTTGAAAAAAAATAAATAAAAACTCAAGGGTGATCGAGCCACTCCTGGGCATATGGAGATGGTGGTTGGAGGTGTCCAAGGTTGGCAGAAATTATTGGGGGCTAGTCAAGCCACCTCCGACCGATTTTCAAGGGTAGCTCAGCCACTCCTGTCTGATTTGGGGGTGGTTGAAAAGTGGATGGGGACGGGGTAGCTCGGCCACACCCATTAGATTCGGGGTGGCCAATCCATCTCTTAGGAAAGAGCCAAGCCACCCCCAAGCGACTTCGGGGGTGGTCGGCCATCCCCAAGCGATTTCGGGGGTGGTCTGTGGGGTAGTAGAACCACTCCTAAGGGTGGTTTGAAAACCACCCCAATTTTATTTTTTGTTTTTTATTTTTTATATATATTTTTCTCAATTATATTCAATTCATACTCTCAAACATTGTTTTCAAATTTTTTAAATCATCCAAATATAATTTTAAAACTCAAATTTTGTCAGTATTCACATTTTAAATATAGTAGAATATAATACAAAAAAAAAAAATCGAACACCCAAACAAGCCCTACAATATTATTGATTGCATAATAACAAAAGCTCAAGGAAAAAAAAAAAAAGAAGGTATGAAAACAACTGTTGCAAGCAAAGAGTCCTTGGAACTGTTCCATTGAATATATTCCCCACTCCCAGCCACGATCAGCATACAAAAGAAGCAAACAAAGCTTTACATAAAGAGATTGACGGATCATTTTCCATCCAGACCATACAAATTATGCCTCTAGAAACTAGCTAGATATATATGGTAACATATATTACGTACACATGATGATGATCATGATGCGCATGGTGTTAATTACATGAGACAGCAGGCATTGACGTTGTCATCGTTGAACATGTTGCTGACCTTGTCGTCTCCTCGATGACTAATCGGAATGGTCCCGTGCCTGTCGCCGAGATTGTAGCCGTGCTTATAATAGTTGTAACTCTCTTTGAACTCGTTAGTAGTGTCTCTGAAATAGCGATCGGTGGATGTGTAGTACAAAGGTGGTTCCGGGTAAGGCCAGAATTCAGCCCTCTTTCCAGCCCTCCTCACTGCCTTGAGCACCTTGTTTCGATCGACGTACCCGACCGCAGTTACCTTTTCCAACTCTAGGTCCACCTCCACCGAATCAACCCCTGACAAAAATATACATACATGCTTCATCAAGTAATATTCCTTGTTTTCTAGTCTCTTCCAATTTTTCTCTTGTGGACAATATATATGTTTAGTGGATAAATTACCATATTAACTAATTAAACAAGAAGTACCTTGTCTAATTGTATGACTTGGTCTCTCGGAATTGCGCCTTAATTAAACCGACAAGCGGGTATGTTCAAATTTTTTAACTTACGATTTGGGTGAGAGAAAGCTAACTTGTTGAAAATTTATCCGTGCATGTGTTAGCATAATATAATCCTATGATTAGTTGTGCATACAGAATTCATCGATGATCAGAGAAATAAACTGTATAATTAATTGAATTCCAGGCCGGCAGTGACCATGGCCCATAAATTTTGAGAATGGTCGATATATATACATGGTCCTTTGAGATGGAACAGAGGATACAAGAACAGAAACCGAAGTGTCATACATAGAATGATAGAATAGAATGCTAGTAATGCAAGAGTGGGGGACATGTATTATTAATTATAGAAAAACAAAAAGCTATATATGGACGTACCTCTAAGCTTGTGAATGGCATCTTTGACAACTCTCTCGCAGCCAGCGCAGCACATTCTTACTCTGAGCTCCACGGTCTGGAAAGCAAACACGGTTTTAGCACATCGGAATAACACGATTTACAGATGCTAGCTGCTTAATTCGATCCATGAAATCTTCTTATTCCTTTGTTCCTTTTGTTCTTCGATCGATCAAAAGACCTTTCTACTTTGGACGGTTATATATGGGCCGGAAACTAATTAAAAGGGATTAAGAAAAGCTATGTAGGGGTACTATAATTAAATTAATCTTTTTTGTCGTCAGAGATTCTTTTTTGCTCACTAGGCTGGGAACATATTGTCGATATATTCTTTGTTTCAACTTGTTTTATAGCCAAATCGGTTTAATATATAGAATGAAAGTGATCGATCAGACATGGAAGGAGATCCTACCACTATTTATTAAAACAAGTGGGTCCTTCTAGTTAGTTCAAAAGAGATGGGCATGTTCCATCTTCCATTGAAGAAGTCATTGACACGTATGAGTTTGGCTATCATGATCTTTTACATATATATATATATATATATTTATGGGTAACCTGGTTTTATCACTGTATAATTAATCATGATTAGTTTGGTATCATGTCCTGCAAAAACATGTCATAATTCAACCATATATATATATATATGATTTTTGTTCTATTACAAAATTAAATCACTATTTATCGATCTCAAAAGTAATTGAAAGAAAAAATATATTTAATTATTTAATTAATATTTTTACAGAAACAACTGTATATCTTTGAAGAAATGAAAGAGTAATTAATACATGATTTGTATGGCTATAGTACGGCCAACGCTACGAGAGAAAGAAGAAGAGCAAAAATAAGAAGATGAATAAGAAGAAAGTTAAGACATGCTATATATATATATGGTGCCATGAAAATACTCGAGAGAGAGAGAGGTGGCCGGCCGTTCTTTTCTCGTAGCTAGCTAGCTAGCTAGCAAGTTGAAAATGAAAAATATGGTGAAAGCTGAAGCCAAAGGGAGATACCTCGAACGATCGAAAACAAAAGACTTAGGAAAGTGAACCTGCAAGGAGAGTGGACGACCCTTGGGCATGTTGTAGTTGAAGTTGTCGAAGTTGTTGAGTTTGTGGATGTCCCGATAGCGAAAGTAGCAGTACTGGGCAATGGCAGATATGATGGAGCCGAATGCTTTCTTTAATACGGCAACCATGGCACCGTAGGTTACTTAAATATATACAAGGGAAAACCAAGCCCTAGAAGATATTCCTCTGTGGCCTTGGTATTGCACCTTCCTTAATGCTTAATCTATTCTCAGAAATATTCCAAATTGTTGTCTACTATTGCATGCAAGCAATTTCTTGTGGTTAAATTCAGTGGACTTGGAGATAAAGTCTCCCAAATTATTAGACCCTTTAGCCAGGGAATGGTATCTAAATCCTCACATTAGTGCTTCAAATGTGGGTCAAGCTAGCTAGCTGCTGACATGGGTTTGCTGATACGCACAAGGGAATATCAGGTCTCATGAGATATAGATGGGCTTAAGAAGGAAAGCTAGTTAGCTGGGTTTTGATGCAAAGGGAAAATAGATTCTCAAAATCTTCACTACACAACATGCAACATCTATCTACAAAGCATATCAAAGCTATATTCCCATATATATATATATATATATGCACATTAATATTAATTGCTATTAACTAGTTTGCCCCTTCAATTCTCTTCTTATTTAATTTCTAGGTGTTTCACATTTTTATAAGCCTTTGGAGATCGAAGAGAATCTTAGGATTAATTATATATATATGATTTATATATAGTTTTAAAAAAAAATGGAATTTAATAAGCTAAAGTGAACACGTACGGTACTGAAATAATGAGAACCATTGAATTCTTATATATATACCAATAACATCATTATTCTTCCAGCAATCACTCCACACCACCAGAAAATATTAATACAAAATCGATCCATACTCTATTTACAGATATTGAAACAAGTTGGTTACACGTTTATTATTGATAGTTTTTAAGGGTATCTATGAGGGCAGAAGACAGATAGTGATTTTTGCAAACTCTATCTGTTGTATGTATATGCGGATGCGGTTAGCAAAAATCACTTTCCGTATATGCGTATGCATATAGCGATTTTAGGATATATGGATACGGTTGTTTTGGATTTGATATAGGTTACGTTTATATTGGTTTAATTGGTTGCATTGCTTTCTTGTATAACACTTGGACCAAAAAGTAAAAGTAATGTGAAATTAATATATTCTTAAAAGATTATGGCTTAAAAAAAAAAAAAAAAAATCTCAAAACACTAAAAACCGGCATAAATTATTTTTCAAAATCGTTTAAAATATACCCTAATAAAGACCTAAAGAAGGTCAAAAAGAATAAATTATGTCCAAAAAGCTTATAATTACCTAATATACGGACAAAGGATAATAATTGCTATAACTGGGCGAATACAATCGATCAATATAAATACGATGCAGGTGCAGATATTAAAAGTGTTATCTACATATTAATTACAAATGTAACTGCGAATATTACAAATATCACACCCGACAACTTATAAGTGATAAATCACCTCTAGCTTCTTTTGTGTTTTGAGAAAATTCTTCTTCAGCCGCACGAGATTCTTTGAGCTTAATTAAGCATCCATGATTAGGAGAATATTTTATGCATTAATTATTAGGTTGTAATATTCCTCGTGATAAATCTCAACTATTCGTTATTCTTAAAATAAATTAAATTAAGGAACTACTTTAGCACTTAATTATTATTTTCATTAATTTCCTTCAGATCGAATTGGCAAATTATATATTTTCTCAGAAATATATATCCAACTAAATTCTTTCTTCAAATATTACAGATGACGCAGGCTTATGCACTGTTGTAGCGAGCAGCTAGCATATACTTTTGATATGGTTTTAATTAAATCTGTATATATATATATATATATATATATATATATATATATATATATATATATATATATATATATATATATATATATATATATATATATATAATCGCCTCCAAACGACATATGATAATGCAAATGCATCTTTTGAAAGGAATATGTACGTGGTTAATTATATCGTATCATTTGCATTAATTTCATGCATATATATGGAGGGTTCGATACTTAGATTATTCTTCCAACTTTTCAAACATTAATTGATAATGTTTCAGCACACATGATAGGCCTCTGCTGCGCTGTTTGCAATTCTTTTAATTATCATGAATTAATGGAGAAATTAAACAATTTTTGTTGTCGATCAATGCCACCAACGACAGTTTAGAGACAAACCGTATATGAGAATGAATGTCTTTATTATTATAAATTATCATCGATCGAGGCCATCTCCTCCTAACAACATATGTATTACTAGCTAGCTAGCTACTTCCATTAATGTTTTTGTAAAAGGTTCAGTAGACAGTTGGAAAGGCAGCACACTGAAATACTAGAGGTTCTTCGATCTTATCATAAGGTATGTAGGACCATAATTATATGATATCACTATGATATTTAAAATTCCAAAGAAAAGTAGACTTGATCATGAGCTTTAATTAATGGAGGTTCCTTTTAAAAAAAAAAAATATATATATATATATATATATATATATATATATATATATATATAGGCTTTTGAAGTTACATATATATGTTCCAAGTGCAGTATATATGTATATTTTGACTAGTCAAATCGTCCCGTTGTGGATTCTATTTTTCATTTGGTGAAATAATATTTGTCTTAATTAAGATTCAAAATATTTCTTATTTCTGTGATTGAAGACTGATGATAATCAAAATCAATTTAATCAAACCATTTTTCTTTTTTCTTTATAAATTTTTCAATGTATGTGATGTTATCAATTATAGCCCTTAATTAATTAACTACTCAAATCGAAACATAGTTGATTTGGAAGTTTTAAATTGATCAGGTGTCTTCTAAAATAATTATAAATGTCTATTGGAAATAATTTTACTTAAAACGGCCCATCAAAAAAATTATGAGCTTTCAGGTCAGTACCGGCCCAATAAGGATTAATATTCTTCTTTTTTCTCCTTTCATTCTCTACCGGTTGGATTCTTATAGATCCAATCGGTTGCTAACAAAATATTGCCAACTCATCTTTTAGAATCTTCTTACTAACAGAATATTATTAGCTCATCTTCTAGAGTCTTCTGCTATTGCCACTTCACTAATTGCTTATCTTTATCTGCTCACTACTTCACTCTTTATCTTACTTACAATATGGTCCAACACCTTAAAAAATTACAAAGTAAAAAGCCCAACAAAACTAACTTATTTACAAACAAAAGTCCATTAGATTAAAGGCCTACTAACCTAATTAACCCATTAAAATCCCACTATATTATTTATATCCCTTACATATCCCAGAAGATAGACGTTAAGTAGCCAAGATAGCAGCACTTCCCGAAATTCCTATAAAGTCAGGCAGTGAGCAGCTATTCCCGATAATACGCGACAGGAGGTAAAACCAGATTGGGTCCCGGGAGTGCAGACAACTTGTGATCGAAAGTCAACTTAGCCAGCCAAGGCTCGAGACAATCATGTCCCGGGAACTCAGGTGTCAGTCATTTTAAGAAATCTAGATTATGACTCTATTCCAAGTAGAATTGAAGTAGGAGTCATAATCCGGGTTTAAGTCTAGTTTGATAAGTAGTCCTAGGCTGTAAACGAGCCGAGCTTGAATGAGTAGTGCTTGTGCAAGCTCGGCTCATTTAAATTTATCACGAGCCTAAGCCGAGCTCGAGCTCATTTATCACAAGCCCGAGTCGAGCTCGAGCTTTTTTATCACGAGCTTGAGCTGAGTTCGAGCTCCTTACGAGTTTTAAAAATTAAGTTCAAGACAAATTTTAAAAATTAAGCTCAGCTCGGCCAATTTTGTTGTAAGTTTTGTAATTTATTTAAGATACAAAAAAGATGGGTGAGCTCATTTAAAAATTAATATTATATTATATAACATATAAACATTATATATTTATATTGTATGTTAAATAAACTATATAATTTACTAAAAAAATAAAAATAAATGATATAATGATTATTAAATATCTAATGTTAAACTTATAACATATAATAAGTTATTACATGTCATATGCCACAATGCTATATTATTATATGATCATATAGTCCTATAATCCTATTATATTACATGAATAATATGATTAAGTATCTGGATTATCAGTATATCATATAACTAACAATTAAGTATTGATATTATTCTCTTTTACTATTTATATACATATAACCAATTAATATATACTGACCAATGACTATTGTTATTTGTTACTTTTTAGTTCATGCTTACATATAGTATATTGTTTCACTGTAGTCCAAATCTGATCCCGAATTTTTCGAGAATAGATCATATGTCTAATAAATTATCAAGTCCAAGTAAAACTCTGACAGTATTCCTAGATCAAGAAGGAATAAAAAGCCTAATTTATGTTGACATCTGCCTCTTTACCTATAAATAGGCCACTGAACTTTTGTGCATTAAGCATAATTTTTCTTACATAAACTAATTTAGGCATCGAAGCAAAACTCCTGAAATAACGTGCAGTTCACACCATACCGAAAATTGTACTAACAATGTCTAAATTTGAGTATCCAATAGGAAAAACTTATGTTTTATTTAAGATTATATGAATTTAATCAAACCTTCCTTTATCGGTTGATCAAACTAAATTTTGTGTGTCCTAAATCAAGGACGACCCCCTTCCCCCCAATTTCTTTAAATATATATATATACACACACACACACAAAGGGGGACCAAAGCAGATATATGACTTAGAAATAGAAAGTGGTGTAAGTGGAGTGGACAGAAAAGTGGTGAGCATAGATGAACATGGTGATGTGCATACGTAATTCAAATTCAAAATCAGAGTATAAAATAACAGAATACTCAAAGATCATGAATAAACTTCAAAGTAATGCTTAGATTCAAAATAACTTGAATGAAAACTTACAAATGAACTTAGGTCAGATGAATTCTGACGTTTACAAACTTAGACTTAGAAACACTGGAATGAAACATTACAAGTGTTTGGCTTATGAGAGACAAGGTTGGATTACAAGTGTTTGGTTTAGCACTGCGTAACCAGCTCTTTGGCTTTCTTTACATCTGTGTTCTCAGATGCAACTTTAAAGGGCGAGGCTTTAACCGTAGTGGTTCTATGCTTGAACACTATGGTTTCTTGTAGAGGGTGACTTGAAGACACGACTGTGTTATCTTCTTTTACCCACTCTTCCTTAGTGACAGTTTGTACATTGTTTTCAACTGGGTAAAACTCATCAACAAAATCGAGATAGATCTATCTCTGTTTGGATTATGTGTTTCTTGAAATGACTCAAGATTTCCTTCTTTTGCTTAAAGTTGAACCTTTCACGATATATATATATATATATAAAAAGAATGAAAGAAAAAATCTAAAAAATATAAAATATAATGTAAAAAATAAAAATTTAGTATATTGACTCTTACCAAACAAAAAAAATTTGACTACTAGCCCTTGCCCATAAAAGCTTCTAGCTCCTCCCCTGATTTAAATAAGGCATCTCAATTGAGCATATAAATTAAATAGATAATTGCACTGTTGGTCCATATGGTATGCCATAATTATTTTTCACTCCCTATGGTTTAAAAAGTACATGAGAGGTCCTTATAGTATTCAATAATTACAAATCGATCCCTGATGTCAAATTCTGTTAAAATTTTTAACAGATTCCGTCAAATACCACGTCAGCGCCACGTAATTTGACGCTAGGGATCGATTTGTAATTATTGCATACCACAAGGACCTTCTATGCACTTTTTAAATTATAGGGAGTGAAAAATAATTATGGCATACCACAGGGACCAACGGTGCAATTATCCCTAAATTAAAAGCCAAGTAGCGTAAAAAATACAAGTAATAGGGCTAATCATTTTCTTCGGTGGCTCGAAGAGAGAGAGAGAGAGGGGGGGTGAGGGAATGCAAAGGGAAAATATTTCTAAAAAATTGATCTTCACACTTCTTGCTAAAACGACATCGTTATATATATAAATAAATCTATGCGAGCAGACCAATAGCAAAAGCGGGCCGATTATCTTTATTGTGTCGCGGGCCGCCCACATGGATTAAACTGACCCGCTATACAATCATACTACTAACTATTCAAAGAAAACATTCTAGATTATTTTTATTACTATAATCTTTATAAAATAAGAAACTCAAGACCAAAATCTACTAGATCTTTTTGACCCGACAGAATCAGTGCATTTTACACCACACTGTTCACAAACTGGAATAGGGATGATCCAATTTGTCAGCAACCAACTTTG
This sequence comes from Alnus glutinosa, assembly GCF_958979055.1. NCBI lineage: Eukaryota > Viridiplantae > Streptophyta > Magnoliopsida > Fagales > Betulaceae > Alnus > Alnus glutinosa. Next base: position 294,518 of record NC_084898.1, on the reverse strand, counting down.
AATTTTCCCAATGTCTTAAATATATATATGCTCATCAATAATCACAAACAAAATTCATTTACCGCAAGTTGTACTATGCTAAATTCTAGTCTGTTTGGTTGGATTCTTGCCAGATTTTGGTCACTTTCGCCAAAATCCAGCCAACCCAAATTCCCACGAAACTGGCCGAAATCTGGCCATTGCCGCAAGATTCCGACTTTCATCGCCAGAATCTGATGAAAGTGGCTAGAATTATACCAGCCAGTGACGGAATTTCGTCACCGGTGATTTTTCTGTACGAGCCAAATACCAAAAAATATTTTCAGAAATATTATTTTTTTGAAAAATGATCTCGAAGAAAAATATTTTATGACAAAAAACATTTTAAGTTGAAACAAACGGAGCAAAAATTCATTTACATTCTTGGAAGACATTTTGTCACGACATGGGTTACCAGTTTCTGTTAAATTTTAAAGTATATTTTCTATAATCCATAGTTATTAATTTTCTTTTTGTTTTCAGTGATGTACTGAGAAACTTATGTAATTTTAAACGTGGGAGGACTTACTTGCACATGATGGATAACACATGTTATTCTCTCATTCTCTTAACCTTTTCACCTTACCACCTAATCACATGAAAAGTCACACTCAAGAATGAGCAGATCTGCTCCCTCCTCCTCTCTTTTTCCATTTATACTCCTCGTTTCTGCTCTCCCCCTCCCATTATAGGTTTTTTTCTTTTGTTTATAGGTGTTTTTTAACCAGATCAGCAATTTTGGCAACTCCGCTATGCACCCATCCATCTACCTCCGTGTTGTGCCGTTCATCTCTTTCCTGGTCGCTGCTGCTATTTGTTGGTTGTGTTTTTGCTTTGAATAAGAGTTTTATTCTCTTTATATCTGCCCTCATAGGCGACCTATGAGATGAAGGTTAGTTAGGTGTGATAGATTATCTCTCACAACCTGGATAGTTTGGTGTGAAAGGTTATCTCTTACGGTCGGTTTAAATAATTTTTTTTAAGATATTTGGCTACCCCCTATCTTAGATCTAGCTTGCTCGAAGCAGGTCTGATCTTTATCTATTTTTGTACATGGGTTAGCGGAAGATGAAAGTCATAAATAGCACTTTCTTGTAAGAATTTTATTTGTATTTAGACTATGTAACATTATAGTATGTGGCTATAATTTTGCAGAACTTTATACTTTGTGATTAAGATCTTTATACTCGTGATATTTGATTAATAAAATACTCAGATTTTTCGTTAAAATTAAAAAATTAAAAATTAAATTTTTTTTAAAAAAAAAAACATGAAAAGTCACTTATCTTGTTAGTAAAGTGTGAAAATACTCAACAACATTTCCCCAACCTTTATATAGACACCATAGGCATGCTTCTTCACCTCTCATTTTATCATATCTCACAAAAACCTTATTCTATCTTGTGCAAGTGCTGTCCAACCAATCCAAATTTTTTTTTATTGCTATATTATTTCATAAATAAGAAGTACATTTTTCTATTTAGTTTTGATATTTCTTCTACTTTTGGTTGAGTCCTTGGACTAGTATAACTTTATTATACTACATGAAAATCAGTTGTTCCTGATATTTGGACACTGTATTTCTCTACAGTTTCGAACGGTCAACTATTTTGGTACCTAAACTGCGTTTGCACTTATAATGGGAAATGCAGATAAATAAAAAGAGAAATTACAATTACTTCTTAAATTTACACCCAAATTGCAATATTTTTTAAATTTTAAAAAATTACAATTGGCCCCTAAATTACCTGATTCTTTCATTTAGCTGCAGGTCTCCTTCTAAAGTGATTTTTTTTTTTTTTTTTTTTTTGTTGGGTAAAAAAAACATTTTATTTTAGGTAAGAATATTGAATTTTTATCAAATTTAACATAAAATTATAACAAACAAGACTAAATAGTTCCGGAAGGTAATTGCAATTTTTTTTAAAAAATAAATAAATTATAATTTGAGTGTAAATTTGAGAAAAATGCCTCATAAATAAAACTCCAAAAAAGAAAAAGCATATTTATCAGGCCATTACTTGGAATTTATCCATGTTGACATTAAAAAATAAAAAGTGAATTTTTCTGTAATTTTCCTCCTCTTTTTTTTTTTTCAAATGAATGAAGAATACCACCGAAGATAATGAAAGCGTATATTTGGCGGTTCACCTTAAAATGATATTTTTCAAACGAATGAAGAATACCATCAATAGCGACGCGGCCATTCCTATGGATGCTGAAGAGTGCAGTGCAGCAGGCTTATCGCCCAAAAAGTCTTTTTTCGCAACCAAAATGATAAAAATATTCATTAATAAATAAATAATATAAAAGATTTTTTTTTTAATCATTTTAATAGCAATAAGAAAGCATTTCCATTTAAACAACTAGCAGAAGGCAACTAGTTTAGCAGTTTAAAAAAGGAACAACTACATTCTTCTACCTAGAATGCTCAGAAACAAAAAAAAAAAAATATATATATATATATATATATATATATATATATATAAAATGCAGGCCACTTCCTGCTTTTCATCACATCACATTTCAAAGATGTTTCTGCCTTATCTGTATCTCTCTCTCTCTCTCTCGTCTAAAATATTATTATCTCATCTTTTGTGGGAATTGGAACTGAGAAAAGAAAAAGAAAATCAAAACTCATGCTGGGAATTTAATTATATTCAATGCAATTGTATCAAAGGATACAAAATTCTCATTTTCAATGATAGAGTTGGAGCCTTCTTTGAATATGGGCACTCTGCCCATCTAATTTATTCATTTATTTATCCCTGCATATATATACATACACCAAACAATTTGAACCTTATATGCCATGAAACTTTGATACCAATTAAATCAGAAAGGAAACAAAAAAACAAAAAAAAAACCCACCAATTTTTACAGAAAATGGAGAAACCCCGCAACTTAAAACTCGAAAAAGAAAAAAAGAAGAAGAAGCTACCAACAACATGAAAGGTAGAGATGAGAAAAGAGCAAATTAAGAAAGAAAAAGGGCCTAAGCCGGGGCTAGTCGAGGTGGGGAAGCGTAAGGAAGGCTGTGGAGAATGAGAAACCGAAACCGCCTTGGGAAAGGCGCCGAATGGAAGAGATGCTCCAGCACCCTCGCCAACAGCACCGTGTACTCCTCCATGAACTCCGCCACTATCGCCACTAATATCATCTCCTCTCTCTCTGTCTCTCTCTTAACTGCTGTATTTGACAAACCCCTCAGTACTCTCTCTCTCTCTCTCTAGATATATATATATACACCCTGAGCCCGTCGAGTGTCGGCTGTAGCCTATAGGAAAGAGACTAGAAGAGACTCGACAATGCCATCAGCACCAGTTGCAACTTGCAACTTCCCTGGTATTCACAGAAACCATCACAATTTACCGCGGCGCCCCTACTTTCTGTTCCAGTTTGCTTGCTCGGCTTCCACGCGGGGGTTTTTGTTATATTTATCTGGATTCCAACCCAAAAAAGACTCAAAAGAGAGAGATTTTATTTATTTATTTTGATCTTTTTTTTTTTGAGCAAATTTATTTCATCTATATAAAAATGGCAGTGAAAACAAGTGGCAGTGGTACCCAGTGGGTCTGTGGGTAGTCATGCTTATCCTCTCCAGTTCAGTCAATTAATTAATGGATTTTTTTGTTTGGTTTTGCCATCCAACCTGTACATTAGAGTGGATGTGTGCCACGTTTCCTCGCTAACGTTGTTTCGCCTTTGCTGACACTGACAGATTGTTGTACGCCATGGTTTTTTTTTTTTTTTTAATGATTGCGGTCCTTGTGGATATACATCCTTCAGTTAATGTTTACTAATTTTTATCTTCCTTAATTTCTTCCACCAACACCCTTTTCCCGTGGAGCAGAAAATACAATACAAATCCTCCGGTGGGATTAATTGATTGACGTACGAAAACCAAAAGAATTGCCAAAACGATGATACGAGTTACCAGTAAAACAAAAAGAAAGCCACTAGAGTGGCGCAAGCCAGTGGCTAATGGAAGAACCCCATGTATTCGATTTTTGAAATTCTATTAAAATTAAATTCTTATTTGATTTGTAAATTTCGAGACAAAAAAAAAGTGTATTTGGATAATAAGTAAAATTTAAATTCTATTTGAAATTGTGTTTAGGTGATGAATTTTTGAGATTAAAAAGTAGTGTTTCTTAATAGTCAAAATTGATTGGAGGTATAAAAAGTTGTGTATAATAATTAGTGTTATAAAAAGTAGTGTGAAATAATAATTATTTATTATTAAAAAAATATTATTTAATTATTATTTGTGTTTAGCGGGTGTGTTGTGCTTAAGGACGTGTGAGACCCACAAGAAATCACGGTAGGTTTTGAAAAATGGCTAAATTTTGGTTTTTTTTTTTTTTTTTTTTTTTTCGAGTTGAATTCAAACACCCGGTTGTAGGGCTATAAATGAATCGAGTCGAGTCGAGTTTGAGCTTTTTTGGACCTGCTCAAATTTTTTTTAGTGTGTTCGAACTTGGCTTGAGAGCTCGAAAATTTCTAGAAGTTCTGTACGAGGCTTGGCTCATTAAGGGTTTTTAAGGTTTGAACTCATTACCTATTTTTGAAATGAACGAGCTCCGATCGAGCCCAAGCTCGAGCTCCTTTTTTTTGGGCACTTTCAAGCCATTATAACAATATTGCTCTACATCCCAAGAATGTAAATGTTTGGAGAAATGTTTTACATTCCAACTTTTTTTCTTAAAATTTGGTTCCCAAATGATGTGTCACAATCTCATGTGATCTATCATTTTGAAAAATGTGAGATGATGACACATCATTTGGAAACCACTTTTGAAGCTAAAAATTTGGGGAAGTAAAGCATTTCCCCAAACAAAATTCATTTACTTTCTTGGAGGACTTTGTTATGACATGGGTTACCAGTTTCGAACTCTCAACTATTTTTGGTACCTAAACTGTGTTTGCACAGATAATGGAAAATACAGATAAAGAAAATGGTTAAATACATATTTGATACTTTAGTTTCAATTCGCATCAGAGATGGTACTTGGGTTTGGAAAAAGATGGATTTTGTACCTCCGTCTATTTTTCCGTCCAATATTTAACGGTCTGCCACATGTCAACCCCTGAGGATTGACACATGGCACAATATATAAAAAAAAATTGAAAAAAAATCTTTAAAAATTAATTAAAAAAACTTTTAAAAAATAAAAATATATTTTTAAAAAAGGGGGTGGCTAAGGCCGGCCTAGGGCTGGCCGAACCACCCCCATGGCCCTTGGAGGTGGCCAAACCACTCTCAAAAGCCAAAATCCTTACAATTTTTTCATTTTTTCTTTTTTCTCTTTGGCCTCGACCACCCCCCCCCCCCCCCACCCCCCCTTTTTTTAAGTTTTATTTTTTACTTAATTTTTAAATATTTTTATTTTATATTTTTATATTTTTTTAATATTGTGCAACATGTCAATCTTTAGGGGTTGACACACGGAAAAATAGATAGAGGTATGGAGTCCGTCTTTTTTTTTAAAAAAAAATAAATAAATAAAAAATTAGGCCTCAATCGAGGTGAGGAAGCGAAAGGAAGGCTGTGGAGAATGAGAAAATGAAATTGCCTTGGGAAAGGTACCGAATGGAAGAGATGCTCCAGCACCCTCGCCAACAGCACCGTGTACTCCTCTATGAACTCCGCCACTATCTCCACTAATATCATCTTCTTCTCTATCTCTTATAGCCAAGTCATTTACCAATCCGACTAGAAAATCACCGACCCATTTTACAACCCACAACGGATCTGGCTTCTGTGCTGTACTGTAAAAGTATAGCACAGATTTTCTAATTGGATGAATGGCTAGCATTGTTTTAAAATGTTATTAACCTAAACGTCACCGTTTTAAACTCAGAGAAAATTGAACCAAATGTCTGAAGGCTTTTGGTTTGACGCCGTTTAAGAATAGTGGGGAGCGTCACTTTCCATTGAACTTGGTCCCCCATCCTCACACATGGTGAAGTTCTTTCCAAACCAAAAAATCTTCTGCTCTCTCATGTCTCTCTCCCCCTTTGCATAATGATCAATTAGCAGAAGAAATTTGAAGTATTTGTCTCTCTCCCTTTCGTCTCTCTCTCACGAATCTGCCTCTCCCTTTCTAGTCACTATCTCTCTCTCTCTCAAATTTTCTTCCTAAGTTTCTACTTCAAAATTCATTAAGTGATAAAAGAGTTGCTTGATTTTCGATTTATATTACTACCCATAGAATTTTTGGTTCGAATGATAAACTCATCGAAGGATTTGGTTAATTTTATGTTAATGTTGAAGATTTTGTCACCTTTTTTTTTTATTTGATTGTTGATTGTAGATAAGCAAATAGATGAATATATATGCCATGACGGGTTGGGTTTCTGTTTTGCTGTTGCGAGTTTGGGATTTCTATGAGTATATCTAATTGATGAACAAAATTTTTGGTAAATGGTGGTGCGTGGTGGGAACCCAATTTTTTTCTGTACATCTCGAATTGGCCCCAAATGGTTAAATGAGTTCTGAAATGGATTGAGATTAAATTGAAAATTTGTTGTTTTTGTTATACCCATTAATTGGTGGAACAGATTAATTACTATTCACTAATAGTTAAGGAAATTTAGGGTTAAGTGGGATGGAAATTGAGGAATTATATTGATAAAATTGGGGAAAAACAGATAAGGAACATTCAAGGATGCCAACCTCCAAGAACAAAGTTCACCATTCCAAAAGATACCTAATTAGAACCGCTCCTGGGACTTATATACGCCCCTTACAAAACGCATTCCCTATAGACATAAACCAACTACACTTAAGAAATCATAAAACGACACTTAATAAAACATAAAACGTTGACTACTCAGCTAGCCCAAAACGCACCACATAGCAGCCCATCTAGAAACCCAGCTGGACTGCACCTCTTAGCAACCCCTCACAAGCTGCCACGTAACTGCTACTTATGAACTCAACTTTTCTACTCCTCTCTCTTCCTTCTCTCAAGATAGCACATTTACCTTCTTCCTTCCTCAAAGAAATGATGTGTGACAATACCCCTTCTGATCAAAACACCTTGCCCACAAGGTGTGGGTAGGCGTCTTTGATGCTGTGGAACTTCTCCCACGTTGCATCATTGGCGGATTGTCCCTCCCACCGAACCAAAATCTCAATAAAAGGTCGGTTATTTCTTGGGCTGAAGTGGCGTTCCAGTATCTCAGCTAATTCTGGGCAAAGGACGCCATTGGAGTCGATTGGAGGTAACTTGGGTAGAGCCGTGTAAGCGGATCTGAGCTTAGGCTTCAACTGGGAGACATGGAAGACCAGGTGGATGCGGGCTTTCGGCGGTAGATCGAGTTCATAGGCCACTTGACCCACACGACGAATTACTTGAAAAGGCCCATAGAACCGGGGCGACATCTTGAGGGACTGGCGGTGAGCGACGGTTGAATGCTGATAGGCTTGCAGTCTCAAGTAAACATACTGCCCCTACTTCAAATTCTCTTTTTGAGCACTTTAAATCTGCAAACTTTTTCATGCGATGTTGGGCTTGTTTGATGTTTTGCTAGAAGAGGTTGAGGATCTGCTCGCGGTTGCGAAGCACTTCATCAACCGCCTCAACCCTAGTAGTTCCTGGAACATAGCTTAGGAGTCTTGGAGGTGGAACTCCATAGACGGCCTCATAGGATGTCATCTTGATAGAGGAGTGCATGCAGTATTGTACCAATACTTGGCCCATGGCAACCAAAAGGTCCATTGTTTGGGACTGTCCGCTGCAACGCAACGTAGATAATTCTCTAGACATTTGTTCACCACCTCCGTTTGACCATCGGTCTGTGGATTGTAGCTTGTGCTGAGCTTCAGTGAGGTCCCCTGTAGCCTGAACAACTCCTGCCAGAATAGATTGGTGAATATGGGATCCCGGTCTGAGATGATTGATTGGGGGATTCCATGGAGCTTAAATATGTTCTGTATGAAAAGTTGGGCTATTTTGGATGCTGTATAGGGGTGAGAGAGGGAGGTGAAATGGTAGTGTTTGGATAGCCTGTCCACAAGCACAAAAACCACCGAATGGCCTTGGGATAGGGGTAACCCTTCCACAAAGTCCATTATAATGTCTGTCCACACCCGATTAGGGATAGGGAGGGGCTGTAGCAGCCCAACTGGGTAGGTGTTCTCATATTTATTCTGTTGACAAATGTCACACTCACGAATAAATTTCTTATGGTCTGTTTGGATAGAGAGAAGAAATCTTATTCTTTTCGGGTTTTTTTTCAAAACCCGAAAACCCGTATTCAACTGGCCAAAAACCCAAATTTAAACCCGAATTCCATTACTTAAGAGAGTTAGAAATCTCGCCCATGCCGCAGTACGAATGGAAAACCAATGTTCAGTTCTCGACTTCCCACGCCATAAATGCCACGAAAATCAAACATCATTTACGTCAAGTTTTCACCTTTTCCCACCTGCTGCATCAGAGGCATCTTCTTTTCCCACCTGCTGCATCAGAGGTAAAGATGCCACAAGGATATACACGGTGTAAAACTTGTATACCATATTCTAGTTTCACTTAATTTGAGCCTTTGGATGCGTAAATTGTAAACTATTTTTCATCCGATCCGTCCAATGGATTCAAACATCGTCCATGTGCCCACACCCTATAACTCTCAATTTCAAAATTATTAAAAATTAAATAAATATACTTATTTTTTTAAAAAAAATTAAAATTAAAATTAAAAAATTAAAAAAAAAGAAAAAGAAAAAGAAAAAAGCAAGGGGTGGCCCAGCCACTCCCAGCCTATGGGGGTGGCGCGCGGCCACCCCCAGTGGCTGTCGGGGGTGGCGCGCGGCCACCCCCAGTGGCTGGGGGTGGCCCAGCCACCCCTTGCTTTTTTCCTTTTCTTTTTTGTTTTTTTTTTTAAAAAAATTTTAATTTTTTTTAAAAAATATGTATATTTATTTATTTTAGAATAAATTTATTTTTTATTAAAATTTACTTTTCAAACGGCCTTTACATCAAATGCTCTCATTTTTCCACCTACTGCGTCAGACATCATTATGCTTCTATAAATACACGGTGTAAAACTTGTACACCATATTCTAGTTTCACTTAATATGAGCCTTTGGATGTGTAATTGTAGACGATTTTTCATCCGAGCCGTCCAATGGATTCAAACATTGTCCACGTGCCCACACCCTATAACTCCCCATATTTTTTAAATTTTATAATTAATTTAAATTAAGTATGAAATTTTCCTTTTAAAAGTTATTTTTTAATTATTATATTTATTTCAATCATAATTTCACACTACTTTTCATAACACCAATCATTATACACAACTTTTCATACCTCCAATCATTTCTAATCATTTCCTACCATTAAAAAACAATACTTTTCAATCTCAAAAATTCAACACCCAAACACAATTTCAAAAAAAACTCTAAACTCTATTTGCCTAGAAATTCGTAAAGAGAATAAGAATTCAATTCTGATTTTAAAAATTCAATACCCAAACAGACCATTAATCTCCTTTCGCATCCCTTTACAGTAAAAATCTCTTTTGGCTCTTTGGAGGGTCTTATCATACCCGAAGTGCCCTGCCATAGGGTCACTGTGCACAAAGTGAAGCACCTGGGCCTTGAGTTTTTGAGACTGGCCAAGTAGGATTTTATGCTTACAGAGTAGAAGTCCATCTTGACAAAATATTTTCGGGTGTCCAGCTCATACTTGTTCCACTTATCCAGCAGCTGCTGGAGCATTTCATCTACAGAATATTGTTGCTTTAGTTCCTCCACCCAGCTAGCTATAGGGATAGTTAATAGTGGCAAAGAGACCTCCTCTTCCCATCCATCCTTTTGGGATAAGGCATCAACCACCCTATTCTCCACACCTTTCTTATACTCAACCACAAAATCATACCCTAGCAGTTTGGTAATCCATTTCTACTGGAATGGGGTTCCTACTTTCTGTTGCAGCAGAAATTTGAGACTCTGCTAGTCAGTTTTAACCACAAAGGGCTGTCCCAACAAGTAAGGCCTTCATTTCTGTATAGTTGTGACTAATGCGAACAATTCCTTCTCGGAAGTTGACATGTGGAGGGCTTTCCCCTTAAGGGCCTGACTAAGGAAGGCAATAGGCTGATTATTCTGCATAAGGACAGCTCCAATGCCACTATCACTCGCGTCACATTCTATGAGGAAGGGCTGGGAGAAATTAGGCAAGGCAAGGCAAGGACTAGGGCTTTGGTGACAGCCACCTTGAGGGCTTGAAAAGCCTATTATGCCGAATCTGTCCATGTGAAGGCATTCTTCCTTAGCATATCTGTAAATGGGGTAGCTATTGAACCATAGCCTCTAATGAATTTCCTGTAATATCCGATTAACCCTAGGAAGCCCCTCAACGCCTTAGTGGTTTTAGGAAAGGGCCACTCAACCATGGCTTGTATTTTCCCGGGGTCAGCACTGTTAGTTTTTGTGTTGGCTGCATTCTGTTGGACAAAATCACTTTTATGTAATGTTGCTGCTTTCACAGGGATGCTGCTTTATCCAGAGTCTACTCTTCAGCTATGTTCTTCGAGAAGATTATGTGAAGTTTTCAAGGATTTATTTCGGTTCCATGTCAGCCGTCCGAACGATGTGGTATTCCGCCCGGACGCTCATCAGTCAGCAACATTCGTCCGGACGACGAGATCTTTCCGTTCGGACGCCCATCAATGTCTAGAAGCTTCGAACAGTTCAAGGTTGCATCCGTCCGGACGTAATGGCAAATCGTCCGGATGCTCTTCAAAGTTCGAGAAGATCCCAGTGTTCCAGCGCATCCGTCCGGACGATGTGGTTATACCGTCCGGACGCCATTCAGGGTTTGACAAGCATTAGGGTTTCTGCCTCAAGACACAGTTATGGGAAGACTGCTGCTACCGTCCAGACGATGTGTGATCCTGTCCGGACGATGTCCTCTATAAGGCAAGAACGTGCATGCCAAGTTCAACCATCCGGACGTCAGCCTTCATGGTCCGGACGATCAAGCTTTGTATATGGAAATTGCGTGCACCAGTTCAACCGTCCGAACGTTAGCCTTCAAGGTCCGAACGCTCCAAGCCTTATTATGGTAATTTCGTGCAGCCGAAGTGTAACCGTCCGAACGCTAGGGCAACACTGTCCGGACGTGGCCTTGTTATGGAAGCTTTCAGCGCTATCTTGGAGAGGCGGTTGCAGTTGACCGTCCGGACGCTTGGTCAAGCCGTCCGGACATCTTCCGGTATTTTGGTCATAATTTTGTACTCAAATATCGGATTGAGACGAAATTGGCGTCGTTGGAAAGCTTAGAAAAAATGATGTAATTTGAGTATCCGGAAGGACCCTAGAAGCATTCGGACGGCCTCTGTCCGGACGGAAATATTTTCCCGTCCGGACGGCCCTGCAGAAAATTCCAGAATTACTTTCCGGACAAGAAAAACTTGACCCGTCCGGACGGCCCTGGGCCATCCGGACGCGCGTGTTTCTGACTCCGTTTTTGAGTCGATTTTGGGTTTCCTAAGCCTATAAATAAGAGACTTGAGGCATGCTTTCTTCACAGAATTCGGTGGTGAATTCTCTACAGCTTAGAGACGTGATATTTCCTCTAAAGCCTTGCCAAGTGTGTGATTTGATCAGCTGTGAAGTCTATCTTAGGGGTTGGCCCTAAGGTAAAGGATTCCATTGAAAACCCATTCAGGTAGGAGACCTGGTTGGGAAGCGTTCGTGTTGGGTTACATGTTAGAAAGCAAGGTACGACCACTGCATTAGGGGTATGTGAGTGTTACTGTTTTGTATCTAGCTTTGTGTTCTGAATAGTGGATATCCTGGGTTTGGCTGCCCCGGAGTGGTTTTTCTCTTAATTGAGTTTCCACTTCGTGAACAAAATATTTGTCTCCTTTAAATTTCGCATTTAATATTTTGTTGCACACTGTTCACACACACTGTTAAAATTATAAGTCCATTAATTTTGCAAGCACAAACCCCTTGTGCCGTGACCACATGTCGCAAGTATTCCACCTCAGAACAACCAAAAGTACATTTGGACATCTTAGCAAAAAGCCGGTGGTGCCTTGAAAGGTCAAGGGTCCGAGCAAGATGAATGAGATGAGTCTCCATATCCCTTCTATATATTAATATGTTATCAAAGAACACCAAAATAAACTTCCTTAAGTATGGTTGGAAAATGTGGTTCATAAGACATTGGAAGGTAGATGGGGCATTGGTTAGCCCAAAGGGCATGATGATAAGCGTTGAATGTTTACATTCAAAGCCCCTTAATTCGTATGTGTTAAACCCTAAAATGTATTGTTAAATAATGTGTTATTGTGTTTTAGTGTTTCAACTCTTTTTTAGGTCCTAATTGGAAACAAGAGCAAAATCAACACCATTAGGCCTAAGGTACATCAAGGGCAAAATTGAAGACATTTGAGGTCCAAAGTGCTCCTGCCAAAAAGAGCAAGAATCGGTCAAGTATAATTGATCGATCGAACTTTCCTTGCATAAAAAAAGTTGATTGATCGATTCTGCAGTCGAACTTAAAGCGATAAATCTACATTCGATCAATCGAATTTTTCATGGCTAAATAAATCGATCGATCGACTTCGGATATTTCAGAAAAAAATTTCATATGTCGACATATTTTTGTGTGATCCAAATTCATCCTCAAGCTGTGCAGTTCTAATCAGATGTTGTCACCATCAATTTGTGTGGCTGAAAGTGATTGATTTGGTTGAATTTTATTGTATCAAATCCTCTATAAATAGAGGATGGACGTGAGAGTTAAAAGATAGGAGAGAGTTTTTTAGTTAGTTTCTTAGTTTTAGTTTTTGGTGCATTTCTTTGATGCACTCTTTCCTTTATGTTTTCTAGAAAGCTTAGATTTAGTGTATTTTAGTTCTATAACTCACTTTAATTTTGTTTTTATTCAAGTAAAGGTTGAATTTAGTTGATGCAATTGTTCTAAATATCTTTTGGACCGGCACAAGAGCCTGGTTTCCACTGGAGGTTCTGGGTGGGTTTTGCCCCAGCTGGCCTGGCGGCATTGCACTCTGTTTAAAGTGGTCATGTTGAACCCCCCGATTGCTATTAGCCTAGGGAGCTCCCTTCACTGCTCCAAACGGAAGTTCAGAGCTCATGCTACGGGTAGAATGAGAGAATTGGGTAGATCTCCAATTCTGTCGTCCCCCTTTAGTGTAGATACACACACATTCCTCCTGGATGCGTGCCAGAGAGTAAGCTTCCACCAAATTTGTTGATGTGATTTTTATGATGGTGACGTGTCAGCCTCCGATTCGCCCCTTCGCATATAACCTGCAACAAAGCAAAGACCTGTCGGGGGTTGGCCGGCAGAGCCTCCTCCGACGCCCAAGTCAGTAGGGAGAGTGAGAGTAAATGATCATCATATTAGTTAGATGGATGCATACCTCTTAGATGATGTGTATATATAGGCTCCATTTTACTGTTAATGCATAACAAAAATCTTATTATTGTACAGTGACTGGTAAGGTGTGTAGATATCAGGCATGGTGCTCCATACTGATTTCTGACTTGATTTGACAAGTGTTGGAGATCCTAATAAATGCTGAGGATCTTGGTCATTCCCGACCAACCATATAACCCGAGTAACCATATAATCCGAGTAGTCATTACCGACATAGCATATAATCCCGAATAACCATATCTTCCCGAGTGTATAACTCGAGTGGGGAATAATAATTCCCCAACAAAATTCTTGAGGTGGAACATCCAAACAGGTAATCGGATCTCTTCTTTCAACCAACCCAAGAAACAAGTCAATTTATGAGCTTCTGGGAGGTTCTGGACTTTTAGAGCAAGTATATCAAACTTGTTCTTGTAGTCCTCTAGCAACCCATCTTGTTTCAGATTAGATAGGTTCTCCATGGGATCATCATATGATCCTCGACGAAACCGGGTCTAGATTGCCTCCACAAATTTTGGCCTAGAAGAGAGAGTATTACAAGCTTTTAAGTTCTTGGAACCAAACTAAAGCCTTACCGTCCATGTGGAATGCAGAAATGGAGAATTGCTGTGCATCCGGGGTATCGTAGAAGTCAAAGAACTGCTCCACCCGACAACACCAGGTGTCTGGGTCGTCACCATCAAAGCGTGGAAACTCCAATCGGAAGGACTTCAGTTTGATGCCCTCACCAGAGTTAGATCCATTAGTGAAGCCTCCGCCCCTACTGCTGGAAGTAAAATGGGAATCAGGGAATCGCTGCTCATAATTTTTTTGCCCCCTAGTGGAATTTGAGCCATCCATTATTAACTTTTGCACAAGCTGGGTGAGTTTATCAACTGCAGCACGAGTGTTCTGGATCTTAGTATGAGTTTCACCTTGCACGACATGGAGACGATTCATCTCCGCATGGGTGGCCATTTCCGCCTACAACTGAGTCATTTGACCTTGTAATACCTCTAGTTTCTATGCTTCTTTGGCCATGGTAGTGGATCGAGTTTTCATAAGCTATGGATCGATGACTCTAATACCAATTGGAACAGATTAATTACTGTTCACTAATTGTTAAGGAAATTTAGGGTTAAGTGGGATGGAAATTGAGGAATTATATTGATAAAATTGGGGGAAAAACAGACAAGGCACATTCGAGGATGCCAACCTCCAAGAACAAAGTTAACTATTCCAAAAGATACCTAATTAGAACCGCCCCTGGGACTTATATACACCCCTTACAAAACGCATCCCCTATAGACATAAAACGACTACACTTAAGAAAGCATAAAACGACACTTAATAAAACATAAAACGCTGACTACTCAGCTAGCACAAAACGCACCGCATAGCAGCCAATCTAGAAACCCAGCTGGACCGCACCTCTTAGGAACCCCTCACAAGCTGCCACGTAACTGCTACTTCCGAACTCAATTTTTCTACTCCTCTCTCTTCCTTCTCTCAAGATCGCACATTTACCTTCTTCCTTCCTCATAGAAATGCTGTGCGATTATTGGTTTAATTGAAATTTGGTAAATCCTATAAATTGAAAATGATTGGTTGAAGTTTACTGAGATTCTGGGTTGAAGAAGCTTGATTGTAATTTCTGATTGGGTTAGTTAAGTAGTCGATTGTGGTAAATTTTTGGTTGATTTTGTTGGTTCTCTGTTGGTTCGGCTGAGTATGCGAAATGGCCAGTTGGTCTGCTATGGCCAAATGGAAGAAGAGGGGATTCTTAAACCGTGCCAAACCAAAAGCCTTAATACGTTTGGTTCAATTTCCTCTGAGTTTAAAACGGTGACGTTTAGGTTAATAAAATCCTAAAATAATCCCAGCCATTGATCAAATTACGGACTTCTAAAGTCCAGCACAGAAGCCGGATCTTTTACAACAACGACGTCGACGACAACCACATCAGGAAGTTAATTCGAACGCTAATTCAAATCCAAACCCTCGACTGTGCGAAAGTCGGCGAGAAAGAAACAAAGAAATCGAAAGAAAATCCCCAAATTCGAACAGAAAATCTTCCAAGTGGCCAATCGTCAAAAACCTTGCTGCATAGGTACGATAGTATTCTCTCTCAGTCACATCCACACATCCACACATAATAATATGTGATTATATTTATATGTATGTCTTCTGTGTATATAAATTTACGAACTGCATGCATAAAAGCGAATTTATTGTTTAAGTTGTGATGTGTAGTATTGAATTTAAATACGCTTTGTGGAGTTGTGTCGGTTATCAACTGGATTTTTTTTTTTTTAGTTCTTAATTTGATAAATTAGGGTATGCCCGTTCTTGAAGAGGTGACTTTAAGGTCTAAGAAGCGTCTGATTGAAATTGTATACAACTTGATATTGCTATTGCCTGGTTTGTGTTTGATTTTTTGCCTGTGGAAAATTCCAAAATACAGTTAAAATGCTGATATAGGCGATTGTAGGCAGTTAATAGAGTCTGCTTGGGTTTTGGCAATAGTAGAGTAGTTAAAAAACCTTTTTGATGTTCCTAGAAAACCTACTGGAGTAACTTTATATTTGGCATGAAATTAAGCTGTATAATAAGAATCTACTTGGATGTTAGGAATTTCATTGATATTGAGCAATGGCGGTGGCTTCAACTTCGGGACCCAAGTCCCTTAAAGATTATCTAAAAAGATATGAGAGCAATGCTGAAGAAGAGCAGAAAAAGAAGAAGAAGAGGAAAAAGAAGGTTGAAAGTAAACCAGATGCAAGGGGCGTTTTAGTTGTGGATGAAGATCCAGTTTGGCAGAAACCAGTAAATCTTGAAGAGGAAAATGATGATTCAGCTGGTAAAAACTTAAAAAGTCATCACATTCTCTTTGTGTTATATGGTTTTCCATTCTTGGTTAAGTGTGTTATTATGGCGATGAACATTTTCTAATGTTTTATGTAGATGAAGAGAAGCCACAAGTTGATGAGGACATTGAGGTTAAGCGGATGAGGAGGCTCGAACAACTGAGGGCCAGGCGTCCATATAATGCCATATCAGACGATGGAAGTGGTTGGGTTCCACTCTCTCCTAAATTTGCGAAATCTGGTGACCCATATTCTGATATGTCACCACCTCGTAAACAAAGGGTTCGGAATGACACACCTTCACCAGAACCTGAACTGAAGCTTTCAGATTCTGGCAGAGATAACATCGATTTGTCACCTCCATGGCAGCGGCGGAAACACCACCATACTCCATCACCTGAACGCGATATGAAGCGTGCATTTTCCAATGACCTGAACTCTGATATGTCTCCACCTCACAAATGGAGGGTTCGGAATGACACACCTTCATCAGAACCTGGAGTGAGGCCTTTAGAATCTGACAAAGCAGATACTGATTTGTCACCTCCACGGCAGCAGCAGAAGCGTCACCGTACACCACCATCACCTGACATTTCTCCTCCTCGAAGGGGTCGTCGTGATTCTCCATATCAAGATGACTTTTGTTCCTCCCTGGGGTCAGACCTTTCTCCCCCAAGGAAAAGCCGGAAGGATGTTGGGAGAAATGGGCCGCCTGATCTTTCCCCTCCACGTAGGCGTCGAACTGAAACCAATGCTTCAGGTACATCTTTGCCTTCAGACCTTTCTCCACCAAGGAAAAGCCGAAACGAAGCTGCAGTGAAAGAGCAACAAAAAACAGGTCTGGTTTCTGGTCAAGACATCAGTGAAGAGATTGCTAGAACTAAGAAGAATGATTTGTTGAGGTATACAACTACTTTATGTTGTTAAAATTTCACATTTCTTTTTAAATTCTCTCTGATGACGTCACTTTCATGGTCAATGAATTATGCTCACCATCTTTATCGAGTCATTTTAGATATATCAATTTTTTTTTTTGTCTTATATGCACATTCAAAACCGATCCATCGTGAGCTTAGTTGCTATTGATAATTTGTGTTTTATATCATGCTGTGAGAACATTTGCTTTGTCTTGTAGCTAGCAATGAGATTTTACATAAAATCAGCGAACTCCTGCTGACCTCTTGTTCCGATGGTGTACTCATCCAATAATGCAGTAGGGTGATATTTAAGTTTTTCATGATGAGCATGGTTGCATGCAACCTTTGGATAAGTTCCCATTTGTCATGGTTAGCAACCGAGTCTGCATTAGTTGTGCCCAGTCTAGGAAGCTTGGCTGTATGGAATCCTTCTTCAGGATTCAATGAGGCTGCATATATGATGTTCCCTGACAGACGGCATTTCCAGTATTAAGCTTGCAAACACATGCATTGGTTATGTAGTTTCCATAATGGCCAAAATTGGCTTTGCCCTCTATAAGGGGAAGCTACAGATAGTTGTCTGTGAGTGTATGTGCATTAGGAATTGACATAAATGGTCATGATTTAAAATCGTCACAATGTATAAAGTCTATATGTTCTGCTTGTATGTGATTTGAATTTTATCGGAATTATGGTCTATGATTATTTTTCTTCTTTTTAGTGTGTAGGTGTGTTTCGTGGGGGGACTAGGGAATAGAGTTATGGATTAATGTAGAATATTACTTTGGTCAATGATCAGTTCTTTTATGTATTATTACTCTCATAAACACGGCGACAAATAGGTATATAGGTTTGAGGTTTATATCATTCTGCTCTTTTTTTTTTTCTTTTTTTTTGGTTTAGTAAATGTGAGTTGTTTATTGTGTCTGAAATTTGTTCCTCTGTGTAGGTTTAACAAGATGGATCCTTCTATAAGTGGTCGA
The DNA here is from genome assembly GCF_958979055.1 of Alnus glutinosa. Lineage (NCBI taxonomy): Eukaryota > Viridiplantae > Streptophyta > Magnoliopsida > Fagales > Betulaceae > Alnus > Alnus glutinosa. Next base: position 276,327 of record NC_084898.1, on the reverse strand, counting down.
GGGGCAGAACCTGTATATCGTGATAGGATAAAAGGTAAAGAAAAGTCTTTTTTTTTTTTATTTTTTTATTTTTTTATTTTTTTTATTTTTTATTTTTTTTATTTTTATTTTTAAAAAAGAAATAATAATAATAATAATAATAATGTCATGTCTAACTCGGTATCACTCGTCAATGCTGCAGGAGAACGTATATCAAAGGAAGAATTCCTCAAATCAAGGCAGAAAGTAAAAGTAGAAGAGAAGCCCAAGGTACTTTGGAATAGAACCTTAAATATGTCATACCTGAGCAGTGGTATAGTGAGTCATGTTTGACTAGTGAATTGTGTCATGATCCAGAATCCACAGAAATTATTATTATTGATATAATTGACCATCATATTAATAATAACTGTCAGGCACGATTTTTCCGCTCTTTTTCCTTGTTCTTGATTTTGCTCGGTGTTTTTCTTTTTTATACTTCCTATGTACTTAGGTTGCACCCCTTGCACTTTTTAATAAATTTGCTTTACTTATCAAAAGAAATTTTAATAATAACTTTTGTGCTCTTTTTCCTTGTTCTTGATCTTGCTCGGTGTTTTTCTTTTTTATACTTCCTGTGTACTTGGGTTGCGCCCCTTGCACTTTTTAATAAATTTGCTTTACTTATCAAAAGAAATTTTAATAATAACTTTTGTTACAAAAATTACTCAAAAGGCATTTTTCTTTTGTTGGTAAACATCAAATCTTTGAGCCTATTTGCTTGATGCTATGCAGGCATGGTGCTACTGTGGTCTGCAGCATTTTAATGTTACATGGTAAAAATATTCAATTTTAGTTCATTCATTAAGCTTCTCGTGAGTCAAGAAAATGTATTGCTAAAAGATAACATAGGAGTCCAAGAGTGCGCATATACATGTTTGTTAAGTTTCATCCTAGTGGCTGAACCTTTAATATGGCAATTCTGTGTCCCTATTTTTTTTCTTGGGTGGTGATCAAGAAATTTTGTGTCTTGAATGTGATACATAGTTTCCCTGTTTTAAATTGCTCATATTAAAGCATTAACACAAAAGAGTAACAGCCTTTAGATTTCCTTTTTAGCCATGTTTGCTGATAGGAAATTTAAGTATTGGGAGTTATTCACTTTAGACAATTGCAAAGAAAATCTGCTCTTAAAATGAACACTTTCCAAGTTTTTTTTGTTCTTTTTCTCCTTCTAGATAGGCGTCTCTCTTGTATATTTCATGTGTACCTGGATTGTGCTTTTAATGATATTTTGATTACTTATATAAAGAAAAAAATAAACACTTTCCAAGTGAGCTAATTCTGAGGAACTTTATGGTGGTTCTCTTTTGAATATATCAGGTGCTATATTATATTGTATTATAAAGTTAATGTTTATTCTTTAAATAGAACACTTTGAGCTCATCCACAAAGTTGAATGGTATAGATATGACTTGGCAGAAAGTTTTCCTTCTATTTATTTGTCATGAGTTGATGTCTGGAGACTCTGGACAACCATTTGGGAGCTATAATTGATGCTCCTAGGTCTTTCTTCAGTTATGTGATGTCTATTTTAGCTTTTGGGCTGAATAAGCTATTCATTTTATTCTGAAAAATTTGGGTCATTGATTTTGACTAATGATTAAATATTATGGTAAATTTTTGTCAAGAAAAGAAATGTTGACAGTCGGGTTGTGAGGGATAAGGGCTAGTTGGGCTATGGGGCCTATGTTTATGTGGATGTGTGCGAGATAAGTTTTTTTTTTTTTTTTTTTTGTGAGGAAGTTAATTGTCGTGGGGGGGGAACCAATCTTGTACCAACTGCAACCTGATGGTGTTCATCAAAGCTATGAAAGTTTTTGTTTTCCTCATCCTTTTTTCATATCTTGAGAGACTTTATTAGTGTTGCTATAGTTATTCTGTTAATTCTCAAAGAGACTTGGTGGTTTTCAATACTAATCGGTGAAGAAATTCTATTACAAAGCACGACATATATGCTGGAGTTCTGTTTTTCTAAAGGTGTTAAACTGTGAGATATTAGAGGGCATGGAAACTTGTTCCAGTATGGGGGAATGAGAAGTAAAGGCTTGTAGATATGTTAAGTGCATCATGGTTGAGGACTTGGGGAATTAGTGGACAAGTTTTAATTTCTCTTTCTGCTAGGTTGTAGCTTGAGTTTAAAGCTTCTTTCCTTGAAAAATAAACTTTTATCTGTTTCTTGTAGGAGTGTTAATATTCATTTGCAATGTGTTTTTATCAGGAGGTAAAGTTGGAATGGGGCAAGGGCTTGGCTCAAAAGCGGGAAGCTGAAGATAGGCTGCAGGAATTGGAACTTGAGAAGGATAAACCATTTGCGCGAACCAGGTAAAACTAAAGGTGCCACATATCAAGATGCTTTTTTCATTTAAATGTGTTAGTGTGTTTTAAATGACGTAAATTACTTTTTGTCTTTTTCCAGTATATTTATGGTGACAATTTTTTTGTAAAGTATTTTTATACATTTTATCATGCCACAAATACTTGGCCATCTTTTTGACCATATGTTTAGAAGATCTTATACTTGGGGAATATCCAGCACAATGCAATCCAGCACAATAAGTGGGTGCGAATACAGGTTCTGGCCTGTTCTCCTCTATTGTGCCTGACTAAATTTGAGGTCCTTTACTGACCATAGATTACTTTGGTAACAAAAAGATGGTTTGAAATCATTTCATTTGATGAATAATATATTAGTTGTGCTTGACTGCGTGTCTATACATCTTCTGTTCAATAAAGGCACTCTTGTTACATTCATTTTCCTGTCTTCCTATGTGTACACCTAGTTGCTATTTTGGGAATTAATAGATGCATTCCTTGTCTGCAGAGATGATCCGGAACTCGACAACATGATGAAAGAGAGATTAAGATGGGGTGATCCCATGGCGCATTTGGTGAAGGTAAGTAATTGACTTGCTTATTTTTAGTTCTCAAATTAAAGAATTCAATTCCGATTCAACATATCTCTTTGACATTTGCAGAAAAAGCATCCTGAACTGAATCTCCCGAACCTAGGGGATAGCGAGAAAATGAAAGAATCAGGGTTTATTATTCCTCAGGACATTCCCAATCACAGCTGGTTAAAAAGAGGATTGGATGCTGCACCAAATCGATATGGTATAAGACCAGGGAGACATTGGGACGGAGTTGACCGTAGTACTGGTCAGTTCACTTTTATCATCCTTCTGTCAGATTTTTCTTATTTACTTTTCCTAGAAGCTATGGAAACTTACACCAAAGAAGCAAAAAAAGGATTTACAGAAGTATATTTCGCATTCAGAATTGATAAATTGATTTTATTTTTCATCTTGTAGGATTTGAGAAGGGATTGTTTAAAAGGACGAATGAGAAACGAGCTACAGAAACAGAAGCATATCTTTGGTCTGTATCTGATATGTGACTTGAAGGTAATAGCAGAATTCCAACTTGCAGAGATGTGGTTCCATTCCCGGTAATCTTTGTTGCCTGAACTGTGGATCAGACCAGAATTTTGTCAAGCACGTAGGTGTGAAGGCTTTGAGTGCTGGGCTATTCTTGTTGCAGAGTTTTTGCAAAGCAAATATAGATTATATGGCTTGTACTTTGTGTACTTTTTTCCCGCTTAGTCTTTTCCTTCAATGGCATGTGACCACAATGATCTTTTAGAATGTCACATGGCCAAATTGAAAGATGTAAACCTTTTGGACAATTAACTGCTGATCAAAAGCCGATTTGAATGCCGGTCAGTTAGTATTTGGATCGCTATTCGTTATGATTTGTACCAATACAGTGAGTGACTGCATGACGGGATTAGAAGATGGTAAGAGGTATAAAAAATTCCTCCCTTTTATTCTACTTCGGAGGAAATCTGAAACAGGACTTTACATACTCATAACTTGATTGTTTCCAGCCAGGATGCTGCTATATTGATTACTGTGGAGCTTGGCATATGCAATTCTAGCTTGGCGAGAAGGTTAGACAAATTTTCCTCAAATTCAATTTGTGCTCGACCTGAAGCATGAAGCTTACGGCGATGGTAATATAGGTCGGTCGGTGTGGATCCTTAAGCCATGGCTGGATATATATTCGTTGAGGTAACATTTGCGCCGACGTTGGCTTGCCAATGCCAGACATGGAAACCGGCAGGGATCTGATGACGTTCTGTTTCGGGACCACCTATGCAGTTGCTATAGGCTTCAGCCCCCATTTAATTCATACCAGATACTACCATTAACGACCAAAAGAAGTGAAGAAAATGGGGGATTAGCGACTTGGTTTATTTCATCATATTATTAGCTTGCCCCGGATGCTAGTATTATTGAAATTATTAACATAATTATTTTTTAGGATAGATTATGATAGGGTGCCTTCAATCTTACGGGGGTAATCCATTTTTACCTACAGATGATTTTTTATTTTTATTTTTTATTTTAAGGAAAAGTACAGTCTCCCTTCAAACTATTATTTAACAATGTCCTCCAAAACTTTCAATCAGTACAATGTTTTTCATAAACTTCCAAAAAGTTATCAATGTCCTCCCAAATCTAGCAAAAAGAAAGAAATGATTTTACGATTTTTTTAATAAGATAAAAATACATCTATAAATTCAGAAAAATAAATAATAAATAATTTTAAAAAAACGAAATTTTTTTTATTTTTTTTTTTAAAAATGAATATTTTATTTTATTTTATTTTTTAAAAAAAGGGAAAAAATATTTTATTTGAAAAAAAAAATTATTTAATTAAAAACAATATATATATATATATATTTTTTTTTAATTTTTCGTTTAATTTTTAAAATTAGCCGCCCTTTGTTTTTATGTATTTCTTTGTTTTTTTGAATTTTTAAGTATATTAATCTTTTGGGCCGAGCAGGGAAAGTAAAACAAGCAGAGGAGCTAGCGTTGGGGCTACCCCTTGATCGAGCCAGATCATGCTGCTTGGGGGTCATTGCTTGGTGCATGTGGATTTCATGTGACAAATGCTAAGATTGCTAGGCGTGCAGCCAAACGACTCCTTGAGCTGGATGCTTTTAATGCACCTGCCCACATGGTGCTCTGTAACCTTTACGCAGCAAATGGGCAGCATGTTGAGGAAGAAGACGAAACTGAAGGGTGTCACAAAGGTTCCTGGCTGCAGTCTGATACTGCTGAAAGGGAAAGCTCATGTGTTCCTGTCAGGAGATAAATTACATCCACAAGGGGATGGGATGTGTTAAGGAAATTCTCACGAATATTGTTCAGAAAAGGATTAACAAATAAAGATTTAGGGCTGGTCGGCCAGTTCAATGTCCAGAAGGACTTAATGAGGATAGGGACAAAAACATTAAATGAAATGATCACTTCATTTATGAGAATCCTGATAATTAATGACCTACCGTCATTAATCTTGGAAAGCAAGTACGACAGTGAAGAATGATTGAATTTTCATCCCCAATTTATCCCTAGATATGAGACAGGATGTCAGGAGCGACATCAGATTTCTATCACCAACGTGACTTAGTTGAAAACAATTAATTAGGAAATAAAAAGCATTCGCAGGCCATAAATGAAAGTACGGAAATACCGGTGATAAATACTAAACATATATGCCAAAGCAGGTACACAAGAACACACTTCTTCTTCTTCTTTTTGGGCTCTCTCTCTCTCTCTCTCTCTCACTCACTTTTTCTCTCTTTCTCATTCTCTTTCAAATGCCTTTAGAATATATACTAACTTGACCCGTTGGAGGAGACGCTGCTAGAACATTCCCGACGCACCTTTGTCTTGCAGGTTCTTCAAGGAAGCTCAATTCAAATACTTCATTATTTTAGGGAATTTGTAGCATAACCCAATCGGTGGCCGACATGTCATCGTAAAATTTTTGGCATCAACAAGATGTTAGCTCTCTTATGTAGGACAGCAGGTAAATCATAAGAAAGTGGGTGAAATATGTAAGCTGTACGTGGGGAATTGAAGTTTCTGTTCATTGGATAGATGCAAATATTGTGAGGATCATACTGGATAGGCATGATCACCTTCCAAACCATCTTTTTATTGGAGTTGAGACACATGCATCTGTATGGCAAGGATTTCACCTCTTGAACTAGTCTAAGGATATGCTACCACAAGCATTGTATAGTTATCTTCTATTGCTATGGAGTGAGACATCAGACATGTACATTCGAAATAGTTCTGTTGATTAGCTGAAATGGCTTGGAAGTATCAAATTAAGAGTAATGGCTATTGTTAGAAAAGAGCATAGATGTTCTAGTTGTGAAAGGCATCTATAAACTAATTGAAGTTGGTTTAGCATTGCAGACTTTCCAATGGATAAATTCTTTATTACGAGTCCCTCACTAACAAATAGATGGTTTTTTGTTCCATGTATTTTGAAGTTGCCCTTGATGTTATAATTCAGCGAGATTCTGTTACATGTTAGTCGGTCCTAAAATGGTCTAAAATGTGAAACTTATTACTCGCCCAAAAAGCAAAAACAATGCACTTAAAGAGTATTTCTAACGGTTTCACCAAAATAGTTTTTTTTAGCGATTTTGGTGAAAATAGACAAAATACACTCCAACAGCCTTACTACTATAACCAAAAAGGTTCACTCACCAACAATAGTGAAGTACTGTTCACTTACCAAATGATTAAAATACCATTAAATTCGTTTTCTTTCTCTCCCTTTTAATATATATATATTTTCCGTTTCTCTCCCACACTGCCCATTCTCTTCGGTCCTCTCTTTTATAATGCTAATTGCTGAGTAATGGCTTGATGATCAAATTGATGAAAAACTTGAGTAATTTTTTTAATCTTATGGTTTTTGAGGTACTTGGTTGTTTTAGTTAGTTGGGTGGTTATTTTCTTTGTTTTCTTAGCATTCAGACAGAAATGTTTTGAAATTCTAATATGAAAGTACATTTTCGTATTCATAAATATGAATATAAGGAAATGTTTTTTTAAAAAAAAAGATAAACATTCAAAAAAGATTATAGAAAAAGAATAAAGAAATCTGAAAAAAAAAATTATTTAAATTGAATAATGATAGTGAAAAGCTAAAATGATGAAGTTACTGGGAGTGCTTTAAAAAAGTTGATGGCTAAAATAGAAAAAATTAAGGGAAAAATATATTTTAGCCCCCCAAACTACCACCCTTTCTCCGGATGGCCCCTCAAATTACCAATGCTTAGATTCTGGCCCCCCAAACTACCATTTTCTGATTTTTTAGCCCCATCCGTCCATTTATGCCGTTAATTCTAAACAAAATTCCGAAAATATCCCTCCTACACTTTGATATTCTCACGGTTAAGGGATGGGTATTTTCGGATTTTTGGCCAATTTCTGTTAGAATTAACGGCATAAATAGACGGATGAGGCCAAAAAAATCAGAAAGTAGTAGATTGGGAGGCCAGAATCTAAGCATTGGTAGTTTGGGGGGCCATCCGGAGAATAGGTGGTAGTTTGAGGGGCTAATATATATTTTTTCCAAAAATTAATTTTTAGCTATTTTGGCTAGTAAATTTAGTGAGACTACTAAAAATGCTCTTTAGATGACCATTTGCTTCTTTGCTTCTTCTTCTCCCTTTAGGCTCGATGTGAGTGAAATCTCTCACTTATTAAGAAAAATATTTGACTTCCTGATAAAATAGAGCAATAATATATCACACTTTTATTTTGCTTTACTGATGTGATAAATTGATTAACACAAAGTAGGATAAAAATGTACTTTTTAGCATTTTTCGATAAAATATTGTAACTTGCAAATAAGATATGCGATGATTTAAAATATATTCCTTTCATAAAAAACAAATGTCATTTGCCCCTCTCCCCCCCTCCCCTTTTTTAATTTTTTTTTTAGGTAAATGTCATTTGAGTAAACCATATAATTGATATTCACATCAGAGTAAATTTTTCCCTCTATGGGTGTAACCCTTTCGGCCTTTCCCTTATTATAATACACTAGACAAAAAGTATATTCACCCGAGTCAAAACCCTTTTTTTTAAAAAAAAAGATAAACCTAATAAGTTAAGGGTGCGATTGAAATTACGATTTCGTAGATAAAAAATACGATTTTAAATTAAAATAAATCGTTTGAAAATTGTATTTTTAAAAAATTGCGATTTGAAAACGTATAAAACTGCAAAATTTTAAAGGTTAACTTGCGATTTTATTAAACGCTTAATTGCGTTTTTAAAAATCACTTTTTCAAATAGCATATTTTAAAATTGTTATTTTTAAATCGCACTTTTTGAAATTGCAAATCCAAACAGACTTTAAAGATATCATTTTGGATAGATTAAAAAATTACATCTATGTTCTTTTGAATGGCACAGATGCAATTTTTTAATAAAAAAAAATTACATCTATGTCATTCCAAGAGAACACAAGGAGATGCTCTATCATTCCTCTATACACAAATCATTTCTCAAGAGCATTCCTAGTAAGCTATCTATTTCAAAATTTTCACCAAAATTTGGTGAAAAACTAAAAAAAGTCTACTTCAACAAACTCTCTATAATTTCTCTATTTTGGTTATTGTCAAAATTTCACTCCAAATTTCATGAGCTAATGAATATTTAATCATTTATTTCTCATTTCACTTCACTATTCACTTTTCCTCTCTCTTCATATTCGTTTGCTATGAGTAGTTGCTTAAAACCAATAAAAAATGAATATCTAGTTGAAATAGAAAAATATTTAAAGAGTTTGATGTAAGAAGTTTGTTTAAAGTGGTAGTTGAAATAATAGAAGTAGATTTTCTAGCTAAAATTTTGAAAAAAATTGGAGAACTCACTCTAAACTTTCTCATTTTCTAACTATGCTTCTTTTTTTCTTTTTTCTTTTTTCACGAAAAATTAGGAATTAAATATGAATGGTTGAAAAAACTAAAAAAATAAATAAAAATTTCTAAACCAAATCTCAGTGTGTTTTGAGGACAGCTCAAGTGTTCTCACTGTTCTGGATTTGTCTATAGGTTCATATAGTATAATTTTTCCTCTTTTATTTAGGAAAAACAACAAAAACAGAAAAGCAGAAAACACCTGATCGAACTGAAACAAAAAAAAAGAGGCAGTTTGAAAGCAGGTGGCACAAAACAATGGGGGGAAAATGGGAAATGGCTGCTGCTGGGGGTTACTAAATCTGTCTATACCGGCCTGCTCTTTCAGTTTCCAGTTTCCCTAATTATTCAGGGAAAATGACAGCACATAGAATATACATGTTACCTTTGTAATCAGCTCATGCAGAATATGTATAGAAGGATAACAAGAGGATGACGATTGAAGCATGTAAACCACAATATATTTTCAGTAATTTTTTCAAAGGGCTAGATTTAATTTAATCTAGACCATTGACAAAATTACAAAAAGTTTGTTGTATTTTTTTTACATCACCTAAGCAAAAATCTTTGAAAAATAGCATCTATCTCAAAGCTGCCGAAGGTGAAGAGAGAGACCTTGAGGGCTATTCAAATAATAAATAAAACTAAATAAAATAATAATTATTCCATTTCAATGGATTTATTTTGCATACCAAAAGCAAACATACTCTTGTTGTAATGGCATTTGAAGTTCTTTTGGTGGTAAAAAAAATAATAATAATAATAGGAAAAGATATTATTTTTTTTGTTTTCTGGATGCTTGCGGCCCTTTGTGGGTATACATCCTTCAGTTAATGTTTACTAATTTTTATTTCTTCCACCAACACCCTTTTCCCATGGAGCAAAAAATACAATACAAATCCTCTAGTAGGATTAATTGACGTACGAAAACCAAAAAGAACTGCAAAAACGATGATACGAGTTACCTGTAAAACAAAAAGAAAGCCACTAGAGTGTACATAGGTCACTCTAAGTGTGCTTTTTGCTGTAGTGTTATTGAGAGCAGAGATTATTTCTTCTTCTCCTATAGTTTCAGTTTCAGAATTTAAAAAACTCGTATGCAAATGTGTTATTCCTTGGTCCTTTCCGCTATCGGCATGATGTAATTAGTGAAAGTTGCAACATATGGAAAGCAAAGGCCTTGATGGGTGTTTTGTGTCGTTTGATCTTGAGCTCCACTGTGTATGGTATTTGGCGTGCCATAAATGCTATCAAACATAGTGGACAACCGAAGACTGAGGAGCAGATTTTGAAGTCTATTTTTTGCAAAGTTCGGTCCCGGATTTCAGACAAGGGAAAATTCAAGAAGAATAGAGAGAACATTAAAATTTGTCATTGATTGAACTTAGATTCAAACCTGCTGGTGTAATGCTAGTTGGTTGTTGGTTGTTTCTTTGTTGTAAGGTTGCTGGGTGTTTACCAGCGTTGTTTTGTTGTTCTCTGGTTTGAGTGTTCATGGGCATTTTTTTTGCTCTAGCTGTATTGTTCTGTGGAATCGAGTTTGTACAGTTTGCTATTTCTGGTTTAATATAGATCACTTATTCATCGAAAAAAAAAAAAAGAAAAAAAAAAGGGGCCACTAGAGTGGCTCAAGCCAGTGGCTAATGAAGAACTCCATACTTAATTCAGTAAAATAGCGTTGAGAAAATAGAAGAGAGTTTTTTTAAGAGCACAAGAAGCTCTTATTTTATTTGGGATGACCATCCTCTTTTATAGACTCATTGTTAAACTGCTACCCGATAGGGCCCGTAATTATGGAATAGTGCATGAGAAGTAGGCAAAAGACTTCTAAGCTTTTCTATCCTTTCTAGTGAGTAGGCTTTATGTTAATTCGCCCCAAGGCTTTGAGCCCTAGGCTTATTTATGGTATATTACCAAAGAATAAACAAAATAACCTTCATGATTAGGATTTCTGGTTAAATCCTGAAAAACACAGCCACAGAATGCTTCTCTATTACATACATGCCTGTCCAAACAATAAATAATTGACACTCGGTTTAATCAGCATTTGAACTCTCCATAAACCAATCAAAATGAAAGCATTACCTGAATCAATAGCCACAAAAGTTTTTGTTAAGTTTAGCATCATCCCCTGCAAAAGAGCTTCCCGTACATCTCAGCCTTGGAAGTCTTCAACAAGGATACCTTTGACTGACATTCAGACGGGCTCAGTCCCGTGTATGCATTGTAGGGTCTATCATCTATAGGAAACTGAACGGAATTGTATAAATACATATATATATATATACCCTCTTGTCTGAAAATATCCAACAACGATAACACAAAAGGTCACACAAAAAGAAAACTGACTAAACAAAACAAAGGAAATTGTTCAACAGAGTGCATCACGCTTGGCTATTGATTCTACATTTATATATAACCGTGGATACAGGAAACATATTTACAAACCTAACCTAACCTTGTTTCTCAGCAAATATGGTACACCATACAACAGACTAACTACAGCTATTCCCTTCGCAACATCAAGATCTAAAGCACCTCCACACCCCAATGAAGACTGCAGATAGGACTACAACTAGAGAAACTCCTACTCCATGGACTAGTGAGAATCGTGGCGCGTGATGCGGAGGAGGTGCATTTGCACACTCTGACTTCTCCATGTGGCTGCTGCCATGTAGACCATCATGTTTCATCCTTAACCTCAGTTTTGTAGAGGATTTTCCAGTGCTTCCCCTGCTCTCCTCAAACTTCAAAAGCTTGGTCTCTTCCTTTGGCTCAACAAAGATAGGACTCTGCTCTGAAGCCTCTTTGGTCTGCAACAAACAAATTTTACGAACTCAATAATTGATGAATGCCTATGACCACAAGTTTCATATCAGCTTCATCTAATGAACCTTACCTCATTAAAGGTTGATTGCACTTCATCTTCTTCCTCGCTGTGGCTTCCACCTCTCACTTCACTATGGCAAACTGATCCGTGAGAACTCTTCATCTGCAGCAGGACTCTTCTTGGAGCAGTGCCTTGAGTCTTCAAAAGCTCTCTTTCTTCCTCTTGATCAACAGAGGTAGGACTGTGATCTGAAGCTTCTTTGGCCTGCAACAAGAAATGTTATGGACTCAATAATTGATGATGCATAAGAGTGGAACTTTCATATCAGCTTCATCAAATGAACCTTACCTCATAAACATTTGATTGCACTTCATCATCTTCTTTTCTGCTGTTTGCACCGGTCACTTCACTGGAGCAAACTGATCCAAGAGAAATCTTCATCTGCAGACGGATTCTTCTTTTAGCATTGCCTTGAGATACAAAATTGCTTGAAATTGGTTGTTGTTGAGGTTGCCGGGTCCTAATCTTGATTCCGGTTCCGCCAACAGGAATGCTGCCATTGTTAACACAATTTGTCTTATCAGCTAGTTCTTCCAAGTTGAGCGCACTGGTTGAGCTCATAGCAGAATAGGTAGATGAAGCATGTTGCACCAGATTATCCCAAACGTCCCCCTCAATCCTCCTATTAAGTTCTTGGTCAACAAGTGGAACATGACCTTGGGAAAATCCAAATAAAGGTTGCATTTGCAATAACTTCCTCTCATCAACATGTCCATTGAACCATCCAGAAGCTCCCATCTCAGAATCACGCTGATAATTACAAACCAACATGTTAATTTTAACGTTAGAATATGTCATTAGTCAACCACATCAAATGGTCATAAAAGCAAAATTAAAATACCATACTGCCAGAATTCAAAGATACCGCAATCTGCAGTCTAAACTGGAAACAGCCAAGGATTACTGACAAGGTGGCCAACACAATACGAAAGAGTTAATTTGTTTACCTGTACTTGAGCCATTTCAGTGTCTGTATCACTGTATGCACCACTGTCTTTAACATAGGAATCTCCAGGTGTTACAGCCTCTGTCGTACACAATTGACCAGAGAATTGGGTGTCACTTCCAACAAATGAGTTCTTCTGACTGGTGGATTCATCATAAGAAAACTCATCGCGATTAGTAAAGACCTTATCCAACAACTCTGTGAGAGATAGGTCCAGTTCACTGGTGCCATCCTGAAAATGGAATGCATTACTGTCATTGCCAAAGTCACTGGCAAAAGGTGAACCCGCATTGTAGGGTGGTGGCTCCATGTGAATCTGTGATTGCAACAGGGAGAAATCATTCCAATCATTCTGACCACAAGCGAGCTCATACAGCTTTAAATTATCTCCCGGCTGCTGATGTACCTAAATTGAAAAGCAAGAAAACAAAAACTCTAGTCATTGAATGTCTCTTAACAACTAATACCAAAGAAAAGAGGTTTCTCCTCATGAGAATATTATGCATTCTCTCACCTCTATACCATTTCCTTCTAGTACATGATCTTCATCCACATCCGAAGCCATACAACTATTGTAACTAATGCTGCTGGTCTCAACAGGCAGTAGAGCATTAGGGGTCATGTTGTCCGACTTATCAGTCAACCATCGCTTTATGCCTTCAGATTGGTCCCCAACTTGCATAGCCGATGTGGGTGTAGCTTGAACTAGATCCGATGATGTATCATCAGGAGAAGACCTGGTAGCTGTAGGAGAGGACCCAGTATTCTCCACTTCATCATACTTTGAAACGTCTGCCTTTTCCTCTTGCTTTCGGAACAAGCGACACAGAACAAAAGGACTCTGCATAATATAAATGAATTTGAAAGTGAGTGTCATTAATGATTAACATTCTTCTCATCATGCTCACACAATCTCCAGCCTAGATTAGGTATAAAACTTCGTTTTGAAGTAACTAAAAAAGAAAACCCAGACAATATAGTACTAGTATGAACCAAAGATGCGAGCAAAAATAGCATTATTAGTGAGGCAAGAGAGAGAGAGAGAGAGAGAGAGAGAGAGAGAGAGAGAGAGAGACCTGGCCGGGCTGGGTTCCATCAAGGTGCTTCTGGGTGGCACGGTACTCGTGCATGATCCAGTGGGTGCGCTCGCCCTTGGGAGCACGGCCTCTATAGAAAACCAAGGTCTTCTTCATCCCAATCAAGGTGCCATTGGAGCCAGACTTGCGGGACTTGATGGTGCGGTCCTTGCCCGTGGCTTTCCAGTAGCCAGCATCGGTGGCCCTGTTAGAACGATGCCCATTAGGGTACTTCCGATCACGCGGAAAGAAGAAGAACCACTCCGGATCGTCCGTCTTTATCACCGACAACCCTTTTTCATTTTCATCATAAATAACACAAAATAAAAGCACAAGTTTAGAAGAATATCAAAAAGGAAAAGAAAAAAAGAAGAAGAAGGAATCTTCGGCATTAAGAAACTGCCAGATGTGGGTGTTTGGCAAAGGGGAATGATCCATTTTTGATTCATAGAAGAATAAAAGACCAATCAAAGATAATACTACAAGAATTGAACTGAATTTGAAGATGCACATAAACAAATAGAGTATCCAGAAAAGAAAAAATAAAAAAAAGGAGAGAAAGAATACCAGGCAAATCCCAGGGCTCCCATTTACAAACGTCCACTTCGGGGATGACCTGGACCTCGGAATGACGGCCGTTGATCTTCAACCGGAGGTAGTGGTTGATGAGCTCCTCGTCCGTGGGCCTGAATCTGAACCCCAGAGGCAGCGATTCCATTGGCAACACCGGCATCTTCTTCGTTCTTCCCTCTTCTTCCCACACGCGCTTTCCTATCTCCAGTTCGCCCAATACACGAAATCCAAAAACCCAAATCTTCTAGTAAACTCGCTTTTCTTCTCTTTTTTTGTGAGTAACTCGCTTTTCTTTTGATTTGTTTTGTTGGTGGAGTCGGATTTTGGGACAGCATAATATATCATATGGACGCCTTCATCGTTTGTTTTCTTAGAGAGAGAGAGAGAGAGAGAGAGTACCCACCCACGACTATTGCGCCACGTGCCTTTTTGTTACAGCCTGAGTGGAGCCTTCACGGGTTGTACCGTACTGATGATTTGATTTTCCCTTTTCTTAATGCCAAAAACCAAAAAATAAAATTAAAAATTAAAAAAGAAGAAGAAGAAGGTGTGGACTGAGACTGAGTAGTGCAATCTAGACGCCGGCAAAGCTGTGGAACGTAAATTATTAATTACCATCCAAATGTTTGACGAATTGCCCTTTTGAAGGTTAATTACATGCCATATAGCTTACTTACCAGTAGTAACTAATTTTCCTAAGGAAAAAAGAAAAAAGAAAAAAAAAAATAAAATAAAATGCAGAGTTTGCCTCCACTTCATTTTTAATTTTAAAGAGCATTAGCAACAGCTTTCTTTTAAACCCTTTTAATTACTTTTTACTTTTCTATTTAAATGCACTCCATAATAGATTTTATTTTCATTTCTCTATACCATTTAAATATTGTTTCAATAAATTCTCTTATAAGAAATGATTTTTGAACATCACTTGTACATTTTTTGTACATTATTTTTCTAAATTAGCCATTGAATTTGTAAGACTCACAATAGCCCACATGTGGGTCCTATAGATTCAATGGTTAATTTATAAAAGTGATGTACAAAAAAGTACAAGTGATGTGCATGTAACATATCTCTTTTCTTATTATTTCTCTATACCATTTAAATATTGTTTCAATAAATGCTAGCCCAATGAAAGAGGAAAAATAAAATTTTTTATATTAAAATAATATTAAGAAAATCACTTTTTTTTTTTTTTGGATGAAAATCACTTTTACTTCTCTAAATTTAGTTTACAACTATTTTTTTTTTAATAAGTAGTATACAACTATAACTATTGGTTTCTTTGATATTTCCTTTGTTTAAAAAAGGACAATAAAATCTAATTTAATATAATTTTTTTTAGGTATATATTTTAAAAAATAAATAGGAATAATTACACTTAACCCCCCTGATTTATCCACGATATGACAATTTACTCCCCAATGTACCAAAATTGGTACATGACCCCCGAACTTGCCAACGTGTGACAAAATCAACCTTCCGTCCAATCGACCGTTCGTTTGGATGGAAAATTGATCACATGCAAGTCACGTGACCGTTTAAGACAGAAATCCTCCCTGAGTCACGTGACTTGCACGTGACCGACTTTCCGTCCAAACGAACGGTCGATTGAACGGAAGGTTGATTTTGCCACACATTGGCAAGTTCGGAGGGGGTCATGTACCACTTTTGGTATATTAAAGAGTAAATCGCCACACCATAGATAAATTATGGGGGTTAAATGTAATTATCTCAAATAAATAAAATTTAAAAATTCTGCTGCCAGGTTAACGTTTATCTAAAGAATTGGACATGAGAATTATAGCTAGAAGAGTCAGAAGACCGTGAAAAGGGCTTTTGACACTCAAAAGGAAAAGAAGAAAAGGGCTGCAGACCCAATAAAGAGGCGCCACCTTAAAAAAAAGGTGATTATTCTACACAACCACATGCTTCAATCTTTTCTCGCCGAAAGCGTCTGACCCAACTTCAGCCCATCTACCTCTCTCACGTCACCGAGGTGGCATCTCATCTCAATGAATTCACAGGCGTGCATGTCACGCGTCCGTAAAAGAAGCGTTTAATTTGCGTGGATTTAATATTTGCCTTTCCATCTCAAAAACGAGGGCCCAAAATAAATTGACCCTCTTGCCAATATATCTGAATTTCCTACAATCCCCTGTCCGGATTGCAGAGATTGTGTTCGAGCAAGTGTTCAGGCTGCTTAGACACATTCTTGGGCTGGTGGGATCTTTGCTCGAAAAGGGGTGCCCCAATTCAGACAATAAGCTCATAAGTGTCTCTCACAATTGCTTTCCCAATTGTAGGAGATCCTCAATTGTTGGAAATCCTAATCCTTGCCAATTACTTTAGCCTCAAGTGTCAGCAGCCTACGAACTCATTTTGCTCCCATCTCTTGCCTCACAAATCAAGAATATGGATCTACCACGGAATGATTTATATTCAAAATCATTGCATCAAGCGAACAACTCGTGTGTCTAAGCCGAGGGATCAAAATAAAGTATTTTCATTTCAAACATGAATGAAAAGTTCCAACAAATTTAAGAGAATAACAATTGTTCCCCATTGCACCATGGTGCACCGAAATATGAACTAACAAAGATACCCTCGCAAATCAAAAAACAACATGAACAATTATTCACAGTACACAATAAATTAAGAGGTGAATTGTAAGTTGTAGATTTCATTTTACACAAATTTACCTATAAAGCAGGATGGTAACCAAGATTCACATTTGCTTCCACCCTTTGCACAACTCTTCTCAAACTCCACTCATGAAAGACATCAACAGCAAGTCGCAGTGCAGTCCCAAGTCCAAGCACAATAATAACACCTGTAAATGTCTCGAGGTTTTACCATCATCCAACAAACTCGTCATTTGGGAAGAATGAGCAGAATTGAAGACAAACAAATATAGATCTATGTACCGATTATAATGTTGACCGGCAGTGCTGAGATACCAAGGGTAATGGATATCAGCACATCCAACAGAAGACCACCAATGAGGATTGAAAATGCCACCCAAAGTGGACTAAGACATCCCTGGTACAAAGTTCATTGGATGCGAAAATCACAACAACGAATATTAATTTCACAAAAATAAGAATAAATCCAGCAGGTACACCATAGTGACCCATTACCCTTTCACGATCCTGATTTCTAAAGTTTGGATCAATCCTCCAAACCCAGTAATTTGTCTGCTCCATGAAACAAGAGAGAATCAAAATTCAGACATGTCTATTAGGCGCTACATATACTCTTAACTGAATTTCATAAATGCATCAACTTTTCTGTTTCTTGGTAATGTAGAAGCATCAGTAATTGCCAACAGTAAGTCTAAAGAAAACAAATTACTGTCTATATTTCCCCACATCGTAATTCCCTTTTCTATTTTCAAACACGCTACTAAACTTAATACTTTTGTTAACCTGATGTGTGTTCAGCCAAAGGCCTAATGTCCGCAGTTATGCGAGCCTGCGGAAGTGAGTTTTTGAGACCAAATTGTTAAACTAGAAAAATCAATGAACAGTCAGGTTTTCAGATTTTGGAAGACTGTTAAAAAAATCCAGAGGCAAAAATAATTTCAAAGAAATATTGAGGATATTGAACATATTGTAAATTACTATAAACCCCATAGACACTTTTTATGTGTTTACTTCTTCAATTGGATCATATTCTCTAAGTGTCCAGATTAATATACTAGGGGTTTGAAACCACTGTTGTGGGTTATCTTGAAAAATTAGGATATGATGCACCGAGGATATGCTAATAAATAAATGTCCTCTTTTTTGTTAATACAAGTCGAATTTTGTCCAATTGTTGAATATTTTATGATGTATACTGTATTGGTCTAATCAAAAGAGCATCCATAGGTTAGATATCATTCAAAACATATGTCATAAACCCTTCAAATGTTGTTACTAACAATTACATGTCTATAAGTCTATTCTTGAGAAGGTCATATCCTGAACATTTCGGTGCATCCAATACAATTCAATAAGTATCAAATATGTGTAACAAATCAAACAAATTATGTTACTTAATAATGAACAACAAAATACCTATTGAGACATATCCAAGAAGTTTCTCATTTGATGTGGATATGATATCACAAAGATGCAACGAACTAGTGTTAAATTTCATTCAAGTTGCTAACCAATGAAGATCTTAAATAAATTAATAGAAATGGCGAAGAATATCCTCAGCTGTTTAAGAGAACTCTTTGCACTCAAAAATGGCTAAGTATACGTACACTGGTCTGTGAAACTGGAGGTGGCACATTTGCAGTTATCTGTCTGCATAAAAACGCTAAACCATATTATAGTATCCTTCAAAACTGAGATAATCCGAATCATGGACAAGTTTAGTGAAAAAACTTACTGGCATATCTCGCATTTGTTTGATCCTCTTGTACAAAACCAAGTATCTATGCATGACCGGTGGGCTTTGGCAAGACCACCTCGACAGTGGCACCCAAGTTCTATTAGAACTTCTTCTTTCTCCTGCTGACAAACTCTGAAGAATAAAACAACCTATTATGATGGTTCCAGAACTTTTTTGTGAAATTACAATGCAAGATAAAGCAATAAGTAATTCTAAGGCATGATCCACTGCTGCCTACATCCATCTAACTCCATTTCCACCACGAAAATAAGCAAAACTGCATACCCCATAAGTTCTGATCATGCAGTCAAAGTGAAAAAAGTGAAGGTACGTAGTCATCTAAATAGTCCTATATGTATGTGAATGATAAAGACGCTTTAGAAAATTTTCAAATCCCCCAATTGCAATTAGAAAAAAAAAAAATCCTTATGATCAATTGAGCAGATGTGAATAACCTACAATTTACAAAATAACTTGAACATTATAGAAAGGATAATATGCAAGAAAAACAAGGGCAAAGAGGCCGTAATATAAAATTCCTAAAAACAATAAAAGGAAGCAAAACAAGGCATCAATACATGGGGGACGAAGACATTGAAGCATCAATATATGGAGGACGAAGACATTATTGAAAAGATTGAACCATTCCATATATTCTCCTTCTCATGTTCTATCAAACCCCAGTTTACATATTCTCCCTTCAATTTTGGTCCTCTAATAAATTGAATGTGGGTGTATCAAGCTGCTGGGTTTCGCATGCAGTTACCATAGCAGAAGTATTAAGATACCTGCATAGCTCCAAAGAACTTGCAGTCCTGGACAAATAAGGTTTTTTAGGAGACAGTTGTTCTTCCTTAGAGGTGTCCAAAGCAATTGACAACTTTGCAGAGGGTCCGGGAGTTTGATCACCATTGTTGGCGTTGGCGTTGGCGTTGGCCGACTGGTTCTCCAGGTCAGGAACACCACCATCACCGCCCGTGTCTTTCAGCATCTGATGCCAAACTGCAGTCCAAAATTCCCTCGCCCACTAACCAAGCCACCGAATCACGCAATTTGCGATCCCAATACAACAAACTTAACAAAAAAGTCCATTTAACCCTATTGACAAACACACAAAGAGCATGACAAAAGACCTGACAAGATTCCTCCCACCGGGCGAAACCATAAACACCCAGAAATTAAATACAAAGAGAGAAACCTAATATACGCTGTTGCAGCAAAGGAAGATCGAACTCTCGCACCTGGGGATTGGAATTTTGGCAATGAAGGGATTAATTAAATTTTTTATCCTAATCCTAAGCAACCGCAAGAATCATATCATCATGTATTGGTAGTGGGTAATCGCCCATCGCCCATCGCCCATCGCTCATCGCTCGCTGCTATGACTCATCACCCCCTTCCATCTCTCACTGGTTAGCTTGGTCATTGGTGGTTGGTTTCTGGTTACTTCACAAAGACGGGTAGTGGTTGATTTAAGTCCTTTTCTTTATCATCTGCCTCAGAAAAGTGAAAATATGCGCACCGGAAGAACATGAAGCAGTCCTTTTTTTTAATGGACGTTAAACCAATTAATTGAATAGCTCCAAAAAGACCCCATTGATCATATTGGTTGTCTTTATGTAGAGATTGGTTTGATTTATTTTATTTTTTATTGTAATAAAAATTAATTGGTGTGATATAAAATTTAAAAAAAAAAAAAACATATTTTATACATTGCAGTGAATTTTTTATTTAAAAAATGATTAATGTGATATAAAATAAACAAATAAACAAAATTAGAATATTTGAAGTTAATTTTTTTATTTTTTAAAAAAGGATGGATAGGAACTACCAAAACTTTGGGTTTTGTTAAGCGTTGCTGCACCGTGCTACAACATAGGGCCCGAAATTTGAGAGAGTCCCGATTAAGTCTATTTGCCCTAGAAATGTTGATTTTCATATCTATTTACTATTTTTATTTTACATCTGTTTATATAGTGCGTTTTAAGTGATTTTTCAGTGGATAAGAATTCTCTCCATTTAGAGTTAGTGGATTAACTAGTGTACATGAATATACATTATAGTGCATTTTAAGTGATTTTTCATTGGACAATGATTCTCTCCATTTAAAGTTAATGAATCTATCGGTGTACATAATTATACATTATTGAAAAAAAAAAAAAAAATTAAAGGCGTTTCAATATTGACTTTATGTATTCCGTTAGTTGCATCAACTCTAAATTCTGACCATAAAATAGAAATGATCACATTCCTTTATGATGTTAGTTACGTTAGTTAGTATAAAATAAATGGGATAAATTAGTGTGAATAGTAACATTACTCTTTTATAAGAAAAAAATTTCAAGTTTGTCCAAACAAATGGGCCTTATTGGGCCTCTCTTCTCTTATTTCAGTATTGGACCGGATCAGGCGCATCATTGCACCACCTAATTAAAAAGCCCAGGATAACATTTTCGAGTGGGTGTAATGAAAAAGGCATGGATTAATAATATTAATAAAAGCAACTCAGCTCCTATTAAATTATCGTTTTATAAAAGTTTAATAAATTTAATTATTTTTAACTTTATAATTAATTTTTTAATGTTGACTCAAACTCATTTTTCAATAAATAAATTTTAATACATGAATTATTTTAATTAAAATAAGGGATAAATTATTAAATCGACAAAATAATAAATTTAATTATTTGTATAATTAATATTCGTGCCTCGTTAAAACTAATAAAAAAAATAAAAAATTTTAGGTTTCTTGAAGCATTAATTTGATCCTGTTTTACGGAAACCAGGCTGGCCTAGAGGCATCCATTTGTGTCATTTTCTGATTTTGGCAAGGATGGCATCTTTTTTACTTGATTTAATAAGCCATTCTTCCTTTATTACCGATAGCAACGTCATTCAAGATGCATATTAACGTCCTCGTTAATAATATAAACTCTCCCATTATCTACCCAAATTAGAGAAAATGGTTTGGGAACTGGATCGGCCTTCTTCTAGTACTCTCCATGTTTCTTTCTCTTCTTCTTTGTCCCCTCATTTTCTTTACCAATTAATGAAACTGGTAATTATGTGCCAAAAGGGAAAGAGGGAAGCTCTCTTTTCACTAAATCATATATATATATATATATATATGAGGATGATTCTTTCCCGGCCTCCAAAGCTTCCAAATAAACCAAGAGCTTAAGAGTCACAAAAGCATTTGTGTGCAGTAGCAGGGAAAACCCATTGTCAAGTAATCCTTCTCTTTTGGAACAGAATAAATCAAATCCCTGCATTGCCATGTAAGCAACGTACCCATCACCTTCCTTTATTCCAATAAACAGATGATCATCAGAAGCTAGCTCCTACGTACGTACACCTCCTCTTATCTATATATAAACCAAGTTCCCACTCCAACTTTCTGTACATAGCCATAGCCATACACCTTCCCCGATCTTCTATCTCCACACAACATCATGGACTCTGAATCAGTTAAGCCAAATGAAAGCGAGAAGCGCAAGCAACTTGACCGTGAAATCAAAGATATGGTCACTGCCATGACTCACCGCGTTTCAGATCTTCACAAATCAGGTTCGAGCAATTTGCAGGATGAGGATGATCTAGATGATGATCATGGTGTAAGAATCATCACGCTTGCTGGAACCAACACTGGAGCCACCATGCGAAGTGAGCTGGACGAGAAACCCAATCCTGCTGATCATGGGTTTTCATTTGGGGAGCCTGAGCCGCTGAGCACCTACGTGAACAGCAATTTCCAAGCCATCAACAACTCGATCATGATGGGTGGCAACTACAAAAGCAACGACCCGGGTGTTCATTTGGACATCTCCGACTTCTTTGAGAGAAAAGGCCATAAGCCAGACAAGCGCGGAAAGAAGCTGGAAAAGAAAAGAGACAAGGAAAACCTGAAAAGCGACCATACCCCCGACCATTCTGACTGAGATCGAGCTCATGAATAATCAAAATCCAGATGATATAAACAAGGAGGGCTGAAGAAGCTTAATTTAATTATCTACAAATAACTGCTTTACTATTTAAGAGTATGTTTTGTGTGTACTGTCTTTGTTGTTAAGCATATATATATATATATCTACTCTATATACTCAAAGATAATAAAAAAAGAAAATTAGTTTTGTGGACTGGGCTTTTGCTTTGGGCATTCTCGGGCTCATGAGGCAACCTAAATTTGTTGACGCGATAATTCAGTTGACGTAGCTAGGGGTGAGCATGAGGCGAGCGGAAGGAAGGCGGTTTTTTCCCTTTTTTGGCCCCATCCTACACTTCTGTGGGGGGTGAAAATTACACTTGCAAATCACACGAAAAAAGAGAGAATTCGTGAGGTGCGGGATGATGCGGAGCGGGGGGTGCAGGTTGTGCGGAGTGGGGTGGGTTCTAAAGAAAGCCTAGATTTAGAAACATGAAAATGAGAAACTAAAGCCAAATTTTATCACGAACCAAACAAATCATAGAGAAATCACAAACAATATATAAAACAAATCAACGATTTTTGCAACAACCAAACACTAAACTAAACCAAACAAACAAACTAAAAATGAGAATGGACTCCTTGCTTCAACTACAAAAAAAAAAAAATTGTTTTTAGTGGTTTACATTTAGTGACGTTTTTTGTGGTTTGACACGCCATTAATTCGGTGGTCACTATTGACTAATTGACATTTAGTGGCGTGTCAATTTTTAACACCTTACTAAATTTCAATATAAAAAAATAAATAAAATAAATTTAAATTTTAGTGACGTGTCGACAATAAAAATGTGTGTTTTTTTTTTAGTGTCAACATGTCACTAAAATTGTATATTCAAAAAAAAAAAAAAAAAAAAAAGAAGAAAGAAGTCGGAACAGATGAGATGGGCAACTCTGTTTTTGGGATTACCGGCACTTTTTTGAATATTACCGGCACCTAAAAGGCTTGTCTTCCCTGCCACCAATGAAGCACCATTGTGAGATATACAATCAATCAAATAAATCAAATTTCAGCTTTACTCGACAAAAGACCATAAATTCACCAATACCTGCTTCGCTCGAAAATTGAAAGCCACTCAAAGATGCAATAGCAGCAAGTCAGTCTGGAGCGGAGAAATTTTATTAAAAAAATGTATTCTTACATGCTATCAACCAAAATATGCGAAGAATCCAAACAGATTAAATAGAGATAAACTAGAACAAGCACAATTCTACTGGAAGAATCATAGATCAAGCATTTTAACAAAGAAGAGAAGAAGAAAAGAGGAGAAGAAGAGAAGAAAAAAAACCTGAAGCCATGTGTGTGTACCTGAAATCAAAAACCCTGCTTCCTTCTCTCAACCTCCAGGTACCTAACATTAAAAACAAAATGGCAAAGGAATTACAAGAGATGAAGAAAAGAAGAGAAACAGAAAGAAATGGGAGCCGATGAGATTTAGTGACGTGTCACATTTGACACGACACTAAATTAGTGATGGGTCTCATTGACACGCCACAATTTAATGGCGTGTCATATGGACACGTCACTAATTTAGTAGCTTGTCAATTTTTGAACGTCACTAACATTTTAATTTTTAATTTTTTTAAATATATATATATATATATATATATATATATATATATATATATATATATATATATATATATCGACTTAATATTTGACACCTCACTAAATCGTGGATTGTCAATTTGACACGCCACTAAATTGTGGCGTGTCAATGAGACACGTCACTAATTTAGTGGCTTGCCAAATTTAATACGCTACTAATTATTTTAGTAAGGTGTTACTTTTTAACACGTTACTAATTAGTGACATGTTAAAATTACATTACTGTTGACACGCCACTAATTGCAAAATTAATTCCCAGACTTGTCTTAAAGCGACCCTAGAACGTAGACTTCTTCCTCCATGCATGGATTTCAAATAGCGGCGTCCAGTGGCGTATCCTGCTGTTCACATTCTAAGGCCATCCTTAGACAAACACAGGAAATGGATGGAGAAGCTGCCAAGAAATCAGCAGCTCTCAGTCATCTTTGAAAACCAGACCCTTGCTAGGAGCACAGGTTTGGAGAAAATCAGAGAATTCTTTGGAAGACGAAGAAAAGAAAAGAAAAATGAGAGGGGGTGTGGGGTGCGGCACATGATGTTAAGTGTATTAGGGTTAGGGATTTTTAATTTTTATTTATTTATTTATTCACGAGAGGCTGGGCGGGGTGGGGTGGGGATCCGGAGAAAAAATAACTTAAACTTGGGCCTCGCCCCGCCCCGCACGGGTTAGTTAAAATCCAATCCATACCCCATAAAAAAAATACTAAAAATCATGTTTTTAGGGACAAGGTGGGAGAAGCGGGGCAGGGCGAGTTCGCCCGTTTTTGCTCACTCTTAAATGTAGCAAAATATTTTGCAAGGATATTACACCTTTCGTCACCTTTCACCGATTTCGTCCTAACAACTATCGTTGAGGCGACTTGCATCATACCCAAGTCAAGTCGTTCCTAAAATAATTTATTAACGCAACTTGCAATATTTTAAGGACTATAACTTTATCCTCAGTTATTTGTTTGAGATTTTTTTTTTTTCCCTTTCATTTCATGTAAACTTTTGAGATCTATAAGGCGAGGAAGCTAGAAACACTGATGCATGGGGAGGGAATAAAAGGAAAATAAAATTATATATCCAACATAAATCTCACTCTCCATTGGTAATTTAATATATATGATACATTCTACAACAACAATATTAAAAGATTGACTGCAATTTTATCAAAGATGTGACATCCCAAAGAATTAGTACATATAAAAGTGTGCATATAGGTACTAAGTTCTACACAAGATTAGATCGATGGCCGGAAGCCCACATTCAGGCCTTTCAGACAAACAATACAGCCGCCACTACTGCATCTTCTGCAAATCATCTTCAAGGCCATTCAAGTGTTCCTATCAGAGTATATTCAAGCGTTTCCGCTAGACAACTTACTGATCAAGTTTTATCTAATCACGATCGATGATAATTGTCATTGGGATAACTTATCAATTGTAATTGTACATAGTTAGCTGAGTTTTTGTATATCCACTTGTAACCACATTAATTAATTCTAGCTTCTGTAACAATCTATGCTCTGTAAAGTCTATAAATACAATGCAATACAACTGATGAATTATCCTGGCCTAATTCCTTTTATTTGCTTCTTTGCTAAATGAGATTGAGTTTTGTTAAGTGCTTTTAAGGAGCTTTAACTATAAATTGACTAATCCTTTTAGAATAATTGCGCAAATATAATTAGTGCATTCTTAAGATGAGCAATTTGTTAACGCGGCAGACTAACAGGCCAGGGTGTATCACTCAATTGCGTTCAAATTTGTTACTTCCCAATTAAAGTTGGTTTAAATTAGACTTTAATTTTAAATGACGAAAATATATACATCATTAGATACTATCTAAACCATGTAATGCATGGTTCCTCTCCATTTCAAGGATCGTATAATGGTAGTGGAATATTCAAATTGAGCTTCTTCTTTCTTTTTTTTCTTTTTTTTTTAGCATTTTAGAAACTTTCCATGACCATGACACTGATAGGGAGTTCTCGGCCGGACAGATTTGGCAATCACAGCTGGAGGGGAAAATTTCTTCATCTTTATTTTCTTGGAGATAGAGAAGGTGAAGGAATGGAAGGTAATTATATATAATAACAATTAGGAGGAGCAAAAGAGAGTTATTGCAGATGGAAAAGCATTATGCAGCTTGGCCTGAATGGCACCGTGAATCACAAGGGACTGCGATGACTTGCAACTGCGACTCTTGTTCCTTGATCCCTTCAGCTTCTTGGGCTAGTTTTGTTACACAAATCTTCATCTCCTTGTTCTTACCCCACAGAAGAACGTACAATCCAATAATTACAACGATGGATCCCAACAAACTGCTTATTTAGAGTGAATATGAAGAAAGTTAGCAATATAAAGGTAGTATTAATGCAAAAAGTTATATATAGCTAGTTCTGAAAGTATTAGAATAAATCACCTCCCAAGATGAAGTTGCTCGTGTAGGATGGGGATATCAAACATGACTGTCATTATCTGAACGAGGGGGCTGAATGCTGCTGTGAGAACTGGACCCCGTTTCTTGACACACCACGACATACCCACATAGCACAGGCCAGATCCTATCATGCCCTGCATGCGCGCGTCAATGATTCATGCACACGTCAACTAACGAAGAAGTCATGCAGAATAATACTGGTTTAGTTAATTGAAAGAAAACAAAGGATAAAGTTTAGCTTCTTTTTTTTTTTTTTTTTTTTTTTTTTGTGAGCAATACAAAGGAAAGGGGGACTATATATTTGGTCACCATGAACAATATATTCATGAAAATATATGTTGAATTAAAGTTCAGATTGAACAATATGCAGCCATTTTTTCTCAACTTGACAAGGAAGTCCATACTTTCAGATAGCATTACCAATATTTCCATAAAATACGTTAGAATTAAAGGAAAGGTATACTTACAGCAAACAGGACAGTTATGATTTCTATTTTTCCCTTCAGAACCCAAGCAGAAAAGTTTCTGCTGGTGGCCAAACTCAAGACAGCCGACTGAATGGCACCAAAGAAGGACATAATAGCAGTGCTAGAATACTGGCAGGGGTATCTCTTGCCTATAGTTGACTGTAAAAGAAACCATGAAGACCAAAACAGGGTTCCTACAACTAAAGCTACTGAACCGATGGTCCATCTCTCTGTCTTCTTGGCATAGTTGAGCTGGATAGCGGGATCCTGTGAGTGATTAAATAAAGGCATTCCTCTGTAAAGTGTCAATAGTGAGGCACCCGCAACACACACCACTGTACCAAGTACTTTGGCTTTTCCGCTGCTGCACTTTATGTTCACAGTCTCCAACCTGTAGTATAAAATATGTGAAGCCAACAGAAGAGAGAGTGGAAGTGATCTCCTTTTTCACAAGACGTACAGTAGTATAACTCAAAAATCTTGAAATGGATAATCCATACATACCCAAGTGGTAATGCCATTAGGAATGTAATCACGGGCACCATGTTGATGAAGGCGCATGCAAAAGTAGCAGAGGTGTATTGAATTCCAAGAAGGAAGAAGTATTGTGTTAGCGATGCCCTGCAGGAAAGAATTACTTAGCTGTAGAAACAGATGGTAAATCCATGAATCTGTCTGAATATTAATTACTTACCCGATGATTGCACTGAAGAAGAGGTAACATAAGATACGAAGTGTGAGCTTTGGTCTGCTATTCCTGCAAGCAAACTTAGTTTATGTAGCGTGTTACTCAAAATTTGAAAAAGGAAAGAAGAGGGATAAAGAGAATAAACGTGACTCGGAGATCTATGACTGAATAGGCCTAGATACTACTATACTCAGGAAGTCAGAATTCAGCTCAATGAATTGATTCTATTATCCTGCATGAACATGACTAATAAATAAAGAGTTTCCAAAGCAGCAAAATAGCTGAACTGAGGTTTTAGGATTTCCTACCTTTCCAAAAAGTAGCCGATTGGAGCTAAGAACATGGTAGAAATTGACAGCCGGTATGTAACAAGGACCAAATGATTAATTCCCTCCTCAAGGACTTTCTTGAGAAGAATATTCACAACAGCAAAGGCAAAATTGATTGCCACCATTATAATAAAAGGTTTCCATTCTTCAAAACTCTTCATGTTAGCTGTTCTATTCAGCAATGTAGGAGGCAGAGTGAGGCTTCTTCTATCACTCTTCACAAAATTATTATGCTCAAAAACGCACCAGCTGAGACAAACATTTGTAGGTTTAAATAAACTGGATCCCGAATAAGTGGGCACAAAGCAAGATTAAATTCTTCAAATCACATCCATGCTTTAAGCAACCAACTTTGACAATAGTTTAATATTTATTCCCTTCTTTTGGCTTTCTTTTGACTGTTACTTTCCAACCATGGAGACTATTGGAGAATCGTTTTGCCAGGGTCATACCAAATTATGGAGCATAAATGCATGATCCCATCCCCCAAAAGTTGTAGCTAGTTTCAATATAGGCCATGAGTTTTCCATTTGAATTTTCTTCTAGGTTTTACTTGGGTAATGTTCTTCACGTTGTCAAGCTTTTTTGGTTATGTATCTTAGATGTAATTTATAGGCATCTTTTGAGTGGGGGTGCAGGGAAAATAGATACTCTTCCATGGTTCCCCCTCCTCTGTTCATAGCATCTAATACCTCATCTTTGAAACAGCATGAACAGCATCCTCATATCTATAACATGGGAAGCAAGAACAATGTGTCAAATCTTACACTGGAAAGGCTGAGAAGAAAGCACTGGTCGGATGTCTGGACAACTCATCCGGGGAAATTTGATGCACCTGCCACTGCTACAGTCAAGTGCTAGACTAGGTACTTCAAACCGAAGGTAGCATTCCACGTGGCTACATCTTTGATAGCTTCAAAATCTAGTAGGCTAAATATTAAAACACGATAAGTAAAAACTGTGACCCACTCTAAGTTCTTCAAGAGCTTTGGGATGACCATAGAGATACTTGATGGCCATCATCGTTGTAATGGAGACAGTTTCATAACCTGAATACAAAATCCCAAATACTTGATCATATATCTGCTCGTTGCTTTCGCTTAGATCATATTTTGTACTTTCGTTTCCTAGAAGCTCAGCAAGCATATCATTATGAGTTTTCGGAGAAGCTCTCCTCTCTGCCATATTTTGCTTCAAGATTCTGATGATTCTCTTCCTTGCCTGTAAAAGAATGTCAATTTCACATTGGTCAAAATCTTCCCTATGTACTTCAAATAGTTGACAGGATGGAATTAGTTCTTCAATTACATACCTGTAACCCTTCG
Organism: Alnus glutinosa; assembly: GCF_958979055.1. Taxonomy (NCBI): domain Eukaryota; kingdom Viridiplantae; phylum Streptophyta; class Magnoliopsida; order Fagales; family Betulaceae; genus Alnus; species Alnus glutinosa. The sequence continues at coordinate 246,821 of NC_084898.1, read as the reverse complement.
TAGTAATTTGTCAAACTCCGATTTAAAAGTTTCTTAGATTAAATCTGATTCAGCTTCCACAATCTGCCTGAAGGATATGTAAAATGCCATCTACGCAGAGAAATGTGGAAAGTATGAAAAACTCGTGATCATGTTTAAGTCTTGATTTTTTTTTTTTTCTTTTATTCCTTTTTCAATTGATCAACTTATCAATATATATATGGAAAAAGCTGATCTTTAATTGCTGCAGGAGCAATAAGAGATATATAGCAGTGACCCTCTAATGAATTTGTGAGCAGAACCATGCACAGCAACAATGCCGGTCTTCCCTACTAGATCTAGCATGGACTGTGGGTAGCCAGGAATAAGTCCTTTTTCCTTCATTCATTAGAGGAAAAGTAGACTTTCTGGGGGCCCTGTACATTCATTCATAACTACAGGCATGGGTGACATAATCAAAGATACCGACTGTCCATGTCTAGAGCTTTCTGGTGTAGGTTCCCTAGGCCTCATGCTCTTCTCTGATTATCAAGCATGAACTGGCCATTGATAACAGATAACGATTCCATATGCCGAATGACAACCTTGAGGAATGACCACGACCATTCATTATCAAAGCCTTTTGTACCTTCGTACTACATTTCCTTCAATGCAGCTAATAGGGCCCCCCTCGGTCTTTCAATTCCTTTAATGCAGGTAACTTAAATCACGACTTAACATGACAAATATTCTAACAATTCTAACAATAAATAATTGATACAGTGATTGCAGGTTTCTCTGTCACTGTCAGAGTGAAATTAGTATAGTGAAGTGTAGTGGTGGGAGTAGTTCAAGTCACAGCAACAAAACTAACGGCAGCAACAAGAAGAAACAGGATAATATTGAAAAGAAAAGAGATGATTAGGACTTCCATGATCGATTCATTTGATGTACATGCATCCGGACAAAATCCATATTTCAAAATGCATCCCTCCCCCCCCTTTATGTATGACCATCTTACCTAATTCTTTTGTCAATAATTTTTTTTTTTTTTTTTTTTTTGAGACTAAGATTTGGGTGTATTAAATCTTTAGATTTTAAGAAGTTTTCTTTTTACTACTCTTTGTACTTTATCTTTTGATAGTGAATTTTCTCATCGTTGTCTCTCCTTGTCGATGTAGGCTTGTTAAGCCAAAAAACACACTCAATAATGTCTTGTGTGATTCAGTTATTTTTATTCTATTCTTTTTCTACTTTTTTGGGATCCTAAAATTATTTTGTCATACCAACAATAATGATATATATATATATATATATATCACTGTTAACTGTATAACGAGTTTTCTTAATAGGTTAGATCATCAATAGGATTCCCCTTGCAAACATCATTCGATATTATATGCTGACATTTTTGTCTCTGAGTTGGGACAAAAATAAAATGCCTTGTTAAGAACAAGGAGAAATTACTTGATAGCAACTACTTGAGTGAGAAGGACCCGATGACCAATGGTATGGCATTTTTTTTCCCTTGTCCACGTTAGATTGATAATGAACTCTTAGAAGTGAATCAGCATATATAACAAAATTATAAGTTCTTGTCTTTTTGTTTTATCGGGTCAAGCCGAGACATGAGTATAAGACTACATATAAGTCAATTTTAACCCGATTCATTTAATTCAACGGGTCAGAACCTCAAATTCTAATTCGTAAATTTCATGTTGGATTAGTGTCAGATTTTCGGGTTGTGTACAAAATTTCCGACCCTCCTCATAGTGTGGATGGACGGCTTAGGATTACCGCCTTCCAATTGGGAGGCCCTTGTGTTAGCCAATTTTTTTTTTGGGTGGGTAATAAGTCAATTGCATTATCGCTCGTCTTCACACGTATACAACATCACTATAAGTATAAGCAATCTTTTTCTTGTTCAAAGTTTTGAAAAGCAATAAAGAAGAAAGAAGAAAGAAAACTTCTTTATTAAAAGCATATTACTTCATGTTGATGGCCGGCCAGTACACATAATCTGTTCTTTCCCTAGGCCATTTTAAAAAGAATGATTATAACACAAAAGAATTACATCAACCACGATCCATGCTTGTAATAAGTGTGTCTGTGTGTACGTATCACATCACCTTAGAACAGAGGATTCATAGAAGAGGGGATCCCAAGTGCCATTTGCGCCATCCCAGCTGTTGTTTTCACAGTGCACAACTTGTTGCTCGTTTGACCAGACAATATCTTCGGTTTCATTTTTATTTGTTGGCACTTCCATATCGCCCTGATCTGCATATGCCCAATTAACGGTTGACTCGGTTGCCCCAGAAAGCGGCCATATAGATGCAGCAGTAGTGGTAGTAGTAGGTAAAAACAAGCCATTGTCATGGGCATGGTCCATCTGTGTGGGCCAAGGCACCTCGTTTGTTGGTTCACTAAACCACAGCATGCTTGTTGGCGTCGACGTTATTTGGCAGGGTTGGTGCTGCTGGACAGGACCTGATAGATCCTGATCAGCATAGTAATGATCTAGGAGAGATTCGGCCTTATTGGAATCCGAACAACCATGATAGACTTGTGCAGGATCCAAAATTCCAATCCCACGAGGAATGACGGCTGTAGTTGATAATGATGATGGGTCTCCGTCTCTCTTTGCTGCCTCAACACTGAATTGTGCATCCAAACAAGTAGCGGAACGGAGCAGCCGCAGTCCCTTGCCATCGAGCAGCTTGGCCTTGAGGACATCACGAAGCCCGTCTGCTTCTTTTCCTGTCACGCACCCTTGCTCAAACGAGAAGGGCTCAATACTATCTGCGGCAACACGGTTAGCCGCACCACCACAAGTGTTTGATCCGGAAAGTGGCAATTCGAAGTTGGTGCGAGCATTGGCACCTCGTAAGCTCCGAGCAGCAGCATCATATGCTCGCGCTGCTTCCTCGGCAGAGTCAAATGTTCCCAGCCAGAGCCTAACCTTTTGCAGTGAGTCCTTGATCTCAGCCACCCATCTCCCGGAGGGTCTTTGCCGAACTCCCACAAATCTGTGGTGTCCCCTCGATGATGACGACTTCCTTCTGCCACGCAAGACATCGGTTGAAGCTCCCATACCTCTCCTTCTTCAATTCAACTGTCTACCTTATCGAACTGCCTGAGTAAGATGCACTTGTCCTTTAATAATGGAGCTCAGAAACGGGGGTATCTGCCACTCCCACTGATGGACAAAGGAGAAAGTGCCATTTCAGCTGCTTAAAATATTGGGTAAATGGGACGTCGCCACTGCAGGCCGCGTAGTTTATATCGACCCAACTTTAAAATATGACAGCAAACGAAAATCTACCATGAAGGCAGATAGGGGAAGGAGATTTTTTATTTATTTATTTATTTTTTTTTTCTTCCTGATTGAAGATGGGAAAAGGTTAGAAGGGAGATAGGGGAGGAGATTCATTTTTAGTGTGTAGAGTCTCACTCCATATTATATGATCTGTTAAAATTTTTGTTTCATGTCTTTTATTTTTTTGGGAAAAATATGCATACCCTCTTCAAACTAAGACTCAATTTACAATGTTCTTCCAACTAAATATTGCATCAATATCTTCTCAAACTATCAAACAAATTTGCAATGTTCCTCAAATGACAAAAATACTCTTAATAATAAAAAAAAAGGAGGGTACTTTTGTCTTATTGAACAAAATTTAATGGCACTTTCATCTTTTTGCTTAACAAAAGAGGTACATTGCAAATATTTTGTAGTTTGGGAGATATTAATGCAATTTTCAGTTCAGGGAACAATACAAATTGAGTCTTAGTTTGAGGGGTGCGTGTACTTTTCCTTTTATTTCGTTTTATTTTTGTTTTGTTCTCAAAACAAAAAATATCAACAAACAACCTAAAATAAAAAGAGAAATGTTGTATACCATATTTTTATCACACAACTGTCTCACAATGTTAACGTGGTTAGGACTATACATATAAATGTGGATATATATATATATATATATATATATATATATATATATATTTAACAATAACTAATCTAAATATTGGTCGGAACTATTATTTTAGCATTATAGGATAATTGTAGGATAAAGTATAACTTTTAGCATTACTGAAATAAAAAATACTCTTAAAAAAAAAGTATTTACTTTTTTATGTTACATTTAAACACTTTTTAAAACTACAAATAAAAATACCCCTCTCAAAACACATTAACAAACATAAAGCAATCAAAACGATGCTAAAAGGGAATTGAAGCTCGCTACATTAATTTTTTTTTAGTAAGAATTTAATAGAAACTCATTATAATATCATAATTCAATGTTTTGTAAGACCCCTCCTCTTTCTTTCTCCTTATCGAACATGCCAATAGGATAAATGAGGTTACACTTACATTGTGTTTCTAATTTTGAAATTATGCTAATTAAGTTTGCTATGATTTTTTTTTTAAAGTATGATATGATTAATGTTGAAAAGACATTCTCCTCATCTATTGTCACATACATCCCTATGATAGTTACTTTGGGCATCATCCATCTTCTATTAAGTTTGGGATTAATTACACTTACAAAAAAAAAAAAAAAAAGTTTGGGATTAATTACGTTAAATTCCAAGCATGTGGTGACGTATGAATACATGCTTATTATTAACTATTTAGGCGGAACCGACATCCAAACTAGCGGAAAAACCTTGCCGTTTGTCCCCAAGCTGGAAGAAACGTTTTGCTAAAAAACAATCCACTAAGAAACGCGAAACGCTGCCTGAACCCGAAAAATCGAAAGAAAAACACTCGTACGATTTATAGGCTTTTAACGCTACTCGGCTTAACCCCGACTTACCAAGCAAGGCACATACAATCCCCTTCCTCATTGCGCTTACTTTTGACGCTACGCGGTTTAACTCCGACTTTACCAAGGGACTCTATACAAACCCCCTTCCCCATTTTTCTTCACTGCTCTCTCTCTCTCTCAGATCGACGGTACGTACCTTCAAAACCCTAATTCTACGTTTTCTCTTCTTTTCATTCTGTTCCGCCGGCAGTTTTAGGTTGTGTTTGGATTTCCCGCTAGGGCTTGCTGATTGCTGCATCATATTCAATTTGTTCCTTCTTACGGTTTTATTCAATTCGAAAGCGCGAGTCGTTTGCGATTCTGAATGTCTGTTATCGTAACCTTCTTGGATTGATTTATTGAATTTTTCCTTTCTTCAACTGTCGTATCCATGTTGATGGTATATTAATGGTTTCGTAATGATGGAATGGAGTAATGGGCCTTTGGATCCCCGATTCCGTGGTCCTTTACTCACCCGCTTGTATCGCTTCCTAGGCTTAAATTTTTTAATGAGTTTTTGTTTCTTCCAAGTATTTGATAAAATGTGATTGTCGCCACACACATTGGCGTTCTTTGTTTGATTTGTGTTCTAATTCTATTTCAGTTTCGGAACGAGAACCTCTTAATCGTATTGGGCAAGAGCTAGAAGAAAGGATGTTTAGTTCGACTAACCGTAAGTGTTCTTTGACTTGAATTAGTGTGTTGTTTGTATTTGCTTTTGTTAATCCGAAGTGCGTGTTCTTGGATGCACCTCTTCCTTCCCTTAGCTTATTTATTTGTTTTTGGATTATTTGATTCATCATCACCGGCCTTTGGAAGCACAGTGCCTGCTTTTGGAGCATCTACTCCTGCATTTGGTAGTTCATCATCATCAATTGGTGGTATGTGTAACGTTGTTTCTGACTTGCCCAATTTGTTTCATTCTTCTCCTACTGTTACCTAATGATTTGATTTTGATGTAATTGTTGAGAAAGATTGTTATTACTCATTTGATCTGGATGTATCATGTGTGTCAGCATTGTAATAATCTTCAGCTGTTGTATATGAATGGCATTTGTCATCTCTGAATGCCATTTCAGACTCCTGGGTATCCAGAGAATGGAAAGTTATGCTTGAGCTGAATGATGGATTTTGTTTCTGTATGAAATGGATTTATTATTGAGGCCCTGATTGGTAATGCTTTTGTAGTTGATGTCATTCAGGAAAGCTTTTGGCTGATTTTTTAAATTAGTTTGTCTTGGTGGAAACTTGTAATTTCCTGACTGGTTTCATTGGTATAATGTCTCATTCTGTTATTTATTATATATTGTTTGGCTGTTTTTCTATCTTGTATATATTGGAATTATGGTGGAATTCAATAACAGAGGACTAGATTATGAAGTAATGAGGGAAATGAATTTTATAAACGAGATAGTAAAACATAATAATTAGAAGTGGTAGCATTTATTCCAGCTGCAGTTTCTCTTTTTATACTCATTGGCAAGGTGTTAGTTTTCCCTTTACGATTTGAACGGATTATTAAATAATAATGAAGATATTAATTATATTGACTTTTGAGCGAATGGTTGCTCACTTATTCTTTTTCCTTGGACTGATGTTCTTGCCGTGTGTTTTGTCTTCCTTGAGTTTGGTCAGTTATCTTGAGTGATCATCCTCTACTATTGGTGATGTAGTCTTAGTTAGGGCTGTACAAGCGGTCGCGGTTATTGGCTATAACCGCTAACCGTAACCGCCTAAGTCAGTTATTGAATTTTAACAAACCTCAGCAAATATTATTTGAGTAATTTCACTTTTTGTCTTTATTTTTTATGGTCATGTTAGTTTGTTATCGTTTTTTGTTCTTTTCTTTTTGTTATAATTTATATATTATTTTTATTTCTGTTCTAAAAGTAGTTTATATATATATACATATACCTTCCAGCTAATAAAGATACTACTCCAGTCTTCCCAGCCCCTTCCATTATATTGAATAAAATGAAAGCTGACTAGCAATCACTCGTTTTTCTTATTAGCATGGGATTGGATGTTAATAATGAAAGACAGAACATCTATTAGAAGGCAATCCCCGGGGAATTCCTATTGATTTCCGATGGATAACAATCCATCTTTCTCGTTTTCGCTCTTTCTCCAAATCAATCGCGAGGGTCCCGGGCATGAGAACGCAAGTGCCGGAATCGAACAAAACGTCCGAATGTGTATATATATATGCAAAGAAATTTCATTGGAACCAAAGAAAGTATACAAAAAAAACAATTCTTTTTCTATCATATGAGTATTTTTTGTTCTTCATTGGTCGCCCGTTTTCATTTTTTTTCTTAATTTTATGTTCTAATTTATATACAAAAAATACAGTTCTTTTTCTATTATAGGAGTATTTTCCAGTTTCTATTTGTTGTCCATTTTCACATTTTGTCCTTATTTTCTGTTCTAATTTATATATTATTTTAATTTCTGTTCTAAAAGTATTTTTTTTAAAAACGTTATATATGCAAAGGATGATTGGAGGAAAAAAAAAAACTCTATTAGACATAACTTCTTCCTATACCTATGATGCTATGAATTCATTGGAATTAGAGAAAATATACAAAAAAGAAAAGACAATTATTTTTATATTATATGAGTATTTTTCTTTTTTCGTTTGCCATCTGTTTTAATTTTTTGTCCTTATTTATGTTCTAATTTATATATTATTGTTTATTTTGTGCTAAAAGTATTTTCTTTTATAATATATATGTGAATGACAGTTGAAAAGAAAAAAGAATCTCATTTTGATGGGACTTCTTCCTATACCTATCAATTACATTGAAACTGGGAAAAGGATACAAAAAAATACAATTCTTATGTTTCCATTTTTTTTTCCTTTTTATTGTTCTAAATGTAGTTTCTTTTATGTTATATATGTGAAGAACGGTCAAAAGAAAAAAAAAGATTCTATTTGACTGGACTTTTTCTTATACATATGAATTCCAGTCTTTGGCTTTGAATAGAATACTATATTTGTATTAATTAAATATTAGACCCTACACAAATATCTTTAAAGTAAACGCTTGCATTCTGTTAGGCATAGAACTTTTCTCCGATAATGTCTGAGGAAACGTTTGATGAAAAGTGTTTCTATGAGTGCTTTTGTATTCTCACATTATGTTCTTCCGTTTCAATGTTAGAAATCTCATATTCTTCAAACACTCATAAAGATATAAAAAGTGGTTTTAAACTTATTTTAATCTTTTGTTCTTTGGGATTACAATAAACGACCTCTTTAATATGTTTGCAAAATTTTATTTCATAAAATTAAAATTATCTATTACTTTTAAAACATAAAAACATGACGCAGTTTTAATTTGTAAAAACCCGCGCATGATGCGGGTTATATGCTAGTACATAAATGAACTTGAAAAAAGAAAACAGTATAAGTTGCATAACAAGCTTACCAATTCAAATACCCATTTGGCCGATGAGATTTCCATCAAACCCCTTTAATTTTTTACCTTAAAGATGAATTGTAGCACCTTGGGGAAAATTGAATAAGGCATTGGAATCTTTGATTTAAAGGCTCAAAGGTAGTAATTTGAACTTTTTGCAAATTTTAAGATATTGATAATAAATTTTGATCCCAAGTATAATCTTTGCTTGTTATCAAAGAGAATAAAAATTTTAGAGCGGATGTAAGATTTTTTTTGTTAATAAATTAAATACATCACTTTGTGTATCAAAGTTATTTTTTTTTACATTAAATATATAATAGAAATATTTTTATTATTTATATATAAGGATAGGCGGTTAGCAGTTATCAACGGCCTACCCCTAAAACCGCTAACCGCCCCGTTTGTACAGCCCTAGTCTTAGTTACAGTAACTTAACTTACTGTATTACCTCTTAGTATATCGATATCTTATCTACTAAAATACTCATTTATCTACCTACTTGTTTTCCTTTTTCTTTTTAATTTTTTGGACTAATGTCTTTTCTCTCTCTACAGGATCTTCTGTCTTTGGTCAGAAGCCTTCTTTTGGGGGCCTTGGGTCCTCTCCTACTCAAACAAGTCCCTTTGGAAGCACAAATCAACAATCAGCACCGGCATTTGGGAGTAGCATATTTGGCTCCTCCACACCATTAGGTGCAATAAGTCAGTCTGCATTTGGTGCAAGTAGCACCCCAGCTTTTGGTGCTACAAGCACCCCTGCATTTGGTTCTACGAACAGCCCTGCATTTGGTGCTACCAGCACGCCCGCATTCAGTTGTACGAGCACCCCTGCCTTTGGTTCAACAGCAAGTCCTGCATTTGGGAATACAGGGACGTCATTTGGTGCATCAAATGCTCCTTTATTTGGATCTGGCGGAGCATTTGGAGCTTCAAGCAGCCCTATATTTGGTACTTCAACCGCTCCAGCATTTGGTACTTCAAACGCTCCAGCATTTGGTTCTTCAAGTCCCTTTGGAAGCACAAATCAACAATCACCGCCGGCATTTGGGAGTAACATATTTGGCGCCTCCACACCATTAGCTGCAACAAGTCAGTCTGCATTTGGTGCAAGTAGCACCCAAGCTTTTGGTGCTACAAGCACCCCCGCATTTGGTTCTACGAACAGCCCTGCATTTGGTGCTACCAGCATACCCGCATTTGGTGCTACCAGCACGCCTGCATTTGGTGCTACCAGCACACCCGCATTCAGTTGTACGAGCACCCCTGCCTTTGGTTCAACAGCAAGTCCTGCATTTGGGAATACAGGGACGTCATTTGGTGCATCAAATGCTCCTGTATTTGGATCTGGCGGAGCATTTGGAGCTTCAAGCAGCCCTATATTTGGTACTTCAACCGCTCCAGCATTTGGTACTTCAAACTCTCCAGCATTTGGTACTTCAAACTCTCCAGCATTTGGTACATCAAGCACTCCTGCATTTGGTTCTTCAAGCACTTCTGCATTCGGTTCCGCAAGTACTCCTGCTTTTGGGGCTTCTAGTACGCCGTCCTTCTGCTTTGGGTCCTCTCCAGCTTTTGGCCAATCAGCTTCTGCATTTGGTAGCAGCCCATTTGGTGCCACTGCTCCTTTTGCAGCCCAGAGTTCTCAATTTGGTGAGTTGTTTCAAATGGGTTTAATTTGTTATACAGTTTGGAATATACATATTATTATGATAAGCATCGTTATGGTGAGTTGTTTCAAATGTGTTTAATTGGTTATACAATTTGGAATATGGAGATTCTTGTGATAAGCATCCTTATGTGGTTAAGAAACTTCTATTAGGTTATACATCTTTATCTTGGTATCTTGTTTGCTAATTACTGGATTTTTTCCCCTCTCCTTATGAGCTGTCGTACAGGTGCCCAGTCTACAGCACCAGCATTTGGCAGCACTGGCTTTGGGCAGTCACCTTTTGGGAGTCAACGTGGGGGAAGCAGAGTAGCTGCGTTCACACCAACAACTGAAGCAGATGGTGGGAAGTTGGAGTCAATATCTGCCATGCCTGTCTACAAAGATAAAAGCCATGAGGAGCTGAGATGGGAGGACTATCAAATAGGAGATAATGGTATATTTGAGAAATTGTGTCAAAACCCAAAATTCTTGTTGTCTTGCTGCCGGCAATAATTGACGAACACTTTATAATATTGTAATTTCAGGTGGACCACTCCCTGCTGGTCAGCCTGCTGGTGGGATTGGCTTTAGTTCGTCTCCTGCAAATTCAAATCCTCTCACTCCTTCCCCAACATTTACTCAATCGGCTGCGAGTCCTTTCTCTACCTCAGTGCCTTCTAACCCATTTGCTCCAAAAACTCCCAGCATTGGTGGTTTAAATTTTGGATCCTCAAGTACTCCTGCATTCAATTCTTCACCTTTCGGTGCATCAACTTCATCTGGCCTTTCTACGCATTGTGTTTTGTTTATTCATTTGTTTTGCTTATTTGTTTAATTGGATTTTGTTGGAGGCTCTTATATGTTATCCTATATTCTTACACTTGTTATGTTTTTGGGAAATTTCTGAGTAGATTTCTGGGTTACTAGAGAAATTATGCTTGCAGTTTTTAAAGGCTCTACTTGATTCTGTCATTTTGGTGGTGCATCTTGAGTATCATAACTAATTTAAATTTCAAATGAGATTATGCAGAAAACTAAGGTTTATTTTATTTTTATTTTTTGATAATTGTTTGAGAATTTTTTTATTATTTTTATCTAACTTTCATTTTTTGTTTAATCAAAGTGAGTAGGGCTTGGGTATGCTCACAATTAGTTATTGGGCTATGATTATTTAGTCATTTGGATTCTTTTTTCATCTGCATGTCTTGGGAGTTCTGTAAAACAGAGTCCAAAAAAATATAAAAAACCTTTTTTTTTTTTTTTTTTTTTTTTTTTTTTTCTTATAAAAAAAAAAGGTTTTTTATATTTTTTTGGACTCTGTTTTGAAATGAAAATTAGTAAGTGTCTATCCATATGGCAGCTTTTGGGCAGTCATCTAGTAGCCCATTTGGGTCTCCATCAGTCTTTAGACAGACCAACAATGCAAGGAACAATCCTTTTGCTCCAAAGCTCTTTGGTAGTTCTACCCCTTTTGGTTCACAAACTGGGGGTTCCTTATTCGGGGGTACTTCAACTGGAGTGTTTGGTGCAGCCCAATCTTCTTCACCTTTCTCTTCCACCACGACCTTCGGTGATTCATTGATAGAACTTAGATATATTTGGCTGTTTAACCTTGCTCATCAATGTGAGCCTTCATTGATACTTATAGAAGATTACAAGAATTGAAGATAAACACAACTTCCTAGGATAAACACGATTGCTTCCTATACAATAGAACTATAACTCTTCTTGACATTATCCCTTATCTTATCTAACATAGAGTTTGAACTATAAGATAACACAGCCTTATCTACTTAGTGCTAGAACTTCGGATAGGAGTAGGTTTCCTATCATTAGAATCCTGGACATATTGCACTGCACAAGACTCACACTTGCACTGTGAGTCATGTGCGTTAGTTTTGTAAATACCCTCCCGCAAGATCAACGGGGAGGAACGTATGTTGCGCTTGAAACACAACTGTTGAAACTGAGTCGAGACAGGTGGCTTAGTAAGCACCTCGGCCAGTTGATCCGAACTAGGAATGAAGCGGACGTCCAAGGATTTATCAGCAACACGATCACAAAGTGGAAATCAATTTCCACATGCATGGTACGGGCATGAAAAACCGGATTGACTGACATGTAGGTAGCCCCAATTTTATCACACTAAAGTGTTGGTGGAGAAGATACCGAATCCCAAGTTCTTGAAGAAGAGCACGAATCTAGAGGAGTTCTGCAGTGGTATTAGCAACAGCCTTATATTTGGCTTTAGTGGAGGACTGAGATACAGTTGGTTATTTGTGTGAGCTCCAAGACACCAAGTTAGACCCGAGAAACACACAACATGCACCTGTGGATCGTCTACCATCTGAACATCCAGCCTAATTAGCATCTGAGTATGCTTGCAATTTGATAAAAGAGGTGCAATGAAGAAGAAGACCTTGAGAAAGAGTGTGTTTCAAGTACCAAAGTATCCTTTTAACAGCCTGCCAATGAGGTTCAAGTGGCCTATGCATAAATTGAGATACCCGATTTACTGCAAAGCCTAAATCAGGCCATGTGAGAGAGAGATACTATAATGACTCGATGGTGCTGCGGCATAGGGACTGATCTTCCCTTTGGATCACCATAAAATGCAGAGAGACTTGAGGAAGAAGCCATTGGAGAAGAAATAGAATTGGCCTCATGCATTTTTGTTTTCTTCAAGAGATCCAAGATGTATCGTTGTTGAGAAAGAAGAAGACCGGACTCAACTTTGAGGACTTCAACACCAAGAAAGTAGTGGAGATCACCCAAATCCTTCACAGCAAAATCAACATTGAGAAGCTGTAGAAGCTCGGTAATTGCAGCAGGATCCGATGCTGTGATGATTATGTCATCAACATAAATAAGATAAATGGTGACTGTCTTGGTGCGATAAATGAAGAGTAAAGTGTTGGCCTTAGAACCCACAAAACCAATCTGGACTAACTTGTCACTTAAGCGAGAAAACCAGGCTCGGGTGGCCTATTTTAAACCATAAATCGCCTTTTGAAGCTTGCAAACATGGTGAGGAAAGCTGGGATTAATGAAGCCAGGTGGTTGGACCATGTAGACATCCTCGGATAGAAAACCATGAAGGAAAGCATTCTGAATATCAATTTGCTTTAGTGATCACCCTGCAGAGTAGGCAAGAGAGAGAACCGGTCGGATTGTTGTAGGCTTGACAACCGGACTATACGTCTCTCCAGAATCCACGCTGGCCTGTTGGTGAAAACCTTCGGCCACAAGACGTGCTTTGTGTCGTTCTATGGACCCATAAGCTTTCCTTTTAAGCTTAAATACCTATTTACATCCCACAGATTCTAAGAAGGTTGCGGAGAAACAAGAGACCAGGTCTGATTTTGAAGTAGAGCATTAAATTTGACTTGCATAGCATTTCTCCATTTTGGAACTGTGACTGCATTGGAGAAGCAAGTTGGTTCGCTAAGTGGTGAATGTGTTTCTGCCACTAAAGCCCGAGGAGTAGGGTATCGGATGGTGCCTTCCGTGAGCTGTCTTTGCTGGAAAATATGGTTTAGTGACCTTGTACGCATGGGATGTAGCCGAACGGGAGGTATCTGTGTAGGAGCTGGAACTAGGCATGCTGATATCTGCAGAATTGGGAGGGGAGGGGCTGGAAATAGAAGTGGAAGGAGAGACAGTTGCTGAAGGTGGTGACTGAATAGAAACAATAGGTGAACAAAGTAGAGGAGGAAGGACAGGTGCCGGAATTGGTGGAAGAGAAGCAAAGGCAATAGGAGTTGCAGCAAAAGGGAATTGATCTTCATGGAAGATGACATCTTGTGAGATGTACATTGGGCCAGAATCAATGTGAAGACATTTATAACCTTTGTGATTTTGACTATACCTGAGAAATGCACATTCTTTTGAACGAGGTGAAAACTTGTGAGAATTATAGGGTCTTAAGTTTGGAAAACATCGCACACTCGAATACCTTAAGGAACATATAATCAGGAGTTGGATTAAATAGTTTCTCAAAAGGTGACTTATTTTATAACAATGGTGTTGGCAAATGATTTAATGAGATAGCAGAAGTGAGACCAGCCTCATCCTAGAATTTTTGAGGTAGATGACTCTCGACTAAGAGTGCTAAAGTTGTGTCAATGAGATGAAGATGTTTTCTTTCTACACATCCTTGTTGTTGATGTGTGTGAGGACAAGAAATGCGAGGAGTTATGCCTTGAGACCGAAAATAGGAATGGAGGTTGTGATATTCGCCACCCCAATCAGATTGGACCCTTATTATTTTTGAATTGAGTAAACGTTCAGCTAAGGCTTGAAATTGTAGAAAAGTTGGCGTAACATCAGATTTAGCTTGAATGGGAAAAACCCAAGTGTAACGACTAAAAGCATCAATAAAAGACACATAAAACCGATTTCCATTAATTGAAAGGTTTGGGGAAGGTCCCCATACATCGGAATAAACTAATTCTAAAGGTTTACATATGCCGGAAGTAGAAGCAGAAAACGGCAATTGATGACCCTTGGCTTGTGGACATGTAGTGCAAGGGGATGATGCCTTATTTAGAAGAACCAGAAGCTGAAACTGAGAAAGAACACGTTGGACTGTACAAAAAAGTAGGATGACCCAAGCGCTTGTGTCATGAAGCTGGAGAGGTGCGCTCACCTACAAGTGCTTGTTTTATTGACGAAGACCTAGAAGAAGGAAGGAGTTGATGAAGACCATCTTTAATTCGACCTTGATGGAGGGTGATCCCGGTTTGAGAGTCCTTGATCACAAAGTGAGAAGAGTAAAATTCAAAAAATACAGAGTTGTCAAGAGCAAACTGTCTAACAGAGAGAAGGTTTTTACAAATCAAAGGAACCTGAAGGAGTTGATTTAGAATGAAATTTCGACGAGAGAAAGTTAAGGAAGCATATCCAATATGAGATATAGGCAAACCTGTTCCATCACCCATATGGATTTGATCATGTCCATGATAATCCTCTTGTGCTAAGTTGAGATGTTGCAGCTCATTAGTCATGCGATGAGTAGCCCTGGTATCGGGGTACCAAGTTTCCTCAGCTGGCAGAACCGGAGATGAGTAGTAGGCCTATGGAGAAGGCTATTGCTGCTGGTCAGAGAAAGACAGATCCTATCGATGGTAGCAGCGAAGAGCAATATGTCCGGGTTTGCCACAAATTTGGCATGTAGGCCGGGAAGAGAAAGCTGCATCAGGAGAGAAGTAGGAGCCACGACCACGGTTGTTGGAGAATGAGCCACGACCACAGTGTCCTCGGCCCCTTTGCATGGGAGCTCGAGGGGAGAAATTTGCAGATGGTTGGTGAATATCAAGGGCTGAAATTTGCTGCTCCAGATGCATCTCATGAGCAAGGAGATGGCCGTATAACTCGTTAATGGAGAGAGGATTAACACGGGTGGTGACCGATGTAACAAAAGGATCATATTCAGATCCAAGGCCCTTGAGAAGAAACGAGACACTCTCAAAGTCATTGAGAGGTTGACCAGCGGTTGCAAGTGTGTCACTAAGATTCTTGATTGTTTGGAAATACTCGATTATAGAGTTATTTTCCTTCTTGACTGTCGCTAGTTGGAAGTAGATTTGCATAACTCGAGCACAGGCTTCAGAAGCAAACATGGTGACCAAGGTGGTCCATAGATCCGAGGATGTAGCACAACCAATGGCGTGAACAACATAAGGTTCGGTGAGTGTGGAGATGAGGACACTGAGGATCATCTGGTCCCTTTGACTCCACGTAAGAAATTCGGGATTGACGATAGTTGCAGGGGCTCCAACATTAGTAGCGGGATTCAGGATTGTTTGAGTAGGAGGCTGTGACGAGCCGTCAAGAAAACCATATGAGTCTTGGCCTTTGATATAGGCAAGGATTTGGGTCCTCCAGACCATGAAATTGCCTTTGGAGAGTTTGATGTTGAGATTGTGGTTCTTGTTGGGTTGAGTGAAGATAACCTGCGGCTGCTGTGGGTTGGGTGGGTGATTTTGAGTAGCAGTGGAAGCCACCGAAGTTGCGGAGGCAGTAGACTCGGAATCGGAATTGGCCATAGATCAAGACGTTTGTCAATGATATGGCTCTGATACCATGATATAACTTAGATATATTTGGTTGTATAACCTTGCTCATCAATGTGAGCCTTCATTGATACTTAGAAGAGTACAAGAGTTGAAGATAAACATAACTTCCTAGGATAAACACGATTGCTTCCTATACAATAGAACTATAACTCTTCTTGACATTAGCCCATATCTTATCTAACATAGAGTTTGAACTCTAAGATAACACAGCCTTATCTACTTAGTGCTGGAACTTCGGATAGGAGTAGGTTTCCTATCATTAGAATCCTAGACATATTGCACCGCACAAGACTCACACTTGCACTGTGAGTCATGTGCGTTAGTTTCGTTAATATTCATCATCACCGGCTTTTGGAAGCACAGTGCCTGCTTTTGGAGCATCTACTCCTGCATTTGGTAGTTCATCATCATCATTTGGTGGTATGTGTAACGTTGTTTTTGACTTGCCCAATTTGTTTCATTCTTCTCCTACTGTTACCTAATGATTTGATTTTGATGTAATTGTTGAGAAAGATGGTTATTACTCATTTGATCTGGATGTATCATGTGTGTCAGCATTGAAATATTCTTCAGCTGTTGTATATGAATGGCATTTGTCATCTCTGAATGCCATTTCAGACTCTTGTTTATCCAGAGAATGGAAAGTTATGCTTGAGCTGAATGATGAATTTTGTTTCTGTATGAAATGGATTTATTATTGAGGCCCTGATTGGTAATGCTTTTGTAGTTGATGTCATTCAGGAAATCTTTTGGCTGATTTTTTAAATTAGTTTGTCTTGGTGGAAACTTGTAATTTCCTGACTGGTTTCATTGGTATAATGTCTCTTTATGGAATTGATTATATATTATTTGGCTGTTTTTCTATCTTGTATATATTGGAATTATGTTGGAATTCAATAACAGAGGACTAGATTATGAAGTAATGAGGGAAATGAATTTTATAAACGAGATAGTAAAACTTAATAATTAGAAGAAGTAGCATTTATTCCAGCTGCAGTTTCTCTTTTTGTGCTCATTGGCAAGGTGTTAGTTTTCCCTTTACAATTTGAACGGATTATTAAATAAAAATGAAGATATTAATTATATTTACTTTTGAGCAAATGGTTGCTCACTTATTCTTTTTCCTTGGACTGATGTTCTTGCCGTGTGTTTTGTCTTCCTTGAGTTCGGTCAGTTATCTTGAGTGATCATCCTCTACTATTGGTGATGTAGTCTTAGTTACAGTAAAATAACTTCCTGTATTATCTTTTAGTATATCGATATCTTATCTGCTTAGTTACAGTAAAATAACTTACTGTATTATCTCTTAGTATATCGATATCTTATCTGCTAAAATACTCATTTATCTACCCAACTTGTTTTCCTTTTTCTTTTTAACATTTTGGTACTGATGTCTTTTTTCTCTCTACAGGATCTACCGTCTTTTGTCAGAAGCCTTCTTTTGGGGGCTTTGGGTCCTCTCCTACTCAAACAATTCCCTTTGGAAGCACAAATCAACAATCACAGCCGGCATTTGGGAGTAGCATATTTGGCGCCTCCACACCATTTGGTGCAACAAGTCAGTCTGCATTTGGTGCAAGTAGCACCCCAGCTTTTGGTGCTACAACCACCCCCGCATTTGGTTCTACGAACAGCCCGCATTTGGTGCTACCAGCATGCCCGCATTTGGTGCTACCAGCACACTCGCATTTGCTGGTACGAGCACCCCTGCCTTTGGTTCAACAGCAAGTCCTGCATTTGGGAATACAGGGACGTCATTTGGTGTGTCAAATGCTCCTGTATTTGGATCTGGCGGAGCATTTGGAGCTTCAAGCAGCCCTACATCTGGCACTTCAACCGCTCCAGCATTTGGTACTTCAACTGCTCCAGCATTTGGTACATCAAGCACTCCTGCATTTTGGTTCTTCAAGCACTTATGCATTCGGTGCCGCAAGTTCTCCTGCTTTTGGGGCTTCTAGTACGCCGTCCTTCAGCTTTGGGTCCTCTCCAGCTTTTGGCCAATCAGCTTCTGCATTTGGTAGCAGCCCATTTGGTACCAGTGCTCCTTTTGCAGCCCAGAGTTCTCAATTTGGTGAATTGTTTCAAATGGGTTTAATTTGTTATACAGTTTGGAATATATATTTTATTATGATAAGCATCGTTATAGTGAGTTGTTTCAAATGTGTTTAATTGGTTATACAATTTGGAATATGGATATTCTTGTGGTAAGCATCCTTATGTGGTTAAGGAACTTCTGTTAGGTTATACATCTTTATCTTGGTATCTTGTTTGCTAATTACTGGATTTTTTTTTCCATCTCCTTACGAGCTGTCGTACAGGTGCCCAGTCTACACCACCAACATTTGGCAGCACTGGCTTTGGGCAGTCACCTTTTGGGAGTCAACGTGGGGGAAGCAGAGTAGCTGCCTTCACACCAACAACTGAAGCAGATGGTGGGAAGTTAAAGTCAATATCTGCCATGCCTGTCTACAAAGATAAAAGCCATGAGGAGCTGAGATGGGAGGACTATCAAATAGGTGATAAAGGTATATTTGAGAAATTGTGTCAAAACTCAAAATTCTTGTTGTCTTGCTGCCGGCAATAATTTACTAACACTTTATAATATTGTAATTTCAGGTGGCCCACTTCGTGCAGGTCAGCCTGCTGGTGGGATTGGCTTTAGTTGGTCTCCCGCAAATTCAAATTCTCTTGCTCATTCCCCAACATTTGCTCAATCGGCTACGAGTCCTTTCTCTACCTCAGTGGCTTCTAACCCATTTACTCCAAAAACTCCCAGCATTGGTGGTTTAAATTTTGGATCCTCAAGTACTGCATTCAATTCTTCACCTTTCGGTGCATCAACTTTATCTGGCCTTTTTGGATCAATATCTTTATCAACATCATCTACATTTGGTGTTGGTTCATCTCCATCTATTTTTGGTTCATCTCCTCTCTTCAGTTCTTCTCAGGCAACAAATGCTGGATTTGGTAGTAACACTCAGTCATCCCCATAATTCCAATCTAATGCACCTTCAATTGGGCGGACAGGCTCTGCTTTTGGACAGACTACTACTTCGTAAGGGCAGAATCCAAGTTCACCCTTTGGTCTAGGAATACTCGGTGCTTCTTCTACCCCTGGATTTGGTGTAAACACTTTTTCGAGCACTTCAACACTTATTAGTTCAAGCAACACATTAGGTTTCGGTCAATCAAATGTAAGTAGCTCCTTAGATTATTGCAGTTTTTCATTATTTAATTTTTTTGAGCTACTTGTTCCATTTGTCTAATATAGGATTATCTTCTCTGTAAAAAGTGAAAAAAGAATAAATAGTATGACATCTGGTATGAATGTCTTCAAGTTTGGTTTGATGATGCCTATATGCGGCTTTGATTAGAGTAGGAGGAAAGGAGTCCTTCCCATTTTCTCCTTCCATTCTATTTCGGTCATCACCCACTTCTGATATCAAATGGGTCTTGTCTTGGAGGTGGGTCCTGATACATTGCATGGTTTGTGACTTGATGGGAAGTGGAATGCAAGACGTGTGAAATGGAGGGAATACAAAATTGAATGTGTGAAGTATTGATTTGGTAAATTTTAAAAATAGGATTTAGGGAGGCAGTGAGAGTTCTTATAAATGCATAATATAGTATCTGCCTGAGCAAATTCTGAAGCTTAATAATGTTGTCTTATATGGTTAGAAACTTATAGTGTACTCTTTGTAGACCTTGAGGGGGATATTCTAATGAAGGTAGCTTGTTTGTAACATGTAAAGACCAAGAAAAATAAATAGAAAATTTAGCAATTAATAAATTGTATAGATGAGACAGTTGGAACTATAATAAATTCTAAGTTTACAAATTTATATGATTGGAATAAAAGTGAGTTTAAGATAAAATAATGGAATTAGAATAATAAAATACTGCTAATGGGTCTTTAGGAAATGGTGTACTCTCTCTGTGTGTGTGTGCATGTGTGTGTGTCCTTCTAGCTTTAACGTCGGCGCGTGAGAGCGCGTTAATCTAGGAGTACCGAACTTTCTGCTTCCATTCTTCTCGTCGTGCAATCAGGGAGCGAGTCTCATTTATTCTGTTTCTTGGGTTTCTCTTGGTTTGCGCGTAGGGGTTTCTTCCGGTGGTTTCTCTGTGTGGGTTCCTCTTCGCCGGCGATCATGTAGAGTACTCTGGGTCGGCCGTGCTATGGGTTGAGGGTGTTCTGAGATGGAGAAAGGGTTCATTGTGGAGTCGAAGACTTTCGTCTTCTTGATTCTGGATGGGGCGTCGAGGCTGAGGGGTGGGGGAGAAAAGAACTTTTTCCGGTGAGATCGTTATCAACTCTTAGTGCTCGGAGTGGCTCGCACTGACGATGGAGAACCTATTGGATTGCCCGGAAGATCAAGAGTTCATCAAATCCTTCAGGGAAGGGTCGAAAATCGTGATCACTCGGAGAGGCAGTAACCAAGCTGGCTGTTTCCTAGAGGTAGCAGTTTTCGAGATGGGTGTCCGAAAATGGTTCATTTTGATCCTTGAAGGCTGTGGTGGGTGGGGTTGGATCAAATTTTCAGTTGAGATGAGAAAGACATCTACTTTTCTTTCTGCCATAATTGATAGCAGTTCTGGGCCTCCGACTGGGTTGGTCAAGAACGAGGGGAAGAAAGAAGAACCAAAGCTGGGTTTGGCTCCTTACTGGAAGGGACCTTCCTTTGTGGAGGTCTTGAGGTCAGGCTTGAGCTCTATCGTGAGGGGTAGCCGATCCCGGTTGTTTCATGTTTCGGCGAAGCCATGTGATCTGGACCCTCTCCCGTCGGTAAGGCAAGCAGAGTAAGAGCTCAGAACGGCGGTGGATTGTTTCTCTCTGGAAGCACCTCAGCCTGTACTGATGGGTATTGATCGGCCTTTCTGTCCGCCGGGTAAGAAGAGTCTAGCACATCCAAACTTGAATTTTAAAATTTTGAAAATGTTGCACGTGGAGCAAGCTGGTTATTGGGTCTAATTTGTCTTTGGGCCGGGCTGTAAGAAAACTTTTGGCCCGTTTTGTTGGGACTAGTTTGGGTCATCGTTCGGGTTTCCGTTTAGCCCGACTCTTTCCGAAACTTATTCTTTCCCGTCCGTTGAGCATCCTGCCGGAGATTTCGCTGGAGATTTCTTTTGGGTCTCCCTTGGATCGCCTTTCTACTGGTGTCTTGGTGGACGTTCAGTTGGAATCCTCTTAGAGTGTGGGTATGGCATCGTCGGGATCTCCTGGGTGTCTTCTTCAACCGGAGACCTCGTCGTCTCCTCCTCTGCCTGAGATAACTTCGCCGGTAGACTCTGGGGTGATGTTGGGTTTGTCTCCTTCCGGGGGTGGGTCTAGCTGTCAGCACTCTGATCCAGACGGTGATGTGGGCTCGGGTCCGACAGAGATTCTGCAGGAGTCTTCATTGGAAATTTCTTTAGGGTCAGAATTTAGGGTGGCTTTAGTGGGTGTGGATCTGTTGGGCGTAGATGGGGAATCGGGTTCTCTTCTTTCAGCTGTAGCGATGTCAGATTCACTCTCTTCGGCTGAGATGGATGAGAAGTTGACGTTGGAGTGGGAGTTAGACGTTAGGAAGAAGGTTGATGGGTTTTGGGAGAGGTTGTCCCAGGAGTATGCGTGGAACGTGTCTGAGGAGCATAATGAGAGGTTCATGGCTATTACGGAAGAAATGATTAAGCGTCAGAAGTCTAAGGGCAAGAAGGAGCTTCTGAATTTACAAAGCTCCGTTAATTATGGCGACTCTAATATTTCTTCTAGGTGTAGAAGAGGCAACACCCATGTGATTTAGGGTTGTATGTCTAGGGGGTTTTTGTAGCTTGTTTCTTGGGGCCTTCGGTTTTTTTTTCCTGTTGCTTGGGTTGTTTGATGGGTTTTCGGGTTAGCTTTGGTTTTCCTTTGTATACCACCTGTGTACTTAGGAGCGCTTTACGCTTCATTTTCTTAATAAAATTTTAATTACCTATCAAAAAAAGGAAAGGATAATAAATAATAATAATAAGTTTTAGTTGAATAAATAGTTAATCACATTAGTAAAATGTAGTTCGAATAAATGTGGGGTTTTATATTAATTGTTAAAAGACAAGATTTTAATATAATGGGGTCCTGTAGCGATTTATAAAAGTTAAGGGCTTTAAAAATAAAGGAAATCCCCCATGCCACGTGTTAGCACCCTGTTTGCTGGGAGAAGATATCCTTATATTCTCCCAACAACTCACACACACACACACACGTGGCACTCCCTCTCTCCCCCTTTTCTTTTCTTCCAGATTTCTCTCCATTTCTCTCTACCACTCTCTCCTTTTATTCTCTTCTTTCTTCTTTCTCTTCTCTTCCTTTTCTTTCACGCACAGCACCTGACTCCCTCTTCTTTTCCCTTCCCCTGCTCGCCTTCCCCCTTATTCCTTTCTTTCCCTTCCTCCGTTTCTCCCCTGTCGCACGCTCACTTGAGAGACTGTAATGGAGAGAGCAAACCGAGAGGTAGAGATACAGAGATTGAGTGAAAGAGTGAAAACCCATGAGTGAGGAAGTGGATTTTTGGCCGTTGGAGGAGCGGTTTTGGAGCTGGGTGGTTGGGCCAACGTCGTGGCATGGAGGCAGCAGCTAGGGCAGTGGATTTCAGCCCTGTTTCGGTGAGATCCTCTTCCCTTGTCTTTGATTTGCTTGGATTTCTATTGATTTTATGTAGAAACCGATTGTGTTGTGGTTCTAGGATGTGGCTGGCCGATTGGCCTTTGATGTTCAAATTTTAGTAATTTTTGGGGTTGGCCGATTGGGTTGGTTCTCTTGGGGTCTTTGATTTTCGGTAGTTTATGATTTTGTTGTGGATTGGCCGAAAGGATGTGATGTTGGATGTTTATTATTCTTTGATGATGTTTTCTTGGGTCTTGTTGTGAGATTAATGGTTTGAGGATATTGTTGACGATATTAATGGATATGTATTTTAATACTAGGAATTTCTGTTATTTGAGGAGTTTATTTGGAGATCGGAATGTTGTTTGGAGGGAAGTTAATAGTTATTGAATTCTCTGTGGGAAATGACTGAATATATGGATGTGATATTGGTGATTTTGGAAAGTGTTGTTGCTTGGTTGTTTTCTTGGTAAGTTGTGGCTTTGAGGAACAGAATTTGGTAGTGTTATTAATTATTGGGGAAGATTGTAATCGATATGGAGTTGTGTTCATGACTTTGATTTGTTGGTTGTTTTGCGTATGGTTGTCATTGGGTTCATTTGACTTTGGATTATGTTTTATGAGATTCGATCTAGTGTATGAGTTGGTTTCGATATTTAAGGATGGATTGTTTTTTTTTTATAAGTAAGAATACTTTATTAAAGAAAGCGTAAGGCGCCCCTAAGTACATTGGAACAACCAAAGCTAACCCACTAAAACCCAATAGAACCAACAAAACCCGAACCCCTCGAAAACGAAGAAAAACCCCAAAACAAACTACAGTAGAAACCAACTAAGAACAAAACAACCCACCACCCACCCACCAAAGCACACAAACCTACATCATGTGTGCCTTGCCTTTCCTACTCCTAGAAGGAACTTTAGCATCACCATAATTGATGGAGCTATGCAAATTTAGTAGCTCCCTTTTTCCTTTAGACTTTTGGCGCGCAATCATCTTCTCCCGCTGAAAATCTTCTTCCATGGCTTCCCTAATTGCCAAGGCCTCCTCCCCAAAAGCCCCTTCCAATGCCCAATCCAAGGTCGATCCATCCCAATAGCCATCTTCCTCCTCCTCCCAAACTACAATCTCCCCGTTGTGATCAAAACCGAAGAATCCATTTCTCTCAACGGAGCAAGGAGAGATGCAGCCACTCGAAGGAGAGGAAGGTCGTACCACCCCGACCTCCTTGACCTCCCGCGGCAAAACGGGAGGGACTGGAACACTCGGAGGAAGATTAAGAAATCCCTTCCTAAACAGATCCTTTTTCGCTGGAAATTATGTCTTCTTTTTCGCACGAGCCTCTCCACCCGTAACCTTAAGAAGAACAGGTTATGCGGACAGCTTTGAGGCTTCCAACGAGTCAGCAAGAAACCCATCATTCCAGACCACTGAACGCCCTGCCCTGAGCTCCTTAGCCCTCCTGAAGTATTGCTGAAATGGTCGACTAGGCAGCAAGGGGGAAGGGGAAAAACGAATCTTCTTCCCCAACTCAGAAGCCCTTGAAAGTGAAGGAACAGAAGAGACGGAGAGTTCTGCACCACACAGAAGCCTAGTCGATGTCGGAGGAGCAACCAAAGTCGCCGGCGACGGCGTCTTCACAGTCGGCAAAGGTGGGAAGACGAACAAAGGGATCGACTTAACCAGAGACGGCCCACCCCCAGATCGATCTTCGCACAAGGGAACCCCAACGGGAGACTTCGACAGATTGAGATCGCACGGCCCAGAGGAAGCCACCAACGTCGTCTCCGACGAGAAGCTCGACGTCCGTAAGGAATTAGGTTTACGCAAGAAGCGACCCAAACGCAATCCCTTTCGACTCCGTCCGATTCTTGCAAGTCGGCCCAGAATCATCTTTGCAGCCTGGCCCAAATCCAAGTTGAAACCTATGACCCGCTTACTCCACGTGCGCAACTTTGAAATTTCAAATTTCAAACTCGCATGTGGAAACAAGGTCTTACCCATCGAACGGTGAGGCTGTTCCTTACCCAACAGATCAAACGAAGGAGACTCCAAGGTAGAACAGTCCAACGCCGACCTTCGATCTGCATCTATCACCCTCACCGCCGGAAGAAGGTCAAGCTCACACACTGGCGTAACCAATCTCCCGGACAAACGACCCCCCACGAAAGGCGCCTTCTTCACGCCAGCGGCCAAGCCTGCCTTCAACACCTCCACAAAGGAGGGCCCCTTTGTGAAAGGAACCAAACCCGGCCAAGCCTCTACTTTCTTCCCCTTAATCTCCTCCGACTCATGCAAGAACCCATCCCCCCCGCCCATTGATGCAGAAAAGGAAACAACGGTCTTCCTCAACTCTTCGAAGAATTTGATCCAACCCCACCCTCCATGTCCCTCAGGGATCAGAATAAACCCTTTCCAGCCACCCATCCCGAATGAAGCTGCCTCTAAGAAACGGCCGGCTTGGTTACACCCTCTTCAAGCAATCAAGACTCTCGAACCTTCCCTGAATGATTTGATGAAATCTTGATCTTCCGGAAAATCCACAAGAAGCTCCAATGTCGAAGCCAACCACTCAGAGCAAGGAGAACTAATTAAAATTTCGTCGGAGAAGCCTTTTCTCTTCTCCCCCACCCTCAGCGTCGACGCCCCTTCCAGAACCGAGAAGACAAAAGTCTTCGACTCCACGATAAAGCTTAACTCCATCTCAAAAAACACCCAGAACCCAAGCGGCCGACCCAGAGAATGATCACATTTTCAAATGAAAAGTAGCCACATAGTAACGAACCCCACTGCCAGACACCCCTACGCGAGCTACTAGCGCGACCCACAAACACCTGATGCTCAACAATCTATCCCCGTACAGCAACCGGGCCTCTGATAAGCGAATCAATGCAGCCACGTACGTAACGCACTCTCACGCGCCGCCACTAAGGCACAGAGAGAGAGAGAGAGAGAGAGAGAGAGAGTATGCAATAATTACACATTCTACTAAGTGTAATGTGTTTGTGTGTCTGAGTTAATTGTTGGTTGGAGTTTTTCTTGGGAGATGTGTGGGCTGATTTGGTATAGTGTTCCTTGGGTGTGATTTTAAGCTATAGCCAAATGATAGTGCTAAATAGTTGAATGATGTTTGAGTATTGGTTTGTTGAGAAAAGAAATTGTACAATGGGCAAATATGAGAAAGATGAGCATTAAGAACAAGAGTATAGCAAATAAAGAGAATAGATAGATGGATTACTATGATTTGAGATAATCTATTAAGTCTATGGCCCATTAAACCATTTAGGTTCTATAACTAAAGTTAGTTGGATTATTAGAAGTTAATAAAGATAAAGTATTAAATATATTAGTAATTGTATTCAAAGGATAAGAAACAAAATAAGTTACAAACCTAAAGCCTAAGATTAATATCATAGGGGACAACGATTATGATGAGAATGTCAAAGAGTTGTAAATTATTCAAATAACCCTAAGTTAGTAAGTATAAGTTAGTAAGCTTATAGAAATGCATAAATAGGCCCCGGATTCATTTAGTAACGTAATTAGATGATTGATGCGTCTATCTATGTATTATGAAATACCTAAGTGTGTTATGAGACTAGGTTTAGCTTAATAAGCGTTTGATATATAAAGCTTAATAGTTAATAATGATAACAAGATAACTTAGTAACTAATTCACTTATCCATGTACACATAGTATTTTAGTGTATCATCGGATTATGTTTAAACATTGTATGTATATATGTATTTATACATATGCATACATATGAGTTAAATATATATTGTTAACTTGGCAAATAAACAAGCAGCTATAAAAATGGTTAACAATAATAATGTGATACAACAATAATATATAAACTAATGAAAATAGTAAATACATCTTATTGTTAATAAACAAATAAAATGCGAATATAGAACCAATGATTAACCTAATAATAGCCTAAGATATTTAGCTAGCTTTAGAAGCTGGTGAAGCGACGTGTGAGCACGCGAGTAGTTTATCTGTCATAGAGTATAGGTTCAATAGCGTAGTCTAACATTGCAAATGTTTGCAGGCATGTGTCCGGATTGGAGACTTCAATTTGTTATCCAATCTAGAGTTCTAGTAACTAGAACATGGGGGAAATATCGGAGTCATGAGTCCTATGCAGCCAAGGTGAGTATTCTACTCACTGAGAAAAGTATTACGTTTTAAGTAATTTGTAAAATGAAATAATATGTGATTTTCTTACTGAACCGATGATATGTTAAAATATATGTTTTGGATGATTTGAGTAGTTTCGAGTATGTTGAAATTATGCCAATAATGTTATTGCAAATTGAAATGTGTGTGAAGTATAATTTGAATTATGTTTTAAATGTTTGACTG
Organism: Alnus glutinosa; assembly: GCF_958979055.1. NCBI lineage: Eukaryota > Viridiplantae > Streptophyta > Magnoliopsida > Fagales > Betulaceae > Alnus > Alnus glutinosa. The sequence continues at coordinate 219,911 of NC_084898.1, read as the reverse complement.
CTTGTTGCGGTTGGGAATTAAATGTATGTATTTGATGCCTACTGCTGTTGGAAATTTAAGTTTTGCAAATTGTTTGAGAAAATGACATGTTGAACTGTTTTATTAAGAAAACATGTGTTAAAGACATAATCATGAAATTAAATGTATAGTATTTGAGCATGAACATTGAGCATGAAACATGAACAGATAAACTATAAGTGAGGGAATCAAGCCCCAGGGTACCTGATAGATATGCCCCATGGTATTTGTCAGGGAGGCATAAACTAGTTATTGGGGGACCTAAGCCCTATAGGAACACCAACAGAGAACAACAAGAAGTATGCATAGCATTGTTTTTATGTGTGATGTTTTCATGATGTCATATATAGTAGTTTAATGCTAAATGTATTAATATGCATATATAACACCCCAGAAAAATTTAGAGTTTTTCTTTTATATTAAAAGAATCCGAAGGAAATTTTTTATAATTAAAAGTAAATATAGTACATCTTTTTTTATTATATGAGAACCCAAAGCAACTTATTAAAAGACAATAATAAAATAAAAATTTATTATATTTAGTGTAGCCCATGGGTTGTAATTGCCCTCTCATCTAGGCTAGTTCCTTGGCCTTTATTTATTTTGCTAACCCAGTTTGATTAGGGCCATGAACAGCAACATAAGGCCATGAATTAAACCACTTATTATTTTATTCTTTAGCACCCACGTGGCAACCTAAAAGAGAAGCCTTTAGAAACAAAATGCATTGAATCTTCAAAAACATCTACAACGTGTCTAAAAAGGAAAAACCCCATCGCCACATTTCAACTTCTCGTCAAACGTTGCAGAAATTCTATCCCCACGTAGCGGATTTCACTCAACACATTGCAGCTTTGCCCAAGGTTTTCAGACAAATACAACCACGTCCTCAACCTCCTCTCTTCTATAAAAACATAAACGCATCCCCGTCTTCCTTCGTTCTCCCTTCTTTTTCTTTCTTCTCTCTCTTTCTCCTACTCTTCTCTCTTCCTTCTTATTCTTCTGTCTGCATACCAGGAGGGGAGAGAGAGAGAGATGGTTGGAATTCCTTACCGAATGTTTATTGATGATTTTTTTTTTTTTTTAGAAATTAATTTCAATTGGAAAATGTTGATTTCAATTGGTTAAATTGATGATTTAGTGATGGATATTACTGTTGAATTAGGATCTTGATGGCAGGAGAATTATTCTTAAAAATCGAGTTGTAATGTTGTAAATTGAGTTTGGAGTTATTTTATAAAGGATTATGTGAGAAGTACCGAATAGATGCATTGTTGGGTAATTATGATTCTTTGATGGATTTTCTTGAAGTTTTGTGTGATTTTGGGATGTTATTTTCATGTATGGATTGGGTGATTAATTCTGGAAGATGACTTTGGTATGAGTTACGGATTTGGTGATTTGAGAATTGTTGCAGTTGAGATTTTATGGATGTCTTGTTGAACCAAGTGCTAATGTACCCCATGTATTTCTTGTTTTAGTACTTGCTGGATTTGATTGGCATGAGTTGGTTTAATATTGGGTTGTTTGGGTCATGGACTCTTGGACTAAGGATTAAGTAATTCAAGGGGGTTGCTGTTTTTGGAAGATTTTTTGTGATTTAAGCTGAATGAGTTCATGTTTGTTGGTGATTTAGTTACTAAGTAGTAATGTGGACTTATGATTATTGACAGACAGTACAATTTGGAGACCTCTGATTACATATTATGTATACTTTAGTTAAGTTGAAGGCTTCAAATTTCAGAATATTCTTCTAAGCTTCTTCTTTTAATTTATTTAGGTAAAAACTTGATCTCGATGCTAAAGGCCAGTCCAGGTAAGGGAACACAACCTTAAAACCCCGGCGAAATTTTAAATAAAACATTTTCAATAGAAAAACGTCGAGAATTTTCAAGAGACTCTTCATTATAATATTATTTGCTCTTTTGTTTTTGTTATAATAATTCTCTTACGAAATATGATTGAGTCCCATATGACTATATGATAGCTCCCAAGTATGAATTATGAATATGTTACTTGTGAACCATGTGAATGAAGATGGGACTATGATATGAATATCTTATATGTGCACCATATGAATAGAGGTGATGATGAGATTATGATTATCAAAATATGTATATGTTACATGTGCACCCTGTGAATGGAGATAATGAAACTATAGTTCACTTATTTGATTTTGTATTTTATATGCACCACACAAGTTTTATCCCACGGCACCAAAGCCCTAATGGTAATCCGAATCTTCTTATGATGAGGTGGGTAGCGGGGCGACCACACCAAAAGTGTGGGGCTATTGGCCGGAGGGTCATCACCTAGGGAGCTTCCTAACCCGGCAGCTCTCCCCTGTGGCTACATGATGAGCGTATGAGTCCTACGGAATCGGTCCTTTGGACAAGCCTAACGTGTGCCGCTCATTGTTAAAATGCGGTGGTTGGACCAGTGGTTGATAAAACTGACACACTATGAACGATGATTGCATATGCATATTTCTTATTGATGCCGATATTTATATATGTGAACTCTGAAAATTCAAAATTTCTAAACTGAACTTTTTATACTGTCTTTTGTTACATTGTGTTACTTACTGATTTGTCGAATTCTTCCCTTACTCCTACAACCTTTTCAGGACGCAGTAAGCCGGAGTCACTTCTCGGTAATGGTACAGACCTCGCTAAGAGCAATAGATCGTTGTGGGGATTGACATAACCTTTGTATTGTATAGCATGTCTTCCTTTTGGAATTTATGGCATTGTAAAGAACTACTAATATAAACGGTTAAAATCTATATTTAATAAAGGTGTGCTTTATGTAAATGTATTTTTAGGCTCAAGTTCGCGTTCCCCTTATATACCAAAACAGAGGCGTGACAAGCATGAGTCTTAATGGGAAAGAACATATGTATCTATTGATTGGTTGCATGATATAAAGGCATTGAGCTTTAATATACTGAGATGTTTACGCTATCAGATTGGGTAATGCAAGTGTCTTCGAGTAGGTAGGCGGACTGTCGTTAATTCAGCACGAAGCTGTAATGTACTTAGACACGGAGTTACCTATATTTTGAAATGCTGGATCTTTGTATTGCTGAGCAAGATGTCATTGTTTTGAGCTTCAATACTTGGATGTTCAAGCTACCAGATTGGGTAATGCAAGTGTCTTTGAGTAGGTAGGCAGACTATCGTTAATTCGGCACGAAGCTGTAATGCACTTAGACACTGAGTTACCTATATTTGGAAACGCTGGATCTTTGTATTGATGAGCAAGATGCTATTGTTTTGAGCTTCAATATACTTGGATGTTTACGCTACCAGATTGGGTAATGCAAATGTCTTCGAGTAGGTAGGCGAACTGTCGTTGTTAATTCAGCACTTAGACACGGATTTACCTACATTTGAAAACGCTGGATCTCTGTATAGCGAAGCCACCAAATATAAAAGTAATATATTGTAGATGAGTCTATATGCAAAAGTTTATGAGTTAAGATGTCTGGATCTCCTATATATGTTCACACCTGCATATATGTGCAGCATTTTTTTTTTTTTTAAAAAAAAAAATGAAAATGTTAGACACATCAGCATTGTTGTGCAACTAATATATCTCTATTCTATTATATTTAAAATTGTGAATACTGAATAAATTTATTTTTTAAAATCATGTTTGTGAGAGTTAATTGAATTGAATTTAATTGGAATATATATATATATATATATATATATATATATATATATGATTTTTTTTAATTATTATAAAATTAAAAACTGTTCAAAAAAAAAAAACAGAATGTGGTGATTTTCGAAGCACCCTTAGGAGTGGTTGAGCCACCCCCGAATCAGAAGGGGTGGTTGAGCTACCCCTGAAAATCGATCGGGGTGGCTTGGGCACCTCCAATTAATTGCGGGGGTGGTCGAGCCACCCCAGGCCACTTGGGAGTGTTTCAGCCATCACCCCCAGACATCAGGGGTGACTTAAGATTTTTGTTTATTATTTTTTAATTGGGTTAAGTTTTTTGGATTGAGTTAAAAAAGGGTCGGATAAAACCCGAATACAATTTTAACTTAAAAGACCAATCCAAACAAGTTTTTCAAATATAATTAAGTATAATTGAACACTCAAACATGCCTTTAATAATTAGAAGAGGTAGCATTTATATAGCATTTATTCTAGCTGCAGTTTCTCTTTTTGTGCTCATTGGCTAGGTGTTAGTTTTCCCTTTACGATTCGAATGGATTATTAAACAATAACGAAGATATTTGAGCTGTTTCGCAAGTAAGTGTAAAATAGAATATTTATTTGAATAGTAGTAAGAAGTGATTGATGTGATATAAAATTTGTGAATATTTTATGGAAAAGTGGAAAAGTTTTGTTTTGTAGTGAATTTTTTTATTTGAGTAGTAATAAAAAGTTATTGATGTGATGTAAAAAGTGTATAAAAGTTATAATGTTTTTGATTTGATTTTTTTGAGAGAAGTAAAAAGAGACATTTGGTTGCCAGACAGCTTCATTAATTATATTGACTTTTGAGCAAATGGTTGCTCACTTATTCTTCTTCCTTGGACTGATGTTCTTGCCGTGTGTTTTGTCTTCCTTGAGTTCGGTTAATTGTCTTGAGTGTAGGGGTGTAAATCTGGTCCCTGTTCCCGGTTATTGGCCAAAACTGGGAATCGGAACCGAGGTCCCCAGTTATTGAATTTTAGTAACCGGAACCAAATACCCCTGGTAAAAACCGGTTATCCAAACCGAGTAATTTTTTTATAAAAAAAAAAAAACCCAATCGCTTGAACCTGCGCGACTGCTCTCACCTCACCATGAGAACCAAAACACCACAATTCCAACAACACTCAACATGAACTCCATTTGGCCACTCCAACCAAAAACAGGGGATTTTATCAAAATAAATCAACAATAATAAACCAAATCAACTATTTTACAAGGATTATTATTTTGAGGATTTACCCAGAAAATCCACCAAAAAATGTGTTGAACGGGTCACGGAATGAATCGCCGGAAGTCACAACCCCTACTCCACCGAAGTCGACCGATCACCGATTGGCTTGACCCACCGAAGAATCGAGTCTACTTTGGTTCCTCTCGTGTTCGACGGGTCACGGGTCTTCTCCGGCATCATGGCGTCGTCTGCTCCAGTAACTGGCGACCTGTGGATGATCGGGTCTCGCTTTTGGGTTCACGATCTCCCTCCCCGATCTCCTCACTGTCTTAATTTCTTTGTCATGAAGGAGGAGAAGAAGATCGTGTGTGGCCTACAAATTGTCCTCTGAAACCCTGGCTCGAGCTCATGTAATTTTTTCCTCAGATTAAGGCTTCCCCCACTTCAGAAATCAGGGCGTGGGCGTGATACGTGTGAAGAAGAAGGTTCAAGAAGAAGAAGGCAGGGCGTGAAAGTGAAGGCAGTTGGCTCATTTCTGAAAGAAAAGGGCTTAGGACAAAACTCTAAAGACAGAAAATGGAAAGGACCGAAAGGTCCCTGTGTAGGTTGATTCTTTTAAGGTGTAAAAGGGTAGGGGTTTTTTTTTTTTTTTTTTTTTTTAATAACTAATGGACTCAGGTATAACCGGGTTTTTGAAAACCTGTACCCGGGAACGGGACCGGGACTGGGTGCCCCGGGTACCCGATTTTAAATAATCGGATACCTACCCGGTTTTCGGTTTTTCGGTTCCGGTTAGTGCCCGGATCTAGTTGCGGTCTGGTTATAACCGGTTCGGATTTACACCTTTACTTAAGTGATCATCCTCTCTACTATTGGTGATGTAGTCTTAGTTACAGTAAAATACCTTACTGTATTATCTCTTAATTAGTATATCGATATCTTATCAGCTAAAATACTCATTTATCTACCCAACTTGTTTTCCTTTTTCTTTTTAACTTTTTGGAACTGAATGTCTTTTCTCTCTACAAGATCTTCCGTCTTTGGTCGGAAGCCTTCTTTTGGGGGCTTTGGGTCTTCTCCTACTTAAGCAAGTCCCTTTACAAGCACAAATCACACAATCACAGCTGACGTTTGCGAGTAGCATATTTGGCGTCTCCACACCATTTGGTGCAACAAGTCAGTCTGCATTTGGTGCAAGCAGCACCCCAGCTTCTGGTGCTACAAGCACCCCCGAATTTGGTTCTACAAAATTAAGTTTGTTAGGAACTCATCATAATATCATAATTCAATGTTTTGTGTTGGGAAGAATATTGACCTTCTCGGGAGTTGGGCCCAACCCGAGAACTAGGCCCACTCTGGTCCATCCGACCAGGCCCAAATATTAAAGAGAGCATAATCCACCCGAGCTCGTTAAGACCACTTGGGCTCAATCTGTTACAATTGGCCCGAATTGTCGACCCAAATACTAGTTGATATCCACATCTGCGTATATCTCGGCAGTACCCGAAATCTAAGGGACACAACGCACGTCATGAAACTTGATGATGCCTCTGAGGTAAGCGGAACCCGGAATATCCGTTCATCCGGGGCCACGTCTCCTCCAACCGCCTCGTGCACGAATTGAGAGGCTAATTGAACTGCTCTTCAACCTCTATAAATATTAGAACCTATTCAGATGTTAAGGTACATGCTAATCAATCTTTCTGGCATTATTCTGCGCATTTATTCTCAGAACCATACACTCACTTAAGCATCGGAGTGGGGTTGTCGGAACCCCCCAACGCAGCCTTGTTTTTCAGGTGGACCAGGAGCAACCAAGATAAATATCTGATCGACACGTCACCTACCAGAAACTGTTTTAACATTTTGTAAGAACCCTCCTCTTTCTTTCTTCTTATCCAATATTGCCAATAGGATAAATGAGGCTACACTTACATTGTGTTTCTAATTTTGAAATTATGCTAATTAAGTTTGCTATGATTGTTTTTTTTTTTTTTTTTAAAGTATGATATGATTAATTTTGAAAAGACATTCTCCTCATCTAATGTCATATATACCTATGGTATGATTTTTTTTTTTTTGGTTTTTTGAAGTATGCTATGATTAATTTTGAAAAGACATTATCCTCATCTAATGTCACATACATCCCTATGATAGTTAGTTTGAGCATCATCCATCTTCTATTAAGTTTGGGATTAATTACGTTAAATTCCAAGCATCTGGTGACGTATGAAAACATTCTTATTATTAACTATTTAGGCGGAACCGACATCCAAACTAGCGGAAAAACCTTGTCGTTTGTCACCAAGCTGGAAGAAACGTTTTGCTAAAAAACAATCCACTAAGAAACGCGAAACGCTGCACGCTGCCTGAACCCGAAAAAACGAAAGAAAAACACTCGTACGATTCATAGGCGGAAGGTTTCTTTATACTTTTAACGCTACTCGGCTTAACCCCGACTTACCAAGCAAGGTACATACAATCCCCTTGCCCATTGCGCTTACTTTTAACGCTACGCTTCTTAACCCCGACTTACCAAGGTACTATACAAACCCCCTTCCCCATTTTTCTTCACTGCTCTCTCTCTCTCTCTCTTTCTCTCTCTCAGATCGACGGTACGTACCTTCAAAACCCTAATTCTACGTTTTCTCTTCTTTTCAGTCTCTTCCGCTGGTAGTTTTAGGTTTTGATTGGATTTCCCGCTAGGGCTTGCTGATTGCTGCATCATATTCAATTTGTTCCTTCTTACGGTTTTATTCAATTCGAAAGCGCCAATCGTTTGCGATTCTGAATGTCTGTTATCGTAACCTTCTTGGATTGATTTATTGAATTTTTCCTTTCTTCAACTGGCGTATCCATGTTGATGGTATATTAATGGTTTCGTAATGATGGAATGGAATAATGGACCTTTGGATCCCCAATTCCGTGGTCCTTTACTCACCCGCTTGTATCCCTTTCTAGGCATAAATTTTTTAATGAGTTTTTGTTTCTTCCAAGTATTTGATAAAATGTGATTATCGCCACACACATTAGCATTCTTTGTTTGATTTGTGTTCTAATTCTATTTCAGTTTCGGAACGAGAACCTCTTAATCTTATTGGGCAAGAGCTAGAAGAAAGGATGTTTAGTTCGACTAACCGTAAGTGTTCTTTGACTTGAATTAGTGTGTTGTTTGTATTTGCTTTTGTTAATCCGAAGTGCGTGTTCTTGGATGCAACTCTTCCTTCCCTTAGCTTATTTATTTGTTTTTGGATTGTGCGTAGTGATTATTTTCTAGGGAACTTGGATGTGGTTGGATTAATTTTCATATCAGTCTAATGAATATGTTGTCGCTTGCATCTTTTCCTCAAGGAGTGTCTGATTTTCTATTGGATTCTCACACTTTTGTCGTTCTTTTGATATTTATTGTTTCTTTTTATGAGCATTTATTATTTTATTTTCCAACCTTATAAGAGTACGCTATTTTTCATAGTCTGATTTATTATTTTTTGCTTTTCTACGCATTGTGTTTTGTTTATTTATTTATTTTGCTTATTTGTTTAATTGGATTTTGTTGGAGGCTCTTGTATGTTATCCTATATTCTCACAGTTGTTATGTGTTGGGAAATTTCTGAGAGATTTCTGGGTTCCAAGAAATTATGCTTGCAGTTTTTAAAGGCTCTGCTTGATTCTGTCATTTTGGTGGTGCATCTTGAGTATCATAACTAATTTGAATTTCAAATGAGATTATACAGAAAACAAAGGTTTATTTTATTTTTATTTTTTGATAATTGTTTGAGCTTTTTTTTTTAAATTTTATTTTTATCTGACTTTCATTTTTTTTTAATCAAAGTGAGTAAACTTGGGTTTGCTCACAATTAGTTATTGGGCTATGATTATTTAGTCATTTGGATTCTTTTTTTCATCTGCACATATCTGGGAGTTCTGTAATGGTCCTTAAAGGTTTTTTGTTCTTCTTCTTTGGACTCTGTTTGGAAATGAAAATTAATAAGTGTCTATCGATATGGCAGCTTTTGGGCAGTCATCTAGTAGCCCATTTGGGTCTCCATCAGTCTTTGGACAGACCAACAATGCAAGTAACAATCCTTTTGCTCCAAAGCCCTTTGGTAGTTCTACCCCTTTTGGTTCACAAACTGGGGGTTCTTTATTCGGGGGTACTTCAACTGGAGTGTTTGGTGCAGCCCCATCTTCTTCACCTTTCTCTTCCACCACGACCTTCGGTGCTTCATCGTCTCCGGCTTTTGGAAGCACAGTGCCTGCTTTTGGAGCATCTACTCCTGCATTTGGTAGTTCATCATCATCATTTGGTGGTATGTGTAACGTTGTTTTTGACTTGCCCAATTTGTTTCATTCTTCTCCTACTGTTACCTAATGATTTGATTTTGATGTAATTGTTGAGAAAGATGGTTATTACTCATTTGATCTGGATGCATCATGTGTGTCAGCATTGTAATATTCTTCAGCTGTTGCATATGAAATGGCATTTGTCATCTCTGAATGCCATTTCAGACTCTTGGGTATCCAGAGAATGGAAAGTTATGCTTAGCTGAATGATGGATTTTGTTTCTGCATGAAATGGATTTATTATTGAGGCCCTGATTGGTAATGCTTTTGTAGTTGATGTCATTCAGGAATGCTTTCGGCTGATTTTTTAAATGAGTTTGTCTTGGTGGAAACTTGTAATTTCCTGACTGGTTTCATTGGTGTATTGCCTCTTTATGGAATTTATTATATATTATTTGGCTGTTTTTCTATCTTATATATATTGGAATTATGTTGGAATTCAATAACAGAGGACAAGATTATGAAGTAATGAGGGAAATGAATTTTATAAACGAGATAGTAAAACTTAATAATTAGAAGAGGTAGCATTTATTCCAGCTGCAGTTTCTCTTTTTGTGCTCATTGGCGAGGTGTTAGTTTTCCCTTTACGATTTGAACGGATTATTAAATAATAATGAAGATATTAATTATATTGACTTTTGAGCAAATGGTTGCTCACTTATTCTTTTTCCTTGGACTGATGTTCTTGCCGTGTGATTTGTCTTCCTTGAGTTCGGTCAGTTATCTTGAGTGATCATCCTCTGCTATTGGTGATGAAGTCTTAGTTACAGTAAAATAACTTAGTGTATTATCTCTTAGTATATCGATATCTTATATGCTAAAGTACTCATTTATCTACCGAACTTGTTTTCCTTTTTCTTTTTAACTTTTTGGAACTGATGTCTTTTCTTTCTCTTCAGGATCTTCCGTCTTTGGTCAGAAGCCTTCTTTTGGGGGCTTTGGGTCCTCTCCTACTCAAACAAGTCCCTTTGGAAGCACAAATCAACAATCACAGCCGGCATTTGGGAGTAGCATATTTGGTGCCTCCACACCATTTGGTGCAACAAGTCAGTCTGCATTTGGTGCAAGTAGCACCCCAGCTTTTGGTGCTACAAGCACCCCCGCATTTGGTTCTACGAACAGCACGCCCGCATTTGGTGCTACCAGCACGCCCACATTTGGTGCTACCAGCACGCCCGCATTTGGTGCTACCAGCACACCCGCATTTGGAGCTACCAGCACCCCTGCCTTTGGTTCAACCGCAAGTCCTGCATTTGGGAATACTGGGACGTCATTTGGTGTGTCAAATGCTCCTGTATTTGGATCTGGCGGAGCATTTGGAGCTTCAAGCAGCCCTATATTTGGTACTTCAACTGCTCCAGCATTTGGTACATCAAGCACTTCTGCATTTGGTTCTTCAAGTACTTCTGCATTCGGTGCCGGAAGTACTCCTGCTTTTGGGGCTTCTAGTACACCGTCCTTCAGCTTTGGGTCCTCTCCAGCTTTTGGCCAATCAGCTTCTACATTTGGTAGCAGCCCATTTGGTACCACTGCTCCTTTTGCAGCCCAGAGTTCTCAATTTGGTGAGTGGTTTCAAATGGGTTTAATTTGTTATACAGTTTGGAATATATATATATATTATGATAAGCATCCGTATGGTGAGTTGTTTCAAATGTGTTTAATTGGTTAAACAATTTGGAATATGGATATTCTTGTGATAAGCATCCTTATGTGGTTAAGGAACTTCTGTTAGGTTATACACATCTTTATCTTGGTATCTTGTTTGCTATTTACTGGATTTTTTTTCCTCTCCTTATGAGCTGTCGTGCAGGTGCCCAGTCTACAACACCAGCATTTGGCAGCACTGGCTTTGGGCAGTCACCTTTTGGGAGTCAACGTGGGGGAAGCAGAGTAGCTGCCTTCACACCAACAACTGAAGCAGATGGTGGGAAGTTAGAGTCAATATCTGCCATGCCTGTCTACAAAGATAAAAGCCATGAGGAGCTGAGATGGGAGGACTATCAAATAGGTGATAAAGGTATATTTGAGAAATTGTGTCAAAACCCAAAATTCTTGTTGTCTTGCTGCCAGCAATAATTGACGAACACTTTATAATATTGTAATTTCAGGTGGACCACTTCCTGCTGGTCAGCCTGCTGGTGGGATTGGCTTTAGTTCGTCTCCTGCAAATTCAAATCCTCTTGCTCCTTCCCCAACATTTACTCAATCGGCTGCGAGTCCTTTCTCTACCTCAGTGCCTTCTAACCCATTTGCTCCAAAAACTCCCAGCATTGGTGGTTTAAATTTTGGATCCTCAAGTACTCCTGCATTCAATTCTTCACCTTTCGGTGCATCAACTTCATCTGGCCTTTTTGGATCAACATCTTTACCAACATCATCTACATTTGGTGTTGGTTCATCTCCATCTATTTTTGGTTCATCGCCTCTCTTCAGTTCTTCTCAAGCAACAAATGCAGGATTTGGTAGTAACACTCAGTCATCCCCATTATTCCAATCTAATGCACCTTCAATTGGGCAGGCAGGCTCTGCTTTTGGTCAGACTACTACTTCCTTTGGGCAGAATCCAAGTTCACCCTTTGGTCAAGGAATACTTGGTGCTTCTACTACCCCTGGATTTGGGGTAAACACTTTTTCGAGCACTTCATCACTTATTAGTTCAAGCAACGCATTAGGTTTCGGTCAATCAAATGTAAGTAGCTCCTTAGATTATTGCAGTTTTTCATTATTTAATTTTTTGAGCTTCTTGTTCCATTTGTCTAATATTGGATTATCTTCTCTGTAAAAAGTGAAAAAAGAATAAATATTATGACATCTGGTATGAATGTCTTCAAGTTTTTCATTATATGCTGCTTTGTTGGGAATACAAAATTGAATGTGTGAAGTACTGATTTGGTAAATTTGAAAAATAGGATTTAGGGAGGCAGTGAGAGTTCTTAAACTTCTTATAAATGCATCATATAGTATCTCCCCTGAGCAAATTCTGAAGAAGTTTAATAATGTTGTCTTTTATGGTTAGAAACTTATAGTGTACTCTTTGTAGACCATGAGCGGGATATTCTAATGAAGGTAGCTTGTTTGTAACAAGTCATTGATTGGTCTCTGACTAGTATTGCTTTCTTATGTTGCATATGCAATTATATGATTTTGTTAGTTGTGTCTAGTTTGAATGACTCCTGTCTCAGTGCACGTTCTTTTTCGTGCTCTGTTGTCTGATTCTGGGTCATTAGACTCAGTTTTGATGCTTGAGCAATATACAAATTTTTATTTCTCTTTGCCTGTAGCCTTCTTTTTCAATACCTTTTCAACCATCACAACCTGCTCAGACAACTACTGCTTTTGGCCTTGGCAGTTTTGGTGCAACACAACCAGGTAACTTCATTTTATAGCTTATTTCAATGTTAAAATCCTTTCTAAATAATAGTCGTTGAGTTTACGTATAAATAATAATAATAGTCCTTGAGGTTTTTATCTGATAGTGTTCTGACTTTATCGCTTTCCTGTAGCTGGTGGAAGTCCCTTTGGTGGAATGCCAGGCATTTTGGGTCAGAGTAACATCGGACAATTGTAAGCCACGCCTCCTGTAGTTGATGGTCATACATTTATGCATAATATATTTAACACACCCCAAAACATGCATTTCCATTCAGATTATAAAGAACTGTTTGATTGGTATGGACCAAGTTTCGTCTCACATGGAATTGAGTAGCAAATACTTCCGGATGAAGAAAACCATATTTGATATGAGATGCTTTCTTATTTGTTTGTTTATTCTCAAATGTCATCCAAAAAGTAATAAGCTTGGTTTTTTTTTTTTTTGAAGTAATTCAACCTTATTAGAAAGTGCAAAGGGGCACAATTCAAGTACACAGAATATACAAAAGAGACACTCAATTGGGGAGAAGAACACAAATCCAGAAACACCAAATTGCTTATATTGCTGTATCTAGTTTCACACTCCTTATCTGGGCATATTTAGTCTGTTTTATCTTGCCATCACTTGAATCGTGGTTGTCTTTTGTAATTTATGTTAATGGTGCATTTGATAAATTTATGAACACAGAAGATTTACACCTTTTTTATTTATTTTTATTTTTTTTATCAACTACTGATTTGCATTGGCACTCACCTTTAACAGGTCTGCTCCTCAGAGCTCTGCTGTTGTACAACCAGTACCTGCTACAAATCCATTTGGAACACTCCCGGCAATGCCTCAAATGTCAATTGGTCGAGTTGGAACTGCACCTTCAATTCAATATGGAATCTCTACATTGCCTGTAATTTGACTGGCCTGATTTTTTTTTCCACAATAGGAATTTGAGTTGATATAATTTACTATTTTATCATCATATTTGGTGTTGTGGGCTATTTCCTAACATATTCTGCAAAGGAAAATCGGATGAGTGTAAACTTGGTATTAATTTTTTATTTTTTATTTTTTTGATCAGGTTGTTGATAAACCTGCACCTGTTAGAATATCATCCTTATTGACTTCTCGACACCTGTCACAAAGGCGGATTAGGTTGCCTGCAAGGAAATATCATACTAAGAATGATGGTCCGAAGGTGAGACTGATGATTCAGTTAAAACTTAATCTGGGTTTTTGAGTGATCATTACTTTGCTATGCACGTTTGAATTCGTACCTAATTTTAATGGCTTCTTGTATGCAGGTTCCATTTTTTAGTGACGATGAAGAGCCGAGCACACCAAAGGCAGATGCTCTTTTTATTCCTAGGGAAAACCCTAGATCACTGGTCATTCGTCCTGCAGAGCAGTGGCCTATGAGAGCTAGTGCTGAGAAAGCATCTGCATCGAAGGATCTATCTAGTCCAGTGCATGAGAATGGTAAAATCCTGTCACATTTTCGCCATGTGGTTTCTGGTGTACTTGAGATGTATTAGGGGGAAGAAACAAAGAATTGCATGCAAAAAGAGTCTGTTGTTTAATAGAATTCGTTTTGAAATTCATTTTAAAATTGATTCTTTTAAGCTTTTCTTTCCTCCTTTTGGGCACCCCACTTTCATTTTTCTGCGTTGTTAGGATCTTTGGCACAGCCTTAAAATGATATGAATGCTTCAAACCCTGATGTTGATAGCACTTTATTTCTGAGGAGTAAGTTGTGGATGATACTTTTGTGATGCCTGTTCTTTCTTCTTGGTAGTGTTGGGTTAAATGTCCCACCAATGATTTTTTTTTTTAAAAGTGAACCATAGTGTTGATGCTTCTCTCTCTCTCTCTCTCTCTCACACACACACACACACACACAAAAGGAAACATGCTTTCCCGTCAAGATTTTATCTTTGCAGGAATATTATTCTTTCTTTCTTTCTCTCCTTTAAGATCCAGGGATCTTTGTGGTTCACCGCAAATTTAGTCCTTGTAGTTTATGTCTGACTCTTTCAATTGCAATTTTGATTCAGGGAAAATTTCTCAAGAAGCTCAAGGTGGCTCCAACTCTGAAGATAAAGATAGTAAGTATATGGCTCTTTATGACTTCATTTTTACTAGTATTTCCTTATAACTTGATATTCTATGCCATTCTTTCTCTCTCTATTTCAAGAATGCTTCTTGTTATTAGATTGATATGAAAAATCACATGAACTGATATTGCCAAATTCATGAGTAGTGCTGGGAACTGTATGTAAAGCTTATGTTTCCACTAACTGTTAGTTCTTGTTTGCTGGAAGTTCAGCAGTAGGGTAGTTTGGAAGGTCAGTTACTTTACATCAGATATATGGAATCCTTCTCTTTGCTGTTCTTTAGCTGCCAAAGGATTGTAATCTCATTTTTTCTCCGAGTATGTGATATTCACTTGGAGAAATGTGAAGTAAATATTTAAAGATCTCAATTTTCAGTAAGGCAATGTCCACAGTAAACAGGCTTCTGAGCCTTGTACTGTAGTTTTTCCTTAGGTTCTTGTTAATATAAATTGTGGATCTCAAAATTAAAACAGAGTTTTTGTAAATTTTGTGAGGTAATAACTTGAGTTGAGACTTATGCAACCAATATCTTTGGTTGAATATGTATCTCAGTATCTTTGTTTTTTTGACTAATTTTGTCTTAATTTTTGGAAATATTGCAGAAAATCCAGTGGAAAATGGTTTTGCCAAGGAAGGTGTTCATATTCTCAAAGGCAACCATAAACCAAATGGAGTTCATGAAGAGCATTCTGTTCAGAAAGGGGATTCTTATATGACACTCAGTGGACACAGAGCCGGTGAGGCTGCCATAGTTTATGAGCATGGGGCTGACATTGAGGCACTGATGCCAAAGCTGCGACGTTCAGATTACTACACGGAGCCTCGAATCCAAGAACTTGCAGCTAAAGAAAGGGCTGAGCCAGGGTTCTGCCGCCATGTGAAGGACTTTGTGGTTGGACGTCATGGTTTCGGCAGCATAAAATTCTTGGGTGAGACAGATGTGCGGCGGCTTGATCTTGAGGCTCTTGTTCAGTTTAACAATCGTGAGGTGATCGTGTACATGGATGACAGCAAGAAACCTCCTGTTGGACAAGGTCTAAATAAGCCAGCCGAGGTAACGCTTCTCAACATAAAATGCTTTGACAAGAAGACTGGAAAGCAGTATACAGAAGGGCCCAAAATTGAAAAATACAAGGAGATGCTCAAGAGGAAGGCGGAGGACCAAGGTGCCGAGTTTGTGTCTTACGACCCCATTAAAGGAGAGTGGAAGTTCAGAGTCAATCACTTCTGAGTACGAGCTGGGAGCTGAAGATGATTGGGACGTGTGCTGCTCCAATTCGCATACAAGCGAGTGCCAACAGTAATGTATTACATATCTGATATTGGGAGATGATGTGTGTCATGCATTATGGGTTTTGTCCTCGATGACGATTGATTTTTTTTTTTTTTTTTTTTGTATAGAATTTACCAAGTTGTGGTATATGAATTTTAGCCGTGCCAGACTGCCAGTGTGTTGTTCGGCCTCTTTTTGTTTTGTGGATTTACAGTGTGGTGTAATCTTTCGGCCAGGCTCGAATAGAGAATGCGCTTCGTTTACATGTTCAATCAATGTGATCTATTCTTTTCAGTTCTGTTTCCACTTTATTTGGCGGTTGTGCAATAGATATATGTTCGATGGACAGAATTTGTATTTCAAATTTGGTTATTGAAAAATGCAAATATTTTTAAACACCCGTACCTGCATAAGAAGTGCGTTCTCTGCAAGAATATGCTGTGAATAAATGAATAGAACACGGGTTTTACCCTTTTTTTAAGATACTTGAAAGGGATGTAAGAAGTTGGAGGAAAAGTAGAAATCAGCCGTGTCAAATTGAATTGTAGAATTGTAGAAATTGAACGAAATATCAAAATGTCAAAACCAAGCGACTACGCAGGCCCAAAAAAGAAAAAAGAAAAAAGAAAAAAGAAAAGGAAACTGAACATGAAGACCCATTAAGTTGATGAAATGGGCCTAGGGTGAGGTTGGGCCCAAGAACCGACGGATATGTGGTTGTATATATAAAAACGAAGAAGTAGCAGTTGGCAAAGTGGTATTAGGGTTTGGTGGAGGCGTCGCAGCAAGAGGAAGAAGTGCGAGAGAATGAAGACTATACTATCTTCGGCGACGATGGACATCCCGGAAGGGGTGAAGATAAAGGTGAACGCGAAGGTGATAGAGGTGGAGGGCCCCCGTGGCAAGCTGACCCGGAACTTCAAGCACTTGAGCTTGGATTTCCAGCTGATCACTGACGAGAACGGCCAGAGGAAGCTGAAGGTGGAGGCCTGGTTCGGGTCGAGGAAGACTTCCGCTTCTATTCGAACCGCCCTCAGCCATGTGGAGAACCTCATCACCGGCGTCACCAAGGGCTACCGCTACAAAATGCGCTTCGTCTACGCCCACTTCCCCATCAACGCCTCGATCACCAACTCCAACCGTTCCATCGAGATCCGTAACTTTCTTGGCGAGAAGAAGGTATCTTTCGCTTTCTCTTTCTCTTTCTCTTTAAAAAAAAAAAAAACTTTTTATTAATCCTGTAGGATAGGATCAAATCAGAGTTCTTTCTATTCGCTCTCGTTTTATGTGGTTTTGGGTAAAGTTGGATGGTTTTTTATTCATTAAGCTTTAATTTCAAGAGCCCGCATTTAAGATCTTTAGAATCTTATGTTGTTTCTCTAAAAGATAGAAATTTTCTTATATTTGTGATATATGATGATAGAATTGATTATTGAAGATTTTGCAATTGGTAAAAGTTTGTATAAGACGTATTTTTCTCAATTTTGTTGTGGTGTTTTAGTTTTGACTTTTGAGTGTTAGCCTGGAGACTCGCCGGGCGGTAGATGTTTGCTTGGTATAGTGAAACCAATTTTGACTTGTCGTGCTTATTTTCTTACATTCTTGTGCTGATATCAGGTCAGGAAAGTGGATATGCTCAACGGCGTGTCAATTCTGCGATCTGAGAAGGTCAAGGATGAACTCGTTTTGGATGGCAATGATGTCGAACTTGTTTCACGCTCGGCTGCCCTCATAAACCAGGTAATCGAGCAAACAGACTTCTTGGATGCAAGTTATCATATTACTGTGTCATTTGCCTTGTTTATGCGCGGCTTTCCTGTTCTGACAACACTTGGGTTTTTTTGATTGTTTAACAGAAATGCCATGTCAAGAATAAGGATATCAGGAAATTCCTCGACGGCATCTATGTCAGTGAGAAAGGCACAGTAGCTGATGAAAATGAAAATTGATTTTCTTTACTTTCTATAATTAAGCGACGGATATAGTGCTGAAACTGTTTCATGTCTTGTTGAGATCTCTACAAGTTTTGGGTTTTCTTTTCTTTGCCACCTATCTTTATTTTTTTGATCCCAGAATATGAGGACTTGTTTTATCTTTATTTTTTTGATCCCAGAATATGAGGACTTGTTTTTTCTTTTCGTTGTCTGGAATTTTTGGATTGGGAAATATTGAGTATCTGTATTAATTATTGTCTTTAGTCTCAATCTGAGAGGTCTTACAATCTCTTCATACTTATGTCACTCAGTGTTTCAGTGTCGCCATGTTATTAGAGTAACTCTATACGTGCTTCAAGAGTAGTCCGACTGGTGTTCGGCTCTTGACCTACGTGGCAAGTTTTTATTTTTTTATTAAAAAAACAAAATTCAAAAACAAGCTGGCCAGCGTTAAAACACACACGGATTTCCCCAATACTTTCCCCCAATTTTTTCACTCCACCCCACCGACAGCCATCTCCCCGCCACCTTTCGGAGCATCGCCTACCGCAGTTCGCCTCCTACCGCCGACCAGGATCTCCGACCATCGTATTCTCTCTCTACAGTCTCTCTCTCTCTCTCTCTCTCTCTCTCTCTCTCTCTCCACGGTCGGCCATTGGATTTTTGTTATGTTTATCTCTCTCTCTCCATGGCCGGTCACTATTGATGGCCGAAGGGGGGGGTGGTGTTTGATTGTTTGATTTTGGGTTGTTTTGGGGCTTTTGGCTGGGAGGATGGCCGAAGGGGGGGTGGCGCTCGGGCAACTGGGTCCGAGAGAGAGAGAGAGCTGGGCGAGGGAGAGATGGTGGTTGGGCGCCGGTCGGTCGGTGGTCGCCGGTATGCTGGGTTAGCGAGAGAGAGAGACAGAGAGCTGGCTGAGGGACGGTGTGGGTCGGTGGGTGCCGGTTGTTAGGCGGTGGGCGGTCGGTAGGCGCCGGTGGGTCGATGGGGGAGGGGACGGTGGAGAGGGGGAGATTTGGGAAATTGGGGAAAAATTTCTTCTCGTGAATCTGAAATGCTTTCCTTCCACCCGCGTTTTCAACATTTTTTTTTTGATTTTTTTTTTTAATAAAAAAAGAAAAAAGATGTGCCACGTGGGTCAAGAGCCGGACACCAGCCGGACTCTTAACGCACGTATAGCACTACTCATGTTATTAACCTTGGCTTTAATACTGTTTGTAATGATTTGAAAACGCTAATTACACCTATGTTCTTACAAGAGTCGGGATTCAAAATTGCAATTTTTTTAGAAGTTGAACCAAGCATTTTTTTGAAGTCATATTTTTATTGACTTCTTTTTACTATCATTATTAATTTTTTAAACCGATGAACAATGCGAAAGGGCTGTCTTTCTAGGACTCACAACCAGTTGTTTTGTTTATTGTTCATGGCCCACGGTTGATAAACTTGTAATGGGCTTAGAAGGCAACCACTACATCCGAGTTTTTTGCGTTGGGGCCTTATTTTTCCATCGTGTAATTTTAGAAGTTTTTTATATGTCACTTTAAAATTGAGAAAACTTTTAAAATAACTATTTGATCAAAATTCAATAGTAATTAATTATAAGTCAAATGATGATTTTAAAAAGTACTTCAAAAGTTTTTAAATAGACACATGAGATATTTCTATCTTTACTCATTGTCTACCCTTTTGTATAATTGTACTATTTAATGAAGCCTAACCTTTCAAGAAACGGTTGTCTACAGGTCGCAGCCCACATGCAAATTTAATAATTATTGTATTTTGATTTAGTGGGCGCGCATGAAAATGGCCACTATTAACAAAGCACCAACCTTTCTGGGCAAATTATAAAATAAAAAAATAAAAAAGAAGAAGGAAAAGAAAAAGAAAAAGAAAAAAAAGAAAAGAATATGAGCTTCTCCCTTGTAAATATAGTGAGGCAGAACCCTTTTGTTCTTATTGGGCTATTACAGTTTACAATTACGAAGGGCGAAACGGGAAGTGAAGGGGGGCAATACAAGAGGAAGAGGGGCGAGGGCGAGAGATATGATGAAAATGCATCCTATTCGGAAGTCATTGATAGCTGACTCTACCTTTGATGCACAAGCCACAATGTGTTCTAAAGAAATCCAACAGTTCTTTCCACCCAAGTCATGCTCTTCTCTCCAGCAAAATTATGCATGTTCACACCTTCATAGGCTCATAGCTTATCTTGTACCACCCTAACTGTATGCTGGTATTTGCCGACTGTGCTATCTTATATTCTTCAGTGCAAAGTGGGATTAATTCTATCATATATATCTGATCATTTCAAAATAAAATATTCTGCTTGATCATATATTGCTCTATCTTTCTGTTAAATGACAAGCCTACGTACACCATGAACCTTTACAAAGCTATACAAGTAGCAGTGGTTAATCATCAAGTTTTGTTGGCAATGATCTTCATACAGTTGGCATATGCAGGTATGGCCTTAATATCCAAGGCTGCTGTCAACGATGGTTTCAGCCCTCTGGTGTTCAACGCTTATAGACAAGCCATTGCTACACTCGTTTTGGCACCCTTTGCTTTTCTATTGGAAAGGTTGGTATTCCTTTCTGCTCATAATCAATTTTTTTGAGCAACAAATGAACAATATGTACTTTTGTGCAGTTCCTGCCAGTATATGTTGTAATATTCTTCCTCATCACGTTATTCTCTATATATAGGACAACGCATAGTTTGCTGTCATTCAGCCTCTTCTTCAAAATCTTCCTCGCTGCTTTATGTGGGTGAGTAGAGGTTGCTTCAGATAGAACTTCAAATAATTAGCAACATAATTGGATATACAGAATGAATTAAGAATTGTACTTGTATTACTTTTAAGACTATGTATATACAGGACAACAAATAATGTTTGATTTAATTAATATTTTAATACTCATTCTCAGATGTGGGAGGGCTCAAATTGCATCTTAAGAAATAATGCTCAACACATAAAATATTGAATTGAAATGGAAGGAGAATAAAGAGACAATGTTCAAATTCAGAACTTTAATTTGGCTCCGATACTTAGCCGTATGTAACCAAATTAATGATGCATGTCTCTGTCTCTGATGAATAAGAAAACTTGAGCAAATCTAGATCGACTACCTTTATTAGCTTGCTTACTGTTTCCAATTCTTTCCTTTTTGGGGGTGATCTGAGCTCTTTCTGATCTGAGCTCTTTCCACTGGGTGGTGATTGAAATCCAGACCCACGGTGAGCCTGGATCTATACTACATGGCCTTCCGATTTACCTCAGCCACAATTGCAACTGCGATTCTCAATACCATTCCAGTAGTCACATTTTTCCTGTCTATCCTGCTGAGGTGAGCCAGAAATTTTGCTTTTCACTTGAATTGAATTTGCTTTATATATAAGTAAACAATTAGTATTCAAGAAAGAATAAATTTTTACATGAATATTGTGTCATATAATCATATGGGTGTTGGATAAATCATTTGTTAGTTATCTGAAATGGTTAATTTATGGAACATTTGTTAGTTTTCTGATTCTATCCAACACTCTTCCAAAACGGTAGGATGGAGACTCCAGGTTGGAGCTCTTTTTATGGTATATTAAAGATTGTCGGGATGGTGATAGCTGTTGGAGGAGCTGTGCTGCTTAGCTTTACAAATTCCATGGGAAGCAGCAAAGAAACATCCTCTGGTGGAGGCCTAGGGGGTCACAAGAACTGGATTATAGGCCCGGTTCTTCTCTTTCTTTCTTCCGTAGCTTGGTCATTATGGCTCATCGTGCAACCGAAGCTCCTTAAACAATATCCTGCTCAGCTGCGCCTCTCCACTCTGCAGTGTCTCCTCAGTTCTGTGCAAGCCACTGTGGCAGCGGTCGCCTTCAGCGAAACTTTGACTCATGGAAGATAGGGTGGAATATTCAACTTGCTTCCCTTGCGTATTGTGTATGTCTCCATAATATCTTTTTCCTCACCATTTTCTTTATGTTTTTCCTCATCGTTGTTGGATTGATGGCTTGCTTGAATAATATGAAGGGTGTACTTGTAACTGGGGCTTCATTCGGGCTACAAATTTGGTGCATAGAGAAGAAAGGACCTTTTTATGCGGCCATGTTTTCTCCACTTTCGTTGCTTATAACAGCTATCTTCTCAGCTTTTGTGTGGGCTGAGCGGCTACGTTGGGGAAGGTTCGTTACTTCTTTTTTCTTCTGCTATGTTGGAAAGGCAACACTTGGCCGATTTTCTTACCGCTCATGTGCTTGCTAACAGTATATTGGGTGGCATTATGATTGTTGGAGGTCTTTATTCTGTTCTATGGGGAAGGAGCAAGGAGGGCACTCAACAAATGCTCAAAAGCGAGCCTCCGGCTCCCGGTGAGAAGAGCCAAGATGTTGAAAGAAGCTGATCAATTCAGGCCCATCACTTCGTTTTCCTCACACGCAAACAGGGAACACTCTGTTCATGTTAGTATTAAAAGTGGTGATTTTGAAATGTGGGAAGATAAAGAGAAGAACCATTGGAGGAAATAAATCATTTCTCTATTTTAAAATCGCAGTACTTATGTGTGATTCTTCAGTTCTTATGTTCTTTCTTTTATCTTGCGTTAGGAATGGAGGAAAAATGGAAACTAAATAGCTTCTATTTTTTTTAGTCCATCATGTTAAATATAATTTATCCCAAAAGCTTAAATAGGAAAGAATACATTTAATAAATATTTTAATACTTCCCCTTAATAAGTGAGATCCAATACGTGAAATGGAATGAGAATGACGGAGATAAGGTTTAAACTCAGTATCTTTACTCTGATGCCATGTTAAATCATCACTTATTTCAAAAATTTAAGTTAATAAGAAATAGTAAATTTAATCATTTAATCAATACTTTAACACATTAATGTAAGTTATCTAGTGGACAGGGGTGACAACGTGATGGCTCAAGGGATGTAATTTCCATCTTCCTTGGCTTCTTATTCAAGTGTAAGGTTGCAAACCGAATAAATACGGTTTCATTTCCACCTTCCCTTTTCATTTACGGCATATAGCTTTTAAGGGGGTTCTATGCTTTTCAAGCATATTGGTAACCTGATAATGCATTCCATTAGCAGCTGGCTATTCATATGTCATTCTTCCAACATATGAGACTGAAAAAAAAATGATTCTTTGAACAAGTGGCTGAGGTTGATTTTCCACTATTTAAACAGAAGAACCTCAAGAGGATGTGCACTACTCAAACCAGATGAACCTCAAGAGGATGTGCATAACCATGGAAGCCTGTGCTTCTTATGGGGCAATGGTATTAGTTCAGTTCGCATATGGTGGAGGAAATATCTTAATTAAAATTGCTCTTGAAAGAGGACTCAATCAACTTGTCTTCGTGGTTTATCGGCATATAATTGCTATGCTTTTGTTAGGCCCCTTTGCTTATGTACTGGAAAGGTTAGCTATCCTTGTCATCGTCAGTCTTCATTGATGTGTGCGTGCATTTGCTTCTATTTCTTAGATCATATGCCTGAGTGGGTTCACGATTAGTTGCCAGAGGATTTTAGAAAGCTTGCTTATTTGTTCTTGCAAAGCAGGAGACATCGCCCTTCACTCTCCTTCTCTGTGATCACAAAGATTTTTTTGCTTTCATCACTTGGGACTACCATCCATCTTAATGTTTACTATGCTGGTTTAGCGTGCACTTCTCCAACAGTTGCAACCGCCTTGAGTAATGTTATCCCTAGTCTGACCTTTCTCATGGCAGTTGCACTCAGGTATTTACTCTACTTTCCTCCTATAAAACCCCTTTAAACATCAGTACTTGTTCACAAAAAGCCCTTTTTAGTGATTTGTTTACGTCTTTAATTAAGGATGGAGACAGTGAAGATAAAAAGTGCTAGAGGTCAAGCTAAGGTGTTGGGGACACTCATTTGCATTGGTGGGGCACTTACATTTACCTTCTGGAAAGGAGGATACCTATTAATAGGCTTTGTGCCCAGGCCTCTGATAAATATCTGTGGCCCCAATGGTTCTCTTTGCAAGTTGAGCCATGGCAAGGATAACTGGATCAAGGGTTCTGCACTTATTCTGACCAGTCACATAGCATGGAGCGCATGGCTGATTCTCCAGGTGATAAACAATATACTTTCAAATATTACATCATAGTAATTTATGAAAAGTTTCTATTTTTTTTTACCTTTTTCTTTTTTCCAATTTTGGCCTACTGATCCTCAGGCTGTGGTCTACAAAGTCTACCCAGCTCGATTATCTCTGAACACTTTGATTTGCTTCTTTGCATCATTGCAATCTTCTTTCCTTGCCCTGTTTTTTGCAAGGAAT
Organism: Alnus glutinosa; assembly: GCF_958979055.1. Taxonomy (NCBI): domain Eukaryota; kingdom Viridiplantae; phylum Streptophyta; class Magnoliopsida; order Fagales; family Betulaceae; genus Alnus; species Alnus glutinosa. The sequence continues at coordinate 195,664 of NC_084898.1, read as the reverse complement.
CCAACCTTATGGAAGCTGGAATGGAACATGCAGCTATTGACCATCATCTACTCTGTGAGTGCTTACTTCACAAACACATCCCTTTTATGGGATATGATATATTTGAACCTGAAACACTGCCAATTCATATATTCCTGCTTAACTTTTGTAATAGGGAGTGGTGCTATCAGCTTTAGTCTACTACCTGCAAACATGGTGCATCGGCCATAGGGGACCAGTTTTTGCAGCAATGTTTAGTCCACTACTCCTAATTATCGTTGGCATATTCTCAGCTATTGCTTTTGCAGAGCGACTACACTTGGGCAGGTACACAAAAGTTCTTTCTTCCACTTACAACTTCATGGTTTTTCTTACCATAACAATTTGAATGTTAGTTCTCTCACAAATATCTTTTCTTCTTTTCTTTTTTCCTTTTTTTTGGGTATATATATGAAACGTTACAGCTCTTAATTAGTTTTTGCATACTTGGTCTTATCCAGCTTGGTAGGAGCATTTCTCATCCTTGTGGGTCTTTATTGTGTGCTTTGGGCCAAAAAGGCAGAAAATCTTGTCACTGGGCAACCAGAGAATGGAAAAGGATGCGATGATAAGAAAATGGTGGAGATATCCATCAACGAGACGGCAAGGAATTCTGTCACAGCTGAAACGAAATGAAATTGGTGCATTTGTTGGAAAGTAAATAGATACATATATGATTATCAGAAGCAATTATCAGTACAACACCAAGTCATGCTAGGATCTCTTTTTCTGTATAGACTTCTTAGAACCAGCTAAAGTCTATACTTTCATTCAAACTGCTGGGTAGAACAGCAAAGATGCATTAGTTTTATTTGATTGTCAAGGCTACCGATATAATCATTTGGTTGAAGTAACTCTGAAGGCGAAGAAAGTGCAGGAAGATTCGTAATAATAACATAAATGATCAAACTTTTCCATCAGCCATGCCCTTAATACTTTGTCGTCATTTAGTCCTTTATACCCTTTCAAACCATCATCTCCTTGAAATAGAGCAGAATAAAGCAATCCCAAGCAAGCTAACATACAAGCATAATTAAGCACAGTACAAAAAAATGAGAAGATTGACCATCCGAAATTACATACTATTACCTAAATATATTCTAAATAAAAAAAACACTTCCATAACTAAATTGCAAATAATTACATAGAACCAAATGCTTTTTAAAGATGATCGAACGTGCATATTTGTTACATAGAAGAAAATGCACTGCAACCAAGCTATGAAATATCACCAATGACCTTATTCTTTGAGTTTCTATCTGGTCTAATTCCTCAAATCCGCGTTTAACTCATTTATGTATGTATTGAAAAAGAGGAATCCCTCTTTTTTCTACGTGGTTTCATTTCAGGGAGTTTTCGATATCAATCACAAACCGGTACTTGACATCGCTCTTTATCAGCCTCTCAAGAGCTTCATTTGCATACTGAATTGGAATCACTTCTATCTTGGGATGAATGTCGTGCGCAGCACAGAAGTTTATCATTTCTTGTGTGTCTTTCGTGCCTCCAGTTGCGCTACCAGAAATAGTTATCCTGCCTGCCAAGAATCCAAGCATAGAGTTCTTTAGGCCCCCGTTTTTCTAACCTCCCAAGCTACAACTATTAGCTCAAATTAAAAATATAAACTTTTAAGTCTGAAATTGTCAAATTACCACGCAATAGAGCTACAGCGCTGAACTTGACTTCACTCGGGGCACCCACCAGGACAAGAACACCAGAAGTCTTCAAAAGCGAAATGTAGGGATCAAATGGATGATCACCAGATGCGGTGTCAATTATGAAGTCCAATGACTTAGCCAAGGCCTGCAGAAAAAGATACTGTTCATGACCATCAATTCAACAAAATCAAGCGGTTAGTAGTCAACTTTAAGAAGCCCTGTGTATTTTACGGCCATCTGGTCTTGGTCAGATGAAATCACAAATTTGTCTGCACCAAGTAGAGTCAGGGCTTCCTCTCTCTTGGATATGCTTGTGCTGAGAACTGTCACGTTCAACCCAAAAGCCTTCCCAAACTTCACTGCCATGTGACCAAGACCACCAAGGCCAATCACTCCTAGAGATTTACCAGCTTGATTCATCTTATGGCGCATCATGGGAGTGTAAACAGTAATTCCAGCACAAAGCAAAGGCGCTGCTGAAGCCAATGGATAGCTTTCAGGAATCCTAAGGCAGTACCTGCGTATTCAAGACCAAAATAAAACTAGTATCCTCATATCATCTCTGGCATTTGCAAAAATTTCCTCATCCATTTAACCACTGTAATGTCATAAAAATCTTGCCTTTCGTGGACAACAATGGAATTGGAGTATCCTCCTTTTGTGATTGTACCATCCACATCGATGGCATTAAAAGTGCCAACAGCTCGCTTAAGACAATGAATTTCTAGCGCCTCATCACAATACTCACAATCTCTGCAAGAGTTAACAAAAGTTCCCACCCCAACATGGTCGCCAACTTTGAAACGCTGGACATTGGAACCAATCTCTTTCACAATTCCAGCAATCTCGTGTCTGGCAATGCGAATAATCATTGATTCATCATATATACGTCAGTGAACTCAAATGTAAGAATTACTCAATATTATTAAATCAGTGCACATACCCAGGCACTACAGGATATTTGGAGTCTCCAAATTTGTTCCTGGTCCAAACTACATCGGCATAACAGATTCCGCAGTGCGTGATTTTTATAGAAACGTCGTCTTTTCCAACAGCCCTGAATGATTTTTTTCCCAAGTACTTGTTAATCAATCTTTATTATGCACCATATGTATCATCAAGAAAAGAATGATGCAATCTATATCAAATTGCAGGCTTTCTCTTTGTTTCTGTAATTAAATTTCCTTCCTCCAGGAGAAAATTAAGTAAACATACCTACGGCTGAATTTGAAAGGTGAGAGAACCCCAGATGCATCTCTTGCAGCCCATCCAAGGCAATTTTCATTTGCAGTTGCAGAGCTCATTGTTGACTAGTCCATCATATGTAAGGCAGTAAAATATCAGTCTTCTTAAGAGTAATATATAGGGTGAAACAGAAATTAATCCATCAACATCGATCGTATTCGTCGCCACCATTAACTTCAAAGGAAAAGTGGCTCACCTGATCGAGAACACGTACGTGTGACTGTGAGGGAGAGAGATATGTATTGACTATTTTTGTAGAATGAAAATGAATTTGTCTTCGGATTACTCCTTTGTCTACTATTTATAGTATCATATGAACATCCAGACCACGTACGTATGCAATGACGTCCTCGGAGTCTCGGACCTCGGTCATCCTTTTGAGAATTTTTTTAACGAAAATTGAGAACCAACTGCCAATTGCTGGGCCAATATGTGACATACAGTGTGATCTCACCACCAGGGTCGGCTCGATATGTTATTAGGCCTAAGGCGACAATTTTAGATGGGGCTTTTTTTATATTTAATTTATATATATATATAATAATTATTTTTCTTACTTTTAATATTTAACATTTTATTGCCAGTAATAAATTTGTCTGCAGATTTTTTTTAGATTCAATTATATTTTATTTATTCTTCTATGTTTAAAGCTTTCCATAAGTCATAACTAATCATATTTCTAGCATATATTTATAATTAAAAAATATTATAAATAAAAAGGAGACATAAAAAAATAATAAAATAGAACCTGATTTATTAAAGACGCTTTACACTATAAGAAAATCAAGTAACAATTTTAACCTGCATAAGACATTTTTTTTTAATAATTAGTAACTAATTTATACAGACAAAATGATAAACTGGCATGCTTATATAATTTCATATGCCTAATATTAGTTTATTAACATAAGTTTTTGTTGAAAAAAATAATAATACTATTTTATAAGTAAAGTAACTCCTTTCCCTTATTGTTAAAAATAAATTAAAAAAGAAAAAAAGAAAAGAAAAAAAAAAAGAGGTTACTTTTTCCTATGGGAAAATGACCGAAAAAGAAAAAGTAAAAACAAAGAAAAGATGTTTCACCTTCATCTCTTGTCAAAGATGTGGACCGTGTGACTGTTTCACTTTTCATCTTATCTTAATGTATCAAAAAAAAAAGAGCCATCTCTGTACAGGAAAACAAAGGGAAGGCTTTGCTCTTTAGAGCCAGAGTGGAGCTGAGAAGAGATTGCCGACTGTGTGCGAGAGATTGACGAATGGAGCGTAGGAGAGAGGCCGGAGGTTAGAGTTGGCTGGTGGTCAAGCGGGCGAGCTTGTAGCAGTGTCTTGCGCCTCCTAGGCTTCTACTTCTTGGCTGCCAGAGGAAATTGCAGCACATTTTAGAGAGTGATTTTGGTAATTTGCTGAAAGAGATTGTTTTGTATTTTTTTTTTCAAAACAAAGAAAAAGTGTTATTTGCTTCTTCTATTGATTTTTCTGTGCGGGAGTTATAGAGTCTCAAATGGAGAGATTGCTCTCTCTTTTTTACCAACTTTTTGTGTTCCTAGGCATCTGACGGTTGGTTTTTCTATGTGAGGGTTCTTTAATCTATCGAAGGAACTGATAAATCATTGTATTTATTTTTCTTTAGCAAAATCTTGTGTTCCTGGGCCTTACAGTTGATTTATCCATGGGATTTAGAGTTGATGCATTTTTTTTTTCTTCTGTTTTTGTTCCATTTCTTTAGCAAAATCGTTGTGCACTATAATTGGGCCTTTTCTTTTTAACAAATCTGTCTTAATTTTTTCATATCCATAGGGCAATACTATTTTTGGGGGGCCTTTTTCCACTGGGGGCCTTAGGCGACCGCCTAAGTCGCCTAGTGGAAGAGCCGGCCCTGCTCACCACTTGTAGACTTCGGACGCGCGTTCCCTAAATGCGACGGTTTGTGTCTCTCACCCAACGTCGTTTCGCTCACAAAATGCGATTTAATTAATATTCTAAGGGATATGTTATACCTATGTCATTTTGGTTTACATTAAGTCTATATCAAAACAAATTAGGTGTAAAATTTCTATATATGAGACTCATATGCACGATATTAGTACACACTTTTTTATACACACCCTATATGTATTGGTTTAGAGTAGATTTACACTAATGTGATATAAAAAAATCATTACCCATATTCTTATACCTCAACGGCAAATGATATTTGTACACACTTTTTTGTATACACACTCATATTTAGTGTGAGACCTATCTCATATGCATGGATCACACACCTAATGTAAATGTGTGTCCAAAATGTGTACAAATAACACATCTCATATCTCAATACACAACGTTCCTAGAAATCAATTTTTTTCCGATTGGTTGAATTAATCCTCTTATATCTTAACAATTAATATTGTTTGAAATACGTTCCATGATCACTTTACCATAAAAAATAACTGTTTCTCACCTGTCACATGTGTCTCATGACTCTCATTTAACATATTAGCAATGCTGAATAAAAAAAAAAAAAAAAAAAGAAACATATTAGCAATCCCACGTGATCAGATAGTCGTAAAAAAAACTTTTGAGCATCATAAGGTGACTGCTGTTTAAAGGGAGAAGAAGCGAGGAAAAAAAGGAGAGCTCGTCGTTGCTGGGAGAGGGAGGCCTCCCCCCCCCCCCCCCCATCCGCTCTTGTCTTGGCCCTTAGTCCTCTTGGACTAAGGTCTTTTGTTTCCTCCTTGAGCTTCTCTCAGTGGAGGCTAGATTTCTCCCAACAATTAGAGTTGTGGAGCTTTTTTCTCCTAACCTTGTTAGGCTATGAAGGTTTGTATTTGTGTTTTTTCTTTCTCTTTCTTTTATTTTTGGCAATGTTGGTACAGTTTCCGGTATGGTGACGTGTCGCCTGGTGATTCGCTACTGGATTCTGATCAACCACTCCAATCCTGCAAAAATAACAAACAACTCGTCGGGGGTGCCGACTACGCCCACTCCGATGCCTAAGTCAGTTCAAATCAATTTTCTGAAGAATATCTCAATCTCAAGAACTCAGAGAATGCGTGATCTCATACCTGGTGCAGTGGTCTTTATTTATAGGCCGGGCTTGTGGTCTTACCAGACTTGCTGCCTTACTAGAATTCTTGACACCTAGTTGGATTAGGAGTTTGAATCCTAGCTTAGTTGAATCTTATCTTCAGAGAATTTGAATAAGATTGTAGAATCCGCAGTTTGATTGCGCTTGTATCTCTTTAAATTTGATTTCAGATAAGTAACTACCTTATCCCATTAATCATGGAATTGCGGTTTTTTTCCCTGATCTTATGGAATTCTATCCTTATCGTATTCTGAGACATCTGCGGCAAACTTTCAACCAAACTCCGAGGTGATGATATCCGAGATATGTTCGCTCCGCCTTGGAGATCTCGGGATATCGCCGCACCATAACTGGGTTGTGAAAGGCCGAGACGTTATTATTTCGAGACGTTACTATACCGACTTGATGTCACCTCCGAGACGCTATTACTCCGAGACCCAAATACCCGAGATATGTTCGCTCCATTCAGACTAGGAGATCTCGGGATGTTCTATATACCGTAACCTGGAATGTTAAGACCGAGACGATACCGTAACCTGGAATGTTAAGACCGAGACGTCGTTATGCCTCCGAGATGTATTTATACCTAGACAATCTTTTCTTTGCTGGTCGGAATAAATGTCCGAGGCATAACTCCGAGATGTTTCTGAATCCACGTGTCTCTAGGGTTAATTTTATCCCTAACAGTTACCCCCCTAATTCTCTGTTTCCAGAAAAAGAACTGGAAATAGGAGAATTACTTTTTATCTGCCGACCTGTACCTGCTACTGCGAAGGGCGCGTCTTTTCAACAGTTCAAATATTTAAATCTTACCGCTTCTTTTTCCAATGACGACGTCAGCTCTGTACCGCCGCCCTTTGTCATCATGAAACGGCACTGTCGAGGTAACGCATTTAATTCGGGAATACGGAACGCGCGCCTTTTGAAATTCGGAGATCTTGGAAATGATGGCGCCTTTTGATATTTTGGACACGTGGGGAGGGGGTTTAAAGTTTTGAACACTTTCACTGTTCATTCCTCGTCCTTTACCTAATCTCTCTCGCGATCCTCCATTGTTAAACTTTTTCTTTCTCTGTATCCTCTGTTTCTTTCTTCTTTCTTCCATGGCTCCTAAGAAAGCTGTCTCGGCTGCTCCTGCTACGTCTCGGGCTCGGACGAAAAAGTCCGACGGCTTCGTGGATCTCTCTCCCTTGGAGAGTAGGGTGGATACCGCCATTTTTGCGAAGCACGAGGGTGTTCTTCGTTTAAACTACGAAATCCCTCCAACGGTGAAGATGTTCTATCAAGCACCTGGATCTCAGCTCATTGATGGCGGCGACATCACCTTATATGAGAGGATGTTTCTTGCTGGGCTCCGGTTACCGTTTCCGGAGATTGCTCGGGACTTCGTCCTTTTTCTGATGGTTGCACCCAGTCAGATTATGCCCAATGCCTGGCGGTATCTGTTTGCTTCTTACATCCTTTGGAGGCTTGTGTTGAAGAAGGAGATGAAGATCTCGCAATTTTTTAACATCTACAGGCCGAGGCAAACTTCAGAGGGGATGGTTGAACTCTGTGTTCGTCACCCGCCTGTCTTCATCAAGCTTAAGAGTGGGTTAACAAACAACAAATTCTGGGAGATGTAGTTCTTCAGAGTTTCTGGGGATTGGGAATGCCCTAACGGTACTCTTCTGCCTGAAAACCGTAGGATGCCTCGGACCTGGCAGCTGCTACGACCTGACCGAAGCGATCCCCCTTCACTCAGTATATCCGAGCTGGAGGATGTCAAGGAGATAAGTGGATGGTCCGCAGCTAGAGTCAAGGCTGACAAATTTGAGGAAGTGGATTTTGACAGTCTTGTTACCGAGGAGAACTTAAGGCGGTTCCTCGGATACGACATCTTGAGAGACAAACAGCTCATCACCAAGAGAGGAGCTATTAAGAAGAAGAATGACGCCCCTCCATCCCCGAGGCCTGCTACTAAGAAGAGGTCGTTTAAAAGTTCTGAAGAAGTTCCCAAGGATGTCCCTGTGCAGAAGAAACGGAACATTCCTCTAGCTGCCTTGGGTGCAAGAAGAACTCCCCCTTCAGCTCCGTCATCTGGAGTAAACGCTGAAGAGGGATCTGCAAGTTTTCGGGGTTTCATTCCCGAGGTTTCTTCTACACCTGAGGTTAGTGCTGCTTCTTCTTTTGTTCTAAGGGATGAGTCTGGCTCCGAGGCCTCGTATCAGGGTGACCAATGTGCAGAAACTTCATTTGCCGAACCTCCTCTTGGAACTTCGACAACGGATGCCCTGGAGCCGGAGAGGTCTGGAGAAGGAGATGAGACTGTTCCTGGGGCCCGAGATATACAAGTCACGCGCAGGGTGAAGCATCCAGCCAGGAAGCGGAAGTTCACGGCCCAGGACCGAATTGCTGAAAAGCTTTTGGAGGCCGAGCGGATGTGGGGCAAGGCGGTTATAAGACCTTCTGATGCCGAGGAAGTGCGTCAAGAGCCTTCTGCTTCATGTGGTGAATCTCTTGAAGAGATAGAGGAGGAAGCTGGCACCCCCCGAGTTGAGCCTCTTGTTGAGGAGTTTGAAGCCGAGGGTACTCCCCGAACTCCTTCTCCGGAACGTCCAGAAACTCCACCGCCTCCTGAGGAAAATCGTGAAACAGGGCATATCACCCCCCAAGCTCCATGCTCTGCACCTGTACAACCTGAAACTCATGCTGGGGCACCTGAGGTTGAAAACATTGAAGAACCTAGAACTTCTCGGGAAGCGGTTGATCAGGATATGCCTGGGGTCGCTTCCGAGGCTCAAAGTTTAAGTCAACCCGAAGTAACTTCCCCTCTCGGAGTTCCTGAAGAGTCTCGGATCGGCTCCGAGAACATTATTCCTGAAGCAGGTGTGCTTCCCGAGTCTTCTATTAGGAGCGGGTCTCGTGTTGAGGCCAGCCCTTTAAGATCTGATAGGTCCGAAGCGGCTCCAAGTACAGGGGCTGTACCTTCTGTGGGTCCTAGCTCCTCCTCCAGGGTCTCAGCTGGTTTCGAGGTTTTGGGCAGAGGCCTTCTGGGGCATCCAATGGAGGCTATAAAGAACCTTATTCCCGAGGGATATCTGGGAACTGCTGGGGTGTCTTCTCCCGAGAAGATTGCTCAAGGCGTTCTTATCTCTCACTATCAAGTAAGTTTATGAAAATAAGCCTTTTCATTCTTCCCGCATCTTTGAGTTTGACTTTGCTTAATTTTCTCTTTATAGCTCCTTATGAAGATGACCGCCCTCTGGCAGAAGTACGAGAATCGTGCGGCGCCCCCGCCAGCTCCTGCCCCCGAAGTGCAAGCTCGTATCTCGGGCCTAGAAAACGAAGTTGTGGCATTGAAGTCTCTTCTTCGTTCTAAGGACGAGGAACTCGCATCTCGGGACTCGATCATATCCGAGATGCATTCTGCCAATGTTCAATTGAAGAAAGAAGTGCTAGAGGCCAATGACCGGTACGCACGTTCTGTTGCAAGTCTTTCAACCGAACTGGATCGTGCAGATCAATTGTCTCTTCGTCTGTCGGCCGTGCAAAACAAATGCTCCGTAGCATGCAAAAATGCCATGAATGCCGAAGCCGAAAAGGACAAGCTGAAAGATGTGGTTGAAAGACTTGAAGCCGAGAGAAATAAAGCTGTTAAGGCGCAAGATCACTCGGAGAGTCTCTTGATTAGGCTTAGGGCTAGATACGACACAGATCGGGCAAAGCTTAAGCGTTATCTCAAGCAGTTGAGCTATGTACCACACCTTCGGGATCACAGTTGGGCTCGGGGGTGCCATTAGGGTTTTGAAAATTTTCGAACCTTAGTAACGAATCCCCAATATAAGTTCGACCCCGCAACGGTTAATCCGATGCTTGTTGGTTTTCCTGAAGAACCCATCTTAGAGATGGATGAGTTCGGTAAGGACTTTATGCCTGATGTTCCGAGTTGGGGTGATGACGCGCCAGATCCCCGAGAAGATCCTCTTGACGATCCTGCAAGCTAGGAGCTGTGCTTTGCTCTGAACTCTCTTTTTTTTTTTCTTTTTTTCTTTTTTTTTCAACCTGTATAAAACTTCAAATATAAAATCTTTTGAATGAAACTTTTACCTTTCAATTCTTTCTTTTCTGATCATGGCATTCGGAGGAGCCTTTTACTTTAGGCACTTTTCTTTTATGCAATTCCTTTGAGGAATAGACCGTCTTGAATGTTCTTTTCCTTTTCCTGCTCTCGGTGTTGGATTAACCGAGAGGCTTTTCCTGCTTTCGGTATTGGACTAACCGAGAGGCTTTTCTTGCTCTTGGTGTTGGACTAACCGAGAGGCTTTTCCTGCTCTCGGTGTTGGACTAACCGAGAGGCTTTTCCTGCTCTCGGTATTGGACTAACTATATCCACCCCCCATTTTGCAAATGGCCATGGAGAAGTGAGGGGGGTGAACTTCTCGGGACTTGCTTTCATGATTCTTGCGAACCTCTGGCACTTGTCACAGGTTCTGACGAGAAGAGCTGAATCTCTCTTGATTGTAGGCCAATAGTAGCCTGCTCGGATGGTTTTTTGTGCCAGCATCCTTCCTCCTGAGTGGTCTCCGCACACACCTTCATGAATTTCCCTGAGAACATAATTCGACTCGGCCTTGGAGAGGCATTTGAGCAGGGGTTCGGAATATCCTCTTTTGTACAGTGTCTCCCCGAGAAGGCAGAACCGTGCTGCTTGTATCTTCACCCTCCGAGCCGCGACCTTATCTTCGGGCAGCAACCCATTTCTGAGGAACTGGATGATGTCCCTTGCCCATTCTGGCTCATCTGGTGCTGAATCTACTTCCATAACCTTGGTCCTCGGGGCTATTGAAGGCTCGGTCAGAACAATAATTTGCCTTCTTGATGCTTCAATCTCCTCTTCCGTTCCTGATGCAATCTTTGAGAACCCATCGGCTCGGATGTTTTCCTCCCGAGGTATCTTTGTGATGACGAACCTTTCGAAATAGGATTGGAATCGCTGTACCTCTTCCAAATACCTGGCCATTCTATCTTCTTGTGCTTCGAATTGCCCTTGGACTTGGCCTACAACCGCTTGAGAGTCACTCCGGATTTCGACATTAGTTGCCCCCATCTCTCGGGATAATGCCAAACCCGCTATCACCGCTTCGTACTCAGCTTCATTGTTCGTTGTAACAAAGTCCAGTTTTACAGCAAAATCGAACTCTTGTCCTTCGGGATTCCTGAGGAGGACTCCTACTCCGCTTCTGCCCTGTGTGGAAGAGCCATCTACAAACACAACCCAAGTTGACTCCTTAGGAAGTTCTTCTGCTTCAGGGACGTTGCAGAATTCTACCAGGAAATCTGCTAGAACCTGTTCTTTGATAGCCGTCCGAGGATGAAACTCGATATCAAATTGTCCGAGTTCCACCGCCCAGTTGACTAGTCTTCCCGAGAGGTCAGGTTTCTGCAACACCTTCTTCATTGGATACTCGGTTAGGACCCTGATAGCGTGAGCCTGAAAGTATGGCCTCAATCTTCTGGCTGAAACAATCAAAGCGAACGCCAGCTTCTCGATCCGAGGATACCTTTCTTCTGCACCATGAAGTAATTTACTTGTAAAGTAAATTGGTTTCTGAACTCCTGAATCTTCTCGGACAAGCACCGAACTGACTGCTGAGGGAGATACTGCTAGATAGAGATAAAGGATCTCCCCTTCGGTTGGGCGGCTCAACAATGGGGGATTGGCTAGGTATTCCTTCAACTTCCTGAAAGCCTCGTCACACTCTTCACTCCACATAAATGCCTTTCGTGAAATTTTAAAGAAGGGAAGGCACTTATCTGTCGACCGTGATATGAAACGGTTCAAGGCCGCAACTCTTCCTATCAGTCGTTGGAGTTGTTTCGTTGTTCTCGGGGCCTCCATCTCGAGGACAGCTTTGATCTTCTCTGGGTTGGCTTCAATGCCCCTTTGAGACACCATAAACCCCAAAAACTTGCCTGAAGAAACTCCAAAGGCGCACTTCGCGGGGTTGAGCTTCATGTTGTATTTTCTTAGAGTCCGAAAAGTCTCTCGGAGGTCTTCTATGTGTCTGTTTGCCCGAACACTTTTAACCAGTAGGTCATCAACATATACTTCAATGTTTCGGCCAATTTGACCTTGAAACATTCGGTTCACAAGTCGCTGGTACGTGGCTCCCGCATTCTTCAGTCCGAAAGGCATCATCTTATATCAGTACAGTCCTCGGTCTGTGATGAAAGCGGTTTTCTCCTGGTCTGCTTTTTCCATTTGGATCTGATTGTATCCCGAGAAGGCATCCATGAAGCTTAAGAGCTCGTTTCCGGCCGTCGAATCAACCAATAGATCTATCCGAGGCAGAGGAAAGCTATCCTTCGGACATGCTTTTTTCAGATCGGTGAAATCTACGCACATCCTCCACTTGCCGTTAGACTTCTTTACCAACACCACATTGGCCAGCCATTCGGGATAATCCACCTCTCGAATGAATCCAGCTTTTAGCAACTTATCTACTTCTTCCGCAACAGCCGTGTTCCGTTCGGCGGCAAAGGCCCTCCTTCTCTGTTTCACAGGGCGATAATTTGGGTTCACATTCAGCTTATGGACAATAACCGAGGGATCAATCCCCGACATATCTTCATGGCTCCAGGCAAATACATCTTTGTTGCGCCTCAAGAACGCCACCAGATCTTCCTTCATGGGTTGAGGGAGTTGTGAGCCTATATGAATTTTCTTTCCCGAGTCGCCTATTTCGAACTCCTCCAAGGTTTCCACAGGCTCCCCCAACGGTGATTGCTATTTTCCATCTTCCTTAGTTTTCTCCCCCCGACTGTGCTGCCTCGGGGCATCTTTCAAGGACAGATTGTAGCACCACCTAGCTTCCCTCTGGTCTCCCTTCACCTCTCCAATTCCCTCTTCTGTTGGAAACTTCATGCTGAGATGTGGTGTTGAAGTCACAGCTTTGAAGTCGTTGAGAGCTGTCCGTCCGATAATTGCATTGTAGGCCGAGACTTTATCAACTATCAGGAACTTCACCATTATGACTTTTTGCCTCGGATAGGTCCCTGCCGTCACAGGAAGATCAATAGAACCAAGAGGCAACACCTTTTCTCCAGCAAAACCCTGTAACTGGCATGAGACCGGGACCAGCTTTTCTCGTGGGACGCCCATGCAATCGAAAGCTGATTTAAACAGAATATCAGCCGAGCTCCCTGTATCAACGAGGATCCGCCGAGTCTGATAATTTGCTATGGTCAAGGTGACGACAAGGGCATCTGTGTGCGGAAGCGAGACTCCAGCATAATCATCATCAGAAAACCCTATAACCAGAGGGTTATATTTCCGAGACTTTTGGGGCTTCTGGACCGAGTAAACTTCAAAATCGTTTAGCTGCCTGGCATACGCCTTCCGAGCCGAGTTGGACTCGCCTCCTCCTCCAAATCCACCCGAGATAGTGTGGATGATTGGGAGATTTCCTTGCTGCGCCACCCGAGGTCTGCTCCTACTTCTCTCCCTTCCTTCATCCCTCCGAGGTCGAGGTACTGGTTCTCGGCTTCTTCCTCTTCTGTCTTCTTGTCTCAGTTGATAATTCCTCCTTTCATTCCGATCCTCTTCCCTCCGAGGCCACGGATAATGGTCTCGCTCCTGATGATTCCTCTCATTGGCAAGAAATCGGACTAATTTCCCATTCTCGATAAACTTCTCAATCAACTGCCTCAATGATACACACTGCTCGGTCAGATGACCGAATGAGTCATGAAAGGCACAGTATTTGTGAGCCAATCGCGTGGGTGGATCTTCTGGAATAGGTCTTGGTCTCTGGTAATTCGGATCTTTTTTGAGTTCCATGAGCACCTCGGTGAGGGAGGCGTTCAATGGTGTCCACTTGTAATCTACAAAATTCTTTTTCACCTTCTTGTATTCTCCGAGACCGGTATCCTGTACAGGTTCAGGATTCTTCTTCTTCTTAGGCTTCTCTGTGGATGGCTGTTGTTGTTGCTGGGACTTATCGAGAAGAGCTCGGAGCGTTTCTTCTTGATTGATGTATCTGTCCATCTTTACCATAAAGGTATGAAGGTCTTTCGATGGTTTCAACGCCAGTTCTGCCATCAGAGGCCCATCCTTCTTCAAGCCTTGGAAGATTGCTCCATAGATGAAATCATCTGGCGCACTCTCTGTGTCCAGCTTCTCCTGGTTGAATCTCCATAGATAGTCTTTTAGAGACTCGTTTGGCCCCTGCTGCACAGAGAGTAGGTATCCTCGGGGTTTTCTTCTAGCTCTCCCAGATACGAACTGGGCCAGGAATTTCCTTCCAAGGGTATCGAAACAATCAATCGACCTTGGTGTGAGATTCCTGAGCCAGTCTCGGGCCTTTCCTGACAAGGTGAGAGGAAAAGCTCGGCATGCCACAGCATCTGGTGTTTTGTGCAAGGAGACATGGGATCGGAAATTGTCCAAGTGCTCCACCGGATCTTCACTGCCCAAAAAAACAGGGATATCAGGTACCTTGAATCTTACAGGTAGGTCGAAGTTGGATACTTCTTCGGTGAATATCGACTCCTTGTGCTGAAAGAGGTTGTCTACAAGAGACTCCTTCCCACCACGCTTCTGATCAATCGTCTTTGACAGCACGTCATATTTGGCGCCCAGGTCCTGAACCATCTTCTGCAACCTCCTTTCTGCTTCCGTCGGTGGAACCGGGTTGATGGGCTCTCCGTGATCTTCGTTCCGCGGCCCTTCTTTCTCTCCTGACCCTTCGGGATTTCCCTCAGGGTTTGTCCCATCGGCCGCATCATGATTGAATGGCGGCGGAGTTCGAGCGGCCAGGAGCACAGCATTCTGAGCCAGCAAGTCCTCCACATTCTTCTGCGCCTGGGCCAACTGCTGACTCAGTTGGGTTATCCGGGCCTCTGGTCCAGCAGATTCTGCTTCTCCACGTACGTCATCTCGGCTGGTAGGTGGTGCATCGTTTTGAATCGACTTGGAACGTCTCGTAGTCACCATCGCGGATTTGTTTTTCGTAAGAACAATTTATCGTTCCCACAGACGGCGCCAAACTGTTGGTACAGTTTCCGGTATGGTGACGTGTCGCCTGGTGATTCGCTACTGGATTCTGATCAACCACTCCAATCCTGCAAAAATAACAAACAACTCGTCGGGGGTGCCGACTACGCCCACTCTGATGCCTAAGTCAGTTCAAATCAATTTTTTGAAGAATATCTCAATCTCAGGAACTCAGAGAATGCGTGATCTCATACCTGGTGCAGTGGTCTTTATTTATAGGCCGGGCTTGTGGTCTTACCAGACTTGCTACCTTACTAGAATTCTTTACGCCTAGTTGGATTAGGAGTTTGAATCCTAGCTTAGTTGAATCTTATCTTCAGAGAATTTGAATGAGATTGTAGAATCCGCAGTTTGATTGCGCTTGTATCTCTTTAAATTTGATTTCAGATAAGTAACTACCTTATCCCATTAATCATGGAATTGCGGTTCTTTTCCCTGATCTTATGGAATTCTATCCTTATCGTATTCTGAGACATCCGCGGCAAACTTTCAACCAAACTCCGAGGTGATAATATCCGAGATATGTTCGCTCCGCCTTGGAGATCTCGGGATATCGCCGCACCATAACTGGGTTGTGAAAGGCCGAGACGTTATTATTCCGAGACGTTACTATACCGACTTGATGTCACCTCCGAGACGCTATTACTCCGAGACCCAAATACCCGAGATATGTTCGCTCCATTCAGACTAGGAGATCTCGGGATGTTCTATATACCGTAACCTGGAATGTTAAGACCGAGACGATACCGTAACCTGGAATGTTAAGACCGAGACATCGTTATGCCTCCGAGATGTATTTATACCTAGACAATCTTTTCTTTGCTGGTCGGAATAAATGTCCGAGGCATAACTCCGAGATGTTTCTGAATCCACGTGTCTCTAGGGTTAATTTTATCCCTAACAGGCAAAAAGGCTCAAATCTAGATAATCTAGCTTGAAGGTGTGGCGGTGATCGTGTCTTTAACAGTGGTTGTTTGGCCGATTTTTCTAGATTTTCATCTTCAACTTTGGAGCCAAATCTATACAACTCCGTTGCTTTTCCAAGATACGCGCCCCTCAACCGTGTTCCCCTTCATCATTCGCTCCAGTCGCCGGAAGCTCAGGCCACGATTGTTAGTGTCTGGCACATGGCCTGCACAAGCCAGAGAGCATTTTGCTCTTTAGCGTGCCTGACGGCCACACCCCACTTTCTTTGGCCGTGCACGGTGCTGGATGAGGTCTACGGTGGTTGATCTACGGCTGGGTGGTATCGGTGACGGCATGTGTCCTCCACGCGTAGCCGTCTCAGGGAGAAACTGCTTCTGCGTCTACTGCCAGTAGCTTTTTTTTTTTGTTTTTTCTACTTTGTGTTGTGTATTCCTCTTGTTTCCTTCGGTACAGTCTGTCTATGTATTACTCAAATTTTATTGGAATTTCTGTTGGCTAGTTGCTAGATCAGCCCTCTTTTATTTGAGAGTGAGCGTTAATGTAAGAGAGGCTTAAATGTAATTCTGGTAAAATTTGGTGTTTCTGCTCCGGCAGATTTTTTTAAGTCAGATCCTTCTGGCTTAGAGTGTAGGGGTCTTGTACCTCTTTTTCAAGATATATGCCCTCGGGCCTTTTAAGCAATATATATAGTATCACATGCTACATGTTTTAAAAAAAAAAAAAAAAAAATCAACTATGAGAAACAAAAAGCAAATCGATCTTCCCATCTAGGCATCTATGAGAAATAAAAATATGATGCATGAGATTAACGCAGAAAACAAAACTTCAAAAAACACAAATTTTAGACAAATACAAAGAACCTTTGTATGATTGTATCCCCTCCTGTACAAAGAACCTTTGTTGGTTGCACTGGAACCCAAATTTGTATTGCTACGCTAACTCAAAGAACACAAGATCTGGTACCAAGGACAAATCATGACAACAATGGACTTTCCCCCGTCCATATTTCTGTTTTGAGGTGGCCAGCAATGGAGTCAGATATTTTAATGGGAAGAGGTCAAATAATTTTTTTTCTTTTTTTTTTTTTAAGTAAGGGTTAAAGTGTATATATATATATATATATATAAAGTCAAATTTTAAGTAAATTAAACTTAATCCAGTTTTTATATTTTTATTATTCCATTCAAATTAAAAATCAATAAGCAAAATTGAAAAGAAGGTTTTTTGAAAAAGAAAAGAAAAGAAAAAGTAAAGGAAATCGATGTCCAAAGATTTAGAAAATGAAAAATAAAATAAAAAAAGTCTCAATTTCTTTTTGTACTGAAATTGAGAAATTTCAATTGGATGAATTGTGTGCTTCTCGACATTCTCGCAAGGCTTTACGTGGATGACATAGCTCTTGAAGCTAACATTTTCTTACTTTTTTTGTTAGAACAACTCACTCTAATTAACACAGTAGCTAATTAACTGTTATACAAAACACACTATATTCTATACAAAACACATTCTGCTAAACATATCTTCTAGACTTTTCTAATGCCATCTATCTATATTGGAATGAATCCCCCTTTTACGTTACCTTTGCCACACATCCTTAGGAAACCAAGCTTTGCTAGGCGTGTGACTCCTCGAGTCCACACCTGTCTTCTTCTAAATATACTGTTTTACTAAACCCCTTTCATTTACTTTGAACAAAACCTCTGCAACTTTGTAAAGCTCCTTTCATTGTTACCCTTCTCAGATATGTCTGTTACTACCCGTGAAATATTAAAGGAAATAGTTTTGGCAATGAAGCTATCGTTTCAGATGAGATGAAACCAGTTGAAGAGATAATAAAAGGGAATGGGCCAAAAAAATTTCTTGTTAGGGGCCGATAGGCAAAAAAACCTTGTAATTTTTTTTTTTTACCTTAATTTTTTTTTCTTCTTAAGAGTTGAGAGGGGGCCATGGCTTATACTAGCCACCCCTTCCCTCCGTCCCTGCCTGTGACCAAATCTACTATGCATACAAAAACTTTCTACAAACTGGATTGTAGGAAAATTCTTTAAACTCAGTTTCTAAAAGTGTTATGTGCTCCTTAGCACGCAGGAAACACATGTTTTTTTTATAGCATTAATAATAATAATAATAATAAAGTATTTTTTACATGTTCAAGGTATGCATGCCACTTTTAGAGGCTGGGCTCTAAGAATTCTTACAACCCAATTTATAGGAAATTTATATCATTTTAAAGAGTTTCAACTTTAAAGAAAGCTCAATTGCTTTAAGAAGCAATATTTTGACACTGAATATCCATGAATTTTTTTGGGTATTTTACAAAGTAGATTTCTTTAAATCTCAATCATTATTTTCAAATTAAATAGTTGAGATTTTTCCATAACAGCATTCAGCATCTCATTGTTTAACATACTTATCACTTGCTAATAGTTGTTATGGTAATTAATGAAGTGATAAATTATAGGGTTAAAGACATATTTGATACACGTGGTTTAAAAACTTTATTTTTTGATACTTCAATTTCATTTTGCTTCATAGATGGTACCTGGGTTTTGAGAAAAAACTGACTTGGTACCTTTGTCTATTTTTCCGTCCAAATTTTAACTGACTGCCACGTGTCAACCAATGACACGTGGCACAATATATAAAAAAAAATTAAAAATTAAAAATTAAAAATCTTTAAAAATTAAAATTAAAAAAGCTTAAAAAAAATTAAAAACTTTCAAAAAATTAAAAAATAAATAAATAAAAATAGGAAGGTGGGTTTTGGCCCTTGTGGGTGGCCGAACCACCTCCAAGGGCCACGAAGGTCGTTCGGTCGCCCCTAGACCGGCCGGTGGGGAAATAGGGGACGTGGCATCAGGAGGCTGAAGTTGAAGCATGGTGAGAAAAAGCTAGTGACCACGTTTGGAATCTGTGGATCATGCTTCTAGCTGGCAGCAAGTGATTAAAGTAATTGAAGGATTTGTTTGTGGTTTAGTCCAAACTCGTGGGTGCTATTGGATCAGGATCTCTTCAAATTTTTGTTGACATTTGAGGTTCTCAAATTCTTAAATCTTAGTTATCCTTTACATCTAACAGTTTATAACGTGCCAGCTGTCCGCATGAAATAAATGCTAAAATAATCCAAAACAATCTCACAAAAATAAAGATGAAAATGTCATTAAGAGGTCTTTTCCTCTTAAATGTAGAATAAAACCCAATACAACACACCGAAAACCAACGCACAACCGGCGCAGATCTGCCAGAAACCCATGCACTCTCGGCGCAGACCACCACATTGTTGTCGCAGACCACCATGTCGTTGACCCCGACCTGAACCTCGGGCTTCCCGCACACGCCGCACACCCCTGTGTCCCAGTCGGGGAGATCTGGCGGGATCCTGATCCGTCCCAATTGGATCTGCCGGCTGAAGTCCCGGTCGGCGAGATTAGGACCGGGACTTCAGCTGGCAGGAGTCGGCCAATGACGATGGATCGCGAACCTCGAGCATCGTACGCCCTTGAGCCCCGAGCATCATCCTCTCCTGGGACCCCTACTGCGACGTCGACAATGATTGCGAAGGTCGGGGTCAGGGTCGGGTCGGTCACGTGGTAGCGCGGCTTCCACTTGGGCTGTGCCGGGTTTGGTTATCTCCGGTTGGTGTTCAACCAGAGATGGTGAAGGGCATTTTCGCCTATATTTTTTTGAGTTTATTTTGGATTATTTTAGCATTTATTTCATGTAGACATTTGACACATTCTGAAGCTTTACAAATGAGGGTTGTGATTTAACAATTTGAGATCTCAAATGTCAAAAGAAATTTAAGGGAATACTGATCCAATGCTATTAGCTTTACGCGGAAGCATATTGAGAAGCTTATCTTCAATTGCTTTTGAACACTTAAAGGTGGCTGAACTTGATGAATGGTCTTGCTTCAATTTCAAATCAACGAATCCTGTGGTTTTTAGTCAAAGTGTTGAGTTTTGTGATTTAGTTGGTGAATGACGTGCAGACTTTGGCTCAATGTGGAGGCTTCAAAAAAAAAAAAAAATGCCAAGGAAATCCAAGGGATTTACAACCAGCTGCTTGGGTGGATAAGAAGAGGATGAGTTAGTTTTTGTTCATCCAGCACCTTGAGAACAAGGTGCTTAAAAGGGGAAGGCATTGTAACGAACCTACCAATTGGGGCTCATGCAGGACTGACACGTGGAGGGCTACGTGGAAGGTTCGGGCATGAGGAGTTAGTTGGCAGCGGGCGTGGATGTTTCATGCTGGAGAATAAAACGTTGCCGTTTGCTTAATTCCTTTCAAACTGTTTCTGTTATGATTTGAAGCTGTATTTTTGTTATTTGTTTTCATTTCGGTTAGGCGGGTCTTGGAATTAGACTCTATAAAGGGGAGCTAGATGAGAGGGAGGGGCATCCAATTTTTTCTTTAATTGAATAAGGAAAAGGGTTATAAGGGAGGATCTGTCTCACTTCTGATCTGAACGGAAGAAAAAGTAATTAATCCGAACTCAAAGAATAGCGACCTCAAATCTTGCCCCCATCAATATAGCTATACAGTTCCTTCTTTCCTTAATCCATTTCTTCTCTCTTTTTCATTGCATTCCTACATTTTCTATTTATTTTCCTTGATCAGTAACAAGCTTGTTACAGCAGTGACCTTGCCAAATCGATAGAGAAGATGTGGGAAAAAAAAAAAAAAAGGGAGCTCAGGACGTAGAGACGAGAGAAAGAAGCGGGAGAAAAGATGAAAGGAAAGGAAAAAAAAAATACAACTTCCCACTTTTCCGCCTTTTTCGCCCATAGAGAAGGAATAGAATAAAGATCCATATGTGAACGATGCAACGGCACATGAAGCGTTGCACTGTTTATAGATGGAGGAAAATTCTATTTTAGAGTTAGGAAAGATAATTCAATGGAGTCACTTTTTCACATTTTGTTAAGCTATTTCATTGTGAGTGCTCTTTAATTAGTTACCGACTATATTTAATAGTGACTGCTCTGCATTTAATAAATTTCGCACCCCATGATATAAACATTTGTACAAAATATGACAATTGTGCAACAAATATTTGAAAAAGAAAAAAAAAAATCGTTTTGACTCTTCAAAACCTGACCATTTGCTCAAACACTCGGATGAGCTTCAAATATATTTTCAACCCAAGGTCGAGTAATTAAAAAATATATTTTTAATCCAAGATTTTTAAAAATCTTGGACATCATATTACTAGTAACACGAGAAGATAACGAAACAAACATATGAAAAAAATATAAATATTACACATAAGGCCCACTTTTGGCCATCGTTGTCTCTATTTATAGCTATAATTTTAAAGAAATTTAATTATCTTATAAAACATATAATTGTAACTTGTAATTTATATATTTACGCCTAGCATTAATTACAACTTGAGAAAGAACTTGACCTGCAAAAGTTATTTCTTCCACTTACAACTTCGTGGCTTTTCTTACCATAACAATTTGAATGCTAGTTCTCTTACAAAAATCTCTCTTTTTTTTTTTTTCTTTTTTTCTTTTTTTTAAATCACAAATGAAACTTTACATATTTTAATTAGTTTTTGTATATTTCGTCTTACCCAGCTTGGTAGGAGCATTTCTCAATTCTCATCATTGTGGGTCTTTACTGGGTGCATCGGGCCAAAAAGGCAAAAAATCTTGTCACTGGACAGCCAGATAATGGAAAAGGATACAATGATAAGAAAATGGTGGAGATATCCATCAACGAGGCAGCATGGATGATGTAGGAAACTCTAAGGGGTTGGCCTAGCGGTTAAGGTTCGCGGTTTCTATGGTGTGATACTCATAAAGTCACGAGTTTGAGATTTGCTTGATCCTACCTCCTTCATGGGGTCAGCCACTCGAGTTATGTGGGGGGGCTTTTCAGACCTTTGATCATTTGCTCACGATTCAAGGCCCAATGCCTGAAGTGACGTCAGACATTGGACTAGGGGATTAGTCATTGGCCCCCGGCAGGTAGTCACTACGCTCGGAAGATTAGACTACCACCTCGGTAGGCCAATCATTTAGAGAATGAGATACATTGCAGCTATTGTGGCTAAAGGATACCCCCCCCCCAAAAAAAAAAAAGGATGATGTAGGACAAGGAAGCCCCCCTCTTGGGGAACAAACAGGAAACACATGGTGGTTCGTACAAGGACCGATTTGAGCCTCTTGAAGGGTTTACTAAAGATCCGAGGGGCTTTTGGGATTACTATCGAAAGGACTATTACGAGGGAGGGGGGCGGTATAGGCCATGCCCTTCCTCAACTCATAAGAAGAAGAAAAAAAATTATAAGGTTTTTTTTTGTCTATTGGTCCCAAGCAAAAAAAAAAATTGGCCCATTGGCCCTTCCCTTTTATCATCTCTTAAACTGATTTCATCTCATTTGGATAGATAGTTTCACTTTTAAAACATTTTCCTTTAATATTTTACAGGTAGCAACAGACATGTCTGAAAATGATAATAATAGAATGGGCTTTACAAAGTTGCAGAGGCAGCAACAGACTGTACATCTGCGTAAATTCGTCACAAACGAGTGTAGATCCGTGCCAAGTCGGGGGTGCTGACTTCACCCACTCCGATGCCTAAATCAGTTTTGATAAACAATTTTTTGGGAGGTTGGGGAGTAGAATAAACTCAGAGATTAGAGGGTAATTTTATATCTGGGGTAGCAACTTATTTATAGGCACACAATTCTAAAATCACTAGAGTGTTCTGATATGAGAAATGTTAGGGGTACAAAATTTTTTACAAAGAAAACTTTACAAACTGACATGGCATTATACCTAAAGACTAAAATACCCTTCCAGCCACGAACGGATCACTCTATTAGTCCAGTAGCGTCGTCGTCCTGGCCAAAACAGCTGGATCCCAGCCGTATGTCCAGAATTTGGCCCACCCCCTGCTACAACAGCCGAATCCCGGCCGTCTGTTCGAGATCCGGCCCATCCCCGACCACAACTATCGGATCCCGGCCGTATGTCCGGCATCCGGCCCATCCCCGGCCAGAATGGCCGGATCTCGGCCGTTTGTCTAGGATCCAGCCCATCCTCAGCCGGCTAGCTAGGATCTGGCCCTTCCCCGACCAGAAGTGTGGTCGAGGTCGTGGTTTAGTCCGAGCTTGTCTGGGGTGTTAGGTTTCCAGTAGTCGGGGTTGGAGTCGTGGTGGCCGGCGTGCTGAGTTTCCAGCGGTGTGATGGTTTCTGGAGAAGTGGGTTATTTATTTTTTAATAAATTTATATTATTTTATTAAGATGTGCATGTCGGCGACACGTGGCATTAACGTGGTATTTGATAGAATCTGTTAAAAATTTTAACAGAATTTGATGTTATGGATCGATTTGTAATTATTGCATACCACAATGACTTTTCATTCACTTTTTAAATTATAAAAAGTAAAAAGTAATTATGGCATACTACATAGATTAACGGTATAATTATTTTTTTTATTTTTATTTTTTAAACGTTTGTCTCTACGTTACACGAGGTCGTTTTGCTTTGAATAAAGAAAAAAAAAACCATTTATGGGAGCCAAAAACTGCTTTCCGTCTGTTGAAGTTCGTGGCCCGTCTGAATTCCTTGTCCTGTTGTCCATTAACATGGAAATTTTTTTGTAGCTTCCACGCGTCCACCCTCAAGCTGTTCGTATTTAGGCGCGTGGTATTCTGAGACAGGTGTCGGCTGCTGGGTGGCAACTTCGTCTCGCCTTTTGATGAGTAGACGTATCTCTTCGCCTTGTCCCCGCCGCTGCCGCTCAGTCACAGTCACAGTGCATCATTTCCCGTGCATCATTCCTCTTGAAATGCTAGACTTACCCAAGCCTTGCTTCCGTCTTTTCCAAACCTCTGCTGCTGCTTTTCGATTTTCTCTTCAAATTCCCTTCAAAATCTCAACTCTACAAAACATGTCTGAAGATGAGCTTTCCGGCGGCTACTCTCCGGAGGTCCCCTTTGTTCGCCAGGGAGGTGAGTAGGTGACTCTTCTTCTCGCCCCATGCCTTCAAACGAAGCCAGAGCTGACAAGTCCCAAGAGCTCCTCGAGGCTGTGACTACTGTGACCCAGACCCCTGCCGCGGAGAAGGATGCTTCCATTGCTGAGGTTGCCCATCCAGCTTCAAAGAGGAAAAAGCAGACAAGGGCAAGGCTTCCTTGGAAGAGCCATCGAAGAAAGCCAGAGCTGACAAGTCCCTCGAGCTACTCGAGGCTGGGACTACTCTTACACGTTTGCGCATTCGTCCTCAGGAGTTGTCTCCAAATTCTGAGTTTGTTCCCGAGGATGCTTTTGGGGCTGATTTCTCTGAGGCTGATCCCATCCCTTCTACTGCTGCGTCCAAGAAGCTAGGCCCCGTCTACCGAGGCGGGCCAATCCAAGGTCGTTGTGGGATGAAATCGCCATTAATGAAATCATTGGCAAAAGGCTTGAAAGGGCATCCTCTTACCGCTATTACCAACCTATTGCCTGAAGATTACACCCGAGGAGAGGGTCGGCTTACTCCGGCCATGTTTGTAGATAAACTGGTCTTCGAGCATTACGCGGTATGTCTCTGAAACTTCTATTTTAATTTTTTTTCGGCCTCATACTTCTGATTACTTATTTTCTTGGCAGTCCACGCTTCGAGTGGCTGGTTGGTACGACGATTTTCACAGGGCTATGAGTGAGTACCCTGATGAGTCAGGTCATCCTCGGGAGTTGAGCAAACCGGAACGGGCTTCTGGTTCCCGAAGAGTACCGTCCTTGGAATCGCCTAGCTCTGAGGTGGGAAATCTTCGCCTCTTGCTGGCTACAAAGGAACAGGAGCTTCTGGAGAGTAAGCAGAAGAATACTGAGTTGTCGGTCGCCAACTCCCAGCTTCAGGAGCTTTTGGATGTCGCCACTGAGAAGAATCGGGAGCTTGTGGAGCATGCCAAAGAAGTTGATATCTGCGCCCAGCGAGCGACGAAGGAGCATTTCAGGGTTCTTGAGGATCTGAATCAAATCCGGACTTCGAAGGAAGGTTTTCGTGAGCTGTGCGGAACTTTGGAGAATGCGGTGTCACGGGCAGAGGGGGGTCGTGAGAAAGCCGAGGCCGATTTACGGAAGTCTCGGGAGAAGTGTAACGGCTCCGGCGAGGACTCCATTTCTGGAAGGCGAAGGCCACCCGCTACCTGCAGGAGCTGTCCTTTTTTCCGTGGCTTCGAGATATGATTTGGACACGCGGTTTTCAAATTGGTTTTGAGAACTTCCGGTACTTCCATAAGCATCGGGAACGATTTAACGTACATCGGACTACCTGTATGTCTGCTTTTCAAATGATTGCTGCCTCTGCTAGAGATGAGTATGTCGAGCTTGGCAAAAAGTGGTTGCCAGATGCCCCCGAGAAGAACCCCCATGGAGGTCGTCCGAGGGAAGAGTTACCCCCCGAGGCTGCCGGTGCCGAGAGTGACTTTGATGAAGAAGATGGTGATTGACCATCATCTACTCTGTGAGTGCTTACTTCACAAACGCATCCCTTTAATGGGATATGATTTAGTTGAACCTGAAACACCGCCAAATTCATATATTCCTGCTTAACTTTTGTAATAGGGAGTGGTGTTATCAGCTTTAGTCTACTACCTGCAAACATGGTGTATCAGCCATAAGGGACCAGTTTTTGCAGCAATGTTTAGTCCTCCACTACTCCTAATTGTCGTTGGCATATTCTCAGCTATTGCTTTTGCAGAGCGACTACACTTGGGCAGGTTCACAAAAGTTCTTTCTTCCACTTGTAACTTAATTCATGGTTTTTCTTACCATAACAATTTGAATGTTAGTTCTCTCACAAATATATTTTCTTTTCTTTTCTTTTTTTGGAGTATATATATATATATATGAAACGTTACAGATCTTAATTAGTTTTGGTATGCTTGGTCTTATCCAGCTTGGTAGGAGCATTTCTCATCCTTGTGGGTCTTTATTGTGTGCTTTGGGCCAAAAAGGCAGAAAATCTTGTCACTGGGCAACCAGAGAATGGAAAAGGATGCGATGATAAGAAAATGGTGGAGATATCCATCAACGAGACAGCAAGGAATTCTGTCACAGCTGAAACGAAATGAAATAGGTGCATTTGTTGGGAAGTAAATAGATACATATATGATTATCAGAAGCTATTATCAGTACAACACTAAGTCATGCTAGGATCTCTTTTTCTGTATAGACTTCTTAGAACCAGCTAAAGTCTATACTTTCATTCAAACTGCTGGGTAGAATAGCGAAAGATGCATTAGTTTTACTTGATTGTCAAGGCGACCGATATCATCATTTGGTTGAAGTAACTCTGAAGGAGAAGAAAGTGCAGGAAGATTCAAAATAATAACATAAATGATCAAACTTTTCCATCAGCCATGCCCTTAATACTTTGTCGTCATTTAGTGCTTTAAACCCTTTCAAACCATCATCTCCTTGAAATAGAGCAGAATAAAGCAATCCCAAGCAAGCTAACATATAAGCATAAGCAAAGTACAAAAAAATGAGAAGATTGACCATCCGAAATTACATACTATTACCTAAATATATTCTAAATAGAAAAACACATCCATAACTAAATTGCAAATAATTACATAGAACCACATGCTTTTTAAAGATGATCGAACGTGCATATTGTTACATAGAAGAAAATGCACTGCAACCAAGCTATGAGATAGTCAATGACCTTATTCTTTGAGTTTCTATCTGGTCTAATTCCTCAAATCCGCGTTTAACTTGTTAGTGTTTGTATTGAAAAAGAGGAATCCCTCTTTTTTCTACATGGTTTCATTTCAGGGAGTTTTCAATATCAATCACAAACCAGTACTGGACATCACTCTTTATCAGCCTCTCAAGAGCTTCATTTGCATGTTGAATTGGAATCACTTCTATCTTGGCATGAATGTCGCGCGCAGCACAGAAGTTTATTATTTCTTGTGTGCCTTTCGTGCCTCCAGTTGCACTACCAGAAATAGTTATCGTGCCTGCTAAGAAGCTAAGCATAGAGTTCTTTAGGCCCCCATTTTTCTAACCTCCCAAGCTACAACTATTAGCTCCAATTAAAAATACGAACTTTAAGTCTGAAATTGTCAAATTACCACGCAAAAGAGCTACAGCGCTGAACTTGACTTCACTCGGGGCACTTACCAGGACAAGACACCAGAAGTCTTCAAAAGCGAAATGTAGGGATCAAATGGATGATCACCAGGTGCTGTGTCAATTATGAAGTCCAATGACTTAGCCAAGGCCTGCAGAAAAAGATACTGCTCATGACCATCAATTCAACAAAATCAAGTGGTTAGTAGTCTACTTTAAGAAGCTCTGTGTATTTTACCGCCATCTGGTCATGGTCAAATGAAATCACAAATTTGTCTGCACCAAGTAGAGTCAGGGCTTCCTCTCTCTTGGATATGCTTGTGCTGAGAACTGTCACGTTCAACCCAAAAGCCTTCCCAAACTTCACTGCCATGTGACCAAGACCACCAAGGCCAATCACTCCTAGAGATTTACCAGCTTGATTCATCTTATGGCGCATCATGGGAGTGTAAACAGTAATTCCAGCACAAAGCAAAGGCGCTGCTGAAGCCAATGGATAGCTTTCAGGAATCCTAAGGCAGTACCTGCGAATTCAAGACAAAAAAAAAACTAGTATCCTCATATCATCTATGGCATTTGCAAAAATTTCCTCATCCATTTAACCACTGTAACATCATAAAAATCTTGCCTTTCGTGGACAACAATGAAATTGGAGTATCCTCCTTTTGTGATTGTACCATCCACATCGATGGCATTAAAAGTGTCAACAGCTCGCTTAAGACAATGAATTTCTAGCGCCTCATCACAATACTCACAATCTCTGCAAGAGTTAACAAAAGTTCCCACCCCAACATGGTCGCCAACTTTGAAACGTTGGACATTGGAACCAATCTCTTTCACAATTCTAGCAATCTCGTGTCTGGCAATGCGAATAATCATTGATTCATCATATATACGTCAGTGAACTCAAATGTAAAAATTACTCAATTCTATTAAATCAGTGCACATGCATACCCAGGCACTACAGGATACTTGGAGTCTCCAAATTTATTCCTGGTCATCGGCCTAACAGATTCCACAGTGCGTGATTTTTATAGAAACGTCGTCTTTTCCGACAGCCCTGAATGATTTTTTCCTAAGTACTTGTTAATCAATCTTTATTATGCACCATATGTATCATCAAGCAAAGAATGACGCTATCTATATCAAATTGCAGGCTTTCTCTTTGTTTCTGTAATTAAGCTTCCTTCCTCTAGGAGAAAATTAAGTTAACAAACCTACGGCTGAATTTGAAAGGTGAGAGAACCCCAGATGCATCTCTTGCAGCCCATCCAAGGCAATTTTCATTTGCAGTTGCAGAGCTCATTGTTGACTAGTACTGTCCATCATATATATGTAAGGCAGTAAAAAATATCAGTTTTCTTAAGAGTAATATATAGGGTCAAACAGAAAGTAATCCATCAACATCGATCGTATTCGTAGCCACCATTAACTTCAAAGTAAAATAAAATAAATATATAGATATCATGACATGATGAACATCATGAACACTGTAGGACATACACAAGATTGCCTCTACAAGGAAAAGTGGCTCACCTGAGAACATGTACGTTTGACTGTGAGGGAGAGAGATATGTAGTATGAAAATGAAAATAAAGGATGAATTACTCCTTTGTCTACTATTTATAGTATCAGATGAACATCCAGACCACGTACGCATGCAATGACGTCCTCGGAGTCTCGGACCTCGGTCATCCTTTTGAGAATTTTTTAAAACGAAAATTGAGAACCAACTGCCAATTGCTGGGCCAATATGTGGCAACAGTGTGATCTCACCACTCGTAGACTTCGGACGTTCCCTAAATGCGACGGTTTGTGTCTCTCACCCAACGTACGTCGTTTCGCTCACAAAATGTGAATTAAACTCTAAAGATATATTATTTTTACATCATTTTGGTTTATATTAAGTCTTAGATGTAGAATTCATGTATGTGAGATTCATGTGCATAGATTTCACACTCTATATGTCTTGGTCTAGAGTTGATGTACGTACTAATGTGATATAAAAAAATGATTATCCATACTCTTTTTTTTTTTCATACTCACATTTAGTGTGGGATCCATGCATTTAAGATCTATCTCGTATGCATGAATCTCACACCTAATGTGAGTGTGTATACAAAGTGTGTACAAATTTTCATATCTCAACACGTACACAACTTCTCCATAAATCAACTTTTTTCGACGTGGTTGAATTAATCCTCTTATATCTTAACTATTAATATTGTTTAAAATATGTTCCATGGTCACTTTATCATAAAAAATAACCATTTGTCACATATGTCTCATGACTCTCGTTTAACATATTAGTAATGCCGAATAAAAAAATAAAAAAAAAAAAAAAAATAATTGCACCGTTGGTCCCTGTGGTATGCCATAATTATTTTTCACTCCCTATGGTTTAAAAAGTCATGGGAGGTCCCTGTGATATGCAATAATTACGTTTTATTCCTTGGGTCGATTTTCAGTCCATCATTTTGACGGAATCTGTTAGCCCAACACGTCAGCGCCACGTGTCTCCAATAAGATGGCGACACGTGTCCATCTTAATAAAAAAATATAAATTTATTTAAAAATAAATAAATAAACTTATTTTTTAAAAAACAAAAACAAAAACAAAAAAGAAAAAAGGGCAGGCTAGCCACCCCTAGATCTACTAGGGGTGGCCCGAAGGCCACCCCCAGCTCATTAGGGGTGGCTGGCCTGCCCTTTTTTCTTTTTTTCTTTTTTTTTTGGTTTTTGTTTTTGTTTTTGTTTTTTAAAAAATAAGTTTATTTATTTATTTTTTATTAAGAATGACACGTGTGGCCATCTTATTGGCGACACGTGGCGCTGACGTGTAAGGTTAACAGAGTCCGTCAAAATGGTGGACGGAAAATCGACTCAGGGAGTAAAACGTAATTATTGCATACCACATGGACTTTCCATGAACTTTTTAAACCATAAAGAGTGAAAAATAATTATGGCATACCATAAGGACCAACGGTGCAATTATCCCAAAAAAAATATTAGCAATCCCCCGTGATCGGTTAGTGTCATAATAAAAAATAATAAATAAACAACCCAACTATGAGAAACAAAAAGCAAATCGATCTTCCCATCTAGGCATCTATGAGAAATATTAAAAACATGATGCAGGAGATTAACGCAGAAAACAAAACTTCAAAAAACACAAATTTCAGACAAACACAAAGAACCTTTGTATCCCCTCCTGCACAAAGAACCTTTGTTGGTTGCTCTGGAACCCAAATTGATATTCCTTGCTACGCTAAGTCAAAGAACACAAGATCTGGTACCAAGGACTTTACCTAACGAAAATCATAACAACAATGGACTTTCCCACGTCCATATTTCTGTTTTGAGGAAACCTGTGACCAAATCTACCATGCATACAAAAACTTCCTATAAATTGAGTTGTAGGAAAATTCTTTAAATTTAGTGTCTAAAAGTGTTATTTGTTCTTTAGCATGCGAGAAACACAAGTTTTTTTTTTTTTTTTTTTTTTTTTTTTTTTTTTTTTTTATATAGTAATAAAAAAAAATAAAAAAATAAAAGAGTATTTTTCACATATTCAAAGGACACATGCCACTTTTAGAGACTGAGATGGAAGAATTCATACGACCCAATTTGTAGGAAATTTACATCATTTTAAATAGAGTTTCAACTTTAAAAAAGCTCAATTGCTTTTAGAAGCAATCTTTTGACGATATGAATTTTCATGAAATTTTAGGGTATTCTACAAAGTAGATTAATTTCTTTAAATCTCAAATCATTATTTTCAAATTAAATGGTTGAGATTTTTCCATAACAGCAATATTCATCATCTCATTATTTACCATACTTATCACTTGCTATGGTAATTAATGAAGTGATAAATTATATGGCATAATTTCAACCATTTGATTTCAAGACAATGGTTGAGATTTAAAGAAACTAACTCCGTAGAATATCCTAAGCATTGTTAGGAATCTTAACCCATCTTTGGACTACTTCCAAAAAGCCGTCTAAAAGGCACAAACTGCTTCACAAATTTGGTGATGAAAAGCTGAGCAACATTTACTTCACCAAACAAGATGCAGGTTTAGCAAAATCACCCCAAGCTAGAAAAGCCCCACTAAATGGAGCCTTAGTTCTAAAGTTCTTATACCTCTTTTGATGAAGCTTTTTGCGGCTTCTTTAATGGTGTTTTCTTTATCTTTTAAAATGAAAACAGTTACTGTTTGGCTTTTCACAGCTTTGATGGTAACATGAATTTTTATTTCAAATTGCTTTTGAATAGCAGCTTATAGCATAAATAGTTTCCCCAATGTCGAAGTCAGTCCTAATGTTTTCTTGTAATTTCAATTATTTAGTTACCGGGATTTCAATTTCGAAAAATTAAGTCATTCGGTTTTACCCCTATTTTAATTAGATCGATCTTTTCATTAACTTATTGTCTAATTAAGTGACAGAATGTCACGTCAAACCACTAAATTAATGACATGTTACTCACGTTTGACATATCATATGTCAACTATACGTTATATGTCG
Source organism: Alnus glutinosa (assembly GCF_958979055.1). NCBI lineage: Eukaryota > Viridiplantae > Streptophyta > Magnoliopsida > Fagales > Betulaceae > Alnus > Alnus glutinosa. The sequence goes on along the minus strand of NC_084898.1, from coordinate 164,097 downwards.
CAAATTTACCTTAAATTACAAAACTACATTTAGAAGTCCAGTGCAAAATAACATTTGCCAAGCACATGACAACAATAGAAAAGAACTATATTTAGAAGTCCATACTTCTATTTTTATTAAACCATTTCTTAAAACACCACTCTACAACCCATCCACTTATTTCAGGCAAGTTACCTACTTACAAATGCTTTTGAGTTTCAATATCTGATCCAATACCTTAATATTATGCATAAAATTAAGAATATACGTATTGAGAAGAGGAATTCCTTGTTTCTCCAGCAGTTTCATTTCAGGGAGTTCTCAATATCAATCACAAACCGGTACTTCACATCCTTCTTTATTAGCCTCTCGAGAGCTTCATTTGCATACTGAATTGGAATTACTTCTATGTTTGGGTAAATATTCTGAGCAGCACAGAAGTCTATCATTTCTTGTGTCACTTTTGTACCACCTGTTAGGCTACCGGAAATGGTTCTCAAACCTGCCAAAAGTTCAACGCATGCAGTTCAGTACACTTTATATGTTTAACTTACAAAGGTAACACGTTCTAACTAAAAGAGTAAATTTCATGAAGCTCTTCAAATCTAAGAAACTGTCGTAAGTACCCATATTTAGGCTTGCAGGGCTGAATTTGACTTCACTTGGGAACCCCACCAGGACTAGAACACCAGAAATCTTCAACAGCGACATATAGAGATCAAATGGGTGATCACCAGATGCTGTGTCAATTAGAAAGTCGAAAGATTTATCCAGGGCCTGCAAACAACATGACAACCATCAATTCAACAACAATTAGGATAGGTCATCGATTTCAACATTGCTTGTGTGAACAGAGAAACGGATACTTTATAACAAGCACACATAAGTCTACCTTCATCTGCTCTTGGTCAGATGAAACCACAAATCTGTCTGCACCAAGCAAACTCAAGGCTTCTTCTTTCTTGGATAAGCTAGTGCTGAGCACAGTCACATTCAACCCAAAAGCCTTCCCAAACTTCACTGCCATGTGACCAAGACCTCCAAGACCAATCACTCCTAGAGATTTACCAGGTTGGTTCATCTTGTGACGCACCATGGGAGCATACACTGTAATTCCAGCACAAAGCAAAGGGGCTGCTGAAGCCAACGGATAGTTGTCAGGTATCCTAAAGCAATACCTGTATATTCAAGATCAAAACTGACATTCTCAATCTCTGGTAATAACTTGCCCAATTTCCTGAGTTTCAAGTCAATAGGTCAAAATTATGTCGTCATATTATAAAATCAAAAAGCTCTAAGTAGTGGTATAAACTATAAAGTATGGTTGCTTGTTGCATTGACTGCTCTAAATCCTTAACAAGGACAATTGTATCCTTTTCCCAATAGCATGCAGAATATAGATGCAGGTTCTAAAAACCCAACCATCAGCAAGATCTATATATTGATGTTGAGCAGCCGTCCTTGATTTCATTCATCAAAAGCTCTAATACCAAGTAAATGACAAAGCAAGAGTAGAAACAATGCATAAGAATATGATATGTCAAATCTATCATAAGTTGAGAGAGAGAGAGAGAGAGAGAGCTCTATGATAATGGAAATGTTTTATAAACTCAGCCACATATATATAGCACATGTTCAGTCATTGGCGATAGTGCCAAAGGCTTAGGCCCCCTGGGAAGCCCCAAGCATTACACCACCAAAATCAATCACCTTCATGCAGCACCTCCGTGGAATAAATGATCAAATGAGTTGGCAAATAACTTCCACAGAGTCACATCATCTCCAATTAGTATGAACTTAGACACTTCTTATTTTGCAAGTGCATGAGATTGTAAGGTTCAAAGAATCAAATGGAAAAACTAAGCAAATGTGAGAAATAGCTTCAAACATTCAGCAGTGTACAGGGAGTGGGGGCGCGTTTCCTTCTGCAATTGCAATCTATATTTAAATAAAATAAAGGAAGAGAACATAGTTTAGCATCAGAGAATACTTGCCTTTCATGGACAACAATGTAACTGGAATATCCTCCTTTGGTAATACTACCATCCGCATCCACACCATTAAAAGTGAAAACGCATCCTTTGGCACAAACAACTTCTTGTCCATCATTGCAATACTCACAATCCCTGCATGAGTTTACATAGGTTCCTACTCCAACATGGTCGCCAACTTTGAAGCGGTGAACATTGGAACCAACCTCTTTCACAATTCCAGCAATCTCATGTCTGGTTTGCAATTACAGATATATTAGTTCAAGGACATCTAAGACTACTCATAGAATACAATTTAGTCCACTTACCCAGGCACTAAAGGATACTTTGAATCCCCACGTTTATTCCTCGTCCAACCTACATCAGCATAACAAACTCCACAGTGTGTGATTTTTATTGAAACATCATCACTTTCAAGACCCCTGAATAAAGTTTCTCAAGTTAATCAGAATATCCTATAAAAACAGCACAAAATCAATAAAAAACATATTCGTGATCCAAGTTTCAATTATTTTTTAATCACAGTTCTAAAAATCATATACCAATCATGTACAGGACCATTATTGTCAACTAATTATATGGGAAATCAATATCTGGAATTCACTTCTGGCAAAAATTTATATAATTTCAGTGAGTAAATTGTTCCCATTATTCCCATTATGAACATCCAAGAGAATAAAATACACATGAACAAAATAAAATGACATATAAGTAGAACATTATCTATGTTCTTTCAAGCGCAATTGGTCATTTCCTTTATTTTTTTTATGGTTGTACTTCAAGAAAGAAATCATCACATCTAGTGCCTGCTTATAATCTATCATATACAACTCCATAAGTATTATATGTTCTAGCTACTTCATTATTTGTATCGATAAATGAACGTGACCATCAATAGATGTGTTAGAAGACAGTATAGAACCAAACATAGGCTAAACAACTTCCTTAGTAAGAAATTTTTAAGCAAAACAAAAGCATAAACAAGAGTATAGGACCTGCAAGGCATGCTCAAACAAACTTCATAGTAGAAATTCTATTCTTTTTCTTCAAAAATGAAATAACCCATTTGGTATCCAAGAAAAGGCCAAAAAAAAAAAGGGTGTTGAAATTTTGATACTAGTGCATAGACACATTGAAAAGAGTTGAAATGAGAACTCACACTTGGGGCTCATTTGGTTGCCCCCTTGAAATTTAATTAATGGCTCCAATCACATTTCTATACTTTCAATAAATAAATCAGAAATTTTGAATTGGGGATTCAAGAATCATGACCATCATGACAAGAAATTTGAAGTAAGGCATTTTATGAAACAGAATTACTTATCCCATCGATTACAGTGACGGCTTCATTTTTCATGGCCCCAGTCAAGATGATGGATTCGTATGTTGATACAATTTAATCAAATTCAGGGACACCCAAATTCACGCTTAATGAATAATGCATAAACATAAAGGCTTTTTCTTGCTTTCTTTCCTTGAAAAGACAAGCTCTATAATCTTCTTTTCCCCAAAAAGAGATTAAGTAAACATACCTACGGCTGAAGTTGTAAGGTGATAAAACTCCAGATACATCTCTTGCAGCCCATCCAAGGCAGTCATCATTTGCACTCAAGGAGCTCATTGTTGACTGATTTGCCATAAAACATCAAACATGAGTTTCATCAAACGAAAATATACTTTGGGGGAAAGAAATCCATCAAGGTTATAAAGCATTCCCATTTCTTGGAGCTGGAGAAAAATCCTTAAGCTCAGAGATTTAGCTAAGCAATTTCTGCACTTTCGGATTGGTGATGGTACCAAAGTGTTTCTATGGCTTGACAATTGGCATCTGGATGGCTGCTTACTGGATGCTTATGGATTCCGAACTGTTTATGATGCTGGTAGTAATCTAGAGGCTAAAGTGTCTTCTATCATTCGTAATAGTGATTGGTTTTGGACGGGTGCACGATCTGACAATATTGTTGCCATCCAAAGTAGACTTCCGGAGGTGAGTATTGGAGGCAGTGACATGCCTGTTTGGAGGTCTAAACAGGGAATTTATTCCTGTTCTGAGACTTGGGAGGTACTTAGAGACAAGTTCCCTACTGTTTCTTGGTGTAACACAATCTGGTTTCTCATGCTATTCCTAAACACTCATTCATTCTTTGGCTTGTCTTCCGGGATGCTCTTCCCACCAAGGAAATGATAAGTCTTTGGGGGTATGGAGGCAATCTTCTCTGCCGTTTCTGTTATGGCTGCTTGGAGAGTAGAGACCACCTGTTTTTCTCTTGTAGCTTCAGTGGTAGGGTGTGGAAAAGGGTGATTGCTGCCTGTTTTATTCGTTATCCCAAGCAGGCTTGGGAGGACATTGCACAGTGGAGTTCATCTGCTCTTAAAGGGAAAAGTCTTTGGACTACCCTTTGCAGACTTTGTTTGGGTGCTTCTGTATATCATATATGGAGGCAACGTAATGATTTACTGCATGGGAATGTTCCCCGTTCTGAGGAACAAATTATAGCTCAAATCAGGTGGGAGGTGAAGACAAAGATTTTGGCTAGTAGCAGCTTCAAAGATACGGTTTTCAATCAGAGGCTTATTCAGGAATGGAATCTGTATAGAGTGGGGAAATCAGGGGTACTCTGTCGGAAGAAGCCCTTGTTGCCCGTATCAAATGGGAGGTTAGGACTCGAGTAATGTACAACAGAAGGGTCAAGAGTTCTTCTCTTTCTGTTAGGCTCTCAAAGCAGTGGAAGTTGTAGGTTCTGCTCTTTTGCCTTGGTTGTCTCCTATTGCAGAGAGAGAGGTTACGTTGTAGCTTTGAGTTGTGATGAACTGTTTCTGGTTTGGGTTGGAAGTTCTCGATTGGTTGGTTTGTGTTGTTCCCAGTTTGTATGGGGTGTATCCAGTTTTTTACTGGAGTGATTGTACTTTGAAGTGTTTGGTTTATAAAAGTATTAATTCATCCAAAAAAAAAAAGCATTCCCATTTCAACATTTAATAAATTCAAGAAATTGATGTTCTAGCAGAAGACATGTAACAGTGCAAATGTTGGCTCCTTCCTTATATTACTAGAGAAATAAAATAAGGCATGTCGTGTGCATAGCCGGTGAGCAGGCAAATTATAGCCCGAGCTGGCAAGAAACTGAGGCTCCTACCTTTGACAAAACAAAGGGTATTCATCAAACTTCCAGATACAGAACATAGTCATCTCTCACGTTGTGAACTTCAAGAAAGTACAAATAAAAAGACGAGGAGAGATGAGATTGTGTTGGCTTACCAGGATTGATGGAGGATACGCAGAGACAGAGGGAGAGATACTCGGGACAGTACTCCAGAGTTCAACCCACGTAATAAAAGACAAGCTAATTAGGACTGATAGTACGAGAATAAGCCTCTCTTTTTAGTCTCTTTATAGGTCAATTGGATTTGAACCGTTCGTGCCTTCTTCGATTCCTCTCATTTGACATCCAAATGTGACATCATTTTTTATTTTTTAAATTCATCTTTTAATTTTTTTCGATGGCGTATAATATATATATATAGTGGCCGGCATATTAATTCAACAGTTGATAATTTCACGGTTCTAGTCCTCATTGCCAGCCAACTGCACCCCTACCCTGACGTAGGCAGTGACATCCTTGAGTTTTGAGTTTAGGGTAAACAATCCATCCACCAATTAGCATTCATTTAGTAGCATTAGTTATTTTTTAAAAATTAAGGGCAGGCTGATCCTGACGCAGGCATTGAAATCCTAGAGTTTAGGATAAACCTTTTTAACCCCCCAGTAAGCATTAAAGTTCTAGCCAAAATCTATTAGCTCTATAGACATACATTAGACATTCATTATGTTGTCTTGCCATCAGCCCGTTTTTGGGGTGAATACCACTATGCAAAAGTAAATCCCTTTAGATCCCTGTGGGTGAATCCCACATTGCAAGCAGGGAAAATGAATAATGATTTAGAAGGGCCTGAACCGCACCAGAGTCAAGAAATAGTCCTTTTGTGAACCTCATCCTCCTTTACATTCCTAGGATGGAGGAAAATGCATGGATGATTCTGTACAAGGCCTAGGCTACCTGAGAGTTAAAGAACTAAAGCCTCTATTACATGGCATTCCCAAGGATGAAGGAGGTAAAATTGATGACACTTCATTCCAAACATTATCCAATACTTCATAAATATAACCAAGATTTGGAAATAACTTTTAGCGTTGAAAATATGGCCAATAGTTCTTGGAGGATACTTTCAAGAGAGGTACGACACACCATGAGTGATAAGATACAAAAATAGTATTTAATTCTGTTATGATCCCAAAATTTTCATTCTAAATCCCACAAGAGCATGATAATCAACAGACTGGATCTTCGTAGTCCGTATTGGATCTAAATGCATAGTAAAGGGGAAGAGCTAAAAAGTTTTTGACAGCAATCATGATGCACGAAAGATGTTAAACACACATCATCTGAAAGAAGCACTCATGTCACAGTGGATCATAAACGGTAAGTTCCCCATTTGTTTGCCGATCTGAAGAAAAGGCCCTGATACATGCATCTTATCTAGTTTGCTTTCTTCCGCTTTATGGAAGGCTTCTCAGTCTGCAGTTTCAGACTAGAGGGACTTTTCAATTGTTCAGTTTCAGGTTCTTCAGGCAAAGTAGTCAGCAGAAATTTCTTGCTCGAACCAATATGGTTGCAGAGCAGCTTCAGCATCTTCCTCCCCCTCATCCATTTGAGCATTAACTTCAGGTGTGTCTTGCTGTTCAATCCACTAATACCAGATTCCTGTTGTGAAAAAATCAAAACAATAAAGCTTATACAAATGCAGATATAGTTTTCTGGTACCACTTCAAATTTCAAGAACAAATAATGTTGTAGTAGAGATGGTCTACTTATCCTAAGTTTCCCTACATTGACATGCACAATCTAATGCTAGCTACAGAAGTATTTCCATGACGTATTTCAGTAAACAACAACCATACTGGCTTTAGTAAATGAAGAACATGACCAGTGTCTGCTTATTTGGCCTGTCCATGCAAGCATAGGCAAATAATTTGGAGAAAAGTCAGGTTAGAAAGTTAACTTAGATTATTTCATGGCCCGCAGTCAGCCCCTTTCTAGTTTTTGGCCCGTTGCCGGCCCCTTTAAAAAGAAAAAATAAGTGGATCATTCCTTTTTCAGTTTCAAGCTCAAGTTAGCGTTCGTTAGTCTTTACCACCAGCTATCACCTACCGCTCACCAGCCTCTTGTCTCCTCCAGCAGCATCTGCCAATCTTCCCTACCAACCTCCGTTTTCTATTTTCAAATTCAAGTTTCTAGAATTTTCTATCTTGAGTTTGAGGGGGGGATGTTAGAATATATTCAAAATTTTAAATATATTCTGAATATAATATTATTGATTTATATTTCCTAGTCTAGGTCGATTTGTGTTTCTTAGTATAAGTTGATTTAGGTTTATTTATATAGGTCGACTTATTTAACTATAAATAGGGACCTATATATTGTAGATAATCAAGTTATTGAGCATAATGTAATCCTTTGGCCTTTACCCTGTGAACGTAAGTCATAGACCAAACCACGCAAATTCTGTCTCTTTTCTCTCTCTTACTTATGCTATTATTCCGCTTTTATTGTATTTTAGATTTATACACAAATCTCAACAATAACCTTCAACATAGGATACATATATCCTTTATAATGATAGCTTGAATTTTACTAGAAGAGCAAGTCTTGATGTCATATTATAATGACCAAAGAAGGTTGCATTACTCTAGAAGGAAGGAAGGACACATTGATCATGATGGTAAGACAAAAAGTAGTAAAATTATGCATATAGATATCGATGTAATAAAAATACTGGAGAAAGGTGCAAAAAAAAAACCAACATTAACAAAGAGCCCGGGCTCGGCTTTCAAAAAAACATATCTTGTATAGGTAATAACAAAACCAACTTCGAGCCACTATTTGACCGTGAAACCACGAAAAAGTCAAGTCCCCATTGGGTGGTTGGATTGTGAAGGTGTGGCATAAGTTCCATATTTGTTTATTATTAAATGAAATTGGGCTTCATAAGTGGATTTTTTTTTTTTTTTTTTTTAATATAAGTAATCGAGATATCATTAAAAGCGTAAGGCGCTACCAGGTACGTAGGAGAAACCACCTAGCTAGTAGGAGCAAAAAAAAATAAGAAAAATATGATAACTAATTGCCAAATGAGAAACAAAAGCTGCTGTCCAAAGATACAGGGTACTAAAGAATAACGACTTAATCTCCTTCAAAGTCCTTTCACAATCCTCAAAATTGAAGACGTTCATTTCCCTCCATAGACACCACAAAAGGAACGAAGGCATCATCTTCCACACATTAAAACTTCAAGTGCTTCTGGCAATTCACCAACAAGCATACAAGTCGAGTACTCGTCTAGGCATAACTCAAGACAGCACAAATCGAGTGGAAAAAAATAAAATAAAATAAAAAATCCAAGTGGCACAAGCAACCTCACAATGAAGAAGAAGATGCTTCATAGACTCCCAATTCCTTTTACATACAACACCTATCAATTACAATGACATGCCGCTTCTTGAAATTGTCCGTGGTAAGAATCTTTCTTAGGTCCCTCAACCATGCGAAAAATGTCACCCTCAACGGAACCTTAGTTTGCCACACACTCTTCCAAGAGAAACGGAAGCCATCATTACGGCCCAAGATACTTTAAAAAAAATTAACATCAAACAAACCTCTTCTGAAGGGAACCCACCACAGCTTGTCTTCACCTTCTCGACTTACTCTCACTTAATACAACACTCTAAAGAATGAGACAAAGACATCTACCTCCCAATAATGAGCCGCTCTAACAAAGCTCACGTTCCACTGAATAGAACGACCAAAAAGTTCCATGTGAGCCGCAAGTATGCTTTGTGCAAGTAATACCAAATTTGTAAAGGCTTCCTTAAGGGCCAAATCTCCACACCACAGATCATGCCATAATCTAACCTTGGAACCATCTCCCACCTCAAATTTGGTATGACTAGAAAACTTCCCCCAACTCTACCTAATATTCTTCCATAACCCCACCCCATACTCCCCAACAAGCTCATTAGAACACCACACACCCCATGAACTGTCAAATTTAGAGTCCACCGCCACTCTCCACAAAACTTTTCTCTCAAGTGCATAACGCGACAATCATTTACCTAGGAGAGCACAGTTGAACAGCAACAAGTTCCAAACCCCCAACCCTCCCCCAGAGATCAGCAAACAAACCTTAGACCAACTAACTAAGTGATATTTGAACTCTTTGCCTAGCCCATGTAGATGATTTGGGTGGGCCCCCACAGAAAATCAAAGTACCATCAATAAACAGAAGATGAGAGATATCAATCTATGTCCCCACAATGAAGCCAGACAACAAACCACTACTCACTGCAGTAGAAATCATCCTACCCAGCGCCTCCATCACAATGACAAACAGCAGAGGAGACAGAGGGTCCCCTTGTCTCAAGCCACGAGAGCAAGTAAAAAACTTATGGGGGTGTTACTCAACAAAATCGAGAAGCACACCGAAGAAATACAGTGAGCTATCCAAGAGCACCATTTCCCCCAAAACACTCATCTTCTCAGCATATATCTCAATCTACTATCAAAGCATTCATTGATAATAAGAACAAGATTTAGGATATGCCTACCTCAAATGAACGCATTGTGACTTAGAAATAATCTTCCTCAATACCACCTTAAGCCTGTTTGCTAGAATCTTAGCAGTAATTTTCTAAATTACACCCACAAGACTGATTGGGCGAAAATCCTTAGGTCAGCTCTTGGAATCTTCAGGAAGAGGGCGATGAACGTAGCATTAAGGCTTCTCTCAAACTTATATCTAGTATGGAAGTTATGAAAGACCTTCATGATGTCCTCTTTTAAAACAACCCAATAAGCTTGGAAGAATGCCATGGAATAACTGCTAGGTCCTGGCGCCTTGTCCCCACTCATGGCTTTCACTAGCTCCAACACCTCCCATTCCTCAAAATTTCTCTCCAACCAACTAGCCTCAACCTCATCAATAGAATCAAGGAAAACAGTGTCCACCAAAGGCCTCTAACTAAACTACTCGGTGTACAGCTTTTTATAAAACTAAACAATGTGTTCGCCTAATCTCCGATTGGTTGGTAGAAATTGTACCATCAATCAATAAGGAATCAATAGAGTTCTTTCTTCTATTGGAGTAAGCCATTTTATGAAAAAACTTTGCGTACTTATCGCCCTCCCTTAACCACAAGGGCCTAGATTTTTGCCTCCAACTCACTCCCTCCATGAGTGTGGACCTTTTTTTTTTTTTTAATGACGAGGAACTCCTCCAAACCAAGGCTACATCATGTATCCACCCCTATCAGATAAACATTGGATCCATGAAAACCGCTCCCTCCACACGAATTGCCAAATCGGGTAATACTCCAGCTTCGCCAATAGGCTGGCCCCAAAGAATTGTTTGTACCCAAAGGGATTCGAATCTTAGACCTGATGGAAATGCTCCATGAGATAGATTTTAAGAAGCCCTAATCATAACTTCAACTTGTTACAATCCTAAGTGTCCCACATCAGTTAAGTGCAATCTTAACTATGTATATATAAGCTCTTAGATGCCCTTCCCTTACAAGCCAGTTTTTAAAAGTGAGTTCTACCTGAGGTTTGTTATATTTGGTATCAAAGCAGCTACCATGTCGAGTATCAGATTGAATGTTGCTTGTCGAGTATGAGATTATATGAGTTGCGGCTTTGTGGCTGAGTTACGGAGGGGGTAACTTGGGGAAGGCTGCTACTTATAATAGACAAGGTCCACAAAGGCACCCACTGGAAATGATGGGCCATCGATACATTGGCAGCAAAGAGTAGTAGTATGCTACAATCCTAAATGTCTCACATCGATTAAGTATAATCTTAACTATGTGTATATAAGCTCTTAAGAACCTTCCCCTTGCAAGCAGTTGAGTTCTACCGAGATTTGTTAAACAACTAGTCTTTTGAGTATAGTAAAGATGTAGCTAACGCTTCCTTGGATTATGACATTGAGATTTGACCTAAGGAAAACTTAAACATGTTTAAATGTTTCGTGAAAAAGTTATATAGCTTAAGATTGGATTGTCTAAGCTTGTGGATGGGGCCACAGAGACAAAAATTTGGTGATTCTATTGCATTTACTGTATTTTGTCTAATTAAACCTAATAATAACAAAAAATTGATGAATTTTGATTTGATCTTTTTATTGTAAACTGATGACAAATTAGTTTGTGAGAGATATCTCTGTATCTATAAGTCTATTTCTGGATTGTTAATATCTGATATACAGATCAAAATATTGATACTTAAATTAAGTCTAATATCAAAATTTACATTTATGATTAACATGAAACAAGGTTCGTAATATTCAAAACACGATTCGAAATAGCTAAATGGCAAAGAGAGAGAAAAAAGCGGAACCTGGGCGTGAATCCAAGTGTTGGAGACGGTTAGAGGGCCGCGCTGCTTGATGACGTGGTAGAGGTCTTGAGCAATGGAAGAGGCCTCTTGAGGGGTCACCTTCGGGTTGATTTTCCTAAGATTCTCCGCGCGCTTTCGCGAGAAATGCCTCACGAACGTACGAACAGCAATCATTGTGCCAATACCTCCACTCCAAGAAGCTCCACCACCTCCCAACCACGTCTCCGCTACTCTCCTCTGCTGCCGAGTTCTTCCGACTCCCGCTCGCCACTGCTTATGCTTCTTCTACTTGGGGTTTCGGCCTTCAACTATCACCACGCCACGGGCTCGCAGAGGGACAGGGTAACAACTTGAAACCCTTCATTCATAACTCATAAGTAGGAGCACGTGTTACTCACGTGGACTTCACCACAACGCGATTATTTTTAGCGTTGAGATCGATTAATGTTGAAAAGATTAATGAGAAAGGTAATAAATATTTTCAGAATTCTGCTTTGAAATTATTCCAGAAAATTAAGACACTCCCGATTAATCATTTCCGAATAAATCGATCCCTGTTTAATTAATTTTGCTCTTTTATTTGGCCAAAAAAACAAACATAGCATAGTTCTTCTCCAAACTAAAGCAAAGAAATTTATTAAATTCAGTTTATTAAGCGAATACGTCTAAAATGTATGAAATTTTTACATGCATTTTTAAACATTTTATTAACCTGCTGGAAAAAAAGGACGATTGCTGGTGGCGGAGCCAGGGGCTTGGGGGCCAAGGTTCTCCCCCAAAAAAAATCAAAAAAATTAAAATTTTATCTCAAATTTTGTTATTTTTTTTTAATTTTGGCCCCTCCAAAACTTTGTTTTTCAATTTGGCCCCCAACTTGGGGGGGTGGGGCTGGCTCCGCCCCTGCAGCGGTATAAAATACATTTAAAATCCCTGGAAAAGGGGGATAACAAGCTCATTCATTTGAATTTTGCTACAACATACGCATTCACATAAGAGATGGCATGCAAATGAACTGCTACGATATGTATTCACTTGACACTCTCGTACTCCTTCGCTGACTCTAACACCAACATTTTTCAGATTTGCTGGCGAAACTTATATCACAACTTTTATTAATATGGACTCCACCTCCACTTGCTTCTTGACTTTACCCACAGGCAACACAAACCTGTCCCAAAGATGATGTCCTTGTTTGGCTTCCATTGCTGAGTTGCACATTTCTTCTGTCAGCCTTGCTTTTAAAGAACCATAATTCCTGAAAAGCTCTCAAGGCTTTCACTAAGGCTTAAATGTAAACAAGTTCCAATTACAGATCTTCATTTATCAAAGCATCCATGACGAAAGCTAAGTGAGAACACATCTCAAGGAGCAGGCAGTCAACCCACTTGGTATAAGCTAACTGCCACCATTTCAGATACACAATCTTTCTCCATTCTTTCGGTTGACGAAGAGAATCCAAGAATCCCTCCCTATCGCAATCCTTAACAAAGTTCCTTAACAAAAAACTGTGACTGCAAAAACAGATCACATGAAGTGTTCCAAAGTTCCTGTGCAAGTTTAGTGTTGTGCGACAGTGCAGAAGAGTTGAGAGTTCTACCCTTTCCACCAAAAAAGTATACTCCAGATAAGTCCTGAAACAGAAATAAACTAATTAACTCAGTAATCAACAAATTGACTTGGAATACATTATTTAGATTTCTTTCTTCAGCAAGTGAACAACAGTACACCAAAATCCAATTTCAATGTAGTTTTCAAAGTGTTTCTAACACATGCAACGAGAAATGGAGAATCATACCCAACTCAAAGATTCCTCATTCTCAGCAAATGAAAATAATGTCAGGACTCAATTGAGAGCTTCTAGTAACTCACTGACTAAACCGACTCAAGGGAACATGCAGAGTAATTGAAATCTTCAAGGATATAATAACATAAGGGCTTGACCAACCACTCATCCGCCAATCTTATTTTAGATCTATCATCTCATGTAAATACTAATGGAATAAAATGGATTCATGCACACTCACACTAAACACTAAAGGGGTGCGTTTGGGAATAGCTTCAAGAAGAAAGAATGACTCTAACAGGTCATTACATCAATTCTCAGTAACCTATCTGCTGTGTACTATTCAAGATATAAGTTAAACACCGAGTAGTTTTATACATCTTGAACCAAAAATGTCCCTTTTCAACTTCAGTAAAATGAAACAAGAAAAAAAAAGGTGTGCTAGCTCTATTAGAGCATAAGTTGCTTAATCTTCCTAAAGAGAAAAAGCATCTGCAAACTTCCAGAAAATATAGCTAGAAAGCACCCTTAAAGCTGCATTACCATCACACCATAACATGCCAAATGCTGTTGATGGCTATTGTTTGGGAGCACAGTTAAATTGCTAACACAAATATTGGCATTGGAATTTGGACTGACACATGAGATGGTAGGCACAACAGCTTTGATTAAGTTAAAAAGACACAATTAATAACAAACTCTATTTTTTATTGGAGAGTGTCAGCATTCAATTCAAGAAGATATGAATAATTAGACTGAGTCAAACTCACTGGTGGGGCAAGGGCTGCATCAAGAATAGAGCTGATGCCTTTTTCAGGTGATTGCAAAAGGCCCAGAAGTTTCAAGACTAAAAACGCTACACCAGAAAGGCATGAAGGAACTTCCCGCATAATCTTGGTTTCTACTGTTCCAGGATCCACAGCACTTCAAATCAAACAAAATCAGGAACAAACAAGAAGCAAAAATAACTGTTAATAAGATCTTGATGAAGCATAATGGATAACAGCATTTGAGTAAAGCTATAAATAATTAAATATGGCAGATGATTAAAAATTTCCTTGAAAAGAAAAAATTTGTGCATGGTAAGAGAATGACAGACAAGAAGTTCTGTCTACAAGACAAATCTAGAGAGAGAAACCCTAGTTTTAATGCATGAAGCACAGAAAATGTCAAAGATGCATTCAGATTATTACACTCAAGGAAGTTTAGTGATAATAACATATTCGATAGGTATTATAAGTTCAAAGCCCCAAAAGATTGAAAGAACGAAGAAGTTTGTAATCACATACATGACAGAGACCTGATGAGATTTTTCCATCAAATCAAGCTGTCGGTGAAACTCATAAGAGAACAGCAGTAGGCATACTACATCAGAAAATGACATGCTGTTTGTTAGGATTGAGATAAAAGGTAATTTGATATACCTAATGGAACAATTACATCTTACATTTGGAATTTTCATAAATATGAGCATATGGATATCGTTTTGATCTTATAAAGCACTTCCCAGAAATGGTTTCCTCATCAACCTGCATATTAAAAACTGAAGAAAAAATAATTGATTAATTTTGTCAATAGTATGTTAGTAGATGCAATGACGGCTTTCCACTCTTCTAACTATATACTCCTGTTGATAAAGCCATTCAACTAGGTGGAATACTTCAGAAACTATAACATATTAAACAAATCAATCATCATGCGGAAAATGTAATATTACAAGCACCCTCATCATAGGATATCTTAGCTTGATGGATCTAATCAACGTGAACTTTTTCTTTTTCCGTTTTCAAGCAGCACAATAGCCAGATGTCAGCATGTAAGCACATACATTGGTTCACTATATGGATGAAACTTTGCAACCTAAGCCTGATGGCCTCTTTGCCACATCAAAATGTCAGGAAAAAAATATTTGGGGACCAACGTCCATTTACAATTCTCTTTCTTTAACTTTTTGCCTCCCCATTTTCAACTTAGGCCGCCATGAAGGCAGATTGTATTATCACAAACGAACAGAAATTTCAGAGTCAGAGCCAAAGTTATGGTGTCGGCATAGAATCAATGTTGAGCAAGTGGAACACAGAAAGCAATTACAGGTGTACAGGCTCTTCCCAAAAATGAAGATAGTTATGGTAAAGACCAAAATCACCACCGAGTATTCACTGAAAAATGTTTGACATACATAACCAAGAACCAATTTACCAGATCGATGCGTAAATGATGAAACATTCACAATCCGGGAAGGAACAGGGCTGTTTGTGAGAAGTGGTAGTAAAAGTTTGGTCAGACAGAATGCACCAATGTAATTCGTAGCCATCATCCTGGAATGATTAAGATATTTAATTCAATCATTTGCGATGAGATCTATATGTAAAGCCAAAATCAGCTGAACATGTACCACAAACAAACACAAATTTTGCAAAATAGAAAAAGATATGATACTGAACATAAAAGACCTAAAAGAAAGAACAAAAAAGACTTCTACACAATCTTGTGGGTATCTCCATGAGGTTCAAGTTTAAATGAGCATGGTACTGTTAGATTTTGAGGTGCCAAGGTCACCAAGCAACTTACACAAGTTAGATCAAATTATACAAATCAACAGAAAGCTTAAACTCATACAACTTGGTGGAATATGTTCTGCCTGCACGGGTTTATCATGAACAATGGAAATTTGTTTCAGGATAATAACCAGATTCCATTCATTTATTTTATTTTATTTTAAAGAAAAAGGTCGTGAGTAAAGAAATTTACTGATCATAGCCATCAGCCGTGAGTCTACATGATGTTGCTAGTATCCCAGCATTGTTAATCAATAATTGAATTGAAGAATGCATATTTGAATCTGAAAGCCACTGCTGAAGGGAGCCCTTAAAGTTCAATATTGACTGGAAGGATGATATGTCAACCTCAAAATGTTTGAGATGGGCATCCTTGTTCCAACTTTTTATCTCTCCCACTGTCTGTCCCAGAAAGAGTAAGAGACAAATGTAAGAAAAAGCTTAAAATGGAGAAGCCATGCCCAACATTAAACTTATAATAAAAGGCTATACCTTCGATAACAAATGGGAGGACCGTCCAACTGCAGGCAAAACGAATTTCAGCTATACAAAATGTTTCGTTAAAACAGAACAAAATGTTTCTTTCATGATTTAAAAAGCAACTATTATTCGTGTATCCTTTTACAATGTCAAAACATAAAAACAAAAAATATGTTTGGACACCCATTTAAAGTGTCAAACTTTGGGATGTACCAAGAACAACGCAGAAACCTTGCTTTGAAAGTGCATAGGCAGTGGCCGCACCCAACCCAGATGTGGCCTACAACAAATGACAAAACCAATCGGACAAACAAAAGAACAATCTTCATTAAATTTCTTGAGGGCAAGAAAATCTAAAGATGAGAGATTACGCCGGTGATAATGCAGACGGGCTTGATATTGATAGAAGAGGTTGCAGGGGCGCAACGTGGGTAGGACTTAGAATTGGGAGCAAACAAGAGGTGACAATAGGAGATGAGGAGAGAGAGTGTCCAAAACACTGCCATTCTCCAGAATTCTACAGAGCAAACGAAATGAAAAGCGTCCCTCAACTCCTCCATCACCATCCTTATTCCTATCATTATCCTTCTTAGTCGTATATTCACCTGTAACGCCACTTTCAACTTCGGAGTTCGTCACCGCTTTTGGAGCTATTCGGCTTGGTTTAATCAGAGTCTCCTTTCTTTCCCTGTGGAATGGTTCGTGTTTGTTGTTGGTGGGAACATCAGACTCCAGAGAGGTTTCGTCACAACAGAAGGATCGTAGCGCCTATGAAATCGCCTTTACAAGATGTTATTGATTGAGACGAGACTAAATATCCTCAAATAGAGAAAACTCGCCACAGTAAGTCTGAAATATAGATTATCACTTGTAAAGGCGTCAACATTTTTTAGGACGGGAGCTCATCTTCCTGCAAGATTTTAGCAACGCCGACGCAATTATATTGTTCCCGTGATCGCCTATCTATAAAGGTGTATGCACCTGGGACACGTGGCATCATAGAATTAGGGAGCATCATATGAGTACGGATTTCCTTGCATTGACGTGACCGACGGATCATGATTCTCTTAAATTATTTGTCCGAATTTGAAAGAATTCGAGTTAATAACTTTGAGAAACCACTTATGAGATTCATCTGACCAAATAAAAATTAACCAATTATCCGATCAGGTAGATTTCATAAGTGGTCTCTTACAATCACATGTCTGAGTTCTCTCAAATTCGGACAAATATTTTAAGAGGATCTTAATCTATCAATAGGTCATAGGCAGTTGCTGACAAATATTACCTTCTATAAGTGTGCGTCAGAGTAGTTTCGTTGTTGATTGTTATGAAGGCTTGGATTTTCCGCCAGGCGCTTGATGGGAGCGCCCGAGACCACCAACCCTCGGGTTTTGATTATAGGGCTGTCGGGGTATTGTTTGTTCTCGAGAATGCGAAATATGGGTGTTTGGTCCCTATCTAGGGCTTCGGATAGGCCCGAGGGCCAAGTAGCCTTCCATAAATTGGTCTATCGTTATTATTCTTGATTTTTATTTGGATTTGCAAGGTTTCAATGAGTCTATTTGTTTGAACTTCTGTCTATATATTTAATTTGGGTACCAGGCTGTAATTGTAATGCTAGAATGTTCTGTCTCGCTGGAATGCATGTGGATATAAATTAAGGGCAGAGTATGATGAATCCATTGTTCACAGGAAGTCCTCCTAGATTTGTCATTGTATTTTGTTGTTTGGTTTCGGTTGTCAGATTGAGCGATGGTGTTATTTGTTTGTTTCTTATATTGTTTGATTTTCTTTCTTGGTCATTACGAATACATGAAATGTGCACAACCCTATCTATAGTTAATTTCATAGTGCCCTCACCTGCACGGAACACTTCGGGCTCCTCTGTCATTTCCTTCCCAAAAAATTTCGGGTAGGAAATTTCAGAAACTGAAGAGATATAGATCGGCATTTGTCTGTGTCAGAAACAGTGAAACGGTTACAAAATTAACTTGCATACTTATCTCTTCTCTCCATTATCCCACAAATTAACTTGCATACTTATCTCTTCAATTAACTCCATTATCCCCTATATATATATATATATATATATATATATATATATATATATATATATAAAAGACGTTTGGGACCTTCAACTGTCGTGCAAAAGTAATGAAAGTTTTTTGTCGTTTCGCTACTTTTTTTGTTTTTTTTTTTCTTTTTGGGAGGAGGGGATGTTTGGTTGTAATGACTGCCAGTTGAATAATGATTGAAGGTGAATGCTGCCCTGAGCGCATGTGAAAGGATTACTGTAAAAAACATACTTGAAAGAACTGCTGTTTGCTTGGAACTGACCTTTAATTTCTACTTGTTTGAAAAATCAATTTCTCAAGAAACATCCACAATCATTTTAGTTATCGTAGACGACGAAACGATAGAAATGCCGGGGAGGGCTGTCCTTCCCCCAAGACGCGAGAGATTACAGAGGCAATCCTCTTGAGGGATGTTTGTATTGGATGATCAGACTCCATAGTTATAGGTCTGCTTAAGACTATATAGATGGTTGTCATAGATATTGCATAGGAATTACTCCATGAAAGAAAAAAAACATGACAATTATTAATTGATACTCTTAGTTGCTGGCTAGCTAGCCAGCTGCAGTACATACGTACACATGTATACTTCCGATGGGTAATCATGAGAGAGTTCCATCGGCGGTTGGGAGGTCCTGCTGGATTCTATTGCTTTGGCAGGCCTCGGAAGTTCGTTGTGGAGATGGAGAGGCAGGGAGACAGCTGCGGCGGCAAGTGGGGCAGGAGGCGTGGGAGGAGAACCACTTCTCGATGCACTGCGCGTGGAACCCATGCGTACACCTTCCCAGCACCCGAATTCCCTCTCCCTCCATGAACTCCGACAAGCAAATGGCACACTCGGCCTCAGTCCCAGCCAGCTTCATCCCAGCTGAGAACACCAGCGTGGGAGCTGCCGCCAATGGATCATCAGCTGCATCTTTCTCGAGGGTGCTCTTCCGCTGATGATGAAGTTGTTGCTGTTGTTGTTGCTGCTGCTGGTTTTGAGGAAGGTTGTCTTGTGGTGGGTGACGGCCACCGCGTAGGAAGCAGCGGATGGCGGCATTAAGAACCAGAGCGCATATGAGTGCGCAGAGGAGGACGATGAAGATCACAGCCGCGTTTGCTTCAAAATCTCCTGAGTTGGAGTAGGGTTGCCACCTGCAGGCATGTGGCTCACATCTTGATGTTGTTGTTGGGGCGGCGAGTGGTGGGGATAGGTGTATTTCATGTGGAGCTAGTGTTGCTGGGTCTGGTACTGGTCGCATTTGGTTCTGCCTTTCGAGTACGCCTGACGGCTAACTGAGAAAAAAGGGGAATGTTTATGGCTTTTCTGGTTTTTGGTTTTTGAGGTGAGGTACTTATGCTCAGAGAGAGAGAGAGAGAGGGAGAGAGAGTGAGAGAGAGATTGCGTAGGATTAGAGACTGGCATAATTTATATGCGCACCAGGCATCAAGATATGCATGCGTACGCTTGAGGAGATTACCATTTTACTCTTTGAATTTTTGCAAAAAGAAGTGTGATGTCTTTTTTTTATGATAAAGGACGACCTGTAATATCGGGACATAATTACCAAATTAAAAAACTTTTCTTATGTTGGAATGGGGCCTGCAATCACTTCTTTCTTTTTCCCTCTACATTCTTCTTAACTACACGTACTAGAGGAGGCATTTCTTGATGTTCAACCAATTCTGAGGAAAAGGCATCTTACGATTTTCAGACTCTCTTGTTTTTAAGAATGCTCCACCAAAAGTTTTTCTTCACAAGAATCAATAACAATCTACTTTCCCCTTCATTATTTTCTAGTTCTAATTCATTTTAGTAATCATTTTCCTTGTAAAGGTTGTACAAATACTAATAGTGTTCCCTGTTTCACCTTTTCTCTTATCTTTTCGATTCCCTATTTCTACACCCATCGCTTTTCGTTTGTCCGATTCGGAGTGTGTGACGGTACAAAGTGTAAACTCTAAATTGCTAGTGTCAGCGGGTGTTGATTCATGAATCATAACCACCAGCCAACCACCAAGAAGCGATAATTGAAATCTTGTAATCATAATAATGTGCCCTTGATGGGTGGAATAGATAATTAGCTACACAATTACCGCCTGGTAATCACTGACACAGGGAATCCAACTTTGTTATATGCCTCGTTCTGCTGCAGTAAACCCCAATGGAGAATGAGAAATGAAAAAATCTCAGCTGTGAAAAAAAAATAAAAACAGAAGGCAGATAAAGATAAAGAAAACTGATAAACCAGTGGGCTTCGAAACCATCGGAGCTTGTCGACAAACAGATACGGTGATTATGTTATTGTTGTTCGCATTGGTGGGGGACAGAGAGAGAGAGAGAGAGACCTCAAAGATTTCAGAGACGTAGACACTTCCAAAGCGCCACCTCCATATTTATCTGCTACTATAAGTGTCCATCGAAGGACATCTCATAATCTCGTGGTAGAGAAAAGAGGCCCGCATCAGTAAATGAACGTCAACGTGGCATTCCCACTTGTGCATCATCATCACTTTCATTATTTAACGTTCGCAACACAAAAATAAAAATAGGACATAAAATATAGAATTATATAACAGATAGAAACGAGAAGTTGCCTGCATCACAGGCAACTTAACAGCACCAAATCCAATTATGCATCTTCCAATACCAATGTCAAATCTACTTCAAAGCTGGGGCCTGGTCAGTTGTCACCACGCCCATTTCTCCTAATTAATGTGTGTTGGTAGACGCTGCTTTCCGCACTATACATGCCATCATCAACTTTCCTACCTTGAAGTGAGATACTTTTTCGATGGAGTTTATCTGCTCGGGCGGGCAAGTTAACTGTGATGGTTAAAGTTAACGCACGTATTAAATTCATAAATTGTCAAACAAAAATCAGTTCATTGACTTCGTTATTACCATATATACAAATTTCTGACAAAATCTTATGAAGGTAGATAATACTCTGTCTTTGATGTAAGTGATTCCGATCTATTACCAAGGTATTTGTTGATTGAATTAATAAGATCTCTTGGTGTTGAACGAAATACTTGAGATTGAATTAGGATAGAGGAGATCATTTCTTAACTGTTATATTTAGTCTTCAAAAGAGTCATCTTTGCTGCGAGCATTGGTCATATTAGTTCTGGTACTCTTAGTTTACTTGGTACATTTGGCAGCTGATTAGCCATTAAGATTAATAAGGGTGCGAACACCTGTTCACAACATTGTTTATTCCGTCGCTACAACTAATTATATTGGCAACTTTCCCACCAATTTATAATTCATGTTGGATTTACCTTTAGACAACGACAAAGATCCTCCTTGGTAGTTTTGTACTTCCTTTGGTTTGATAGGCCTCTCTTTAGTTTTTTTTTTTTTTTTTTTTTTTTTTTTTTTTTTTTCGAGTTGTATTTGGTTTATGGTTGTAGGCTTTTCTGTTCTTTCGTACTCTCTCATCTATTTAAAAAATACTTTTTAAAAGCATATCAGAGCATTCTTAGTAGCCTTACCAAAATAATTTTTTAACTATTTTAGTGAGCTAATTTGATGAAAACACTAAAAAACCACTACTAGCAGCCTCACCACTTTAACCAAAAAGTTTTGGTGGGTGAAAATACTCACCAATTTTGATGAGTAATATTCACTCATCAACTCTCTCATCAATTTTGTTTCTTCTTTCTCTCTCACAATATCAGCACACTTTTTACCTTTTTTTCTCACATTTTCTTCTCTCATCTCCCATCTCTCACACACGATGATGTCCTTATTTCATGGACATGAAGGTTTATTTGTCTCTGACATAAACTTTGTGGTTATTTCATTTATTTATTTTTTTCTTTCTTTCTTGAATTTAGTTAAGAAGCAAATGAAAACTTTTGTAAATTTTTTTATCAATGATCTAATCTCAAGATGAAGGTGTATGTAATTCAAAAAAAAAAAAGATGAAGGTATATGGTAGCTTGTTATATAAAAAGATTAAATTGAAAAAAAAATATAGAAATCTGAAAATATGTATATATATAATTTAAATGGAATATTGACAGTGAATAGTTAAAATGGTGAGGCTGCTGAAATTTTTTTAAAAAAGTAGCTCACCAGAATAGAGAAAAGTGATTTTTAATTACTTTGGTGAGTAAAATTTGATGAGACTACTAAGAATGCTAGGTTGTTCTGTTGATTTAATAAATTCAAATATGTGCAATTTTGTAGACTTCCATACATGAGTAATTCTAGATTGCATATTCATGTTTTTTTTTTTTGTCTCTTTAAAAATGATATGTATTGTAAAATTATCATTTGATTTATGATAAGTCACTATATATTAAATTTTGATTGGAAGGTGATTTTACAAGCCACATTATTTTTATAAAGACGCATGTAAGAAACGTATGAATATAACGTATAGAATTACTCATTTTACACAAATTCAATAATGTGCAAAATATTTCGAAAAAACAGTCTGATTTTTGTTGCAATTCGAATATCAGTAGATCTTCTTAGGCAAAATCCAGCCCAGGAATAATAGTAAAAAAAAAAAAAAGCTACAAAAAAAGCCCCCAAACTACTGGCTGTTTTTAAAGTGGCCCATGAACTACAAAGTGTAGCACTATGATCCCCAAACTATCAAATATTGCAAAAAATACTCATTTTATTGAAATATTTCTAGAATACCATGCCACGTGTCATATATTTGATTAAAAAAATAATAAAATTAAAAAATTAAAGAAAAATTATATATATATATATATATAAGGTTTGAAAAAAAAAATTGAGAGCCATCCCATGGTCCTTAAGAGTAGTTCAGCCACCGCCAAAGGTCAAACCCTAAACTTTATTTATTTATTGTTTTTTTTTTTTTTTTTTTGGTCTTGTGGGAGTAGCTCCCAGGCCAAATGGGATGACTTGGCCCTTAAGGGTGCTTTCGGCCACCTCTTATTTTGCTCTTTGGGGGTGATTGAACCACCTCCAAGGGCCATGAGCCACCCCTTTAGTCAAAATGGGAGTAGCCGGCAATCTTTATTGGCTAAAATGAGGGTGGGCCTGGGTGGCATTGGCTATTTTTTTTTAAAAAAAATATATATTTTAAATATTTCTTTAATTTTAAAATTGTTTTAATTTGAATATATGACACATGACAAGGGTATTATAAGAATATTTTTTAAAAATTGATTTTTTTTAACACTCTTTGGTAGTTTGGAGATCATAGTGCTAAACTTTATAATAAAGAGATTACTTTAAAAACTTTAAGGATAATTGCACCATTGGTCTCTAGATTGACCTAAATTATGAATCACTCTCTATGGTACTATAATTACAAATCACCTATCGAACCCGTTTTCTGTCTATCAAGTAAACAAAGTTCATTAGTAGATTACAATACAAATGATATTTAGAGGTTGTCTCACTATTTATATAACGTGGCAAACTAACGGATTCTGTTATATTTGTGGATGAAAAACAGGTTTAAGGAGTGATTCGTAATCATAATTTACTACAAAGACCCTTCATGAACTTTTTATATCACAAGAAATGATTCGTAATTTAGGCCAATCCCAAAACCTTAAAAATGGCGTAGTTTGAGAGGCTTTTTTGGTTATTTAAATATTTTTAAAGAAAACCTCGGATGTTTTAACCAAATAGACAAAAGGCAAGCGGGCGCCTCCTTCTTCTGAGAGAGCAAACAGTATTCACCATACAGTAGTTCGTAGTTTCTACCGTTGAGGACCGCGCTCTCTTACTATGCATTGTTGTTGTAGTAGCAGTAGCGGTTAAGGCTTTTCCGGATCGCTGGATTGTTTTTGCTCCGGTAGCGGATGGCGTCATCGTCATCATCATCGGCGGCAGTTAGGTCATGGAGGACAGCGTTTCTGACGCTGAGAGACGAAACCCTAGCAAGTGGAGCCGGCGCCACGCCCTCCTCTTCCATTCCCCAACTCCTTCAGCATCTCGTCTTCTCCCATTCTCACTCTCTCGTCTCTGCCGCCCCGCATGTTCCTCCTCACGAGGTTCGCTTTTTCCCTCTCCCAGTTGTGTATGGCAATGATAAAAAGATATTCACATTGAACGTGGATTTCCATTTGTATTTCTATGAATATGAATGTATGATTTCGCTCGCTACTGGAATAGGTTACCTCCGACATCTTGTTTATGCTGGAATTGGTTTCCTCTAATTGTCACGGCCCGCAAGATATGACCGCGACATTTTCTCACACATCAAACTTGGTATTTGCTCGGCGCTTTACTTTTGGTTCTCTGTTCTTCGGTATTGATTCTTGCCCTGATTTATTCTTCGTTGCGTTTGCCGCAGATTCATGATGTATGTCGTCGTGTTTCCTATGAGATTAGCTCATCTTCGTGGTCTCTCATACTTGACTCTTTTGCAAATATGCTTGAATATCTTCTTAACAAAGCTGATTCTTTAGCCAATGCTGCTAGAATTACTTCCATGGTGGACTGCTTAGAGACCATAAGGTTAGTTTTCGAACATGTTCTACGAGTTGCCCCTTCTCATTTTGGCCCAGTTCATTTTTATGGGATGATAGTGCTATTACTATATCTGCAAAGTTATAAAATGGCATCGGGGTTTCTTTTATTTTCAAGCTTCACTTGGTTATGACTTCCTTTTCCGTCTTTCTATGATTCACTTAGCTATGGCCTCAGGCGCATTGCAGCATTATACCACAGAAAATGTATTCTTACAACCATGCTCTAACTTCCCTTTTTCCCACCTCAGACGGCTTACCAGTGTCTGTCACAGAAAATGTTCACCACCTGAAGATATCCAGCTAGTGAAATTCCTTCTCCGCATTATTGTGAGCTCTCACTCAGAGTTAATTTGCTCATCTCATTCGATCAGAAACCAAAAGTGTGCTGCTGAAATGGGAAAGAGAGTACCCAGATACTGCAGTTTATGGGAAGTCCAGACTGTCGCTTTTTCTATGCTTGGTGAAACTGTCTCGAGAGATGGGACATCCATTCCGGTTGATGTTTGGAAATCAATGATTGAGGTGGGCATACCTTTCTTTTCCTATATGGTGATGTCTATCTATATACATGCTTAGGTTGGTCTATTTTCAATAGGTTCTTAGGAAAGTGGTGGATTTCTTGGCATCTAAGAGCTTGCTTGTGGAAGACAATGCTATGTCCAGGTATTCCTCCTCTTTTCTATAACTTAATCCAAAGAAAAGAAAAACAAAAAAGCTCCTTCAGATTGTTTGTTTTGATGTATTTGTTTGAATCTTCTTGTCGTCCTCATGACTGGTGGTACTTTTGCTTTGCAGGTTTTATGCATCTCTCCTGCATTGTCTGCATTTGGTTCTTATGGATCCTAAATGTTCCCTTTCTGACCATGTAAGTCAACTTCTTTGTGTTTTTGGACTTTAGATCGATTGATGAATTTATCTCCAGCCATTGTCTTTTAGAATCTCTAACTTTGTGATGTTTTCTGCAGGTAACAGGTTTTGTAGTGGCATTACGAATGTTTTTTACCTATGGCCTTAGTAGTAGAACACAACTTACATATCCAGCTGTTGGTCACCAGGAGAAGGAACTCCATACAGTGAGTACGTCAAGTTTGGAAGAACCTAATAGAGTAGATCATAGTCCATATAGGCCTCCACACTTGCGCAAAATGGAAACTTCAAATATGAAGGAGAAGAAAGCTCAGAATCCTCAAAGTTTCTCAGATCATGAATCTTCTACGGTTTATTTCACATCATCAGATTCTGATTACAGTGACAGTGATGTATTGGTTAAAGACAGTGACACTGTTCAGAACTCTAAGGTCAGAGTAGCTGCCATTGTTTGCATTCAGGTAAGCTCACTACACCATTTTTTCTTGTTCTCATTCATCCTTTTTTTTTGGCTATGTTTTTAAAGATCAAATTGGAATAGTAGCATACAGAACTGATAGCCCTCCCTTACCCCAATATCCTCCCTCCTCTTTTAGGTTGAACCCTATATCTCCCCCATTTGGAGGAGCAGAGGTACCACTTGACAACAAGTATAATATCCTATATCTAGATGTGTTACTAAGCTGTTAGATTCACTAAGTATTATACTTATTGGTGAACGTCTGTTAAGGAGACCATCGCTCCTGGAATAGCACTTATGGGTTTTTCCTATGTAATATATTCTTGGTTTCAGTGAATAGGTTTTATACAAAAATCTCTAGCTGCCATGCACAGGTGTGCAGGTTTGAGTCTTTAGTGCATCCTCTTCTTGTGAAAATGCTTAACATGTGGACTTTTCATGGCAACCCTCCTTTGGCCCCTCATTCTAAACAGCATGTGTCAGTTTTCTTTCTTAGTTTAGCACTTTTCCGTTTACTTTTAGGGTAAATGACGCTTTCCTCCAATAAATTTACCACACTAGTGTCCATTGACAAACATCCTAATTTTATGTTTGTTTAAGAGATATAAAAATTTTCTATCTCTTATGTTGAAAATCAATATAAAAGAGGTATTTGAGAATGGGATTGATGAGTTTTTCTTTTTTCTTTTTAAATGTTTAAGACTCTTTTCACATAAAGGGAAATTTAGAATATGGTTTTCTGCCAATTTAATAGCTGATTTAGACGAAGGGGGTAAACTAACACCAAAACTTCAAAATAGGGTCTAAGTTGCACTAAGTTAAACTTTGTGAGTTTAAGTGATATAAGTGGTGGTAGTTTGTGGGAGGGAAGTGTCAGTTACCCTGATTTTTATTTGTTACTCAATTTTTAGATGTCCCTTTTGCATGTTTGCTACCTTTGGCATTGTTAATAAATTACTGCCTATCACAAAAGAGAAAAGTTGTGCTTTGCTTGTTAGCTTAGCCCCTTGCACAGTTCCATTATCATTACCTCTAGTAAACAATATTTTGGTAACTTTTTTCAATGCTTACTTTTACTGTTTTCCTTTTAAATTTGGTGGGTAGGATCTCTGTCAAGCTGATTACAAATCATTTACTACCCAGTGGACTCTGCTTTTTCCAACCAGTGATGTTCTACAACCTAGGTGAAGCATTAGTCGTACTTTGTCCTGTTTTTGTTATATTTTTTCTTTTTTCTTCTATCCCTAAATTTCTCAACCTTCCACTTATTTTGTTGTTTCTTTCTTATATACAGGAAGTTTGAAGCAACTTTAATGACATGTTTGTTATATGATCCTTATTTAAAGGTACTGGTTTTTTTTTTTTTTTTTTTTTTTCGTTTATGTGTAATTGTCTCTTTTTTTTTTGGTTATTTAATTAAAACTAGGCCCCCGTTAGTATCTAAATTCCTTTGTAAATTTTGATATATGACACATAAAACTTCTTTTAATCTGCTACAGTTTTGGTACATCTTTTGTCACTCATATGATGATTTTGCTTTGGTGTTTTTCCTAGCTAACAGGCTAATACATGCTGTTTTGTGTTGCCCAGGCTCGAATTGCATCTGCCTCAGCTCTGGAAGTCATGTTGGATGGGCCTTCTTCCATTTTTCTGCAGGTTGCTGAATACAAAGGATCTTCTAAGTTTGGATCTTTTATGGCACTTTCAAGTTCTCTTGGACAAATACTAATGCAACTACATACAGGTATTGAAATATGCTAGAATATTAATTAAATGATTAAATTCACTTTTTTTTTTTGATAAGTAAGTAGAGTATTTTATAAAAAGCGTAAAGGTGCCCCTAAGCATACATGAAGTATACAAAAGGACACCAAAATAGGAAAGAGAGGGGAAGTGGTCCTGAAATCGAACCCTGACTCCAAAATTTACTTCTTATTTCAGTTATATATTCTACACGTTATTCCTCATTTATTGAGAGAGAGTTTTAGAATATTAATTAAATGATTAATGTCATCATTTCCTATCAACTTATGCTTTGGCCATCTGGTAATTTTACAAAATACATTGCTGTACTCTTCATTTAGGTTGGTGCAAATTGTGCTTTCTTTTGTTGCCTTCTTTCTATGCTTCAAAATTATTTATTTACTGTTTACATGCTTGAGTATTACAACTGTTCCATATCTATCTTGTGTAGGGATTCTGTTCTTAGTCCAGCGTGAAACTCATGGTAGATTGCTGGCATCCTTATTCAAGATTCTCATGCTATTAGTATCGTCCACACCGTATGAATCTTCTTCTCTTAGTGATCTTATATTCTTTAAACCTTTCTCTTTTACTCTACTTGATAATCTGCTTTACTACTACTTATTGCTTCCCATGTTGTCCTTTTGGAACCCTATCGAATCATTTACCAGCTTTGCCAAGGCCCCTAGAGGAAACTTCTTCCTTGTTTTTGGATCTCCCATCTATTTTCTTGATAATATTTGAAGAAATAGATATAAATAATTTTGTTATATATTAGCTTCTCACGAGAGACGAGATGATGGCTAGCATGTGAGGTAAGTGTTGGGGTGTGAGGTTTGTTTCTTAGGTGTGTTAACGGAATTTTGTTTGTTTAAGTATTCACGTGATTCAAGAGATGGGATACTTAGGATATTTCTATGTGGAAGCAAAATCGTTTGAGTTTTGTTTAGAGATTGGTTTTGTTGGTGTCCGGTTAGCAAAGAGAAGTGGAGGAGTGTTCCGAGCGGTGGTCGGGGCGGGCCGAGTGTGTTTTGCTGATGAAATCATTGGTGGCGTTGGGGTGAGTGCTTCTGGACAGGTTTTACAGTGACCCTTTGTGCTAGGGTGAGTGCTTCTGGATCCTAATGGTGACCTAGGTTTTGGGTTGGGTTAGTTTCTCGTCTGTTAGTTCTGGGAAGCTTGCGTCACTTTGGAGGCGTGGGTTATGGACAATATGCAAGTTTCTAATGGTGTTATTTAGTGGAATGTATCTTTTTTTTTTATGAGTTGTACATGATTGAGAGGTAGATGTGGTGCTTGCATTTTTTAGGTTGTATTCTCTTAGACGGAGACAAGGTGGTGAGGATTGTATTTGGTAGGTTCCTTCAAAGAAGAAGTTTGGGGTGTGGTTGTTTTTTCACGAGTTATCTACTTCGGGGGGTTCTTCTTTTCCTTCGAGGAGTATTTGGAAAGTTAAAGTACCTTTGAAAGTAAGTTTTTATTTATTTATTTATTTTGTGTGGACGGCGACTCTTGGTAAGATTTTGACTTTGGATAATTGGAGAAAGATGAGTAATAGTGGTGGAATGGGTGGGTTGCATGTGTAAGAGGAGCGGACAATCTACAGATCATCTTCTTCTTCATTTCGAAGTGGCAAGAGACTTATGTAGTGAGATCTTTACCCTCATCGGAGTCCAATGGGCTATGCTTGAAAAGGTGATGGAGCTGTTAGATTGTTGGCAAGGTCAAGGAGGGTTGTTGTTCAGTTCTAGCTGTGTGGAGGATAGCCCCGTTGTACTTAATGTGGACCATATGGAGAGAGCGGAATGCAATAAGTTTTGAAGATCATGAGAAGTTGAAGGAAGAGCTCAAGATCATTTTGGTTAAATCACTCTTTAAATGGACAGGAGCATATAATATTTCTTATTTTTCAACTTTTCTAAATTTGTGGATTTTTGTTCTTTTAGCCTTTAGTGGGGACTATCTTTGTAAACATCCTGTGTACTAGGGTTGCGCCACTTTTCTCTTTTCAATGAAATGAATTACTTCTATACAAAAAAAGTTGTCACCTACCTGTCAGACTGGGATAACCTTGTGCAGCTTGGGCGTGTGTATAGATGATCCATGTCCTCTTAATATAAATTACCCAACAATGTTTGTATACACACCTAAAGTTGTTAACTATCTTATACAAGTAATAAATTAATAATACATGATGCTATGATATATCACAAACAATTTTTTTGTGCCAGCCCGCCGACGAAACCGGAATATTACTTGATCCGTGTGGAAGGGGCGCTTTACACGGATCCAAGGTTTACCTGATAGGGGCGGGTACACAAAGTGGCCCTGACTTGGAGGGGTTTCTCGTCATAAAAAAAATGATATATTACAAAGATTAGGACACTATTACTTTTTTGTTCTAGTAATTTGAAATGAGAAGTACTATACTTACCAAATTTTTTTTCCCAAAAGTTGATACTCAAATAACGTGTCAATCATAGATGAGATCTACTATTTTGAAAAATGCGTCACCATCTCATGAGAGATGGTGATACATTATTTGGGAACCACTTTTGGAGATGAAAATTTGGGAAGTAGAGCATTTCCCATTTGAAATATAGGTTAGGGTAGGATTAGGACCTAATTAGTTGATTAATTATACCATAAGTGGGCCTAGTGACAAATTTGAGCATATGATATCAATTCTTTTTTTGAGTAGTAAACGAGCATTGGTAAGTGCTGGTTATCATGTTGATAGCGTGCAATGGACTGATTCAGAGTTTCTACACATTTAGACTCTGATGCTGAATGTTCCAGCCTTTCAGTACGATCATACTTTGAATGCTTTCTTCTATTTGAGAAAATGTGTTTAGTCACAATATTGTTTGTATTCATGATCACTCTTCAGATATTCAAGAATGCCTGGAGATTTGTTGCCAACAGTTATCACATCTCTACAAACAAGGATTAATGAAGGGTTTTCATTCAGAAATGATCAGAGTGGTCTTCTGGTTAGTCTCCTGATATGTGTTATGTGGAAATATATATGAATCCCCCCTCTCCCTTACTCTTTCTGCAATGTTTTATTATATTTCTACCTCCTTTAACAGGCTGCTGCTGTTAGTTGCTTGACAGCAGCTCTTTCTACTTCACCTTCCATACAAGTCAAACAAATGCTTTTTGAAGAAATATCTACAGGTTTGCTCAATCCCCTTTTTTTGTGTGGAAATATCTACACGTTTCCCCCTTTTTTTTTAAATTTTTTATTTGAAGTTTTTTTTATTTGAAGTTTTTTAAATTTAAATTTTATTATTTTTAAATTGAATATATGACACGTGGCACGGGTATTATAGAAATATTTCGACAAAAGGGGTCTTTTTGGCACTCTTTAGTAGTTTGGGGGGGTCATAGTGCTACACTTTTCAGGGGACTACTTTAAAAATGGCTGTTAGTTTGGAGGGCTTTTTTATAATTAACCCTAAAAAATGAATTCCAAAAAATCCAACATAGCTGATGACTGTTTGGGATCTCCTGATCTTTCACATGGAAACCAAACAACATTAAAATCACCCCCAATACACCACCATTTCCTTCTTCTGTGCGTGGAACATAATCCTACTTACCTATATAAATAAAAAACATATTCCAACGCAGTTTGATTATATTTTTACCTATTTCATTTCAACAGGGAGATCCAGGCAGGTTTACCGTCAACTTCATTGTTAGGGACAGTAGAGTTGTTTAGTATGCACTTAGAAAATCATGGAATTATGTACTTTTGTTTCCCTTGTCTCAATCATCTTCAATTAACATCATGCTTCAAACTTTCATCTGGTTCATCCTTTGTGGATACCCCATGGCCATTGACTTGAGACACAACTTGGCTTTGATCTCACACAATCTGGACAACCCTTGCCAAGATCTGCAATTCGTTGCTACTGATAGTTCATTCTCATGTGAACCCCCTGATTCAAGCCATAATTGGTTGTTAGCAGATCTGAATTCATTGTCTTGGGGCCCTTTAGCATTTAGATTGCATTAAATCAGCAAGCAATCACAATTAATTCTTTTTGAGATAAGTTTCCCATGACTCGATGCTGAATCTTTACCAAGAACAAGATTCTCAGTGTCTTAAGGTTTCTTGATAAGTGTAACCCAATGCCTCTCCTAAGACTTTCCTTTCAACTTCATCAGTCTGTCAAGGCTTAGGTGATGAATCACCAGGTTCAATCAATGATTTATTTTGATGAATAATAGTAAGGTTCAATCAATGATAAAATATGCATTTATTTTTTTTGTTGGCTTGGTTGGAATCACTTGGTTTTTCTTCCCTATGATGCTCAGAAAGCTTTCTTTCAAATTCAACCTGCCATCACTTGATTTATTTTTATAGCATAACTCTTAAAGGTGCTCATGGATGTGGTTACTAGTAGCCTGAAATAAATTGTTACGACCACCTATAACCCAACAAAGACATTGTACACAGTGGATGCTGAACATCTACCATGCCTTTTGAGTTCAGAACTTACACATTGAGAATTGTGTGTGGGAACTTCACAAACAAAACCAGAAGAGAGCCTATCAAACAGTAGTTAACAGTCCTTATCAAACTTCTGTTTTTGTTCATTACTGACTACCATTATTAATTGACTTTAGTATCAGGCCAAGAAACTGGCAAGTATAGATTGCTTCTCTCATTGCCACTGCCTATTTTCTTTAGGCTGGATTTTTTATTTGCACCCCAAACTTATTATTAATTTTAGAAATTTCATTCATTCCTTTGATATTTTCCTTGTTGATTACATTGGATTTCATTTGATGCCTTTTTCCAGGCTTCCTTGAGGATGAAAAGAAGTCAGGTGTTCTTCTTACATTATTTCAACATGCAGAACAACTAACCAGCCCAAATGTATGCTTTGAGGCTCTCCAGGTAATATTTTAAGAAAGCTAATATTGTTTCATTTGTGATGGTTGGCTTCTAACAATTATAATTAATAGCGGGATTAGTAATTCTTGTCTGTCCGTCTGCTGTTCTTGCCATTTTCTTCTTATTGGTTGCAGGCACTGAAAACTGTGTCACACAATTACCCAAATATAGTGTTTGCATGTTGGAGACAAGTTTCCACCATTGTTTATGGCTTCTTGATGGTACCAACTCCTGAAGTTTACGCAAGGCCATGGAAGGGACATACTGGAGACACTGTTGGGTTTATTGGGGATAAAGTTATTACAGCCGCTGTCAAGGTAGAATGTCTTCCCCATGTCTGGTTCTCCCCCCCACCACCACACACACACAACTCGCACACCCAAAAATACAAAAGATTAAAAAAAAAAAAAATCCTTATTTGTTGGTTTGTGGTGAAATCTATTTGTCTGGCAAAGGAAAAGGGGCAGATTAAACTCATTTAGATTCAAACATTCTCTCCTATGGTTTCTACTGATTGTGCTATATTCTGAAATCAAGCACGACCTTAAATGATGTGCACTGATTGTACCATATGGTTTTTTTGTTTTTGTTTTTTTTTTTTTTGGTTAACTTCTCGGACACTAGCTTTCAGTGAACTCTTCATTAGGAGGATTTACACATATATATAAGATATAGGCATGTTTTTGGTGTTTTATACTTTTTCATGATGTCTATATCTTCTGAATTTATTTCACTATTGAAATTCTGTCCAAGGGACTTTGATGTAAGAACTTTGGCTTGAATGTTAATTTCTCAGTATTTAAAGTTTTAGAGGGTATAAGGACAGATAGAATAGAACCTCGAGTTTTATTTTTTGTGACAGGACTACCTTCTTGTTGTTTTGCTTACTCTGTTCATCCTGTCATAGTTTTTTATGTTAAAATTTTCAGGTTTTGGATGAATGTCTTCGTGCACTATCTGGATTTAAAGGAACTGAGGATCTTTTGGATGATAAAGTTACCCCATTTACTTCTGAGTGCATAAGGATAAAGAAAATTTCATCAGCCCCATCTTATGAACTAGATAGCACAGAACTTACCAAAAGTGAAGCCAAAGCATACCCGTCAGGAATTGAGCAGTGGTGTGAGGCAATTGAGAAGCATATGCCTCTAATTTTATGCCATACTTCTGCAATGGTTGGTTAGGTTTTTGTCTCTTCATTCTTTTTGAACAAGTGTCATTAACATATTTGGTTTTGTTGGAATTCTCATCTTGTTTGCTTTGAGTTTCTATGTTTATCAAAATGATATCTCTTCTGTATTTGTCATATTATTCGCATAGACAGAAAATTGAGTTTTCTTACAGTTTTAGATTTCTGTATCGCAGGCATTTTTAGAAGCAATCTCGTCTTGATGATGACAGTGAAAGTTTATAATGCATCCACTTTAATTTTCAGTAAGCTGTTCGTCTGGATTGAGTCCATTTGGCCGTGCGATTTTACTGGCCAAAAGTGCATTTTTAAAGAAATCGCTGAAAGTATCCCGTCTAGGAGTGCGTTTGAAAAAAAATTGCAGTTTGAAAACGTGGAAAAGTACACGTTTTCAAATCGCAAGTAAGGGGATACGTTTTTAAAATAGGTCCAAATATGACAATGGTTATTGAATATTATCTGGAATAACTAGTTAGATCTGATATTGACTGGAATACCTGGTGAATAATAAGCACTGCATGTCAATTGTGCTGTATCTGTTTGCTAACATCATACGTTTAAGCTCTGGAGGACAAAGGCCCTATGACTTATATGTAGGTTCTCCCTTTTTGGTTTAATCAATGTAGAATTTCAGAATATATTGGCTTTCAAGCTTGCTCATCTAGTGAGCGTATATTGAATTATATATAGGATTTACAAGGTAGTATAGTTTACACGATAAGCCTTAGCTTCTAGTATTCTACTCTAATACAAACTCTTAGATAGAAATCTAATTACAAGTAAATCTCCTCTAAACAACCTTATCCTTATCAACCGGTTGGGTTATCAACACTCACTAGGAGGTTTGATCAACCGGGAGTCTATCAGCACACTCACTAGGAATCTTAAGAGATTGAATCACACCAGGAGTATGCTGTGCGCTAATATCCTTCCTCAAGTTCAGTGGGAGTGAACGAACGTTGAGCTTGAAGCAAAGGAGTTACAAGAGGCTTGGTGAGCACATCCGCAATCTGATCAGAACTTGGAACAAAGTGAATTTCTAAGAACTTTGAAGCAACTAACTCTCGAACGAAATGAAAATCAATGGCCACATGTTTCGTCCTTGCGTGGAACACGGGATTGACCGATAAGTAAGTGGCTCCAATGTTGTCATACCAAAGTTTTGGTGGATTAGGCTGTGGAACGCCAAGTTCTTGGAGAAGAGAACAAAGCCAAAGTAATTCGGTGGCATTATTGGCAACAGACTTGTATTCAGCCTTTGTGGAAGTCCTGGACACGGTTGGCTGCTTTCTAGAGCTCCAAGAAATCAAGTTGTTGCTAAGGAAAACATAGTAGGCTTCTGTAGAGCGCCTGTCATCAGGGCATCCTGCCCAATCAACATCTGAATAAGCTTGAATAGAGGTGGAAGAATTCTTGTGCAGCAACAGGTCGTGAGTGATGGAATGCTTGAGATATCGAAGAATTCGCTTGACTGCTTGCCAATGAAGCTTTGTTGGGCGATGCATGAATTGACAAACACGATTGACAGCAAACGCTAAGTCTGGACGCGTGAGAGATAAGTATTGCAGAGAACCAACCGTGCTGCGATATAAAGATGGGTCTTCCATAGGGTCACCTGTGAATGCAAACAAGGTTGAGGAAGAAGACATTGGAGAGTTAACCGGGTTTGCATCTGCCATATTGGTTTTGTTTAGGAAGTCCCTAATGTACTTCTGTTGGGAGAGAAGACCATCCTTCACAGGTATAACCTCAATTCCAAGAAAATAGTGTAATGATCCCAAGTCTTTAACCACAAAGTCAGTGCCGAGTAGCTGTAAAAGTTCAGTAATAGCAGCAGGAACTGATGAAACAATGATAATATCATCAACATAAATGAGTAAAAACATAGTTATAGCTGTTGTACGATAAATGAACAAAGAGGAATCAGCCTTGGAACCAACAAAACCGAGATGAAGAAGCTTCCCACTGAGTCGAGAAAACCATGCCCGAGGTGCTTGTTTCAGGCCGTAAATGGCCTTTTGCAACTTACACACATGATGAGCATAGGATGAGTGAATGAAACTCGGCGGTTGGGCCATATTGACATCTTTAGTCAAGAGTCCATGTAGAAAGGCATTTTGAATGTCTATTTGCTGCATAGATCAGCCTGCAGAGTAAGCAATGGACAAAACAGTTCAAATTGTTGTTGGTTTGACCACAGGGCTAAAAGTCTCCCCATAATCTATCCCAGCATGTTGATGAAACCCCTTAGCAACAAACCTTGCCTTGTGACGTTCTATAGTACCATCAACTTTTCTCTTTAACTTAAAAACCCATTTGCAGCCAAGTACATTATTGGCTGCCGGGGGGGACAAGAGACCAAGTTTGGTTTTTAAGTAAAACATTAAACTCAACCTGCATGGCAGTCCGCCATTCACTGACCTTGATAGTAGTGGAGAAGCATGTGGGTTCTAT
Organism: Alnus glutinosa; assembly: GCF_958979055.1. Classification (NCBI taxonomy): domain Eukaryota; kingdom Viridiplantae; phylum Streptophyta; class Magnoliopsida; order Fagales; family Betulaceae; genus Alnus; species Alnus glutinosa. The sequence goes on along the minus strand of NC_084898.1, from coordinate 127,701 downwards.
AAGTGCTGATTCTGCAAGTAAGGCCCGAGGTAGGAGATATCTAACAGTCCCATCAATGAGCTGTCGAATTATGCGGACATTGTTTTGAGATCTAGTCCGCATAGGGTGAATACGGGGAGAAGTCAGTGCTGATTGAACATCTGGTTATGTAGGAGAGGGACTAGGAGGAGTAGAAGAAAGGGTGGCAGGAGAGGTGGAAGACAAGGAGAGTGGAAGAGAGGAAGGAAAGGAGTTGGGGGAATTAGGAACCGACTCTCGGGTAGGAGAGAGTGGAAGAGAAACAGAAACTGAATTTGAGGAAGAAGTTTTTGTTGGGGAGGATTCTGAATTGGTTTTGTCGTGAGAGAAAGGAAACACTTCTTCATGGAAAATCACATCCCGAGAAACAAAAATTCGACCAGTTTTGGGATGAAAACATTTATAGCCTTTATGGTGAGAGCTATAACCCAAGAACACATGGTTTAGACTGAAGAGAGAATTTGTGAGTTGTACGGTCTAAGATTAGGAAAACAAGCACAACCAAATACCTTTAGAAATTGATAATCAGGAGTTTGAGAGAAAAGTTTTTGAAAGGGAGAAATATTTCTAAGCAAGGGGGTTGGTAACCGATTTATTAAGAAGCAGGAAGTTAAACAAGTTTCATCCCAATATTTCTTTGGAAGAGAGCTATCAGCAAGAAGTGCCAGGGTTGTATCAATGAGATGGTGATGTTTCCGCTCAACACACTGTTACGGTCCTCCGTAACGGGGAATGAACGATGGTAATTTGGATGGGGAAGTGCGTGGGATAGTAGGGTATTCGAGGTACCCTGGGCCTCCTAAGTTAGGATTATTCGAGAAATCCTAAAAAACTCCTAATCAACTACAAGAGCTGAATGATAATATTTTTCTGCTTGATCTTATTCATTCTTTGATACCCCTATTTATAGGGTTACAAGCTAAAAATACGGAGACAATAAATAAATAAATATTACATAAATAATACTAAACCTAATGGGATAATTAATTCCCTTATTTCATTCCTAATAAAAAACCTAACATAATGGGATATAAATCCCTTAATCTTGGGATTCTTGCTTTATGAGCAAGACTCATTATTTTCCTAATTTATTATAAGAATAATACCATACTAATAATCCTATTATTCTCTTAAATAATAATACGACACTTACCTAATTTAAAACCTAATTCTAATTACTCTAGGTACGTAACACTCCAACCTTCTTCAAATGGACCTTGTCCTCAAGGTCCGAATGATTGCTCCAATAGGTGCTGCTGATGTGGCAGTAACACTGGAAAAAAAAAATGGCATAATATTCAAGTGCCACGTGACCCCTTTTCCCCATAGATTCCTTATTTCTCTCAGCAGCAATCTTAAATATAGGGACAGATTAGGCAAAAAATATGGCCCCCTGATTTCACGCTGCCCTCTGTTCCACAAAATCTCATTCCTTCTTTGCCGGCTAAAATTTGTTGCAGTTTTCCTCCAGCCGTATGTCCCGGGCTTGCTTCTCTTCCAGCAAAAAATCCGAAAATCTCGGACTCGATCTTTGTTCTTTCTCCGCAAGGCAAGCTCGAACGGCCTCCTCCGTCCGTGATGCCGAAAATTGCTCGTCTGTCCATAGCTCGCTGGAAGAATTCCATGTTTTGGACGGCAAGGTCTGGGCTGCCGTTCTTCATGCCGGAATCTCCGTCCTTCGCGTCATTACCGTCAGGGGGGCGTCTGGGTGGCCGCCGGCGATCGGAAAAATAGCCCGGAGGAGAAGCCCCCTCCGTCAGTCCTTCACCCATTGTTCCTACTCCTGTTTCGTGCCACCGGCCAGGGGACAACGCTCTGGGCCACAGCCCAGTTTGGGTCAGCTTCCCAAGCCTCCTTGCGGAACGTCGAATTGGCGGAACCTTGAAGCCTCGGACGTTGTCCTTTCTGTCGACTACACAGCTTGGCTTGTATCGTTTCCTTTTCCTTCTTCGGAACCAGTCACAAGCTCGTCTGTTTGCTCCTTTTGCACCCGAAAACTGAGCAACATCCAGAGATGGAGTGTTGCGGCATAGCCTGAGAAAACGGTTATGTGGGTTTGCATCGTGAGCAATGGGTTTTGTTGGATTTTTGGGTGCGAATTTGGGTGGTGATGATTTGATCCGTGGTGATGATTTGATCCGTGGTAGTGAGGTTGTATGGGTGTTGATGGTGTTGCGGATATTGGGCGGTGGAGCGGCTAACAGAAGTGGTGTGGGTTGTGGGTCGTTGTATGGTGGTGGGGCTGTGGTTTTGGGTAGTGATTGTACTGCTGGGTCGATTTGTGGTGGGGCTGTGGGTTTAGGCAGTGGGTGTGCTGGGGGGTTGGTTTTTGGTGTGGCCATGGTTTTGGTGAGTTGTTGTCCGGGTGGGTTAGCCAAGGGTGAGGGGGATGGTGGGGTTTCTTTTGGGCAGGCTGCAGGGAATTGTTGGAGATGAGTGAGGACAGATGTTAGCATCTCATCCATATGTTTTTTGAGCCGTTCTTCTGTTGACTCCAAAGTGCTCAACATGCGATCTAGCTGTTGTTCCATCATGTCGAAACTTGGCTCTGATACCAGATGTTACGGTCCTCCGTAACGGGGAATGAACGATGGTAATTTGGATGGGGAAGTGCGTGGGATAGTAGGGTATTCGAGGTACCCTGGGCCTCCTAAGTTAGGATTATTCGAGAAATCCTAAAAAACTCCTAATCAACTACAAGAGCTGAATGATAATATTTTTCTGCTTGATCTTATTCATTCTTTGATACCCCTATTTATAGGGTTACAAGCTAAAAATACGGAGACAATAAATAAATAAATATTACATAAATAATACTAAACCTAATGGGATAATTAATTCCCTTATTTCATTCCTAATAAAAAACCTAACATAATGGGATATAAATCCCTTAATCTTGGGATTCTTGCTTTATGAGCAAGACTCATTATTTTCCTAATTTATTATAAGAATAATACCATACTAATAATCCTATTATTCTCTTAAATAATAATGCGACACTTACCTAATTTAAAACCTAATTCTAATTACTCTAGGTACGTAACACACACCCTTGTTGTTGATGAGTGTGAGGGCATGACACACAATGATTAATACCAATTGTTTGGAAATATTTGTTGAGATTACGATATTCGCCACCCCAATCAGATTGGACACTTTTAATTTTGGTGTTGAGGAGGCGTTCAACCATAGTTTGAAACTTTAGGAAGACAAGCATGACATCAGATTTAGAGGAGATAGGATACACCCAAGTAAATCTACTAAAAGCATCCACAAATGAAACATAAAAACGATTTCCATTTATTGAAAGATGTGGGGTAGGACCCCAAACATCCAAATAAACTAAGTCCAAAAGATTACAAATAGTAGTAGTAGAACGGGAAAAGGGCAATTGATGACCCTTGGCCTGTGGACAGGCAGTGTAGGGTGCGTGTGCCTTATTTGTTGAAACTGGAAGTTGAAATTTGGAAAGAACAAGGTTGACAATCCGAAGAGCCGGATGGCCCAAACGTTTGTGACAACGATGTGATGTAGTCCTCTCACCAATGAATGCTTGGGATGGAGATGTGGGCACTTTCGAAGGGAAGAGTTGATAGAGACCATTGTTAAGTTGACCTTGGTGGATTGGACGCCTGGTCTTGTAGTCCTTGATGAGAAAATGAGGAGTGAAATTCAAAGAAAACAGAATTTGCAAGAGCAAATTGGTGAACTGAAATGAGATTTTTGCATATAGGAGGGACATGAAGTAATTTCTGCAATAGGAATGGACGATTAGAGAGAGATAAGGAGGCAGAACTAGAATGTAAAATAGGCAAACCTGTACCATTCCCTATGCGAATCTGATCTTGGCCAGTGTACTCATCTGCAGAGAGATTCAGGTTCTGGAAATTTTTTGTCATGTGATGTGTTGCAGCAGTATCCAGGTACCAGTTTTCTTCAGGAGGCAGTGAAGGCGAGGAGTAATAAGCCTGAGCATTTGAGTAAGCCAGAGGAGACGGTGCAGCCAGAGCAGGGTCCGGTCTTTGATAACATCTTGGAGCAGTGTGACCAATCTTGCCACAGTTGGCAGATTGGCCGAGAAGGAGTAGCAGGGTCTTGAGAGAAATAATTACGTCTACCTCGGCTACCGGAAGAGGGTCCTCTGCCTCTATACATGGTGCAACCTCGACCACGATATCCTCTCCCACGATTCATGGGAGCCCGAGTAGAAATATTAGCCATTGGAGGAGAAACCTCAGTGGGGAAAAGATTGTGCTCTATCCTCATCTCGTGAGCAAGTAGATGACCATAAATATCATCTAAAGAAAGAGGATCCAACCGAGTGGTGATGGATGTGACAAAGGGATCATACTCAGATCCGAGGCTAGCAAGAAGGTAGGAGGTGCTTTCAAAGTCATTGAGTTGCTGTCCGGCAGCAGCAAGATTATCACACATGCCTTTAAAGGATTGAAAATACTCCGTGATTGAAGAACTACCTTTCTTGGCTGTGGCAAGGCGATAGTGAATCTGCATAACTCGTGAACGTGCTTGGGAAGCAAACATGGAGACAAGGGTTGTCCAAAGTTGATGAGCAATGGCTGAGCCGACGGCATGAAGTACTAACAGTTTAGTGAGTGTGGAGATCAACACGTTGAGCAGCATCTGGTCACGTTGACACTAGAGAAGGAAGTCGGGATTAGCCATGGTGACAGGGGCACCGGGAGTGGTGCTAGTATTCAAGATGGTCTGGGCTAGAGGTGGAGTTGTACCATCCAGGAAGCCATACTCATCATTGGCTTTAACAAAGGCCAGACTCTGAGTACGCTAGCTAGGAAAGTTGCTGTTAGATAGCTTGATATTCAAGGTATGGTTCATATTTGGGACGGTGAAGAGGATGTTGGATGAAGTAGACTTAGAGGAGGAATCCTGGGAGTTAGACATAATGATGATCGGAAGAAAAAAAAAATTCTGGAGACGTCTATAGTAGCTCTGATACCATATAGAATTTTCGAATATATTGGCTTTCAAGCTTGCTCATCTAGTGAGCGTATATTGAATTATATATAGGATTTACAAGGTAGTATATAGTTTACACGATAAGCCTTAGCTTCTAGTATTCTACTCTAAATACAAACTCTTAGATAGAAATCTAATTACAAGTAAATCTCCTCTAAACAACCTTATCCTTATCAACCGGTTGGGATATCAACACTCACTAGGAGTTTTGATCAACCGGGAGTCTATCAGCACACTCACTAGGATTCTTAAGAGATTGAATCACACTAGGAGTATGCTGTGCGCTCATAATCAAAGTGAAAGTCAATATGAAACCTATTTTACTTTTGTGGTTAGCTTCTTTTAGCATTTCTTACTTACTTCAACATTGTAAAGGAGAAATTGCAATTTGTGATAAAACTGGGCACCCCCACAATTTTTAGCTTTTCATGACTGGTTGGCTTCGTTGGATGCCTTGTATTCATTTTGGAAATTGACAGCAAGATTATGAGGTATAGTATAATGCATAGAAAAATCAGGCGGCAGACTGTTTTCATGGTTTTGATTCATGGACAAAGGTAGCTGAGCAAATTTTTAACAATCATCACTTAAAATTTCTTCAAATATTATTTTACATGTCCTTTTACCTGCTTGTTCATTATATATATATATATATATATATATATATATATATATATATATATATTTATTTATTTCAAATAAGAAGTCTGTTTTCTTCTGATCGTCTATATGGATAATTTGATCTGGGATTAAATACTGTTGGACAAGGGATGAGAGCCGGTGTAGGCCGCAGCTATTATAATGTAGGGGCAGAATTTGTTATTAACAATGCTGAAAAAGTTTCTGGACCAGATGAAATTACAAGTTTTTTTTGTTGTCTGAGAAGTACCAGAAATTGAGATGGTGGTTTCTCTTTGCACACACTCATGGGTGCACATGCACACAAACGTATAATATCTAAATTGTTTTTTTTTTCTCTGGAAGGTGAGAGCTGCATCAGTTACTTGTTTTGCGGGTATAACTTCCTCTGTGTTCTCCTCTCTCATGGAGGAGAAACAAGATTTCATTCTTTCTTCATTAGTAAGTTTTGATGCAACGTGTACTTGAATCTGTGTTTTGCTTTGTGTTATGATGAATGTAGCAGAATGTCTTTGCTAATTAGGTTATAGATTTAATTGCAAAATCATTGTAGATAAATGCTTCCGTATACAAGGAGGTGCCTTCAGTTAGGTCTGCTGCTTGTCGAGCCATTGGTGTCATTTCATGTTTTCCTCAAGTTTCTCAAAGGTGATTATGAAATACTTGGAAATGAAATGGTCTAGTAAAATTCTTATGATTTTTTATCTACTGGTTTTTGTGCAAGAACCATGGCTAGAGACTTTACTAAAAACTCAAACCATATAGTGCAGAGATCCTCGACAAGTTTATCCATGCTGTTGAGATTAATACTCGTGATCCCCTGGTCTCGGTATATTTTTGTTTTTCAAATTTAAATTTCAGATCACACATTTGAAATTTGTTACTATAGAAGGTAAATCTTATTTGAAAGTACTTGTTTCAGGTAAAAATAACAGCCTCTTGGGCATTGGCCAATATATGTGATTCAATCCGTCACTGTATTGATGATTTTCCATCAAAACCATCCAAAGGTGGGCTTGAGGTTACACGAGTACTTTTATGAGTTAAGCCTTTTTTTTTTTTCCTTTGGAGTATTAGTGTATTCCTTTTCTAATGAGTTATTATTATTATTATTTGTTATTGACTCAAATGCAGACTCTTCATTAATTGCGTTATTAACTGAGTGTGCTTTGCGTCTAACAAAGGATGGAGACAAGGTAAATGTTGTTATTTGGTAATTTGTTTCACTCTCTTTTTGGACCCATTGCATTCATGCGTACTTTTGGAAGTAGCAGTTTATACTTTCGTCTCTGTCTGTCTCTATCTCTGTTCTCTCTCTTCCCCCTTTGTGCAAAGCAATAGGTATTTTTATAGTCCTTGACATGTTGCCTCAATATGCACTTTCTAGTTTGTCATGTTATAAAGTCCTCTTTGTGGCTTTATCTCATTCAGCAGTTCAGTCAACTGGATATTTTCTCTATAACTGGTAAACGAATAAATCAATATGGATGAGGACAAGGCAGGATGCAGGAGCCACCTGTCAATCAAGATATTCTCAAAACTTTATATAGCACATTAGCCAATATGACCAACAAAATAGATGCATTTTTTTTTGGAAATCTCTATCATTGTTTTTTTCAGGACCTTGTATTTTTTCTTATAGATGCTTTAGCCATGTATTAGAATACTGGTAGATATTTATACTTCAATGAGTTTTTCCGTGTGATAAATTTAAATTAGTCCAGATGAGTTTGCATATATCTAATACATAAGTATCATACACCTTTTCACATGGCAGTTCCAAAAACAGGAATACAATTCAATTTATTTTATTATCTATGTCACTATTATATGGATTTAGAAGTCTATAAAATTGTTTTGTGTTACCATATTGATGCAGAGCATCTGTCCTAAATCACATATACGGTGATATAGTATTGAACACTTCAATTTCATTTTACATTTGCCCTTCCCCTCTACTTGTTCCTCTTCCCTGTAGTTAAAATTACTGCATTTCTCTGAGGTGCTTGTTTTTCAGGTTTGACTCCTTTTTTCTTGTTCTTTTTTTTTTTTCAGCAGCCGCTACGATCTTTAAGTTGAAATGGATTTGTTTTATAGCTACCAAGCTCGCCATAATGATTTTTTTTTTCAAACCTATTTTTTTTTAATCATTGTTCGTTTCTTTAGCAAGTGCTTTCTTTTCCCTTTCCCTCAGATAAAATCAAATGCAGTGAGGGCTCTTGGGAATCTCTCAAGATTTGTTAAATGTACAAGTTTATCTGGTAGTTTTTACAAGCCAATGGACCATGTGGGCTTATCTCGGAAGAACAATAGCGATGAGGTTTTCACATCAAGCAATGATATGAAAGGTAGCCATGGAAATGCATCAAGCTCATTCCATCCAGCTTCTATAGAAGATTCAAGTTGGCTTGAGAGAATGGTCCAAGCTTTTATCTCATGTGTCACAACTGGGAATGTTAAGGTATCATATCCCCATTGTTACATTTGTGGAACCACCTTTGTAGTTGAACATGATTGAGAAGTATGCATGTGTTTGTTCTTAATATTGAGTCTGTTGGGCACTCTTTTAAGTTTGACTGTCTGTCTAACAGGTCCAGTGGAATGTTTGCCATGCATTGAGCAACCTATTTCTAAACGAGACATTAAGACTGCAAGACATGGATTGGTACGGTACTTATGCGTGCATGGTTGAGATGCTATTTGCTTCCATACGTATTTTCCTGAGTTTTTATTAACAAAATATAGATATGCGCTGATGCTACAATTTTTTTTTTGATAAGTAAATCAATTTCACTATAAGTGCAGATGGGCGAAACCCCAATACACATGAAATATACAAGAGAAACCCCCCATTAAGGATAAAAAGAACAAAAATTCAGAAAGTTAGAAAAGTGTGAGCTATTATACACCCCAATCCATGTATAAAGCGATTTGAATTTGATATTCTTTAGCTCTTCCCCCGAAGTCTCACGATTTTCAGAACATGATATAAAACTGATTTGAATGTGCTGATTTACAAATAATCATAAGCTGATTAAACTGCAATGGTGAATAAGCAAGTGGAAACTTTATCTTGATACTGGCAGATGTTCATATACTTCATCTAGGTGTTTACGGATGGATTTCAGTTTCTGGTTTCCTGTTTCATGCTAATTGTTGAAATTCTTGATAGAGAAGTAAGAAACATACATATACCTATAGATTGTAGTTGAATAAGGGGATTGAAACTTGGGCATGTATAGAGAAGACCATAGTGATTCAAGTGTAATGAGGGTTGTAGTTCCGGTGCTGGGTGTATTTGTGTATGCTAATATTTGTTCCCCAAAATATCATTGGTAGATATTTTGGTAACCAAGCTTATGTTCTCTCTTTGTCCTTTGCCACTTTAAGTCATGGTTGTATTCAGCGGTATTCAATCTTGAGAATTTGTGAGAGAGATAATGACATGCAGAATTGACATTACTCCAGTTTGGCATATAGGGGGAAAACAAAATGTTGCACTTAGTGAAAGATAGTAAAGTACATGAAATACTTAGGCCTTTGGTGGATTTAAGTGGCTTCCTGTGGGTCTCAGTCATGCTACTGCAAAATAATAAATCATGTTCATTTGTTGAGCACATGCCTCTGCTCAGCCCAATATCTTTGCAGGATTTCAGCTAACAAGAGAAGAGGACACGTTTTCCCTCCTATCGCTCTGGTGTAGCCAGCTGGAGAAGTTGAAGGCTGACGTGGACCGAGCCCTTTGTCGTGTTAGTGAAGGGCTCCTTCTATTTGGGCCGGGCTCCAAGCCCAACGGTATTAGACGAAAGAGGAAGAAGGACACGAAGAAGAAAATGGGAAGACTTCTTTGGGTATCGAAAATTGTAAAGCCCAACCCTAGTGTTTCGACTTCTGAGTTGGCAGTGTTTCTAGTGATGGGGTTGACGTCGGAGAAGGTTTCCAGCGATTTAGAGAGGTCTCCGGCAACCTCAGAGACAACCGGTGGGGTGAGCTCTTTGGTGGGTTTTGGGAAACCAGGCGCGGAAGTGATTCTGGAGGTTGGAAAGGGTCCGCTTGAGTCGACGGGTTGCATTCCGGCGGTGTCAGAGATCGTCGATGGGTCGCCTTTCTCCCTTGTAGTCCCTGTTCCGGTAAGCATGGTCTCTCAATCGGAATAGAGTTCTGGGGCAGAGTTACCCTTCCCTGGTTCTGAGGCCAAAACCTTAGTATCGGGCGTTTTGGACGATTTTTCGACAGACACAGAGGGTGCGATGGTTGTCTGGGCTGGATTGGGTCCTTCGGGTTCTTTGGTTGAGTTAGATCCTGCTGCCTCTATCTCTTCGTTGGTGTTTGGCCCATTTATCCACAGCCTTTTTTCTGGTTTGGGGTTAAGGAACAGGCTGGAATTAGTTTCGTTCCCTGAGGCAGAGCCAACTCCTCTTTCCTGTTGTCCTAGTGACAAGGTCAGGGGATTTTCTGGCAAGGGGTCTCCGGAGCTGCTGTTGAAGATGGCTCTAGAGTTTCGTCATCCATTGGGAATTACATGTGATGGCTCTAAAGGTCAGATTTCGACCTTGTATGAGAATCTCATCACTAGTCATGATAAGAAGGTAACAGGTTCTAGTCCGAAATCGGTTAACAAAGGTACGAGGGAACTAAATAGATTACTCTGTTCTGTTAACTATGAGGCACATAGTGGAAGCTCTTCTAGTGGTAGACGAAAAGGGAGGGTGTACAATAGTTTATTATGAAGCCCAAAATCCTTTCTTGGAATGTTAGAGGGTTAAACGAGAGTGTTAAGCGGTTAAGAGTCAGAAATTTATTGAGGCAATGGAAGGCAAATATTATTTGTTTGCAAGAAACTAAATTAGAGATTATTTCTAACAACATAGTGAGAAGTCTTTGGGGTTGTCCCTTTGTTGATTGGTGTTACTTAGCCTCTTATGGTGCCTCTGGTGGTATGTTGATCATGTGGGATAAAAGGATTGTCGAGAAGATAGACATGTTTGTGGGTGAGTATGTTTTTGCCTGCTCTTTTAGAAGTGTTGTTGATGACTTTTCTTGGGCCTTTGCTGGGGTCTACGGTCCTAACATCAACGCCCTCAGAAGTTCTCTTTGGGATGAGTTGGCTGGACTTTCTTCTTGGTGGGAGTTGCCTTGGTGTTTTTTTGGGGCAACTTCAATGTCACTCGCTTTCCTGCTGAAAGATCGAGAGATGTTCGCCTGAATGCCGCCATGATGGAGTTTTCGGACTTTATTTTTGAGTAGGGTCTTATGGATCTTCCACTTACAGGAGGGTCGTTTACGTGGTCCAATAATCAGGAGAATCCCTCTTGGTCTCGCCTTGATGGATTTTTTGTTTCTCCTAAGTGGGAAGCCAAGTTTCTAGGTACTCTGTGTGAACAATTTAGGGATAAAATCTTGTTTCTTATCTTTTCATTTGATCAAATACACTTTAAATAGAGTTACATTTATCAATCTATACGCAATTTACGCCTAGTATTACGCCTGTAATCACGGCATGTCTATCTCCTAGATTTTCCTGTCTTCTACTTTTGACTCTTTACAACTCACGCTTGTCTTTTACTTTTGACTTTACAACTCACGCCAACACTCCCCCTCAAGTTGGAGCATATAGATCTTTCATGCACAACTTGTTAAGTGAGTTGTAAAACTCTTTACTTGATACCGCCTTAGTGAGGATATCTGCTAATTGATCTTCAGACTTCACAAATGGGAAGCAGATTATCTTCTCTTCCAAGTTTTCTTTGATGAAGTGTCGATCCACTTCAATATGCTTTGTACGGTCATGTTGGACTGGATCATGAGATATTGCAATGGCAGATTTATTGTCACAGAAAAGCTCCATTTCTGAAGTAGGAGTAAATCCAAGTTCAGTAAGAAGCCTCCTGATCCACAGTAGTTCACACAATCCCTTCGCCATTCCACGAAATTCGGCCTCAGCACTAGAAAGTGCTACTACTTTTTGTTTCTTGCTTCTCCAAGCGACTAGGTTTCCACCTACAAACATAAAATAACCTGAGGTAGATTTTTTTTTTTTTTTTTGATAAGTAATTGTAATTATGTAAATAAAAAGCGCAGAGGGGCGCAACCCTTATACACGAGAAGTATACAAGAGAACCCCTAAAAAGGACGAACAGAAATTGAATTTAAAAATTCTACAAAAGTAAAAGAACTCGAACTATAATAGGGCGCTATCCAATAAAACAAAGTATTGAGCCACCGCTTCCGTAGCTCCACCATGGGTGTCTCCACATCATCAAACAGTCGAGCGTTCCGTTCCTTCCAAATACACCACAGCATGCACACAGGAGCTAACCGCCAAGCCTTTACAGCATGCCCAACCTCAATCGTCCCCCCCCAACTATTCAGCAGCTCCAACACCGTACGGGGCATAACCCACTCAACCCCGAAAAGTATAAAGACGTAGCTCCAGAGGGCCCGGGCGAATTCACAGTGGAGCAAAAGATGATCAATAGACTCCCCGCTCTTCTGGCATAGACTCCCCGCTCCTGAGGTAGATTTTCTGTCTGAGATACTTCCAGCCCAATCTGCATCTGTATAGCCCTTAATTTTCAAATGGCTATTCCTCGAGAACATTAGTCCCTTTCCTGTTGACCCCTTCAAGTATCTTAGTATCCGGATTACTGCATCCATGTGATCTTCACTAGGATTATGCATAAATTGACTGACTACACTCACGGCATAAGCAATGTCAGGACGAGTATGTGAGAGGTATATTAGTTTCCCAACTAACCTTTGGTATCTTCCTTTGTCCGTTGGAGTTTGGTCTGGATACTCTCCAAGTCGATGATTCTGAACAATTGGAGTATCTGCTGGCTTGCACTCCAACATCCCTACTTCTGATAATACATCCAGTACATATTTCCTTTGGGAAAGGAATATTCCTTCCTTAGACCTTGCGACTTCGATTCCCAGAAAATACTTAAGCCCTCCCAGATTTTTTATTTCAAAATCAGTGGCCAGTTCCTCCTGTAGTCTTAATATCTCTTCTTCATCGTCACCTGTAATAATCATGTCATCCACATAGACTATTAATACCGTTACCTTCTTTCCATTATGCTTTATGAACAGTGTATGATCTGAGTTGCTTTGCTTGAACCCATATTCCCGCATTGCCAAGCTGAATCGCCCAAACCACGCTCGTGGTGATTGTTTTAGGCCATATAGGGCCCGTTGTAGTTTACACACAACTTTGACATCCGTGGAGGCTGTGTATCCCGGGGGAAGGTCCATGTAGACTTCTTCTTCAAGTTTGCCGTGTAAGAATGCATTTTTTACGTCAAATTGATGTAGTGGCCAATCAAGGTTAGCTGCAAGAGATAATAGAATCCTTACAGTGCTGAGCTTCGCTACTGGTGAGAAGGTCTCTTGATAATCAACCCCATACGTTTGTGTATAGCCTTTTGCCACCAATCTTGCTTTATATCTCTCCACTGATCCATCTGCCTTGTGTTTGATGGAAAATACCCATTTGCATCCTACTGTTTTCTTCCCTTCAGGTAGTGGAACGAGAGTCCATGTGTCATTTTTAAGGAGTGCCTCCATTTCTTCCTTTATTGCTTGTGTCCATTTTGGATCAGACAAGGTTTCCTGACCCCTCAACCAGTCGGCTCTATGTGACTATGGATGTCACCTTCTTGGAATATGAAGGGGGAGACGACCCACCTTCCTTGAACTGATCGACGTCACCCTCCGACGACCCACCTGCCGAAAGGACCGGGTTCCACCACACCCAAGGCTGCCTCCCACTGCCGCACACTACCGCTACCAGAACGGCGCTACTGGAGAACACGCCGTCAGCCCACCACCAACTTCCGTCCCTGCGCTCAGCCCAGGGACACTGAGGCTCCGACGTTGCAGCACCGCGCAACCCACGACCCACCGTTGACCGGACCCCGGAAGGATCGGGTTCCTCTGTTCGGTCTTCCAGCCTCACGGGTTCACTCTCCAGGCGTGGGTTTCTTCGGATTTCTTTTTTTTTTTTCACCTGCGCTTCCGGCCGAAGTTTCCAAGAAAAAGAGGAAGAAGAAATCAGAAACGGAAAAAAAAAAAAAGAAGAAGAAGAGGACAAAAAGTGGAAACAGACTTTCCACTTTGTTCCCCAACTTTGTTCCACTTTCCCGGATGTGAAGGGGACCAGTTTTTTTAGTAAAAAAAAAAAAAAACTTAGCTGCTCTTACCTAATCCTGTTCTTTCTGCTATGGCCGACTCTGTCACCGATGATAACCCACCACCAATATCCTCTATCCTTACCAACTTCACCAACCAAATGACCGAAGCCCTATCTAAGGTGCAGACCCCGACCTATTCCACCGAAAACGTTGCTGCCCCGATTGGTATCAAGTTGGACAGTTCCAACTACGGCCTTTGGTCCCAAATTGTCGAGATGTATATCTCCGGCAAAGACAAATTGGGATTTATCAACGGTGACTATCCACCACCGCCGACGACAGACCCATCCTTTCGAAAATGGCAAACCGATAACGCCATTGTCAAAGGATGGCTGATCAACTCTATGGACCCGACGCTCATCGGAAATTTCATCCGATTTCCCACTGCTAAAGCAGTTTGGGACGCGATTGCTACAACATTTTTTGATGGAAGTGATACCTCTCAGGTCTACGACCTCCGGCGACGGGTTACTCGTCTGAAACAAGCCGGCGGCCCCCTTGAGAAGTTCTACACCGATCTGCAAGGTCTATGGCGCGAGATCGACTTCCGGCGGCCGAATCCGATGGAGTGCCCTGCCGACATCCACCACTACGACTCCATGCTCCAGGAGGACCGAGTCTACACCTTCCTCGACGGGATCGACGATCGACTTGACCACATCCGGAGTGATGTGCTCCAAATGCGGCCCTTCCCCTCCATCGAGCAAGCCTACGCCCTGGTCCGTCGGGAGTCTCTCCGGCAAGCTGTCATGAGCCCGGACGAACCTCACACCACCTCTGGTGCGGTTCTGGCCACCAAGGGGCTGCGATTGCAGCCGACCCATAGTGTGGGTTCCGGTCGTGGTGCGACTTCCATCCCAAACCTGAGCAAGCCTCTCGTGACCTCTAGGTCATGCAATTCCGCAAATGTCCCGGATGGGAGAGGAAAGCAACAAGAACTGATCGATAGAATCTATTCTTATATTGCCTAGCTTGCTCTAACCATAAAGGAATTATTAAACATCCAACTACCGAGCTATAAGAAGAGAGCTACTAGCAGCTAGGCTACATTCCCATCTAGCTACTATAGCTAATAGAAAGAGCAGACCTTAGCTTAGTATTGATGGCAGAGAATGCGCAAAGTGACAAATGTGAGAATCAGCAGCAGGAGCAGTAGGAGGGCTTTGAACGAAAGCGAATAGTGCCTCACCTCACTTGCCTGAAAGCAGGAAGCATCATATTTTATTATACGAATACAAGCTGCTTGAGAATCATCTGTTGTCGCAATTGAAAAATGCTCCCACTGTGGAAAGCCTAACCACACGATTGCTACTTGTTTTAAAAAGAATGGGTATCCTGACTGGTGGCATGATTTGCAGGCAAAGAAGAAAAAGATTTTTGGGGGTGCAGAAACAAATACCGGGACTGTGGCTGCCATGGCTGCCATGTCAGCTGAGCCTCATCTGTCTCTAGTACCTCAAGTCAACCCCCTGAATGTGGACCCAGACTCAAATATAGGTAAAATTGGCTCTGGTTTTGCCACCTCCTCCAGTGATGGTAACCGCGATACTTGGCTTCTTGACTCAGCAGGGCTTTCCACAGTGGGAGCATTTAGTCCCATCCGGGACATTTGCGGAATTGCGTGACCTAGAGGTCACGAGAGGCTTGCTCGGGTTTGGGATGGAAGTCGCACCACGACCGGAACCCACACTATGGGTCGGCTGCAATCGCAGCCCCTTGGTGGCCAGAAGCGCACCAGAGGTGGTGTGAGGTTCGTCCGGGCTCATGACAGCTTGCCGGAGAGACTCCCGACGGACCAGGGCGTAGGCTTGCTCGATGGAGGGGAAGGGCCGCATTTGGAGCACATCACTCCGGATGTGGTCAAGTCGATCGTCGATCCCGTCGAGGAAGGTGTAGACTCGGTCCTCCTGGAGCATGGAGTTGTAGTGGTGGATGTCGGCAGGGCACTCCATCGGATTCGGCCGCCGGAAGTCGATCTCGCGCCATAGACCTTGCAGATCGGTGTAGAACTTCTCAAGGGGGCCGCCGGCTTGTTTCAGACGAGTAACCCGTCGCCGGAGGTCGTAGACCTGAGAGGTATCACTTCCATCAAAAAATGTTGTAGCAATCGCGTCCCAAACTGCTTTAGCAGTGGGAAATCGGATGAAATTTCCGATGAGCGTCGGGTCCATAGAGTTGATCAGCCATCCTTTGACAATGGCGTTATCGGTTTGCCATTTTCGAAAGGATGGGTCTGTCGTCGGCGGTGGTGGATAGTCACCGTTGATAAATCCCAATTTGTCTTTGCCGGAGATATACATCTCGACAATTTGGGACCAAAGGCCGTAGTTGGAACTGTCCAACTTGATACCAATCGGGGCAGCAACGTTTTCGGTGGAATAGGTCGGGGTCTGCACCTTAGATAGGGCTTCGGTCATTTGGTTGGTGAAGTTGGTAAGGATAGAGGATATTGGTGGTGGGTTATCATCGGTGACAGAGTCGGCCATAGCAGAAAGAACAGGATTAGGTAAGAGCAGCTAAGTTTTTTTTTTTTTTTACTAAAAAAACTGGTCCCCTTCACATCCGGGAAAGTGGAACAAAGTGGGGAACAAAGTTGGGGAACAAAGTGGAAAGTCTGTTTCCACTTTTTGTCCTCTTCTTCTTCTTTTTTTTTTTTTTCCGTTTCTGATTTCTTCTTCCTCTTTTTCTTGGAAACTCCGGCCGGAAGCGCAGGTGAAAAAAAAAAAAAAATCCGAAGAAACCCATGCCTGGAGAGTGAGGCTGGAAGACCGAATAGAGGAACCCGATCCTTCCGGGGTCCGGTCAACGGTGGGTCGTGGGTTGCGCGGTGCTGCAACGTCGGAGCCTCAGTGTCCCTGGGCTGAGCGCATGGACGGAAGTTGGTGGTGGGCTGACGGCGTGTTCTCCAGTAGCGCCGTTCTGGTAGCGGTAGTGTGCGGCAGTGGGAGGTAGCCTTGGGTGTGGTGGAACCCGGTCCTTTCGGCAAGTGGGTCGTCGGAGGGTGACGTCGATCAGTTCAAGGAAGGTGGGTCGTCTCCCCCTCCCTCATCTCAATCTCCAGCTCTGCCAGCCAGAGAAAAGAAGAAAAAAGGAAAAAAAAAAAAAAAAAAAAAAGGCAAGATCACAACCGCTCTGATACCATGTGAACAATTTAGGGATAAAATCTTGTTTCTTATCTTTTCATTTGATCGAATACACTTTAAATAGAGTTACATTTATCAATCTATACGCAATTTACGCCTAGTATTACGCCTGTAATCACGGCATGTCTATCTCCTAGATTTTCCTGTCTTCTACTTTTGACTTTACAACTCACGCCAACACTCTGCAGAAGAGGCTTCCTAGATTGTGTTCTGATCACTTTCCGATTCTTATTGATTGTGGAGGCATCCACTGGGGTCCCAGACCGTTCAAGTTTGAGAATATGTGGTTGAAGGCTGAAGGGTTTGTGGAAAGGGTGCGACTTTGGTGGACGTCTTACCATTTTCAAGGCTCTCCTAGTTTTATCTTCTTTCAAAAGCTTAAGGCTTTAAAGATTGATCTTAAGAGATGGAATGAACATGAGTTTGGCAATGTGGAGGTTCGCAAAAATATGCTTATAGAGGATTTATGTGCTCTTGATAGATTGGATGAACAACGTGGCTTAGCTCCCGAAGAGAAGATAAGGAAATATGAGGTCATCAGAGATCTGGAGAACTCTATTCTGCAGGAGGAGATTAGTTGGAGACAGAAGTCTAGGGTTCTTTGGCTTAAAGAGGGGGATAAATGCACAAATTTTTTTCATCGAATAGCTAACTCGAACATGAGGTCTAATGCCTCAGCTGCAGTTAAGGGGGTTTTGTTGGATGGATTTAAAATAGGTGACGTAGATTTTTCGCATCTTCTGTTTGCAGATGATACTATGATTTTTTGTAGTGCTCATTCTTCTCAGTTGCGTAATCTGCGGAGTCTCTTCCTCCTGTTTGAAGCAGCTTTAGGTCTGAAGGTTAGGGTGTGGGTTTGCTACTTTGCCGGTTAAGTATCTTGGTCTTCCTTTGGGGGCTTCCTATAAGTCCACTCATATTTGGGACAGGGTTGTTGAGAAGATTGAACATCGTTTGGCTAGTTGAAAAATGATATATCTCTCTAAGGGTGGTAGAGTAACCCTTATTAAGAGTACCCTTGCCAATGACCTACTTACTTTTTGTCTCTGTTCCATCTCCCGAGGAGTGTTGCTGCTCGTTTAGAGAAGCTTCAACGGGATTTTCTTTGGGGTGGATTAGGTGAAGAATCTAAAATTCACTTGGTGAGGTGGTCGAAAGTCTGTTCCCCAATTTTTTTTTTGATAAGTAAGTAGTGAATTTTATAAAAAGCGTAAAGGCGCCCCTAAGCATACATGAAGTATACAAAAGGACACCAAAACAGGAAGGAGAGGGGAAGGGGAAAAAACACCCGAAAAACCCAAACAGAAGGAAACCCAAAAAACCCCTACAAAACCAGCTCACAAAACCCCAAGACTAATACATCACATTAGGCATTTGTTGTTGTTGTTCAACCATGCTTTGTTAGGTAAATGGTTGTAGCGGTATGGGATAGAGAGAGAAGCTTGGTGTAGAGTTGCAGTGGATGCCAAGTTTGATAGTTTGTGGGGTGGGTGGTGTTCTTGCGAGCCGGTTGGTGCTCATGGGGTGGGGCTGTGGAAGAATGTCAGGAAAAGGTGGGGGATTTTCTCTGGTCTCTCTAGATTGGAGGTAGGGGATGGGGCTAGGACAAAATTTTTGCATGATCTGTGGTGCGGGGATAGGGTGTTGAAGGAAGCATTTCCTATTCTTTTTGGTATAGCTCGGATGAAGGAAGCTTCCGTTGCGGATAATATGGAGGTTTTGGGCGGCTCTATACAGTGGAATGTGAGCTTTGTTAGAGAGGCTCACGACTGGGAAGTGGGTGTCTTTGCATCCTTCTTTCATGTGTTGCATTTAGCTAGGGTGAGTAGAGATCGTGCTGATAGGCTTAGGTGGGTCCCTTCCAAGAAAGGGGTGTTCAAGGTTAAGTCCTATTTCAGCTCCTTGGCCGGCTGTGAGGGCAGTCATTTCCCTTGGAAGAGTGTGTGGAGGACCCAGGCTTCGAGGGCGGCGTTATTCGCGTGGTCGGAAGCCCTTGGAAAGATTCTTACAGCGGATAATCTCAAGAAGCGAAAGATCATCATTGTGGATAGATGCTACATGTGCAAAAGAGACGAGGAAACTGTAGACCATTTTCTTCTTCATTGTGATGTGACTACTACTTTGTGGAATCATGTCTTTTCTAGGTTTGGTATGTCTTGGATTATGCCTAGGAGAGTTGTCGATTTATTCACATGTTGGTGGAAGGCGGGTAGGTCAAGGAGTGCTGCAGTTTGGAAGATCGTGCCTATTTGCATTCTTTGGTGTGTTTGGAAGGAGAGAAATTTTAGGTGTTTTGAAGACTTGGAGAATTTCATGGAGAATTTTGTTGCTTCGTTTTTTCATACGTTGTATCTTTGGACGGAGGCTTTTTTGTCTCCCGTGTGTATTAGCTTTTCTGATTTTCTTGTTCGTTTTTCTTTGCCTTATGCGTTTCCTTTTGTATACTTCCAGTGTACTTAGAGGGGCGCGTTATGCTTTTATAAAATTTCGTTTACTTATAAAAAAAAATAATGTGAACAAATAGTAAGTCTAATATATATTTTATATAACTAAGTAACTATAATATAAGTATAATATATAACTATTGTTAGCCATGTGTGATGTGATATATATATTGTTATATACTAACTTTTAATAACTTAATATGATAATTTAACATACTAATTAAATATTGTTATCAAAGTATTATAATTAATATGCAATACTAAAAATATTATACTATATTTACTAATATATATGTAAGATATGAACGAGCTAACGAGTTGGACTAACAAGCCGGGCGAGCAATCTGGTCGAGCTTTAAACGAGTTGAGCTCACTAGCCCCTATCGAGTTTTGTCGAGCGAGTCGGGTATATATCACTTACTAATTGAGCGGGTTTCTACAGTAACGATCGAGTTTCTACAACATTGAGCTCGAGTTCGGATCAGGCTAAACCGAGCGGGTTGTCGAACGGACTGGTTTATTTACATCCCTATCAGCTTCTGTTGAAAATGTCTTATTGTACATTTGTAATATAATGTAATTATGTATTCTCGCTTTTTTGGCAGGGCTCCATCTGTTTTTAGTATTCTTCTACTATTATTGCGTGATTCTTCCAACTTTAAGATCAGGATACATGCTTCTGCTGCTTTGGCTGTGCCAGCATCAATACATGGTGAGTAGTAGGCTGGATCCTTTTTTGCATTGTCATGATTACAATGTAATTTTGGTTTTCATAGTAAATCCATGGCATAAGATATCTTTCTGTCTTTCTATTTTTTTTTAAAATAAAAATAAAAATAAATTAGGGTTCTTGAGCACAGGATTACTCAACTCTCTTTCTCCTTTTCTTTTCTCTCTCCTCAGCACTTGTTGATAGTTTCCTTCTTCTGTGCTTGCTCTCTGATGTTTGAGTGGGTGTAGTTTTTGGGGTGGGCTGCATGCGATGGGGTTCTTAAACTGGTTTTTTGTTGAAGCCAAAAATTTTGAGTTCTCTGTCGCCTGGGGTGGGGGGGGGACGTCCATGGTGGAGGTGTTGGTTCGTAAGGCAAAGGCGACCGGGTTCTTCAATTCGTCAAGGGATGGAAACAAAGCTCCCATAGCCCAGAGATGTTCCAATAGGTCTGGTTAATATTTGGCGGTGGAGGTGTATAGGGGTTGCAGTCGTAGAAGTTCCATTTCGTGCGGAGGGCCGAGAAAGGAGGGGTTGGAAAAGTTTTGCTGCGGAACTGGGAAAGGTGGTGGATTTCTTTTCACGGCGAGGGGAGCAGGGACATGTCTTCTCGTCAGTCCAATGATGGTTCGCAGGCAACTGGCATGGGCTGATTGTCATTGGTTTCTATGGGTAAGGCGCTAATGATGGGTGGTGGCGGGACATATGCAGAGGTGTTAGGTAGTGCGGAGCATTTGTTTAGAGTTGTTCTCCAACGCTGACAATGATGTTGAAGCGAGCTCCTCGTACCTTGCGTCGTAGGGAGGGCCGCGCTAGCTCTATTATTTCTGTACCTCAAGCTCAGAAGGTTGTTGCTCATGGTGATGCTGCAGACTTGTCTTTTCCATGTTTTCGCGCTACAATAGGTAACAAGGGGGTGACGAGGCAAGTGTTAGTGGGAACCTTCGAAATTTGAGAAGTCAACTTAAGGCTTTAAAAGGGGAAGTGGATTGAGCTGTTGTGTTAGTAGATGAGGGATTTCGTTCTATTGGGTTGGGAGAGTTAAATTTGGTGAAGCAGGCCGTTTCTGTTTTGGCGAAGCCTATAGCGAAGGCCCAACCTGTATCTTTTTCCCCTATTCAAAGCCCTACTCCAAAAGACAACCCAATGAACCCAAATTTCGGATAAAATAGAAGAGGGCCCTCTTACACAATCTATGAAATGCGCTTTTCATGTAAAGCCCACTTTTAAGTGGGTAATGAGATCACGTGTTGGGGAGGCACTTGCTTCTTTGGCTTTAGACCCGGTTGTGGAAGCTGGTCGAAATAGCTCGGATATGGGTCTCGTAGCTTCATGCTCCGTCTAGCTTAGTGGTTCTCTGGTGGACCCACCAGTTCTTGTCGGCTTCAATGCTGGATCGCGAGTTGAGCAAACTCCTCCAAGGGTTGCAATCGATGCGTCTTTGCCAACAGAAAACCCTCTGTCCAAAGTGGAGTCTCTAGCGGTTCGTTTGCAGCATCTGGCTCTTCCACCTGGTTAGTCTTTGTCGTTGTTGAGATTGGGTTTGTGATGTTAATGTCACTCAGCCTTGCCTGGATGTGGAAGTGTTCTCTGAAGAGGCTTCAGGAACCCTTTTCGTTGAGCTGCTGTCCCGCAACTGCTAAGAAGGAGAATGCAAGGACAACGTCTTCAGCATGGGTTTCACAGACTATGAAGGAAATCCGACATTTTGTGAGGCCAACCCGTGTTAGTCCGTACCTCTTTTAACGAGCGTCCTAGTTCGAATTTATCTTTATTTTTAGGTTTTATTCTTTTGTTGTTTATTACTTTTTCCTGGGTATTACACAGCTTCCAGAGCTCTCTGGATGTATCTTGCTTATGTTAGATAGGGGGGTTGCGGAGAAGATTGAAGAGTTTGTGGGGGAGTTTTCTGGTGCTTGCTCCTTTAGAAACATCATATATGGTTTCTCTTGAGCTTTTGCTGGTGTTTATGGGCATAATTTGTATTGTGATAAAAGGTATTCATGGGAGGAGCTGGCAGGCATGCTTAGTTGGTGGAACTTGCTGTGGTGCATTGGGGGAGATTTCAATGTCACCTGTTTTCCTAGTGAAATATTGGGTGATGCTCGTTTTTGTCCTGCCATGGTGGGGTTCTTTGATTTTGAGTTGGGCCTTATGGACATTCCCCTTGTTGGAGGGAATTTTACATGGTCAAACAATCGGGATCTGCTTTCTTGGTCAAGAATTGACAGGTTTTCTCTCTCTTTGGATTGGGATGCCAAGTTTCCTGATTTGTCTCAAAGAAGATTACCTAGACTTTGCTCAGACCGTTTTCCCATTCTCCTTGATTGTGGCAGAAGATACTTTAAGTTTAAGTTTGAGAACATATGGTTAAAGGCAGAAGGGTTTGTGGACAAGGTGAGACAATGGTTGACTTCTTGTCATTTTCAAGGTTCCCTGAGCTTCATTTTGGCTCGTAAACTCAAGGCATTGAAAGTGGATTTAAGAGTCTAGAATGAACAGGTGTTTGGTAATGTGGAGACTCATAAAAAAATTCCTTTGGATGAATTGTGGGTTCTTGATGGTTTGGAGGAGAGAGCTTTATGTGATGAAGAGAAGGTAAGGAAAAACAAAGTCATTAGTGATCTAGAGAGGGCTATCTTGTTGGAGGCAAAAGTCGAGGACGCTTTGGTTAAAGAGGGGGACAAATGCAGTAAGTTTTTCCATCAAGTGGCCAACTCGAATAGGAGAAACAACTCTATTGAGTTGCTGTTGGTATATGGCTCAGTATCTTCCGACCAAATTGAAATTAGGGATCGCATTGTTCATTTCTATGATGGTTTGTTTTCTAAATAGTTTAATTGGGGGCCCAAGTTGGATGGCCTTGCTTTTGATGCCATTGATGAGGAGAAGGCTCTTGGGTAGAGAGACCATTTGAGGAAGGTGAGATCCTTGAGGTGGTCAAAGGTATGAACAGTGATAAGGCACTAGACCTTGATAGCTTTACTATAGCATTCTTCCAAGTTTACTGGGATGTGATCAAAGCAGATGTTATGGGAGTGTTCCATGATTTTCATGCTAGAAGGAAGTTTGAAAAAAGTCTTAATGGCACTTTCATTGCCCTCATTCCAAAAAAATCCTGGGCCATGTTAAGGACTTTCATTCTATTAGTCTTGTGAGTGGAGTGTACAAGATTGCTGTCAAAATCCTAGCCGATAGGCTGAGACGAGTTGTGGAGAGGATTATTTCGAAGCCCCAAAACGCGTTTGTTGGAGGTAGGCAAATCATTGACTCAGTGCTATAGCAAATGAATGTCTAGATAGCAGGATCAAATATGGTGACCTGGGGATGGTTTGCAGATTGGGCATTGAGAAGCCCTACAATCATGTCAATTGGGAGTTTTATTTGTTGAGGAGGTGTGGTTTTGAGTTCTTGGATAGCGCATTGTATTTCTTCGATGCGTTTTCCTGTTTGGTGAACGGTAATCCTTCCAGTTTCTTCAGTAGCTCTCGAGGTCTGAGACAGGGAGATCCTTTGTCTCCGTTTCTGTTTGTCATCGTCATGGAAGCTTTAAGTAGAATGCTTTTTGCCTCTGTCTAGGAACTTTAGTGAGTTTGTATTAGCTTTGCACCGTACTCATCTAGAGAGTTTGTATTGATATTTATAAGGTTTTACAAGTGTAGTTTAACTACAATAGAACTCAAGAAAGCTATACATCAAAAGACTCCTAACTGTGATAGTATTCAAACTTATCACTTGTTTGATTCTAATCTCTTTTCACTTGCTTGTTTGATTCTAATATCTTATCTCTTGACTCTCGTATAGGATTAGAATTGGTTTGGATTTGTGTTGTTTTGGATAACACGTGATATGCTTTAACATAGACCCTGCTTTTGATGCCCTTGTATTGTTCAATTTGACATTTCCCGTCCTGTTTTCTTGAATGAGAAGGTAACTTAGTCTCCCCCCCCCCCCCCCCCCCCCCCCTCTCTTTATTTAATGCAGATTACGGGAAATCCTTCCCAGATGTCATCCAAGGTCTGGAGCATATAATAGAGAATCTAGGTTCAGACCAGATTTCAGCACCATCAAGTTTCAAATATAGGGTTGCGCTTGAGAAGCAGGTCACGCTCTCTTGTATCTTTTGCATTTGAGCAATTCTATATTAGTACTAGTTTTACAGTTCATATCAACAATTCCCGAGTCCATTTGAAAAGGCAGAAAAAAAAATGATGAGTCATAATTTCACTTGAATTGACATGTGAATTTTTGAAAATTCTAATAAGATCTAAATGAATAATGCTAAAAACTACATTTTTATCTTACAATTATTTCACAATACCAATGAGATTTAGCTCAAATGGTACTTCCTCCCTTTGTAGCAAGGTGGAGGGTGTGGTTGTGGGTTCATGTCTCACCAAGTGCCTGAAACTTAGCAATAAAAATAAAAATTATTCTACAATGCTGACGTGACAATCTCAATCAATCCTTAGATCAATCATTATAAAAAATAAAAAATATAAAAAGTCTAAGGGTTGGTTGGGGCTGGAAGATAGTTGTGGTATAAAAATGCGATTTCTAACATTACTCTGAATTATTATATTCCACCCTTGAGCTTAGATTTCTATTGAATCATGGAAAACTGTTATGTTTTGAGTAAGCTTTTTTCCTTTACTCTGTGTGTTATTTAATTTATTCGTTTTTCCACATACAGTTAACCTCAACCATGTTGCATGTTCTTAGCCTTGCTTCAAGCACTGATCAGGAACCTCTGAAAGATTTTCTTGTGAAAGTAAGTATTTCAAAGATGTTGGGGTTCCTTGTTACACATAACATTTTCCTTGCTTAAAAAACGGGTTTTCTATACTGCAATGCATTTGTACTGTTGGCTGTGTGTGTTGATTGGTTTCACAACTATGATTTGGCTGACAGCTGTATTAGACATGCTTCAAACGTTAATGCTTTACACATTGGACATTTGTTTGCACTTTTCATACTTGTCTATAATGTTCCAATGGAAGTCTGTAACTTTGGACACTTGGCTGACCTATACACAATGAAGACATAGCAGAGCACGGAGAAGTTTCTTTAACTGTGTTTGATTGGAGGGGAAAGGAAGGGAGGAGAGATAGGAGTTTTCCTTTGTTCGGTTGGGTAGAAAGAGGGAAGGAAAGGAAGGTGGAGGGATCCTCTTCCCCCTGCCCCACCATTTTGTTTCCTCCCAATTTGGGAGGCAATGGAAGAAACAAAAGTGAGAAAGACTATATTGCAAGGTTGAACTGTTCTGATGCCACAAAACAATCTCCCCTCTAAATAATTTAACACCTAGAGGGAAGATAGCATTCCTTTCCCTTCCCTCTACTTCACCCCACTTCCTTTCCCTTTCCCCTCCCTCGTACAACCAAAGATAAAGTGAAATTCAAATGCGAGTAGTCTCATATTAGATCTATTAAAAAGTTGGTTCTTTTAAAGATTTGATGAAGTAATATGTAGTTATGGTACTGTTTGTGGAGAAAAAGTGGTGTGCGCGTTCAAGTTATGGTACTCTAAACAATGGTTTCTCGTGTCAAAGAGTTGGACAATGAAATGAATTGTGTGTCTACATTGAATTTCACTAGAGTTATGTCAAATTATCACAACTTTAGCTCTTACTGAAGAGTTGACTAAATAACATATGTTGATGTTTGTGCATGCCATGCATATATGTAGCATTTTGAAAGTGCTATGCCCATGCTCTGTTTTCAAGAATTTACCTTGTTCGCACGCCTGATTTTGGTTGCTCTTATGTTGTGTGTCTCTAGCATGTAGTAATATAATCTTTTCAGTATCTCTCTGCCTTTTAAGTTTTAAGGGCATTGCTTTTAACTGATTATTCTTTTATATTCCCATAGTTTCTCAGTGCATGACAAATTTTTCTCATTTTGGCTTTTTAACTGTGTTCCACATAGAAAGCCTCATTTCTTGAGGAGTGGTTGAAGATGCTATGCTCATCATTAGGGGAGACGAGTACGTGTTCTGAACTTGAAAATGTGTCTCTTCGGGACCAAAAGAAGGAGATGATATCCAAAGCAATACAATCGCTTGTTGAAGTATACAAAGGCAGGAAGTATCATTCAATTGTCCAGAAACTAGAGAAGTTGGACAGCAGCATATAGTGAATTTGTGGATTTTCCTTGTCATTTGGTTGGTTCCTGTCGCACTGCAGTTCCCAGCCCCATGATTTAGCACCTTACAGATTCTTGCAGTAAATGAAGAAAACTGATCCTTTTCAAGATCCTCATAATGCAGTAGTGAGGGGTTAGGATCGGGTGCGTCCAGGCATCAGCTGGTATACTCGGGACTCTGATGGTCGACCGGGCCCTTGGCTAGGGTACTAATTTGGAGGGACCTGAATGCAAATTAGATGGCAGGTGTTCTCGTGTCTAAATTATAAGGGAAAATTCATTTTATCCTTACTGTGGTGGGGCCGTAAAATACGAAACCTCCCTATAGTTTAATTTGTAAGATACAACCTCTTTGTTATTAGATTCAGAGTGTAAAGTTAATATGTTTAGTCTACAATCGATCACAGTGTCACGTCATTAATTAAATGTATATCACCCATGTTATGATCCTATATAGTTAAATGATCACGATGAATATCCGTTAAAGGGGAAGATTAAGGGGGAGTATGATCCTATATAGTTACATAATCACGATGAATATCCGTTAGTAGAAATTATTTCTTGTACTCCAGTTTTTTATTTTGTTTATTTTTTTTATAAATGGGTAAGTGACTTGACATTTTTTGATTAGTCATTTAAAAATACTGATAAACTCCAAATTCTTTGATGCACGGTATGTATTTTTAATCCAACTGCCTGATAGTTTGTCAACGCAGTGATCGCCATCAGGATATACAATTCCTAAAAGGGTTAACTGGTAAAAGGTATTTCCAAAAAAAAGAAAAAAAGAACTGGTAGACGGTATCCTAGGAGGCTCTCCCTTGAAGTTTATCTTTATTCATATGTTTAGATATTTAGTGTTACATGCTACATCTCCATCATACCCATTTTATTGGATTGATGTGGCACTGTACATCTATCTTTGGATTAATCTTTGTTAATTAAGGGTCGATGGTAGTGTCACATCAACCCAGTAAGATAGGAGTGAAATGTGGGCATAGTATGTAGCATTATTCTCAGATATTTGATACATCTAAAATTTTTCCTCCTACCATTTTGTGAAAATTAAGTCCCACATTAGGTGAATAGATTATGAAAGCGTGTATGTGTCGAGTCCCATATTGCAGTAGGTGAAACTAATATATGAGTATAGTGTAAATGTGGCTAATCATTTTTTGTGTCAAGCCCCATGTGGCGCTAAGACGCTATAGTTTGATTGGGTCCGGATGAGAACACTAGGGATTTGAATGAAAGAAATTGTGGTATTCTAGATTGTGAAAGTGAAGTTCATTGAGTGGGTGAATTATGAATACGTGTGTCAAATCTTTGTATCTGATTATGATAAATCGCAATCCGCATCTACATATACGGTTAGTAGTTTTTGCTAACTACATCTGCATGCGGTTAGCAGTTAGTTACGATTAATAACTACCTGTTTGTACAGTCGTAATTGCATATGTTTTTTTTTTTTTTTTTTTTTTTTTTTTTTTTTTTATTTATGAATAAGTAGAACTTATATAACTCAACAAAATTCAAAAGTACAAATAGAGCCTTCCAGAACGCATGGAACTCAAGCGTGTACTTCTTACATGCTTTTTTAATAATATTAATAAAAAAAAAAAGTGTTTTTCACATGTTTAAAGGACACATGTCACTCTTATATGTAGATTGTATGAAATTTCCTACAAACCAATTTGTAGGAAATTTCTATCAATGTCAAAATTAAGTCTCAAATAAAATGGGTGAATTGGAAAAAAAGAAATTATTTATTAAGGCCTACATTAATTGTATACTAGATAAAACTAACTATCTGAAACAGAAAATTCTTGAGATGGTCACATGCTTGAAGGGATTTTGCCTGCAAGGTACTTGGGTGTACCTCTCATCACAAAACAGCTTTCCTCTGTGGATTATGAGAGCTTGGTGGCTAAGATTACTGCCCGAATAGATTCATGGCTAGTTCAGAAACTTTCTTTTGCTGGAAGGCTTAAGCTTTTGTCCTCTGTCTTAATCAGTTTGCAAGTCTTTTGGGCAAAGGTCTTCATCCTCCCTACGTAGGTTATCAAGCTAATTGAGCAAAAACTTAATAGGTTTCTTTGGGGTGGTACTGATGCTAAAGCTCACTAGCTTGAAGGTGGCTTGGGATAAACTTTGTTTTCCTAAGAAAGAAGGTGGTCTTATGATCAAAAAGCTTGAGGTTTGGAACCAAGCTTCTTTGCTTAATCATATTTGGATCCTTTTTACCAAAGCAGGTTCTCTTTGGGTTGCTTAGACTGAAACTAATTGGCTTAGGGGCAGGAGCTTGTGGACAGTTTCTATTCCTACCTCATGCTCTTGGAGCTAGAAGAAATTATTGAAGATCCGTGAGCTTGTCAAGAGCTTAATTCGATTCAAATTTGGAGATGGTGAGAAGATCCTTCTTTGGTTGGACACTTGGCATCCTGCAAGGTGCCTTTTGGACAAATTTGGTTATCAGGTCGTCTATGATTCTGGTTTTTCCATTAA
The DNA here is from genome assembly GCF_958979055.1 of Alnus glutinosa. NCBI lineage: Eukaryota > Viridiplantae > Streptophyta > Magnoliopsida > Fagales > Betulaceae > Alnus > Alnus glutinosa. The sequence goes on along the minus strand of NC_084898.1, from coordinate 98,910 downwards.
TGCTAAACTGTCAAATATAATTAGTGAAAAATTAAAATGACTTCTAATATAAACAAGTGTGTGCAAAGATGTGTGTAACAAAATATCAAAACGCGGAATTAAAGGAGACAAATATTTTGTTAACAAAGTGAAAACTCAGTCAAGAGAAAAACCACTTCGGGGCAGCCAAATCTAGGATATCTACTATTCAGAAGACAATACTAGTTACAAAGTAGTAGCACTCACATACCCCTGATGCAGTGGTCGTACCTTGAACTCTAACGTGTAATTCAACACGAACGCCTCCCAACTAGGTCTCCTACCTGAAGGGGTCTTTAATGAAATATTTTACCTTAGGCCAATCTCTAAGATAGATTTCTGATCAGCGCAGCAACATCACACACATCAACGGCTTAAGAGAGACTAACTCAGCACAATAAATCTACAATATAACTCTCTAAGCACTAAGGAATTTAATACCGAATTCTTGTAGTTCTCAAGCCTATGGACCTCTATTTATAGGCTGCAGGTTTAAATGAGCATCTGGCTTGATAGACCTAGGCACCATCCGGACGGTAGACATAAGGCATCTGGACGGACAACTGTGCAATCGGCTTTCCAAAATTTCGTTGAAATTCTTTCCTGATTTGAGCTGCGTCTGGACAGTGTTGCCTTATCGTCCGAACAGTCGCACTTCAGCTGCACGCAATTTTTATATTAAGGCTTCGCGTGTCCGGACCAAGGGAATGGTCGTTCGGATGGTTGATTTGATGCACACAATTTCCATATATGTAGCTCGCGTGTCTAGACCATGAATGTTGTCGTCAGGACATTTGAATTTTGAATGCGCAACTTGCCTTATGGATGAGCGCGTCCGAACGGGAATCCACATCGTCCAAACGATTGCAGCGATCTTCCCATATCTATGTTTTGGAAAGAAATCTCATAGCTGGTCGAACACTGAGCGTCGTCCGGACGTGCTGCTGAAACGTCCGGACGGATGCAAGCTAGAACAGTTCAAAGCTTCTTGACACAGAAGAAGGTTCGGACGGAAAGTTCTCGTCATCCGGACGGATGATGCTTTAGATAGTTAGACGTCCGGACGGTATATCATGTCGTCCGGACGGATTCAAGAGATCCGATTTTTCTGGCTTGTAGACTGTGTAGAATCTTTTATAAGAACTTTGAATAGGTAAATCCCTGTTTAAAAGCATCATTACATAGAAGTGATTTTGTTCAACAGAATATAGCTAATTACAAACTAACAATTAGGAATGGAGAATGGTTTTGGTCTTCAGCTAGATCTAATGCTATTGTTGAAATCCAGTGCAGCCTTTTGGATATTCAGCTGGGGGGAGAAGATCTTCATATTTGGGAGTCCAAAAATGGTATTTAGTGTTACATACACGCTTGAGTTCAACTAGGAGGCTCTCCCTTGAAGTTTATCTTTATTCATATGTTTAGATATTTAGTGTTACATGCTACATCTCCATCATACCCATTTTATTGGATTGATGTGGCACTGTACATCTATCTTTGGATTAATCTTTGTTAATTAAGGGTCGATGGTAGTGTCACATCAACCCAGTAAGATAGGAGTGAAATGTGGGCATAGTATGTAGCATTATTCTCAGATATTTGATACATCTAAAATTTTTCCTCCTACCATTTTGTGAAAATTAAGTCCCACATTAGGTGAATAGATTATGAAAGCGTGTATGTGTCGAGTCCCATATTGCAGTAGGTGAAACTAATCTATGAGTATAGTGTAAATGTGGCTAATCATTTTTTGTGTCAAGCCCCATGTGGCGCTAAGACGCTATAGTTTGATTGGGTCCGGATGAGAACACTAGGGATTTGAATGAAAGAAATTGTGGTATTCTAGATTGTGAAAGTGAAGTTCATTGAGTGGGTGAATTATGAATACGTGTGTCAAATCTTTGTATCTGATTATGATAAATCGCAATCCGCATCTACATATACGGTTAGTAGTTTTTGCTAACTACATCTGCATGCGGTTAGCAGTTAGTTACGATTAATAACTACCTGTTTGTACAGTCGTAATTGCATATGTTTTTTTTTTTTTTTTTTTTTTTTTTTTTTTTTTTTTTATGAATAAGTAGAACTTATATAACTCAACAAAATTCAAAAGTACAAATAGAGCCTTCCAGAACGCATGGAACTCAAGCGTGTACTTCTTACATGCTTTTTTAATAATATTAATAAAAAAAAAAAGTGTTTTTCACATGTTTAAAGGACACATGTCACTCTTATATGTAGATTGTATGAAATTTCCTACAAACCAATTTGTAGGAAATTTCTATCAATGTCAAAATTAAGTCTCAAATAAAATGGGTGAATTGGAAAAAAAGAAATTATTTATTAAGGCCTACATTAATTGTATACTAGATAAAACTAACTATCTGAAACAGAAAATTCTTGAGATGGTCACATGCTTGAAGGGATTTTGCCTGCAAGGTACTTGGGTGTACCTCTCATCACAAAACAGCTTTCCTCTGTGGATTATGAGAGCTTGGTGGCTAAGATTACTGCCCGAATAGATTCACATGGCTAGTTCAGAAACTTTCTTTTGCTGGAAGGCTTAAGCTTTTGTCCTCTGTCTTAATCAGTTTGCAAGTCTTTTGGGCAAAGGTCTTCATCCTCCCTACGTAGGTTATCAAGCTAATTGAGCAAAAACTTAATAGGTTTCTTTGGGGTGGTACTGATGCTAAAGCTCACTAGCTTGAAGGTGGCTTGGGATAAACTTTGTTTTCCTAAGAAAGAAGGTGGTCTTATGATCAAAAAGCTTGAGGTTTGGAACCAAGCTTCTTTGCTTAATCATATTTGGATCCTTTTTACCAAAGCAGGTTCTCTTTGGGTTGCTTAGACTGAAACTAATTGGCTTAGGGGCAGGAGCTTGTGGACAGTTTCTATTCCTACCTCATGCTCTTGGAGCTAGAAGAAATTATTGAAGATCCGTGAGCTTGTCAAGAGCTTAATTCGATTCAAATTTGGAGATGGTGAGAAGATCCTTCTTTGGTTGGACACTTGGCATCCTGCAAGGTGCCTTTTGGACAAATTTGGTTATCAGGTCGTCTATGATTCTGGTTTTTCCATTAATGCTAAACTGTCAAATATAATTAGTGAAAAATTAAAATGACTTCTAATATAAACAAGTGTGTGCAAAGATGTGTGTAACAAAATATCAAAACGCGGAATTAAAGGAGACAAATATTTTGTTAACAAAGTGAAAACTCAGTCAAGAGAAAAACCACTTCGGGGCAGCCAAATCTAGGATATCTACTATTCAGAAGACAATACTAGTTACAAAGTAGTAGCACTCACATACCCCTGATGCAGTGGTCGTACCTTGAACTCTAACGTGTAATTCAACACGAACGCCTCCCAACTAGGTCTCCTACCTGAAGGGGTCTTTAATGAAATATTTTACCTTAGGCCAATCTCTAAGATAGATTTCTGATCAGCGCAGCAACATCACACACATCAACGGCTTAAGAGAGACTAACTCAGCACAATAAATCTACAATATAACTCTCTAAGCACTAAGGAATTTAATACCGAATTCTTGTAGTTCTCAAGCCTATGGACCTCTATTTATAGGCTGCAGGTTTAAATGAGCATCTGGCTTGATAGACCTAGGCACCATCCGGACGGTAGACATAAGGCATCTGGACGGACAACTGTGCAATCGGCTTTCCAAAATTTCGTTGAAATTCTTTCCTGATTTGAGCTGCGTCTGGACAGTGTTGCCTTATCGTCCGAACAGTCGCACTTCAGCTGCACGCAATTTTTATATTAAGGCTTCGCGTGTCCGGACCAAGGGAATGGTCGTTCGGATGGTTGATTTGATGCACACAATTTCCATATATGTAGCTCGCGTGTCTAGACCATGAATGTTGTCGTCAGGACATTTGAATTTTGAATGCGCAACTTGCCTTATGGATGAGCGCGTCCGAACGGGAATCCACATCGTCCAAACGATTGCAGCGATCTTCCCATATCTATGTTTTGGAAAGAAATCTCATAGCTGGTCGAACACTGAGCGTCGTCCGGACGTGCTGCTGAAACGTCCGGACGGATGCAAGCTAGAACAGTTCAAAGCTTCTTGACACAGAAGAAGGTTCGGACGGAAAGTTCTCGTCATCCGGACGGATGATGCTTTAGATAGTTAGACGTCCGGACGGTATATCATGTCGTCCGGACGGATTCAAGAGATCCGATTTTTCTGGCTTGTAGACTGTGTAGAATCTTTTATAAGAACTTTGAATAGGTAAATCCCTGTTTAAAAGCATCATTACATAGAAGTGATTTTGTTCAACAGAATATAGCTAATTACAAACTAACAATTAGGAATGGAGAATGGTTTTGGTCTTCAGCTAGATCTAATGCTATTGTTGAAATCCAGTGCAGCCTTTTGGATATTCAGCTGGGGGGAGAAGATCTTCATATTTGGGAGTCCAAAAATGGTAAATACTTCTGTGCAGAAACCTGGGAGAAGCTAAGGAGTAGACATTAGGTTGTTCCTTGGTGGAAGACTGTATGGTTTTCTATGGCTAGCCCGAGATATTCATTCTTCTTATGGCTAGTGTTTAGGGATGCGGTTGTCACTCGGTAGAAGATGAGTGCTTGGGGGTACTCGGGCCCTTGCCTATGCTTGTTCCACTATGCTGCTCAGGAAAACAGAGAACATATGTTCTTTTGGTGTAGCTTTAGTGGTTGGATCTAAAAAGCTATTATGGGGGATTGTTCTTTTGATGTGCTGACTAGTAGGGATGAGGTTGAAGATTGAGGCCCTAAAACGCTTCGGGGGAAAAGCTTGAAGACCTGTTTGGGTAGGCTTTGCTTTGCTGCAGTAGTGTATCACCTATGGAAGCAACATAATATTCTCTTGTATAGAAACAATCCACGTTTGGAGGAAGATATCTTGGCACATATTCGTTGGGAAGTCAGAGCGAGAATTATGGCTAAAGGGCATTTTCATATATCAGATTTGTAGATGGCTCTTGTAGTTATGTGGAATCTTTTCTCTTTTCTGTAAGGGATTTGATTCATACACAACACCATCACAACAACCACACAACAACCCCTCACATGAGGGTGGACCCCAGTGTGTGGGGTCCACCCTCATGTGAGGGGTTGTTGTGTGGTTGTTGTGTTGGTGTTGTAAATTTAACATTTTCCTTTCTGTAATTGTTTGTTTTCAGTGTTGTGTTGCTGGGTTTGACAGATTTAGGCGGGTTTGTGTTGCATTTTTATTTTTATTTTTTTTTAGTGACTAAGGCTTGCCTTGAGGGTTGGAGTTCCAGTTTTTTGGAGTGTTGTAAAGATGTTGAATCGGTTATAAAATGGTTTAATTCATTAAAAAGAAAAAAAGAAAAAAAGAAAAAGGGCCCAGTAGGAAACTAGGAAGTTGCTATCCTCTTGTCAGAGTTCACAATTCGTGCATTTAACGGACAAATAAGGAAATATGGATGAGGAGGAATTCTTTGATTTTTGAAGGCATCTCTGTACACCCAAATAAGGTTTATGAAGAGGCTGTCAGATTAATTGATGACTATAAAAGGTGTCTTAAAGGTGATGAAATGAAATCCAAGCCTACATATGAAAATGCTCCTGTACTGTCATGTTGGAAGCCTCCTCCGGTGGGAATCTTTAAGGTAAACTTTGATGCAGCCATCAATAGTAAAGCTGGTTATGTTGGGGTGGGATTGGTTGTTAGGGACTTTTTGGGTCATGTAAAGGCAGCTAAGCGTATTTCCTTTCCAATTCTAACTGATGCCTACAATGCTGAACTTATGGCAGCTTCTCAAGCTGTTATTTTCTGCAACCAAGCTGGTTTTATAAATGTAATTCTTGAGGGTGATGCACTGAAAGTCATAAATGATGTTAACTCTTCCCCCCCTTATCTTTCTCGAAGTGGACATTTGTTAGAAGGAATCAAGCATGAGGCTGGAAAATTAGTTTCCTATTCCTTTGTTCATGTGAAGAGAACTTGTAATGAAGCAGCTCATAACCTTGCTAAATCAGGAACGGCTTCTCTTTGTAATGATTCTTGGTTTGATCAAGTTCCAGCTTGTATTATTCATGTTGTTGCTAGGGAACAAAGAGTCCCTAGATCCTGAAAAACTTTGTATTTTGGGATCAGTTTTCTCAATGAAGAAGTTATTATGAGTTTTGTTCAAAAAAAAAAAAACGGACAAAAAATCGAAACAAACCTTCAACTTCGGGAGTTGGGGATAATATATATATATATATATATATATATATATATATATATATATATATATATATATATATATTAAAGTAAGTTGGGGATAAGTTCGTTCCTAACTTGACTACTTGAGGAAACTACGAATTTGCTCAAAAAAAAAAAAGAAAAAGAAAAAAGAAAATGACAAAAGATGCAGTCGCTTTTTTGACTGAATATGTGAGGTCACATCCACGTGGCTACCATTCACCAACATCGCATCAAATTCCTTCATCATGTCAAACTGCGTATGTTGCTTTTCCGTCTTACTTTGACCTTTTTGCTTTCTTGTGCATGGTATGGTCCTGAGTCCCGACCGGCTGACTGCGTAGAGTTGCATTAATTTTTTATTTTTTATTTTAAAAAAATACACAAATGGGGATGTGCTTTTAGTTTTAACAAACACCCAATGGATTTGACTTACGTACTAAAAAAAAAAAAATTATAATATAATTATATCAACAGTTCAGATATAAATTTATTTATTTTTATATAAAAAATTTAAAATATAATTTCGACCATTGACAAAATTATAAAAAAATATACTATAGCTTTTTTTAACCGCACCTAAATCAAATCTCATTCCAATATAGTCAAGATAGTACACTAAGAAAACATTTAAAAAAAGGAAAAAGAAAAACCCTACAATAAGGCCAAGAAAAGAGCCACCAAATTGGTGATTTTTTGTAGAAGAGTTATTTGAAGCAACTCAATAATGGCGCTGCTTGGATGTCATTATTGGATGTGAAAGATCGAGAATGAAATGGGGGAGGAAGGAGGCTTCCATTCTTTAATTTTTAAGCCCGCAGCCCTTCACAATATAAATCAATTAATTTACATATTATAGTTCTTTGAATTCAAAAATGTACGTTGCTAATAATTAGCACATATGATTTTTATTTTCTTTCAAATAATGCAGATAACTTTTTGAGTTAATGGTGTTTCTATCTTTACGACTCTGAAATGATGATAAATGTGTGAATAAAAATTTGTTTTAGTGGTTAACCGGACTCCAATCATATACTAAAACATATGAACAAATTATAAAAGAATTGTAGACCAATAAATCTAACATTACTCTGAAGCATAAACTTTGATTTATAGGATAATATATATATATATATCTTTCTCTAGGTAGGTAAATTTTTTGGTCGTATTTTCTAGGTAATTTGAAGGCCTAGCAATAATCTCTCCAGGGCCTTTTGGAGCAAAGACCAGCCAAAGTGCTGGGACCATATATTATTTGCAGCAACAGCGACATGTATGCCACTCACAAGGTTCTCGTGATCTCTTGTTTACCTCAATCTCTGTCAATAATGATGTTGTACGTGTTGTGTGTCGGTGTGTCCATCATTGATCCCTTTCAGGCTAGCTTAATATACCTATGTGCTGAGGTGGTCTATTACAATACTAATAGGAACTAAGTAATATATATCTTTTTAGAAAACTTTTCTATCTAGGATCGGATTGATATATTTGTTATTTAGTTAATCTTTTAAGAGGTTAAGTATATAATTAATTAGTCCTATTGATTACTATTGTGCTTCCTTGTCCTGCATGGGTGTGACTACAACTTTAATCAGCTACTGCAAAATCCCATTGTTTGTGAATGTTATTACTGAACAGGATTACAGAATTAGGAAATGTGGTTTTGAACCAGAACAAGAAGTGAAATGCAAATGATCCCATTCATCATGTATACGGAGAGCTAGCTGTTCAGGTTCTATATATATATATATATATATATATATATATATATATATATGATATGCTCCAAGACTAAGAGGAAGTTGGAAAAATAATAGGTTTAGTTTGTTAATACTTTTAAAGGGTATTTTTTGTTTGAAGAAATATTTTAATATAATGTAAGGACAAAAGTAGTTTGAGATTGTGTTGTGAATTGTTTGTTGATATATTTGTTTTTAAAGAAAAAAAAAAAAAAAAAGGAATGGAAATGAGAGAGTGAGGGTGGAGAGGAAAATGAGGCTAGCAGGTCTCCTCGGAACGCTCATTTGGTAATGGTGCCACTGGCCATGCGGTCGTAGACTAAATCCACACTTCTCTTTTCTTAGTAAAAAAATTAAAAAAAATTTAAAGAATAGATAAAAACAATGTCCACTTTGTGCCTCCTAAGTCCTATCTGCTTCATCTTCTCTCTCTTTTATTTATTTATTTATTTATTTTTATTGTTTATTATTTGTGTACGCTCACCACCATCACTTCCTGTAATGGCGGAGGCTTTACACCCTTCTTTTTTTTGTTACCCATTATTCTAACCTTTTAGCCTCTCTCTCTTTCTCTCTCTCTCTCTCTCTCTCTCCATTAACTCCTGTTCCAAGCTTCATTCATGTATTCTCTTGCTTCAAAACTTATCATATACATTTATTAGCTCAGGAAAAAAATATTTTCTATATTTTCTAACTTCTAAACCCCAACTTTTATTAAAGAAAAGAGGAGAATACTCGAATACCACGGAGGCCCATGTTTGCTTCACATTGTAATAATAACATTTCATTGGGAGAGTCTGGGAATCTTTAGCTGTGCCTATCACCTTCAGGTATGATTCTTCTCTTTCTCTTTCTCTTCCCCCCCGCCCCCCGGGTAAAAAATCCACTACATAGATGTAGTGAGGCTTTTTTTCCCATTTCTTTTTGTGCGTTTGTGACAAAAATATGGAAAACAAAAAAGAAAGAAAAAAAGTTCTGTAAAGTTCGTTTCTTGTTAAGAGTTCTATAAAGTTTGAAGAAGAGGGTACCTTTATCTAATTTTTGGCTTTTAATTTTCTATTGTTGGAAAGAGGTACGTTTCTCTTACCGCTTTACGTATTCTTGATTTCCTTTGCTTCTTGGTTATGATATTCGTTTTTTTTTTTTTTTTTCTTCACTTGGTAATGTTTTCAGTTCCTACCGCGCACCAGCTAGCTTTGTTTGTTGTGGGATCTAATACTCTGTCCTTTTTTGTTGAGATTTCTTTTTTCGCCCTTAAAAGTTTCAATCTTTTCATGTTCTTTGAATCTTTCCGGTTGATTTATTAGCCGTTTGCGTCCAGCTCCCTTGAAAACTTGTCTGCCTCTTCCCCTTTCCGATTGTCGTCCACTGGTTGTTTCCTTTCCTTATAATTTTTAGGAAACAAGAGAGAGTGGTTATGGAAAGATTATACTCGGTCTAACGTCTATGTTCCAAGAAATATGTAAGCCCAACAACACTTCATTACCCATATTGACATTGCAGCCTCCTCTGTTTCTCTTGAGATTTTTTTTTTCCTTTCTAAATTTGTTTTATTTTTTGCAGAAGTAAAAATGGCAAAGGAGTACAGTGGATCCCCAAAGCATCATCAGCTGGAATCCAAGAGGAAGCGCCTCAGTTGGATCCTAGGGGTCAGTGGGCTCTGCATTTTGTCTTACATTTTTGGCGCCTGGCAGAATACTTCTGCCCCCACAAATCGATCGGAGGTCTACAATAAAGTCGGTTGTGATGGTGGATCACCTCCCGCAGGCAACAGTGTACCATCGTCGTCGTCATCACCATCATCATTTAGATTGGACTTTCAAAGCCATCATCAAGTTGAGATCAACAACTCCGGCGGAGTCCAGAAGTTCCCGCCTTGTGCTTTGTCCTATAGCGAATACACTCCTTGCCAAGATCCAGTGAGGGCAAGGAAATTCGATCGTAACATGTTGAAATACAGAGAGCGGCATTGCCCCAAAAAGGAAGAACTCCTCCTTTGCCTGATACCTGCTCCACCAAGATACAAGACCCCTTTCAAATGGCCTCAGAGCCGAGACTATGCCTGGTATGGCAATATTCCCCATAGAGAACTCAGCATTGAGAAGGCTGTTCAGAATTGGATTCAAGTCGAGGGTGAGCGTTTCAGATTCCCTGGAGGAGGCACCATGTTCCCCCGTGGAGCTGATGCATATATTGATGACATTGACGAGCTCATTCCTCTCAGAAGCGGGAATATCAGAACTGCAATAGATACAGGCTGTGGTGTAAGTAGTTTATATTTCATTTTAACTTATTTACTTCTTGGGACGGCCTATGAAGTATGAAGGCCGCAGTTCCCCACATTCACCGAAGACTTCTACTTGATGTCATGTTTAAGCTACCCGTCGTTGAGTGTAATTTTTTTTATTTCCAAGTGTATAATAGACGGGGATGGCAATTTGCTAATGTCTTTTGTTTTGGTTGTGGGTATTAAGGTAGCAAGCTGGGGTGCTTACCTGTTGAGGAGGGACATCCTGGCAATGTCTTTTGCACCAAGGGACACACACGAAGCACAGGTCCAGTTTGCATTGGAGCGGGGAGTTCCTGCTATGATTGGCATTATGGCTTCACAGAGGCTTCCTTACCCAGCGAGGGCTTTTGATATGGCTCATTGTTCCCGCTGCTTGATTCCTTGGCATAAATATGGTAAGCATTTATGTATTTTTGTCAATTCTTAAACTTAAAACAATCAAACAATAAGATAGAAACGTTGTCCTTCATGCTTAACATTACAAATTGCAAAAACTATAAATATGCTTAACACTGCAATATGAAAATTTTCTATCCATCTGATCTTTTGAGTTTTGCAGATGGTATGTATCTATTTCAGTTCACAAACTTAAAACAATCAAACAATAAGGAAGATAGAAACTTTGTCCTTCTTGCTTAACATTACAAATTGCAAAAACATAAATATGCTTAACACTGCAGTATGAAAATTTTGTACCCATCTCATCTTTTGATTTTTGCAGATGGTATGTATCTAATTGAAGTGGACAGAATTCTGAGGCCTGGTGGTTACTGGATTCTTTCTGGCCCTCCTATCAACTGGAAGAAATACTGGAGAGGATGGGAAAGAACACAAGAAGATTTGAAACAAGAGCAAGATGCAATTGAGGATGTTGCCAAGAGCCTGTGCTGGAAGAAAGTTATTGAAAAGAAGGATCTTTCAATTTGGCAAAAGCCCATCAACCACATTGAGTGCATTAAGAGCAGGAAGTTGTATAAAACACCGCATTTATGCAAGTCGGATGATCCAGACACTGCTTGGTACTCCCACGGCATCTTTCACTCTTATTAGTTTTGCATTTGATATATAAAAACTATTGTGGTTTGACTCCATTTACCTTTGTATCATTTGTGCTGAAAAGGTACAGAAATATGGAAACTTGCATAACCCCGCTACCGGAAGTAAGCAGCTCAGATGAAGTTGCTGGTGGAGCGTTGGAAAAGTGGCCCCAGCGCGCATTTGCCAACCCTCCTAGAATTACTATTGGTTCAATACCAGGGATCACAGTTGAGAAATTCCAAGAGGACAATGAACTATGGAAAGACAGAGTGACACATTACAAGCGGATCATTCCCCTATCCAACGGACGATACAGGAACATAATGGACATGAATGCCTACCTTGGTGGATTCGCCGCTGCCTTGGTACAGTATCCAGTGTGGGTCATGAATGTGGTTCCTGCCAATTCGAAGCAGGACACTCTAGGCGTCATTTATGAACGGGGTTTCATTGGGACATACCAGGATTGGTGTCAGGCATTCTCAACGTATCCAAGAACATACGATCTGATTCATGCAGGCGGAGTCTTCAGCATATATCAGGACAGGTAAAACTTGAGAGACAGATGCACAATTGCACACTATGTGCTCAATGATCTTTTGGTCTTATAATTATTCATTTTGTGATTGAATTTGTGTTTGTGTATTGAAGGTGCGATATCACCTACATTCTGCTAGAAATGGATAGAATTCTGAGGCCAGAAGGAACAGTTATCTTTAGGGACACAGTGGAAGTCCTTGTGAAGATTCAGGGTATTACAGATGGAATGAGATGGAAGAGCCAGATTATGGACCATGAAAGCGGGCCCTTCAATCCGGAGAAAATTCTTGTTGCTGTCAAAACTTACTGGACTGGTGAAGCTACACAGAAACAAGACTAGTAAAGAGCTGTAGCGTATTTTCCATTTTTTCCCCTGCTGCATCTGTGTCTCTGCTTGCAGCTTTTCGGGAGTTCTTTTCTTCTATGGGAATTGTCGTGTTTACTTGAGTTTTGCCAAAGCATACTTTTGCTGTTTAAATGAAAAAAAAAAAAAGGTTAGTTTTGCTTAGTCATCATGTACTTTGTTCTATTAAGTTGTTGATAAACTGGAGCAAGTTACAACCCCTACAGAAAGAAGATAAGGATAGTGGATTTAGCATAGAAAGTCCTTGACATTCATGGTCAGGGGGCCAATTTCCTTTTAACTCTACAAGTTGGCATAGGTGGTTTCGAAAGAGAGTCCAAGCATGATCTGACCACCACACACTCTCGCCCACTCTATCCATGCCCTTATCTCTCTTGGTTTGGAATCTTGGTGTGTCCTCTTGTTCTCTAAACTGTTGTTTGGGATGGACAGTAGTTGTGTTCGGCAGTGGTGTTACTAACGTACGCCCCTCTCTAAGTATGTTTGCGAGAGATTAACTTGGGTGTCCTTGGGACACCATTTAATCTAAAACTTAAACTCATAGCTTTCAGCTTAATTATGATATATTAACCACTTATTTGTTAGACTTTTTATATTAACTTTTAATTATGATATATTAACGACTCATAGGCATACAGAAACCAAAGAGAATTAAGGGGGATCCTTCTAACTGTCTAAAAAGATGAAAAGCCAAGATTGGGGGGAGATGAGAATGCATTCAGGGAAAAGTATGGAGACAGCCCCAGCATTTCTAATAGCCTCATGAAGGGCTCTCTAAATTGATCTGGTATAATTGTAATTGCCATGAGAAAATGGCAATGGCGCTAGTGTGAATTACTGGTGGTGATGATAGTGTACTGTGGTACAGATCTAGACTTCTAGTCATCAGAAACATTAATAAAAAAGAGTATGAAACAAAGAAGATTGCTATAAGTTGATGCGATTGTTCACATAACACTAATAACGTCAGTTCTTGGAGTAATTAAATTTATCAATTTGTAAGTTTATGTGACATTTAGCATATTAATTACTAAAACAATAAAATAAATATAATTATGATTGATGCAGCGGCTCAACGTAGGTCTACGTTGATTACACAATTTACATTGTTCATGAGAATCATATCAAATTTGGTAAATGGGCTACCACTAAACGTACATATGTATGTATATAAGATGCCTAGTCTCTGATTAGGATGGCCAGAGGGTTGGTAGCCTAAACAATTTAGTCGTAATAAGCAGCGGTGGATATCGGGAGGCTCTCCTCCAATTAAGTTGAGGTTCCGAAAAGAAAACGAGAGCACAACGCGAGAAAGGAATTGCGTAAGAGCTAAACGAAGTGTCTCTCTGCGTGAAATAACAGACCGTCTAATCGAATCAAATCAGAGGGCGATCCGGATAGAAGAGATGGGGGAGAATTCAGACGCAACGTTGGAGGAGTCGGCGAAGAATATAGAGGAAGAAGTAGGTAGAGTCGTCGAGCAGGCAAAGGAGCTGCAGGACTCGGCCGCATCCTTCATCTCCAGGACCTCCTCCGATGAGCAGTCTCTCCGTCACCGCGCACTGTCCCTTGACTCCTCCATCCGCCGCCTCCGCTCCTTACTCCATTCTCTTCTCTCCCATAAGCTTCTTCAGCCCAAGTTAGCCGACAAGGCAATTCATTCAATTGGATCCGATTGATTCATCCCTCGATATTTGTCTCTCTTTTTTTTTCTTTCAATGATATATGATTTTTCTCTTTAAATTAGATTTCTTTGTTTCCCTTCTGAACAGCTCCAAGAAGAATTAGAGAGAGCGACATGTGTTGTGGTTGATGGAGATGCCGCTTCGTTCCTTCCTGGCAAAGCTCAGGGTGCTTTTCCCTTTCTCTTCTCTTCTCTCCTCTCCTTCCCTATATGATTTTATTATTAGTAGTAGAAGTAGTATTTTGATTATAAATTCTGTTAATTTCTGTCTGATACTTGAGGGCAGGCGGGTTTCTGAGGATGTTTCTGGGTCCTATCAATGTGCGTGCCTCTCGTAAAGACGTCCAGCTGAAGGTTAAAGAGGAGTACAACAGTTACAGAGTATTGCTTCTAATTTCACACCCAGATTATTCTTTTCACTCTCAACCGCATCATGTCTTCTTTGTTATTCTCGAAGCACGTTTGCATGACATATTCTCTTCCTTCAGATTGATGACACATGCGAACAAATTCATTTTTTTTTTTTTTTTCTTTTCATCAAAATCTGATCGATATGTTTGAGCAGAAGCAGACTTCACCTTCTATAAAGATAAAGCTTCTTCTACTTCTGCTTAATTGCTATCGAGCTTTTTCTATCATCTTTCTTGTGCATTTTCCGTGTACCCCAAACTGAAAAAAAAAAAAAAAAAAAAAAATGCCAAAGTGAACCTTCACTCACAGTTGAATCTCTTTATCTCTTTGGACCAGGATAGAACCGCCCTTCTGTTTCTCTTTTTCCCATCAATGCTACTTATTCTAAGATCTTGGATTTGGGATGGATGCTTGCCAGCGTTTCCTGTTCAGCTGTACCAGGTATCCCCCTACTTAAAGTTCTCCACGTCTGATTTGAAGATTCATTTGCAGTTTAATATGGACCTTACACTTTCAGGGTTGGCTTTTGTTCCTCTATACTGGTTTGGCATTGCGAGAAAACATTTTGAGGGTGAACGGAAGTGATATTCGTCCATGGTAAACATGCACACAATCTTTCCTGACATTGAGTTTTGGCTTAACAATGACCATGCTTCTTGTCACATTCAGCGGCTCTAATAGCACGTTTCTTGTATTGATAATGTGTGAACAATGGTCTGTATGTTATATATCACAAAATATCAATGTTTAATTTCAGTGATGACTTAAATTTACAATACCTCTTTACTAAATCTTCAATTTATCTGGCTCCTACTGGTTCCTTATGAAGCTGAATGCTTTTCACCCTGGAGATGCACTGTTTGAAACTTTATGAACTACATGAGATGACTTTGTTTATGTTGTGATGGTTGAATCTTGCATATAGACAGACTTATGGTTTATGACTTAGACGTACAATCTGATTTAGCCTGCCATTTGTTTTGTTGAGGCAGAGTTTATTCAACTAATTGGGAATCCCTCAAATGTTGGGGACACGCAATTTTCTGTAGACCATCTTCTGATAATGTTCGTAGAATTGATGAAGCCAAAATTGGGGTGACTTACAAAAGGATATGTTAGAGTCAATATGCTATCGAGATAAGCAAACTTACTACTAAATTGATTGAATATAGTTCTAGTTTTAGTATAACATGAACTATGTAACACCCTGCTCCCACATTGGAAAGATGAATAGCTCTCATTGAGTGGGTAGATTATAAAGGCACTCATGGTGCTAAGTCCTATATTGATTTCTGTACTAGGTGAACTTGGGCTTTATAAGTGATTGTAGGGAGCACCAATTGCAACTTGACTTGTCTTTTTGGAATGATAGTACATATGTGGTTACCACTTTTTGTAGGTTGTTACAAATGGTATTAGAGCAACTTAGTAATGCCATGTGATATTGGAGGACTGCATGACGTGGTCTTGAAGAGGACACCAGGAATTTAAAGGGTAAGTATTGTAACACCCCAGTCCTACATTGGGAGGATGAATTGCTCACATTGAGTGGGTAGATTATAAAGGCACTCATAACACTAAATCCCACATTGGTTTCCTTACTAGATGAGACTGAGTTTTATAAGTGATTGTAGGGAGCACCAATTGCAACTTGACTAGTCTTTTTTGAATGATAGCGCATAAGTGACTAGCACTTTCCCTAGGTTATTATAGATCGGGGTTTGGTGTTAGGTCATCGTGATCCCCATTTGGATAATTTCTTATGGTTTTGCAAGTGCAAGCCCTGAACTTAAATCATGTTTGTTGTAGTTAGCAATATTTTTATTTATTTTTGGGTAGGTGGGGCGGGGGAAGGGAGGAGATTCAGTGTGTGATATGCTTGATGATATACATGATTGGTCCACTTTTTGGGACTAATGGTTCACCAACATTAATCCAGGGCCTGGTTTTTTGGAGTTCTTTGACTCAGGTCTAGGTGACACCCATCCTGCTTATTTCTTTTATTAAAATGCAAAATAGCGCAAGCCAAGTACACATGAAGTATGCAAGAGAGACACCTAACTAGAAAAGAAAAAAGATAAAAAAGAAAAAAAGAAAAAGAAAAAAAAAAGAACTCATTAAGGATAGTGATATGAAGGCACTCAAAGGCGGTTGTCCAATGGTATGGGGTTTTGAGGGAAAAGGCCTTTAGTTCCACGACCACTCTCTCGCAATCCTCAAAGCTGCAACTATTTCTTTTTCACTAAATACACCACATTAAGCAAGAAGTGATGTAGGACAACAGTTACCCATTTTTCAGTGTCTCTGAATTAATAAAAATAACAAAGAACATATTGGGAAAGCGTCGTTTGAGCAGATTTCTATTCAGTTTCAAACAGTGCAAATACAGAAGGAAAGGATCTGTCAAGATCCCAGCTGATTTTCAACCATATTTGGTTGACAAAGAAAATCAATTCTATTGATTTCTATTTTAGATTAGGATTTTATAGTTTATTTGAATTTTCCATCTTTAGGTTTTCTTTGCTATCAAGTATTTCTATAATTATTGAATTTTTCTTATTTTGTTTTATTTCCATTCTTAGGAGAATTTTATTACCATTCGTAGCTTTCTCTATCAACGTGTGTGTTGATTTTTGTGCATTGAGAACACAGTTTTTCTTTCACGTCTATCGCTTTTGCTATGTCAATTGGTATTAGAGCCTTGACTATTCTGGTCTGATGGCAAACGAGGAAAATGCAAGCAACCACTCCGACGACGAAGAGCGTAGAGTGTAGGCCCTTTGGGCATTTGTTTGTGCTCATGATTGGCAGTTGGGTGGTATCGAACGCGAGTTGCGGGTGATTTGACAAATCATCGTTGGGCTTGGGCTCGGCGGCAGAAGGCATCACTATCACAATCACAATTGCGTCGATGAGATGGCTTGTGGCCGACCAATTGTTGGTTGTGGTCCTATACCACAGGCTGTTAATTCGGCTATGAAGACGGAATTGCGATTGGTGCAAAATTCGTACCATTGCAATCCTCTATTCCGCCTATGAAACCAATGGAAACCCATCAACCACATGCGCAACTTATCACGATCACCACGGAAATAAACAATGGCGATTCCTTCAAAGAAAACGGTGAAGTTGAAGATGATATCCAAGAAGAAATTGCTGTAGAAAATTTTATGGAATGAGACAAATAGGAACATATGTGTCTTGGTGCTATCTACGTAGATTTCTCCAAGTAAACTTGAGTTTGAGTTTTTTTCAAGTGGGGTGTCTGATGTAAGACAACATTTACCCATGTTTTCGGTGTTTTCTAAGTTGAGAAAAATAACAAAGAACATATTGGGAAAGCGTCGTTTTAGAAGAGTTCTATTCGGTTTCAGACGGGGCAAATACAGAAGGAGAGGATCTGTCAATATCCCAGCTGATTTTCAACCATATTTGGTTGACAAAGAAAATCAATTTTATTGATTTCTATTTTAGATTAGGATTTTACCGTTTATTTGAATTTTCCATCTTTAGGTTTTCTTTGAAGTATTTCTATAATTATTATATTTTTCTTGTATTTTTTTATTTCCATTCTTAGGAGAATTTTATTACCTTTCGTAGCTTTAGGGTTTTACTATAAGTTTGGATCAATTTTATTGGAATAAGTAGTCCTTTTTTTTTTTTGCCATCAATAATATATCAGTTTTCTCTATCAACGTCTGTGTTGATTTTTGTGCATTGAGAACACAATTTCTCTTTCACATCTATCGCTTTCGCTACGTCAAAGGGATTATCTTCCACACCGCTACCCTTTGAGAGAGACACACTACCCTTTCCAACAAGCAAAGAGATCTACCACCCCGCCTAGGCATGACCCACATTAACTCATAAAGGCCGAAGATAGAATTCCATAAAGGCATAAGGAATCTTGCAATGGAATAAGAGGTGTTCTACAGATTCCTCACTTGTTATTTAATAACAAAAATAATTTTGGGATCAAAGGATTTGTTTTCTTGTATTTTCTTTTTGAAGTAAGCTTTCGTCTATTATCATTTGGGTTCTTCAGGCCATCTAGATGACTAGAGAATAACATGCAAATATCTAGGTGCACTTTTCCTAATTTTTCTATCTTCTCTTGCCCATTATGCTTTCTTGTCTGAAGTCTAGAATTTCAGAACCTGCTTCATTCCCATCCCATCCTAAATGTGGGGTTATGAAGTATTGAGTAGTGTTGCCTTGGATTTAGTTTATTCCAGTGCATATTGGTTGGTGGTAGTCAACACTTGGCTGAAATTATTAAATAGTGGTATAAATGGCTGACAGTTTTGGATTCCTCAGCTTTTATAAATGGCTGAAATTATTAAATAGTGGTATGTGGGGTTATGAAGTTAATTGGGATTGATTTACTCAGCTTTTAGCAATTTGACAAGTATCAAATCCTAAAAGCTATGTCTGAACCTCAAAGCTCAAATCAATCTGGTTGAATGGTGAAGTTCTGAAACAAACTAGCCATCATTTTATCCCTTCATATTCTCACTTTAGTTTTTGTATTTTCAGTATTTATATGCTACTTTCGGGCCTACTATGGCATATATTGTTTTTTTGTCATTACTTGGTACATGCACTCTTTATACGTGATTTTATGTTGGTTATCTCAGGTTATTCATGGTGAAGGATGTTCGAATCTTATCCATGTCAAAGTTTTGGCTTCTGCCAGAAGATTTAGTCTAGGTGTTGCCTGCGTGATGAGGGTTGAAGGAAAATCTGTGCTAGGTCTGTAGTTCTGCTGCATCTACCATATAAATGAATATAAAGGGATGTAAAGTGCAATATAGGGTACCATAAATTTGTCTGGTGACAATAGTAACCATTGCCATTGCTTTGGTTTGGCTTGAAAAAGTCAACGTAATGAAAGTTTACGCTGGATTTTGTCTTCAAAAGGGGGTATGGAGAGGTTCTGATGTGTTTTATCAGCATGTTAGGTGTGATTTTGGGGATGGTCAGAGAATTCACTTTTGGCTCCAAAATAATGGATTAAGTTCTATGAGTTTGAGTTCAGCTCAATTTATCCGGTAAATTACTGGGAGCTCATGTAGCCCATGCCAGATAAATCATATTCTGGGCAGTTCAGAGATGAAAGATGATCTGTTGTGTTCAATGTGGTGTAAATGGTGCAGGAGGTAAAGTCGTCCTTTTGAGCATGTTAACCATCCCGCTTTTAGCAACTTGACAAGTTTTGAGGCCCAAAAACAAAGTCTGAACATCAAAGCTTGAGTCAAAGAGGTTCAATGGTGATGTTTTGAGACAAACTAGCCATTGCTTTGTCTTTTTTTTTTTTTTTTAATTGGTAAGTTACGCACCCGGTGGGACTTGAACCCATGACCTCACCCTCCACCTTGTTACAAAGAGAGGAAGTACCATTTGAACTAAAGCTTATTGGTGCTTTGTATCTTCATGTTCTCACTTTGCTTTTGGTATTTTCGTAATTTAGTATAAAGAATCTATCTGTGCTGATACTCTGGCCTACTATTGCATACATTGTTTTTGACATTATTCAGTACATGCACTCTTTTTATTGTTTTGAGTTGGTTATCTCACGTTATTCATGGTAAAGGATGTTCAAACCTTGAGTATTCCAAGGTTTTGGCTTCTACCAGAAGATTTAATCTAGGTCTTGCATGCATGATGGGGGGGTGAAGCGAGGAACAATCTGAGTAGCTCCTTAATTTTGCTACATCTAGCATGTGAATGAATATAAAGAGACTATAATTTACAATACAGAGTACTATAAATGTGTAATATAACAATTGTAGTCATTCCCATTGCTCTCATAAAAAGTCTAACATAGTGAATGTTCTCACATGGGGTTTAGTCTTTGAAAGGGGAGTGAAGAGAGGTTGGGATGTGTTTTATCTGTACGCTAGATTTGATGTTGGGGATGGTCAGAGAGTTCACTTTAGCATGATATTTGGTCTTTAGAGATTCCTTAGAACTGTTTCTCTGGGTTTCTTTTGAAGTACTACAGATTGGAAGACATCAATGGCTAGCTGCAGAGAAAGTTATGGTGTAATGTTTTCTTGGAACCCATGATTTGGAAAAGTGCAAGATTGAGAGTTGGAATGGGTAGATAACTCTTTTTGACTTTTTGTATTAAGAAAATCCATGAAGAGTTGGAGAGGATTCTATGATTTGGAGTTTTTCTAGGAATGAGAAATTTGAGGTCAAGCTTTGTTTGGTACTGAGACTAGGGTTTTCAATTGAACTAATCTAGCCAAACTCACTTTTTTGGCTGAACAATTAATGGATTGAGCTCCATATGAGTTTGAGTTTGGCTGAGTTCAGATACGAAAGCTGTTCCAATGCGCTTGCTTTTGTGTAAATGGCGTGGGAGGTAAAAGTCATACTTTGGAGCGTGTTAACCACAGCCTGAAGTTTCTTTTCTTGCGATCATTTTTAAGTTGATGTCTTGCTTATTGCTTCTGACTTTTATTTTTTATAGGTGTTGCAAATACCTTGAACTTTAGCATTTTGTGTTTCTTTGTGGTTCGCTATTTTCCTGTGTACTTCCTCTGACTAGGGCTTTCACCTGTTTTCACTGATAAAAATTTTCTATACTTGCCTGAAAAGAAATAAATGTGGTATGTTTGTCAAATCCACATTGAATGGTATATGTTCTAGTTCATCAGTGTTGTCACCCTTGACATGGTACTTATTTGTTTTGGCTGGGTTGAGCAGCACACTGAAGATATTGTTTTGATTTCACAGGTGGATATACCATCACTACTGTGCTATGGCTATGGCCGTCGTTAGTTTGACATGGGAGATTAAAGGACAACCAAATTGTGCCCAAAAGCAGGTTATTTTTGCTTGCTTATGTGTTAACCATAACACTTGTTCTGTATATAACTTCTAGTTAAATTTTGTGCAGAGAGGGGTTCAACTTTTTCTACAATGGGCAATGATGCAAGGAGTTGCAATGCTTTTACAAAATAGATATCAACGCCAGAGACTCTATACCCGTATTGCATTGGGAAAGGTGCCATTCCAAATTGTCTCCGCATCTAAAACTTTTCCATTTTTTTTTTTTTTTTTTTTGTCTTGCCTTGTTTTGTCTCAGTTATAGGTCATCATGCACATTTTGACCCCTAATCTTCACCCCCCCCCCCCCCTTCTCTCTCTCCTCTTTGTCCTTTTATCATCCATGTTATGTTATTGCAATTACAGATCTCCATGTTTGTGAACAAATGGTTTCCCGCTTTATTTTACTTTTATTTTCAGGCTAAGAGAATGGATGTTGTCTGGGGAGAAACGGCCGGCGTGGATGGCCAATTGTGGTTGTTGTGTCCCATACTTTTCATTTTGCAGGTAATTTACACAAAATCTTGGTCGTTAATTTTTAAAAATTTACTGAAGCATGTTAGTAGCATTATTCATTTAAAGATGAATATAACCTATTGCATAGACTTATTTTTCACAACTTTATATGTTTTGCATAACATGCAATGATATTTAATTAATAAAATAAGTAAAATCCCAAGTGGATTGCAGTTCTCTGTCTTCCATTGAGCTAGTAGCCTAGTAGGATTGTGAAATCACGTACCATCCTGGGGAACTCTTATTTATTTTTTCTGAGCAAATACAAAGGTAAGATAACAAAGAACCATGGGAGGAGTAATGGGGTCAAGAGGGTTTAAGGTCACTGATCGGGGGAGGGATAAGGGAGGAGGGACAAAGTGAGAATGCCTCCCGTGATAAGGTTGGAAGCGGTCCGTCTCTTTAAATTTTGTGCAACTTCACTTCTCCTTCTCTAGGATCCTCAGGTGGGGTTTTATGTGTCCACGCATGTAGAATATTGGGGAACTCATAGTTTGCTGGAATATTCGAGCTAATCATTCCTACAAATAAAACTGTTTTTTGAGGCTTTATGTGATTTTTTTATTTATTTTTGGTTACTAAGTGGTAATATAATATATATTGCATGACCTATATACACAATTGCAGTGAAAAGGTTTGTTTTGGGAACCTAAAAGTCATGTCAGATGAAGGTAAGTTGATATATATTTTATTTTATTTTTCTTTCGAGTGTGTGTTGGGTTTTCTGATGCAGTGTGACGTAGTGGGAAGCTGAATCTACAAGCACTGTAACTCACAACTCTTCCACAAATCCAAGAAAAATCAAGGAATGGCAGGAAAAATGAAGAAAAATTACCCCCCCGAGTTTCTTATTGAAAAAACTAAAAAAATATAAAGCCTGGGCAGCTAGACCGTCTTTATCTAGCTTAAATGGAAGTAGGGTCACAACATTGAAAATAATGTTACAAAACTATCCTACCACAAGTCGGTCGAACCAACATTAAGTTCAATCGAACGAGACAAAACATCAGATTCTTGATCAATCGAAATATTGACCAAATTCCTCAGGAATTTATACTGGTAGGCATCATCACTTCGGTTGAATGAGCTACGATTGAACTATCAACTGAAACTGAGCAGCATCCCATGACAGGAAAGGAACCTAAGCTCTGATTCTAACTGATACAACGTGGCGTAGTGGGAAGCTGAATTTACAAGCACTATAACTCAACTCTTCCACAAATTCAAAGAAAAATTGAGGAATTGCATGAAAATTGAAGAAAAATCACTCCCTAAATGTTTCTTATTGAGAAAACTGACAAAATATAAAGTCTGGGCAGCCAGGCCATCCTTTTGAGCTTAAATAGTAGGGTCGCGGCCCTGAATATAAAATTACAAAACTACCCTACCGTAAGTTTGGTCAAACGAACATTAAGTTTGATCGAATGAGATCAAACATCGCATTCTCAATCGAACGAAATTCGATCAAAATATTGAATGAAGCTCACAGGAATTGTTCTAGTAAACCTCATAACTTCGTTCGAATGAGCTACGATCGAACTATCGACTGAAGCTCTTTGGAATTAGTGCTGAGCATCATCTAATGGTTCTGTTCGAACGAAATTTGCTTGATGGTGACATTGTGAAGAAATTTTCATCTTTGTTAACATATTAATATTTGTTGAAGTTATCACAATGACCTGAGTGTGATCGTGCCCCCTTTTATTTTTTATTTTTGATAGAGAGAGAGAGATTTGCATAAAAATCAATGATATTTTGTGCTAAAAATATAGCAAGACGAGTATGGTTTCCTGCCTGATAGTGACATCATGAGAAAATTTTCGTCTTTGTTATATATAATTTGTTTAAGTTAATATTCATGGCTTTTCTGTTTGTGTGTTTCTGAATTTTATCTAGGGTTTTGAGGCATATGTTGGACTACTGTTGCTCAAGACTGCATTGGTTGGGGTTGTTTCTGAATGGCAGGTAATTTTTGTGGAGAAACTTCCTGTGTTCATCAGTTTGACCAAATGAAATAATAATGGACATGAGAAATTACATTATTGCATTTGCTGAAGCAATGTTTACTGATAGAAAGCTGTTATTGGCAGGTGCCTTTTTGTGGGATCCTTTTAGTTCTAATGGCTGTAGGAAACTTTGCTTATACAGTACAGACACTCATGGTCAAGTCGAGATTTAAGGCAAAGATGAAAAGAAGTAAGAGCAAGCAGGACCTGCAATAGACCATCCCTAATTATCACAATTAGTCTTCTTCCCAAAGCTCTTTACAGGATCCCATTTTTGGAGTGTTTTTCTGGTTCTCGAACATGTTTTCTAGAAGCTAAGGCAGTACAAATTGCTTCACGAATCTTCATTTTGACTTTTGCTCACCTTTGCTCACCTTTATAATGTGTAGCCTTGAACTCTTGCTAAAGAGTCTGAGAAAGAATATATTTGAATTGCTGTGATTTTGTGAAGTACTTGATCAATATAGTTCTGTCCCATGTAATTTTATTTTCTTCTCATCTCGTGAAGTTGGATTCAAGGTAATTAAGAGTACTGTTTATGTGAATCATGTAGAGAAGTGTCACCACAAAAGAAACCTTTAGTGGTATTGTAACAGACTGCAGACTATAGGCTGCCCATGCAGAAGACAACGGCGACCTGGCTGGAAGCCTGAAACCCCACTAGATTGTGGCCTACTAAATCGGTTGCCTAACTACATTGGAGATTTGAGTGGTAAAATAGAACCCAATAGGCTTAAACAGGTGGAAATGGTGTTTTGGTGAGCATTTGACTGACATACAACTTGATGATGTGACAGTGAAAATTAGTCATTGGATCAGCACTTGTAGCACTTGTAAAAAAAGAAGCAAGGATTGATTTTTACTGCCACGTCATCACAGTTGACAGTTATATGATTGTCGTATTTACTAAGGGTGTATTTGGGATTGCGATTTCGTAGACAAAAAGTGCGATTTTAAACCAAATCGCAGAAAATGAACCGTTTGAGAATTTTTTTTTTTTTTTTTTTTTTTTTTTTTTTATAAAATTGCGAATTGAAAACACAGAAAACTGGTTTTTCAAATCGCAGGTAAGGAGGTGTTTTTTTGAAAATGCTGAATTTTAAAAGCTAATTTGCGATTTTAAAGGCCAAACTGCGATTTAACCAAACGCTTAACTGCGTTTTTAAAAATCACTCTTTCAAATTGCACATTTTTAAATTGTACTTTTTGAAATTGTAAACCCAAACAGACCTTAAATAGCATTACTCTTTGTGGAATGGAAAACCGCCTTGTTCCTGTAAAGCCCAAAAAGCCATGGCGAATAGAACCGTCCAAGGAAAAGAGTGTTTATGGTGTTTCAGGAGATAAAGAGCATTCTAACGCCTCCAAAATTAATTAATTGAAATAATTAAGATGGAGTGTCACTCTTAGTGCCTCCACATTAATTAATTTGTAATTAGCTGGATTCACTACACAAGCACCAATTATCAAAGTAAACTATAGCAGAAAGCAAAAAAAGAATGATCTGAGACATCTATAATTTTCTTCAATTACCATTAATTATCATCAATACAAACTCAGAGCTTTCAAAGAGAAATACTACAAAATTAGCAACTTCTATCTATCTACGATAACCTGACAATACGAGTCCCTCGCTCGACATCTTTATCCTAGGAAAAATGTTCACATCAACAGTTTGACAAACCTTTTAATTTGCAAAACACCGAGGTGTTTTACATGTGTTTTACATAAGTCTACGACTTAATAAGTAAATTATTACGGAACTTACTATACAATGAGCCTTTAGTACCGATTCGAAATCCTCAACTTTGGGAACCAGAATGCCATAGGTTGTTTTACAAAGTTAATGAGTGTTGCCTTCATTAATATGGCAATAAAAATAAAAGATTGATTTGTTTTTATCGAAGAGGAAGCATAACCCCAATAGCAATTCACTTTTATTTTAATGCAACAAATCATGCTTGATAGATAATTTATATGCTTAATAGTCATAACTCTTTTCTGTATGGTCTATTCAAGCTATTTACCCATTCTCGATAAGGTTGACGCTATCCCGAGGGACCTGTAGTACAATACTGGGGTCCCGAATGTTTTCGCATACAGTCCATCAGTAGCAACTGATCGAGTCCGACATCGGGTGCCCCACGCCGCTAATGACGTCTGTTCGTAGTAACCACCAATCAAACATGATTGTGTCGGTCACACTAAAACTATTGGATCCAATGTCAAAAAATAAATATAAATCTCTTGACCATAGGGATGACAAGCCCATATATATATACATGTGCCCGTCATCCGTACATGACAATCTATATCATATGTTCTATTATTATAAACCATTTAATAAACAAATATCCGTTTGGTAGCATTTATGAACAATTGATAAAATAGTTAGGCTTATAGCATAATGGAATTAAAGTATGCTCAAATCATTAAACATGTCGCATAGAGAAATAAGAACCGTTCCATAAGCATTTACTTACCTTGGATGATCGTCCTCATTATCGGACATCTCAACCTCCCCATCACTGCAATACATACAATAGTATTTGGGATATATTAGATTGGCATGGAAATCCTAAGCTTACACATAGATTCTTAATCATGCAACATAAACCCTAATTATTGATTTTTGTTTAATGTCGATCATTCGATCCTCAAGGGTCGAACGTTTGATGCTTTAAAATAAAAATAGTGAACAGAATCCAAATTGTAAATCTATTCTCAAACTTAAAACACAACTCCTATCGATCCTAGAAGTCCTAACAATCATCATTAACCATATTAGAGCACTAGCAGCAGCTTGTCTAAATCTCATTCATTTTCCTAGATATAAGAAAAACTCCTAAAAAACCCTTGAATAAAATTCTCTTATTTCCTAAACTAAGGAAACACCAAGGGAACCAATAGTTGTACCCTAAATTTAGGGAAGCAAAAATAGTTCCCTTAAAATTATTCTAATATAAAAAACTATCTCTTTCATATCTTATTCCTCTATCATTTATTTGAAACAATATTTAAATAATTTCTTTTTCCTTTCTCTTTCTCCTACCATTTAATTTAAAGAATATTTATCATTATGTGATCGATCATTCCGTGCAGTTATTTTTGAACGTTCGAAGTTGGATTCCAAACGCTCGGTTACAGTTGTCTTCGATTGTTTAAGGTTGCATGTCAATCGTTCGAGAACCTTAATTTCCTTTAAAACATTTGTTTTGTAGTGTAAATATTTCGAGTATTCGTTTGGAAATTATTTTCTCACAAATAATATGTAAGGGCTTTGGGTTTTGTAAATTACTTTTATTATTTTTAAAGACATTAATGCCACTTGTCTAGGAAAGGCGTTACATTCTCCCCTCCTTATAAAAATTTTATCCTCAAAATATCAGTGTAAATCAAAATTCTTGGGGTTTGTGAAAACAAAATCTCTTAAACCTTTCGCAAGCATGCTATAAATTTAAAATAATACATGAGAGAAATCCATAGTTAATCTAATCAAAACAATATCGTAATGTACCACATTAAGCATAATAAATATGAATAATTAACAATAGTTACTACCATTATGGTGGGAAAAGAACAAGAAGAAGCAACCCAAATGTACAAACATAACCTAAAAGAGTGATGCTAGGGAGCAGCACTTTTTTTTCGGAATTCATCCGGAAAAAGTACTGCTCCATGGCACATTTGTAATTTAATGTGCCATGAATAATTACAAGTGTGCCATGGAGAGTGATGCTCCCTAGCATTAGCCAACTTAAAATACCATTAGGCCAATGCCTATAGTCATCCAAAAAAGAAACATCATTAACTCAAAACAACTATTGCATCATCCCATCTCTAGGAAAGAAGCCGTCCTCTGGCATATAGTCATCAACGTCAAGATCAAGTCCACTTCTCCTCTGCACTGTGGTATGTATCTCTACGATCCTCTCGGCCATGGTCCCATGTATGTGTCACGTGTCAGTCATCCTGTCCCACTATTCAGCAAAGCTCTCAGTGAGTCGCCTCGAATCATGACACAACAATGTGATCTCCTCCTATTGCTGGGTAAGCATCCTGGGTGGTTTCATTCACTCCCAATTTTTTCAGTTTTTTTTTAAAATTTTTTTTTTTTAAATAAGGGAATTTTGGGGACTTTATTACCTAAAAACCCATGTGCAAACGTGGGTAATTTTTTGTCATAGAAGACAGAAATGGCTAACAGATGGGCAAACTTGCCAATGGTTGAAACTTTAGTCGGGAGATGGGAGGTTGATTACCACTTTTTAAACATTGGAGGCAAGATAGAAATAGAGGTCCAACTTCTAGGGGGAGGGGGGTAAACTGTATTTTTTGCTAATTATTAATAAACTTTTAAGAATAATACATTATAGCATACTTACAAGAATAGTCTATGTTAATAATTATTGACTTCTAATTTAACCAAGTGTGTGTGTTTGTGTGCAACAAAATATCTTAAATGCGAAAATTAAATAAGACAAGATATTTGTTACAAAGTGAACTCTGTGAAGAGAAAAACCACTTCGAGGCAACCAAACCCAGGAACTCCATTATCCAAAAACAAAGCTAGTTACAAGACACTCGTACTCACATACCCTTATGCAGTAGTTATACCTTTAACTCTGACACGAAACCTATCGTGAACGCTTCTCAACTAGATCTTCCACCTGAAGGGGTTTTTGATAGATTCTTTTACCTTAGGGCCGACCCCTAAGATAGACTTCACACGAATTGTTGAGCACAAACCGGCAACGACTTGAGAGCTAGCGGATCTTCGATTCTCCTTAAACATCCTCTCAAAGCTAAGAGAATTTAAGACCGAATTCTATACATAATACATGCTTAGAGCCCTCTTTATATAGGCTTTACAAATCCTATTTCAACTCAAATAAGGAGTCCTACACCAACAAAGATTCGGACTCTGGGGGCGCGTCCGGACGTTTCTCTTGGTCGTCCAGATAGTCAAGTTGTATCATTTGTTGTTAGTTTTCCAATGACACCAATTTCATCCCAATCTGATATTTGAGCAGAAAGTTATGATCAAAATATTGGAGGGCGTCCGGACTGCAACCGCCTTTCCAAAATAGCGCAATTCTTCCTATAATAGTTCCACGTCCGGACGGTCTTTGCTATATCTCCTTTCCGCGCTCATAAAGGAAACCCGGAACATTCTGGAATGCTGGACATCGTCCGGACGTCTTGCAGAAACTTCCCAAACAGTGTCGACTGCTGAAATCCAACTTCATGTAGTATTTGGAGAAGCTTGACCTAGCGTCTGGACGGTGTTGCTCTGACGTCCGGACGTCTTCAACACTGAAGCCTCTAGACATTGCAGGGCGTCCGGACGCCTTCAAAGGCCCGTCCGGATGATTGCACAGGAACCGGTTGTTTTGACTTGGAAATTGCATAGAATCTTCATGGACATTTTCTTAGAAACTTGTGACCATACACATGGCATAAAATGAGACACTGTCCATATTACTTGAAGACTCTGAATAGAACCGATAATCCTGTTAAAAAGCAACCATTACATAAAGTGTTTTTGTCAACTAGAATGTTGCCAATATAAAATACAAACAGTCTATAATAAACTTACAAGAAGCTAATAATAATTATTAGTAATAAATTATAACAAATAATTATATTACTTACATAATAGTTACAAATAACTATAGTAACTTTAACATATTTTGTACTTATTAAAATACTTATAACAACAATACTATAATAACTTTATGATAATTATTAATAAAGAATATGCTAGAGCATTATATTGTGTTCCTTTTTTTTTTTTTTTTTTCCTTATTACCTAGAGAAAAGAAGCCCAGACGGTCTAATTCAATTCCAATATGCTTTTTTATTTCTAATGTAGTTAAGGAGTTTTTGAGGTTTGCAGTTAGCAACTTGACTACAAACGGGTTAGTTAAGTGCCCATGTAAGAAGTGTGGCATTCACAAGATATTACCTCCCCCCACTCCCCCGCACGCCCCCGGTGACGTATATAACCATTTGACTTTGAGAATGGGGATTTTGCAAGGTTATACAACATGGTATGCCCATGGGGAACAGATTTTAAGTGGTACTAGTCAGGCTACTAACGTTCACGTTAATAGGGAGCCAATACATGAAGGCATAATCTTCTAGTAGATGAAGGTGTGTCTCAAATGGGTGTGGAAGCTAAAGTTGTTGTACAAGAAGATCAATGAAAGTTTTATGATTTGTTTAAGGATGCTGATAAGCCGCTATATGAATGGTTCCCGAAACATAGTAAGTTTAGTGCTATTGTAGGTCTATATAATTTGAAGTGTATGAGTAGATGGAGTAATGCCTCATTTACATGGTTGCTTGGAT
Source organism: Alnus glutinosa (assembly GCF_958979055.1). Classification (NCBI taxonomy): domain Eukaryota; kingdom Viridiplantae; phylum Streptophyta; class Magnoliopsida; order Fagales; family Betulaceae; genus Alnus; species Alnus glutinosa. The sequence continues at coordinate 68,896 of NC_084898.1, read as the reverse complement.
TTATCAATGAGTTGATTCCATCGGAAGTATCGTTGTCTAAAGACACATATGAGGTGAAAAAGTATGTGAGGGACTTGAGCCTTCCAAAACATGTCGCAATGGTTGTATGTTATTTTGGAAGGACTCGAGAAATTAGAAATATGTACAGCCTGTAGAGAGTTGAAGTAGAAGCAGAACATGAGTGGGGCTGATAAGTCATCTCTAAAATTGAAAAGAAATCCGACTGAGGTATTACAATTGTTTCCTTTGAAACCAATATTACAAAGGTTGTTTATATCATCAGACACATGAAGTGGCACATTGATAAGCTTATAGATGATGGGATACTAAAGGATCCGACCTATGGTCTAAGCTAGAAGGCATTTGATTCACAATACCTGGATTTTGCCTCTGTTGGTTAAAGGCATTTGATCCTTCTAGCTAAAAGGCATAAGAAGGCATTTGATTCACAATACCTGACATTGCATAAGATCCTTTGAAACCGATATTACAAAGGTTGTTTATATCATCAGACACATGAAGTGGCACATTGATAAGCTTATAGATGATGGGATACTAAAGGATCCGACCTATGGTCTAAGCTAGAAGGCATTTGATTCACAATACCTGGATTTTGTCAGGCTTGGGTTAGCATTAGATGGATTTAATTATTTCGTCAACATGAACACTACATCAGTACTTGGCCGGTAATGTTGGTACGTACAATTTGCCTCCTTGAATGTGCGTGAAACAATTTTCTTTTATGTTATATCCTTGATTATTGCATGTCCAAGTTTACCTTCAATGAAGATAGATGTCTACCTAGAGCCTCTAATATTAGAATTGAAGGAATTATGAGTTGTCAGAGAACCAACTTATGATGTATCCTCCAAAAAGGCATTTACAGTGCGTGCACCCTTAATGTGGATAATAAATGATTTTCCTATATATGGTGACTTGTTTGCATGGAGTACAAAAGGGCATCTTGCATGTCCTTATTGTATGAATAATACACAGTCTAATTAATTTAAACATGAGAAAAAATTTACTATATTGGGCATATGCAATTCTTGCCAATGGAACATGGGTGGAGGAAGGATAAATGAATGTTTGATGGTATGCAAGAGATGTATCATCCGCATATTGTGCCAAATGGCGATGAGATTTTTAGACAATTAATTAGATAGAGTTGAATGTGTTGCTGATTAGGCTATATGGAAAAGGTAGAGGATTGGTTGGGCGGATGCCGAAGAGCCAATGATATGGAAGATGCAAGTATTTTTTGCACATTTCTCTATTGAAATATATATATATATATATATATATATATATATATATATATATATATATATATATATATATATATATATATATATATATATATATATATATATATATTGCATCACAATCTTGATGTGTAATGTTTAATTTGTTCAAAATGATATGGAAGTAGTTGATTTCCGCACCATTATCTCATGATTTATAATGTTTGTTCAAAACTTTTGTAGTAGTGGCATTTATAATGTTTTGTAGATTATTTTGGAAAATGTGACAATGGATTGATAGTAAACATGATTTATTGTAGAAGATTATGTTTAGTCTCGTCCTTTTCTGGGATTGAGATGTTTTTCGATGTAGATCGAATGATTGGTGAATGCTTGTAGATCATCTTGGCAGTTTGGTGGTATTTGGGTCCAGATCTCGTTACGAATCGCTGTCGGGGCACCCATCGGAAGCGGTTGCTGCAACGTTCTTGGGTGCGGCACCTTCGACTGCGATTTGGGTCCTTCCTTCAAATCTCCCACCTGGACCGGTTGTTGCAACGTCCATAGGTGCAGAACCATCGATGGGGCGGTGGGAACAAGATGTGGGTAAGGCCGATTTTGGTGGGTCTAGTGGCAATTTTCACAGGATTGTAGGTTTGGTCGTGTGTTTGGATTTCAACTGTCAGTGGTTGGCGATAATCATGGGATGTGGGTTTGGCTGAGATGTTCGTGGGCATTAACCATCAGCGGTTTCTTCGAATGGGGGAGATTTTTTCGGTGATAACACTACAAAAAACACTGTAACTCGCCGCGTGTCTACAGTAACCGGTACCGGTACTGTAGACACGCGGCCAAATGGCAGCGTGTGTCTCTGGCCACGTGGCCAGATGGGGCGTAGAAACAATTGGCCGCGTGTATAAATAACACGCGGCCAGATGGCAGCGTGTATAAATTACACGTGGCATTCTGTTTGACACGTGTATAAAAATACACGTGGCTAACTGGTGTATTCCAGAAAAATATTTTTGGAATTCCTTTTTTTTAAAAAAAAAAAAAAAAAAAAAACAAATAGTATGTACATGATAATATTACTATGTACCCTATACCAAATTAGAGTTTATAAACTAATTAGTTTTGTACAGTACTTGTAGTTAAATATTTTTGAATTTATTTATATAAAAAATTCTTATTATATACCCCAACAATAAATTTGTGCTATATTTAGTATGTATTGTACTTATAGTTATGTTTTAGGGTTTACATGCAGGTTGAGTTTCTTGAATATGGTTTATGCGTTAGGACTTAATTTATTGTATGTGTAGTACATACTCTCAGGGTTAGGGTTTGTAGAACATCCATTTGAATGTGTTCGCCTTGTGGTCCCGATCATTATAGCATACCTTACACAAGTATAAAATTGCATGCCTCTTTCATTTGATCCAGTTCAATGTTCAAAACTTGGTCGAACTATCATTTGATCCTAGAGTTAGGGTTTATCACTATATATATAGTATATATATTTAGGTTTAGGGTACATACACTTAATATTAGGGTTAAGGTTAGGGTTTATGGCTTATACATATAGTACATACACTTAATATTAGGGTTAAGGTTAGGGTTTATGGCTTACATATAGTACATACACTTAATATTAGGGTTAAGGTTAGGGTTTATGGCTTACATATATATGGTACATACACTTAATATTAGGGTTAAGATTATGGGTTTTAGGGTTCAATTTTATGGTCAGGATTTAGTATAGTATATATATATATATATATATATATATATATATATATATATATATACTTAGGGTTAGGATTTAGTTTTAATTTATAGTTTACGGTTTAGTTTTATGGCTTAGGGTTTAGCAATTTCTACAGTACATACACTTAGGGTTTAACAATTTGTACAGTACATACACTTAGGGTTGCATGTGTTTGTGTTTGTATTTGTATTTGTATTTGTATTTGTATTTCAAATCTATCTTGTCATATTATGTTTATACATATATATAATATATGCATGCATGCATGTAAACGGCGTGCCGAAACTATATACCTTTATAGTTACTTGTATATACCCTAACATTGGTGTTTATGGCTATATATATATATATATATATAGTATACTTATATAGCTATATACAGTATAGCTATATATAGTATATATATACACTTAGGGTTAGGGTTTATAGATATATATAATAACGTTGTATATACACTTAGTGTTAAGGTTTATGTTTATATAGAGTACTAAATGCATAATTAACCCAAATTTGTGCTATATATATATGCATAATTATACGGCGAGGAATAAAAAAACAATATGCAACATAACAAAGTACATACACTTAGGGTTAGGGTTTATGACTATATATAGTATATAGACATAGGGTTAGGGGTTATGGGCTACGTGCAATATGTTTATAGTATATTTACGTTTTATGTGTTGAGTACTTTACATATATATGGTATACTTATAAGTAAACCCTAACTCTAATTAGGATTTACGTTAATGGAATACTAATCTAATAAAACCCTAACCCTATATGAGAAATGCTTGGTTGTACACTCTCATCCCACTTCTATCCCACTCTTGTCTATTTGGACCAATAATGTAAGAAATAGTGGAGAGAGTGTAGTGGGACCCATTTTTTTTAACAATATTATTGGTCCAAGTAGGCAAAGGTGGGATAGGAGTGGGATGAGAGTGTACAACCAAGCATTTCTCAACCCTATATATATATAGGACCTATATATATATATATGAAACTTAACACAGACTTAGGGTTTAAGAATTAGTTTTAGGGTTATCGTTTAGGGTTTAGTTTTATGGGTTAGAGTTTACGTAAACCTTAACACTATATATATTACATACACTTAGGGTCGGATTAGGGTTTGTGTTTATATATATATATATAATTTTTCGTTTTTCAAAAAAAAAAAAATTAAAAAACAGATAGAGACGTGTATTATTATACACGTCTCTAATTGGCCGCGTGGCATTACGCTACGCGGCCAATTTTTGGCCAGGTGACCTGCGCTGGACAATTCCCGCGCGCCACCTGGCCTCAATTTTAATTAATTTAAAAAAAAAAAAAAGGGTAGCTTCCAGAGGAAGCTACCTTGCGATCCACTCATTTCTCTCCCTCACCTCTCTCTCTCTCACTCGGCTCTCTCTCTCTCTCCCTCTCCGTCCACCGACCACCGACCACCGCCCTCCGGTGTCTTCTCCAGCCAGCTCCCTCTCCGGTCGTCACTGCACCACGCGTGTGGGCCCAATAGGTGCATGCTCTCTCTCTCTCTCTCTCTCTCTCTCTCTCTCTCTCTCTCTCTCTATCTCTCTCTCTCTCTTTATCTCTCTCTCTCTAACCGAACCAGGTCCTATCTTTCTCTACATCTCCCTCTCTCTCTCTCTCTCTCTCTCTCTCTCTCTTTCTCTCTGTCTCTCTCTCTCTATCTCTCTGTCTCTCTCTAGCTCTCTCTCTCTCTCTCTAACCGAACCACAGTAGGAACCCTAACCCTAGGTCCGGACCTCTCTCTCTCTACACCCATCTCTCTGACTCTATCTCTCTCTACATCTCTCTCTCTCTCTGAAACCTCTCCCGGTCTCTCTCTCTCTCTCTCTCTCTCTGCCTTGTACGTGATTATTATTTTGGGACTAATATGTTTTAATGCAGGTACATTTTGGCTAAGGAGCATACAAATCACTCAAAAAAAAATATTTGTGAGTAATTTTAGCATTAATTTTTTTTCTTTATTTTTGGCTATAATAAACTTGGTGCATTTAAATTAATTTGTTTAAAATCTGTTTCTAATTGTTTTAATAGTTTCATATAATAATTGTGGATTTAGCAATTAATAATGGTCTATGCAATGCTGTTAATTTTGTTGGGTTTGAATATCTATTGTTGTGTAATTTTATGTGTTTTGATGTGGTTGGTCGTTATGCATGAAAAAATATTCGTACAGTTGTGGTATTTTTTTTTTTTTTTTTGTAATATGTTTTACTGTACTACGAATTGGTGTGTGGATTATTATTTGTGGTAATTATTTTATTAACTTCATCATAAAATCAATGATCCAAACCAATAAAATATAAATAAGTATGCGGTACTATTTCAACAATTTTTGGGTTTTTTAAGAACAAAGAAAAAAAGTTTAATTGTTCATTTTCAGGTAATTTTTTTACAAACAAAAAAAAAACATTTCAAAGTAAACTCGCCATCATTTTATAATAAAATGATCGTATCCAACGATTATTGGATAGATACATAAAATTAAATTTGGCCACCGTCTACCATTTATAATAATTCTTTTTATTATTCAATTTATAACAAAGGTGTAAACAATAAACCCTAAACCCTAAATCAAAACCAATATAAAAATCCCTATGATCAAATCTCAAAACCAAACCCCTAAGCTTTATACTCTAAAAAACAAGCAAAAACCATAAACCATAAACCCTAGCCCAAAATACCGTTCACCCTAAAAACCCTAAACCCTACAAAAGAGTGAAATTTTTTCATTACTTTTTTTATTTTAGTTAAACCCTAAACCCTAACCTTAAAACCCTAACCCTAAAAACTAAACCCTAAAAACCTAAACCCTAAACCCTAACCTTAAAACCCTAACCCTAAAAACCTAAACCCTAACCTTTTTAACCCTAACCCTAAAAACTAAACCTTCAAAACCTAAACCCTAACCCTAAAAACTAAACCCTAACAAGCTAAACCCTAAACCCTAAACCCTAAAACCTAAACCCTAACCTTAAAACCCTAACCCTAAAAACTAAACCTTCAAAACCTAAACCCTAACCCTAAAAACTAAACCCTAAAAACCTAAACCATAACCTTAAAACCCTAACAACCCTAAACCCTAACCCTAAAAACTAAACTCTAACCTTTTTAACCCTAACCCTAAAAAAAGAAACCTTAAAACTCTAAACCATAAATAAAGAAAGAAGAATATTAAAAAAGAAAAAATTAAAAAAGGGAGAGATCTCTTTTTTTTTTTAATTACTTTTTATGGTGAGGTAAACCCAAACCCTAACCCTACAAACTAAACCCTAAACACCTAAAACCCTAAACCCTACAAATATTAAAACCTAAACCCTAAACCCTAACCCTAAAAACCTAAACCCTAACCTTAAAAACTAAACCCTAAACCCTAAACCCTAAACCCTAAACCTAAACCCTAACCTTAAAAACTAAACCCTTAAAACCGAAACCCTAAAAACTAAACCCTTAAAACCTAAACCCTAACCTTTTTAACCCTAACCCTAAAAACTAAACCCTAACAACCTAAACCCTAACCTTAAAACCCTAACAACCTAAAAACTAAACCCTAACAACCTAAACCCTAACCTTAAAACCCTAAACCCTAAAAATAGAAAGAAGAATAACAAAAAACATAAAAGAAAAAAGAGACCGATCTGTTTTTTTTTTTTTTTAACTTTTTTATGGTGAGGTAAACCCTAAATCCTCACCTTAAAACCCTAACCCTAAAAACATTTACCCTTAAAACCTAAACCCTATCCTTTTTAACCCTAACCCTAAAAACCAAATCCTAACAACCTAAACCCTAACCTTAAAACCCAAACCCTTAAAACTAGAATACTAAAAACCTAAACCCTAACCTTTTTAACCCTAAACCCTAAAAAAAGAAACCTTAAAACTCTAAACCATAAATAAAGAAAGAAGAATATTAAAAAAGAAAAAATTAAAAAATGGAGAGATCTCTTTTTTTTTTTTAATTACTTTTTATGGTGAGGTAAACCCAAACCCTAACCCTACAAACTAAACCCTAAACACCTAAAACCCTAAACCCTACAAAAAAAAAAATAAAAAACCTTAAACCCTAAAAACAGAAAGAAGAATATTAAAAAATATAAAAGAAAAAGGTTCGAGATCTATTTTTTTTTTTATTACTATTTTATTTTAGTTAAACCCTAAACCCTAAAACCCTACACCCTAAAAACCCTAAACCCTACAAATATTAAAACCTAAACTTAAAACCCAAACCCTAAAAACTAAACCCTAAAAACCTAAACCCTAACCTTAAAAACTAAACCCTTAAAACCGAAACCCTAAAAACTAAACCCTTAAAACCTAAACCCTAACCTTTTTAACCCTAACCCTAAAAACTAAACCCTAACAACCTAAGCCCTAACCTTTAAACCGAAACCCTAAAAACTAGAACCCTAAAAACCTAAACCCTAACCTTAAAAACTAAACCCTTAAAACCCTAACCCTAAAAACTAAACCCTTAAAACCTAAACTCTAACCTTTTTAACCCTAACCCTAAAAACTAAACCCTAACAACCTAAGCCCTAACCTTTAAACCCAAACCCTAAAAACTAGAACCCTAAAAACCTAAACCCTAACCTTTTTAACCCTAAACCCTAAAAAAAGAAACCTTAAAACTCTAAACCATAAATAAAGAAAGAAGAATATTAAAAAAAAAAAAAAATTTAAAAATGGGAGAGATCTCTTTTTTTTTTAATTACTTTTTTATGGTGAGGTAAACCCAAACCCTAACCCTACAAACTAAACCCTAAAAACCTAAAACCCTAAACCCTAAAAAAAAAAAAAACAAAACCCTAAACCCTAAAAAAAGAAAGAAGAATATTAAAAAATAGAAAAGAAAAAGGTTCGAGATCTCTTTTTTTTTTTTTTTTTTTTATTTTTTTTTTTTATTACTATTTCATTTTAGTTAAACCCTAAACCCTAAAACCCTACACCCTAAAAAACCCTAAACCCTACAAATATTAAAACCTAAACCCTAAACCCTAATCCTAAAAACTAAACCCTTAAAAACCTAAACCCTAACCTTAAAACCTAAAAAGAAAAAACCCTAACCCCTAAAAAAAGTATGAAAAAATGATACTTTGAGTTAACTGTTTAAAACAAACATTAAACAAACAAGCACTTTATTTGCTGTAATCAAATAATATATTTCGTTTCAGACTGTTAACTCGCGTACAGAGGAATATGGACAAGTCGTGGATGTCAGCACCTAGAGGTACGACACAGTATAACGACCGGTGTAGAGCGTTCGTGGCATTCGCCGTTTGTAACTGTAGGTCTGCTGATGGCAAAATTTACTGCCCATGTAAGTACTGCAGGAATAACCAGCGGCACCCCCCAGATTACGTTCTTGCCCACCTGACAGGGGGGAAGGGAATGTGCACGGGATACGGTTTCTGGTATATGCACGGTGAGACAACCCTAAACCCTGCTGTTCCTGTTCGGGGTCACGACCATCCCAGTGTCACAGATATGGCTGCATGTGGCATTGAACATGTAGAAGTCACAGAACAAGGCGGAGACCTGGAACAAGGTGGTGACATGCACGCCATGTTGCATGACACCTTCGGCGTGCACGAAGTAGGTGACACCGATCATGTTGGCCAGCCCGGAGAAGTAAATGAAGGAACCTCTGCGAGGGACACATTGAAGTACCTTGAGTTTTTGAAGACTGCCGACAAGCCACTTCACCCCGGTACAAAGCACAGTAAATTGAGTGCTACTGTATATTTCTACAACTTGAAGTGCATTGGAGGTATTAGTAACAAGATTTTTTCTGATATTCTTGAGCTTGTCAGTCAGTTATTGCCTCCTTACGATGAGGCATTGCCGGTGAATACGTACGAGGCGAAGAAATTCCTCAGTTCCATGGGTCTCGGGTATGAGAAGATTCCGGCGTGCCGTAATGACTGTATGCTATTCTGGAAAGACAATAAAGATCTAGATACCTGCACCGTATGTGGAGAATCTAAGTGGATGGCTAATATACATTTCGATCAGGATGGTGAGGTAATATCGTCGAGGAAAAAACGTCCAGTGAAGGTGTTGAGATGGTTTCCACTCATCCCACGGTTACAGAGGTTATTCATGTCGGAGCACACGGCGCACAATATGAGATGGCATGCAGAAGGCCGCACTAGGGACGGCGTATTGAGGCACCCCGCGGACGGTGAGGCATGGAGATCGTTCGACTCTCTACATCCGGATTTTATGGCTGACAGTAGGAACGTGCGGCTTGGACTGACAGCAGATGGATTCAATCCATTTGGGAACATGAGTACATCCCACAGCACATGGCCCGTATTGCTTGTATCGTACAATTTGCCTCCTTGGATGTGCATGAAACAGACGTCGTTCATCCTGTCACTGGTTATCCCCGGACCGAGCTCACCTGGTATGGATATCGACATCTACCTTCAGCCACTGATTGATGAGCTGTTGGAGCTGTGGGATGTAGGGGTACGAACACTAGATGCTGCGAAGATGGAGAATTTCAATATGCGTGCTCAGTTGATGTGGACAATAAACGACTTCCCGGCGTATGCAGATTTATCCGGTTGGCCTAGCAAAGGTGTGAAGGCATGTCCTTGTTGCATGCATTCGACACGTTCTAAACATCTGAAGAACGGTTGTAAATTTTGTTACATGGGACACAGGAAGTACTTGCCAACCGAACATCTGTGGCGGCTGAACAGAAGAACGTTTGATGGGACTGAGGAGTTAGAATGTGCTCCTGATGTGCCTTGCGGGGACGAGATCCTCCAACAGTTGGACGGAGTTGCGTTTGGGGATGAGAACGCGGGTAAGACGAGACGGAAGAAGCGGAAGACGGGTGCACGGGGTGTTGATGATGTTGTGTGGAAGAAGAAAAGTATTTTCTTCAGACTGCCGTACTGGAAGGACAATTTGCTTTGGCACAATCTTGATGTCATGCACATAGAGAAAAATGTCATGGACAATATACTTGGCACTATTTTGGACATCAAAGGGAAAACGAAGGACAACTTGGTAGCTCGGCTGGATTTGCAGGAGATGGGGTTGAGACCTAAATTGCATCCGTTCACCGCCACAAATGGTAAAATATTTATACCCGCGGCTTGTCACACGATGTCTAGGGAGGATAAAGAAAGCTTTTTAAAGGTGCTTCGAAATGTGAGAGTTCCAGACGGATATGCGTCGAACATTTCACGGTGTGTTCGGATGAAGGACCGTACAATTTCAGGGTTAAAAAGTCATGACAGCCACATACTGATGCAGCAGCTTCTACCAATTGCATTGCGTCAGTCATTGCCAGACAAAGTGGTCAGACCTATCGTTGAGATGTCAGCATTTTTCAGAGGCATATGCTCAACCAAGCTAACCCAAGCTGAGATGGACCGATTGCAGGGTGACGTCTGTATCACACTGTGCAAGCTGGAACAGGTATTTCCTCCTGGGTTTTTTACTAGCATGGTCCACTTGGTCGTGTATCTTGTGCGCGAGTGTAGACTCGGCGGACCCGTGCAATATAGGTGGATGTACCCGGCAGAGAGGTAAAATACAGCAGAATATATATATATTTTATTTTTTATTTTTCATGTAACTCGTGGCATTAAACGGGGACAAGCCCTTAATGTTTGTGTGTGCACCAGGAGTCTTGGGGGTTTCAAATCGAATGTGCGCAACAAAGCGGCTCCTGAGGGGTGCATTGCGGAAGGTTACATAGCGACCGAGCTAGTAACATTTTGTTCGAGATATCTAGAAAATGCACCAACCTTCCACAACAGACCTTTGAGAAACCCTGATGGTTCCAAGGGGCCGGGAACGCGAGTTAGTTTGAACCGGTTGACGATGAATCAGATTCATCGTTATATTGTGTTCAACTCTGAAGAGTTTCTCAATTTGCGGATGTAAGTAGTGTTTACATATTGAATCGGATTCAAATGATATAATTGATAATAACTAGTTTTTTAATTATATCCGCTGAATGTAGGATGCACAAAGACGCTATTAGACGATCATGCGTTAGGGGTCGCATCACAGACGCTCTGATTGAAGCCCAACATCACGAGCAGTTCTGCGAGTAGTACCGCGCATATGTAAGGAAATAGTGGTATTTTCGTATATAATATTTACTTATTTTCAGTGTCAATTTAAGATAGGGTTCGACAATATGCCGGTATTAACCGATGTATTCTTTTAATATATGAAATGATAACATAGGTTGATGGCCTTGACGATCAAGGTAGGGAGGAATTGGGGCTGCAATTGGTTATGTGCAGTAGAGGGTTGAAGGAGACGGTAGTGAAGTATAACAGGTACGTGGTAAACGGGAAACTGTTCCGCACGCTAGCCCATGATGTGGGAAGGAGGACTCAGAACAGCGGCGTATGTGTGCCAACCGTTGAAGGTGAAACCTACTACGGGCAGTTAACCGATGTGGTTGAGGTCGAGTACTACGATAGGACTACGTACGTCCTATTTAAGTGCAATTGGGCAGACCCCACGATGGACAGAGGATTTAGAGTCGACCATTATGGTTTAGCGTTTGTCAACTTCACTCACCTCGTCCACAGGGGAGAACTGCTTACTGACGAGCCTTACATGCTTACATCTCAGGTAGACCAAGTGTTTTATGTCGAGGATGAAAGGAACCCAAACTGGGTTTGTGCCGTGAGGACTAAACCGCGCAACGTGTACGATGTTGGTCAGGGGGAAGGGAGTAGTGATGCAGATAATGCATATCACGAGTGTGTACCGATCATATTACCCACTGATGACCTGCATGATATGAATGATGAATTCGATCACGACAGGCCCGACATTGATCCAATTGAAGTTCCTGTTATACAATGATTGCTATATTTATTATTGGTACAATTTCCTTAAACTCAAAGTACTTTCTTAGTTTGCATAGAACTCATTGTATATTATGCATATTCTTTTTTAATATTAAAATTAAAACGAATTTCAAATAATTTGTCTCACATTTGTTCGCAGGTTTCGATGGACCAGAGACCCCCTACTTGCACACATCGTGCACCACGCCTACCCGTGCCTTGCACGACTACATCCACACCGGCGATGTCAGCGGCACTACATACCACACCGTGGCCACACCACCCGGACGCCGTTTACAGACCATTGCCCCCGGGTATGGCGGGGATGAGCAGGTCAGATCCCGGGCAGACGAGCACAGCTGGATATTCTCCTTCTCTATACCCGCCTACGTCCACACCAGCGATGTCAGCGGCACTACATACTACACCGTGGCCACACCACCCGGACGCCGTGTATAGACCATTGCCCCCGGGTACGGCGGGGATGAGCAGGTCAGATCCCGGCCAGACGAGCTCAGCTGGATATTCTCCTTCTCCATACACGACGTTGTCGCAGTTGGGGCTGACCTCACCGGGTCATATTGATCGATGGTGGGCGCGAGAGTGTCATGATCTGAGCAGATTTCCGTTGTACTATCCACACACCCTTACACCACCTATGCCAGTCAACCCTGATAGTGAGACTCAGGATGACAGATTCCCGCTGCCACAGCGGGGGGGGATGCCTATGCCGGGTATGCGGTCGGGACAGCTGTCGGCACCGGCGGGGGGCCAGGGCCCGGCACCTGGGGAGAGCCTGATGCCTGTTTATGGACAGAGCCAGTTGCCGCTTCCTGGGGAGAGTCAGGACCCAGATGTGGGGGAGAGCCAGCTGCCCCGCGAGGGGGACGATGTGATGTTGGGTCTTGATCAGTTAGCCCATGATGTCCCCCAGGATATGCCTTCGGATGACGATCATGATGATGAGCATCACCCAGAGGATGAGGTAGGCGAGGAGCATGCTGGTGACCCAGCGACCGGGCACATAGCGTTCGACCATATTCGGCTGATGGGTAAGTACATTTTTATACATCATTATATCTTAATTTAGTAAGTTCGTATAATATTTAAATTGAATTCTTAATTTATTAATATAATTAAGTTATTTAGTGTTACTATATTAACGTTTTATATTTATTGACTAGGGTATAACCCAGACGGGAGCATCTATTTTGAGGTAATTAAGGACCCAGAGAGAAATTGAGTGCTCCCGAGGGGTAAGAAAGTTGTGTTGCAGTACAATGCTGCAACACAACCCGTGAGACGAGCATGCAATCGTTATAGACGGGCTGCGGGCAAGATGTTACGGAGCGGGTCCCACATTCACTTGCGGGACAAATGGGAAAAGGTAGATAAACAGATTAAGCAGGCGATGTGGGATGCCATAATGGTATGTGTATGAAACTAATATATGTATTTTGTGAAATTAAAGTTAAGATGATGTTTTTATTGAACTGCTAAAATTAATCATTAGATTGAATGTGCAGCAAGAATTTTATGTACCTGTATCCGTCGACCAATGCCTGGCACAGAATGAATTCTGGGGTGATATGGGCCGTAAGCACCGTTCGTGGAAGTCGAAGTTGAGGACCCAGCTAAATATTCGAGACGGTGACACGCCATTGACAATACGTGCGAGAATGCCAGATACGTTTTTTGATAAGTATGACCGAACGGATGTGGAGGACGTACTGCACGAGTGGTGCACAAAAATAAATGTGGTATGTAGGTCTTTCAATGTATTACTAAAATGTTGTGTTTTTTTAATAAACAGTTCATTCAATCATAGCACATAAGTAATTAAGTGTATCAATTCTTACATTTTTTTGGGAATGTTCAATGTAAAGGCGAGGTCTGAACGAATGAAGCGGCTGCGGGAGCAGAATGACATCCCCCATAGTCTGGGGTCCAAAAGTTATGCCAGATTTAATCACGATGAGGTATGGAACAATATGTAAAAACCCTAATTCTTATTTGTGCATAATTGTTCTTTCTTAACATTAAATGAATATCCAATGTTTGTTATATATTTATACTGTATGGCGACAGGCATCTATATCTGGCACGCCCCCCACTCGCGCCGAGTCGTTTGTGAAGACGCACACAAGGAAAGACGGCACTTACCTTAACGAGCGGACACGGGACCTATGCGTATGCTACTGTTATAGGTTATCGATTATTATTAGGTATGCGTGTGATAAAGTATTTATTAATTACCAGTGTTTTGTATGTTGACGACGTACATGAACGGATGACACAGAGTTTGTCCACTGATCCTGCTGCCTCGGACCCCGTCTCATCATATATGGTGCGTTGGGCACCTGGCGACGCGTACGAGCAAGCGGTTGGGCGACCCGAGTATGCGGGTAGGGTTCGGCAGGTTGGGCCGAACGTTACTCCTGTTCGCGGGACTTGTTTCTCGTATAGGGCCCGCACACGGGGGGGACCTGCCGAGGGCACGTCTCAGGATTGGGCTGCTCAGAAAATTGGGGAGTTGGAGGGCATAGTGCGGGCCGAGAGAGAGCGGGCTGACAGCATGGAGCAACGCATGCGACATTTTGAGGCCTTCATGTCCTCTACAGGATTATCGTTCGTATGCCCTGGTGCTCAGCAGTCTTCACCTGCACACGTAGGTAGTACGTCATCTGTTAGTAGTGCGCCTGCAGGTATGGTTCATATTATGTATACATTTAGGTTTATTTTTAATTTGTTCTCATTACTTGTTTAAATTTGCATATAATATTATATAGGTTAATTATTTTTATTACTTGCAGGTAATGCGACAACGGTTGGTCCGTTGTCACCTTCTGGACAATTGCTGAGCCAACAATCCCCTCTCGGGACTCCATCGCCCGTTACACCATCTCTTGCGGGACAATCGACAGTTGGCGAGGTCACGCCTGGGACTGCACCTCGTGATCCGCAGCGACGTCCTCCAGATTTGTAGATATTTTGTAAAAAAATTTTTTTGTTAGTAACGAATAACTTTATTAAATCAAGATTTTCAAATTTGTTGATATTGTTGTGTAAGTAGTTATTGTTAGTAATGAATATATTTATTAGTACATGGTATTCGAATTTTTAAATATTGTTGTTTTGATTAATTTGTGCAATTTAATTTTGTGATATTTTTGGATAAAATAAATTTGGAGAATTTTAGTAAATATATATATATATATATATATATATATATATATATATTTGGCCGCGTGTATTAATGTACACGCGGCAAATTGGCCGCGTGTATTAAAATACACGCGGCCAATTGTGCATTTAGCGTTCCCCAGGTTCGCCGCGTGTATGTACGCGGCTACTTACACGCGGCCAACAGTTAGCCACGTGTACAGTGACCGTACACGCGACGAACTGCAAGTGGCGAAATTCATGTTTTTTTGTAGTGTAAACAGGGGTCTTCAACTGTTTGGATTAGCTGGAGCTTTTGAACCTTTGTTTTAATTCTTTGTTTGTGTCTTATTGTTGTTTCCCCTTAGCCATTTGAGCTAATGGTGGTTTTGGTCATTCCTGGTTTTTCAGTGAAGGTTAAAGTCTCCCAACCCTTAGGGTTTTGTGGAGTTGTTGTCTCCTTGGTGTCGATCCGGTGGGGTTGGTTGTTGGTGTGCTTTTTGGCAGTTTACTTTGTGTGGATCAATCTTGTCATTACTTTTAGTCCAGAATGTGTGACCGACTCCCTCTTCAAGTAAAGGTTAATGTCACTGTAGAGGCATCATTCTAGTTGGCTAGGTCTTATTTGTAGCATTTCTGTCTGTAATTGTCTGAGTCTTTTGGCTCAGGTGGGGTATACACCTGTTTGGAGGTGTCTTGTGTACACCTATATGGTGGTTTGTTATATACCCTTCTTTTGATTAATGAAAGATTTATCTTTTCAGTCAAAAAAAAAAAAAAATGATTTATTGCGTTGGGATAATGTTTCATGTACGTATAACTTAATAACTGTAGTGTTTCTATGGGTTGACAATAAACATGCATGAAGATGTTTGTTTTATTGCATTGGATTGAATTAGTGATTTGGGTTTATTAACAGGTTAAAAAGAAAAAATTGTTTATACTAGAATTATAGTATAACCAAACGTTTTTAATTAATATTAATACAATTAACAGTGTTTTCAAAAAACACTTCTAAATTTAAATGCAAATTTCTCAGCATTTTTACTTATTTAGCAAACGCTGATAAATTTTTCAGCATATATAAAAACACCGAGAAATGTCTTCAAAGTTTCTCGACATTTATTCGATCTGCCGCGCATACTAAACTCAGAATTTGGTATGTGGATATATAGCTAGAAAATGAAAATTGAGCTTGATTAAGTATTCATTTTCAAATTAGATCCGTTGGACGCGATCTCAATCTGTCTACAAATTCATTAATATATAATATTCTGGTTTTAGAATAGACTCTTAGCACAAGTGCTTGTCACAGCTCTCAGTCACCGGCCAGCAAATAGCAATCCCGCCTTCCATCTTCCTTTTTCCCCCGACCGACGCATGATCCCCCCCCCCCCCCCCCCCCCGCGCGTGGCTCTTGCTTCTATGCACCCCACCTAATGTCCCTAAACCCTTTCGATGTGTGCCACGCGTCCCCCCAAATCCTCATCACCCCTCACATGTCCTCTTTTTTCTCTCTCCCCTCTCCTTAATTCCCTCGTTTACCTTACCGTTGCCCCTCTCTGTCCTCACCTCCCCTCCGTGCGATGACCCCTTTTGCCTAAGTCCTTTCCTCCATCACCCCACTCCACCGTCAGGTGAGCATAGAGCTAGAGGGTACATGGGTTTCCTATTTTTTCTTTTGGATGCCAGATCTTGTGAAGCCCTTTACGTTGACGAGATCAGCCTTTTTTGGGCTTCATCGTGGAGGCCTCTCCCACGTACTGCTTCTCAACTAACCAGTATGAGTGCACATCTCTCTGTCGCAGCCTTGCCTCTGTGGTCAGCCGTAGCGGGCCCATCTCTTGCAGCCTCTCAGAGTCCTCTACTTGTTCAGTTGCAGTGCAAAAACCACCATCCATGGTGGCCCATTTCTTAGCCTTTAAGCCAAAAAGTTTATGGACTGGGGTTGAGCCAATTTCCAGTTTTATTTATTTATTTATTTATGTTTTGTCTTAATTTGCCTTATACCGGTTGGGTTGGGTCCTTTGTGTTAAGCCCACTCTTGCTTTTGCTGGCTTTGTATCTATTCTCTTGAACCTTGCTTGTGTTGTTTATGTAATTTGTTGTAATGATATCTAATCTTGCTTAAAAAAGAAAAATAAAGAGAGAGAGAGAGAGAGAGAGAGAGAGATGAAAAATGGGAATAAAGGACACATATATCGGATGAGATGATGACAGTCGTTACTTTGTTTCGAAAGAAAGAGAGGTGATGAGTCTATAAAGGTATGAAACTCGGATGTGAATTTTGGTTTCTGGAGCGCCAAGACCTCAGGTAATGCTTATGAATAAGATGATGTAAAAGGAGACTTGTCTATTCACATGGCCTTCCACTGTTCGCGTCTTCCAAATATTAAGTATTTGTTGACTCAAAACTAAAGCGCACAGAGAGAGAGAGAGAGAGAGAGAATCACATACTCACATGGCTTTCTAGCCTTTCGTTCATCCTTCCTTAACCCCACTTTGTTTCCTTTTATCACTTGAAATGCTTGATACAGACTAAAAAAGTACGGGCTGGGACGATCCTTAATTATGTGGAAATCCAGCCGATTACACCAACCAATCTGCCTTCTTCCATGTGCTGGAGACTGCACCTATTAAATTAATATTCTTTTTTATGTACTTTATTAGCTTGATGTATTAAATTAATATTCTTTTTAGAGCAGCTACCCCATCATTCATACAATGAAAATGCCCATAAATAGATATATAAGCATATGTACATAATTGGACAAGAATGAATTAGGAGAGTTCTGGAAGTCCTTAAAGATTGTAGTAAAAAAGAAGTGGCGAGCATGAAAAGGAAAGGCAGCCAAGGGACGGTTAATATATATATATATATATATAAGCATGCACATGGTAGAGCACTTAGGGGTCGACCCGAGTTGGATCATTATTGTGATAATTAAGGGTTGCATTTGCAGACAAGGATCCATAAACCCATGTTGCTACAAGTTGGCAAAGATGATTTGTTTCTTTTTTACTGAAGAAAATGGTAGGAGGGGGTGGTGGTTCCCACACCATCGAGGCATCGATCCACACCTGGAAAAGATATATATAGTCCAATATGAATGAATGTAGGGAGATTCAAAAATGATATACGTATAATTAATTGAAAGCATTTCTTTGTGTACACGTGTATGTGTTTTTAAAGATGAAACAAGGAACATACAACCAGCTGTACAAACTAACCAGAAACAGTATAGAGTAACTAGAACAGTAGAAATACAGGGAAATAAGTAAACAAAACAAGTAACATACCAAAAACGAGTATATTGTCGTTAGCAATATTAGAGCACTAGTAACAGTTACCTTATAATGATTCCCTTTCTTATATTTAGAAAAAATTTTAGAAAAAACCACAAAATAGCTTCCACAGCAGATGTCCTAAATATACATGTGGGCCTTAGGTAGCTACAGTAATTCCTTATGTATTGGGTAGCACTATAACTACTCAATACCTTATTTTAATAAAAAAAATATCTCTCTCTCTCTCTCTCTGGCTCTCTCCTCTCTGACTCTCTCCTTCGCACCTTCTATCTCACAACCAGCTGAACTAGCTTAAACGTTCTAGAACTTCCTTGCTCCTCCATTCAGAAACAACCAGATTTTCGAGACCTCTTGCATTGCATTACCTTAACGAAAATAAAAATGAAATAAAAAATGAAAAAGAAAAATTTCTCTTGTGATTTTGAATGAACCTTTCTCGGTGGAAGAAAGGGCATTCAATGGTTTTCGATGTATGATTGATGTTGGCCGGACGTGGAACGACGGCAAAGTTTTAAGTAAAAAAAAAAAAGTAACTACAATAGAAGTATGATTGATGATGGGCGTGGACTGTGGTGGGCACTCCACAATAGAAGTCTCCGAATCAAATCCATCATTTTCGTGCCGAGCAGGTTTCTAAACTGGGGATTAAGGAGGAGGCGAGCCAATCTTTTCCGGATTTCTTCGATAGCAGAAGGCGGAGAGTAGACAGATCGTTCTGGTGTTCTTTCCTAGCTTTTATCCTTCGTTTCAGAGAAGAAATGGACGGAGAAAACGATTTGGGCTACTGGTGGATCGAGTGTGACGGAGAAGACGAGAAATGGATGGAGAAGACAATTTGGTTGGAGAAATGGACGGAGAAGACGATTTGGGCCGCTGGTGGAGTGTGACAGAGAAGACGAGAGAGCAAGAGAGAGAAGAAAATAAATGAATAAAAAAATAAAAGTAGAAAAGAGAAAAAAGTATAAAATAAAAATAAAAAATAGTATTTAATTAATATAGGGAAAGATCAGAGAATTTATTGTTAAATATTTTTTTATAGAGAAGCAAAATGTAATTTTATTCCCTAAAGTTAGAAAAAATGGTTGGGTAATTGGTGTGACTGCTTATATCCACAGCCCAAAAAGATCCTCGTACATTGAAAAAAAAAAAAAAGAAAAAAAAAAAAGAAAAGGATCCTCGCGGTGGAGTAGGTGAAAGGGAATGCTAGGTGAAAGGGAATGCTACGTACTAGTAAAGCTAGTTGTAGTGGTCCTATTGGTGGGGTTGTAAGTGCGGCTAAAGACACTCATATACATCTTGGTTTATGGCTAACTTATGGAGGATTTGATAAGACTAAGAAAGACTTAATAATAATAGGGTCTCGTACAAGAGCTGAAAGACAAAAAACACTAAGGGCAGGATATATTGTGTGGCCCAAATCTAGATCTGGAAGCCTCTAAACACCAAAAGTGGACGCCACATGTAGATCCAGAGGCACTAAGTTGGAGGAAGTTGAGATTGGCTGCATATATAATAGCAAAAATGGCAACGACACGTGGGGAGCATGCGCAGAGGCAGGAACTGGTAGAGGAAAGCGTGGGTGGGGAAAGATGAGGGAGTGTGGCAAATTTGACTTCCAGTACCACAACTTAGGAGTAAAAATACTAAAAACACTAAAGGGGGAAAGGGAAATTGAGAAATGGTGGGAGAGGGGAGTACATTAGGGTGCGAGGGAGGAGGGGATCGGAGGAGGGAATCGGAGAAGGGAAGAGCAGAAATGCGAAGCCCTTCCCTCCTCCTTATCGAAGATATGGAGATTGAGGCATTGTAGAGAGAGTCCAACTATAATGCCTCGTATAATTAATACTCATATTTGAATGAAAAAATAAAGCAATGATGGTAACCTACTATTTAACCTCTTGCACATTTTAGTATTACGAATACACTACTAAAATATCTTCAAAAGGAATTTTAAAAGAATTTTTTCATTATTAAAATCTATTTCAAACTTGTAGTATTTGAACAATTGTCTTCAAACGATCAAAGTTGGATTCGAACGATCGTACTACAATGATCAAAGTTTTCAAATAATGTTCGATCTATTCAGACAATTTTTGTTTTTTCTTAAAAAAGGACGCCACATCCATCCTTATCCTTCCAGCTCGCCTACATAAAGGACATTACGTCCATTAAACCTCATTTTCACTCCTACAATCCAGAAAAAAAAACCCCAAACCGAGAGAGAGAGAGAGAGAGAGATTTCATCCTCAAAGCTTGGGGACCTTCTACTTTGACATGAGAAGCTTAATCTATACCTTTAATATTTTATTTTTCAAGCATATTTGCTTATGCTTAGCTAATTTAAACAAGGGGTTAAATTATGGTGCATAAAAGTCACAACCTTTATACATTTTAAGCGATGCGTGAGTTCGGATCCAATGGTTATGTGCATGTTTATGAGTTTGTGGACTGTTGTGTTATGAAGAAGTTAGGTTATTGCATAAAATAGGACTTAAGGTTGATTTTAAAGTTTTTAGTTCCTGGCCTAAGGGAACAAACATTCTACCCTTGAAGAACGATCGTTCGGCCCTAGAAGGAAGAACGTTCGACCCTCGAGGAGAGAACGATCAATGACACCAGTCACCAGAGAATGGATAATTAGGGTTTTAATTACGGATAAGGGTTTCGACTGCTTAATTAGGCTTTTTCGTGTGTATATTAGGTTTCTTAGCGTGTTTAATATTAGATTATGATTTACAGTGATTTGGTAATAAGATATCCGAGAGTGAGGAGAATCGCCTGAGATAAGTAAATGTTTACAAAACTGTATTTTCTGAACATGCGATATGTTAATGAACTGCATGCTTTACTTTTCAAAATAATATGTCATGAGCCTACTAATTATTATAACATATTTATAACTACTTTAAATAGATATTTGTATACGTTTTCTAATAAGTGAACAATAATTTCATTGTATGACATGACATACTGTATTATGCAGAATAACGACCATGAGCTTACCATTATATGGATTTGACCTTATGGTCAAAGAGATTTACTTTTATTCTTGACCTTGGATCTAATCGTCTTTATTTGTAATGGATGCACCATGTATGAATAGGTCACCATGATGCATGGCTTTGCTAATAGCGTAGGCTACCTGAGGTGAAATTCAGTCAGGCTACTAGTATATAACAGTATGCAGCAATATCTAGGGTACGTACCGGTATTGTATTACAGGTCCTTCAGGACAACACTAACCCGAGCAGGAAGGAGTTAAGGGCCCGAGTATACCATATGGAGGAAAATTATGAGTACTTATATTTTAATATATATACTGCATAATTTTTCTTCATTAAAATAAGTGAATTGTCTATGGGATTACGCATACCTTATTTCAAAATAAACCAATCCCTTTATATAAGCATATATCAAAGTAAGATATGTACGTAATTCTTCTTCTTCTTTTTCTTTCTCTCTTCTTCTTCTTCTTCTATTTTTTTTTTTTTTTTTTTAATGCTTATTGGTATTCCAAAAGTACCTTTTCGAAGTCTTGTAGAGGAGTGAAGGCAACACCGAATATTTTGAAAAAAGTACCATGACGTTTTCTAGTTACTAATTTTGAGAATGTGAATGTTCTTAGAGGCTCTTTACATAAACAAGTTCCATAATAATTTATTTATTAAGTCATGGAGTTAGTTATTTTCTTCCACTTGTACGTGAAACACCTCTTCTTCTTTTCTTTTCTTTTTTTCTCGCAGTTTAGCATGTTGTCGAGCGAATGACTCGCATTTTCAGGTTTGCTTAAATAGATGTTAGTTATTAACATTTTAGTAATGTTTGTTTGGAATATCTAAGTCTATATTGATGATACATGATTTTGCTTAAGGTTATACGATTAGTTGTCTTAGATCATTTTTGTTTCTTTCTGTTTTCCGCTCTAGTATACTCTGATTATTAGTTAGACATAGTGAATTCAACTAATTACCAACTATATAATTAGTTTGAATGAACTATGAGTAACACTCTAAGTTAAGTAAATTTAATTATTTAATTTTGGAGGTGTTACGCGAACAAATCATTAACCTTAAAAGCATTTCTTTGTTAGGACTTAGCCGGAAAGCAAGCCCAACAAAAATTGACCTTAAAGCATTTCTTTGTTATATAGTAACCCACGCTGCTGCTATCTTGCCGAAATGCAAAGCCCTTATTACATTTCCGTTGGTCGTTCTAATATGTTGCATTTGTTCTTCTATTTTCATGGGAAAGTATATTAATTATGATCACCACTTTCACCAAATATAGGTACACACTTATACCTTAATTATCTTATAAAGGGTGAAAAATAAATTTGAACCACAAATTTTGAAGTTCATAACTTCATTTAATTTGGACTAGAAAATCTACAGTCGATCATGAGTTTAAGAAATGCTAGGTGTACTTAAACTTTTACAAAAGAAAGCTTACAAACTGACGTGGAGCCTCTCTTGAGGCTCCACATCAGATTAATAATTAAATCAAGTTAAAACAAATTTTAATACATAGACAAAAATACCCCTTCATCTCCTGTTCAACCCACCCTCGGAAACCATTAGACCACCGGAAATTCAACACGCCGGCCACCACGTCTTCGACCCCGACCACCAGAAACCCAGCACCCTGACCCACTGGAAAAAAACACAGCATCCTAAACAATCTAGGGCTCGACCACGACCCCGACCATGCTCTTGGTCGGCGAAGAGCCAAATCCCGACCGAGATCCGGGCGTGGCTGGATGACGCCCAGCGCCACTGGTCGTGATTGGAGAAATCACGGAGCAAGCCGAAACCCCGACCACGCTTTTGGTCGGCGAATAGCCAAATCCCGGCCGAGATCCAACCGGGGATGGGCTGGATCCCGCCAGTTTGGCCGGGATCCAGAGTGGCTGGATGACGCCCAGCGCCACTGGCCGTGATGGAGAAATCACGGAACAAGCCGGAAACTCCGAACCGGCAGTCCGGCGAGATGTTTGGCTACGGAACAAGGTGGTCTTCTGTCCGGCGAGTCGTCCGGCCACAGATTAAGGGGGTCTTCCGTCCGGCGAGTCGTCCGGCCACGAGTGGTCTTGAAATAATGGATTTTGTTACAAGGGCATTTTCGTTTTTAAGTATGTGCCACGTCAGTATGTAAAGATCTCTTTGTAAAAGTTTAAGTACCCTTGGCATTTCTCCATGAGTTTTAAAATGAGATGATTTAGAAATTTAAGACTCATGTAAGACATGTTTTTGCGGAAGATAAGTACAACAACATAACAGAAAAGTAGTTATAACGAGTTTCAAGCTAGCCACAAGCAAGAAGGAAAAGAGTTCTCAAGTTTACATGGAATTTATATTTGCTTGCATGCTTTGTTCAATTGTTCTATACGCATGCTCATAATTTTAATTCAAATATATCTCTTTGATTTCTTAACGGGATTTAATTAGAAGGAATATGCTAATATTTTCTTCTACTTCTTCGATCATATTTCCTTTTCATCGTCATCCTTATTATTGTTATTATTATAATTTCTCAGTTATTTCTAATTAAATCCATATTATAATTAACATGCCAATATTGGTGTTACATGTTACGTGGCATGTGGTCATTGGAGCTATGTAGTTTAAAGTGTTAAATTAATTGTTAGTAATGTATTTTAAAAGAGAAATCCTAGGGGTGTACCAAATTTAATTTTTACCAAGAGAGATATGTACTTAGATGATGTTGAGTTTATTTATTGGAGATGATAATAACAATTAATAAAAAGAAATATGTTATGGGTACCAATGAATAAGCTCCACATCATCTTAGTATCAATCTTTTGATAAAAGATTTGGTACCTCTAACATTTGTCATTTTAAAATAATCTTAGTTTTTAAGTGGACTTAAAAACTACTGCACAAGTCCCCTTGGGATTTAGATCCTTTGCAATTTCTTGGAATTGTAAGGATCTCAATTATAAGGATCTAGGCCGTTCATTTTGAATGAACCGCCTGGAAAGCAACACAAGTAATAAAATAATGAAAAAACAAGAACAAAAGAAAGTAATAGGTGGCCAGACCACCCCTTTACCCTTAAAGGGGCTAGTCCGCCGCCCAAAGGTGTGGTTGGGGTGGGCTGGCACCCCCTTCGAAGGTGAGCGGGTGATCTATAAGACTGTAATACTCCGATTAAGAAAAATACATAAATAAAATAAATTATAGAGATTTTAGGTGTTAAAAAATATAATCAATAATAAAATGAGTCTGTGGTATGTGCGAACACTACAAAAAAATCACCATTTCTAGACAGTTTTAAACCGTCCATAAATGGTAAAAAACCGTCTGGAATAAAGTCTAGACGATTTTTCATGGACGGTTTAAAACCGTCCACAATTTTTCGTCCAGAATTCGGATTCTGGACGGTTTTGCCCAAACAGTCCAGAATTAATAATTAATTAATTAATTTTTTTTTTGTAGTATTTTAATTAATGATATAATGGTATTATATTCATTTTAGTCCAGAATTAATAATCTCTCTCTTTCTCTCAGTTCGCAAGCCCCATATTCAGTTCCACAATCTCTCTCTCTTTCTCTCAGTACGCAGAACGATTTCTTGCCCCTTTGATGAACCACATTCTTGCTCAGCCTCACTCTGCACCGACAACAAATTGCAAACAATTCAAACCAATTAACTAGAACAAAATGAACAAAAATCATAAATACCCAAACCTTTTTCCCTCTCTGAACGACAATAAACAATATTCAAAACCCACAACATTCAGAACAACAGCAACAAAGCAGATCTACAATAATGGACAAAGACTATTGAGAACAACATCAAACAAAGCAGATCTACAACAATATACATCGGCTTGCGACAGAGAAAGAGAGAGGAAATTAGATCCGGTTGGAAATCTGTCAACCCACGCACACCGGCCAGCGATAGAGAAAGAGAGGAAGAGAGATCCGGCCAAAAATCCACGCACAAAGGCCGAAAATCTATCAACCCACGCCAACCCATGCACACTGGCCGACGACAGAGAAAGAGAGAGGAAGAGAGATCTGGTACCCACGCACACCGACTGGCAACAGAGAAAGAGAGAGGAAGAGAGATCCGGCCAGAAATCCACGCACACCGGCCGGATCTCTCTCTGTCAAACCCAGAAATCACATTGCCAATTTGGTTTAGCTTCAAACAACACAAATGTAAACAAAAAATTAAGAACCAAGGGCTAAAGAGGGATAAAATATACCTTGAAGAAACCCACATTTTTCAATCGCTCTCTCTCTCTCTCTCTCTCTCTCTCTCTCTCTCTCTCTCTCTCTCTCTCTCTCTCTCTCTCTCTCTCTCTCTCTCTCTCTCTCTCTCTCTCTCTCTCTCTCTCTCTTTGTGTTTCAGTCGAAAAAAAAAAAATGAAAAGAACGAAGAAGAAGGAAAGATGGGAGAAAAGATGAGAGAAAAAAAAAAAAAAAAAAAGAAAGGGAGAAAGAATAAAGAAGCAGGCGTTCAATTACATGCGCGCATTCACAAAATTTCTAAGTATATTATAGACAGTTTGGGACCAAACCGTCTGGAACATTTACAGACGGTTTTTTCAAACCGTCTGGAAATTTGTTTTGTTCCAACCTGTCCATAAAATTTTGGAACCGTCTGGAAATGTAAATTTTTGGACGGTTTGGTCCAGACCGTCTATAAATTTATAGACGGTTTGAATAAAACCGTCCGGAAATTTACATTTCCAGACGGTTTTGTACAAATTGTCTAGAATTTTATGAACGGTTCTAAAAAAACCGTCTCTAAAAATTTAATTCTAGACGGTTTTAGAAACCGTCTACAAAAAAAGTCAATAATTCATCTTTTTTTTTTTTTGGTAGTGGAATAACGAAGATTTGGGAATGTGAGTGTTTGGCTAGTGGATAGGAGACACTGAATGCTCGTTTTCTGTTTAATAAAACAAGTATAGGCGATTTTGATTGATCGAAGGTTGGGTTTCATCAATCAAAAATGAATTCTTGACGTGGTAGGATCATGTAGATGGGTTAGTGAGATCGAGCGACTATAGTTGGATTTGGGTTAGTTTGATCCATCGAAGATTAATTCCAATAGATTGAGAATGACATCTCCAAGTGGTAGGATCACACAAATTTAGTATGTGAGATCAGATGATTGAGATTGGACTTATCAGACTGTTCAATCGAACTAAAATGTGATCAATCGAATAGTGGTCATTATTCTTATAAGGTAAAATAGTGGTCGGTCACTCCTCAAATGTTATTCAAGGAGTGGCTAGTCGTTCATTTGCTTCTTTTATTTTTTCAAGGTTGATGTAACACAATCTAACGTGCGACCTGGATCCAAAGAATTGCAACCCCTACAATTCCAATGAATTGCTGGAGAATAAGAATCCCCTTCTTTGTATTGTTTTTTATATATGTCCGTTTTCTTTGGAACTTTTTTTTTTTTGGGGGGGGGGGGGGGGGTGGGGGGAGAACTACACTTTACCTCCTTAATGTTTCACGCATTTTTCAATCTTACCTCCAAAGTGAAAAATTTGCAATAGACCCCAACAAAATTTCTTAATTTTGCAATATAGCCTATCTGATATTCGGCCACCCCCATGTGCCCAAGTGGGGGTGGCTTCTAACCCTTTGGGGGTTGGCTTTGGCCACCCCTATTCGGCTGGTCTGAGGTGGCGAACCACCGCCACGTGGCCAAATGAGAGTAGGGGTGAGCAAAAACCCCCGCACCCGCCCCGCCCTTAAAAACACGGTATTTAGTTTTTTTTTTAGGGGTACGAGTTGGATTTTAACCAACCTGTGTGAGGCGACGCGAGTTGCGAGTTTAAGTTATTTTTTTCCCCGGATCCCCGCCCTGCATTTGGTACCTTAACAAGTGCTTATATTCAGTTGGAATGTGAAGTAATGATTACATTAACAACTACTTCTTGCCCCCAACATTACCCAACAAAACGCCTATATACTCCAACTCAATTCGTTCAAGTTCTTGTCTATCAATATTCTTAGCAAATAAAGGTGCAAAATCTGATATTTTCACTTAATCTCCTTGAACTTTTATCACATTTACAATTAATTATCCTCATTTTTTCCTCATTTTTTTTTTTTTTTTTTTTTTGTGATTTGTTCGAATCTGATTTTCTTGTTTGGTTCCTTAGAAAATCTAGCTTTGGTTTGGTTTCTCATGTTTCTAGATCAAGGTTTTAAACCCGCCCTGCCCCGTACAACCTACACCCCCCGATCTGCATCACCCTGCCCTGCTCACCCCACACAGCACGAATTCTCCCTTTTTTGTGCGGTTTGCAGGTGTGATTTTCGCAACCCGCAGGGGTGCCGGGTAGGGCCAAAAAGGGGGGAAAACGGCCCCTCCCCGCCCCATGCTCTCCCCTACATGGGAGGTGGCAAACCACTGCCTAAGGGTTTGGGGTGGCCGAACCACTCCCATGGGCCATTGGGGTAGTTTGCCACCCCATAGTCGGGCTAAATGGAGGTGGCTAGCCACCCCCAAATTAATGGTCCATGGGGTGGCTTCGGCCACCTCCCATTTTTTTTGTTTTTTTAATCGTTTTTTTTTTAGGGATATTTCGAGAATAATTGTTCTTAAAAACCCACATGTGTTGCAAGTGGGTCTATTTCTGTCAAAAATGGACTTAAGTAACGTATGGGCACATTGAAATTTTTTAAAACTTTGTTAAAGTGCATTGCAATTTTTTTCACTTTTAAAGCAAGATTAAAAAAGATATGAAACATTGGGGGTAAAGAGTAGTTTTCCTCCTCTCTTTTTTTATTTTTTTATTTTTTTGTATTTTTGGTCTGGCGTAATCCTACTATGGCAATGGCAATGGGAAGTGAGGAGAAGACAACAACATGACAAACATTGTAGAAAAAGAAATTAGGTAATTAGAGTTATTACAATTTGAATAGCAAGAATATGAATTTCTGGATACCCAGTACTGTCTTCATCCAAACAAAGCAAGGAAGAAAGGAAGCAAAGCTTAATTTAAAAGAAAAAAAAATAGAAATTAAAAACGAGAACTTAAACATCTGCTTCAGCTTTCAAAACTATCTGCTTTTGACTCTCTTACTCTCCATGCTCGTGTATCTCGTCGATGACGATTATGATGTTGTTGCTGCTGCTGCTGCTTGGCAAGCTTATTTGTCTGTCTCAATCCAAATACTTCTCCCGTTGTGCCTTTGAAACGGTTTATTCGCCAACAAATCAATAAATTAGAAAAATTTGGTACAAGTACTGATCACTGCGTCATCCAAGATTTCCCAATTCCCAACTTAACGAAGCTATTCTACAGAGTACCGACAAGTACAAGAAGATGATGGTGATGGAAGTTAGAAAGAATTAAAATTATCAGGTTTTCAACTCGGACGTCATCGTTATCTTCTTATGCTTCTGAACCCATAGATACGTCCATATATGGTACACTTTTGGCGAGGAGGACCTCATGACCGGCTACGAAAGCATTGCTACCAGCCTACCAAGACGTACTACTGAACCACGGCCAAAAAGGAGGCCGGTGCCCCATTTCCTCCCCCATTAGGCTGCCCTGCGTTCTGTCTCTGAAATTCTATCTTATAAGCCATCTTCCTCTCCTCTTCTAATTCGTCATCCTCGTCCTCGTCCTCATCTTCATCTTCCTGATCATCCTCTTGATCAATATTAATGTCACTATCAGCTTCCTCAATTTTATCATAGTCATCTACTATTAATTGTTGTTGACGTCGATGCTCCTGGTGCTCCATTAACTCCTTCACAATGTCTTCTGGCTTCAAGTAGGAAAACAAGAATCAGCATATATATATATATATACACATATTTCTCTTGGCGCACATACAGTGGTAATTAATTAAGTGATCGAGTACGTGAGATCCCTCATGGCAATAGTAAGTATATATTAAACTACAGGGATTGAGTTTACCTTCTTGGGTGCCCCTCCAATTCCTTCTCCAAGGAGGCTTGCTGGCAAACCAATGTTGCTTGCCTGGGCCTGTGAATCTGTACTAGCTTTGTTTTTGTTTTCTAATTCAGTACTAGCAAGTGCTTCTTGCGGTTCTGGTATTGGCATAATTGCTGGGGCATCGTGTGGATCCAATTTGATGTTCTCTTGTTGCTCTTCTGGCCGATTCTGGTTAAAAGAAGTACTGTTATTGCCGCTGACGCTTCCACCACTGCTAGACGCGCCAAGTATTTTTTTCTGATAAAGAGCATCCAGTTGGTGAAAATAAGGGCAGGTTTTGGCATCTTCGGGGCGTTTCTTGTTGCTTTCCTTTACCTTCTTGTAGTACTTATTGATGTTCTCCCATTTTTCCTTGCATCTCTTGGCACTCCTCTTGTAGCCCATCCGCAGCATCCCTGCGGAAATTTCTTCCCAAAGTGGGCCCTTGGGCCCTGCCTCTTGGTACCTCGGTTCAAGCCCACTCCTCAACCTTATGAGTGCAAGAACCTCTGCCTTGGGCCATCTCGAGGAAGTTGCTTCAAAGATCCCTCCTCCACCACTCATATCCTGTGGGGGCACCTGTTGTTCTGGGATGGCCATCACTACTTGGGCATTTTGAGGAGAACGTTGGTGAAATTGTTGCTGTTGTTGCTGTTGATGATGATGTTGTTGTTGTTGTGATGGTGGTGGCGGCGTTGGCGTTGGCGTTGGTGTTGGCGTTGGCCTTGGCGTGGGGACAGGGGCCGCTGACACAGGCGGGGGTGGGGCAGCAGGAATATTGCTTACAGTAGGTGTAGGTAATTGGACAGTTTGGCCAGTAATGTTTTGTAGAAAAGCAACTATAGCGGCATCCCTAGAAGCAGAGATGGCCCGGTCCTGAGCCATGAGCTCGTGCTCGCGGGCCAGCCTAGCCATCTCTTGCCTCTTCCAAGCTTCTTCTCTTATCATCCTGTCTTGGTCTCTCTTCTCTATTACCTCTAGAAATCTTTGCTGCATGACTTCTTGTTTGTGCATTACCTGTTTCATTAGATTCTCGAAAAACTCCATCATCCTACGGGTTCCAGAACTACTGCCCGCTCTTGATGATCCCCGTTTACGCTTGCGGCTGCTACCGACGTTAGATGGCTCCCCTTCTAGGCTCTCTTCCTCCTCGTCGTCCTCATCATCGGAGCCCGGAGAAGACGAGGAGCTATTCGATGAGAAGCTGATACCTATTGGCGGGGGTGCCGCTGCTGCTGCAGGAGTTGTGGCGGATCCAGACACGGCAGCTGGTGCAATCACTGCCGCACTCGGATCGGGAGGAAACATTCCGACACCTGGAGGGGCTTGGGGAACTCTGATGGAGGAGATTGGCATAGGGTTGCTGATCAGACCGCCGATCCCGATGCCGATGCCGATCCCAGTGGAAACAGGAGAAATCACTGGGTTGATGGTAGTGGCAGTAGTTGTCGCGGGCGGCAGTACGAAGGAAGCTGAGGCGTTATTGCCGGTGGCGCTGCTACTGGCAGCTGAGCTATGGAGAGCCTCAAGCTCGCTGAAGAATTTGTAGCTCTTCCCATCTTGACGACCAGCTCGGCCTTCCTTTGTTCGCTTGTAGTACTTGTGGACGTTCTCAAATTTTTCCTTGCATTTCTTGGCACTCCGTTTGAATCCCAACTCCGCTAGCTTCCTGCCACCACCCCGAATTTTACTTGCATAAATAGATTCACTCAATACTATCACAATTCAAATTGTTTAAAAAAAAAAAAAAAAAAAAATCATCTCTCGTCGGGTTCAGGAAATTAACAAAAAAAGTGCTACATAGAGAAAGATGGAAGAGAGAGAGGGAGAGAGAGAAAAGTTGTGTTTCTCCTTTAAAAAAAAAAAAAAAAAAAAAAAACTAAAAATATATAAAAGAAGAATTCTTCTCGGGATTGAATATATTAATATCAATTGATTGTTCTTTCTCTCTAGGGTGGGATAAAAGGAAAGTTCACTGTTTCTGTGTATAAGGGGATTGGCTGGAAGACATGCAGCGGATCTGGGCCGTTCTGAAAAACATAAAAAGAAGAAAAGAGAGAGAGAGAGAGAGGGGATGCCCAGCTAGCTCGTGAACCGTGAGGGCAAAGAGATAAGAACCCATGTGCGTTTTTGTGCGGGGAATGAGAGTGCGTGCGTGAGAGAGATCTTGAGAGGGAATTTCTGCTAGCCTGCCCATCAGTCCATTCCATGATCTTGGAGGACAATGCGTTCTAATAAAGAAAAAGGAGTTTTCTTTTTTCCTTTTTTTTTTTTTTTTTTTCTTTAATTATTGTAGAATTCTTCTGGAAATGAAAGGAAGTAAGGAAGGGGTTGAATTATTATTACCTAGAAACATTTTCCCAGAGGGGACCTTTGAGGGTGGCGTCACGGAAGACAGCGTCCATCTCGGACCTAATTCTGAGAAGAGCTAGAGTCTCTTGACGAGGCCAGCGGTTCCCGCCGCCGACAACTCCTCCATCCCCCGCAGCGGCAGCAAGTGCATCCTCATCTGCACTCCCGCCCTGTAGAGGCATCAGTTCATCCAAATTCACAGCGGCCGAGGCAGGAGGCCGGCTGCTGATGGGCGAGGCCTCTTCTACTAGCTGAACTTGTCCGCTTTCCGTACCCATCGGCTGACCGGTTGCAGTAGCAGCAGCCAAGGCAGGAGCACTCATCTCGGATTTAGACCCTCCTCCTTGTTGCATCTTTAATTTCTCAATCGAATACCCTCCACTTGTGCCTAGATTTCCGAATTCTTTAATATAGATTGTTCTAGCGCTAGAAGTAGCGGCAAATGATCCACCGGATCTTCTTCATCTTCTTCTATACAATTCACTTGATTTCTCTCACCTTCCTTCCTCCCTCGTTCACTCAATCACTCACTCGTGATGAGAGGAGGCGGACGTGGCTTCTGTTCTGCTCGTGGAGGTGGTGGTCAGAATATCGAGAGAGAGAGAGAGAGAGAGCAAAGAGAAGTTGTGGTGAAAGGTGAGGGTTATGGGATGTGAAGAATGGAAATAAAGAGGACCATCGACAACTGGAAAGAAGAAAGCCAGAAAGTAAATTTCTATGAGTTAGTGCTAGCCTTCAGATTTGATCTTTATTCCTTTGTTTATAACTCTAATTTGAAACCAAAAGCTAAAATAAAATAAGATTCAAGGAAAAGCAAGCAGTAAAGAAGAAAGAGAGGATAAGCAGACGAGCATAATCATCATCATCAATTGCACTGCACTGGCCTGCCTGCCTGCCCAGACCTGCAAAAATGACTCAGAGAAAAAGAGAGAGAAATGGGCTGTGGGGAAGGAGATAAATGTAGAGAGAGAGAGAAATGAATGGCGATGACGATTATGAGGATTATGATGATTAAGAGAGAGAGAGAGAGAGAAAGCGAGAGAGATGATAAAACAAACGGGATGCTGTGTTGTCAGCAGCTCTCACTTTGCAGCTAATAATTGTTAAAACCCATTTACCCACAATATTGTACTACTTTTCAAACAATAAAAAACCAATATTTTTAGAGGAAATGGCAAACACTCCGTCGCGCACACTCACAAGTATTCCATCCATCATCCTTCGCAATGAAAATCCCATTGCTTCCTAATCCAATCATTTGTTCTACTAAATTGACCAAACACTCCAATTCTCGGTATACGTGGCGTTTCATAATTGGACTTTGTTTTAACTTTATGAAGAACTCACAGCAGCAAAGCTTTGCCCCCCTCTTCCCACAAGGGCCATAACAGATTCTTTTCTCTTTTATATCTTTTTCTAGTTCAAACTTCGACATTAAATTTTTTCTTATTTATTTAATATCAGTGAATGTTCAACTTTTTTTTTTTTTTTTTTTAAATTTTTTAACCCTATGCAATGCAATGCAATGCAATACACAGGATATATAGGGTGAGGATCTCAATCTCTTGATGGCTTTGTTCCATACCTTGGACACATTTTATTTTTATTTACGGTCTGTTTGGGTTAGCCAATTAATTCTCTAAGATAGATTATTACAGTGATTGTTTAACTTGTATTTCTTCAGTTGGAACAAACTGGAAGATTAATGAACTTGGAGGCACAGGAATCAGAATATCTACGCGCGCTCCAACTTAACCAGGGTTATAATGTAACCCAAATCAAACCACATGCTAAGATGTACTACAATCACTATTTTGGATAATTTATACTACAAAAACACGCAACACACGAATTGAAAACTCATGAAAATGATTAAAAAAACAATAATAATAATAAATAAATAAATAAATAAATAAAGACTTAAAATGGGGGATTCGGATCCCACATGTTGCAGCCAGTTAGCTTGAAGCTTGAAGAAGCCCCTTTGAGGCCTTAGCCTGCGGGATCAGTGCTCGTGTCAGATGACTTTAGTTTTAACAAAGTTGAGTTGTCGGCCCCATCTCCACCTGACATGCTTAAATAAGTTCCATGTGATTGGGGCGTCTTAGATTCCGTATTACCTCTTCACGCCGAGGTAAACGAATAATGTTAAAGAGTCCCCTTGTTTGTCTTGATGAGGCGCTTCCAGGCAACCCAATTTGGAAAACGTATAATCAGGAACCCAACCAAGTCGCCGATACATTGGCTAAAAAAGAGGGCTGCAACCTCATTCAGGACCTGATATGGAATAAAATGCCACCTGTTGATGTTGTTTCTTTACTTGCTTTTCATGTTTCTGAGTTGTATTCTATTCCGACTTGTGTTTGGTTTTCTTTAATGCTAACCGAAAAAAAAAAAAAAAAAAAAAAAAAAACGAATAATTATCTTTTTTTTTTTCTTTCTTCTGAGCAAAACGAATAATCATCTGCTCCTACTAACTAGAACACAGAACTCTAGAACTGCCCCTATGAATCGGCCTTTGTGGGTGTCTTTCGTACGAATCACTCATTTTATTACTCTGCATTCAGTACTCTCTTTCCACTAAAGTCACTTTTTCTCAGAATCAAACATGAATTGTCTATCAAGTTTTATTTTTACCGCATTAATTTATATATATATAATTTATATTCCATAAGCAAGTTTTTCTTATTGGTCCTCAGGTCTTGGATCAAGTGATAAGGAATAAAACATGGCCGGTACAAATAAGTGTTAGATTTAAATATTCTCAAGTAAAAATTTAAAAAGAAAATAAATCAATTATCAAAGTTTACGAATTAGGGTGCAAGTATTAAGCAAAACTCAATCATCAAAACTGGTTTTATTTTGATGAATTTTGAAAGAATATTAGATAATGGGAAAAAAAAAATTTATAATTTGTTGTTGGTATATGTATCCAACAGTGTTATCGGACCCTTGAAAGAGTTGTCCGAAACCACAAAAAAAAAAAAAAAAAAAAAAAAAGAAAAAAGAAAAAAGAAACTGAATCTGGACAAACAATACGAGGACCATACGGCCTATCTATCAGTTAAAAACGACCTCACAATACTGTAAAGTCAAATTAATTAAGGGTAAACAAAAGAGAGAGAAAGCAGAAACGCGGATAAGCGAATGCATAATGAATGGGAGGAAAAAGGGTAGAAGCCCCCAATCCCATCGAGGGAGTAGGGAGGATGGAGGCAGACAAGAACAGATTGCTACAGCTGTAGGAGGGATGGGTGGGGGCCCACTTCATGAGGTGGTGCTAAGAACGTGCGTGGCGTTTCTTCCGGATTTGTGAAACCCCCAACTGCCAGGCATCTATCCCCATGCCCAGATCAGTGCACATGCCCCTTGCTTCCCCATTTTTACTCCTTATCCTTTTTCTTTTTCTTTTTTATTTCGCATGAATTTTACGTGCGACCCTCTCTTCTATATTTCTTACTTCTTTTACCTCCTTCCCCACTTCTTTATTAATTTATAGAAACTTACTCACAGCAAGAGGACTGACTGACAATGGGCCTTGCTCTTCTAAAGCATACAACGGGCTGGCCAACAACGGGCTTTTTACACAGGACCTTAGACTTTCTAATAAAACCTACTGTTGGGCTTACAGTCAGTTATTAGGTTTTAGCAAAATTGATAAACCTACGGACGACCCAATTTAATCTTACACAGGACCCAATCACTATTGTCTGTTTTGCAAGATTTGGTGATAATGAATAATTAATCAATTGGCTTTAGAACAAATGCTCAAATACTAAATCATTGTTCTTATTATTATTGATATTATATATAGGATTTAACTGTCTTCTATTCCGTATCTATCATTCTAACTTAACGATTACAAGTCTTCAGAGTCCCAATCCCATATTTCTTCGGTTCGAGGATCCAGAATAACAACCCTCTTAAAGCTATTTGGTTGGATGAAGGTAAAGAAACCGACACAAAAGAGTTAGTTAACTAACTAATCCGCAAGTTACATAACGAAGCGATCATAATCCCATTCGGCCAAGCTTTTGGGCCCCCAATGCACCTATTTGAACACGGTTACACATTATTACTAAACAAAGTCATAATAATAGTCCCTCTTCCCCTCGATCTTGACCCTGCAGTATGAAAATTTGACAGGGTGTGGGTAGACTGTCTCCACTTTAAGCAAGGGGCAACACTTTGGCATAAAATAAATAACATACTGAATTATTAATGTAGTTATACTCAAAACCTGAACATCCTTACCTCCTCTCTTCCTGAGCAACTCAAAGCTCCATTTACTTGTATGACTATGCATCCCGGCACTAACATCAAATTTAACACACCTCAGATACTAGCACTTGTTTTAGGCTTAACAATGAGTTGAGCTTGGACTTGATTCAACTTTGAGCCGTGTATCTCTTAAGGCAACGTTGAAAGATCACTTTACAACCACAATCACGTGTGCTTGGGAGTGTGTGTGTGTCCGTGAGAGAGAGAGAGAGAGTTTGCACATGATTGCCCAAAAACATAAAGACTGACGAGTACCAGCAATGAAGACAGACAAAATACTTCCTCAATATTCACTCATGCATACCTGTGCGTCAAATCGTTTCTAAGGCCTCTTTCCCTTACCACCACCACCACTGCCGCCCCTAAGGAATTCAACATCAAGACAGACAATGCAACAAGGAATCTGACAGAGGATGACAAATACTATTTGAGAGTCAAAAATCGGTGTTCCCATATACCCTACACCGTTCCAAGTGGTTCCAAATTTCTAAGATCTGCTTGGTTCCCTCATCACACTCTAACCAAGGTCCATAAAGTACAAGGGCCGAATCTGTCAACAGAAGTCATCTCTTTTATCTGAACTCAAATGACCACTTCATCTTTGCCATGTTACATATAATAGCAAGTAGGAGAAAGCAAGCACACCTTAGGAAATTCACAACTCATCGCGAGCTGAACGAGTGGAATATGGGTTAGGCGTAAAACTCACAGATGATTATTATCACAATGGGAGCCAATTAACTCTATATTCTATTTTCTTAACAATATAAAAATTTCATTCATCTTCCAATAAACACGTGTTATCAGATTCAATAAATAGATGAAGCCAAGCAGTACATACACTGGGGGCCACGTTGATTAATTAATGCTTTGAACTAATAACCCCAACAGTGACACGCTGTGACTCAAAAAACCAGAGAGAATAGCACATAACCATCTATACCCATATTCACAATTATAGAATGCAGTCCATCACAACACACCTTCATGTCTATCTATAGCATGTGCGATATACTGGAAGTAGTCAACTTCATACGGTTAGAACATCCCATTGTTGAGTTCAATATACAATCAAAACCCACAGACTCCAAATAGCTTGTTCTAGTTGGAAGTTCATAGATATACAGATGGAATATTGACAAGACATGAACAGAAGAAATAAGAAATAGCTTGTCCTAAGGAATGGGGTTTGGAATTGGAAACCTGATTGGTCTGAAGAGTTAGTAGACATTCAAAGTAAACTTTCGGAAGTCCATTTAGGTGTTTGTGATAAACCGGTCTGGACTATTGCACGTAAGGGTGTGTATGTAAGTGCAGATACATGGGATTTTCTAAGGAAGAAGAGGCCGGTGGTAGAGTGGTGGTCTATGGTATGGTTCCCCTATGCTATTCCAAAACAAGTTTTTTTTGTTGTTGTTGGCTGTTCAGAATAGACTAACAACAGGTGATCGTCTTGCGGCTTGGGGGTATACAGGGGATACACAGTGAATGCTTTGCAGAAATGGTATGGAAAGCCGGGATCATATTTTCTTCATGTGCAGTTTTAGTTCTCGGATATGGAGAACTTGCATGCAGCAGTGTAATGTTACTAACCCTCTCCATGATTGGCAGCAAATGATGGATGAAGGGTGCAGGCAGTGGAAAACAAAGAAAATGTGGGGTATACTTTGCTGTTTGGTTTTGAGCTCTACTGTGTACAACTTATGGAGAGAAAGGAATGAGATAAAACAGCATGGGTTGCCGAGAACAGAGGAGCAGATTCTTCGGATGATCTTCTGGGAAGTTAGGTACCGGATTTCAGGAAAAGGCAAATTTGTGAAGACTAAGGAGAATATAACTAGACGTCAAAACTGGAACATTGATAGTTCGATTTTGGTTCAACTGTAGTTTGTTCTGTAGTGTTGTAGTTTGCTGAGTTTTGTTTTGCTCTGTGTATGAGCTCTGGTTGTTTTGGTGCACTTTGTTTGTTCTTTGTTTGTTGTTGGTAATAATATGGCTTACTTATTCATCAAAAAAAAAAAAAAAGAAAAAAAAAAAGAAGAAGAAAATAAGAAAGATCTCCACAGAAATACTGTTGCAGAAAAATAAGAAGGCAACAGTCAATTGTTAGCTACTTCCAGTCTAATTAATTAATCGATTTTACGTTAAACTAGTCCTAACACCATGCAAATCAGTCTAAAAAAAATGAGTCAATTATTCAACTAGTCCTACACATGATATTATAAGTTGCGCCTATATACAAGAGCCAAGGATGCTTGTATTGGCCACTTTGATCCCACATTTTTCCAAAAGTGCCTCTTGCAACAGAGTAGCATGATATCAAACAATTCTCTCCTACATTGACACCCATTTGCATGCCATCGAACTAGCTTGTAACTTGTAAACCCACTTAGACCCCTAACTTTGCTCATTTTTGAAACATATCTATACACACATTTCATTTCAACCAAAGTAGAAAACTATTTGCTACGGCCCTCGTTGCAGTGAGACACTTCTCTGTCAGCACTTATAATGCTTCCTGCTTGAATTATTTTGTTATTCAAATATATTGCAACCGATCTCCTTTTCTCGATGTTTGAACCCAGAAAATCCTCTAATCAACCCTAAATCGTCAGCAAGAACTTGTTGATCATTCTTTACAACCCTTAAAACTTCTACCTTAAAAAAATTCTAACTCCTCAGTCATCTTTTCATCAACTATCATTCGAAAACTTTGGAATGAACCAATCACAAACATTAAACCCACAAAAACATTTCCAAACATTGGACAGCCATTAAACCTTTAAAAAAAATAAAAAATAAAATAAAAACTATTTTTGTTTCTATTTAAAGTTTTTTTAGGTCAGTCTACGTACCTCCCTCAAACTACCACCCAATTAATAATGTTCCCAAAAAAAAAAAAATTTCAATTGGGACAATGTTCCCGTTAAACTACCAAAAACTTGTCAATGTCCCTCAAATGACAAAAATACCCTAAATTAAATAAAATAATTTTTTTTTTTTAAAAAAAAAAAAAGAAAATTAAGAAAACCTGAGGCCAAATTTGGACTACTAAATTGAAGCGACAATGGAAGAAAGCATGCAAATTTGGTGCAAGATTCAGATCATCTACTCAATTTTGGGAGCCTAATTTCAATAAGAAATAGGCAAATTGGGGAGAGATTCAGATTCCACAATGTGGTGAAATTTATTGAAAAACTGACATGATTTATCACGTCAGAACACAAACTCATATGAGACATGAAATGTTTGTACAAAATTGGGTGGACTTACAAGGGAATCTGCTGGTGCATGTAAACCACGAAGCCTATGACATCGTTGATGATGTGGAAGATTTTTAATTTTTTTTTTTAAATGTTTTTTGTTTTAAATTTTGTTTTTCTTTTCTTTTGTTTTTTTTTATTTATTTTTATTTTTATTTTTAATTTATAGGGGTATTTTTGTCTTATTGAAAAATCTTTAGCGTCATTTTTGTCTTTTGCTAGCCTTGGAGGACATTGACAATTTTTTGGTAGTTTGAAGGGAGACATTGTCTTAATTGAAAGTTTAGGAGAATATTGTCAATTGAGTGATAGTTTAGGAGGCCGGGGGGGGGGGGGGTTATGTAGACTTTTCCCAAGTTTTTTCCCTATTCTCCTACATCATCTTAACTTACATGATTCATCAAATTTTAAGTTTCTTGTCTATAATGTGGACAATCCAAGACCTAGTAATAAACAAATGGGCAGGAAACTTATGTCCTTAAGAAGTGCTTCCACCTAACAGAATTTTAACTTCTAAAACTTTTCAGACTATGAAGGATAAAAAACACAAAGACATACAAACTCCAAAAGAAAGCAACTAAAAGCATTAAAATGTCAATTTAGCCCTACATAGGTCAGGATAATTTCCCTCCACTTATAGTGACACACCCTTCAAACTATCAATGGAGTTCATCTTATTTTCTCACAAAATGTATAGACTAGCAACATAAAAGGAATGCTAAGAGCACTAGCAACAGTCTCCCTATATTGGTTCCATTTCCTAAATATAGGGAAAATTTCACAAAAACTCAGAAAAATCACCCTACAATAGATACCCCAAATTTACGTGTTTTGGTTGGGTAGCACTGTAGCTTCCCAATCGAATAATTCATACAAACTTTCATCTCTCCTCCAACACACCTTCTCTATCTATCTCTCTTCTTCTTTCTTTTGCAGAGCTAGCCCCCCATCTCCCCCTCTCCCATTCACGCCTCTCTCTCTCTCTCTCTCTCTCTCTCTCTCTCTCTCTCTCTCTCTCTCTCTCTCACACACACACACATTCTCTCCTCTTCCGCCCACTGATAAAAATTCACACACTTGATCAAACTCCACAACTCCAAACCCCCAAAAATCTCTCATGCCTCTCTTCTTCTTCTTTCTTTTGCAGAGCTAGCCCCCCATCTCCCATTCACGCCTCTCTCTCTCTCTCTCTCTCTCTCTCTCCTCTTCCACCCACTGATAAAAATTCACACACTCGATCAAACTCCACAACTCCAAACCCCCAAAAATCTCTGATGCCTCTCTTCTTCTTCTTTCTTTTGCAGAGTTAGCCCCCCATCTCCCCCTCTACCATTCATGCCTCTCTCTCTCTCTCTCTCTCTCTCTCCTCTTCCACCCACTGATAAAAATTCACACACTCGATCAAACTCCACAACTCCAAACCCCCAAAAATCTCTCATGCCTCTCTCTCTCTCTCTCTCTCTCTCTCTCTCTCTCTCTCTCCCATTTTCATCAAAAACAGAGGTACAAACGAAAAAACTTCATCCCAAAATCCACTAAATAGAAGACAAAGACGACGCAGTGCTCCAAAAGATGAGAGGGAGAGAGAGACGAAGACGAGACAGTGCTCCAAAAGAGAAGACATAGACCCATTCCACAGCCTTCCAAAAGAGAAAAAGAACAAAAAAATTTCGGGAATGGATGGATGCAACGGCGATTCGGGAATGGATTCAGAATGTAACAGAAGTATTTACTGGGGATGGAAAGATGCAGTTTTCTTGGGTTTTTGGCATTTTTGCTTCTATGTGAGTGTGACGGAGAAGACGAGAGAGCAAGAGAGAGAAGAAAAGAATGAATAAAAAAAAATAGGAAAGAGAAAAAAGAATAAAAAAGAATATTTAATTGATATAGGAAAAATTAAAAAAATCTATTGTGGAGTGTTTTTATATAGGAAAACAAAAA
Organism: Alnus glutinosa; assembly: GCF_958979055.1. Taxonomy (NCBI): domain Eukaryota; kingdom Viridiplantae; phylum Streptophyta; class Magnoliopsida; order Fagales; family Betulaceae; genus Alnus; species Alnus glutinosa. Next base: position 27,773 of record NC_084898.1, on the reverse strand, counting down.
GTAGTTTTGTTCCCTAAATATAAGGAAAATGGTTGGATGTTTGCTGCTAGTGCTCTAAGTCATACCAAGGGAGAACTTGAGAACAAAGTATGGGTTAGTTCTCTTTCTTTTCTTGTGGAACAATTACATCAATGAAACATAATCGCACCCCTCCTGAAGGGTACACTCAAACTCTTCATCACAAAGTATTCAAGACACCTTATATCTTATTAGTTTACAATGAAAAATAGAGTTGGGAGACTTGATATTGCAAGTGAAATCATAAATCCTAAGTATTTAAGTAATTACTGTCATTAGTTATACACAAGTTAAAAAAGAGAAAGATTATAACTTTAGGATCAGAAAGTTCCCTAATCAAGGATTCAACTTTGTGCAGGATGCAATGGCATGGGGAAAATGATGAAGTTCCATGACCAAACATAAGTATCCTAATTAATATAATTAAATAATTACATCTAAATCTAGTTATCATATAAAAGCATTAAAACTAGGGATGGAACTCCACTCCCCAAATTATTTTTGAAGGAGGTTTTTTCCATAACTAATTTTCTTTCTTTGTCTGGAAAGTCAAAAAAGAAGCTCCTATCTTCACTAGAATTTAATTGGAAGTGCAGCCTTAAATGAAGGTAATTCCACCACTTTAAACAAAACTCGGAAACAACAAACGAAGACCAGAGGATCAAGAAAGTCATCACTAATTTAGGATTCACATCGTATAACTACTATTTGTTCTCACATCATCAGTAATTTCCAAATTTTAGATCTTAGTTTGTGATTAAAATACCTTCTGAACAAAAACGAAGGCAATCAATGTAATACCCGAGCTGAAGCGTGCACACTCTGCAAGACGGATTTTCAAATGCCGGATCTCAGTTGGCCCATGATCGTTGAAAGGCAGGAGTAGAGACGTAGAGTTAATGTGCCCCAACAGTATAAAGCACACGATGGTGGAGACACTCCTTTTAGGTGGTATTCATATATCCCAATAAATAGAATAGTCGACCGAAATACCCTCTCCCAGCCAATAGTCAGACAAAATCAGTGACAGAACTGAAAGCTGCCTTCCCGCACTGACCAACTGTTAATCTAAGACCTTCTTCACTCGTTTGGTTTAGGTTGCAACATAACCGACGTGGCGCCTGTCCAAGGACATTCAAGACATTATAAAAACTGAAACGGCCAAATCCAGAAAATTCAGTAGAAATAGAAAAAGAGATTGTAACATTAAAGAATAAGGGAAAAGACACACCAATTGCCAATTCTTGCTGAGTGGAAAACCCAAGACCTCAATATGTTTCACATAGCGCAGAGGAGGAGAACGTGGGAAGCAGAGAACTTTTCTTTTCAAATCTTCTCTTCCTCTGGCCCGCGCATATGAACCCAATGTAGCATTTCCTTGTCCGGCTACGTCTTTCAAGAAAAAAAGGATAGGTTTTTTACAAACAGATGTGTAAGGATCCCTGGTGTCGAAGTCGAATTCACTCCTGTGACGTATTCTGTTCCAAGCAGAGTAGGTGACCTCTGAGCGTTCCAGCTCACGGGGAAGCACGACGTTTGGGAAAACCTGAACAACATAACCAAGTGAGACTGAAAAAGTGAGGTGTCGTGCTCGGTCATAACATATTGATCGCTGCAAGAAGCTCCTGGGGTCGAGTCTCATGGCCTTCGTAAAGAGTTTCAAGCTCTCCAGAGAGCTCAAGCCCGGATAAAAAGGATCAACAGCATCGACATGGTGAATTGAAACAAAGGGGGCAATGGGGTGAGAGGACAGAAGACCGTGTGCGTCACCCCTAATATCCCACTGCAACAAAGAACAGAATTTTTCCCAAAATGTTTCTTGAGATTAGCGCATCAAATGCAGAAAGAAGTTATTTCTGAAAGAATGGAAGAAGAATCAGACCTGGTGGAAGCCATGTTCCCTGGTTAATGGAACGCCAAGTTCGGAAATGCAGGCATGGAGGCGATCATCACTTCCGTAGAGCTTGGGATACCTGTCGAGGCAGTCATCCTGAATCTTGGAGAGTGCCTCGGCCAGTGGGCGACTAATAGCGATCCCACCACCGCCAAAAGCCATGGAGTGGCTGAAATAGGTATTGGCAGAATGGCTCTCGGAGGGGCTCCCAATGTAAATCATCTCGGACGGATCGTAATTTCGGAGAACAGCCACCAGATTATCGGCATTGAAGATGGTGTCATCGTCACCCAGAACGAACCAGCGTACATCCGGTTGACCCAGTCGGAAGCACTCAGTGATAATGCGAGAGATACGGAGTCCAGAAGGGTGACCGGTGGGATTGGTGTAGCGGAAGCGGGAGATGTCCTCGGAAACCATGACAGCCGGTAAGGAATCATCGCCATCCTCGCGAGGCACTGGCTCCTCCAACCAGACATGGCCGCGCATGTCATCGGGACGCCACCAAAGCTTCACGAATTCCTTGCGCCGTTTCCAGAGCTGCGAGGATCCGGCAATGCCAAACACGATGTGCTCCAGCGACAACTCCGCCGGAAGGCTGCCACTGTGAGTGGGAAAAGGCGGAGGCGAGGAGGACGCCGATGACGAAAGCAGATCGGAACGACGACGATTCCTCCCGGTCCAGGGTAGAGAATGGGGGCTGCCTTCCCAATGCTTGAAACGCTGCCAGCAGTGGGTGGTGGTCCCGGAGAAGACAAGAGAGAGCCAGGCTGCTGTGGAGAGGAGGAGTGCCGCCACGGCCACGACGGCAGTGCCCGTGCGGCTCTGACGACATGGACGGCTTTGGCTACGACAGCGATTCTTGTGGAGGTCAGGATGGTAGGGCATCGTCGTCGTTGTCGTCGTCAATTTCTTGTTCATCTTCGTCACCATCATCGCCCCCAACGTTCATTTCCACCGCTCGCCACCAACAATATCAAGACAGAGTTGAGGGAGTAATCAGGGCAGGAAATTGGGGGATTGGGAGAGCAAAGTCAGTTCACTTTGGGTTCCAGAAGGCGGAAGGGGGATTTGGCTTGGTTAAATCATATTCAAACGGAGTCTCTCTCGGATTGTGTGATGTTGATTTTTGACGTCTTTGTTCGCTTTTTCAGTTTTTATTTTTCAAATTTAAAGCGAGCCTCTCTACGTACATTCTACACCATCTGAAATCCCCTGCGTTGCGCTTTGTTTGTCCGTGTCCTTTTCAACCAACGTTTTGTTTTGCGCATTTTTTCCCCCTGCTTGTCCTGGGCCTTGAAATCATTTGAGGAGCGAAAAGGAAAACGTTAGATTTACTATAAGAGCACAACATAGATACAATACCTTCTCACACCACATTGAGTCTCGCTCTCGTGTGGAGGAGTGTTGTACCATGCTATACCCCTATAACGCAGCAATCAAATCCCTCGCGAAAATACTCCGCTCCTTTTCATGCACTCATCATGTCGCTATCCTCTTCCTGCTGGAATTTATTGTCAAAAAATTTGTGCATCACGATCCTGTCAAATTTTTGTGTAGCAGGTGAAATACCTGCCTTTTCTAATTTTTTACTGTCTCCAAGCTTTTCCAAATTTATTTTGCCGATGGAGAATCTGAGATCTTCGGTACATATCATAGATGGAATTCGACAGTGGATCGAGGATGTGTCCCTTGTAAAGGAAATCGTCCTCCTACCGCTTCTCCTTCAATTCGTCAGTTTCTTCTGGAGTAGGACCAAGAATTTGGTCCAAATCATCATCCAGAATGTATCTAAAATTCAATGTGGTGAGTAGGAACAACACATCTTCTGCTGCCCGCGAGTGAAATTTTGTCCGTCAAAATGATAGAGTCAAACGAAGTCTTGGTTCATCACTTGAATTGATGACATTGCCTCCGTAACTCAAATTATGTTCTAAAATTGTTGAGAAAATATGAGTTGTAAAAGGAAAAATATGAAAGCAAAAATATGAAAGCAAAAATAAAATTAAGACTTCAAGGTTAGATCGCATCTACGATTTCTTTATAACATATTTTGTCCCCTTTATGAATGCTAAAAGATTTGACAAAATTAGAGAATAGTCAACTTCTAAAACATTTTAACTTTTTTTACTTTTTATATCATATAAATAATTTTACTTTTTATATCATATAAATAATTTTTTATTATTATTCAAATAAAAAAAATTTACTACACTACAATTTTTTTTTTCTTTTTTCATACAAATTCTTTCTACTTTATATCACATCAATTGCTTTTTACTAGTAATAATAATAAAAAAAATTAACTCAACAATCTTTACCAAACACTCACATAGTGTTGTGTCTATGAATATGACCAAATCCTTATATTCATAGTGATTTTGGACACATCTAACGGCCCAAAATTATTTGACCCAATTGTCACTAATTGTAACCACAAAATCATATATTGTTTGGGGATGGTCGGTTGCCCCTCTCTTATCACTTTTTTTGGCTCTTCTATTTTACTACTAATAAATAATAATAATAAAAAAAAAATAAAAAATAAAAAAATCAACTCAACAATCTTTATCAAACAACCCAATACTGTTGTGTCTATGAATATGACCAAATCATAGTATTTATAATGATTTTGGACGCATCAAACGGTTCAAAATTATTTGATCTAATTGTCACTAATTGTAACCTTAAAATCATATATTGTTTTGGGATGGTCAGTTGCCCCTCTCTTTTCACTTCTTTTTGCTCTTCTTTTTGACAGTTGGGTCACCCCCAAAGGAATTGATGGGATGATTGAACAACCTAAGAACAATTGATAAGGGTTTTCGACCACTTGGATGCATTGTTTGAAAATTGTCAGCCACCTTAAACAATTGATTGGGTGGCCGGACTATCCTAAAACAGTTGATGTGATAGGGGTGGGGCGACCACCCCGCAAATAAGTTTTGCAGTGATCCGTTCACCTTCAAGACATTTGATATGGGTGTTCGGTCACCTCCGAACACCTCAAATACTTAATGGTGTGGCCCGTTGCACTTGCTTTTCACTTTTCTTCTTTTTTTTTTTTTTTTTTTTTTTTTGTAGACTTTGATGATGATGATATTCCTGACCGTTTAGTACAAACGAATGGTCAGGATCTATATTGTCAGCAATCCTATCGACTTGTTTAAAATAAGGGGAGTGATTGTTGTACACCAAGTGTACAACAATCATACAACACCCCTTCACAAGGGGTGGGTCCCATAGTGTGTGGGACCCACCCCTTGTGAAGGGGTGTTGTATGATTGTTGTACACTTGGTGTACAACAATCATTATTCTCCCCAATAAGCCCAAAAAATTAAGGAGGCGTGCTTTAAGAGAATATGCAACCACATGAAAAATGCATTAAATCTAAACCTTTCTGAGAAAGGATTTGTCATTAGATATTAAAAAACAATAAGGTCTTTTTTTTTTGGTTCTGGCTCTCTCAGGTTTTGGTCACCTCTCTTCTTGATTACGTTATTGTTAACCAAGTTTTTTTTTTTTTTTTTTTTTTTTTTTTTTTTTTTTTATAAAAAAAAAAAAAAAAAAAAAAAAAGTTACGGCTCACGTGATTTTAAATTTTTATTTTTTATCTTCTGTACTTTTATTTTTATTTTTTTGCCTTTTGTGTTATGGAAAAAAGACGGAGGTAGTCCTCTTTGGGTTGCTTGGACTGAGACTAATTGACTTAGGAGTAGGAGCTTGTGGACAATTCCTATTCTTACCTCGTGCTCTTGGAGCTGTAAGAAATTATTGAAGATCTGTGAGCTTGCCAGGAGCTTAATTCGATTCAAAGTTGGAGATGGTATAAAGATCTTTCTTTGGTTGGATAATTGGCATCCTGCTAGCTGCATGTTTGATAGATTTGGCTATAGGGCTGTCTATGACTCTGGTTTTTCCATTGATGCTAAGCTGTCAAATATTATTAGGAATGGAGAATGGTTTTGGCCTTCATTTAGATCTGAGGCTATTGTTGAAACCCAAGGTAGCCTTTCGGATATTCAGCTGGGGGGAGATGATCTTCCTGTTTGGGAGTCTAAGAATGGTAAATACTCCTGTCCAGAAACTTGGGAGAAGCTAAGGAGTAGACATTAGGTTGTGCCTTGGTGGAAGACCGTATGGTTTTTTATGGCTATCCCGATACATTCATTTTTCTTATGGCTGGTGTTTAGGGATGCGGTTGTCACTTGGCATAAGATGAGTGCCTAGGGGTATTTGGGCCCGTGTCTATGCTTATTCTGTTATGCTGTGTAGGAAAGTAGAGAACATATGTTTTTTCGGTGTAGCTTTAGTGGTCGGATCTGAAAAGCTATCATGGGGGATTGTTCTTTTGCTGTGCTAACTAATTGGGATGAAGTTGAAGATTGGGGCCTTAAAACGTTGTGGGGGAAAAGCTTGAAAACCTGCTTGGGTAGGCTTTGCTTTGCTGCAATTGTGTATCACCTCTAGAAGCAATGAAACACTCCCTTGCATGGAAATAATCCTCGCTCGGAAGAAGATATATTGGCACAGATATGTTGGGGGGTCAGAGCAAGGATTATGGCTCAGAGTCATTTTCAGAAATCAAACTTGTAGATGGCTCTTGTAGCCAAGTGGAATCTTTTCTCTTGTCTGTAATTGTAGAATATTTGTAGAATAATTGGGAGAGCAAAGTCAGTTCACTTTGGGTTCCAGAAGGCGGAAGGGGGATTTGGCTTGGTTAAATCATATTCAAACGGAGTCTCTCTCGGATTGTGTGATGTTGATTTTTGACGTCTTTGTTCGCTTTTTCAGTTTTTATTTTTCAAATTTAAAGCGAGCCTCTCTACGTACATTCTACACCATCTGAAATCCCCTGCGTTGCGCTTTGTTTGTCCGTGTCCTTTTCAACCAACGTTTTGTTTTGCGCATTTTTTCCCCCTGCTTGTCCTGGGCCTTGAAATCATTTGAGGAGCGAAAAGGAAAACGTTAGATTTACTATAAGAGCACAACATAGATACAATACCTTCTCACACCACATTGAGTCTCGCTCTCGTGTGGAGGAGTGTTGTACCATGCTATACCCCTATAACGCAGCAATCAAATCCCTCGCGAAAATACTCCGCTCCTTTTCATGCACTCATCATGTCGCTATCCTCTTCCTGCTGGAATTTATTGTCAAAAAATTTGTGCATCACGATCCTGTCAAATTTTTGTGTAGCAGGTGAAATACCTGCCTTTTCTAATTTTTTACTGTCTCCAAGCTTTTCCAAATTTATTTTGCCGATGGAGAATCTGAGATCTTCGGTACATATCATAGATGGAATTCGACAGTGGATCGAGGATGTGTCCCTTGTAAAGGAAATCGTCCTCCTACCGCTTCTCCTTCAATTCGTCAGTTTCTTCTGGAGTAGGACCAAGAATTTGGTCCAAATCATCATCCAGAATGTATCTAAAATTCAATGTGGTGAGTAGGAACAACACATCTTCTGCTGCCCGCGAGTGAAATTTTGTCCGTCAAAATGATAGAGTCAAACGAAGTCTTGGTTCATCACTTGAATTGATGACATTGCCTCCGTAACTCAAATTATGTTCTAAAATTGTTGAGAAAATATGAGTTGTAAAAGGAAAAATATGAAAGCAAAAATATGAAAGCAAAAATAAAATTAAGACTTCAAGGTTAGATCGCATCTACGATTTCTTTATAACATATTTTGTCCCCTTTATGAATGCTAAAAGATTTGACAAAATTAGAGAATAGTCAACTTCTAAAACATTTTAACTTTTTTTACTTTTTATATCATATAAATAATTTTACTTTTTATATCATATAAATAATTTTTTATTATTATTCAAATAAAAAAAATTTACTACACTACAATTTTTTTTTTCTTTTTTCATACAAATTCTTTCTACTTTATATCACATCAATTGCTTTTTACTAGTAATAATAATAAAAAAAATTAACTCAACAATCTTTACCAAACACTCACATAGTGTTGTGTCTATGAATATGACCAAATCATTATATTCATAGTGATTTTGGACACATCTAACGGCCCAAAATTATTTGACCCAATTGTCACTAATTGTAACCACAAAATCATATATTGTTTGGGGATGGTCGGTTGCCCCTCTCTTATCACTTTTTTTGGCTCTTCTATTTTACTACTAATAAATAATAATAATAAAAAAAAAATAAAAAATAAAAAAATCAACTCAACAATCTTTATCAAACAACCCAATACTGTTGTGTCTATGAATATGACCAAATCATAGTATTTATAATGATTTTGGACGCATCAAACGGTTCAAAATTATTTGATCTAATTGTCACTAATTGTAACCTTAAAATCATATATTGTTTTGGGATGGTCAGTTGCCCCTCTCTTTTCACTTCTTTTTGCTCTTCTTTTTGACAGTTGGGTCACCCCCAAAGGAATTGATGGGATGATTGAACAACCTAAGAACAATTGATAAGGGTTTTCGACCACTTGGATGCATTGTTTGAAAATTGTCAGCCACCTTAAACAATTGATTGGGTGGCCGGACTATCCTAAAACAGTTGATGTGATAGGGGTGGGGCGACCACCCCGCAAATAAGTTTTGCAGTGATCCGTTCACCTTCAAGACATTTGATATGGGTGTTCGGTCACCTCCGAACACCTCAAATACTTAATGGTGTGGCCCGTCGCACTTGCTTTTCACTTTTCTTCTTTTTTTTTTTTTTTTTTTTTTTTGTAGACTTTGATGATGATGATATTCCTGACCGTTTAGTACAAACGAATGGTCAGGATCTATATTGTCAGCAATCCTATCGACTTGTTTAAAATAAGGGGAGTGATTGTTGTACACCAAGTGTAGTGTGTGGGACCCACCCCTTGTGAAGGGGTGTTGTATGATTGTTGTACACTTGGTGTACAACAATCATTATTCTCCCCAATAAGCCCAAAAAATTAAGGAGGCGTGCTTTAAGAGAATATGCAACCACATGAAAAATGCATTAAATCTAAACCTTTCTGAGAAAGGATTTGTCATTAGATATTAAAAAACAATAAGGTCTTTTTTTTTTGGTTCTGGCTCTCTCAGGTTTTGGTCACCTCTCTTCTTGATTACGTTATTGTTAACCAAGTTTTTTTTTTTTTTTTTTTTTTTTTTTTTTTTTTTATAAAAAAAAAAAAAAAAAAAAAAAAAGTTACGGCTCACGTGATTTTAAATTTTTATTTTTTATCTTCTGTACTTTTATTTTTATTTTTTTGCCTTTTGTGTTATGGAAAAAAGACGGAGGTAGTCCTCTTTGGGTTGCTTGGACTGAGACTAATTGACTTAGGAGTAGGAGCTTGTGGACAATTCCTATTCTTACCTCGTGCTCTTGGAGCTGTAAGAAATTATTGAAGATCTGTGAGCTTGCCAGGAGCTTAATTCGATTCAAAGTTGGAGATGGTATAAAGATCTTTCTTTGGTTGGATAATTGGCATCCTGCTAGCTGCATGTTTGATAGATTTGGCTATAGGGCTGTCTATGACTCTGGTTTTTCCATTGATGCTAAGCTGTCAAATATTATTAGGAATGGAGAATGGTTTTGGCCTTCATTTAGATCTGAGGCTATTGTTGAAACCCAAGGTAGCCTTTCGGATATTCAGCTGGGGGGAGATGATCTTCCTGTTTGGGAGTCTAAGAATGGTAAATACTCCTGTCCAGAAACTTGGGAGAAGCTAAGGAGTAGACATTAGGTTGTGCCTTGGTGGAAGACCGTATGGTTTTTTATGGCTATCCCGATACATTCATTTTTCTTATGGCTGGTGTTTAGGGATGCGGTTGTCACTTGGCATAAGATGAGTGCCTAGGGGTATTTGGGCCCGTGTCTATGCTTATTCTGTTATGCTGTGTAGGAAAGTAGAGAACATATGTTTTTTCGGTGTAGCTTTAGTGGTCGGATCTGAAAAGCTATCATGGGGGATTGTTCTTTTGCTGTGCTAACTAATTGGGATGAAGTTGAAGATTGGGGCCTTAAAACGTTGTGGGGGAAAAGCTTGAAAACCTGCTTGGGTAGGCTTTGCTTTGCTGCAATTGTGTATCACCTCTAGAAGCAATGAAACACTCCCTTGCATGGAAATAATCCTCGCTCGGAAGAAGATATATTGGCACAGATATGTTGGGGGGTCAGAGCAAGGATTATGGCTCAGAGTCATTTTCAGAAATCAAACTTGTAGATGTCTCTTGTAGCCAAGTGGAATCTTTTCTCTTGTCTGTAATTGTTTGTTTCAATGTTGTATTGTTGATGAGTTAGTTAGCTTTAGGTGTGATTGTGTTGATGTTTTCTGCAGCGTGTAAGGCTCTGCCTTGAGTGTTGGAGTTCTAGTTTGCTGGAATGTTGTATAGACGATGAGATGGTTATAAAATGATTTAATTCATCAAAAAAAAGAAGAAAAAAAAGAAGAAAAAAAAGACAGAGATGGTACCTTCATCTATTTTTTCATCCAAAATTGACAGATTTCCACGTCAACGACAAGTGGTACCATTAAAATTACGACTCGTGGCTGCACTTCTTCTTTTTTTTTTTTTTTTTTAAAAAAAAAATTATTTTATTTTAAGGCTTAAAATAAAAAATTTAGGGGTGACTAAGCCATTCCCAAGGCCCAACCAAATCGGGGTGGTTTCGGCCACCCCATTTTGGCCCTTGGGATAAGCCATCTCTACATTTTTTTTTTTTTAAAAAAAAGAAAGGCCTTAAAATTAAAAACCATGATTATTTATTTTTTATTTTTTAAAGCCACAAAATAAAATTAAAAAATTAAAAAAATATGGCTGCCATGTGTCGCAATTTTAATGGTGTCACGTGTCGCTGATGTGAAAATACGTAAGTTTTGAACAAAAAAATTGACGGAAGTATCATCTCCATCTTTTCACGTGGTACATGTATCACTTGTAATAAAAATGAAAACACATGGAGTAAAAAATAAATATTTGAAACCACACAGGTCATAATATATTTAACTTTATTTTTACCCAAATAGAAATCTCAGAATAGTAAATAAAACTTGTTTTGTTATTTTGAAAACAGAAAACCTGTATTCAAAAAATGCAACCAAACAGGCTCATCCCTTCGGTACCTTGAAATGCTAAAACAATATGCGGCCCTTGGAATCATGGTTTCATCCAACCCCAGACAAAAACGCAATTGAGAGAAAATCGTACTGCATTTTAGGCCCCAATGCGGCCCTCAAAATAGACAAACCACATTGCTTCCTCAAAATCTTGACGCCATAATAAAGGCAGGAACTTGGACTTACATTCTTTTTCCACAAGTGAGACGTGTCGTGATAAGTCGTCCACTCTTTCCCCTTTCTTGAGAGAGAAGGTCTGTAATTTCTAGAGAGAGAGAAAACCCTGTGAGCTCGTTCGCTGGGGGGGGGAGGCTCCGTGTCTCCCCCTCCGGGGTGCTGGTGTTTCCCCTGGCCGTTGGGTCGAGGATTTTTTGTCTCCAAGCCATCTGGCTGTTGGAGTTTTGTTCCTCCCAGTGCTTGAACTGGTGGAGGTTTGTTGGGGTTTTTTCTTTTTTCTGTTGTTTTTCTTGTTGCAAGCAGTGATTTTCAGGTGTTGGCCCGTGAAGAACGGCAGGTGTTGGAGGGTTCCGGTGGAGTTTTGTTTAACGCTAGATCTGTCAGCCTCGACTGGACTTTCTCCAATAGGAACTTGCGAGTGCAGTGGTCGGCCTTTTCTGGTCAGATTTGGTTATCTTTTGAGGCTGTGCTGTTCGTCTCCGGTCGGCGTGACCTGCACGCGCCGGCGTTTCAGTTCTGTTTTTAGCGTGTGTGGGCCACAACTGCTTTCTTCGGTCTTGGAAGGTGCCGATCTCTGCTTGTGAAGGTCGTATGTTGTGAGGGAGGTTCCCGGAGATGGTGCGTGTTTTACACGTGCCGTCTCCGGCAGCCGTTTCTTGCCGGTGTTGGTATTTTGAGTTTGCTGTTTGTGTTTTTATGTATATTCCATCTTTGTCTCACAGTCTACCGCTATGTTTGGTAGCTGCTTCAAATCAGGTGTTCCTGATTTTGTGGGCAAAGATTCATTATTTCTGTTCACTGCGACTGGCCTTCAGCCTTTGATTTCTTGCCTTTGGGCGATGTTCCTGGTTATGTACCCCTTTGGGGATGTATTCTCTGGAATGATAATGAAGAAATGGTTCTGTGTTAAAAAAATAAATAAATAAATAAAGGCAGGAAGACTGATTCTTTGACCGTCCTCCTTTGGCTCGGTGGTTTCTTTTTTGTGAGTTCTTTGGCTTGGTGGTTAGCTGTGCGTTTTGCTATCCCAAAGAGTAAAGTTTCAAAGGTATTAGGTAGAGGAAAAGAAAAATAATTTATAAATTTAAACGTGGTTAGCAACACGGAAATCGAGTTTTTATTGGTGGGCCACAAGCCGATGCTTCTTGTTACTTAAAAAGTGAGGGATTCAGTGAACGACTGGTAATCCTAATTTGACTTTGAGAAAGGGCCCAAAAAGAAAAAGAACAAAAAGAAAAAAAACGAAAGACCGGCGGTTGGGAAGCAAGAATATTTGGAAATGACGATTTGAGATAATCATATTTGATTGTTCCATTTTGTAGAAATTCTCCCGTTATTCGTTTTTCTTCTCACAGTTTAACAAACATTAGATCTCTCTGCCTTGGAAGCTTCATTTCTTCATGTCTGGATCGGAATGGAGGCACTGTTGGATTCTGCCTCCGCGGGGACTTAAACAAATCTAGAGCAAAAGAGTAGGAGGGTTCATCCACACGCTCTACAGTCTACGGGGTCTGAATCTGTCTGCGGGCGTTGGTGTTATTTGGTCCATCCCTTTCATTTTCCTTTTTCTTTTCTCAACTCGCCTTCTCGGTCGCTTCTCAGCCCACGCCAACCATTATCCTTGTTCCAATTATACCAACTCTACATCCACCGACATCTTCCTATAAAAATCACAGCAACAGGAACAGGACAAGAGACCCACCCACGCACGTTGACCTTGTCATTGACACTTGGGAGTTCCCTTCCCTTTTGCCACTTTGCCATGGCCTTCCTCAAGTGCCTTGCATTCAAAATTAGACGCAGATCCAAGCGTGTTGTTATCGATCACCAGGAGCATGGTGAGAAACGGTCTGGCAATGGAATCACTGACAGTAATTGGCATGAGCTTGATGATCAGAAGCGGAGGGATAACAGTCCCGTCAGGAAATTCACCTGGGACGAGGTTGAGAGGGTGACTATGAACTTCTCCAAGGTGATTGGATCTGGAGGGTTCAGCACAGTCTATCTGGCTAACTTGCCGGGCTCCAGTGTGGCCCTGGGCCTGGGGGCAGTCAAGATCCACACTGGCAGCGAGCGTCTCAACCAATTGTTCAAGCAGGAACTAGACATCCTGCTCCGTCTTCGCCATGAAAATATCGTCAAGCTTCTTGGCTACTGCGATGACGGAAGTGAGTTGGTGTCTGTGTTTTAATCTGTTCTTCCCCCTTTCTTTTTAATATGTATATCATTTCTCATAAATTCCCTTTGTTTAAGTTTTGAGATCTGAAATGCATAATTTCAGAACAAGGGGCCATGGTATTCGAGTATGTTCCCAAAGGAAGCTTGCAAGAGAAGCTCCATGATGCAGAAAGGGAATCGCCAGTGATTTCGTGGAGAAGCCGCATGACCGTAGCCTTCCAGCTTGCGCAAGCACTTGAATATTTGCATGAAAAATGCACCCCCCAGATTGTTCACGGCGACATCAAAGCTTCAAACATCCTGCTGGACGAGCATCTCAACTGCAAGCTCTGCGATTTCGGGTTTGCGAAGATGGGGTTTGCTTCGACTGTACAACCGCCTTCATCTTCTCCATATTCTTCGTCTTCTTCCTCCTCTCCCTTAAGGATAAAGCAAGTGATGATGGGCTCCCCTGGTTACACTGATCCCCACTACCTGAGAACGGGAATAGCCTCAAAGAAGAACGATGTTTACAGCTTTGGTGTCGTCCTTCTGGAACTAGTCACGGGGATGGAGGCCTTCTGCTCTGAAAGGGGGCAGTTTTTGACATCTATACTGAGACCCAAGCTGAGGAACGTCACTGAATTGGGAGCTAGGGAGGTGGCGGAAATGGTGGATCCACGGCTAGCTTGGGACTATGACCTGGAAGAAGCCATAGCCATCCTATCCATCTCAGCCCTGTGCCTTGGCCAGTCGCCCATCCTCAGGCCTTCTGCTACTTGCATCTTGCAATCTTTTAAGGAGAACATCTCTTCCATCTCCATCCTATTCCTACAGAAGAAATTTGGTTCAATAAAGAAATCTAACTACCTATAGTTAAGCCATGATCGACATGATTGATAGGGATGGTCGACCATGGCGATTCTATCTCAGTTTTCACTTCTCTTATAATACTTGTAACTTGATTCGTTAGAAGCAGCGGTTAACAAGCTGCGTTACATCACCTTCTTTCTTTCTTTTTATTTTAGTTTTTGGATGAATGAGTAACTTTGTATATATCAACCAAGCAAATACGAGAAGCGAACACTATAGTGTCACTAACAACAACCCCTAAACAAAATAAGTACAAATCAGAATACGGAAACTAAACTGCCAAAAAAAAAAAAGATCAGAAACACTAGCTAGCCCATATACAACCAGAAAGCCAACGACAACAAAAAAATTTCAGAAAACAAAAAGCCTCTTCTACCAAAACACCATTATGAAATCCCAATTTACAACAAATCTCTATATTACCAGCAGTGGTTGTTTAACTTGTTTTGGGGGTTTTGTTGTCTTGCCCACCGTTTATTTGTATTTCATGTAATCTTCCCCGTTCCCTTTACCCTTTATTTAATTGAAAAAAAAACAAAAGAAGAAGAAAAAAGTGAAAGATATGGATCCCAATCATCTCAGAATATTTTTTATTTGTAAAGATTTTGTGTAATTTTTAGGAATTTAAATTCTTCAGCACAAGAAACAGTTTCTTTTAGAACTATATATACATGATAAATTATTCACTAAGAATAATTCAAGCATATTAGTAGTAAAATTACAGATTAATAATGCATGATAAAAGAGAATAGCGTGGGCCTTAATTTCGTCTATTATAGGCTGCCGTTGCACTTTCCGGGCAAACCTTGGTGCTTGCATTGAGAACATAGTTCAGTCCATTATTAGGTTGAGAGAGGCCTACAGTCCACTTAAGGACTCATAAAAATTTATAATTAATTTCACTGTTTTTTGGTAGCTTAATCTTTAGAGATGAATGATAATTTAACAAAATCATGCTAATAATAAGCTTTGCTTTAAGAACTATTCATCTTGTGGGAAGTTCAACTTGGCTCCTCTAGTACATAAAACATTCTATATTCAAGAGAAAATGCATTCACTTTTGTTAAAATTCATGTATTTTGTTCTCTAAATAAAAAATTAACAAACACCAAAAACATAAAATACTAAAAAAAAAAAAAGAAGACATTTTAAAAGAATTTTTAAACAAAAAAAAAAAAAAAAAACACCCTAAAGCACGTTAACAGGCCGATTTCATTAGTTTTGGGGTGCAGATGGGTTTGATGCTAAAAATGTCTTATATGTGATCACTTTAGAGCTCAATGTATATTTTCGGAACAGAATCGGGACAACCTCAGTGTTTCTAATATTTTAAGAGCGAGAGAAATGAGTTTGAAATCCTTCCGGTATACAAAAATTCGAATTATTATTGTTCGATGTAAAAAGCAAGTGTGAGTCCCAACAGGAAGAAACCTTGAACATATAACTTTTACCATAAATTTTCTAGGGTCAAACAGAACAGAATTGGGACAACCTGGTGTTTCTAATATTTTAAAAGTGAGAGAAATGAGTTTGAAATTTTTCCGGTACACAAAAATTTGAATTACTGTCGTCAGAGGCAAAAAGCGAACATGAGTTCCAATAGGAAGAAACCGTGAACATAAAACTTTTGTCATCAATTTTCTTGGGTCAAACGGAACAGAATCGGAACAACACCGGTGTTTCTAATAATTTAAGAGAGAGATAAATGAGTATGAAATCTTTCCGGTTCACAAAAATTTGAATTACTAACGTTCGATGCAGAATTAAAGTGTAAGTCCTAATAGGAAGAAACTGAGACCATACAACTTTTATCATCCATTTTCTTGGGTCAAACGGAACAGAATCGGGATAAACACGGTGTTTCTAATATTTTAAGAGCGAGAGAAATGAGTTTGAAATTTTTTCGGTACATAAAAATTAAAATTACTATCGTCCGATGCAAAAAGCGAGTGTGAGTCCCAATAGGAAGTAATCGTGATCACACAACATTTATAATCAATTGACTTGGGTCAAACGGAATAGAATCGGGACAACCCTGGTATTTATAACATTTTAAGAGCGAGAGAAATGAGTTTGAAATCTTTTCGGTACACAAAAATTCGAATTACTAACGTTCAATGCAGAATTAAAGTGAGTCCCGATAGGAAGAAACCGTGACCATATAACTTGTATCATCAATTTTCTTAGGTCAAACAGAATAGAATCGGGACATCCCTGGTGTTTCTAATATTTTAAAAGCGAGAGAAATGTGTTTGAAATCTTTTCGGTACACAAAAATTTGAATTACTACCGTCTGATGCAAAAAGCGAGTGTGTGTCCCAATAGCAAGAAACCTTGAATGTACAACTTTTATCATCAATTTTCTTGGGTCAAACGGAACAGAAATGGATAACCCCGCCGTTTCTAATATTTTAAGAGTAGGGAAAACAAGTTTGAAAACTTTTTGAGACACAAAAATTTGAATTACTATCGTCCGATGCAAAAAGCGAGTGTGAGTCCCAATTGAAACAAACCGTGACTGTACAACTTTTATCGTCATTTTTCTTGGGTTAAACGGAATAGAAATGGGACAACCCCGGCGTTTCTAATATTTTAAGAGCGAGAGAAATGAGTTTGAAAACTTTCTGGGACACAAAAATACGAATTACTATCATTTGATGCAAAAAGCGAGTGTGAGTCCCAATAGGAAAAAACCGTGAACATACAACTTTTATCATCAATTTTGATGATTCAAACGGAATAGAAAAGGGACAACCCTAAAGTTTCTAATATTTTAAGAGCGAGAGAAATGAGTTTGAAAATTTTCTGGGACACAACAATTCGCATTACAATTGTTCGATGCAAAAAAAGAGTGTGAGTCCCAATCGAAAGAAACAGCGAACATAAAACTTTTATCATCAATTTTATTCAGTCAAACGGAACATAATGAGAACAACAACAGTGTTTCTAATATTTTAAGAGCGAGATAAACGAGTTTGAAATCTTTTCGGTTCACAAAAATTCAAATTATTAACGTTTGATGCAGAATTAAAGTGTGAATCCCAATAGGAAGAAACTGTGACCATCCAACCTTTATCATCAATTTTCTTGGGTGAAACGGAATAGAATCCGGACAAACCCGGGGTTTCTAATATTTTAAGAGCGAGAGAAATGAGTTTGAAATCTTTTCAATACACAAAAATTCGAATTGCTATCGTCCGTTGTAAAAAGTGAGTGTGAGTCCCAACAAGAAGAAATCTTGAACATACAACTTTTATCATCAATTTTCTTGGGTCAAACTGAACAGAATTAAGACAACCCCGGTGTTTTTAATATTTTAAGAGCGAGAGAAATGAGTTTGAAAACTTTCCGGTACACAAAAATTTGAATTACTGTCTTCCGATGCAAAAAGCGAGTGTGAGTCTCAGGAAATAACTGTGACCACACAACATTTATAATCAATTTACTTGGGTCAAATTGAACAGAATTGGGACAACCCTGGTATTTCTAAAATGTTAAGAGTGAGAGAAATAAGTTTTAAATCTTTCTAGTACAAAAAAATTTGAATTACTAATGTTCGATGCAGAA